>NC_069501.1:414065492-415420492 GCF_027579735.1 Bombina bombina
GAACAGGGTGTGAGTTTATTTAAATGAACGTAAAGGGACATAATACTCATATGCTAAATCACTTGAAACTGATGCAATATAACTGTAAAAAGCTGGCAGGAAAATATCACCTGAGCATCTCTATGTAAAAAAGGAAGATATTTTACCTTACAACTTCCTCAGTTCTGTGTAAAAAGTTATACTCAGCTGCTGTCCAGCTGCAGGTAAAAAAAAAAAAATGAAGAAATGAACAGCAGCCAATCGGCATCAGCAGTGCTGAGGTCATGAACTCTTTTACTGTGATCTCATGAGATTTGACTTAACTCTCCTGAGATTTCATGGTAAACTTCCTTATACTGAATAGGGAAATAAAATGAGTGTGCACGAAAGCTCGCTCCTTCCGCTGTCCCGGGACAGACATACTAATTTGTTGCTTAGAAGTCCTTTACAATGGGATGTGGCTACTGAGAAACTTTTGAGGTAAAATATCTTTCTTTTTTACATAGAGATGTTCAGGTGATATTTTCTAGTCAGCTTTTTACAGCTATGCTGCATCACTTTCAAGTGTTTAAACATTTGGGTATTATGGCCCTTAAAGCTGAAGAAGCAGTATATGTGAGCTTGAACATTTTGTAGTTGCTAATTAGGAATCTACTCCTATACTAAAAATTTGATAACAAAAATGCATGTTTGCATAAAAATATAGCCATTTAATTGTTGTTAATTTTCTGAAACCAAACAAATTACATATTGTTTAACCTCACAATTAGTTCACCGATGTTCTCTGGGCTGGGGTTTGGAATTTTAGGTGCATTACATGCACATCCTCGATCCACTGCGTTTGCCTGTAAATAGGGCCAAGTCCTGGTGTCTGCAAAAGGGTCCTAGATAACGTTGGATGAGACATGGCAGTAATAGGTGGTGCCTTTTAAGTGTCTTTTAGTAATGCTTTTGATGAGTACGTACTTCATTGTGAATCCTGCAATATATTGAGGTCTCCTACCCACGGAGTGGGGTCTAAGTTACTGTCTGGTGCGATTCTGTTTGTCAGGAGACATAGAATTTCCAAGTCCGTGGCCCTCTAGGAGTCTCCCATGAGCTCCCAAAGCAGCAGCACCGACTCAGTGTTTTGCTCCGTCCACAAAGACCAGTATAGCTGCGCCGCAGTTTCTGTGGTCGATGTGGTAAATGAAGATGCACCTCGTTCGCCGATAGGGATGTGTGCCGGAATTTTTCGCGACGCAGTTTTTAGAAGGTCGTTTGGCATTTCTGTGGGTGCCATTTTAGTGTATTCGGCAGTGTCTCTCCACATCATTGCTTTTGTGGTAGGATGGATGTGAATAGCTTGATAGTTGTGCCGGTCTAGATCTTCTTTTATGTTATACCCATTATCTAGTGTTATCAATGGAATTGGTGATTCTGAGTAGGTGCTTAATGGCTTGCTCTCTCCTCCAGGCTCAGTATCAGATTGCATGCTCTCTGTAAGCCATAATGTTGCGACTTGCTCATCCGCCATCCAGGATTGCATAGGCGGCTTAATACATTTTAGCAAAGTAATTTGTCAATCAGGGTTTGGATGTCTTGTTTGGTGGGTAGTTTATCTATTTTCTGGAGAACTGTCGATCCACATGGCTGTAGGTAGATACGGCATTATCCCTTTCTGTATATTGTGCTGTTTGCTGGATTATATCTATTAAAGGGACACTGAACCCAAATTTTTTCTTTTGTAATTCAGAAAGAGCATGCAATTTTAAGCAACTTTCTAATTTACTCCTATTATCAATTTTTCTTCGTTCTCTTGCTATCATTATTTGAAAAAGAAAGCATCTAAGCTTTTTTTTGTTTTGTTTCAGTACTCTGGACAGCACTTTTTTATTGGTGGATGAATTTATCCACCAATCAGCAAGGACAACCCAGGTTGTTCACCAAAAATGGGCCGGCATCTAAACTTACATTTTTGCATTTCAAATAAAGATACCAAGATAATGAAGAAAACTTGATAATAGGAGTAAATTTCGAAATTTGCTTAAAATTTCATGCTCAATCTGAATCACGAAATTTAATTTT
This sequence comes from Bombina bombina, assembly GCF_027579735.1. Classification (NCBI taxonomy): domain Eukaryota; kingdom Metazoa; phylum Chordata; class Amphibia; order Anura; family Bombinatoridae; genus Bombina; species Bombina bombina. The sequence continues at coordinate 414,067,539 of NC_069501.1, forward strand.
TGGGTACAGTGTCCCTTTAATTATAAGTGGTATAAGCTTGAGTGAGTCTATGATGCTAGTATGAATACTGGATGTGTTCTGTTCTGGCTAGGCACCCTGGTGACACGGGGGTGCGCTACCTGTATGGTTTCCGCCACTACAGGCCTCAGATGTCCTGCTTCGACTCCTGGATTATAAATACAGCAGTTTAGGCTGAAAAAGGTGGCTGTAGGTATTGCTAGTTACAATGTTAGTCATAAGGTTGTTGGATGCTGTCATTTTTAAATGATAATCACTAGATTGTTATTTCTCCTGGATCTCTAGAGAGATGTGACCGATCAGAGTTAGGACACGCCCCTCTTTTACTTTGTGTTTGACCCTTTTGGGGGGTGTTAAACACATAGTTAGATGCAAGCAACAGTACAATGATAAAAGTACTCCAACACTTAAGAGGCTTCTAATTATTATTTAAAAAATAAATAAAATAATAATATATATATATAAATACATAAAATATCTATCTCTCTGAGTGTCATTCAACCGGGGTGATTGACGAGCCTTATTCTCAAGCTTTTGGTTTTGCAAGAGCAGGGGAGCAGCATTGCACGAGCATTTACTCTTGCAATGCTAAATATGGGGAACAAATCTGCCCCACAATTGCAATGCTAAATATGGGGGAAAAATTTTCCCCACAATTTGCGATGAAATCTGGACAGGTTCATAACTTGTAAATCTTGTCCAACTGCAAATTGATAAATCTAGTCCTGTGTTTTCTTGATACCATCATCTTTAAAAGTACAAACCCAAGTTTTGGAAATTCTAAGATTAATAAGTTGGGAACATTTTTGTTGTTGTGCGCTAGTGATGTCATCTCGTTGTTCCTGCATCAAACATGATCTAGGGATTCAAGCAATTAAATAAACTATCAACATAAGGCTATTATGAACTACATAAAACTTAAACATAACTACTTCTTTCATGCCAAATGTTATCTGAAAAAGGGGGTAGCTAAAGGAACAAAACATCCTAGTTTATGGCAACTTTTTTAGGGGGAAAAGTGGTAATATGATTTAGTTTCCAATGTTGTGGTGTGTGTGTTTTTTGTTTGTGTTTTAGTACAATTTATAGTAGCATGGCTATTAGTCGGAGCTGGACAGATAGGTCAGCATGCTACGGCACTGTGGCTGAGCTCTGTAGCAACCCAAGGGTTGCAGGTTCGATCCCTGGCGAGGTCCACTCACCCTTTCATCCTTCCGAGGTTGATAAAAAATGAGCAGCGCCTTGAGACCCTTATGGGTGATTAGCCGCACTTTACAAGAACCTAATACATACATACATACATACATACATACATACATACAGTGGATATAAAAAGTCTACACACCCCTGTTAACATGTCAGGTTTCTGTGATGTAAAAAAAATGAGACAAAGATAAATCATTTCAGAACTTTTTCCACCTTTTTTTTTTTTTTTTAAATAATTTTTTATTGAGGTTATGCGACAATACAAAAAACATCATACATTGATATGCGTGCAACAGTAAATGCGCTTCAGTCATTTGTGAATAGACATTGTCGGCCATAAAAAGACAATAGAGATCAAAAACAACAAAAATTGCAACAATGTCTGACAGCAAATTAGTTTCTCAAACCTCTAGATTTTTATATATATAGTCAGATCTGCGGCCGCTGTTGGGCCTAAGAATAGCTTATAGTAAAAATATTATGGATGGGGGAGGAATTTCAGCGGGTAAGCACCGCTTGTTAAATAGGGGGGAGAAATGGAGGGGCGGAGCCATATAGGAAAGTCTCTTGAGAAAAAAAATGGTTAAATATTAGGTCTGATTATCTAAGGGGCAGGTATAGGGCAAAATATCAGTGCAAATTCTATGGCATTGAAATGCTTAATATTTACAGGAACTTAAATGACAACAGTCTATGTGGAATTTTAGGGCAATCATGTAAGTTTATATAAGACTTGAGGCATATACTGGATTGAACTATCATTGTTAACCATTGTATTTATATTATATGTACTGTATATCCTTAGGTAGCAGCCCACACATGTAAAGCATAAATTTAGGCGAGTGGCAAAAATACTTGACATATAGATATAAGCTATAAATGAGAAGTTCAAGTAGGCAGAAACAATTTACAGAAATAGTCAACTATGGTTATGTAATGCTCTGAAGATAGCAATCCTAACATGTCAAAGTGGCAAACAAAGAGCTCTACTAAAATAAATATCCATTATAGCATGGGTAAGGGGAGAGTCCAAATGACATGTTATGAAAAATATACAAAAACCATCTGCCTGCATTTAAATGAGAGACTAACTATACCTTATATTAAGAATAGGATTACACAAGAGCTTCCTAGGAACTAAAGATATGGGTAATATACAATGGCAGTATAATATGTGCTTGATGATATATGTAGCCTGACAGCGAATCTAAGAACAGTTTACAAAATACAGTATCTGAACAGGCAGGCATTGTGTATATACACTCTATGGCTAACAGTGTGCGGTCAACAGGCAGCTGTATACTTCTCTTTATCTCAAGCAGCTCCCATCGGGCCAGCTGTATAAATATGGAGTAAATCTCATGCAACAGATATGAGAACAGTTTACAATATCTGAACAGGCAGGCAATCAAAGCTTCAGGTATAGAAAAAAACAAAACAAAAAAAACATCATCATCTAACTGTTTGCAACTTAACTATGATTCAGCTAAACTATGGTTGCGATGAGAACTTTTAGGAGATCCAGCATGGCTGCATCTGCAAATACTGAAGCTAACCATCTAAAAAGGGGAAGTGAGAGAGAGAGTCTCAGTCTTAGGTCTATTTTCAAGAAAGATAATGTTGCTGGGGATATTTTATAGCAGGCTGAGGGGGTCAGAATTGCTCAATATGCCCTGACCATGGACATTCAACTGGGGTAGGAAAACCATTCCACACTGGGTCACTATATAACCATCATCAACCTAGGAACCATTTATTGTAGGGAGTGGTTGCCCTGATAATTGCACAGGGTAAAGTTAAACAACATAGTGCTAGTGCACTCAGGGTCTGAAAGTACAGCATAATAAGTTCAAATAAAGAGTCCCCCGTAATTGTTGAGCATTAGCCCCACAAGAATCCACTTTGTTGCTGTAAGTCCTACCACAGACCAGCGAGAGTTGGACACTTGAGGTAACGGGGTTGGTATTATAAATTTACCCCACTCCAGCTCGAAGTCCTACCGGTATATGGATCATCAGATTCCACAGAGTATATGGGTAGGCGATGACACCCCATGTAGAAGTATTTGCGGTTGTGGGGAGTGACTGACCTCCGTGATTCAAGCTATTTCCCCGGGGATCCTCTTCCTTGCGCTGACTCCACAAGTGCGTAGAATTTCCTTTCCACAGTGGTGGGCCGGCCGCATCCCTCCACCCTGGCTCTGTGTAATATGTGAGTAAGGAGTCTTGCATGTATAGCAAGCTGGTGTCCGTTCGGTTCTCCACTAGATTCTCACTAGGGAGCTGAGGACTAAGAGACGTTACAGCATAGCTGGACGGCTCCGGTTGCGCTATATGCTCAAGCTCGTTATTGGGCAGGTTGAATAAGGCTGCTTTAGATGCCTTCAGTGTACTAGAGCTTAACATGCTAGTCCGTGAGTTGTTAGGAGGGACCTCTGGATCAGTTCTAGAAAAGAGCCCAACTGTGCGGTCTGGGATATCGCAATTGGTGTCATATAAAGATGGGTAGACAGAGATCTCGAATACCACCTGTTCTGATGGCCGATTGGGTAGCAGGGCTGCTAACTTGTCTCTTATAGCGATTAGGTCATGTTTTAACTCAGAATAGTAGTTTTGAAGAGAGTGTTCCGTCTTCTCCCAACGATCTAGAGACTCCATTCTGATGTAAAATGGCGATTTGCGCCTCTGCAGCTAGACACTTGGAGCTAGGTTTAGGGACTGTTTTTCTGTGAGATTCCCATTTAGCACTCTCGTCGTGTAGAAAGCAATATAAGCTCAATGAAAGCTCAAATAATTACTAAAAAGAGGTCTCTCAGGTATATACAAATTCACTAAATAGAGCCATAGAAGAGGAGCCCCAGAAAAGTACGTCTGTTCACTTTGCTCGTTGGCTCCGCCAAACTTTTTCCACCTTTAATGTGACCTATAAACTGTACAACTCAATTGAAAAACAAAGTGAAATCTTTTAGGTGGAGGGAAGAAAACAAAAAACCTAAATAATGTGGTTGCATAAGTGTGCACACCCTCTTATAACTGGGGATGTAGCTGTGTTCAGAATTAAGCAATCACATTCAAAATCATGTTAAATAGGAGTCAGCATACACCTGCCATCATTTAAAGTGCCTCTGATAAACCCCAAATAAAGTTCAGCTGCTCTAGTTGGTCTTTCCTGAAATTTTCTTAGTCTCATCCCACAGCAAAAGCCATGGTCCACAGAGAGCTTCCAAAGCATCAGAGGGATCTCATTGTTAAAAGGTATCAGTCAGGAGAAGGGTACAAAAGAATTTCCAAGGCATTAGATATACCATGGAACACGGTGAAGACAGTCATCATCAAGAAAAACATTCAAGCCAAGCTACATTTTGCAAAAACACATCTGAAGTCTCCCAAAAGCATGTGGGTAAAGGTGTTATGGTCTGATGAAACCAAGGTTGAACATTTTGGCCATAATTCCAAAAGATATGTTTGGCGCAAAAACACTGCACATCACCAAAAGAACACCATACCCACAGTGAAGCATGGTGGTGGCAGCATCATGCTTTGGGGCTGTTTTTCTTCAGCTGGAACTGGGGATTTATTCAAGGTAGAGGGAATTATCAACAGTTCCAAATACCAGTCAATATTGGCACAAAACCTTTTAGGCTTCTGCTAGAAAGCTGAACATGAAGAGGAACTTCATCTTTCAGCATGACAACGACCCAAAGCATACAACATCCAAATCAACAAAGGAATGGCTTCACCAGAAGAAGATTAAAGTTTTGGAATGGCCCAGCCAGAGCCCAGACCTAAATACGATTGAAAATCTGTGGGGTGATCTGAAGAGGGCTGTGCACAGGAGATGCCCTCGCAATCTGACAGATTTAGAGTGTTTTTGCAAAGAAGAGTGGGCAAATCTTGCCAAGTCGAAATGTGCCATGCTGATAGACTCATACCCAAAAAGACTGAGTGCTGTAATAAAATCAAAAGGTGCTTTAATAAAGTATTTTATTTTTATATGTTTTCTTCCCTCTACCTAAAACCTTTCAGTTTGTTTTTCAATTGAGTTGTACAGTTTATAGGTCATATTAAAGGTAGAAAAAGTTCTGAAATTATTTATTTTAACAGGGGTGTGTAGACTTTTTATATCCACTGTACATTAATCACCATGCTATTGTTTTATGTTCTGCAGCTCTCTTTAAAGCCAATCTTGTTTCACCCATTTACAGAAACCAGTTGGTAAAGCTCTGCATCTTTATACTGGGAGCTGCCATCTTGGTACACTTGTATTGTTGCATCAGGTTACAGAAGCTGTGCACTTTCACAGAACAGTGACATTGCTGGTTTATTGACAGCTGCACCTTGCACCAGATTCATTTACACAAAAGCAGAAGAGTTACATTTTTGCAATTTTACACAGCTTGAAAAATACTTTAAAAATATACAAAAAAAACAAAACCTTTAGGAATAATATAAAAAAATGCAGTCACATCAAAAATGTAGAGATTCTGCTTTGTATTTTGCACACTAAACTCAAGTACAATATATGGCTTGGCAAGAAGACAACAATATCACTGATCTGTGACTGTGCACCGCTTGTGCCACAGGGTACAAGAATACTTAAATTCCAAGATGGCGGCACCCAGTGTAAAAATGAAGAATTTTTACTAACCAGCACTTTTGAAGAAAATGGTTTTAAAGAGAGGTACAGAAAGAAAACCAATAGCATAGTGAGTAGCAATCATGCTACTATAGTTGTACCCAGCAATTTAATGTCTCACTTTTAAATGAAAATGTAGTATTTTGTCTGCATATTGAGAATATTATTGTAGGGAAAGGGGATAAAGAACAATTGACAGGCTTTATCTCTTAAATGGCCATACAATTAAATTAACAATGTATAAAATGTTGCAATATTGAAATTATAGCATTTATTTCAATATACATTTTTTTTTATTTATATGTGTTTTTGTTTTGGAAAATACTTCTGAAATTTGTGCTTTTTCCACTTTCTCCCAGGGAGGCTTGGGTAATACTGTCTAATTTCCTGTGTACTAGTGTTCTCCTCCCCTTCTCCCTCGCCTTGTTTCTCTAGTCAATTGCTTAAAGGGACACTGAACCCACATTTTTTTCTTTTGTGATTCAGATAGAGCATGCAATTTTAAAGGGACATAATACTCATATGCTAAATCACTTGAAACGGATGCAGTATAACTGTAAAAAGCTGACAGGAAAATATCACCTGAGCATCTCCATGTAAAAAAGGAAGATATTTTACCTCACAACTTCCTCAGCTCAGCAGAGTAAGTTCTATGTAAAAAGTTATACTCAGCTGCAGCCCAGCTTCAGGTAAAAAATAAATAAAAAGAAATGAACAGCCAATCAGCATCAAAAGTGCTGAGGTCATAAACTCTTTTACTGTAATCTCATGAGATTTCATAGCAAACTTCCTTAAACTGAATTGGGAAATAATGAGTGTGCACGAATGCTCGCTCCTTTCGCTGTCCCGGGACAGACATACTGATTTGCTGCTTAGAAGTCCTTTACAATGGGATGTGGTTACTGAAGAACTTTTGAGGTAAAATATATTTTTTTTACATAGAGATGTTCATGTGATATTTTCTAGTCAGCATTTTACAGCTATGCTGCATCACTTTCAAGTGTTTCAATATTTGTGTATTATGGCCCTTTAAGCAACTTTCTAATTTGCTCCTATTATCAAATTTTCTTTATTCTCTTGGTATCTTTATTTGAAAAGCAAAAATATAAGTTTAGATGCCGGCCCATTTTTGGTGAACAACTTGTGTAGCGTTTGCCGATTGTTGGATAAATTCACCCACCAATAAACAAGTGCTGTCCAGGGTCTGAACCAAAAATTGTCTGGCTCCTTAGCTTAGATGCCTTCTTTCGCAAATAAAGAAGAAAAATTGATAATAGGAGTAAATTAGAAAGTTGCTTAAAATTGCATGCTCTATCTGAATCATGGAAGAAAATATTTGGGTTCAGTGTCCCTTTAAAGAGGCATTATAGAATGTAATATAAAATGTTTTAGTTATGTATATTGAAACAGCAACTTTGCAATATTCTATCATTTTTATTTATTTATTGGGTCAAATTTTCTTGCAATTTATATTTGAAAGTTGTTGGTTTTCTCAATATCACTAAATTTCTATAAAGAAATGGATGACTCAATGTTGGAACCTAGGTTTGGCTTCCTTCTTCTGCTGAGGACAATTAGGAACAAATAAAAAAACGGGCATTGGAAGTGTGTAAACAGGACTGTATGGAAACCATGTTAGACAGTTGCTTCAAAAGTCTTAAATTCCACACAGCCTTGTCTGCACACTCTCTTTTTATTGCCTGTTTTATATCTCTCTGTAATTGTCCTCAACAAAAGAGATCAATGAGGTAAATAAAAAAAAAAGCCCTATAAGTTTTAAAAAATACATCTACAAATTATTCTAATGCTGATATTTGCTTTGAATACATCCATTATAGCTATCATTTATTTACGGTTTAATATTCTTTTTTAGGTGGATTATCAGTTTTGCATCAATAATCATGGCTGAACAGTTTAGATGTGGATATTATTTTGTATATATATTTATAATATTATTATTATTATTATTATTATTATTATTCTTTATTTATAAAGTGCCAACAGATTCCGCAGCGCTGCCCATGGGTACAAGGATAGAAGTACAACGGAGAAACAATACACTAAAAGACAACATTTTACAGACAGATACAGGGGGAATTGAGGACCCTATTCCCGTATATTTAGATTAGAAGTAGAAAATTGAAAGAAATATGTATGTAGGCATTTTTTTTTTTTTTTTTTTAAATACCTGCTGAATCGGCGGTAAGCCACCTTTTAAAAGGATACTAAACCCACATTTTTTTCTTTCATGATTCAGAGGGGCATATTTATCAAAGTGCGAGCGGACATGATACAATGTAGCGTATCATGTCCGCTGCACATCGATAAATGCCGGCAGCATACGCTGTCGACATTTATCATTGCACAAGCAGTTCACCAGAACTGCTTTTGCAATACCGCCCGTGCAGAATCGCGGCTAATCTGCCACTAGCAGGGGGTGTCACTCAACCTGATCGTATTCGATTAGGTTGATTTCTGTCCGCCGCCTCAGAGCAGGCGGACAAGTTATGGAGCAGCGGCCTTTAGAAACAAGGGGCATCAAGCTCCATTCGGGAACTTGATAATTCGGCCCCAGAGCATGCAATTTTAAGCAACTTTCTAATTTACTCCTATTATCAATTTATCTTAATTCTCTTGGTATCTTTATTTGAAAATCAAGAATGTAAGCTTAGGAGCCGGCCCATTTTTGGTTCAGCACCTGGGTAGCACTTGCTGATTGGTGGCTAAATGTAGCCACCAATAAGCAAGTGCAATCATTTTTGCTGAACCTAAAATTGACCGGCTACTAAGCTTTATAGTCCTGCTATTCAAATAAAGATGGCAAAAGAACGAAGAAAAATATTAGAAGTAAATTAGAAAGTTGCTTAAAATTACCTGCTCTATCTGAATCATTAAATAAAAAAATGTGGATTTATTATCCCTTTAAGGGACTATAAGAGGGACAATCTACCCCAATCTTTCTTTAACTGCACATGTGCAAACACATGTTCAATTGCTATATATTTTTTTTATTAGTTTTTGTTTGATTAACAAGGGTCATTTTGTTCTGGACAACAGGTAAATCAGTGAAAAGGAAAAAACCTAAAACAATATACCAATCTGACAAAATAAAACTGCCTTATTAATTGCAAAATTCTTCTAAGCTATGCTACATTATTATGCAGTTTTGTAGTTGTTGTTTAATGCACAAGACCACAAAAAATTAAGTTTGCCAATAAGACCATATGGTATTTTTTTTTATATTTTTTTAATCTTCTGTTCTTGCTGCTGATGATGATGATGATAAAGTGACAAAAACATTTCAGATGTGTTGATTTCAGTCTCTCGTTGCAATTATAGAAAGGCAACATTCCTATTGGGCATTTTCCCCCCGAACATAACAGGAAAGGAAATACCTTTGTCAGCTGCCCCCTTTTGAAGACTATAAGATACATGATGTCTATTTGTTAGAATACAGTTGCAAGATTACTTAAAGGGACAGTCTACACCAGAATTTTTATTGTTTTAAAAGATAGATAATCCCTTTTATTACCCATTTCCCAGTTTTGCATAACCAAAACAGTTATATTAATATACTTTTAACCTCTGTGATTATCTTGTATCTAAGCCTCTGCAAACTGCCCCTTTTTTCAGTTCTTTTGACAGACTTGCAGTCTAACCAATCAGTGCCTGCTCCCAGATTACTTCACGTGCACGAGCACAGTGTTATCTATATGAAATGCGTGAACTAACACCCTCTAGTGGTGAAAAACTGTTAAAATGCAATCTGAAAGAGGTGGGCTTCAAGGTCTAAGAAATTAGCATATGAACCTCCTAGGTTAAGCTTTCAACTAAGAATACCAAGAGAACAAAGCAAAATTGGTGATAAAAGTAAATTGGAAAATTGTTTAAAATTACATGCTCTATCTGAATCATGAAAGTTTATTTTGGCCTAGACTGTCCCTTTAACCCCTTAGTGACCAGAGCACTTTTCCATTTGCTGACCGTTTGGGACCAAGGCTATTTTTACATTTCTGCTGTGTTTGTGTTTAGCTGTAATTTTCCTCTTACTCATTTACTGTACCCACACATATTATATACCATTTTTCTCGCCATTAAATGGACTTTCTAAAGATACCATTATTTTCATCATATCTTATAATTTACTATTAAAAGAATTATAAAATATGAGGAAAAATGGAAAAAAAAAACAATTTTTTCAAACTTTGACCCCAAAAATCTGTTGCACATCTACAACCACCAAAAAACACCCATGCTAAATAGTTTCTAAATTTTGTCCTCAGTTTATAAATACCCAATGTTTACATGTTCTTTGCTTTTTTTGCAAGTTATAGGGCACTAAATAAAAGTAGCACTTTGCTATTTCCAAACCACTTTTTTTCAAAATTAGCGCTAGTTACATTGGGACACTGATATCTGTCAGGAATCCCTGAATATCCTTTAACATGTATATATATATTTTTAGAAGACATCCCAAAGTATTGATCTAGGCCCATTTTGGTATATTTCATGCCGCCATTTCACCGCCAAATGCGATCAAATAAAAAAAAAATGTTCACTTTTTCACAAATTTTTTCACAAACTTTAGGTTTCTCACTGAAATTATTTACAAACAGCTTGTGCAATTATTGCACAAATGGTTTTAAATGCTTCTCTGGGATCCCCTTTGTTCAGAAATAGCAGACATATATGGCTTTTACGTTGCTTTTTGGTAATTAGAAGGCCGCTAAATGCCACTGCGCACCACAAGTGTATTATGCGCAGCAGTGAAGGGGTTAATTAGGAAGCATGTAGGGAGCTTGTAGGGTTAATTTTAGCTTTAGTGTAGTGTAGTAAACAACCCCAAGTATTGATCTAGGCCCATTTTGGTATATTTCATGCCACCATTTCACCGCCAAATGCGATCAAATTAAAAAAAACTTTAAATATTTCACAATTTTAGGTTTCTCACTGAAATTATTTACAAACAGCTTGTGCAATTATGGCACAAATTGTTGTAAATGCTTCTCTGGTATCCCCTTTGTTCAGAAATAGCAGACATATATGGCTTTGGTGTTGCTTTTTGGTAGTTAGAAGGTCGCTAAATGCCGCTGTGCATCACACGTATATTATGTCTAGCAGTGAAGGAGTTAATTAGGTAGCTTGTAGGGAGCTTTCAGGGTTAATTTTAGCTTTAGTGTAGAGATCAGCCTCCCACCTGACACATCCCACCCTCTGATCCCTCCCAAACAGCTCCCTTCCCTCCCCCACCCCACAATTGTCCCCGCCATCTTAAGTACTGGCAGAAAGGCTGCCAGTACTAAAATAAGTTTTTTGGGGTTTTTTAGTTTAAAAAAAAAAAAAAAAAAAAATCTTCTGCTGTGTAGGACCCCCCTTAGCCCCCAACCTCCCTGATCCCCCCCCAAATAGCTCTTTAACCCCCCCCCCCCCCTCTGCCTTTATTGGGTACCATATTGGGTACTGGCAGCTGTCTGCCAGTACCCAGTTTTAAAAATAATAATGTATTTTTATTTTTTTATTTTATTAAATATTTTATTTATTTCTGTAGTGTAGCTGCGCCCCCCTCAACATCCAACCCCCCACCCTCTCCCAGATGCTTTGATTTTAAAATCCCACCCTCCCCAGTCCTCTCTCCCACCCTCCAGATCTACAGCATATTGATGCTGTTTTTATAGAGCTCTCGTGCACGCGCGCCCGTGCACCCGCACTAGATCCCTCCTCCACCAATGACAGCCCACCCGCCTCCCTGGATGAGCTCCCACCCACCAACGATAACGGCCATTGATAGCCGATGCAGAGAGGGCCACAGAGTGGCTCTCTCTGCATCGGATGGCTAAAAACAGTTATTGCAGGATGCCTCAATATTGAGGCATCACTGCAATAACATGAAAGCAGCTGGAAGCTATCAGGATCGCTTCCACTGCTTTCAAAGACCAACGACGTATGGGGTACGTCCTTGGTCATTAACTGCATTTTTTTGCAGGACGTACCCCATACGTCGTTGGTCATTAAGGGGTTAATTCAGAAGGGGGAGGTGAGGGATATTTTGGTTTCCACACATTTTAAGTTACTTAACAACAACCTAGAATATTTTTTTAATATTTTCTTTTATTTTTAAATCTCTTTAACCCTTTCCTGCCCTTGACTTATTTGTCTACTTCGGAACAAAGCTCTGATATAAACAAATAAGTAGAAATTGAAATTACGCAAACGTTCATGTGATCGATTGATTTCATTGATGGCATTGAGTCAGGGTTGGCGGGGGTGCCTATGATGCTAGGTACACCATCCAACCTGTGATACCATTTAGTAAGCAGCTATGGCTTCTGGACAGCCAAAAAACGGCTAGGACGTTCCATGCCGTCCTAACGGCACTGAAGCCCAGCGCAGATAGGATGGCATGAAACGTCCTAATGGCGGGAAGGGGTTAAAATTACATTTAACTGCTGTACTCAACATTAGTATGGTTACTACTCACCCATCACAGTATGACAATGTGGAGCTTAATCAACTGGCACATGTAAAGGGTTAAATTAGGAGTGGCTCTGCAGGGACAGATGGAAAAACAGCATGGTGATAATTTTGTTAATGTTGTGTCCATCACCTTAATGTCCCTTTTTTAAAGGGACGTGCAACCCCAAAATTTTCTCCTATGGCTTAGATAGAGCATACAATTTTAAACCTCTTTCCTATTTACTTTGTATTATGTAATTTGCTCGGTTCATTTGGTAGCCTTTGTTAAAAAAACAAACATACCTAGGTAGGCTTACGAGCAGCAATGCACTACTGGAAACTAGCTGCTGATTAGTGACTGCACATATATGCCTCTTATTATTGGCTCACCCAATGTGTTCAGCCTAGCTTCAAGTAGCGCATTGCTGCTCCTTCAACAAAGGATACCCAGAGAATAAAGCAAGTTTGATAATACAGGTAAATCGGAAAGCTGTTCTATCTGAATCATGAAAGAAACAAACATTTGGGGTTGCCATGACCCTTTTAAGGGTTAGGAACAGATTTATTTAATCTCAGCAGCCTATTCCCAGATAGTTTAAATGCAGAAATAAATGTTTCACATGTTTGTTTTGAATTAGATCTTTGTTTTCATTTTGAGAAAACAAAACATTTAAAAAAAAATATTTTTTGTACAATCTGAATTATTCCATTTTATTGTGTTATAATTTTGGGCACCACCATAAATAAACCCAATTTTTTTCATTCTTTTGATAATGCTAATTCATCAAAAAGTAAATGACCTGTATGAGTTAAATATAAGAATTTGTTTTCACAATCAAACATTTGTTTAATTTTGGGAAACTGCAAATATAACAACAAGTTTCTTTGTTTTGGGAAATATTTTGTAAAAAAAATAAAAAATATTTTTTTACAGAGCATTTTTGTTCTATTGTTTTACTTCAGTTAATGGATGCACTTATATATTGCCAGATAAGAGTTTAGTTTGAACAATTTATTAAGCATACTTTTGTTTTATGACCATACCAGAGTATTTGTCTAAAACAGAATCAGTTTGTTAAATGTGTAGATGTGATTTGAAGTGTGATCACAAGAGCATTGGTTAGAAACTTCCAACTAGACCAATAGTCTACAACCTTAGTTTTTCCATTACTACCAAAGAGCCTGGAACGGCTGCTCTAAACTCTGAAACATTTTATAAAAAAAATAACATCTTATTTGCTGCAATAATGTTTTTCAGTAGCTAATCTATACCCACCACTTGCTTGGTTTGGTGATAACAAAACAATATAGGGGAGTGCTGAAAGCTGGTTGGGATGGATAAAATTATACCTTCATAGGATTAATATAACTCCAAGAAAATAATTTATTTCTACACTTCTCTCCTCCTTGAAAAAGTAAAAGATAATATAAATGTGGTTATAATAGTGTGTAAGCACTTATGTGAGGATATGTGTCCTATTGTGAATTAAGTGACGTGAGAAACGGAATTTCAAATGTTATTCAACCAATAGGGCATTATAAGTGTATATTTACAGATATTAAAAAAATGTGATTATAAATAGACGAGGTATTTTTATATAAACACTTTAATATAGATTAAATTTAGATAAAATCAAAGTAAAGATAAAAAAAACAATTTGGATAATGTAAACTGTATAAAGGACAATCCTAAGAAAAGTTCAGGAAAAAAAATGGATATTCCATGGAATATGATGGGAGAACAATATCTGTAAACAGTGGTTAAACAAAGATCATTGACATAATTGTTTAGTAGGCTATCTAATAAAACATTGTGTCTAAATGTTAACAGTGTATTTTATGCACTGTGGGTATGGTTAGCTCAAGCTTAAAAATGACTAAAAAATGTTACAAAATATTTTTTTTAAAAATGTATCTCACTGCAGTGGATAAAACAAACAAAAAGTTGCTTCGAATAGCACAAACTTTGGCTTTAGGTAATGTTTTTCATGGCCAACTGGCGTGTAAATGATAAACTTCCATTTGATAAAAGAGCCATTACAAATATACACTGTTAACATTTAGACACATAGGGCGCGATCCGATATACGGTGCAGGTTTCGGCGCAAGCATGGAAACCTGTGCCGCCAATAGTTTCAGCTCGCACAGCGAGCTATCTCATATACGGCGCCAGCAGTTGCTAAAGTGCCGTAAGTCGGACAAACTAGCGATGTCCAGAAATAAGCGTAAGTACAAATTTCTGGAGTCGCCAGTGACTTACGGCACTTTAGAAACTGCCGCCGCATAAAAAAAACTTACTAAAGTTTTAAATCTCCCGTTACTGTCTAACACGCCTCCCAAAAATAACCCGACACGTATACCCCTCTATCCGCACACGTATACCCCTCTATCCGCAATCCCCCCTCTCACTCCTAACAATAAATATATTAACCCCTAAACCGCTGCTCCGGGACCCCGCCGCCAGCTACATTAAATGTCTTACCCACTAATGTGATCCCCCTACACCGCCGCCAGCTACATTAAAATTATTACCCCCTAATGTGAGCCCCCTACCCCGCCACCTACATTAACTATATTACCCCCTAATATGATCCCCCTACACCGCCGCCACCTATATTAAAATTATTACCCCCTAATCTAATCCCCCTACACCGCCGCCACCTATAATAAATATATTAACCACTAAACCTTAGTCTAGCCCTAACACCCCCTAACTTAATTATTATTAAAATAAATCTAAATAGTATTAATAATATTAACTAAATTATTCCTATTTAAATCTAAATACTTACCTATAAAATAAACCCTAAGATAGCTACAATATAATTAATAATTACATTGTAGTTATTTTAGGGTTTATATTTATTTTACAGGTAACTTGGTATTTATTTTAACTAGGTACAATAGCTATTAAATAGTTAATAACTATTTAATAGCTACCTAGTTAAAATAATTACCAAATTACCTGTAAAATAAATCCTAACCTAAGTTACCATTACACCTAACACTACCCTATCAATAAATTAATTAAATAAACTACAATTATCTCCACTAAAATACAATTAAATACACTAATCTATATTACAAAAAACAAACACTAAATTACAAAAAAATAAAAAAAGATTACAAGAATTTTAAGCTAATTACACCTAATCTAAGCCCCCTAATAAAATAAAAAGCCCCCCAAAATAATAAAATTTCCCTACCCTAAACTAAATTAAAAAAGTAATCAGCTCTATTACCAGCCCTTAAAAGGGCCTTTTACGGGGCATTGTCCCAAAGTAATCGGCTCTTTTACCTGTAAAAAAAAAACCAACAACCCCCCCCATTACAACCCACCACCCACACACCCCTACTCTAAAACCCACCAGATCCCCCCTTAAAAAAACCTAAGTCTAACCCCCAAGTGGTCCTTACCTGTCCTGAAGACCGGCGGAGAAGGTCCTGTTCCAGGCGGAGAAGTCTTCTTCCAGGAACCAGCCGGCGCGGAGGAGTTGAAGACCGATGACCGCGGAGCTGAAGACTGTCCTCTGGAACTGAAGATCGGCAACGCTGGAACTGAAGACCGGAGCCATGGAGCGTGGAGGATCCTCTTCATACGATCTCCGCTGTACACTGAATAGGAATTCAAGGTACGCGATTAAAAATGGCGTCCCTTGAATTCCTATTGGCTGATTTGAGCCTTCAAATTCAAATCAGCCATTTGGATGAGAGCTACTGTAATTCTATTGGCTGATTTGAATAGCCAATAGAATAAGAGCTACTGTAATTCTATTGGCTGATTTGAATAGCCAATAGAATCAGAGCTACTGTGTATTCTAGCCAATAGGAATTCAAGGGACGCCATTTTTAATCGCGTACCTTGAATTCCTATTCAGTGTACAGCGGAGATCATATGAAGAGGATCCTCCACGCTCCATGGCTCCGGTCTTCAGTTCCAGTGTCGCCGATCTTCAGTTCCTGCATGGCCGGTCTTCAGTTCCAAAGAGGGCGGTCTTCAGCTCCGCGGTCATCGGTCTTCAACTCCTTTGCTCCGCGCCGGCTGGTTCCTGGAAGAAGACTTCTCCGCCTGGAACAGGACCTTCTCCGCCGGTCTTCAGGACAGGTAAGGAGCACTTGGGGGTTAGACTTAGGTTTTTTTTAAGGGGGGATCGGGTGGGTTTTAGCGTAGGGGTGTGTGGGTGGTGGGTTGTAATGGGGGGGGTTGTTCCTTTTTTTTTTTTTTTTTTTTTTTTTTACAGGTAAAAGAGCTGATTACTTTGGGGCAATGCCCCGCAAAAGGCCCTTTTAAGGGCTGGTAATAGAGCTGATTACTTTTTTTAATTTAGTTTAGGAAATTTTATTATTTTGGGGGGCTTTATTTTATTAGGGGGCTTAGATTAGGTGTAATTAGCTTAAAATTTTTGTAATCTTTTTTTTATTTTTTGTAATTTATTTTTTGTTTTTTGTAATATAGATTAGTGTATTTAATTGTATTTTAGTATTGTAATTGTAGTTTATTTAATTAATTTATTGATAGGGTAGTGTTAGGTGTAATGGTAACTTAGGTTAGGATTTATTTTACAGGTAATTTGGTAATTATTTTAACTAGGTAGCTATTAAATAGTTATTAACTATTTAATAGCTATTAACTATTTAATAGCTATTGTACCTAGTTAAAATAAATACCAAGTTACCTGTAAAATAAATATAAACCCTAAAATAGCTACAATGTAATTATTAATTATATTGTAGCTATCTTAGGGTTTATTTTATAGGTAAGTATTTAGATTTAAACAGGAATAATTTAGTTAATATTATTAATATTATTTAGATTTATTTTAATAATAATTAAGTTAGGGGGTGTTAGTGGTTAATATATTTAATATAGCTGGCGGCGGGGTAGGGGGCTCACATTAGGGGTTAATAATTTTAATATAGCTGGCGGTGGGGTAGGGGGCTCACATTAGGGGTTAATAATTTTAATATAGCTGGCGGCGGGGTAGGGGGCTCACATTAGGGGTTAATAATTTTAATATAGCTGGCGGTGGGGTAGGGGGCTCACATTAGGGGTTAATTATTTTAATATAGCTGGCGGCGAGGTAGGGGGCTCACATTAGGGGTTAATAATTTTAATATAGCTGGCGGCGGGGTAGGGGGCTCACATTAGGGGTTAATAATTTTAATATAGCTGGCGGCGGGGTAGGGGGCTCACATTAGGGGGTAATCATTTTAATATAGCTGGCGGCGGGGTAGGGGGGTCAGATTAGGGGGTAAGACATTTAATGTAGCTGGCGGCGGGGTCCAGGAGCGGCGGTTTAGGGGTTAAGCACTTTATTAAAGATTGCGGCGGGGGATTGCGGTTGACAGGCAGATAGACATTGCGCATGCGTTAGGTGTTAGGTTTTATTTTGCAGGCAGTTTAGGGAGTTACGGGGCACCAGTACTCAGCTTAAGGCTTACTACGCCTGCAATTTGTGGCGAGGTGAAAATGGAGTAAGATTTCTCCACGTAAGTCCTTATGCTGTATATTGGATACCAAACTGTGCGGGTTTGGTATATCACTCTATGGGCCAAAAAACTACGGCCGAAGGGTGAAATATACGAGCGTAACTTCTAGGTTACGCCGTATATGTGATACCAAACCAGCGCAAAATTTGGCGTCGCCGGCTTTTGCGGGTGACGCTGCATATCGGATCGGGCCCCTAATGTTTTATTAGATAGCCTACTAAACAATTATGTCAATGATCTTTGTATAACCACTGTTTACAGATATTGTTCACCCATCATATTCCATGGAATATCCATTTTTCCTGAAATTTTATTAGGATTGTCTTTTATACAGTTTACATTATCCAAATTGTTTTTATCTTTACTTTGATTTTTATCTAACTTTCATCTATAGTAAAGTGTTTGTTTATATAAAAATACCTCTTGTCTATTTATAATCACGTTTTTTTAAGATCTGTAAATATACACTTATTATGCCCTATTGGTTGAATAACCTCATTTGAAATCCCGTTTCTCACATCACTTAATTCACAATAGGGCACATATTCTCACATAAGTGCTTACACACTATTATAACCACATTTATATTATCTTTTACTTTTTCAAGGAGGAGAGAAGTGTAGAAATAAATTATTTTCTTGGAGTTATATTAATCCTATGAAGGTATAATTTTATCCATCCCAACCAGCTTTCAGCACTCCCCTATATTGTTTTATTATCTTCATTTTTCGACATTCGTTTGGAGAAACTTTTCTTTTTAGGGTGTAGCAGAGTTGAGATTTATAATAGAGGTGCACTCACACTTGTTCTTTTAACTTGGTTTGGCAAAAGACGAGGCTAGCCACAGTCATTATGTTAGTATGAAGTATATTGCTTTGCTGAAGCCATTTAGGGAAATATATGTAGCGGGGTTAGCCTTGAGGAGTCTGCAGTGTGCATTTCTATTTCTGACAATAAAAAATACACAATTTATTACTGCATAAAAATTGCATAAAAAGGGGTAGAATAAATAATGAGTTGTTTTACTATAAATAACATTGTATATATTTAAATATCAATGTGTTTAACCCCCTTAAAGGGACCTTAAACACTAAATAAATACTAGATAGAATGATGCATTCAAAGAAAAGATTAGTCTGTGAATAACTTAGTTACATTAGTTGTTTAAATTGTAACAAAATAAGTGTAAAGTTTGTGTCTATAAAACAATGGAAATTGCCATGTTGTGACTTTAGGTTACGTTCTCTGTTGTGGCCAATCAGGAACAGTTATAAATAGGTCACTAGAGTGTGCAGCCAATGGCTGTGTTGAATATAACAGTGTTCTGCATTTACAACTTTATCTATACCTACTAGTTAGAAATGTATTTAATAAAAGAAACATTTTCGGTTTCATATCCCTTTAATATAAATTTATCCCTTAAAGGGACAGTCTACACCAGAATTTTTATTGTTTTAAAAGATAGATAATCCCTTTATTACCCATTCCCCAGTTTTGCATAACCAGCACAGTTATAATAATATACTTTTTACCTCTGTGATTATCTTGTATATAAGCCTCTGTAAACTGCCCCTTTATTTCAGTTCTTTTGACAGACTTGCAGTCTAGCCAATCAGTGCCTGCTCCCAGATATCTTCACGTGCACGAGCACAGTGTTATCTATATGAAATACGTGAACTAACACCCTCTAGTGGTGAAAAACTGTTAAAATGCATTCTGAAAAGAGGTGGCCTTCAAGGTCTAAGAAATTAGCATATGAACCTGCTAGGTTAAGCTTTCTACTAAGAATACCAAGAGAACAAAGCAAAAATGGTGATAAAAGTAAATTGGAAAATTGTTTAAAATTACGTGCTCTATCTGAATCATGAAAGTTTATTTTGGCCTAGACTGTCCCTTTAACAATTCAGATATACCCTGTATGTCGCTTGTCTTTTTAAAGTTTTTTTTAGCCCTGTAATAGTGTGAATCTCACAGAAAGCGATGAGTCCTGCTATTACTACATTCTTCACCCTAGGAGGCATTCGGCGAGAGCCATGCTATTTAGCGCCTTATAGGGAAAGCAACAGCCGACGTACAGGGTACATCATCTGTAGTTAAAGGGACATTAAACACCGAGATGGTAATATAAAATGATAAATCTTTTATAAAATAAATAAATAATATAAATATATATACAGTGGATATAAAAAGTCTACACACCCCTGTTTAAATGTCAGGTTTCTGTGATGTAAAAAAATGAGACAAAGATAAATAATTTCAGAACTTTTTCCACCTTTAATGTGACTTATAAACTGTACAACCTAATTGAAAAACAAACTGAAACTTCTAGGTGGAGGGAAGTAAAAATAAAAAAATAAAATAATATGGTTGCATAAGTGTGCATACCCTCTTATAACTGGGGATGTAGTTGTGTTTAGAATTGAGCAATCACATTCAAAATCATGTTACATAGGAGTCAGTACACACCTGTCATCATTTAAAATGCCTCTGATTAACCCCAAATAAAGTTCCGCTGTTCTAGTAGGTCTTTCCTGACATTTTGTTAGTTGCATCCTACAGCAAAAGCCATGGTCCGCAGAGAGCTTCTAAAGCATCAGAGGAATCTCATTGTTAAAAGGTATCAGTCAGGAGAAGGGTACAAAAGAATTTCCAAGGCATTAGATATACCATGGAACACAGTTATCATCAAGTGGAGAAAATATGGCGCAACAGTGACTTTAACAAGAACTGGATGTCCCTCCAAAATTGATGAAAAGACGAGAAGAAAACTGGTCTGGGAGGCTGCCAAGAGGCCTACAGCACCATTAAAGGAGCTGCAGGAATGTCTAGCAAGTACTGGCTGTGTGGTACATGTGACAACAATCACACATATTCTTCATATGTCTGGGCTATGGGGTAGAGTGGTAAGACAGAAGCCTTTTCTTACAAAAAAAACCATCAAAGCCCAGCTAAATTTTGCAAAAACACATCTGAAGTCTCCCAAAAGCATGTTGCAAAAGGTGTTCTGGTTTGATGAAACTAAGATTAAACTTTTTGGCCATAATTCCAAAAGATATGTTTGGCGCAAAAACAACACTGCATATCACCAAAAGAACACCATACCCACAGTGAAGCATTTTGGTGGCAGCATCATGCTTTGGGTCTGTTTTTCTTCAGCTGGAACTGGGGCCTTAGTCAAGGTAGAGGGAATTATGAACAGTTCCAAATACCAGACAATATTGGCACAAAACCTTCAGGCTTCTGCTAGAAAGCTGAACATTAAGAGGAACTTCATCTTTCAGCATGACAACGCCCCAAAGCATACATCCAAATCAACAAAGGAATGGCTTCACCAGAAGAAGATCAGAGCCCAGACCTGAATCCAATCGAAAATCTGTGGGGTTATCTTAAGTGGACTGTGCACAAGAGATGCCCTCACAATCTGACAGATTTGGCGTGTTTTTGCAAAGAAGAGTGGGCAAATCTTGCCAAGTCAAGATCTGCCATGCTGAAAAACTCCTACTCAAAAAGACTGAGTGCTGTAATAAAATCAAAGGGTGCTTCAACAAAGTATTAGTTTAATGGTGTGCACACTTATGCAACCATATTATTTTAGTTTTTTATTTCTACTTTCCTCCACCTAAAAGATTTTAGTTTGTTTTGCAATTGAGTTGTACAGTTTATAGGTCACATTAAAGGTGGAAAAAGTTCTGAAATGATTTATCTTTGTGCCGTTTTTTTACATCACAGAAACATGACTATTTAACAAGGGTGTGTAGACTTTTTATAGACAATATATCAAATAACTTACCTGATTCTTGCCAGCTATGCTTAGAATTTAAATAACAAAGGTTTCTGTTTCCCTATTATATACACACGCTTCTGCAAATAAAATAATTTAGTGACTGTTTTCATTAGTTCTAACCTGATAATCATTAAATCATTGTAATGATGTATGTTTATTAAAGGGACACTGAACCCAATTTTTTTCTTTTGTGATTCTGATAGAGCATGCCATTTTAAGCAACTTTCTAATTTACGCCTATTACCAATTTGTCTTCGTTCTCTTGCTATCTTTATTTGAAAAATAAGGCATCTAAGCTTTTTTTGGTTCAGACCTGTGGACAGCACTTTTTAATTGGTGGATGAATTTATCCACCAATCACCAAGAACAACCCAGGTTGTTCACCAAAAATGGGCCAGCATCTAAACTTACATTCTTGCATTTCAAATAAAGATACAAAGAAAATGAAGAAAATTTGATAATAGGAGTAAATTAGAAAGTTGCTTAAAATTGTATGCTCTATCTGAATCACAAAAGAAAAAAATTGGGGTTCAGTGTCCCTTTAATTTGCTTTATTCAAATATTGCTTATTTCCAATAATTGTTTTTATATACTACTAGGCGATAAGCCTGCCCAGAGGGCAGTCTATGTTTAACAAATACAAACCCCCAAGCTAAAGTTACAAAAAATAAAAAAACTACCAATAGCCCTTAAAAGGGCCTTTTGTAGGGCATTGCTCTAAGTTAAACAGCTCTTTTACTTACAAAAATTACCTATTACCCCCTAACAGTAAACCCCCACCCACCGAACCCCCTAAAATAAAAAATCCTAACACTAAAAAAAACCTAAACTACCCTTCTTCCAGGTGGCTCCATCATCTTCTATCTTCATCCCAAAGAAGCGACGCAGAGCTGTCTTCCCCGATGCATAGATCCTTGATGGCGGCGTTCCTCTCCATCCGATGTCCGTCGTACACTGAAGATTGAATGCAAGGTACCACATTCAATTTGAGGTACCTTGCATTCCTATTGGCTGAAATTTTAAAATCAGTAGCTCTAATCCTATAGGCTGTTCAAATCATAAGATTTCAGTAGCTCTCATCCTATTGGCTGATTTCAACCAATAGGAATGCAAGGTATCTCAAAAAATGGGGTACCTTGCATTCAATCTTCAGTGTGCGACGGACGATCGCATGAAGAGGAGCCTCCACGCCGCTGAGGACCGCCGCCACTGAGGATCCGTGCATCGCGGAAGTCAGCTCTGCACCTCTGTGCCGCCTTCGCTCCGGATGAAGATAGAAGATGATGGAGCCGCCTGGAAGAAGACCTCCGCCGGACTTCAGGAACAATGAGTAGCTATTTGGGGCTTAGTCTTAGGATTTATTTTTTATTTTTTGGGGGGGGGGAGACTTATTTTTAAGATTAGGGATTTAATGGGCTTGAAAAAGAGCTGATTGCCCTTTTAAGGGCAATGCCCATACAAATGGCCCATTAGGGGCAATAGGTAGTTCAGGTTTTTTTAGTGTTAGGTTTTTTATATTTTGGGGGGGTTTGGTGGGTGGGGTTTTTTTTCTGTTAGGGGGGATTTAGTACGTTTTAAATGCAAAAGAGCTGTTTAACTTAGGGCAATGCCCTACAAAATGCCCCTTTAAGGGCTATTGGTAGGTTACATTAGGGGGGGATTTTTATTTTGGGAAGGGCTTTTTTATTTTCATAAGGGTTAGGTATAATTTTTTTTATTTTTGATCATTTTGTTTTTTTTTCTGTAATTTTAGAGTTTTTTTATATTTAGGGGGTGTTCGGTTAGGGGGCTTAGTAATTAAATTATTTTTTTCCATTGTGGGGGGGGGGGTGGCGGTAGGGTTGCACCGATACTAGTATTGATGCAGATACCAAGTATTTGCATGGGTACTTGTACTCGTGCAAATGCACAGATACTTTAACCGATACCTCCAATTCCTACCCAAGCGTCATCTTGTGGCGTTTTTCACACTGCATGTTCCCATTTCATTTTAAGCTGGAGTGGAGACTTAACTTAACTAAAAATTGTTCACTTCTGTTCTGCCAATACAAATGGCTGTTATTTGTATTATTGTACGTCAGAGCAGTGCTCCAAAAGCTGCTACTTTACAGCTGGAAGCCTACCTGGGAGAGATCACTGTACCTCATTCAGACAAACCCCTGAGCTACTGGGCAGTTAATAAACTGAGATTTAATGGCCCAAAAATATATTTCTGACCCAGTAGTGTGAAAAGTGAAAGACTGTTCAGCTTAGCGTCAAATGTACTTACTGATAGCAGAAACAGACTTATAGCTGAACATGCAGAAATGCTTCTGTTCCTTAATAAGAACTTGCCACTAACTTTTGAAAAAATATTCTAATTGCTAGATTGCCTGTTATACTGCTAGTTCTCATCTTGCACAATTATGCTCAAAACATACTGTACTCTGAGGAACATCCTTAGCCAGGGCTGGACTGGGAATAAAAAGCAGCCCTGTAAAAATATGAAGACCAGCCCTATTTTCTGTTGAGTCAGTAGAATGCAAATTCCCAGGGGATTACTGGGATACTCCTTCCCCAATATTATATTATATTGCTTTGTATTAAGTACAAATGTCAGATTGATGAGTTATATGGGCACTCTACAACCCAATTGCATCCAGTAGTCACCTCTTTAAATTGTAGCTTTCCAGCCCCAGCTGCTGCAGCTGTTATTTATTGTTTTTATTAATATGTTACTGTAATATTTTTATTTCTAAACATGTTCTGTGAACTTTGTGACAACAAGCACATAAAACTGTTTTACTATTTCAAAATATCTTTTGAGTTACAGTTCATAATTGTAAAGAAGCGATCTTAAATCATTAGTCTGTATTGTGCTTGGTAAACTGTCATGACATAAAAAAAGTATCGGTAATTGGTTTTGGTGAGTATTTGAAAAAAGTATCGGTACTCGGTCTTAAAAAAATGGCATCGGTGCAACCCTTGTTTGGCGGTATAGGGGTTAATATATTAGGTTTATTGCGATGTGGGGGTTTGTCGGTTTAGAGGTTGATAGATTAGGGGGTTGGCAATTTAGTGGTTAATATTTTAATTATGTTATTTGCAGATTAGGAGTTCATTACCTTATTGTTTTGCGATGTGGGGGTTGGTGGTTTAGGTGTTTGTTAATAATTTGTGCGGGCGGTTATGTGGTTTTTAGTTATTTTGTGCGGGCGGTTGTGTGGTTGTTTTTTTTTTAGTTTTTTTTTTTAAGGCTTCGGGTTTACCTAAGCTACATCCCGGTGGATTCTGAAAATGGCAGGGTGGTGAAAGAATCCACCTTCGGTGGGTTCTTTCACCACCCTGCCATTTTCGGAATCCACCTTGATGCAGCTTACACTGCATCCAGGTAGATTCTTTTGGCTGCCTTGTGCAGCCAACATTTCTTTGAGGATGCGTGCGCAACTGTCGACGGACGCGTTACAAACGCGATTTTAGTATAGATGTTTATTGATCTGGTCTCAGTTTAATTAATAGACAAATCAGAACTAAAAAGGATTCAGCTTTTATATGCATTGTCCTTGGCAAATGATATTATTCGGAGTGTTATCAAATTGCATACATTGCCCCTGCATAGTTGGTAACCACTATTATATATATTTATATTGAGTTACATTAACAGAATGATATAGAGGTTTCATAATATTTGCGTCTTAACACATATTACACTTTGCAGGTACGCTACTGAAATAATAATGATAAGAACAATAGGAAAGGATAATATTCACAACATGTACTGTATTAAAGTTTCTAGTTTACTTCTATTATCAAATTTGTTTCATTCCCATGATGATATTTGCTGAAGAGATACCTAGGTAGGCATCTTGAGCACTACATGACAGGAAATAGTGCTGCCATCTAGTGCCGTTGCAATTGCATAACATTCTTGCAAAACTGCAGCCATATAGTGCTCCGGACACGTGCAGGCTTCTAAGCCTACGTCCCTGCTTTTTAACAAAAGATACCAAAAGAATGAAAATACTTTGATAATAGAGGTAAATTAGAAACTTGTTTACAATTACATGTTCTATCTGAATCTTGAAAGAAAGATATTGGGTTTCATGACCCTTTAAAACGTAATGTACAATACCACTGATGTGTACAAACCAAAAACAATTTCTAGAGGTTATTTAAAAGAGAGGCAGGCAAAACAATTTGTATGTACTATGTATTGTTTTTTTCCTTTTCTTTAACCAGTTTTAATTAAACATTTTGGACCAGATTAAAAGTGGAGCACTATTTAACGCTCCCGTTCAAGCGTTAACTGTGCTAGAAGTAAGATTTTTGCGCGCATCAGGTAGCGCTCGTATTACAAGTTGAAAGCAAATGTTTTTTATTTGCGTGCTACCCCGACGGAAGTAAAAAGCCATACTTACAATATCGCACGTGCAATAACCTTTTCCCCCATAGAAGTCAATGAAGTATATGTATATGTGTGTGTGTGTGTGTGTTTGTGTGTGTGTGTGTGTGTGTATATATATATATATATATATATATATATGTGTATTAATACATTTTTTTGTATATATTGCTGTAAGTCTAGTGTCTATTAGCTGCTGACTTACCTGTTTTTACTATTTTCTATCAATAAACAATTTTGATGTTTTACCCGGTGGAGTGCCTGGACATTTCTTCTGTGTATGTATGTGTGTGTGTGTGTGTGTATATGTATATATATATATATATATATATATATATATATATATATATATATATATATATATATATATATATATATATATATATATATATAATGTATGCATATCAGTGTAGGAAGAAGTCACTCACAGGGTTTTTCTCTAGATAAATACAAATAGTATTTTATTTGACGTTTCGGGTATTACCCCGTTTTCAAAAAGAAGCGTTATGCTTATTTTTGAAAACGGGGTTATACCCGAAACGTCAAATAAAATAAAATACTATTTGTATTTATCTAAAGAAAGACCCTGTGAGTGACTTCTTCCTACACTGATCTTACTTATATTTGAAGTGCACCCAGGGCATGGATGGCTGTTCAAGCTGTATGTAGCTGGAGTGCCACTACACTTATATATATATATATATATAATCCTGAAAATCTGGCCTGTTAGGGAGACCTGAGGACAGGTTTGTAAACTTCTGCTATAGACACACATTGGACATCTTAAGTTAAAGACACAGTAAAGTCAAAATTGTACTTTCATGATTTAGATATGAGACACAATTTTAAACGTCTCAATTTACTTTTGTTATCTAATTTGCTTTGTTTTCTTTGAAATAGCTGCAATGCACATCTAAGAGCTACAACGAAGGGTACACAGTATACAAAGGGAATTAAGTAGGCATGGGCATCCAAATACGGAAGAAGGCAACCGCTCGCAGCCTTCAGTTCTATTTGGGGGCCGAATTCCTTCTTGTGAAAGTTAAACACACTAAGATCTGGATTTGCTTAGATCTTCGTGTGTTGCACTTGCACAATAAGGATTCCGGCTCCGAAAAGAGCCAAAGACCACAAGCTGCCGCCCTCTTCCTCCGCATTTGGAGGCACCTGAAACCTCTGAATGTACATGCCTACTCCAGTTTAAAAGCAACTTGTGTGTGTGTGTGTATGTGTGTATATATATATATATATATATATGTATATATATATATGTATATATATATATATATATATATATATATATAGTGTTATTGATGTCTTACAGTCTGACTACTTGCAGTAAAGATACTACTTAAAGGGACGCTCAAGTCAAAGTTAAACTGTCATGATTCAGATAGAGCATACAATACAATTTTAAACAACTTTCCAATTTACTTCCATTTTTTTTTATATATATATTTACACTTTTTGAGTCACCAGCTCTTACGGAGCATGTGCAAAAATTTTACAGAATACATATATATGCATTTGTGATTGGCTGATGGCTGTCACATGGTACAGGGGGAGTGGAAATAGAGATAACTTTGAAATTTGTCAGAAAAAAATCTACTACTCATTTGCAGTTCAGACTAAATGCTATTGCATTTTCTTGTTATCATGCATTTGTTAATTATAATGATCTACTGTATTAACTAGTCTTTTATGTAATGTCATGCTAAATTGTACCGGTCCATATCTCTGAATACCAGTATTCATTTATACATACCTGAGATTAAATGAGACCTGTAAATTGAGGATGACTTAGTTTTTGTTTTCCCTCTTACAGGTTCTCCCGCTCGGATGAGCTGTCGCGCCACAAGAGGTCACATTCTGGTGTAAAGCCGTACCAGTGCGTTATATGTGATAAGAAGTTTGCCCGCAGTGATCACTTGTCAAAACATATGAAGATTCACCGTGGACAGCGGGTCATCACATCTCGGACACCCAGGGCCAGCACTTAACCTTGCGTTTGCTTTTCTGTCCACTAAAAACAAACTGGCTACTGTGAAACTTGAGCCATGTAATCATCTCTCTTCAGAATGTTCAGACATATGGTGCCTATTCGCACATTAGAGAAGACTATGTAAACATTTTGCCTATGTAAGATGCGGTACATCCCCCCTGGTGTTTAGAGGTTTAACAAACAAACGGTTGTCCCCATTAATGCAAGCTAATCTGTGGGGCTAGATATATGTGTCTTCCTTATATCCATTGATGTGATCTGGATATTTAATCCCTGTGAATTTTACCATACCTCTTCTTTCAGAAAAAAACTGTTACTGTCCACAGAGCAACAGCCTGATTACTGGACAATAGGACATGTCTGTACAGTGCCACCTATACTGTACATAGTTTAAAGGTACAATGGACGGTAGTATTTATAATCTCTCAGTGCCTGTTACTTTCATTACACTCACATGTGTATACAATTGTGCTGGGATATGTAGAAATGCCAACACAACAGCAAATAAGTATTTTTATGGATGGAATGTAAAATAAATATAAGTAAGGTTGCCATATTTTGACTTTTAAAAGACCCTTATGGAAAAATAATGACATCTGTTATAGAAACGGTTAAGAAACGTTCTAAGAACCCTGGAATATGTATTTTTCATAAGGGACCTCTTTAAAAGCGGCAATATGTCAAATCTAAACTTAAGTAATATTATAGCAATCATTCCAGGTGAAAATTTATCCTCGCTAGTATCTAATGTTTCAGTTCATTTTGGGAACTTTGTAAAATAAAAAAAAAAATCCAATTTGAACTAAATGGTTAACTAAATATATTGTACACGTTCATCTGGAGTGCATGTTACTATTTCTTATATGTATTCCCTTGCTTAATATAAAAGTGACGCTTTATCTTCCTATACCTAATTTGTTCTTCCATCTTAGCTCTGGATCTTTATTTTGTCCTAATTGTATTATTCTTGAATTGCCCTGTCTCACATTTAATCCATTTTCTATTGGGTAGTTTGTCAGCATGTTGCTATAGTTACAAAAAGTTGCTATAGTTACAAAGTGATTTATGCAGTGCATATGTATATATGCAAATACAAATGTTACACTTGTGGCTGTGATTGCCACCTCTTGTAGGGGAAAAGACTGACCTTTAAAATTTTGTATAATTAATTTTGCAACTGCACATGACATAACCTGAGAACTAGAGCTTGTTATAACTATAAACAAAATCACAAAAGATGTTCTTAAATTGTATAAACTTTAACGGTTCTAGTTACAAAAAAATGAACTTGCCTTGTTGGTAAAATACATTAATTTGTAAAACTCACTGTAGGCGAATGAATTGCCTTTTAAAAGGAGTATGAATTCCATTTTTAATGTGATCATTTTTACTTTCCAAAGCATCTGCCACTTATTCTATTAGTGGAACTTGCAGATATATTTAGCAATGAAGGCGCTTAACTTTGGGATGGTTTTTTTGGCACTTAGCTGGTGAGCTGGTGATCAGGAGTCATTTGATTTCCTAATTCATTAATTAAGCATTTTTTTTTAAAAGAATTTAGGGGTTATGGTTTTGTGTTGTCATTTCTGGGGGATACGTTATACATTAACTTTATTCCATTGCTTCAAGTCCATAATAATTAATGTAATTGTTTCAATTTTTTTTGCATTATTGCAGTTTTTGAAAACTTTTTCTGAAGTGCCTTGTCTGCTCTTTGTCTTAGGGGACAGACTAATCCTCTGCAAATGTGTAAACCTCTTCATTCAGTCTATGGCGCTACAGCTGCCTGTGTTGTACAAAAACAGTACAGCCCCTGATTGACTGTATAGCACGGTGTATTAATTAAATTAAAAAATAAAAATGACTTTTTAACCTATTTATTTTGCACAAATGCAGTAGTAAAAAGTTAACATGTTGAAACGTATCTATATTGAGCATTATTAGTTGAAAGCAATGCATAAAAAGTTAAGGGAAATATTTAACTAATAAACTCACATTAAAGGGACATTAGAGTAAAAAATAAACTGTCTTCAGGTAGAAGTGAAATAAAAACTTGTTTAAAAATTGCTCTGTTATCTAATTTGCTTTGTTCTTTTGGTATCTTTGGTATACCTAAGTATGCTCAGGAGCAAGAATATATACTACTGGGAACTAGCTGCACATATATGCCTCTTGTCATTGGCACACTTAATGTGTCCAACTAGCTCCTAATAGTGGATTACAGCTCCTTCAACAAAGGATAACAAGAGAATTAAAGGGAAAGTATACACCAATTTTCATATAACTGCATGTAATAGACACTACTATAAAGAATAATATGCACAGATACTGATATAAAAATCCAGTATAAAATTGTTTAAAAACTTACTTAGCTGGATAGCTGGAACACCCACTGAAAGTGGCTGTATAGCAAAAAGTGCAGACACTCCCCCCTCCCTCTGCATATGAAAAGACCCTTTACACAAACAGCAGCAAGCTAGAGTAGGTATACATCAGTATACTTTTAAAACTTTGGGTCCTGGTTAGGAGAAGATCAGGGCACTGATGAGCAAAACTATTTTTGTTTTTTAAAAACCTGTATGAGCTATATAAATGGATCTACAAAACATTTATGCAAAGAAAAATCTAGTGTATAATGTCCCTTTAAGCAAATTTGATAATAGATGTAAATTTGTTTAAAATTGTATACTCTATCTATATCATGACAGGAAAATGTAGTTTCATTACCCTTTAAAATAAAAAAGCAAAATGGTGTTTCCAATTCTTTGTAGTTTGCAAAAATAGCCCCTTTTTCTTGTTCCATATAGAAGACTCAATGCAGCCACAGGGTGAATGGGGCTAGTTTTGGTGATTTTCTTTATGTGGCTTTTATGTCATTGTTAACACATTGTTCTATACTTTAATTCATCATTTCTATGTTTTTGTGTTGAAGCCACAATCAGCACTATTTGAATCCAGTAATTGATGTTGATTTGCTAGTTTCAGAAGCATATATCAAACAGTTCTACAAAGTGGGTAGCCAGTTTTTTTTGTGTGTGTTCTTTTTGTTTTTCTGGACACTAAAGTACGCTTCTATGTTATTTGTAGCCCCAAAACAGCTGCTTTTTCCTTTCTACTTTCCTTTTTAATGCTTAATTCAAGTAGCATGGTATGTGTTTGTTTTTTTCCCTTGTTTAAAATTTTAAATATTTTATAATTATTTTTATATTATCTTAATAAGATACTTTGAGGTTAACAGATTTCCCATTTTCAGGTATGTCAACTACTGTGTACTATGCATAATAAATAACGGGATGAATCTTAACAATTTTGTAAGTTGCGATGTCTTCCATTTTTCTAATTATTAAATCCTGTGCAACGTTTTATTTTCATGTCTAGTTACAATAATCTGCAGAAATTAAATGTTTATTGGGTCTAGCAGTCATGCAGAATAGATGCTTACCCAGGTGAAATAAAACCTTTAAAACATATCTTGTATATATAATGCTTTATTCTGGAATCAAATAATATTTTTTCCAAAAGTAATTGGTTATTTCATCAGCACAATCATATGATTGGGTCCTCTGCAGAAATTGCTATCTTCTCCCCCCCCCCCCCCTCCCCAGAGCATGGGCGGAAAAAAAAACCTTTTAAGACAGTGTGCCCAAATTGTCAATAATTCTGATGAGGATTATCTTCATGGTAATTTGTATTTGAGAAGTTGAATTTATTATTATGTCTGTAATTTGAATGCCATGAGAAGTATAAATAAGTAATTATTAACAATAATAAACCTTTTAAAAAACAATAGTAGAGTCTGGGTTGCTTTTTATGTTTAATTGTTTCACAGTTAACAGACATTTAAATAAATTAACTTTTTTTTTTTTAAGAACCACTAAATGCAGTATGCAGTAGTCACATAATTGACATATGCATAATCAAAAGACAATGCAACAACACCTACGCTGAATTTTTAAAAGAAGCAGTAATTTTTTTTTTTTCTTCTGGAAAATGTATTTTGTCTCCCATTTTCCGGCCCCCTGTATCATGTGACAGACATCAGCCAATCAGACTAGTATACGTATACCCTCTGAGCCTGGGATCTTGTTCCCCAGAAAGTATTTTTACAAAAAGACTGTGCAAAAATGTGATAAATTGGAAAGTGTCTTAAAACTGCATGCTCTTTCTGAAACATCAGGGGTCCCATTACATTTGCACCATTTTGGTATCCTATATACAGCGCCACATAAAAAAGCGGCACGTATATTTCACCCATCGCCCACAATTTTTACTCCCATAAGCTAACATGGGACCGCGTCGCAAATCGGTATCCAATATTCAGCGCAAGGACTTACGTGGCGAAAATGGAGAAATCTTACTCCATTTTCACCTCGCCACACAAGGCAGCCGCAGCAAGCCTTGCGCTGAGTATCGGAACACCGTAACTCACGAAAATGCCTGCAAAAATAAACTAACACCTAACGCATGTGCAATATCTATCTACCTGTCAACCGCAATACCCCACCGCAATAAATAGTGTTTTTAACCCCTATATCTGCCATCAATCCCACACTGCAGGTAATAACTAAAATATTAACCCCTAAATCCGCCAACCCCAACATCGCAAACTCCCTATTTAAACTATTAACCCCTAATCCGCCATTAACACACAACGCAAACTACCTATTAAAGTACTAAGCCCTAAGCCGCCAGAGCCCACAACGCAAATAAATAAATTACAAAGCCCCCTAACCTAGGACCCCGTAACTTTACCCAAATTACCTAAATTACAAAATACTAAAGTTACTATTAAAATAAAAAAAACCTAAGTATAAATTAAAGGGACAGTCTAGTCAAAATTAAAATTCTGGTGTAGACTGCCCCTTTAAGCTACAATTACAGAAAATAAAAAAATCTAAGATAACATAAAATAAAAAACAAAATTACCAAATCTCTAAGAATAAACTACCAGTAGCCATTAAAATGGCTTTTTGCAGGGCATTGCCCCAAGATAATCAGCTCTCTTACATCAAAATACACAAAGTCCCCTCTAACAGTAAAAAAACTCCACCCACCAAGCCCCCCAAAGTAAAAGAACCTAACACTAAAAAACCTAAACTTCCCATTACACTGAAAAGGGCATTTGTTTGGGTATTGCCCTTACGCTCTTTTACTGCCCATCCCTAATCTAAATAAAACAACCCCCCCCAAAAAAAAACTTTAAAAAACAACCTAAGTCTAACCCCCAGGTTGGTACTCACCGTTCCTGAAGTCTGGTTAAGTCTTCTTCCAAGTTGCGACCTCTTCTTTCTTCTTCCAGGAACAATCCGGCTCAGGGCGGAGCTGAAGACCGGCGGCCCTGAAACTGAAGACTGCGGAGCTGAAGACCGGCGACCCCGTAGCCATGGAGCGTGGAGGATCCTCTTCGTACGATCGCCGCCGTACACTGGATAGAGAATTCAAGGTACGCATTTAAAAATGTCGTTCATTGAATTCCTATTGGCTGATTTGATTCTTCAAATTCAAATCAGCCAATAGGATGAAAGCTACTCAAATCCTATTGGCTGTTCAAATCAGCCCATAGGATGAGAGCTACTGAAATTCTATTTCTTTCATGTAATTAACAAGAGTCCATGAGCTAGTGACGTATGGGATATACATTCCTACCAGGAGGGGCAAAGTTTCCCAAACCTTAAAATGCCTATAAATACACCCCTCACCACACCCACAAATCAGTTTTACAAACTTTGCCTCCAAGGGAGGTGGTGAAGTAAGTTTGTGCTAGATTCTACGTTGATATGCGCTCCGCAGCAAGTTGGAGCCCGGTTTTCCTCTCAGCGTGCAGTGAATGTCAGAGGGATGTGAGGAGAGTATTGCCTATTGAATGCAGTGATCTCCTTCTACGGGGTCTATTTCATAAGGTTCTCTGTTATCGGTCGTAGAGATTCATCTCTTACCTCCCTTTTCAGATCGACGATATACTCTTATATTTACCATTTCCTCTACTGATTCTCGTTTCAGTACTGGTTTGGCTTTCTACAAACATGTAGATGAGTGTCCTGGGGTAAGTAAGTCTTATTTTCTGTGACACTCTAAGCTATGGTTGGGCACTTTATTTATAAAGTTCTAAATATATGTATTCAAACATTTATTTGCCTTGACTCAGAATGTTCAACTTTCCTTATTTCCAGACAGTCAGTTTCATATTTGGGATTATGCTTTAAATTATCATATTTTTTCTTACCTCAAAAATTTGACTTTTTTCCCTGTGGGCTGTTAGGCTCGCGGGGGCTGAAAATGCTTCATTTTATTGCGTCATTCTTGGCGCGGACTTTCTTGGCGCAAAAATTATTTTCCGTTTCCGGCGTCATACGTGTTGCCGGAAGTTGCGTCATTTTTGACGTTATTTTGCGCCAAAAATGTCGGCGTTCCGGATGTGGCGTCATTTTTGGCGCCAAAAGCATTTAGGCGCCAAATAATGTGGGAGTCTTATTTGGCGCCAAAAAATATGGGCGTCGCTTTTGTCTCCACATTATCTCAGTCTCATTTTTCATTTGCTTCTGGTTGCTAGAAGCTTGGTGTTTGGCATTTTTTTTCCCATTCCTGAAACTGTCTTATAAGGAATTTGATCTATTTTGCTTTATATGTTGTTTTTTCTCTTACATATTGCAAGATGTCTCACGTTGCATCTGAGCCAGAAGATACTACAGGAAAACCACTGCCTGCTGGATCTACCAAAGCTAAGTGTATCTGCTGTAAACTTTTGGTAGCTATTCCTCCAGCTGTTGTTTGTAATAATTGTCATGACAAACTTGTTAAAGCAGATAATATTTCCTTTAGTGATGTACCATTGCCTGTTGCAGTTCCCTCAACATCTAAGGTGCAGAATGTTCCTGATAATATAAGAGATTTTGTTTCTGAATCCATAAAGAAGGCTTTGTCTGTTATTTCTCCTTCTAGTAAACGTAAAAAGTCTTTTAAATCTTCTCTCTCTACAGATGAATTTTTAAATGAACACCATCATTCTGATTCTTTGGACTCTTCTGGTTCAGAGGATTCTGTCTCAGAGATTGATGCTGATAAATCTTCATATTTATTTAAGATGGAATTTATTCGCTCTTTACTTAAAGAAGTACTAATTGCTTTAGAAATAGAGGATTCTAGTCCTCTTGATACTAATTCTATACGTTTGGATAAGGTTTTTAAAGCTCCTGCGGTTATTCCAGAAGTCTTTCCTGTTCCTAATGCTATTTCTGCAGTAATTGCTAAGGAATGGGATAAATTGGGTAATTCATTTACTCCTTCTAAACGTTTTAAGCAATTATATCCTGTTCCGCCTGACAGGTTAGAATTTTGGGACAAAATCCCTAAAGTTGATGGGGCTATTTCTACCCTTGCTAAACGTACTACCATTCCTACGTCAGATGGTACCTCGTTTAAGGATCCTTTAGATAGAAAAATTGAATCTTTTCTAAGAAAAGCTTATCTATGTTCAGGTAATCTTCTTAGACCTGCTATATCATTGGCTGATGTTGCTGCAGCTTCAACTTTTTGGTTGGAAACTCTAGCGCAACAAGTAACAAATCGTGATTCTCATGATATTATTATTCTTCTCCAGCATGCTAATAATTTCATCTGTGATGCCATTTTTGATATTATTAGAGTTGATGTTAGATTTATGTCTCTGGCTATCTTAGCCAGAAGAGCTTTATGGCTTAAGACTTGGAATGCTGATATGGCTTCTAAATCAACTCTACTTTCCATTTCTTTCCAGGGAAACAAATTATTTGGTTCTCAGTTGGATTCTATTATTTCAACTGTTACTGGTGGGAAAGGAACTTTTTTACCACAGGATAAAAAGTCTAAAGGTAAAAACAGGGCTAACAATCGTTTTCGTTCCTTTCGTTTCAACAAAGAACAAAAGCCTGATCCTTCGTCCTCAGGAGCAGTTTCAGTTTGGAAACCATCTCCAGTCTGGAATAAATCCAAGCCTGCTAGAAAGGCAAAGCCTGCTTCTAAGTTCACATGAAGGTACGGCCCTCATTCCAGTTCAGCTGGTAGGGGGCAGGTTACGTTTTTTCAAAGAAATTTGGATCAATTCTGTTCACAATCTTTGGATTCAGAACATTGTTTCAGAAGGGTACAGAATTGGTTTCAAGATGAGACCTCCTGCAAAGAGATTTTTTCTTTCCCATGTCCCAGTAAATCCAGTGAAAGCTCAAGCATTTCTGAATTGTGTTTCAGATCTAGAGTTGGCTGGAGTAATTATGCCAGTTCCAGTTCCGGAACAGGGGATGGGGTTTTATTCAAATCTCTTCATTGTACCAAAGAAGGAGAATTCCTTCAGACCAGTTCTGGATCTAAAATTATTGAATCGTTATGTAAGGATACCAACGTTCAAGATGGTAACTGTAAGGACTATATTGCCTTTTGTTCAGCAAGGGAATTATATGTCCACAATAGATTTACAGGATGCATATCTGCATATTCCGATTCATCCAGATCATTATCAGTTCCTGAGATTCTCTTTTCTAGACAAGCATTACCAATTTGTGGCTCTACCGTTTGGCCTTGCTACAGCTCCAAGAATTTTCACAAAGATTCTCGGTGCCCTTCTGTCTGTAATCAGAGAACAGGGTATTGTGGTATTTCCTTATTTGGACGATATCTTGGTACTTGCTCCGTCTTTACATTTAGCAGAGTCTCATGCGAATCGACTTGTGTTGTTTCTTCAAGATCATGGTTGGAGGATCAATTTACCAAAAAGTTCTTTGATTCCTCAAACAAGGGTAACCTTTCTGGGTTTCCAGATAGATTCAGTGTCCATGACTTTGTCTTTAACAGACAAGAGACGTCTAAAATTGATTACAGCCTGTCGAAACCTTCAGTCTCAATCATTCCCTTCGGTAGCCTTATGCATGGAAATTCTAGGTCTTATGACTGCTGCATCGGACGCGATCCCCTTTGCTCGTTTTCACATGCGACCTCTTCAGCTCTGTATGCTGAACCAATGGTGCAGGGATTACACGAAGATATATCAATTAATATCTTTAAAACCGATTGTTCGGCACTCTCTAACGTGGTGGACAGATCACCATCGTTTAATTCAGGGGGCTTCTTTTGTTCTTCCGACCTGGACTGTAATTTCAACAGATGCAAGTCTCACAGGTTGGGGAGCTGTGTGGGGATCTCTGACGGCACAAGGAGTTTGGGAATCTCAGGAGGTGAGATTACCGATCAATATCTTGGAACTCCGTGCAGTTTTCAGAGCTCTTCAGTTTTGGCCTCTTCTGAAGAGAGAATCGTTCATTTGTTTTCAGACAGACAATGTCACAACTGTGGCATACATCAATCATCAAGGAGGGACTCACAGTCCTCTGGCTATGAAAGAAGTATCTCGAATTTTGGTTTGGGCGGAATCCAGCTCCTGTCTAATCTCTGCGGTTCATATCCCATTTGTAGACAATTGGGAAGCGGATTATCTCAGTCGCCAAACGTTGCATCCGGGCGAATGGTCTCTTCACCCAGAGGTATTTCTTCAGATTGTTCAATTGTGGGGGCTCCCAGAGATAGATCTGATGGCCTCTCATCTAAACAAGAAACTTCCCAGGTATCTGTCCAGATCCCGGGATCCTCAGGCGGAGGCAGTGGATGCATTATCACTTCCTTGGAAGTATCATCCTGCCTATATCTTTCCGCCTCTAGTTCTTCTTCCAAGAGTAATCTCCAAGATTCTGAGGGAATGCTCGTTTGTTCTGCTAATAGCTCCGGCATGGCCTCACAGGTTTTGGTATGCGGATCTTGTCCGGATGGCATCTTGCCAGCCATGGACTCTTCCGTTAAGACCAGACCTTCTGTCACAAGGTCCTTTTTTCCATCCGGATCTGAAATCCTTAAATTTAAAGGTATGGAGATTGAACGCTTGATTCTTGGTCATAGAGGTTTCTCTGACTCCGTGATTAATACTATGTTACAGGCTCGTAAATCTGTATCTCGAGAGATATATTATAGAGTCTGGAAGACTTATATTTCTTGGTGTCTTTCTCATCATTTTTCTTGGCATTCTTTTAGAATACCGAGAATTTTACAGTTTCTTCAGGATGGTTTAGATAAGGGTTTGTCCGCAAGTTCTTTGAAAGGACAAATCTCCGCTCTTTCTGTTCTTTTTCACAGAAAGATTGCTATTCTTCCTGATATTCATTGTTTTGTACAAGCTTTGGTTCGTATAAAACCTGTCATTAAGTCAATTTCTCCTCCTTGGAGTTTGAATTTGGTTCTGGGAGCTCTTCAAGCTCCTCCGTTTGAACCTATGCATTCATTGGACATTAAATTACTTTCTTGGAAAGTTTTGTTCCTTTTGGCCATCTCTTCTGCTAGAAGAGTTTCTGAATTATCTGCTCTTTCGTGTGAGTCTCCTTTTCTGATTTTTCATCAGGATAAGGCGGTGTTGCGAACTTCTTTTGAATTTTTACCTAAAGTTGTGAATTCCAACAACATTAGTAGAGAAATTGTGGTTCCTTCATTATGTCCTAATCCTAAGAATTCTAAGGAGAAATCATTGCATTCTTTGGATGTTGTTAGAGCTTTGAAATATTATGTTGAAGCTACGAAATCTTTCCGTAAGACTTCTAGTCTATTTGTTATCTTTTCCGGTTCTAGGAAAGGCCAGAAAGCTTCTGCCATTTCTTTGGCATCTTGGTTGAAATCTTTAATTCATCTTGCCTATGTTGAGTCGGGTAAAATTCCGCCTCAAAGAATTACAGCTCATTCTACTAGGTCAGTATCTACTTCCTGGGCGTTTAGGAATGAAGCTTCGGTTGACCAGATCTGCAAAGCAGCAACTTGGTCCTCTTTGCATACTTTTACTAAATTCTACCATTTTGATGTATTTTCTTCTTCTGAAGCAGTTTTTGGTAGAAAAGTTCTTCAGGCAGCGGTTTCAGTTTGAATCTTCTGCTTATGTTTTTTGTTAAACTTTATTTTGGGTGTGGATTATTTTCAGCAGGAATTGGCTGTCTTTATTTTATCCCTCCCTCTCTAGTGACTCTTGTGTGGAAAGATCCACATCTTGGGTAGTCATTATCCCATACGTCACTAGCTCATGGACTCTTGTTAATTACATGAAAGAAAACATAATTTATGTAAGAACTTACCTGATAAATTCATTTCTTTCATATTAACAAGAGTCCATGAGGCCCACCCTTTTTTGTGGTGGTTATGATTTTTTTGTATAAAGCACAATTATTCCAATTCCTTATTTTATATGCTTCGCACTTTTTTTCTTATCACCCCACTTCTTGGCTATTCGTTAAACTGATTTGTGGGTGTGGTGAGGGGTGTATTTATAGGCATTTTAAGGTTTGGGAAACTTTGCCCCTCCTGGTAGGAATGTATATCCCATACGTCACTAGCTCATGGACTCTTGTTAATATGAAAGAAATGAATTTATCAGGTAAGTTCTTACATAAATTATGTTTTCCTGGCTATGGAACCCCTAGCTGCACACATTAGACAGACTGCCAATATCAAGGGAGTGCCCATGTAGATAAGTCTCTACACAGATGATGTCTTACCTTGTCGCCTGCAACCTCTTTACCGCCTCTAGTACATGAATTCCAAATATTTGGCACGCTCTTCCATTTATTTATTTTTAATTAAAATTATTTATTGTGGTATAATTCATGAAACAAGAAAAAATACTGTTGCAAAAAAATACTAAGTCTATCTAACCAAACATGTCTAATCTTCGCCTCCAAAAATCTTTATTAGTAGGCAAAAGTCCCAAAATATGATCTGTGATTGAATTAAGTTCAATCCAAATCTTTAGAAAAATTTAAATATCTAAACAGCTAGGACCCTGGTCCTAAGGGAAGGAAGAAAAAAAAGACTGTTACTGGAGGGAAAGGGGCGTTTCTCCCTCAGGACAAGAAATCCAAAGGAAAGGGCAGACCAGGGAATCGGTTTTGTTTCTTTCGTTTCTCAGGAGATCAGAAGTCCTCCTGTTCTCAGAAGCCGGCCTGGCTCTTCATAGGCAAAAACAAACAGTCCAACACCAATGCTAACTCTGTTCTGGGGGTCATACCTTCATGCAGAATCTGTTCGGTTAGGGGGCAGACACAGTCTTTTTCAGAAGGCCTGGTTCAGATCAATCGAGGACCCGGCTGCCTTTATGCAATGTGGGGTTTTACTCCAATCTGTTCCTTGACCCTAAGAAGGAAGGAACTTACAGACCTATACTAGATTTGAAAGCCCTAAACATGTTTGTCAGGATTCCCACTCTGAAAACAGAAACTATCCACACAATTTTACCCTAATCCAACAGGTTTTTATGGTGACCATAGACCTCAAGGATACATATCTTCACATCCATAGTCACAGGGATAACTATCCGTTCCTGAGGTTTGCATATCTGTACAAATACCACCAGGTTGTCTCTCTTCAGTTTGGTCTGGCCACAGCTCCATGCATCTTCACAAAGGTGTTGGGTGCATAATTTGAGGTAATCAGAGCTCAGGGAATTTCAATTGCACAGTATCCAGACAATATGCTGGTGCTAGCCCCTTTTCCTGTCACTCACTATTACTCCTACTCGGAAGCTTCTATATTTTCTCCAAGACAATGGTTGTAGAATATATTTTCCCAAAAGCTTATTGTATCCTGCCACAAGTGTAGCATTTCTAGGAGTCATAATAGATTCAGTCCTTATGCGTCTGTTTCTCACGGAACCTGGTAAAATAAAGCTTCAGAAGGCGTCTCTCCCAGACAATCTTTCTCTTGGTGGACACAAGGTCATTTTTTGATCCTTGGAGCATCCTTCCTTTCTGTCATGGGCTATCGTGACAATGGACGCCAGTCTTTCAGGCTGGGGGGCGGCCTGGGACGCTCGAAGAGTGCAAGGAGTTTGGTCTCCTCTAGAGGTAAGGTTGCTAATCAACATTCTAGAACTTCAAGCAATTATTTGGGCTTTTCAGTCCTGGTCCCTATTGAAGGAGGAAAAGTTTATCCGCTTCCAGTCAGACAATATCAAGACGGTGGCCTACATAAATCATCAAGGGATACCTGCAGTCCACTGGCTATGCAGGAAGTGTCTCAAATTCAATGCTCACTAATGTGAACAACTGGGAGGCGGATTACTTCATCCGTCAATCAGTCCATCCAGGAAAGTGGTCTCTCCATCAGGACATTTTTATATCGCTTAGTGATCAAATAGTGTTTACCATATATAGATCTGATGGCCTCTCACTTAAATCACAAGCTTGCAAGGTATTGTGCAAGATCAAGACAGCCAAAGCCTCACATGATAGACACCTTGGTATGTCACATGGGAATTTCATCTAGCTTACCTGTTTCCTCCATTTACTCTTCTTCCAAGAGTTATTGCTTGGATCAAACAGAAGTCAGCTTCAGTAATATTGATTCCTCCGGCCTGGCCCCCACGAATATGGTATGTGGACCTAGTGCAGATGTCCTCATCTCCTCCATGGCTTTCTCCTCTGAGACAAGATTTGTTGTCTCAAGAACCTCTATTGCACTAGGATCTCAAATCTCTAAGTTTATCGGCATGGAGGTTGAATGTGTAGTTATGAGACAGAGGTTTCTCAAATTCGGTCAAAGAAACTTTGATCCAGGCAAGAAACATGTGACATGAAAGATTTAGCACAAAATTTGGAAGGCATATTTTGAGTGGGGCTTTTCCAGAGGGTTTTCTTGGTATTTCTTTAGGATTCCTATAATTCAGTTTTTACAGGATGGTCCTGACAAGGGTTTGTCTGCTAGCTCCCTGATGCTCAGACTTTTGTCCAGGAATTAATTAGAATTAGCCCAGTTGAGAGACCTATTTCTCCACCCTGGAATTTGTTCTGTTTTACAAGGTCCTCCTTTTGAACTGATGCATTCCATTGATATCAAGCTTTTATCTTGGTTTTCTTGTTAGCAATCTCCTCAGCTAGGAGAGTTTCTGATTTGTCAGCCTTGTCCTGTAAATCTCCATTTTTAATTATTCACAAGGATAGGGCTGTACTTCATACAAAATATTATTTTCTTCGTAAGGTAGTTTCTTCTGAAAATATCAATCAGGAAATTGTTGTTCCTTCCCTGTGTCCAAATCCTTGCATAATCTTGATGTAGTCAGAAATTTGAAGTTATATCTTCAAGCTACTAAATAATTCAGACAACCTTCTAGTTTGATTGCTCACTAGTCTGTAAATTGTCATGGGCAGAAGGCTATTAAGGTGGCGTTTGCCTAAATATATCACAGCTCAATCTACTAGAGCAGCTCCAACTTTCTGGACTTTTAAAAACTATGCATCTTTGGAGCAGATTTAAATATATTTTTTTTATTGAGGAATTTAGATACATGAACAGATAAGTAAACAAAATACAGTCACAGGACTAAAATACAAGGTTTACAAATCACTGGTGTCACAAGTGGTAAATCATATAAACAGTGATGCTGAAATAACCAACTGCACATCAACTTTCCTAGGATATACAGACAGATAAAGGAACGTTAAGACACGCCTCAAGTGAATAGCAAAATTCCTGGCTAAGAGAGATGATTCCAGTGACTGAAGTGTTGAACCTCATTTTCTAAATAGAATTTGTGTTTCCCATGGGTACTAGCTAAGGGGCAGGTGCACATATAATATAATAAAGAGATGAGAAGGTTATGGACTTATAGCTTGCATGGTGAACAAAGTTAGAATATAAAGATGGGTGGTTATACCCTACAAGCCGCCAGCCATATAAACCGTGTACTAGATTACTCTCAGCAAAGAGGGAATAAGAAGTAGCGTAATAACTAGTGTACTCATGGGAAAGTTTTCTAGTGAGGGTGATCAGCGGACGAGAGCCGCTTTAATTGAAAGGGGGAGGGGGCGTGGCCTTCTAGGTCCAGTATGACTGTCCTCTGGAAAATATGAAGAACCTTGTTGGGCCTATATATATATATATATATATATCTCAAAGGGACAGTCAACACCAATGAAAACTTTATCCCATACCTTAGATCAAGCAGAAAAAAAAGAGCCTGCACCGCATCCCATCTTCAATAACACTAACGTTAGGTGGCTAATCTTCAATGAACATTTAGTTAACAGCGGCAGATATGGCCGCCAAACTCCTCCCCCTGTTACGTAGGAGGCTTCTTGTTTTAAATCCATACTCGTTCACAGGGACACTGTTCTATTTCTAATGCGCACGCTCGCTATTAGAAATAGAGCAGTGTCTCCGTGAACGCGGCTAAAGAATCTAGCCGAGGATTTGATTTGCATTGGCTAAAGACTTAGAGAAGAAGCCTCCTACGTAACAGGGGGAGGAGTTTGGCGGCCATATCTGCCGTTGTTAACTAAATGTTCATTGAAGATTAGCAACCTAACGTTAGTGTTATTGAAGATAGGAAGCGGTGCAGGCTCTTTTTTTTTTTTGCTTGATCTAAGGTATGGGATAACGTTTTCATGGGTGTTGACTGTCCCTTTAAGTATTAGTAGAGTTAGTAATAATGTATCTAGGTATGTTAACATTATTATTTATGGTGCAATATCTGGGACACTAGGGCAATGTCCATACTGTGATGTAGGGAATAGGGAGACTAATTTATGTATATACTGAGGAGGAGTGCACTGGGGAGACTTAAAGCTAAGAAGAATATTAGGTGGGGATATATGAGATCATGCCAATAAGAATATGAGCGTGCATAGGTAGATGTGCTATAGACCTATGCTTTGTATTCAACC
This sequence comes from Bombina bombina, assembly GCF_027579735.1. NCBI lineage: Eukaryota > Metazoa > Chordata > Amphibia > Anura > Bombinatoridae > Bombina > Bombina bombina. The sequence goes on from NC_069501.1 coordinate 414,111,221, forward strand.
AAGTCTGGGGATGTGTAGTAAAGTTGGAACTGAGTATTTGAAGTGACTATATCATAAATTGCTCTTTGCACTGAATAGTACTCAGTGGCTTCTGAGATGAATAACTATTGGGCTGTTAGCAACTACTCCTTCAACCAATCATAGATAGTCTTTTTCTTAATGTAGGCTGTTCCATGGTCAGTGGTTGGAGGAGTGGGGCATTACACTCAGAGTATAGTTAGACTTATGGAATATAAAATGCAATCATTTCAAGAGAGTTACTTATGGGGTGGGCGACATCGGCTTATCTCCCTTCTTGACTTGAGAGTGGTGGATCTCTATTATGACAGTGATGAACAGCTAATGTGCAATTATATCTAGGATGTAATGGCTTACTGGCCTCTGAACTCATATGGTAAAAGATCTATCCGTTTCCCATACTATAATAGTGAATATAGGGTACTTTTAAGAGATAAGGGTGGTAATGGAAGCTTCATAAGGAGTCATTAAACTTACTTGCCAGTTGTATTATGGAAGATGGCTGGGGATGGAACTAAGGGTGTGTCTAGGGACCTGGAAGCTGTTGCTTGTAGAGGTATTGGATCAGGCCTCTCCAGGAAGCAGATCTGAACCAGGGAAGACTCCTCTACTCAGATGGGTATAAATTAATAGATTAGGAGTTTGGGTCCCGTGTAGTTGTATGTGCAGTATATAGTGAAGTGACCCCTTAGTTAAAAAAAAAAAATGGTGAAAACTGCTAGTGAAAATACAAGGGCGTTTAAGCCAGCAATGTGACAATGCTATCTAACATAGGATCTCTAGAAAGACAAACTATCTACACATGAGTACTTTCAAATAATTCATACAAGCACTTCTTACATTGTTGAACAGAAGACACCCATGAAAAGGACTAATAAGCGTTCCCGGATACATACAATAGGATAGTAAAAGCCTGTCTCACTTCTGCGGGGATATTTTTTCCCTAAACTACAGCAAAGACGGTTAAATATACAACAAAATTTACATTTCTGGTGTATGAATTTACATTAAACATTGTCTTTTAAAAACGGTTCTTGAAGGCTCTGTACTAACAATGGTAGAGGGGGTGAATAGGGCTGGATCATTCGTCAAAACATAGGTTAGCGATCCCCTGACAACCTACATCGCCCTCACCGCACTCCGGACCTTATGGTGGCACAGCGGCCATACAAGCGATCCACTTCACGCCTTGGTAGTTGGTCCAGACCAGAAGCAGGATCCATAAAAGTCTGAGTAAGTTTAGAGAAAAGCCCCCACAGATCAAGATCGAATTTTTGCCATCGGGGCCAGTAGCCTACCCGGATAGGTGACCTGTACTTTGTGGAGAGCTGTGTCATTTCACTACCAGTGGGAGATCGCGTGTCCCCCCGCGTCTCTTCCAGGCTTCAACGTTCTTTTTTTCCTCTGCTCGGGGGGCTGGCTGCGCCGCCAAGCGCCGTAGGGCTGGCTTCGCCATATCTAATTGTAGCTGTACTCTATTCGTCACCTGATCCACCATCCCACGCAACGGCGCAGGGACAAAGCGCTCCACCCGAATTCTCGAGTATCATCTCTTGCAGGGTAGGTCTCTGTATTGCTTCACTCTTATGGTGGGAGTATTCACTCTCTTTGAGGTTTACTTTTAGCGCAGCATCACCCGCCATCTTTATAGTAGAACTGTAACTAGAAGTGAACTCAGTTCTTAAGGTGTGCGTGAGTTCCTCAAATCTGTTATCCATCTGCTGCCCCAGATTTCTAAGAAGGGTACACAATCAGCCTCCAATGGTCAGTCTCCATTGCTGGATGCATTACCCGGAAGAACAGGGGGGGTTAGATGTTTTAAATGTACGGCGGCCACCGCCAGCTTTTAATAAAATAGTTCTGCGATCCTTGTTGATTGTAGGACACAAATAAGAAGAGCTTCAATTAACTCAGTATGTGCTCTTATGCGTATTTCTTAAGCTTGGATCTGTGGATGTATGAGTTATTCAAAGATATCGAAAGGATTGTCAGAAGCGTTAGTGGAGCTTCAGGATTTTGCTGCCGGCCATGATGGATGATTGGCCATGCCCCTGCTTTGATGTTTTTACTTCGTTGCAGGCAGCTTTTTGCAGTTAAGTCCTTCAGGTCGCATGTGTCAGCTAAATAGTAATAGCCAGAAAAATTGTCCACCCTTGTCTGTAACATAGACCATCTGCTTGGGTATTAATTCCATATTTTATGGAGCACTATGGACCATCATCATTTTGTAAAATAAAACAAAATTTATGCTTACCTGCTAAAAAAAAAAATCTTTCGGAATGATGATGGTCCATAGGCCCTGCTCATTTAAATTTTGGGGGAACAGATCTAATAAAACCTATACAGACCATGCTTTCAGCTAGATTACGAGTCTTGCATTATGAGTAAAAAAGCAGCGTTAAGCCTCATAACGCTGCTTTTTCACTACCGCTGCTGTTACGAGTCTTGTAGGTACAGGTGTACCGAACACTTTTTTGGCCTTACCACAAATCAACTTACGCATTGCGTATAGTCTTTTTTTTCTTTCTATGGGACTTCCATAGTGCCGGTATTACGAGCTTGTCCTGGGAGGCCAAAACGTGAGCGGTACAGCCTATCCCGTCAAGATTCGTACCGCATTTTAAAGTCAGTAGTTATGAGTTTTATGCTACAGCGTTGTAGTGTAAAACTGATAACTAAAGTGCTAAAAAGTACACTAGCACCCATAAACTACCTAGTAACCCCTAAACCGAGGCCGTCCCGCATGGCAAACACTAAAATAAAATTATTAACCCCTAATCTGCTGCTCCGGATATCGCCACAATTATAATAAACAATATTAACCCCTAAACCGCCACACTCCCGCCTCGCAAACATTAGTTAAATATTATTAACCCCTAATCTGCTGTCCCTAACATCGCCGCCACCTACCTACATTTTTTAACCCCTAATCTGCAGCCCCCAACATCGCTGCCACTTTATTAAATTTATTAACCCCTAAACCTAAGTCTAACCCTTACACCCCCTAACTTAAATATAATTAAAATATAACTAAATAATTCCTATTTAAAACTAAATACTTACCTGTAAAATAAACCCTAAGCTAGCTACAATATAATAGTTACATTGTATCTATCTTAGGATTTATTTTTATTTTACAGGCAAGTTTGTATTTATTTTAACTAGGTAGAATAGTTACTAAATAGTTATTAACTATTTACTAACTACCTAGCTAAAATAAATACAAATTGACCTGTAAAATAAAACCTAACCTTACACTAACACCTAACCTAACCCTACAATTAAATAAATTCCCTAAATTAAATACAATTAACTAAATTCAAAACAATTAGCTAAATTTAAAAAACCCCCCACTAAATTACAGAAAATTAAAAACTAATTACAAGATCTTTAAACTAATTACACCTAATCTAATAGCCCTATCAAAATAAAAAAAAGCCCACCCAAAATAAAAAAAAACCTAAACTACCAATAACCCTTAAAAGGGCCTTTTGCGGGGCATTGCCCCAAAGAAATCAGCTCTTTTACCTGTAAAAATAAAAATTACAAACAACCCCCCCAACAGTAAAACCCACCACCCACACAACCAACCCCCCAAATAAAACCCTAACTAAAGAAACCTAAGCTCCCCATTGCCATGAAAAGGGCATTTGGATGGGCATTGCCCTTAAAAGGGCATTTAGCTCTATTGCGGCCCAAAGCCCTAACCTAAAAATAAAACCCACCCAATACACCCTTAAAAAATCCTAACACTAACCCCCAAAGATCCACTTACTGAGAGAAGTCTTTATCCAAGCGGCAAGATGTCCTTAACGAAGCCAGCAGAAGTGGTCCTCCAGACGGGCAGAAGTCTTCACCCAGACAGCATCTTCTATCTTGATCCTTCCGACGCGTAGCGGCTCCATCTTCAAGACATCCGGCGCGGAGCATCCTCTTCCAACGACGACTACCCGATGAATGAAGGTACCTTTTAAGTGACGTCATCCAAGATGGCGTCCCTTAGATTCCGATTGGCTGATAGAATTCTATCAGCCAATCGGAATTAAGGTTGAAAAAATCCTATTGGCTGATGCAATCAGCCAATAGGATTGAGCTGGCATTCTATTGGCTGATTGGAACAGCCAATAGAATGCAAGCTCAATCCTTTTGGCTGATTGGATCAGCCAATTGGATTGAAGTTCAATCCTATTGGCTGATCCAATCAGCCAATAGAATTTTTTCTACCTTAATTCCGATTGGCTGATAGAATCAGCCAATCGGAATCTAAGGGACGCCATCTTGGATGACGTCACTTAAAGGTAACTTCATTCGTCGGGTAGTTGTCGTTGGAAGAGGATGCTCCACGCTGGATGTCTTGAAGATGGAGCCGCTCCGCGTCAGAAGGATGAAGATAGAAGATGCCGTCTGGGTGAAGACTTCTGCCGTCTGGAGGATCACTTCTGCCGGCTTCGTTGAGGACATCTTGCCGCTTGGATGAAGACTTCTCCCGGTAAGTGGATCTTCGGGGGTTAGTGTTAGGATTTTTTAAGGGTGTATTGGGTGGGTTTTATTTTTAGATTAGGGCTTTGGGCCGCAATAGAGCTAAATGCCCTATTGGGGGGTTGGTTGTGTGGGTGGTGGGTTTTACTGTTGGGGGGTTGGTTGTATTTTTTTTTTTTACAGGTAAAAGAGCTGATTTCTTTGGGGCAATGCCCCGCAAAAGGCCCTTTTAAGGGCTATTGGTAGTTTAGTTTAGGCTAGGTTTTTTTTTATTTTGGGTGGGCTTTTTTATTTTGATAGGGCTATTAGATTAGGTGTAATTAGTTTAAAGATCTTGTAATTTGTTTTTTATTTTCTGTAATTTAGTGTTTTTTTTGTTTTTGTAATTTAGCTAATTGTTTTGAATTTAGTTAATTTTATTTAATTTAGGGAATTTATTTAATTGTAGGGTTAGGTTAGGTGTTAATGTAAGACCGGTTAGGTTTTATTTTACAGGTCAATTTGTATTTATTTTGGCTAGGTAGTTAGTAAATAGTTATTTACTTTACAGGTAAGTATTTAGTTTTAAATATGAATTATTTATGTAATGATAGTAATTTTTATTTAGATTTATTTTAATTATATTAAAGTTAGGGGGGTTAGACTTAGATTTAGGGGTTAATAAATTTAATATAGTGGCGGCGACGTTGGGGGCCGCAGATTAGGGGTTAATAAATGTAGGTAGGTGGTGGCGATGTTAGGGACAGCAGATTAGGGGTTAATAATATTTAACTAGTGTTTGCAATGCGGGAGTGCAGCGGTTTAGGGGTTAATATGTTTATTATAGTGGCGGTGACGTTGGGGGCGGCAGATTAGGGGTTAATAAGTGTAGGTAGGTTGCGGCGACATTGGGTGCGGGAGATTAGGGGTTAATAAATATAATGTAGGTGTCGGTGATGTTGGGGACAGCAGATTAGGGGTTAATAAGTATAATGTAGGTGTCAGCGATGTCGGGGGCGGCAGATTAGGGGTTCATGTTAGGGTGTTAGGTGTAAACATACATTTTGTTTCCCCATAGGAATCAATGGGGCTGCATTACGAAGCTTTACGCTGCTTTATTGCAGGTGTTGGACTTTTTCTCAGCTGGCTCTCCCCATTGATGTCTATGGGGAAATCGTGCACGAGCACTTACAACCAGCTCACCACTGACTTAAGCAGCACTGGTATTGGAGTGCGGTATGGAGCACAATTTTGCTCTACGCTCACTTCTTGCCTTTTAACGCCGGGTTTCTGAAAACCTGTAATACCAGTGCTGTAGGTAAGTGAGCGTTGACAATAACGTGCAAGTTAGTACCGCACAGCTCATAATCTGGCCGTTTGTCTTTCCTACCTATATCTTTCCTATTCTCTGCTCAGATATAGGTTAAACTGAATAGAGATGGGAGGTGAGAGGGATTTTAAGTTCTATGTATATGACCTCCTCCTAGTGGCGGGAAATATATGCCATATGTTATGGTGGAAAATGGACCAACATCATTCCAAAAGAAAATAATTTATCAGGAAAGCATACATTTTGTTTTCAAGTACGCTGGAAGTGAGGCTTGCTCCAGCTATTAAATGGTAAGGACGGACCCCATGCAGATAAATAGGACAGCATAGCAGCATCATAGTAAAATTTCACATTTGGAAGCTGAAGCACTTGGAATGCAATCCTAGGCCTACCTGATCTAGAAACATATTGGGTAAGAACCAAGGTTGGAACCTTAATGGGAAGACACAAAAAAAGTACATATGTTTTGTGAGTAATGCCATATTGAGGACAGCAACTTGTCCCACCCAAGAGACCTTAGCATAATCCCACTGGCTCAAAAAAGGCTTAATATGCTTAAATAAATGTAAAACATTAGATTCAATCATCACCTGTAGATCACAGGAGAGTATACCCCATGTGTTTTAGGCTGATCGATGACCACCTTGAAAGCATAAGCAGTTTGCAATCTATCTACCACAAACTATCTAAATTTAGAAAATATGCCCTGGTCTTGTCATAATCTAATGGCAGCCCCCCGAGGCTCAATAACTAACAGCAATATTATATTATCATATCTTTTTCTACATGGACATAATATTGTTAAAAAGACCACATAAATACCTTCTCACAGATCTCCCTTATCCCTAGTATTCCACAACACTGAATTTCTAAGGAGGCTTAATCCCAATGTCGGTTCCCAAAACTAAGAAGTAGTCTGCTCCACCCCATAACATCTTAGTCAAGGTAGACTCAGACTTGACCTGCAAAATGCAGCAGGTTGATATTTTACCTCCTGGTTGAGAGACTTTACACCTTTTAAACACCTTTGTGGGTAGAATGCCATCCACATGGTGTCTCATAGAACTTACCTGTCCGGGCACCTGCTGCTGCATCGCAGTCTATCTGAAAGGACAACCGCCATGCGAAATGGCCTGCAAATTGCTGCACAAGGTGGAGGCGTGACGAGGGGCAGAGCTGGGTCCGTGATGCATCCAAGATATGGCTGATTCCCAGAGTGTGATTTATGGTCTTTGTGGATGCCCTACCTACAGGTAAATCCCAGTCACCTGATTTACATGCCCTATATTACCCCAGTGCACACCCCAACAGTTTCTTGGTTATTCTTGCTCTGTCCTGATTCCTGGATTTTATCTTTACCCTGTATTTTTAGTTCCTGCCAATACCAATGGAAACCTCCTGACCAGGACTTCTGCTCTGCCCTGTATTAGACTCTTGCTGGCTTGTTTACTCTGCTCCGTTGCACCTGAGTTCCACTCCGCTACCAGACCCCTGGTGGGTTGTGACACAGGGGCACATTAGCTTTGTCTAGAAGGTTCTAGATGATTGCCTGTTTAAGTTGCTCCCAAATTATTCTCAGACATGGCAGGAGGAGCTGGGTCTAGTAATATCTCATCAAAAGTGGTTGAGACTATTTCATAACACTCGGAAATCTTCAACCTCACTGCATATTTTGGAAATTAATTATAAAGTGCTTTCACGCTAGTACGCAACACCTACTCATCTACAAATTTTATTTCAATCTTTTCCCAGGTACTGGGGAGGATGTGGTGATATAGGCAGCATGACTTATACATGGTGGTCATGCTCCCTAGTGCATCATCATTTTGTGGACTCGGATTTGATTGTTCCAAATCTCCTGGGTGACTAATTTTCACTCATAACCTTAATTGTATTGTTTAATGATAAACCTAAACATGCTTGCAAACTCAGACTAACCCATCTCCAAATCAGTCTGAATAGTGCATGATCCTTAATTGCAAGACGCTGAAACAATGGTGTAGCTATCAGAAGCCCTTGGTCATCCCAAGCATCAACCCTTCACGTAAGTATTTTGGTATTTGCTCTTTTGTGGAGGACCCACAGCAAATCTAATTATTGACTGTATTTTATAGCTTTGGAGGTAACTCCAGTGACTGCTATATACATTACTCAGTGTTTCTTAATTTGCAACATGTTTTGGGTTTGGATCTTTTTGCATCAAGGACAAATTGTCAGCTTCCTAAATTCTACAGTTGGCTTTCTGATCTGGAAGCTCAGGGATTAAATACTTTTCTGCAGGTTTTGCCTAGGTATGGAACCTATGTGTATCCTCTTTTTTTTTTTTTCACGATAGCCCATCTAATTCTTCATGCCCACAGTTTTGGGGTGATTCTGGGGTTGAGAGTACTATTGTTTCCCTGCACTATTGGAACTCTCAGTGGCACCTCCTTTCCTCCTTCTGGTTTTTCCATCCCTTCTCAATTTAGCGGGTCAGTCAACAATTTATTTGTTCAAGTCAGTTTACAGCTACTTGCATGGAAGTTTTCTGAGGTGCCTGGTCTACCGCAGAACTTTCAGATATCGCTAGAGAACTTAGCCTGTAAAAAACCTGCTTCATTGTGTTACTTCCCCCGTTGCTATGTAAATCAGGTCTTTGTTCTTTTTCTGTTATGGTCACATAATGGAAATTTGTCTCTAGGGGCCTGATGATCAAAGATTTTCCAGCTTGTATAGAAATTATAGTGCAGACTTAACAGTGGCTGAACTCACTGTATGCTCTACGAAAAAGGGGGAAAAACCTGGAAGCTTTGTATTTTCTATTTTGTATTTTAATGCATTTAGATTTAGCTACAGCAGTGATTTTACAAATGCTGGTAATCTAATGATAATACTTTGTATATTTATGTGTATATTTTACAGATTACATTGCACTTTGTACTTGTCTTATGTAAAATAAAACTAACAGTTTCAAAAAGTGGGAGGGACAGAAGAACTCACAGGATCTGTCTGAATCTCTCACAATTTTAATGATATTCTCTAAGCATTTTACTCTTTAATGGACATTGTACACTAGATTTTTCTTTGCATACATGCTTTGTAGATCAATTTATATAGCCCACCTGGCAGTGTTTTTATTTTTTTTCAAATTCCCTTTTTATTGAAGTTTTAAATAAAACATATCCACAATTTTAATGTTAATTTGTCAAAAACACTTATCCACATATTTCTGTTGCTGCCTTACAGGCGGTGTGTCCCAGGGCAGGCATTGGTATATCTTTGCTCTCCTGCTCAATATTATTACTTTTTATGTCACTTACACTTCGTATCACTATGTGACTATTATATTCATAGAATATATATTTTTTTGGCCATATTCCCCTTCTGTCCCGTATTCCCTGGTGGAGAGAGAGAAAAAAAAGGTAGGGGAAGGGGGGGAATATTTGGGGGGATGGAGAAGGAATGAGATGTAGTCTAATCTCTTTTCCCCTCTTCTCATATCCCCTGGTAGTGTTTTTAAACAAATGTATAGTATTGCTTATTTTATAAGAACATAGTACTGATTTTCATACTCCTAACCAAGCCCCACAGTGTCATATATATACATGTGTTTACAGACTCCTGTTTGTTATCTGTCCTTTCATATGCAGGGGAGGGGGGGGACTATCTGCTCTTTTTGTTTACCCAGCCCCTTTCAGTGGGTGTCCCAGACTACCACATCAACAATGCTAAACTAGGAGCTTCTAAGTATGTTTTTAGAAGGTTTTATACTGGATTTTTAGATTAGTATCTGTGCATATTCTTATTTATACTTGTGTCTATTACATGCAGATATATGGAAATTGGTGTATACTGTCCCTTTAAAGTCTCACTAATTTATCTCGCCAGCGGTATGCAGGTGGTTTGCTTAAAATCCACAATGCACTTATATAACTGACAGAAAAGTACTGTATACTAAACTAGAAGCAAATGCAAATTAAATTGTAGTGAACACATTTCTGTTTAATTTGTATTTTATGAAGACTGAGAATTTATATGAGACAGACCCTGGGAGCTTCCCTGCCCCTCCCACTTTCTAACACTGTTAGTTTTATTTTACATAGAACAAATACAAAGTGCAATGTAATTTGTAAAATATACACATAAATATACAAAGTATGATCTTTATTAAAATTAAACTTTTAAAGCAAAATCAGAATTTGTAATATCACAATCTTAAATACACTGCTGTATAGAGAATCTAATTGCATTAAAATACTAGTGAAGCTTAGCAAAATCTTTTTAAAATCTTGTGAGGAATCTCACAGTGCTGGAGGATCATTTTATATCATCTCATCTGAGCTGAGAGCTTTAGATAATCAGTCCCTAAAACAGCTTTCTACAAAAACAGAATTTATGTTTACCTGATAAATTACTTTCTCCAACGGTGTGTCCGGTCCACGGCGTCATCCTTACTTGTGGGATATTCTCTTCCCCAACAGGAAATGGCAAAGAGCCCAGCAAAGCTGGTCACATGATCCCTCCTAGGCTCCGCCTACCCCAGTCATTCGACCGACGTTAAGGAGGAATATTTGCATAGGAGAAACCATATGATACCGTGGTGACTGTAGTTAAAGAAAATAAATTATCAGACCTGATTAAAAAACCAGGGCGGGCCGTGGACCCGACACACCGTTGGAGAAAGTAATTTATAAGGTAAACATAAATTCTGTTTTCTCCAACATAGGTGTGTCCGGTCCACGGCGTCATCCTTACTTGTGGGAACCAATACCAAAGCTTTAGGACACGGATGAAGGGAGGGAGCAAATCAGGTCACCTAAATGGAAGGCACCACGGCTTGCAAAACCTTTCTCCCAAAAACAGCCTCAGAAGAAGCAAAAGTATCAAACTTGTAAAATTTGGTAAAAGTGTGCAGTGAAGACCAAGTCGCTGCCCTACATATCTGATCAACAGAAGCCTCGTTCTTGAAGGCCCATGTGGAAGCCACAGCCCTAGTGGAATGAGCTGTGATTCTTTCAGGAGGCTGCCGTCCGGCAGTCTCGTAAGCCAATCTGATGATGCTTTTAATCCAAAAAGAGAGAGAGGTAGAAGTTGCTTTTTGACCTCTCCTTTTACCGGAATAAACAACAAACAAGGAAGATGTTTGTCTAAAATCCTTTGTAGCATCTAAATAGAATTTTAGAGCGCGAACAACATCCAAATTGTGCAACAAACGTTCCTTCTTCGAAACTGGTTTCGGACACAGAGAAGGTACGATAATCTCCTGGTTAATGTTTTTGTTAGAAACAACTTTTGGAAGAAAACCAGGTTTAGTACGTAAAACCACCTTATCTGCATGGAACACCAGATAAGGAGGAGAACACTGCAGAGCAGACAATTCTGAAACTCTTCTAGCAGAAGAAATTGCAACCAAAAACAAAACTTTCCAAGATAATAACTTAATATCAACGGAATGTAAGGGTTCAAACGGAACCCCCTGAAGAACTGAAAGAACTAAGTTGAGACTCCAAGGAGGAGTCAAAGGTTTGTAAACAGGCTTGATTCTAACCAGAGCCTGAACAAAGGCTTGAACATCTGGCACAGCTGCCAGCTTTTTGTGAAGTAACACAGACAAGGCAGAAATCTGTCCCTTCAGGGAACTTGCAGATAATCCTTTTTCCAATCCTTCTTGAAGGAAGGATAGAATCTTAGGAATCTCAACCTTGTCCCAAGGGAATCCTTTAGATTCACACCAACAGATATATTTTTTCCAAATTTTGTGGTAAATCTTTCTAGTTACAGGCTTTCTGGCCTGAACAAGAGTATCGATAACAGAATCTGAGAACCCTCGCTTCGATAAGATCAAGCGTTCAATCTCCAGGCAGTCAGCTGGAGTGAGACCAGATTCGGATGTTCGAACGGACCTTGAACAAGAAGGTCTCGTCTCAAAGGTAGCTTCCATGGTGGAGCCGATGACATATTCACCAGATCTGCATACCAAGTCCTGCGTGGCCACGCAGGAGCTATCAAGATCACCGACGCCCTTTCCTGATTGATCCTGGCTACCAGCCTGGGGATGAGAGGAAACGGCGGGAATACATAAGCTAGTTTGAAGGTCCAAGGTGCTACTAGTGCATCCACTAGAGCCGCCTTGGGATCCCTGGATCTGGACCCGTAGCAAGGAACTTTGAAGTTCTGACGAGAGGCCATCAGATCCATGTCTGGAATGCCCCACAGTTGAGTGACTTGGGCAAAGATTTCCGGATGGAGTTCCCACTCCCCCGGATGCAATGTCTGACGACTCAGAAAATCCGCTTCCCAATTTTCCACTCCTGGGATGTGGATAGCAGACAGGTGGCAGGAGTGAGACTCCGCCCATAGAATGATTTTGGTCACTTCTTCCATCGCCAGGGAACTCCTTGTTCCCCCCTGATGGTTGATGTACGCAACAGTTGTCATGTTGTCTGATTGAAACCGTATGAACTTGGCCCTCGCTAGCTGAGGCCAAGCCTTGAGAGCATTGAATATCGCTCTCAGTTCCAGAATATTTATCGGTAGAAGAGATTCTTCCCGAGACCAAAGACCCTGAGCTTTCAGGGATCCCCAGACCGCGCCCCAGCCCATCAGACTGGCGTCGGTCGTGACAATGACCCACTCTGGTCTGCGGAAGGTCATCCCTTGTGACAGGTTGTCCAGGGACAGCCACCAATGGAGTGAGTCTCTGGTCCTCTGATTTACTTGTATCCTCGGAGACAAGTTTGTATAGTCCCCATTCCACTGACTGAGCATGCACAGTTGTAATGGTCTTAGATGAATGCGCGCAAAAGGAACTATGTCCATTGCCGCTACCATCAAACCTATCACTTCCATGCACTGCGCTATGGAAGGAAGAGGAACGGAATGAAGTATCCGACAAGAGTCTAGAAGTTTTGTTTTTCTGGCCTCTGTCAGAAAAATCCTCATTTCTAAAGAGTCTATTATTGTTCCCAAGAAGGGAACCCTTGTTGACGGAGATAGAGAACTCTTTTCCACGTTCACTTTCCATCCGTGAGATCTGAGAAAGGCCAGGACGATGTCCGTGTGAGCCTTTGCTTGAGGAAGGGACGACGCTTGAATCAGAATGTCGTCCAAGTAAGGTACTACAGCAATGCCCCTTGGTCTTAGCACAGCTAGAAGGGACCCTAGTACCTTTGTGAAAATCCTTGGAGCAGTGGCTAATCCGAAAGGAAGCGCCACGAACTGGTAATGCTTGTCCAGGAATGCGAACCTTAGGAACCGATGATGTTCCTTGTGGATAGGAATATGTAGATACGCATCCTTTAAATCCACCGTGGTCATGAATTGACCTTCCTGGATGGAAGGAAGAATTGTTCGAATGGTTTCCATTTTGAACGATGGAACCTTGAGAAACTTGTTTAAGATCTTGAGATCTAAGATTGGTCTGAACGTTCCCTCTTTTTTGGGAACTATAAACAGATTGGAGTAGAACCCCATCCCTTGTTCTCCTAATGGAACAGGATGAATCACTCCCATTTTTAACAGGTCTTCTACACAACGTAAGAATGCCTGTCTTTTTATGTGGTCTGCAGACAACTGAGACCTGTGGAACCTCCCCCTTGGGGGAAGCCCCTTGAATTCCAGAAGATAACCTTGGGAGACTATTTCTAGCGCCCAAGGATCCAGAACATCTCTTGCCCAAGCCTGAGCGAAGAGAGAGAGTCTGCCCCCCACCAGATCCGGTCCCGGATCGGGGGCCAACATTTCATGCTGTCTTGGTAGCAGTGGCAGGTTTTTTGGCCTGCTTTCCCTTGTTCCAGCCTTGCATTGGTCTCCAAGCTGGCTTGGCTTGAGAAGTATTACCCTCTTGCTTAGAGGACGTAGCACTTTGGGCTGGTCCGTTTCTACGAAAGGGACGAAAATTAGGTTTATTTTTGGCCTTGAAAAGCCGATCCTGAGGAAGGGCGTGGCCCTTACCCCCAGTGATATCAGAGATAATCTCTTTCAAGTCAGGGCCAAACAGCGTTTTCCCCTTGAAAGGAATGTTAAGTAGCTTGTTCTTGGAAGACGCATCAGCTGACCAAGATTTCAACCAAAGCGCTCTGCGCGCCACAATAGCAAACCCAGAATTCTTAGCCGCTAACCTAGCCAATTGCAAAGTGGCGTCTAGGGTGAAAGAATAAGCCAATTTGAGAGCATTGATTCTGTCCATAATCTCCTCATAAGGAGGAGAATCACTATCGACCGCCTTTACCAGCTCATCGAACCAGAAACACGCGGCTGTAGCGACAGGGACAATGCATGAAATTGGTTGTAGAAGGTAACCCTGCTGAACAAACATCTTTTTAAGTAAACCTTCTAATTTTTTATCCATAGGATCTTTGAAAGCACAACTATCTTCTATGGGTATAGTGGTGCGTTTGTTTAAAGTGGAAACCGCTCCCTCGACCTTGGGGACTGTCTGCCATAAGTCCTTTCTGGGGTCGACCATAGGAAACAATTTTTTAAATATGGGGGGAGGGACGAAAGGAATACCGGGCCTTTCCCATTCTTTATTTACAATGTCCGCCACCCGCTTGGGTATAGGAAAAGCTTCTGGGAGCCCCGGGACCTCTAGGAACTTGTCCATTTTACATAGTTTCTCTGGGATGACCAACTTGTCACAATCATCCAGAGTGGATAATACCTCCTTAAGCAGAATGCGGAGATGTTCCAACTTAAATTTAAACGTAATCACATCAGGTTCAGCTTGTTGAGAAATGTTCCCTGAATCAGTAATTTCTCCCTCAGACAAAACCTCCCTGGCCCCATCAGACTGGTTTACGGGCCCTTCAGAACCATTATTATCAGCGTCGTCATGCTCTTCAGTATCTAAAACAGAGCAGTCGCGCTTACGCTGATAAGTGTGCATTTTGGCTAAAATGTTTTTGACAGAATTATCCATTACAGCCGTTAATTGTTGCATAGTAAGGAGTATTGGCGCGCTAGATGTACTAGGGGCCTCCTGAGTGGGCAAGACTCGTGTAGACGAAGGAGGGAATGATGCAGTACCATGCTTACTCCCCTCACTTGAGGAATCATCTTGGGCATCATTGTCATTGTCACATAAATCACATTTATTTAAATGAGAAGGAACTCTGGCTTCCCCACATTCAGAACACAGTCTATCTGGTAGTTCAGACATGTTAAACAGGCATAAACTTGATAACAAAGTACAAAAAACGTTTTAAAATAAAACCGTTACTGTCACTTTAAATTTTAAACTGAACACACTTTATTACTGCAATTGCGAAAAAATATGAAGGAATTGTTCAAAATTCACCAAAATTTCACCACAGTGTCTTAAAGCCTTAAAAGTATTGCACACCAAATTTGGAAGCTTTAACCCTTAAAATAACGGAACCGGAGCCATTTTTAACTTTAACCCCTTTACAGTCCCTGGTATCTGCTTTGCTGAGACCCAACCAAGCCCAAAGGGGAATACGATACCAAATGACGCCTTCAGAAAGTCTTTTCTATGTATCAGAGCTCCTCACACATGCGACTGCATGTCATGCCTCTCAAAAACAAGTGCGCAACACCGGCGCGAAAATGAGGCTCTGCCTATGATTTGGGAAAGCCCCTAAAGAATAAGGTGTCTAAAACAGTGCCTGCCGATATAATCTTATCAAAATACCCAGATTAAATGATTCCTCAAGGCTAAATATGTGTTAATAATGAATCGATTTAGCCCAGAAAAAGTCTACAGTCTTAATAAGCCCTTGTGAAGCCCTTATTTACTATCTTAATAAACATGGCTTACCGGATCCCATAGGGAAAATGACAGCTTCCAGCATTACATCGTCTTGTTAGAATGTGTCATACCTCAAGCAGCAAGAGACTGCTCACTGTTCCCCCAACTGAAGTTAATTCCTCTCAACAGTCCTGTGTGGAACAGCCATGGATTTTAGTAACGGTTGCTAAAATCATTTTCCTCATACAAACAGAAATCTTCATCTCTTTTCTGTTTCTGAGTAAATAGTACATACCAGCACTATTTTAAAATAACAAACTCTTGATTGAATAATAAAAACTACAGTTAAACACTAAAAAACTCTAAGCCATCTCCGTGGAGATGTTGCCTGTACAACGGCAAAGAGAATGACTGGGGTAGGCGGAGCCTAGGAGGGATCATGTGACCAGCTTTGCTGGGCTCTTTGCCATTTCCTGTTGGGGAAGAGAATATCCCACAAGTAAGGATGACGCCGTGGACCGGACACACCTATGTTGGAGAAATTAACTGCTTCTCTGCCTTTTATCCTTTAAATGTTTATCTGATCTTTGTGCCTTGTATGTTGATGCATTTTCTTTTCATCATGTGTGTTCTATCCCTATCAGTCTCAGGGTCCAAAAATTTGCGTGGGCTCTTCACCACAAAATGTCTTGTACTAAGGTAGTTTGTGTGTCTTGTCTCAGCACTTTTCTAATTTGTTATGTAAAACCTTTCCAACCAGTTTCAACTTTAGTGATTTGGGTGAAGTGAATTATGTTGCTTGTGGGTATTTCCAACAATTTTGAAGCTCATTCAGAAAGAAGTATCTTAGCTTTTTAGGCTTACCAAGAGGACTGCTTATTTGCAGACCTGTTGAAAGCTGCAGGTTGGACTTATGAATCTGTGTTTTGTTAGTGTTAGCTTGCATGCTGTTTTCCCCTTTTTCCACATAAAAATAAATACAAAATATAAGACTATTGTCTTGTAATAAAATTAAAATATAATCCAGATTGTATTAAAGACAGAACCAACCCACTTAGTTACTTTTTTTTTTAGTTTCTCTAGTTTCTTTAAAGGGTCATAAAAACACATTTCTTTCATGATTCAGATAGAGTGTAAAGTTTAAAAAAAACTTTCTAATTTACTTCTATTATCAAATTTACTTTGTATTCTAGGTATCTTTTGTTGAAAAGTACGCAGGAAGGTGTAGGAGTATGCACATGATTGGAGCCATCTATGGCAGCAGTTTTATAACTGTTATACATTTGCAAGAACAGTAGGTTAAATTAATAAGTCCCATAATGTATAAGGGATCAAATGCCAAGAAGGTTGTTAATGGGTAGCCCACCAAACCTATAACCCTTTCAAAATAACTCACAGAGACAGGTAATGGGGATAAAGACCATCACTGGTCATATTTATTAAATAATAACATATAAATTGACTAAACTTTTTCAGAAATACATGGCCACGAGTCCCTATACTAATCAAACCACAAGAGGTCAGCAGCCTCCATCAGATAAGCTCTGCATACAGCAATGGTAATAAAGCTTTATGGAGCTCATTTGGACCATCAGTCCAAGTAGAAGCACCTGAAGCATCCGCTTCTCCCTCCTCAGCCTGGGCCACTGCTCTGCCTTTTCCCCAGATCAGGCCACAACCTCCCACCGCTAGAGGGCACAAACAGCTTAAATCAATAGGGGGACCTCTAGTCTACCAGGCTTCATAAGAAAAAAGTGATTAAACAAGGGGATCTGCAACCTTATTGGCAAGGCGGGAAGCTGAGAAAATGGTGCTAGTATTGTGATAAAGTATAACACAGACACAATGTATAATCCGTTAGTCAAATGTTAATGGTAAACATTCCTAAGCAACACGCATCAAAGAGAATCCCACAGAGTGAAAGCGGTGACAAGCGATGGTATGCTTTAACATCCATCAGCAGTAATAATGTGTAATGTGTCGAGTACAGTACAAAGTCCCAGCACGGCAAAGAGAAAATGTACCTGTGTGTCGTTCACCGCAAAACAAATCTCTGTGGAGACGCCTGGCTAACAGGTAAGGAGCCACTCCCAAAGCTCCCAGTAGAAAAGATAAAGTTGAACAACAAAGTGCCTACGGGCAGGAAACGCGTTGGATTGTTTGTTTCAGGCTCCCCCCTTGAGCCCTGCTGTAACTTTTTACTGATATATGAATAAAGTCTGCTTTTACTTGCACACAGCTCGCGGTGCTTCAGCCTCTGCAGAACAGGTGAATTTTTGTTTTTCAACTTGAGAAAAAAGTGAGACTACAATTAAGGACCATGGGCTTACCAAGGAAAGTTCACCTAACCAAACCCCAGTCACAGCAACTAATAGCAACCCTAAGAAAGACGTTTCACTCACTCTGCCATGACAATATCAAGGGAGGGCTGGCGGGAAGCACATTCTTATCTCGAACAGATGAAGCCAAGGAACCATTGAAACATGCCTATAACCTAGGTAAGCTTTCCCCTCCCAAAGCAACATTTTTGCATTTCACTGTCTGCCAGTCCTTAACCCATCTGGCATTCCTAGCCTATAGGGCTCTACACTAGTTTTCACTTAATGTGTTGTAAGCATAAAAATATATTTATAACATTGCAGTTCGGAGCAAAATGAATAGAACTTACTAGAGCCGTCTTTTGTTGTTTGTATTTACATGTAAACTTGAACTTTTTTCTGTGATGTGCCTAAACGTATCATAGTTTGTTTTCCTTCACTTTTTTTTTTTTTAGCGGTCTAAGCAATAATTTTAGTTTGCAAAATATATATATCTATGCCTTAAGGACATTTTTTGTGAACTGCACTGGGTATTAAAGGGTTGTTTGAAGTTATCCTGTGTTTGCCTGCTCTGTATCCCTGTGTGTGGATGTTTTTTCCAGAGTCTGGTTATACATACAATTGCTTGATGAGACTACTAGCAGTGCACCAGAAGGTTGTGGGTGTTGGTGGGTGCCGTTTTTACTGGGAATAAGGTGTATGTGTATATATATATATAGATGTATAGAAGACAAGCACTCCAGATAACAAGTCACAAGTGCCTGGGGTGCAACAGAGATAATTGTAGAAGCAAAGAAGAGTGCACTCACCAGGACTTTTTAAAGATTCATTCCAAATATGTGAAAGTTTTCAGGGGTTTAGCCCCTTCCTCAGACATACAAAATACCAATGTGCAAAAAACCCACACCAGACACCCTTAAGTTAGAAAGGCCATCCAATCACACGCTCTCCAGTGTAAGGTGCCACCCACATAGTGACAACACCCACCCTAGCAACGACTGTGAATGGCCCAAATGTAAACAAGTAAAGTACATACAATATGAAATACAGCAGGATTGCAGGATCAATAAAAGAAAGATCAAGTTGCATGGTTAAACGCATATACACATATCTCATCATATATAAAGTAACGTAGGCATGTCTTAAGAAAACAAATAACACTTTCTTGATTTCTTGATAAAGCCCAGGAGGGTGAAATGCGTTGAATGGGACCTGCCACACTTTGTTGAACATTCTGCTGAAAGATTGTCACCAAGTTTTGTGACCCTGCAGTTTGAAGTCCGTTTTTGTCTAAAGAACCCGACGGAGTGGATTGCCACTGCCAAATCTAAAGAACGAAATCTTCTATCTCCACTAAAACCGAGGAGGCTCTAATACCGAGGAGGCTCAGGTGAAATAATTCATTTGGGTAAAAGGATAACCGCATTGCCGAGACGGAACATGACCTCTGAAACAAAGAGAGGAATTAGGTGACTCATTACGGCATCGAGATCGTGCAGTCTGTGAATCACTCACAGAGAACAAGGACCAGCGGTTGCAACCGAGACACAAAAAAGGTACCTCTTTTTTCATTTCCTACTAAGGATATATATGTGAATCATATAAAGGTGTTAAAAAACACTTCACAAAAGAGACACTCACATCCGCAATTGTCTGACTTCAAAAATAGCTGCCAGTTGGATTCCAAAGCTGGGATAACGACTATTACAGTGCCTAAATTTAACTCTAAGACAAAGTATTCAAAAACTGAAAATTCATCCGTTTTTAGGAGAATGGATACTTTGTAGTATTGTCATTACCAAAAGGAAACTTTTAATGATTTTCTTACATTGTGTTAAGTTCACTTAAAATAAGATATAGAAACTGTTTGATTTTAGGGTTTGCAAAGATCATAATACACCCTAAATATTTTAGTTTGAGAAATGGATCTCATGATTATCTGTTGTGTAAATCAATATCTGTATTTAAAGCCTTAGTAATTTATGAAGATTTACTCTATATATATTTTTAGCCAGTATTTTATCTGTTTATTTCAAATAGGGAGACGTCCCTTAATTTTAAAGAAATATATTGTTCCAATGTGATTATAGATTTTAAATATTATTGTTTAAAATGCAATCAGTTATATTGAATTCATCATTTCCAAGCTTTCTTTAGCGCTGCTAATTTTTTTTAATTTCTGTGCACACTTTCATTCTGTTTACTTGAGGGAAAAACAGCAGCAGGAAACCCACCTTTAGGCGCTCCTATCACATCACATTTTAAGAAAACAAATAACACACACAAGCAAGCAGAGTCAATCATCAATTAGACATAAAACTTATATATTGCAGTTAGCACAGAAGACAAAGTCCCTATGAATATATATATATTAGCGCAAGAAACACATATATAATGTAAAAATGAAGCGCAAAATGTCAGCCTAGCTCAACATAGTCCAACACAAAAGCCATAGAGTTAAAAGGTTAATGTTATAGCAACTAAAACGTACCCAAGGGCAGACCGCCTCTTCTGTGTGTTTGTTAGAGTCTGACAGGGGATCGATGGTGTGTGAAAGACCGGGAAGGAGCGTTTAGATTCAAATTGCAACTAACAGGCGTGTTGTCATAGCAACGTAAAACATACCAAAGCCCGCAATACAACAGATGTAGAGTACAATCTGGGTTAAACCTGGGTTATAAAAAACCTCTGTGGGGGGGCAATGTATCTAGAGCTCAAACCACCACCTAATAACCAAATCGCAGGCGAATGAGAGTCCATTCCGGTTTGGGCAAAGTACTAGAGAAGTGACAGGTGCTACTGCAAACACGATAATAGTGTTTAGTCTTTACCATAGCAGTAGAGGGATATAACCTTAAAGCACACGGTCCGTATAAAGAGAGTCTAACGTAACTAGGGGATGCTAATCATGTAACAATTAGTCACTATACGTAACCTCATATAGTGATTGCTAGGTCAGAGTTAACAGGGCGGAGTGTATCGATAGAAATATGTGCAGAATAGCCAGGGGGTAATTGCAACGGAAATTCTAGGTCTATTATAAACTATTATTAACTATATAAACCACATAAACTCCCTACAGTGTGTGTAAGCTGTAAGACTAGAGCTAATACATTACAAAACCAGCATGAAACTAACATGAGATCTGTGTTGTTATAATTAGTGCTGGGTTGATGTACCTGGGAACTATTTATTCTTTTTTATTACTTAATGTTTGTATTTTTTATTTTTTTTTGTAAAGGTAAAATGTCCTGAGAATATAAAATAAGTTTCTCTCTTTTCGATAAGGAAACAGGTGGGTTCACAGATCATTTTATTGCATTTGCATTAAATGGACACTAAACCCAATTTTTTTTTCTTTCATGATTCAGATAGAGCATGCAATTTTAAGCAACTTTCTAATTTACTCCTATTATCAAATTTTCTTTGTTCTCTTGCTATCTTTATTTAAAATGCAGGAATATGATGCATAGGAGCCGGCCCATTTTTGGTTAAGAACCTGGGTTATGCTTGCTTATTTGTGGCTAAATGTAAGCAACCAATTAGCAAGCGCTATCCATGGTGCTGAACCTAAAATGGGCTGGCTGCTAAGATTTAAATTCCTGCTTTTTCAATAAAGATAGCAAGAGAACAAAGAACATTTGATAATAGGAGTAAATTAGAAAGTTGCTTAAAATGTCATGCTCTATCTGAATCATGAAAGAAAGAAAATGTGGGTTTAGAATCCCTTTAAGCAACGTTGAAATGGACATAAAGATACAAGGAAATTATTCTTATGTGTTAGAACATTTTATTATTGCACTATTGCTTGCTTATAACTATGTGTTTAGCCCTTCAAAAGGGGGGTTAAACACATAGCTAAAGTCAACTCCTGAGGGGAATGTACTTGCGCTTCAGAGAAGAATACAACCTGTAATTAGCAGCTATACACATCTGTTGTGCTTGATTGGTTCAGCTGCCATGTTCAGCTCTAGACAAGTAAAATACGGCCAGTCCAAAGCTCACTTTAACTATGTGTTTATCCTAGGGTGACCAGCTCTGGGAAATGAAAAAATAGAGCAACCAAAAAATTTAAGGGACTTTATCAGCTGCATGTTTAGTCTTACTAAACTTCAGTCCACTGTTCAGTGGCGTTTTTTTTCTTCCACGCCCAGCCTGCGGCATCCATCTTAAAACTAGATGCACTGAGCTTTCTGCTCCACATAATCATGCAGCACACTCTCCCTCTCCTATTGCAGCGTGGCATATGAGGAAATGTAGATAACATCTGCGGGCCTAGTGGATAGGTAATGCGCAAGGCAGAGGTGGAACCAGTAGCGGACCTACTCAACAAAGGGCCCTGGCACAAAAAATGTTTGTGGGCCCCCAAAGGAAACTCATTAATAGCCCTCCCCCCGTCACAGCAGTACTGTACACTACCGACTCCCTCTTCCATTGTTCTTTTTTTTTTTTTTCTCCTCTCTTACTTGTTTCTACCTCTTCAGGCAACCTCGGCCTGACTATTCTATGTTCTTCACTTAGGACAACAGTTATTTATTCTTGACTATATTTTTATTCAGAAATACCTTCTTCAGGAGTAATGGACCTTGGACTTTCTCTGGCTTCTACAAAAACAAGAACTCACCCGGCTCCCTTTGCTCTTTAGGTCACCAATATTTACACCTGTCCTGCCATTTATGATCACATTGTACTACTTTATTTACTTATTATTTTTCTCTTTTTAATGTACCCTTAATAACTCTAATAAAGCTTGCAAAAAAAAAAAGTGTGACATCTGCTCACCGTAGTTTAACAACTACAATAAGAAAATGCTTTAATATCTCCCTTTAATATCTATTGGTCTGTATTGTGATACTGGTTTAGGCCTGGTGTAATAAATTATGAGAGTTATGATGTAATACATTCTTTAGAAATGCTATCTTCTTGTTGATCGGTATCTATGCTGTATAGATGTGTATCACCTCTGAATGTTCCTACGGAATAAAAAACAATCAACCAGGAACTGAATGTATTTGCTTTATGTAAGATAATTATGCACACAAATCTTCATAGGGTGGTATCTGATAAGGATTTTGGGAAGAATATGCATTTTCATAAGGTTAAAGGGACAGTAAACAACCTGAGATTTTTATATACAGGTACAAAACCCTTTCTCTGAACTGCTTGGGACTGGAATGGTTTGGATTTCAGAATAATTCTGGATTTGGGGATGTGTACCTGTAGTATGTTTAGTTAAGTGTAATGAAAAAACTTTACAATATATTTTATTTATTGTGCCCCCTTTTCATCTAATTAAGCATTGAAAAGGCACCCTGCTGACTTCTCAAAGCCAGCCCTGCTACATACCTGTCCCTGAAAACAACTGCAAAACAATGTATTTTATACAAACATAATGACCGTGGCTAGTCTTGATGGCTGCAGACTCCAACCTGGATTGGCTCCGGTATATACATTTATATATACTGTATATATAGATATATATATGTGTGCATGCATATATGTGTTATGTGTACATATGTATGTAGAGGCGGCTCTAGGGCTTTAGCAAAGAGATATATACATATTTAAATATGGATATGTATATATACATATGTATTTATATGTGTATATATATATATGTATTTACAGAGATATATACACATATAAACACATAAATACATATACAGACATTTTTATAAGTGCATTGGAGCCCTTTGCAGTCAAGCAGCTGAAAACATGAAACATATTTATGCAATATTCATATTTAATTCATATTTAATAAAGTGCTTGACTGTGTATGTACTGTAAATATTTTACATAACAATGTTCTTCACATAGGGGAATATGTTCTAAGTATTTTTAAATAGATATTCCTATATATACATAAATATATATATATACCTAAATATAATCATATATATATATATTATAAAGATATATATTGTGCCAAAATACCATCAGATATATATATAGAAGTATGTATTTAAGAATACAAAGAAAATATGCTACTACGTGAAGAACATTGGGAAGTGAAGTATTAATATTTCATGTTTTCATGTATTATGTGTGCTACCCGATGCGCAAAAAGCTTATTTCTAGCTGAGTTAACATGGCAGTGATAAATAGCGTTCCACTTGTAATCTAGCCCTATGTAAGTCCCTATATTGTACACATGGCTGTGTACAATACTTTTCCCTCTTTTTTTCTTCATTTAGATAATAATTTATGTTTTGGACTTTAAGAGAGACAGAGAGAAAAGAGAGTTGAGGGACTATTGAGAAAGAGAGGGGAGAGAGAGTGAATAGATGAGAGGGGAAAGAGTAAAGAGAGAATAAAGAGAATGGTTATAGAAAGGAGAGAGAGTGAAGGATAGATAAGAGAGAGGGAAAATAAATAGTGAAGAGAGAGTTGAGGGACAATTGAGAAAGAGAGGAGGAAGGGTGAGAGAGGAGAGGGAGAGAGAGTGAATAGATAAGAGAGGGGAACGAGTGAAGAGAGAATATAGAGAATAGTTATAGATAGGAGAGAGATTGCAGACAGTAGTGTAGATAGAGAAGGGAGAGACATAAAAGAGCTAGCAGGGAAAGGGCAACAAGATAAGACAGAGTTGAGTCTAGATGAGAGAGTTCAGATAAATAGTAAAAATAAGAAAAACAAGTGAGGGGGAGAAAGAGAGGAAAGGGATAGAAAAAGAGGGATAAATAGAGTCAGCAGAGATAATGGAGAAAGATGAGAACGGAGGAGGGGGAGAGTGCGAGAAAAGTGAGAGGGAAAAGAGAGGAGGGGGAAATGGAATAAAGAGATAAGAAAGTGAAGAGGAGGGAGTAAGAGAAAAAACAGGGGCAAAAGAAGGGAGTGAGAGCGATAAGAAAAAGAGGGGAGGGAGATAGTAAAGAGACAAATGAGGGCACAATAGAGGAGAAGAGAAGAGGAAACGAGAGAAAAAGGAGAGTGAGTGAGAGAGAAAAGAGTAAAGAAAGAAGAAGAGACCGTGTGAGAGGAGAGACAGAGTATAAGATCTGTTAATAGAAACTTATTATCTCAGATTGCAAAGGGGTTAAAATGCTCAAAGTGCAGTACCCTTGTCCCTTTTACATGTCCCCCTGTGCCTTCTGATTATACTGAGGCTGACAGCACCGCACAGTGGTAGGCAGAAGGTGGAGTGAAACAAGGAGACTGCACATCAGCCAGAGAACTTGCATTTGTGTAAGAGGCTGTGACGGTTAAAATATCCACGTGTGCCAGGGCTGTTATACTACCAAAACGTCCCAGGGGCAAAATAACGAAAATAAACAAAGCACATTGTCCCTCTGTGAGGCCCCATCATAAGCGAGGCATTAGGCAGTCACCTATTTGGCTTAACACTTACATACATGCATATATACACACACATATATATATATACACACACACATATATATATATATATACACACACACACACACATATATATATATATATACACACACACACACATATATATATATACACACACACACATATATATACACACACACACATATATATATATATATATATATATATACACACATATATATATATATATACACTTTTGAGCCCTTCCTAGTCCTTGTCAAATAAATTATCAGTTTTAAACAAATTTAATATGTTCCTCTTTTCTTGTTGCTTTTTTTTTAAATAGAAATACTTTAAATGCCTTTGTTAGCCACCTAAAAGAAAATGTTTTTTTTTCTCCAAATCTATCTATCTATCTATCTATCTATCTATCTATCTATCTACAGTGCCTTTCAAAAGTATTCACCACCCTTGCTATTTTCCCTATTTTGTTGAATTACAACATGGAATTAAAATATATTTTCATTTGAATTTCATGTAATGGACATACACAAAATAGTCCAAATTGGTGAAGTGAAATGAAGAAAAACATAATTTATGCTTACCAAATAAATTCCTTTCCTTCCGGATAGGGAGAGTCCACGGCTTCATTCCTTACTGTTGGGAAATACAACACCTGGCCACCAGGAGGAGGCAAAGACACCCCAGCCAAAGGCTTAAATAGCCCTCCAACTTCCTCATTACCCCAGTCATTCTGCAGAGGGAACAAAGAAAAGTAGGAGAAACATTAGGTTATAAATGGTGCCAGAAGAATAAAATAGTGAGGGACCGCCCATAGTCAAGAAAAAACGTGCGGGGGCCGTGAACTCTCCCTACCTGGAAGAAAAATAATTTATCTGGTAAGCATAAATTATGTTTTCCTTCCTAAGAAAGTGAGTGTCCACATCTTCATTCCTTACTGTTGGGAAAACTATACCCAAGCTCCAGAGGACACAATGAATAACGAGAGGGAATAAAAAGGAAGAGGCGGACCCTATTCTGAGGGCATCACAGCCTGCAAAACTTTTCTCCCGAAAGCTGCTTTGGAAAAGTATGCAACGAGGACCAGGTAGCCGTCTTACAAATCTGATCCATAGAGGCCTCGTTCTTAAAGGCCCAAGAGGAAGTCACTGCTCTAGTCTAGTGGAATGAGCCGTTATCCTCTCAGGAGGACGATGTCCCGCTGTCTCATAAGCTAAGCGGATGAAACTCCTTAACCAAAAAGATAGGGAAGTCGAAGTAGCCTTCTGCCCCTTACGCTTCCCATAATAGACAACAAACAAAGAGGAAGACTGTCTAAACTCCTTAGTAGCCTGAAGATAGAACTTCAAGGTGCGAACCACATCCATATTGTGAAGTAAGCGTTCCTTTGATGAAGGAGGATTAGGACACAAGGAAGGAACCACAATCTCCTGATTGATGTTGCGATCTGACACAACCTTAGGAAGAAAACCTAATTTAGTACATAAAACTACCTTATCTGCATGAAAAATCAGATAAGGGGGCTCACATTGCAAAGCAGAGATCTCAGAAACTCTGCGCACAGAGGCAATAGCCAATAAAAAGAGAACCTTCCAAGATAACAATTTAATGTCAACGGAATGCAGAGGCTCAAACGGAACATGTTGCAAAACCCGAAGAACAAGATTTAGGCTCCAAGGAGGAGCCCCAGATCTAAACACAGGTCTGATCCTAATCAGAGCCTTAACAAAGGACTGAACGTCTGGAAGCTCAGCCAGTCTCTTGTGCAATAAAACCGACAGGGCCGAAATCTGTCCCCTAGCAGAAAGGCCCTTCTCCAGCCCATCCTGGAGAAAAAAAAGATCCTGGCAACCTTAACTCTGTACCAGGAAAAACCACGCTCTTCACACCAGAATAATTAGGTCCTCCACACATTTTGGTAGATACGCCGAGTTTACGAGCTTGAATAAGAATATCAATGACACTCTCAGAGAAACCTCTCTTGGCTAAGACTAAGTGTTCAATCTCCACGCAGTCAGCCT
This sequence comes from Bombina bombina, assembly GCF_027579735.1. Taxonomy (NCBI): domain Eukaryota; kingdom Metazoa; phylum Chordata; class Amphibia; order Anura; family Bombinatoridae; genus Bombina; species Bombina bombina. Next base: position 414,138,371 of record NC_069501.1, read on the forward strand.
CAGAGAATCTAGATTTTGATGAACAAATGGACCTTGTATCAGCAGGCCACGATGGAGCAATCAGGATTACTGATACCTGCTACTGCTTGATGCGGGCCACCACTCGAGGAAGAAGCGGTAATGGAGGAAAAAGATATATGAGTTTGAACCTCCAGGGCACTGCTAGTGCATCTATTAGATCCGCTTGGGGATCCCTCGACCTGTACCTGGGTAGCTTGGTATTGAGATGCCATGAGATCTATCTCTGGCTTCCCCCACTTGCTGCATATCTCTGCAAACACCTCGGGATGGCGAAACCATTCCCCTGGATGGAAGGATTGCCTCCTAGTTGTCCACACCCGGAATGTGAATTGCTGACAGTGAACAGCTGTGGGCCTCTGCTCACTCTAGAATCTGAGATACTTCCTTCATTGCTAAGAAACCTCTCGTTCCCCCTTGATGGTTGAAGTAAGCATCCGAGGTTATATTGTCTGATTGGAATCTGATAAACCCAGAAGTGGCCAAGCCTTCAAGGCCTTGAAGATTGCCTGTAGTTCCAAAATATTGATCGGGAGGGAGGACTCCTCCTGAGTCCACAACCCCTGTGCCTTCCTGGCACTCCAAACAGCTCCCCATCCAGATAGGCTTGCGTCCGTAGTCACAATCTCCCAGAATGGTCTTAAGTAGCATGTCCTTCGGGACAGATGATCTGGACAGAGCCACCAAGAGAGCGATTCTCTTGATCGGCATCTAATACAATCTCTTGAGACAGATCTGAATGATCGCTGTTCCACTGCCTCACCATGCATAGTTGGTCTGAGACGGAACCTGGTAAAAGGAATGATGTCCATGCAGGACCCCATGAGACCAATCACCTCCATACACTGAGCCACAGAGGGACTCAAGGAGGTCCGGAGGGCAAGACATGTCGAAGTTAGTCTCTGGTCTGTTAGAAATATCCTCATGGATATGGAATCTACTATAGGAATTCCACCCTGGTACTTGGGATAAGATATCTCTTTTCCAAGTTTATCTTCCATTCATGTGATTGAAGAAGACTGAGAAGGGACTTCGAGAATTCTTCCGCAATACAAAAGTATGGTGCTACTGCAATACCCTGAGTTCTAGCAACGGCTAGAAGAGCTCCCAGAACCTTCGTAAACCTTCTTTGAGCAGTAGCTATGCCAAACAGAAGGGCAATGAACTGGAAGTGCTGGTCCAGGAATGCAAGCCTCAGGAACTGAAAGTATTCCCTGTGGATTGGAACATGAAGTTAAGCGTCCTTCAGATCTATAGTGGTAATAAACTGGCCTTCCTGAATTAAAGGAAAGATGGACCTTATCATCTCCATCTTGAAGGAAGGGAAACTGAGAAATATGTTACAAGGAAAGAGAAAAGACGACGGCACTACTAGTGCTGTGTCCCTAATAATATTTATATCTCTCATATATTGGTAGAGAAAATTATAATATAATCTGGGACTTAGGTGCTGTACACTAGAAGAAACAGACTAAAGAATACCAATTGCTGTAAGCAATTGAAAGAGTGTACTTGGATAGCACTCAACAGCACTGGTTGAACACTAGCTTGTTATACCATAGGTAAAGAAGCCCATAGAAGGCGAGTTTAAAACTTAACTTTTAATAACTATGTTGAAAAATAAATTCTAAAAAATTCAGTCAGTGTGACAGAGAACGAAGGTGATTTAAAGGGGGGATGATACCTCCCTAATCACAATATATTTAGTATAAAGACCCCTGTATGGTCTCCTTGAATTGTACCCTTAGTTGAAAGGGGGTTATACATATGTACCGTCTTATTCAATTGATTGGGGTGTATGCCACTATCACAATGAGACCGCCCCTATTGTTTCTCTTTATCTGAGTTCGGGGGTATCTGAGGTAATATCACACCTCCGAGTAAATTATGTGGTACAATTCCATTGGGTGCAAAGTTCCCTCCTTCTTTGGGACCACAAAAAGGTTTGAATAAAACCCCAAACCTCCGGGACAACAACTCCTAAGGAGGATAGATCCTGAACGCAACCTAGAAAGGCATCCCTCTTTTCTGGTCTGATAGACAAATTCGAGAGAAGGAATCTGTCCCTTGGCGGATGAGATTAGAAGCCTATCTTGTATCCCTGAGATATCACCTCCAGGACCCATGGATCCTGTACGTCCTTTCCGGATTTGGGGCCGCCCCTTCATGCAGATTTGTTTTCGGCGAGCTTTTTATTCTGCTTGGATTTATTCCAGGAATGAGCCGGCTTCCAAGTACTCTTGGGTTGCTCGGGCTTGGAGGAGGATTGTTGTCGTTGGGATTTGTCAGTATGAAAGGAACGAAAATTAGAAGATTGTTGTCCCTTAGACTTGTTCTTCTTATGTTGCGGTAGGAAGGCACCCTTGCCTCCGGTAACCATAGAAATAATGGAGTCTAGGCCTGGACCAAATAAAATATTTTCCTTGAAGGGAAGAGAAAGGAGTCTGGACTTAGAAGTCATATCCGCAGACCAAGACTTCAACCAGAGCGCCCGGCGGGCTAGGACCGCAAAACCAGAGGCCTTTGCATTTAGTCAAATAATTTGCATGTTCGCATCACAGATAAAATAATTAGAAATTCTCAGAGCTTGAATTCTGTCTTGAATATCCTTGAGGGAAGACTCCACCTCAATGAGTTCCGACAAAGAGTCGCACCAGTATGTAGCCGCGTGGCAACTGCAGCTGCCGGTTGAAACAAAAAACCTGTATGTTGAAACATCTTTCTCAGAAAGGTTTCCATTTTCTTATCCTTCGGCTCTCTGAACAAAGAACTATCCTCAAGAGGTATAGTAGTACGTTTAGCCAGCGTAGAGATAGCACCATCCACATTAGGAATGGAGCCCCACAAATCCAATTGAGAGTCTGGGAACAGGAACAGCTTTTTAAAAGTAGATGAGGGGGAAAAGGAAGACCCAATTCTTTCCCATTCATTCTTAATATTGTTCGCCATCTTAACTGGCACAGGAAAAGTCAAAAGAACTTTCCTGTCTTCGTAAACCTCCTTTAATAAGAAACAAAGGTGCTCAATTTTAAATCTAAAGGACAGTTCCTCCACATCAGGAGGCTTAGATGCTAAGGACTCCGACCCAGAAAGTCCACCCTCTGAAGCTACAGAGGTTAACTCATCATTGGATAACTGGGACATAATAGCTAAATCCGAATAAATATTTAGATGATTCCGGGTCAGGAGAGCTATGTTTAACCTTTTTCTTGTGTTTGTTAGAGCGAGGTAATGCACTGAGGGCCGCAGACACCGCCATTTGTAACTGCACGCCAAAGTCCGCAGGAAGAAGGTCCCCTCCGGATGGAGGATTAGATTTGCTACAGGGAACTGCATGTGGAGTGGATAATGTAGCACGGGTAGTAATCTCATGGGACGCTGAGTCCCAAGATGTAGACGGCTCAGAGGGACTAAGAGCCTTAGCAAGCTTGTCTCCCTTCTTAGACTTTATAACAGTGTTAAGGCATGTGGAACATAATTGAGTGGGCGGGAAAACCACGGCCTCCTCACAATATAAACAGGTATGATTTAGTACAGAAGGAGTACCTTCTAACATGTCAGTCCTCAATAGCTCAGGTTATACCCACAAAAGGACACAAATAAAAAAAATTTTATTATAGAAAACGGCACCTTTATACTCTCAATGGCTGGGGCACTCCCCTCCTCCTAGACCCAGACAGTTAACAGAGGAAAGGCTCTCCTCAGGTTCAAGTCTCAGCCGGAATGGAGGAAATGAACATAGACCACACCAGTCACATGGAGTGTAAGACAGTACTTCCCCTGTTATTACAAGTACAGTAAGTAATAGGAGCTGTGCAACACTTTCAAAAACAAAAGTGAAGCCTGTTTGTTCCAGCCAAAAACACAAAGTCTATCAGCCCAGGAATAAATCACACAAAGTAGCATGTAAATAATGAATACACTGATTAATTAACCCCAACTGTTTAATAAACCCCCTTCAGAGGATATTAACACTGGATCCTATCAAGGTATAAAGGAGCCATACTGTGACCCTGTTATAGCATTTTATGTGTAAAAATTTAAACAATCTTACCTCCAGGATCCATGCTGTGGAAAAGAACACAGCCTCTGAAGTGTAACAGTCTTATAGCAGCGCTCCTGACTTGAGTGAGAGAAAGCAGGCAGTGAAACTCGTCAACACTGATTGCTTAGGAGGTGTTAGCAGTAGTCTGGATGGTTTTGCAGAAAAACTTTCCCTGCATCTCCAGATTCTAACTTTCATCAATACTCTCACTGAGAGGTTGACATGACTACTTAAAACTCCAGTCCTATCTCGAAGGGCAGATACCCTTTTTCAGGACTCTCCGAATCTTCTGCCACCTCCTAACGTAACGAAAGGCAAAGAATGACTGGGGTGATAAGGAAGTGGGAGCGATATTTAAGCTTTTGCTTGGGGTGTCTTTGCCTTCTCCTGGTGGCCAGGTGTTGTATTTCCCAACAGTAAGGAATGAAATCGTGGACTCTCCCTATCTTAGGAAGGAAATAAAACTTGTTTTAAAAAATTCTAAAAATAAAAAACTGAAAAGTGGTGCATGGATATGTATTCACCCCCTTTGCTATGAAGCCCCTAAATAAGATCTGTTGCAACCAATTACCTTCAGAAGTCACATAATTAGTTAAATAAATTCCACCTGTGTGCAATATAAGTGTCACATGATCTGAGTATATATACACCTGTTCTGGCCATAGAGTCTGCAACACCACTGAGCAAGGGGCACCACCAAGCAAGCGCCACTATGAAGACCAAGGAGCTCTCCAAACAGGTCAGAGACAAAGTTGTGGAGAAGTACAGATCAGGGTTGGGTTATAAAAAAATATCCGAAATTTTGTACATCCCTCAGAGCACCATTAAATCCATTATTAAAGGGTCGTGGCTAGCAGCCGAGGAAGATAGACGTGTTCTAGGAGAGCTCCAGACAGAGTATTTTATTTTCCATAATATCACCGTAAAACATTTTGTCCCTAAAAGACTAACACCAGTTGGAGATCACACTAGAGGACATCTGGAGTCGACAACTTATAGATCCGCTCAGCCAGATATCTACAGGGCACCTGCAGCCGCCAGAGGGTCGGGGCTCTGCTCCGATGGCTAGATACAGCACTGACGCTGACACCCAGAGATAATATATCTTGGTGCAAAAGTGTGGGTAAATAGTGCGCTGGTGGAATAAAGTATCAAACTCCTTACAGTGTTTTTAGATCCTTCAATCTAAAAGTAATGTGTAGAGAAAAGAGGTTTAGTAAGGGCGCTAATAGCTAAAGATACTATGTGGATTTATTAAGTGTATATATGTGATAAGAGTTTAAAGTATCAAAAAATGTGTAAAAAACATACAGTTAATTTGTGTGTAAAATACAGTTTATTTGGTTACAATATGATTAAAGAACTTATAGAGACGTCTCTAGTACAAATCAATAAAATTTAAAAACAGACAAAAATACAGAAAAAATAAATCAATAAAAGATAAGATAAAAAGCAAGTAGTACTATTAGAGAATATTCGTATGCTACTTTTTATGTTGGTCACTCAGAAATATCACATGTAATGTGACTAGGCAGTTTGCCAAACTTTCCGTGAGTATTTTAAAGTTCATAAAATTTCATACATACTTTCATTTAAAATTCGTTTACCAACTGGATAAAAACTTTGAAAGAAGATGGAGCTTAAAGCAGAGCTGTGCATAAAAAATGTTTGTATAGAGTTGTATCTTTCTGTCAAAATATACCAGACCTTTGTATTAGTTTCAAAGCAAACTTTCAGGGATAATTATCATGTCCATATATATGAACCAAGAGAGATGTCCCATAAACTTATTTTGCTAATGGTTTGAGATTGCGGTTTGCGACTCCCATACAAATTGTACCTTATCGTATACGTGAGCTATAGCAGGGTATCCTGTGCATCCTGCAGCTCGGTTCCTCCGATAGTGTCCTCGTGTTGCTGGCGTCTGACGTCACATCCAATGTGTGGGGGCCCGCCTTGCGTCCGCCAATCAATGCTTAGCCAGTTTCAGGATACCTTTTTGCATCCGATACAAGGTGTACAATTTTCTTCTTATTTCTGATACTTGCTTGTACCGGTCAGCAGAGGTGTGTTTGAATGAAAGAAATTTTCCTGCACTTAGTGCTTTTAAGCACGCAGGTTCCGATGATATATGATTTCAATGTCTTTTGTTGACAATCAACCCGGGTTGGTTCATTCAGTTCAAACGATAGTGGAGTCAAGGATACAGTCTTTAGCTTCTACGCGTTTCACTCCCTCTAGGAGCTTTATCAAGAATGATTCTGACTGTTTGACTCCTCTCTTTAATAGGTGTATCCAGTGTCTCATTGGTTCAAAGAAATCTCGTAGTTAAGGTGGTATCCATGGTTTGCACTTGCTCCTAATACATTGCTCTATCATAATATTTATCACAAGTTTGACCAAACATATTTCAGACCAATTTATTTTAAAACAATTTCATTGTCGTGTTACCTTAAGACAATTCAATTTATTTAAACCTATTATGTTAAGGATAGGTGGAGATGTGGAGAAACATATAATAGGATTGTTAGGTTAAGGGTGCACTAAAAATTCGTGCACTAAAAAATACGTTCTTTAATCTAGAAGAAATGGTGAGATGTCCAATTCTGAATTTAACCCTTTGGGGAATAGCGTGTCGAATTTAAAGATGTACTCTGCCTCTTTAAGGAGCAGTTTCTTCTGTATATCCCCGCCTCTCCAGTGTTTTTCTACTTTGTATATACCCCAAAAGGATAGATCTTTTGTGTTGCCCTTATGTGTGGTTTTGAAATGTTGATAGAGGTGTGTGTCTTCCATTCCATTCTCTATATTATTGAGATGTTCCCTGATTCTATCTCTCAGAGTTCTCTTAGTTTCTCCAAAATAAAAAAGATTGCAAGTGCATTTTAGGACATAGATAATACCTTTGTGTGAGCATCTTATAAGTTCTTTGATTGGTATGGTATTGTTAGGACCTATCTGTATTATATTGGATTTATTGCTGTGTTTACATGACTTACATGTGTAACATGGGAAGAAGCCTGTTAATTTTTGTCCATGGAGGTCTTTTTGTATTAGTTTGTTTTTATTGGTTTTTTTTAGGTCACTAGGTGCAAGGGTTGATTTTAAATTACTAGCTTTTTTGAAAACAAAACTGGGGTTATCTGTAACTTTTTCTCCCAGGATATTGTCTTCCTTGATGAGATGCCAATGCTTTTTTATGATTTTTTTCACCATATTATGATCAATGTGATAATCTGTTATGAATGGAATTTTTATTTTATTTTCATCTATATTTGTTTTTTCTTTGTATGTTAATAATGATTCCCTATTGGTGTTTTTGGCCCTTTCTAATGCTTTTTTGGTATGTGTTGTGTTGTAACCTCTTGAGTTAAATCTTTCTATTAGTGTTCCGGCCTGAATTTCAAAGTCTGCCATCCTAGAGCAGTTTTTTCGAACTCTAAGGCACTGCCCTATTGGTATGTTATCCTTCCAAGCATCCAGATGACAACTTTTAGCGTGCAAATAATTATTACAGTCAACTTGTTTAAAGTATGTTTTTGTCTCTATCTTATTGCCCAATACCATCATTTCTAAATCAAGGAAGGTAATTCCTTCTTTACTTTGGTTATGTGTGAAATGTAAACCTAAAGTATTTTGGTTCATCTTTTCAAACATTTTGATTAGATCTGTCTCCTGCCCTTTCCAAATTATTAACAGGTCATCTATGTACCTTTTGTAGAGTACAAGGTCTGTTTTTAAATTTTATTGATTTGTACTAGAGACGTCTCTATAAGTTCTTTAATCATATTGTAACCAAATAAACTGTATTTTACACACAAATTAACTGTATGTTTTTTACACATAATATATCTTGGAATACACCTGAGTAAAGGGGATCGCTTGTCCGCGGTGAAATGGCAACCGGATCACTAGATTGGGGAAATAAACTTTGCAGCATCCTGATACTTAGACGTCCATAACCGTCAAGCACTGCAGGTTGGTAAGAGAGGGGGCTCTTATAAATAAATTAAATAGTGACGGTGCAAACCCTTACCCCTGAAACAAAGTGTAAATTGGTGGAAACAACAGGGTTACAGCTGACTTAAATAACTTGTGTCTCAGTATAGTTTGCCGGGAAAGGACGCCATCTTAAGAAGCTGGAGCTTTTGCATGACACTACGCCACTAACATACAACGGCAGTCACAGTTCAGGATCACAACATCCTGCTGCACAAATACTAGACCTACCACATAAATTTAAAAAAAAAAAAAAAATAACGGTTAAGTGACCTCTCATTTTTCTTTTGTACTCATGTAAAGTTCTGTATTTAGAGCACTCCAGATCCTTACCGGACCTTTATTAACACCACCAACTCTCCCCTTGACCTGAGTGAGCAGTTTGTATAGCTGAGACTTGGGAGCTGACCTAGGGGGCTCATTAAGGGTTCATAGTCCTGAGACAAGGGATCTGCTCAGCACACATCACGAAATTCAAGGCTTTCATTCTGCTGCCCACTATCCCCTGAGGCTTTAACAATGAGGCACTGATGTGATAGATGGAGGGGGAGTTGGCAGGTTCTCACTGTGATTAAGTACCACATCATAACTTATCAATGTATTTCTAAATATTCACAACCACTATCTTAGCTCCTGAAAAGCAAAAAAGATAAAAAAATATATACATAAATAAAAAATAAATAAAAAAATAACATAAAATAAGCAAATTCAGCTTTAAGACCAGATACCTGTCGCTAAGGCAGACAAGATGAAGAACAAAACACAGACGGTAAAAGAATGTCTCAATAAGTCTCAACAAAAACAGCAGGAGAAAGGCTCTCCAACCCCTAGCGATAACTTTAATGCAAGCACTACTGATAGCAATGTACCAAGTATCATGGATACTCAGAATAAAGAACTCTTGTCCCAAATAAAATCACTTTTTCAAGAAGAACTTAAATCTGCGTTATTTGACTTGAGACAAGATATTAAAGATATTGGCAGCCGCACGGCGGAATTGGAAGAAAGAACAGACAACATTGCGGAGGAAATTCCTCGGATTCAGACCACACTATCAGAACATGATGATTACATCACCAAACTTGAAATGCAAATTGAAGATCTTGAAAATAGATCCCGTAGGTCAAACCTGCGCATCATAAACTTACTGGAATCTTATAAAAATCTTCAAGAGGTCGTGCAAAATCTCTTCCTTCAACTAGTGCCGAGACAGACCCTGACACGTTACTCATGGATAGGGTGCATAGAGCCTTGACTAAACCTCAACAATCAACAACTAGAGACATTATCCTTAAACTCCACTACTTCCATGTAAAAGAGCTTATCATCAAATCAGCCAGAACTCAGCAGACCATAAAATTTGAAGGTCACTCAATACAAATATTCACAGATATTGCTCCCATCACTCTACGTAAACGAAGAGACCTTAAACCAGTAACAACAGCCCTCACAAGGGCTCAAATCAGATACAGGTGGAACTTCCCTTTTAAGCTTCAATTTTCACACCAAAATGTCAATTATACCTGTTCAACATTAACGGAAAGATTCTCAATACTGCAACGTCTAAAGATTCACTTCAAACCTCCTGACACTCCTTCGATCCCAAGCTCCCAGAAGAAGGCCATTCAAAGGGAGTGGACCCCAGTGGGAGAAGTCAGAAAACCGAAAAAAGCAAGGTCGAACTCAAGCTGCACTTTGGACACTGACATATTATGCGAGGAAGATGCATCCCCATCTTGAAAACTGGAGCCAAAATGATGTGTATCATTTTTATAAGTCTACCCAGTGATAAAAGTTATATTGCTGACTTTGATTTTGCTAGTCGGACATTTACTTAATTGATTATGGGGTCGACTGTTTTTGACCACAGTTTCATGCTGTTAGTTAAAACCTATAAAGGATGTTTAGTTCATTTGTATGTTCTAGCATGTTGAATTGATCCCGAGCTCATTTCAGAAGCCACCTTCTTGCCCTCCCTTTCTTTCTCCCCTCCACACCTATTTCTACATGTTAATAACCACCTTCCCCTCTCCCAACTTATATCTTTTCGCAATCTCCTCCCCCATCCTTTTACACATTGATTGTTAATGGTATATAAATCTACATTTTATTCCAATTATTGAGGGACCTGCCACCCCACACTTCCTTTCCATTTTCTCAGTTAGAGATTATTGTTGCACTTTTGAAATTGTATGTGTTCGTCATTGTTATCAATCACTTAATCCAGAAACATTTTATGTCAACATTACTACACTGGTTAATGTTTGTATATTTAGGAAGTGTCAGTTCTCATTTTGTTTATGCCACTTTAAAAGTATTGTGTTTATTGCAGAGTATGTTGCCTGTCGATGGCTTACCTTTAATCATACATGTTTGGGAGGTTTTTGATCCCGGCTCTTCACTACAGGTCTACACTATGAAATTCATTGGTTACTACAACACACTCGCCTAGATTACGAGTTTTGTTGGTAAGGCTGTGCGGTGCTAACGAGCACACCTACAGACAACGCTAGTATTACGGGTTTTTAGAAACCCGGCGTCAGCCTTCAAAAAAGTGAGCGTAGAGCAAAATTTAGCTCCACATCTCACCTCAATACCAGCGCTGCTTACGTTAGCGGTAAGCAGGTAAAACGTGCTTGTGCACGATTTCCCCATATGAATCAATGGGGGAGAGCCGTCTGAAAAAAAACCTAACACCTGCAAAAAAAGCAGCGTAAAGCTCCTAACGCAGCCCCATTGATTCCTATGGGGAAAATACATTTATTTCTACACCTAACACCCTAGCATGAACCCTGAGTCTAAACACCCCTAATCTTACACTTATTAACCCCTAATCTGCCGCCCCCGACATCGCAGACACCTGCATAACATTATTAACCCCTAATCTGCCGCTCCAGACACCGCCGCCACCTACATTATACTTATGAACCCCTAATCTGATGCCCCCAACATCGCCGAACCCTACATTATATTTATTAACCCCTAATCTGCCGCCTACAACGTTCCCACCACTATAATAAATATATTAACCCCTAAACCTAAGTCTAACCCTAACACCCCCCTAACGTAAATATAATTTAAAATAATCTAAATAAAATAACTTTAATTAACTAAATTATTCCTATTTAAAACTAAATACTAATAGTTACATTGTAGCTAGCTTAGGGTTTATTTTTATTTTACAGGCAAGTTTGCATTTATTTTAACTAGGTACAATAGTTATTAAATAGTTATTAACTATTTAATAACTACCTAGTTAAAATAAAGACAAATTTACCTGTAAAATAAATCCTAACCTAAGTTACAATTACACCTAAGACTACACTATCATTAAATTAATTACCTAAACTAAATACAGTTAATTACAATTAAAAAAAATATCTAAAGTACGAAAAAAACAAACACTAAATTACAGAAAATAATTACAAGTTTTTTAAACTAATTACACCTACTCTAATCCCCCTAATAAAATAAAAAAGCCCCCCAAAATAATAAAAAGCCCTACCCTATACTAAATTACAAATAGCTCTTAAAAGGGCCTTTTGCGGGGCATTGCCCCAAAGTAATCAGCTCTTTTACCTGTAAAAAAATTTTACAACCCCCCAACATTAAAACCCACCACCCACACACCCAACCCAACTCTAAAACCCACCCAATCCCCCTTAATAAAACCTAACACTAACCCCTTGAAGATCACCCTACCTTGAGACGTCTTCACCCAACCGGGCAGAAGTGGTCCTCCAGACGGTCCGAAGTCTTCATCCTATCCGGGCAGATGTCCTCCAGACGGTCTAAGTCTTCATCCAGATGGCATCTTCTATCTTCATCGATCCGGAGTGGAGCGGGTCCATCTTCAAGACATCCGAGATGGCGTCCCTTCAATTCCGATTGGCTGATAGAATTCTATCAGCCAATCGTAATTAAGGTAGAAAAAATCCTATCGGCTGATTGGATCAGCCAATAGGATTGAGCTTACATTCTATTGGCTGTTCCAATCAGCCAATAGAATGCGAGCTCAATCCTATTGGCTGATTGGATCAGCCAATAGGATTGAACTTCATCAACCAATAGGATTTTTCCTACCTTAATTCCGATTGGCTGATTAGCCAATCAGAATTGAAGGGACGCCATCTTGGATGACATCACTTAAAGGTACCGTCATTTAGTCGTCGGATGAAGAACAAAGAGGATGCTCCGCGTCGGATGTCTTGAAGATGGACCCGCTCCGCTCCGGATGGATGAAGATAAAGGATACCGCCTGGATGAAGACTTCTGGCCGTCTGGAGGACCTCTTCTGCTTGGATAGGATGAAGACTTCGGACCGTCTGAAGGACCACTTCTGCCGGATTCGTTGAGGACTTCTGCCCGGTTGGGTGAAGACGTCTCAAGGTAGGGTGATCTTCAAGGGGTTAGTGATAGTTTTTATTAAGGGGGATTGGGTGGGTTTTAGAGTAGGGTTGGGTGTGTGGGTGGTGGGTTTTAATGTTGAGGGGGTATTCAGGTTTTTTTTTACAGGTAAAAGAGCTGATTACTTTGGGGCAATGCCCCGCAAAAAGCCCTTTTAAGGGCTATTTGTAATTTAGTATATGGTAGGGATTTTTTTTATTTTGGGGGGCTTTTTTATTTTATTAGGGGGATTAAATTAGGTGTAATTAGTTTAAAAAACTTGTAATTATTTTATTATTTTCTGTAATTTAGTGTTTTTTTTCTCCGTACTTTAGTTTATTAAATTTAAATGTAATTAATTGTAGTTAATTTAGGTAATTAAATTTAATTATAGTGTAGTGTTAGGTGTAATTGTAATTTAGGTTAGGGTTTATGTTACAGGTAAATTTGTATTTATTTTAGCTAGGTAGTTATTAAATAGTTAATAACTATTTAATAACTATTCTACCTAGTTAAAATAAATACAAACTTGTCTGTAAAATAAAAATAAACCCTGAGATAGCTACAATGTAATTATTAGTTATATTGCAGCTATTTTAGGGTTTATTTTACAGGTAAGTATTTAGTTTTAAATAGGAATAATTTATTTAATAATAGTAATTTTATTTAGATTTTTTAAAATTATACAGGGAGTGCAGAATTATTAGGTAAATTAGTATTTTGACCACATCATCCTCTTTATGCATGTTGTCTTACTCCAAGCTGTATAGGCTTGAAAGCCTACTACCAATTAAGCATATTAGGTGATGTGCATCTCTGTAATGAGAAGGGGTGTGGTCTAATGACATCAACACCCTATATCAGGTGTGCATAATTATTAGGCAACTTCCTTTCCTTTGGCAAAATGGGTCAAAAGAAGGACTTGACAGGCTCAGAAAAGTCAAAAATAGTGAGATATCTTGCAGAGGGATGCAGCACTCTTAAAATTGCAAAGCTTCTGAAGCGTGATCATCGAACAATCAAGCGTTTCATTCAAAATAGTCAACAGAGTCGCAAGAAGCGTGTGGAAAACCAAGGCGCAAAATAACTGCCCATGAACTGAGAAAAGTCAAGCGTGCAGCTGCCAAGATGCCACTTGCCACTAGTTTGGCCATATTTCAGAGCTGCAAAAACACTGGAGTGCCCAAAAGCACAAGGTGTGCAATACTCAGAGACATGGCCAAGGTAAGAAAGGCTGAAAGACGACCACCACTGAACAAGACACACAAGCTGAAACGTCAAGACTGGGCCAAGAAATATCTCAAGACTGATTTTTCTAAGGTTTTATGGACTGATGAAATGAGAGTGAGTCTTGATGGGCCAGATGGATGGGCCCGTGGCTGGATTGGTAAAGGGCAGAGAGCTCCAGTCCGACTCAGACGCCAGCAAGGTGGAGGTGGAGTACTGGTTTGGGCTGGTATCATCAAAGATGAGCTTGTGGGGTCTTTTCAGGATGAGGATGGAGTCAAGCTCAACTCCCAGTCCTACTGCCAGTTTCTGGAAGACACCTTCTTCAAGCAGTGGTACAGGAAGAAGTCTGCATCCTTCAAGAAAAACATGATTTTCATGCAGGACAATGCTCCATCACACGCGTCCAAGTACTCCACAGCGTGGCTGGCAAGAAAGGGTATAAAAGAAGAAAATCTAATGACATGGCCTCCCTGTTCACCTGATCTGAACCCCATTGAGAACCTGTGGTCCATCATCAAATGTGAGATTTACAAGGAGGGAAAACAGTACACCTCTCTGAACAGTGTCTGGGAGGCTGTGGTTGCTGCTGCACGCAATGTTGATGGTGAACAGATCAAAACACTGACAGAATCCATGGATGGCAGGCATTTGAGTGTCCTTGCAAAGAAAGGTGGCTATATTGGTCACTGATTTGTTTTTGTTTTGTTTTTGAATGTCAGAAATGTATATTTGTGAATGTTGAGATGTTATATTGGTTTCACTGGTAAAAATAAATAATTGAAATGGGTATATATTTGTTTTTTGTTAAGTTGCCTAATAATTATGCACAGTAATAGTCACCTGCACACACAGATATCCCCCTAAAATAGCTATAACTAAAAACAAACTAAAAACTACTTCCAAAACTATTCAGCTTTGATATTAATGAGTTTTTTGGGTTCATTGAGAACATGGTTGTTGTTCAATAATAAAATTAATCCTCAAAAATATAACTTGCCTAATAATTCTGCACTCCCTGTATTTAAGTTAAGGGGGTGTTAGGGTTAGACTTAGGTTTAGGGGTTAATACATTTAATATAGTGGGGGCGACGTTGGGGACGGCAGATTAGGGGTTAATAAATGTAGGTAGGTGTCAACGATGTTAGGGACGGCAGATTAGGGGTTAATAAAATGTAACTAGTGTTTGCGAGGCGGGAGTGCGGCGGTTTAGGGGTTAATATATTTATTAAAGTGGCGGCGATGTCCGGTCGGCAGATTAGGGGTTAAATTTTTTAGTTAAGTGTTTGCGATGTGAGGTGGGGGGGGGCCTCAGTTTAGGGGCTAATAGGTAGTTTATGGGTGTTAGTGTACTTTTTAGCACTTTAGTTAAGAGTTTTATGTTACAGCGTTAGCCCGTAAAACTTTTAACTACTGACTTTTAAATGTGGTATCAGTCTTGACAGGAGAGGCTGTACCGCTCACTTTTTGGAAGACTCGTAATACCGGCGTTATGCAAGTCCCATTGAAAATATAGGATACGCAATTTACGTAAGTGGATTTGCGGTATTACCGAGTCTGGCCAAAAAAGTGAGTGGTACAACTGACTCGTAATACCAGCGTGCATGAAAAAGCAGTGTTGGGACCTCTCAACGTTGCTTTTTAACCCTAACGCACAACTCGTAATCTAGGTGACTGTTTTTAAGTGAGACTTCCATTTTAGCATCACTCATTACACCACAAAATGTCTATTAAAATAATTTCTCATAACGTACGAGGCCTTAATTCCGATGTTAAGAGGAAAAAAGCACTATCTGTATATAAAACATAAAAAGCACACATAGTTATGCTACAGGAGACCCATTTCACCAAAGCTTATACTCCGAAGTATTGGGACAAAACATTTCCTATTCAGTACCATGCATTCAACGACAAAAAAAGATGTGGGGTCACGGTTCTTCTCCATTAATCCTTAAATTTTAAAGAGGAAGTGGTGCTTATAGATAAGGAAGGGATATATCTTATTATAAGAGGGTTGATACAGAATACACCAGTATTAATAGCTAATATCTATGCCCCAAATGACCAGCAGGCACCTTTCCTTACAAAAGTGAGTAAACATTTAACTCTGTGGAAACAATACAAATCTATAATAGGAGGTGAATTTTAATATCACATTAAATCACAGATTAGACAGAACCACAAGGGGGACATCACGGGACCAACCTAGATACTCCCAAAACCTATTAAAGGACTTTGCATTAGATCATAACCTGATCGACTGTTGGAGAACTCTAAACGGTAACACTAGGGATTACACATATTTTTCGCCAATGCACAACTCACACTCAAGATTATATTATATTTTTGTAAGTCAAATTTTAATCCCACTACTAACAAAAGCCTCAATACTAAATTGTCCTTGGTCAGACCATTCTATGGTGGAGGTTACTATGTCTGGAATACTAAATCCTAATAGAACTAAATCTTGGACACTGAACACTAGTCTCTTACAGGATACAATTTTACTGCAACAGCTTCACCAACAGGTTACTGAATTTATCTCTATCAATGCTGATAGCACTTCCAACCCATGGTATGTTTGGGGGAGCTTTGAAGGCCTTTGTGAGGGGTTTCCTAATTGCAGAATCAGGTAAGAGAAATAAACAAACTAAAGCCACATTGTCACAGTTACAAACTGAAGCAAACCTATTAAGGTCCCAAATGCCTCATAACACAAATAAAAAAATCATGGAAAAATTACGTGCTACAAATAAGGAAATAGACCAATTATTAGACAAAGAAGCAGCCAGATCTATTAAAATCATAGACACTCAATACTATATTTATGGCAACAAGTCTGATAAAATGTTGGCAAACAAACTTAAGGAAATAACTAGAATCACCCCAGTACCACAATTACAGAAACCAGACGATACAGTCACTAATGATCCTCTTTGTATTGCCAACATGTTTGCTGATTTTTATAATAAGTTATATAATCTTTCATTTCCGACTAAAGATAAAGACAGCTCAATAGACTTAGATAACTTTTTGGGACACTACCAAATGTCAATGACGACAAACTTAATTCTTTGAATTCTCCTATTACTCGGAGGAGATAAAGTTTGTTATAAAAAATATGAACAGTTCCAAAGCACCTGGACCAGATGGCTACTCTGGCATCTTTTATAAATCCCTACAGGACATTTTGATCCCCTAACTAACACAAGTATTTAACTCCACCATGAAGGGCTTAGAAATTCCCAAAGAAATGTTGAGCGCCAGAATTGCAGTTATACCTAAACCTGGAAAAATAAACAACATTGCCAAAATTATAGGCCAATTCCCTAATAAACCAAGACATCAAAATACTTACTAAAATCCTAGCCAACCGCCTTAACCCATCCTCAAGAACTTAATTCACCCTGACCAGGTAGGGTTTATACAAAATAGGGAAGCCCCAGACAATACACGCAAGATAATAGATCTAATTAATATAGCTACTGTTAAAGAAGTGCCTTCTCTGTTTCTTTCCCTGGATGCAGAGAAGGCGTTCGATAGGATTAATTGGGATTATATGTTTTCTGTGTTAAGCAAGGTTGGCATAAAGGGAGACTTTTACGACGCGCTCAAAACTCTGTACTCGTCCCCTTCAGCATTTATTAAACTATCGGGATACCAATCTAAACCAATACTTATTAATAATGGTATACGTCAAGGGTGCCCCTTGTCCCCGTTACTGTTCGCTCTTTGTATTGAGCCACTGGCGGCCAAAATTAGAGATGGTACAGATATTTCGGGAATCAACGGTAGGACAAAAGGAATATAAAGTGTCTTTATTTGCAGACGATCTTATACTGTAATTGACTAAACCACTTTTGTACCTCCCCCCTCTATATTCATTAATACTCCATTTTGGAAAGATTTCTGGCTACAAAATTAATGAGGACAAATGCAAGGCCCTGAGCATTAAATTACCTCAACACACAAAAAAGCTTTTGGAGCTTAACTTCACATTTAAATGGGCATCTAAAACTCTTAAATACTTGGGTATTCATCTTCCTATGAACATTTACGCCCTATATCGTGCCAAATACATTCCAATGTTCGCACATGTTAGAGATCTTATTTCGCAATGGTTAAAATTTAAATTATCCTTATATGGCAGAATAGTGTCGACCAAAATGACTCTATTACCAAAGTTACTATACCTATTTCGAGTTGGAATGCCAAATTTAGTCACATATTATCACTCTGCAAGATTGGCCCAGACCTTACAGTGGTTTAACGCTGACCAAAGTACACAATGGGTGCGAATTGAATCGGAGGCCCTAGAAACATATCGAGCCTATTATGGGCTCCAAGAAACTCTAAACTCCCTTTAGAGAACAAATACTTAGCAATCTCCCACACTATATTTCTTTGGCATAAACTACATGCTAAATACAAATTAATCAAAGTTAAATTTAGGGTGACTCCCTTGGTAGTCCCATCATCTATGATTCATTTGCTGGTACAACAGAAGTGGGCCAATAAGGGCCTTTATAGAATAGATGATGTAATATTAGAAGACAAGATGATCTCATAGGAACAGTACAGCGAACTCGACCCCAACGATAGGAATATATGGTTCCACTATTTACAATTGAAATCCAGGGTCCAAGAAATATCAGGTAACTTTAGATTCCCCGTCAATAATACATTTGAGTCCTTATGCCTCTCTGGAGAACATGTCAGGGGAGTGATTTCAATAATTCATTCAATACTTAATAGTAACTTTAATCAGTGTAAATCCCTAATTATGGTAAAATGTGAACAGGATTTAGGCAAGATTTGGCCTCCCAAAACATGGATTGATAATCTAAATTATGGTATCTCGTTTTCACCTAATGCCGCTCTTAAAGAAACCTACTAGGTTTGGCGGACTGGAAAATCAGCCTTTACAGTTATGCTACAGGGGGTGTGGGGAAAGAGGTTCATATTTACATATGTGGTGGGAATGTGGAAAGATTAGGGAAATCTGGAACCAGACCTCAGCTCTTTTATACTCTATATTTCAAACACAAATAGTTTTAACTCCGGAATAGGCTTTGTTACATTTTCAGGTTCCCCAAATCCAAAGAAGATACAGTAGATTAGTCATGACCATCTGCACAATAGTTAGAGTTAGCCTAGCACAATTCTCGAAGACTTCACCACCCAGCTTTGCATACATAAGTGATAAAATAGTATAACAATACAACATGGCCAGCTTTGCAGCCGAGAAGCTGAACACAAAAGAAAGTTTTCTTAGACAATGGGAACCCTTTATAATGTTTCATGAACCTAGGGAAGGAAGAGGGTTGTAGACTCTTCTCGCTATTGAATGCAGGTGCTTTCTTGGGGGGGTGAGAGCCGGGATCCAGTTGATTTAGCGGGGTCAGATGCGTTGGTGTAGTCAAGATGTTTTGTATATTGCACTCTATGTGGCCCTCTAGATTTAAATGTAATACCTTCCCAAGGCATAAGGCAACGATAATATTGTCAGTTCTTGAATAATTTATTATTTGACAGCACTTTTTTTGTAGCATGGCTTGTGTAGACATAGCATTATTTGTATTTTTTTTTTTAAATAATTTTTTATTGAGGTTGTGCGATAAAATACAACATATTGTGTATGCCTTTCAACAACAATGACACAGAAATGATGTGTTAGTAAACTTCATACAGAATAAAGAAATAATAATAGTCAAAAACGAGACTGAAATACAACATTGCATGTTATCAAGAAGGCTTCTCAAACCTCTATTTTGTAGATATACTAGCATGTCTGGCTGACTAGTTATGAGACCACTCAAAAGCTCTCAAACTGCATAAAAATGAGAAGAGGTAAGGTAGTCAGATCTGCAGCCTCTTTTGGGCCTAAGAATAGCATATAACAAGTGAGCAAGTAGTATGGGGGGGGGGGGGAATTTCAGCGGGCAAGCGACGCTTGTTAAATAGGGGGAAGAATGGGGGGGCGGGGCCATATTAGAAGGCATCATGCAAACTGTAGTTAAGCTACGAAAGTAGTTATCAAAGAGGTAGTAATAAACAACATGCAAATAAGGGCTATACTACTTTAGGTAGAATAAGACCCTTGGGTATATAAATGGAAGTGTTCCAAAAGGGGAATTATAGTAAGTCTACCCGTTGATGGAATTTAGAGGGGTTATATACTATAAAATCAAGTAGAATCTAGGTCATGTTTAAATATTAAAGATTAAAATCAGATCTAGGCACTAAGGCATTATCTGTATTTTATTGGATTATTGATTTTTGTTTATTAACCTTGTAAAAATCAAGTAATGTTAAATTAGGAAAAAGAGGTATCATGTGGCACACTTGTTAAGGAGCCTAAATAGCTGTACCATAGGTTAGCACGAGGGTTGTAGGTAATTAAAATATAACTTTTATTATAAACAGAGCTAAAAAAATTAATATATATATATACACAAGAAGATTATCTTAAATTAAGAGCATAAATGTAGCTGAAGAAAAAAGGGGATGACCATATATAGTGCATTAACTCTGTACCATCATGTCAATCCTATTCAACTGGAACACACTCGGTTAGATTTAGAGTTTGGCGGTAGCCGTCAAAACCAGCATTAGAGGCTCCTAACGATGGTTTTGGGCTACCGCTGGTATTTAGAGTCAGTCAGGAAAGGGTCTAACGCTCACTTTGCAGCCGCGACTTTTCCATACCGCAGATCCCCCTACGCCATTTGCGTATCCTATCTTTTCAATGGGATCTTTCTAACGCTGGTATTTAGAGTCTTGGCTGAAGTGAGCGTTAGAAATCTAACGACAAAACTCCAGCCGCAGAAAAAAGTCAGTAGTTAAGAGCTTTCTGGGCTAAAGCCGGTTTATAAAGCTCTTAACTACTGTGCTCTAAAGTACACTAACACCCATAAACTACCTATGTACCCCTAAACCGAGGTCCCCCCCACATCGCTGCCACTCTATTAACATTTTTTAATCCCTAATCTGCCGACCGCACACCGCCGCCACCTACGTTATCCCTATGTACCCCTAATCTGCTGCCCCTAACACCGCCGCCACCTACATAATATTTATTAACCCCTAATCTGCCGCCCCCAATGTCGCCGCCACCTACCTACAATTATTAACCCCTAATCTGCCGACCGCACACCGCCGCAACCTACGTTATCCCTATGTATCCCTAATCTGCTGCCCCTAACACCGCCGACCCCTATATTATATTTATTAACCCCTAATCTGCCGCCCCCACCTACCTACAATAATTAACCCCTAATCTGCAGACCGGATCTCACCGCTACTCTAATAAATGTATTAACCCCTAAAGCTAAGTCTAACCCTAACACCCCCCTAAGTTAAATATAATTTAAATCTAACGAAATAAATTAACTCTTATTAAATAAATTAATCCTATTTAAAGCTAAATACTTACCTGTAAAATAAACCCTAATATAGCTACAATATAAATTATAATTATATTGTAGCTATTTTAGGATTAATATTTATTTTACAGGTAACTTTGTATTTATTTTAACCAGGTACAATAGCTATTAAATAGTCAATAACTATTTAATAGCTACCTAGTTAAAATAATTACAAAATTACCTGTAAAATAAATCCTAACCTAAGTTACAATTAAACCTAACACTACACTATCAATAAATTAATTAAATAAAATACCTACAATTATCTACAATTAAACCTAACACTACACTATCAATAAATTAATTAAATAAAATACCTACAATTAAATACAATTAAATAAACTAACTAAAGTACAAAAAATAAAAAAGAACTAAGTTACAAAAAATAAAAAAATATTTACAAACATTAGAAAAATATTACAACAATTACACCTACTCTAAGCCCCCTAGTAAAATAACAAAGACCCCCAAAATAAAAAAATGCCCTACCCTATTCTAAAATTAAAATAAAAGGGCCATTTGCGGGGTATGCCCCAAAGAATTCAGCTCTTTTGCCTGGAAAAAAAACATACAATACCCCCCCCCAACATTACAACCCACCACCCACATACCCCTAATCTAACCCAAACCCCCCTTAAATAAACCTAACACTAAGCCCCTGAAGATCTTCCTACCTTATCTTCACCACACCAGGTATCAGCGATCTGTCCAGGCTCCGATGTCTTGATCCAAGCCCAAGCGGGGGCTGAAGACATCCATCCTCCGGCTGAAGTCTTGATCCAAGCGGGCAGAAGAGGACATCCGGACCGGCAAACATCTTCATCCAAGCCGCATCTTCTATGTTCTTCCATCCGATGACGACCGACTGATCTTCAAGACCTCCAGCGCGGATCCATCCATCTTCACCGACGACTTCCCGACGAATGACGGTTCCTTTAAGGGACGTCATCCAAGATGGCGTCCCACGAATTCCGATTGGCTGATAGGATTCTATCAGCCAATCGGAATTAAGGTAGGAAAATTCTGATTGGCTGATGGAATCAGCCAATCAGATTCAAGTTCAATCCGATTGGCTGATCCAATCAGATTGAGATCGCATTCTATTGGCTGTTCCGATCAGCCAATAGAATGCGAGCTCAATCTGATTGGCTGATCGGATCAGCCAATCGGATTGAACTTGAATCTGATTGGCTGATTCCATCAGCCAATCAGAATTTTCCTACCTTAATTCCGATTGGCTGATAGAATCCTATCAGCCAATCGGAATTCGAGGGACGCCATCTTGGATGACGTCCCTTAAAGGAACCGTCATTCGTCGGTGAAGATGGATGTTCCGCGTCGGCGGGATGAACTACATGGATCCGGAAGAAAGAAGATTGAAGATGCCGCTTGATAGAAGACTTCAGTCGGATCATGGACCTCTTCAGCTCCCGCTTGGATGAAGACTTCAGCCGGATCATGGACATCTTCAGCCCCCCGCTTGGATGAAGACTTCAGGCGGATCATGGACATCTTCAGCCCCCCGCTTGGGCTTGGATCAAGAAATCGGAGGCTCTTCTGGATCGATCGATGAACCCGGCGTGGTGAAGACAAGGTAGGGAGATCTTCAGGGGCTTAGTGTTAGGTTTATTTAAGGGGGGTTTGGGTTAGATTAGGGGTATGTGGGTGGTGGGTTGTAATGTTGGGGGGGGGGGTATTGTATGTTTTTTTTTACAGACAAAAGAGCTGAATTCTTTGGGGCATGCCCCGCAAAGGGCCCTTTTCAGGGCTGGTAAGGTAAAAGAGCTTTTCTATTTTAATTTTAGAATAGGGTAGGGCATTTTTTTATTTTGGGGGTCTTGTTATATTATTAGGGGGCTTAGAGTAGGTATAATTAGTTTAAAATTGTTGTAATATTTTTCTAATGTTTGTAAATATTTTTTTATTTTTTGTAACTTAGTTCTTTTTTATTTTTTGTACTTTAGTTAGTTTATTTCATTGGATTTATTTGTAGGTATTGTATTTAATTAATTTATTGATAGTGTAGTGTTAGGTTTAATTGTATTTAATTGTAGGTATTTTATTTAATTAATTTATTGCTAGTGTAGTGTTAGGTTTAATTGTAACTTAGGTTAGGATTTATTTTACAGGTAATTTTGTAATTATTTTAACTAGGTAGCTATTAAATAGTTATTAACTATTTAATAGCTATTGTACTTGGTTAAAATAATTACAAAGTTGCCTGTAAAATAAATATTAATCCTAAAATAGCTACAATATAATTATAATTTATATTGTAGCTATATTAGGGTTTATTTTACAGGTAAGTATTTAGTTTTAAATAGGATTAATTTATTTAATAAGAGTTAATTTATTTCGTTAGATAAAAATTATATTTAACTTAGGGGGGGGGGGGGTGTTAGGGTTAGCTTTAGGGGTTAATACATTTATAAGAGTAGCGGTGAGATCCGGTCGGCAGATTAGGGGTTAATTATTGTAGGTAGGTGGAGGCGACGTATTAGGGGTTAATAAATATAATATAGGGGTTGGCGGTGTTAGGGGCAGCAGATTAGGGGTACATAGGGATAACGTAGGTTGCGGCGGTGTACGGAGCGGCAGATTAGGGGTTAATAATAATATGCCGGGGTCAGCGATAGCGGGGGCGGCAGATTAGGGGTTAATAAATATAATATAGGGGTCGGCGGTGTCAGGGGCAGCAGATTAGGGGTACATAGGTATAATGTAGGTTGCGGCGGTGTACGGAGCGGCAGATTAGGGGTTAATAATAATATGCAGGGGTCAGCGATAGCGGGGGCGGCAGATTAAGGGTTAATAAGTGTAAGGTTAGGGGTGTTTAGACTCGGGGTTCATGTTAGGGTGTTAGGTGCAGACTTAGGAAGTGTTTCCCCATAGGAAACAATGGGGCTGCGTTAGGAGCTTAACAATGCTTTTTTGCAGGTGTTAGGTTTTTTTTCAGCTCAAACTGCCCCATTGTTTTCTATGGGGGAATCGTGCACGAGCACGTTTTTGAAGCTGGCCGCGTCCGTAAGCAACGCTGGTATCGAGAGTTGCAGTGGCGGTAAATATGCTCTACGTTCCCTTTTTTGGAGCCTAACGCAGCCCTTCTGTGAACTCTAAATACCAGCGGTATTTAAAAGGTGCGGGGGAAAAAAAGCACGCGTAGCTAACGCACCCCTTTGGCCGCAGAATTCTAAATCTAGCCGACTGTGTCATAGGATGTTAGTAACAAAATTAAATTATAGAGTGTAATAGCACTTGGACACCAATAGGGGTAGCAACATTGGGTCTGAACAGTAAAAAGCTACATCAGATACATAGGGATGCTTGATTTAGTGATATAATCAGTTAAAAATTGTTAATTCGGCTTGGTTCCAAAAGAAACTACCCTATAGTGAAGATAATAGTGGACTTGCTTCTTTTGTGAGCAAAAACAATGAGAAAAGTGTTTCCCACAAATTGGGATGGTAATGTTCACAATAATTTTCTATTTGTATACAGTAACCCTGGTGTACAAAGACAATATATTAGAATCATATGAAAAACAGTGTCAGTGTTGTGTTTTAGACACTAGTGGGGTTTGGAGAATGCTTGAGCCAGATAGACTGGCAACTCTTTAATTAAAACAATAGATTTTGTAGGTTTATATCAGGCTACCACCAGGATTATCTGTTAGTTAGGTAAATACTATTGGTACCAGGGACACCAGTATAGATTATTATTGATGTTAAAACATAATTTAGATGGTTTTAGGAATATACAATGGTGCCTAAGGCACAGAAACCTGCTACTACCAAAAAATTATTATTAATTTACTAGTACATATAACTGTGCAAAAAGCACATAATCATCAAGTTGTTTGGGTAGTAGGTAATATAAATTAGTTCCAGAAGTACGTAATTCTGTATATGAAACCACCACAATTACTTTCTATAAGGTGCTAGGTTTAGCGGTGCATACAGCACATTAGATATCTATTTTGTAATTTTAAGGTATAGTGCAACAGTGTGGGAGCATCTCATGCTAATGGTTTCTCTCAGGCACCAGAGCAGTTAGCTTCCTGTTAAATGCTGGATTTAGCGATGTACACAGCACGTTAAATATCCACAAATCAGCTGGTGAAACGCGCGTCAGGCGTTCGCACTGCTTCTTTTGTGACTTTGTTAAAAAATAGTATACTTATGGTTTAAAACTTATATTTTGTTGGCCTTTTTAGGCTCTTGTTATTTAGTTGGTAAAACGCATGGGGAAACCAGGGTTATTTTAAACTTTAAAATAATTGTTCTAGTGGCTGATAAATAATAGCAGCACCATACGCTCCCACAATGCTGCACCAAATTTAAAAACCTCATAACTGATTTATAACATGCTTTGTGCATCGCTTAATCTAGCTTTAAAAAGTAAGCAATTATTCTGGTGTTAACCAATCAATAGCAGCATTATATGCTCCCACATTGTTGCACCAGACTTCAAAACTTTTAAATGGATATTTAACGTGCTGTGTACATCGCTAAATCCAGCATTTAACAGGAAGCTAACTGCTCTGGTGCCTGACAGAAACCATTAGCATGAGATGCTCCCACAGTGTTGCACTAGACCTTAAAATTACAAAATAGATATCTAATGTGCTGTATGCACCGCTAAACCTAGCACCTTATAGAAAGTAATTGTGGTGGTTTCATATACAGAATTACGTACTTCTGGAACTAATTTATATTACCTACTACCCAAACGACTTGATGATTATGTGCTTTTTGCACAGTTATATGTACTAGTAAATTAATAATAATTTTTTGGTAGTAGCAGGTTTCTGTGCCTTAGGCACCATTGTATATTCCTAAAACCATCTAAATGATGTTTTAACATCAATAATAATCTATACTGGTGTCCCTGGTACCTATAGTATTTACCTAACTAACAGATAATCCTGGTGGTAGCCTGATATAAACCTACAAAATCTATTGTTTTGATTAAAGAGTTGCCAGTCTATCTGGCTCAAGCATTCTCCAAACCCCACTAGTGTCTAAAACACAACACTGACACTGTTTTTCATATGATTCTAATATATTGTCTTTGTACACCAGGGTTACTGTATGCAAATAGAAAATTATTGTGAACATTACCATCCCAATTTGTGGGAAACACTTTTCTCATTGTTTTTGCTCACAAAAGAAGCAAGTCCACTATTATCTTCACTATAGGGTAGTTTCTTTTGGAACCAACCCGAATTAACAATTTTTAACTGATTATATCACTAAATCAAGCATCCCTATGTATCTGATGTAGCTTTTTACTGTTCAGACCCAATGTTGCTACCCCTATTGGTGTCCAAGTGCTATTACACTCTATAATTTAATTTTTTTACTAACATCCTATGACACAGTGTGTTCCAGTTGAATAGGATTGACATGATGGTACAGAGTTAATGCACTATATATGGTCATCCCCTTTTTTCTTCAGATACATTTATGCTCTTAATTTAAGATAATCTTCTTGTGTATATATATATATATATTATTTTTTTTTTAGCTCTGTTTATAATAAAAGTTATATTTTAATTACCTACAACCCTCGTGCTAACCTATGGTACAGCTATTTAGGCTCTTTAACAAGTGTGCCACATGATACCTCTTTTTCCTAATTTAACATTACTTGATATACAGGGAGTGCAGAATTACTAGGCAAGTTGTATTTTTGAGGATTAATTTTATTATTGAACAACAACCATGTTCTCAATGAACCCAAAAAACTCATTAATATCAAAGCTGAATAGTTTTGGAAGTAGTTTTTAGTTTGTTTTTAGTTATAGCTATTTTAGGGGGATATCTGTGTGTGCAGGTGACTATTACTGTGCATAATTAATAGGCAACTTAACAAAAAACAAATATATACCCATTTCAATTATTTATTTTTACCAGTGAAACCAATATAACATCTCAACATTCACAAATATACATTTCTGACATTCAAAAACAAAACAAAAACAAATCAGTGACCAATATAGCCACCTTTCTTTGCAAGGACACTCAAAAGCCTGCCATCCATGGATTCTGTCAGTGTTTTGATCTGTTCACCATCTACATTGCGTGCAGCAGCAACCACAGCCTCCCAGACACTGTTCAGAGAAGTGTACTGTTTTCCCTCCTTGTAAATCTCACATTTGATGATGGACCACAGGTTCTCAATGGGGTTCAGATCAGGTGAACAAGGAGGCCATGTCATTAGATTTTCTTCTTTTATACCCTTTCTTGCCAGCCACGCTGTGGAGTACTTGGACGCGTGGGATGGAGCATTGTCCTGCATGAAAATCATGTTTTTCTTGAAGGATGCAGACTTCTTCCTGTACCACTGCTTGAAGAAGGTGTCTTCCAGAAACTGGTAGTAGGACTGGGAGTTGAGCTTGACTCCATCCTCAACCCGAAAAGGCCCCACAAGCTCATCTTTGATGATACCAGCCCAAACCAGTACTCCACCTCCACCTTGCTGGCGTCTGAGTCGGACTGGAGCTCTCTGCCCTTTACCAATCCAGCCACGGGCCCATCCATCTGGCCCATCAAGACTCACTCTCATTTCATCAGTCCATAAAACCTTAGAAAAATCAGTCTTGAGATATTTCTTGGCCCAGTCTTGACGTTTCAGCTTGTGTGTCTTGTTCAGTGGTGGTCGTCTTTCAGCCTCTTACCTTGGCCATGTCTCTGAGTATTGCACACCTTGTGCTTTTCGGTACTCCAGTGATGTTGCAGCTCTGAAATATGGCCAAACTGGTGGCAAGTGGTATCTTGGCAGCTGCACGCTTGACTTTTCTCAGTTCATGGGCAGTTATTTTGCGCCTTGGTTTTTCCGCACACTTCTTGCGACCCTGTTGACTATTTTGAATGAAACGCTTGATTGTTCGATGATCACGCTTCAGAAGGTTTGCAATTTTAAGAGTGCTGCATCCCTCTGCAAGATATCTCACTATTTTTTACTTTTCTGAGCCTGTCAAGTCCTTCTTTTGACCCATTTTGCCAAAGGAAAGGAAGTTACCTAATAATTATGCACACCTGATATAGGGTGTTGATGTAATTAGACCACACCCCTTCTCATTACAGAGATGCACATCACCTAATATGCTTAATTGGTAGTAGGCTTTCGAGCCTATACAGCTTGGAGTAAGACAACATGCATAAAGAGGATGATGTGGTCAAAATACTCATTTGCCTAATAATTCTGCACTCCCTGTATACCGGTATCAGGCACTGCCCTACTGTGATACGTAGGATTATCCAGTAGGGATCGTAAGAGCCCAATACTCGTTCCCACCATCAATTCCCTCTAACAAGGGGAATTCTTGCTCTTCAAATACAAACCTTGTAAAAATGCAATAAACACAATTTCAACATAAATCCATTATTATAAAATGGAAAGAATATTGCATCACAACAAACCTGCCAAGAGAGGGCCTCCCAGCAAAACTCACGGACCAGGTGTCAGGGTGCCAGGAATCAGACTAAGACGAGAAGTGCAAAAATAATCACACCTTTATTAACAGCAAAAAATAATAAAAAGTCCACAAGTCAAATAACAAGCCAGGAATCAAAATCAGAGCTGGTAGTCAGATGAGCCGAGTCAGGAGCCAAAGCGAATAGTCAGACAAGCCGGAGTCAGGAACAAGCCAGGGATCAGGAACCAGGAGGGACGTCAGACAGCCAGGTAATACACAGGAGCTCTCACAAACAGGTAGCACCTCCAATGAACCAAATACTGTACACGGCCCCTGGACATACGAGAGTCAATAATGCTGCTGACCTTATACTCCTCATGGTTGTCAACAAAGATAGGATGGGGACGAGGCAACACAGTGATAAACCGATTACAAACCAATGGTTTCAAGAGGGAGACATGAAAAACATTGGCGATGCGCATTGCAGGAGGAAGGTCAAAAGCGTAGGCCACAGGATTGACCCGTCTGAGTATTCGAAAAGGACCAACATAACGGGGAGCCAGTTTATTGGAAGGCACACAAAGGTTCAAGTTGCGGGAGGACAGCCAAACTCTCTCACCAACCTAGTAGGAAAGCGCGGGCAGACGCCTAAGATCAGCCTGGAACTTTAGGCGCTGAATAGAACGATGAAGGAAATCCTGAATCTGCACCCACGTGGAACGGAGTTGCCGGAGATGCTCCTCCAAAGCTGGAATACCCTGAGACATGAATGAATCGGGCAACAAGGATGGTTGAAACCCATAATTCACCATGAACGGGGATAACTTTGAGGAAGCATTAATAGCACTATTACGAGCAAACTCTGCTCAAGGTAACAGTTCAGACCAATTATTGTGGTGATCTGAGACATAGCAACGGAGGAATTGTTCCAGAGCTTGATTAGACCGTTCCGCAGCCCCATTGGATTGAGGGTTATATGCCGCAGGAGAAGGAAAGCTGGATCCCCATTTGAGCACAAAAGGAATGCCAAAATCTGGAGACAAACTGGCTACCCCGGTCCGACACTATCTATTTGGGTAACCCATGTAAACGGAAGACCTCCTGGGCAAATATTGAACCAAGCTCCTGAGCGGTAGGCAACTTCTTCAAAGGAATGCAATGTGACATTTTAGAAAAACGGTCAACCACCATAAGGATAACAGTATTGCCATTGGAAACAGGGAGCTCGACAATGAAGTCTATGGAAAGATGTGTCCAAGGACGCTGACCATTAGCAATAGGTTGAAGAAAGACGTCGAGGAGTCTTATTCTGTGCACAAACTGAGCAGGAGGCAACATACGCAGCAACATCAGAACGAAGAGCTGGCCACCAGAATTGTCGAGTTACAGATTAAATCATTTGGTTCTTGCCTGGGTGACCTGCGGCTTTAGGATAGTGATAAGTGTGCAAAAGTTTAGTTCAAAGATTCTCAGGAACAAAACACTTACCACTAGGTTTCTCAGGAGGTGCATTGGTTTGTGCAGCCAGGATCTCCTCCCCCAAGGGAGAAGTCAAATTAGTATGTATGGTAGCCAAAATATGGTCAGGAGGTATAACTGGAGTAGGTACAGACTCCTCCTTGGACAGAGGCGAAAATTGTCGAGAGAGGGCATCAGCCCTAACATTCTTATTACCAGGCAGGTAGGAGACCACATAATTAAACCGAGACAAAAATAGCACCCATCTGGCCTGTCGGGCGACAAACGTTTTGCTTCAGATAGATAAGTTAAATTCTTGTGGTCAGTAAGAATGAACACTGGCACGCTAGTACCCTTGAGAAGATGATGCAATATAAGGTGGTGCAATCAGAGTTGCTGATTCCCAATATTAAATCCAATATTTAATCTGATAAAAATGTATTATAAAATCTGTAAAATTTCATACGTGCATAAGGACAACCAATAATCTATATACTCCTGTTAATAAAAGAAAACACAACAATATTCAGTATATAAAAATTGTAAAATGTAATAACAATATATTAAAATGTTAAAAACCAAATAGGTATCGAAACAAATAAATACATTCAATGATTGATACTATTATATGGACTCGACAATGGTGTCAACAAAATATGTATCTATATATTGTGATATTGGGCTCTAATAGAATTCGTAGATAACACACAAATCATGCAGTTAATATAAGCAACAACGCATAAACAGCAACAATGTATAAGTGGCACCAATATGTAAGTAGCAAAGGTATGTATGCAGCAACAATGTACGTATATTCAACAATAGTATGAAAGCTGCAGCAGTGTATAAGCAGCTATATTGTATAGGTAGCAATATTGCTAATGGTCACTAGAAATGGTGAATATCGGTCCTTAATGGAATTCTTAAGTATCCCAAGGATTTATTGTTCAGGTTTTGTAGATATGTACTAGCTGTAATTAATATGTCAGTTTTTCTTCGGCTTGATAGCCCAGCAGTACCTGATAGTGTTCCGTGTGGATACACTAGTGAGTGGAGTAAGAAAAAAGGGGGGGGGGTTTCCAGATTCTCCAAAAAGATCTGGCTTGTGGTCTCACCAGGTCTCCTTCCGTGTCCCCTCTCCTCACCTTACTTTGTGTATCTGTTCCGGTCCCTGCTGATATAGTGGTTCAGCTTTTTGGACATTTTTACTGTATAGTAATTTTCACCTCCTCTCCGCGGCACTTAGCTAGGAGTGACCCTGCTATATATGCGGCACTAGGCTACTCGGTGACTGAGCCCGTGAGTCCTCCAAGAAAATGTGTAGCTTCAGGCCCGGAGTGATTGCCTACACTGGGGGAGGAGACTTGAGACCCTCGAGAAGATGCCTCCATTCTTTGAGTGCAAATATTATGGCCAGTAATTCCCTGTCGCCAATTTCATAATTGCACTCCGCTGGAGACAATTTCTTAGAAAAGAAACCACACAAATGCAAGGAACCGTCAGGCGTAGGCCGTTGAGACAAGAGGGCACCTACTCCAGTCTCAGACGCATCGGCCTCAAGAATGAAAGGCAGGACAGGGTTAGGATGAGCCAGAACTAGAGCGGCAGCAAAGGCAGTTTTAAGACTATCAAAGGCCTTAATGGCAGTAGGTGACCAATGGAGTGGATCATTCTCTTTACGGGTCATGTCTGTGATAGGTTTGACCAAGGAAGAAAAGTTTTTAATAAACTTTCTATAGTAATTGGTGAACCCCAAAAACATTGAATAGACCGAAGACCAACTGGGCGAGGCCACTGCAGAACTGCAGATAACTTGTCAAGATCCATGGAGAACCCTGCAACGGAGATAACATAACCTAGGAAGGTTACTTGAGTCTGATTGAACTTACATTTCTCGAGTTTACAAAACAGGCCGTTCTCACGTAGTCTCTGAAGAACCCGTGTAACATCAGAACGATGAGCCTCAAGTGTGGGTGAGTGTATGAGGATGTCGTCTAAGTACACCACAACACACTGTTGCAACATATCTCGTAGGACATCATTAATACATTCCTGGAAAACAGCAGGAGCAGGATTTGCGGATGATCCCCCGTGACAGAGCATCGGCAACATACTCCTCCATAGCACAATTCTCCGCAACAGACAGAGGGTAAACTCGGCCCCAAGGAGGAATGTCTCCGGGTTTCAGGTCTATGGCACAATCGTAAGACCGGTGAGGAGGCAACGTACCGGCACGCACCTTGTCAAAAACGTCTAGGAACTCTCGGTACTCCTCCGGCAATTGAGATACCGAAGACATGCACAAGACTTTAACTGGCTTCCGAAGACAAGTGGAAATACATTGCGGAGACCACGTAAAAATTTCGGACCTGCGCCACTGGGATTGTGCCTTTGAAACCAGGGATAACCCAGAATAACCGGAAAATGCGGAGATTATCACCTGGAACTGGAGGGTTTCAAAATGGAGAGCCCCAACAGCCATGGATAACGGAGCAGTTTCGTGAGTAACGAGTGCGCGCTGAAGGGGGCTGCCATCAATGGCCTCAATAGCAAGCGGAACGGACCGAGGCAAAACAGGAATGGAGTGCTTTGATACAAAAGCACTGTCAATTAAATAGCCCGCAGCGCCGGAGTCAACAAGAGCCTGGGTGACTATGGAGGAGTCCACCCAGGAAAAGACAATCGTGACCAAAGGTTTTTCCTTTAGCAGTTCCAGGGACGAGGATAAACCACCTAAGGTCTGCCCACAACAGGACCTTAGGTGTGAGCGTTTCCCGGCCGTGTAGGACAAGACTTCAAAAGGTGGCCCTGTAACCCACAATAGAGGCAGAGCCCCTCCCTCCTCCTAAAGGCCCTCTCAGCCGCAGAGAGACGCGTGAATCCCAACTGCATCGGCTCAGCAGTAACTGGTGACTCAGGACCAGGAGGCATGGGAGGAGAGGGAGGCATGGGTGGGAACGAACACGTAGGAGACAACGAAACAGGAGGCTTCCGCAAGCGCTCCTTGAAGGAGGGCCTCTCACTTAGTCTGATGTCAATTAGGATCAAAAAAGACACCAATGCCTCAAGATCTTCTGGTAAATCTCTGGCAGCAACTTCCTCTTTAATTGCATAAGAGAGCCCATGAAAGAAGGCGGCAACAAGGGCTTCATTGTTCCAACCTACCTCTGCGACAAGCGTAAGGAACTCAATGGCATACTGAGCAACAGATCTTGTACCTTGCTGAATGGACATGAGTCGTTTAGCAGCAGAGGAGAGGAGCAAGCCGGAACATCAAATACCCATCGAAATGAGTCCACAAATTCAGGGAAATTTGAAATCACAGGTTTATTAGTCTCCCACAAGGGATTAGCCCAGGCAAGAACTGTGTCAGAGAGTAACGAGATGAGAAATCCCACCTTAGCTCTGTCAGAGGGAAACGCCTGAGGTAACATCTCAATGTAAATGCCCACCTGGTTCAAAAACCCTCTGCACTGATTAGGATCACCTCCATATCGCTGAGGTAGAGGTGCAGAACCGGACATGCTCCTCGTAGGACTAGGTGCAGCAGCGGAAACAGGAGCAGCCATAACTTGCGGGACACTTTGGTCCAAATGTGCAGTGCGAGTCAGCAGGGTTTGCAGGGCTAGTGCAAATTGATCCAAGTGGTGATCCTGTTCATCCATCCTGGAAATTATGGCAGGTAAAGGTGGATTATTAGCACCATCAGGATTCATGGCCCTTGCGTAATGTCAGGGTTCCAGGAATCAGACTAAGACGAGTAGTGCAAACATAATCACACCTTTATTAACAGCAAAAAATAATAAAAAGTCCACAAGTCAAATAACAAGCCAGGAATCAAAACCAGAGCTGGTAGTCAGACGAGCCGAGTCAGGAGCCAAAGTGAATAGTCAGACGAGCCGGAATCAGGAACAAGGAGAACAGCAGAGTCAGGAACAAGCCAGGGATCAGGAAGCAGGAGGGACGTCAGACAGCCAGGTAATACACAGGAGCTCTCACAAACAGGTCTGAGACAACGCAAGGGCAAAGCATACTAAACAGAGGCCCTTTAAATAATAAGTGATTACATCATAATTCTGAGACTGCATCCTGTCTCATACGGATGATGTACACCAGTCTGGCCATAAAAGGAAGTGCAGGAAATGAGCAGCATCACACAGTATGCACCAGAGTCAACAAAAGAGGTGAGAAAAATGGCTGCCAGCAGCACATGGCAAACAATGCAGGGAAAAACCCTGACACCTTGCAAGGAGGGCATTAATCAGAGAGGCAATAAAGAGACCAAAGATAACCCTGAAGGAGCTACAAAGCTGAACAGTGGAGATTGGAGTATCTGTCCATAGGACCACTTTAAGCCATACACTCCACAGAGCTGGGCTTTACGGAAGAGAGGCCAGAAAAAAACCCATTGCTTAAAGGAAAAAATAAGCAAATATGTTTGCTGTTTGCCAAAAGTCATGTGGGAGACTCCACAAACATATGGAAGAAGGTACTGGTCAGATGAGACTAAATTGGAGCTATTTGGCCCTCAAGGAAAATGCTATGTCTGGTGCAAACCCAATGCCTCTCATCACTTGAGAACACCATCTCCACAGTGATGCATGGTGGTGGCAGCATCATGCTGTAGGGATGTTTTTCATCAGCAGGGACTGGGAAACTGGTCAGAATTGAAGGAATGATGGATTGCGCTAAATACAGGGAAATTCTTGAGGAAAACCTGTTTCAGTGTTCTAGAGATTTGAGACTGGGACGGAGGTTCACCTTCCAGCAGGACAATAACCCTAAGTATACTGCTAAAGCAACACTTGAGTGATTTAAGCGGAAACATTCAAATTTCTTGGAATGGCCTACTCAAAGCCCAGACCTAAATCCAATAGAGAATCTGTGGTATGACATAAAGATTGCTGTACACCAGCAGAACCCATAGAACTTTAAGGAGCATTTTGCCCTGAATAATGGGCAAAAAACCCAGTGGCTAGATGTGCCAAGCTTATAGAGACTCACCCCAAGAGACTTGCAGCTGTAATTGCTGTAAAAGATGGCTCTACAAAGTATTGACTTTGGGGGGGGGGGGGGTAATTTATGCACGCTCAGTTTTTCTGTTTTTTTTTGGTCTTATTTCTTGTTTGTTTCTTAATACAAAATATTTTGCATATTCAAAGTGGTGGGCATGTTGTGTAAATCAAATGATAACCCCCCCCCCAAAAAAAACATTCTAATTCCAGGTTGTAATGCACCAATAGGGAAAATGCCAAGGGGGGGGGGGGGGTGAATACTTTTGACAGGCACTGTATCTGTCCAATATATATTATATTTATACAGTATATTCATCTAGATATATAGTTATAGATATATATTTCAAAATGTGAAGAACAAAGGTATTTGAAGTATTTCTTAATGCATCTTTGGCTTTAGCACAGTTGGCCTAACGCACCTTCTGGTTAGTGAGAGAGAGAAAGCCAGATGAGGCTTATGTAGTGTACCTTATAGAAGTCTGTGGGGGAGTTAGAGCGGCCGCATTGTCCGACCTCCAGATGGTATAAAATGAACAACGGATAATCCTTGTGGCCATGCTGTTTATCAAATAATGTTTAAAACCTGTATCATTGAGTGGTTCTGTTAACTAGCAAAGAAAGCTATTTCATATAAAAAATAAATATATAGGATCAATTGCCCATACATGTTACAGATCGTATAATAAGTCATTGGAAACACAGTAAGGATCACTACATTACAATATAGTGGGGACCATTACTTTCTAGAAACTAGACATGGGCATTCTGTGGATTTGGATGCCTTTGAATTCTGAAGAAGGCTGCTGCTCGCGGCATTCTGCTTTTTTTCAGAGCTGGATTTATTCATGTGAAAGTGCTACACACTAAGATCTGGATTTGTACAGATCTTAGTGTGTTTAAATTTCACATGAATAAATCTGAAAAGAGCCAGATGCCACGAGTGCCCAACTTATTCCACTTTCTAAGGCATCTGAACCCTCTGAATGCATATGCAAAATAGAAACTCATAGGAATCACAGAACCCACATTTTAAACTGCAGGCGTAGGGACAAAATAAAAATACTCGTTAATATGTGTATTTAGCGATCCACCTTTTTTTACTACACATAGTTAAACATTTTATAATACAATCTCAAATTGTTTACTTTACTTTTAAAATGAATAAATTATATGGTTTCTGGTATCAAAAATGTGCTATGGTATAGTAATATTTTCTTTCCAACAATAAAAACTTCCAAACACTGGAAACTCTGTTTTTTCATACATTTATTGTCCCCAACACTCAAACACTTTCTTTTTTTTTTAACTCTTTGGCTGCTAAGAGATATCCTCAACTCATTGAGAAGCAATGTCTTATTACCCTCTCTGGCAGCAACTGGTTTCATCTAAGCTAATATTGCTGGTTGTTTGTAGTTACTGCTGACTCTGACAGGATATAAATAAAAAGGAAGGATATTTCCTTTAGTGCATTAATTTGAGACAAGTAAATAATTGCATCTTCAAGATATTAGGCAATATTCTGTTTTTAGCAGACTAGTAACCTATTTAGTAGAAATTTATAGCACTATATTTAAAAATGTTTTGGGTTTGATAGGAGAGCAGCTACATAGATTATCTTCATTATGCTGTCTTCTGAAAGAGCCCTTAGGAGGCAGAGTCATAACCAGGGAGACAGCAATGTAGGAATTATCATTGATCCAGCCACCAATGCTAGCATAGAAAGTCTTTTCACCAAATTAGAGGATCTCCTCAAAGATGAAAATAGACATTTGTGGGATTTGGATTGTTTGAAAAAATATCCAAGGGGTTTACGGATTTTTAAAAATGGTTCTTTTAAGAAGAACCACAAATTATTAACCAAATGGTACAGTGTTTTAGATGAGTGTTCCTTCAATTTAATTGATTTATTACTATAGGGGAACATCATCACATTATCATGATTATAATAATCCTAATCACATTCCTATCCAAAATAGATTTCAAATTTTGAACTCTGTACAGGAGGGAGAACAAAGCCATACATATGTAGAGAGAACTGTTTCCCATAGAGCAGATGACATTCCATCTACATCTAATGAGGTTTTTTTAGAGACTCCCAACCTGGCCCCTCTATGGAGGAGACCCAACCAGGTAGCAATAAATCAAAAGAAAAGACCCTACCCAAACGAGGAAGGAGAGGGAGAGGGAAAACCTACAAAAAAGAAAAACTTCAAAAACTAAAAAGGGGTATTTTTAATCTATCCTCTCACACACTTACCAATGAAGAAATTAGAGTACTGAGAAGAGAGAAGAGGTTTATCTTACTGCCCTCCCAATCGCCATAATTTATTTGATCTATTCGTAGATTTGAATA
This sequence comes from Bombina bombina, assembly GCF_027579735.1. NCBI lineage: Eukaryota > Metazoa > Chordata > Amphibia > Anura > Bombinatoridae > Bombina > Bombina bombina. Next base: position 414,175,719 of record NC_069501.1, read on the forward strand.
AATATACTCAAACTTTCCCTCCAAAGATTCTTCGCCATTAAAGCCTTAAAAAATAAGAATATTGAAGGATCCCCGATATTACTTAACACCCAGTGTGCGAGAAATCCTTCCACTGTTTTTATATATGATCCTGCTCAGATAGTTGAAGATCTATTTGAGGGGGTGATACATACATCATTGGCCCCCACATCTACTTTGAATCCTCCTAAGAAAGATGTCTCTTACATAGATTTGTATCAACAGCTAGTTTTGGAAGATTGGGAATCCATTTCACATCGGTTACTAGGGAAAAAGAGAACCTGGCCCAATGAAGCAAGAGCCTTGAAAAGCCTGATGGATGACCAAAATTTGGTCATCCGCCAGGCTGATAAAGGTGGTGGCATTGTCTTACAAAATTATTCTGACTACATTAATGAAGCCCAGCGGATTTTGGGAGATAAAGAATACTATATTAAGCTCACCTATGATTCACCTACTGAATTTTCTAAGACTCTTAAAACTCTATTAGAGTAAGGTATCACTTTAAATATTCTCACCAAAAAGGAAAGAAGGTATCTAACCCCTGACCATCCAAGTACACCATATTATTACCACCTTCCCAAAGTACACAAGAATGAGAAAGTACCCCCAGGTAGGCCAATTATAGCAGGTATGAAAAGCATTATGGTTAGATAGTCCAAATATATAGATACCTACTTACAGAGATATGTAGTGAACTTACCTTCCTATATTAAAGACACTAAAGATCTGTTACATAAACTATCCAATATCAAATACGATTACAACAAAAATTATAATTGGCTTTCCTGTGATGTAGGTTCTTTATATTCAAACATATCGCATGACCTAGGCATTTATACCACCCAGATCCATCTAAATAGAGACCTTTATATGCCAACGATCCAAAAAGAATATTTACTAACTCTGATTGACTATATCTTAAAACACAATTATGTTCAGTTTTTAGACGAATTTTTCTTGCAAGGGAACGGCCATGGGCACCAGATTTGCCCCCAGCGTTGCAAACCTTTTTATGGGGCACTTTGAAGAACTATACATCTATAATTCAAAGTGGAGGGGCAATCTGGTGTTCTATGGCCGTTACATAGATTATCTTATTTTTATTTTTGATGGCTCACCAACAGAAGCAGTTGAATTTGTTTCCCATCCCAATGATAATAATATGGGCATAGGATTTACTCATAATCTGCAAAAAAAACTATATAATTTTTAGATGTGTTTCTTACCTGGGACACAAGAGGTAATGTTTCTACTTCTACCTATTTTAAACAGGTAGACTGTAATACTTTTCTTCATTTCTCCAGCAACCACTTGACCAAATGGAAGACAAACATTGCCTATAGCCAGTTCTGTAGGTTAAGAAGAAACTGTAGTACAATTGAACAATATAATATACAATCTGAAATCCTTGTATCCAGATTCATGGAGAAAGGTTATCCATCAGAACTGGTTCATAGGGGTTATGAGAGAGCTAAGATGCTAGATAGAGATTATCTATTGAGTGCTTCTAAAACTAAACATAAAGAAAATGACACATATATTTATAAACAGCCTCCTTTTGTCACTCAGTACAATTCAAATCATAAAGTGGTCACCAAAGTTCTGAAGAAACATTGGCCCATTCTTTTAAAAGATCCTGTTCTGAAAAAGATCTTACCATCTCAGCCTAAACTTGTATATAGGAGGGCACCAACGTTCAAACAAAAACTAGCGCCTAGTAAGGTAGTGATGTCTAAGAGAAAACAACATAACAAAATCAAATCTAGCTCTGCACTATATCCCTTGTCAAGTAGGACAGGAACTTTCAGATGTGGAAAGAAATCCTGCTTTATGTGCAAATATATAACTCATGGATCTGTTAATATAACATCCCACAGCACAGGCGAATGTTTTACTATACAAAATCGAATGTCATGTGACTCCAATTATGTCATTTATGCACTCACCTGTGAATGTGGAATGCAGTACATAGGTAGGACGTGTAGAAAAGTTAGAACTAGATGGAGTGGACATCTGAGAAATGTTAAATCTAAATCACTCAAACATGGTGTTTCCAGACACATCTGTAATGAACACACCCCTGGTGTATGCAATATGAACATTACACCCATAGAGAGCATCCCCCGTGATAATCAGTCCAATAGATTCTCCAAGCTTAGGCAAAGAAACCTATGAAACCTATTGGATTTATAAATTCAATAGTCTGTTCTCTTTGGGTCTCAATGAGGTCATAGATTCTGCTGCATTTGTTTAATGATATGTTATATATTCAGGGTCAATATGTTATGGTTTCAGTTCTCATTAAATATTTTCATGTACCATCATTTATATATAGATATACATTATTTGTTTGACTTTAGTTATTATTGGTGTGTGTTTACTAATTGTATACCGGACTCTCCATCCCCTTATTGTTTTAAATTACCTAATTTCACTACATAATTACACACATGTCACAACTTTAATATTTATTTTACTTTATTATATTTTTTATGTTAGTTCTATCATATATTTTCACTCGCTAGTACATCATTGTACACTCATCATATATTTTGCTAGTATCACAACACTATATATCACATATTTTTATGGCGTTTCGTATTAGCTTATTCGCCACATAATCATCACTATTCATTATATATTACTTATCCATTTGTTTAGGCACATATTATATTAGTCACCCAACGTTTTTATTATATAGTCATATTGCTATTAGTTACACTTCGTTTTATCAGGTGGCCATGTATACTGTGGGGTGACTTCGGTAACAATGCTTGGAGATTCATATCTATATTAGATTTTTGTATTCATTCTTATTCATTTTTGTTAGTATATATTTCGGGTACAGAACAGTACACCTGGTCTATCCCATTCCTTAGTAATAATTTCAGAAAACCTCTTAGGGATTGGAAAAACATCAGTATAAGTAGGTACTGCATAGTATTTATCTAATCTACATAATTTCTCTGGGACTACAATAGTGTCACAGTCGTCCAGAGTTGCCAAGACCTCCCTGAGCAATATGCGGAGGTGCTCAAGCTTAAATTTAAATGTAGACATATCAGAATCAGGTTGAAGTATCTTCCCTGAATCAGAAAAATCACCCACAGATTGAAGCTCCCCTGCTTCAGCTTCAGTACATTGTGAGGGTGTATCAGACATAGCCACTAAAGCGTCAGAGAGCTCTGTATTTATTCTAGTCCCAGAGCTGTCTCGCTTTCCTTGCAATCCTGGCAGTTTAGATAATACCTCTGTAAGGGTATGATTCATAACTGCCGCCATGTCTTGCAAGGTATATGCAAAGGGCGCGCTAGATGTACTTGGCGTCCCATGAGCGGGATTTATAGGTTCTGACACATGGGGAGAGTTAGACGGCATAACTTCCTCCTTGTCAATTTCTTCTGGTGATAAATTTTTTAAAGCCAGAATATGGTCTTTGTAATCTAGAGTAAAATCAGTGCATTTGGTACACATTCTAAGAGGGGGTTCCACAATGGCTTCTAAACATAATGAACAATGAGTTTCCTCTATGTCAGACATGTTTAAACAGACTAGTAATGAGACCAGCAAGCTTGGAAAACACTTTAATAACTGTGAACAAGCAAAATATAAAAACAGTACTGTGCCTTTAAGAGAAAAAAACAATCACAGAAACTGCAAAACAGTGAAAAAAGCAGTAAAATCGACGAAATTTTTACAGTGTGTATAATAAACTGAAATAGCATTGCACCCACTTGCAAATGGATGATTAACCCCTTAGTTTCAAAACCGGATCAAAAAAACAATATAAACGTTTTTAAACAGTCACAAGCAACTGCCACAGCTCTACTGTGGCTCCGACCTGCCCATACAATGACTTTGGAAGGCACAAAAACCCTTTAGAGAGGTCCTATATGTTCAGGGGACTCCTTCAGGGAAACTGGATGTCTCAAGCTGCAAAAACTACTGCGCAATTTAGGCGCGAAAATAGGCCCCTCCCAACCTGTACTCACAGTGAGAGGGCCTTAAAAAACTATCCATAGGCAAAATCTAGTCAGCCATGTGGAAAACTGGGCCCCAGAATAAAGTTTTATCACCAAATTGTAATAAACGTTTATATACCTCAAGCAAACGTTATATCTATTCAGTAATGAGAGTAAATAACAAAAATATTACCCTTTACAGCAAGCATGATACCAGTCATTATTAAATCACTGTAATCAGGCTTACCTTAAATAAATCCGGTATTGTCAGCATTTTCTAGCTTATCATCTCTCTAGAAAAATGTAAAACTGCACATACCTCAGAGTAGGAGACCCTGCATGCTATTCCCCCAGCTGAAGTTACCCATCTCTTCAGTTATGTGTAAGAACAGCAGTGGATCTTAGTTACAAACCGCTAAGATCATCAAAAAACCACAGGCAGACTCTTCTTCAACTTTCTGCCTGAGGCTAAAATAGTACAACTCCGGTACCATTTGAAAATAATAAACTTTTGATTGAAGATAAACTACATTAATGCACCACATCTCTCTAGCTACTTCCCTTGTCGAGAGCTGCAAGAGAATGACTGGGAGGTGGCAGTTAGGAGAGGAGCTATATAGACAGCTCTGCTGTGGGTGATCCTCTTGCAGCTTCCTGTTGGGAAGGAGAATATCCCACAAGTAATGGATGAATCCGTGGACTGGATACACCTTACAAGAGAAAGAGAGGAATTATTAAGCTGAGCAAAATGTTAGTATACTGACCACCGACCTGCATATATTTATTGTTAAAATGCAATAAAGAAGAAAAAAAATTGGGCTCAAGATCTATTTTTTGACCTGAAGTATGACATTTTCATAAAATGATAACAAAATTAGACATAAGGCAATTATCTTCTTGACAAGTTGACCTTATGGATTAGCAAGCTGAAGCTATATAGTTAAATTGTATTGTAAAAACGCCTGTTTGCCTTTTTTGAAGTGGTTTTGATGCCACAAGAGAAAAATATTTTAAAAATACAAAACAGTTTAAAACTACTTTTTCTCTTGTGGCATAAAAAAAACTTCAAAAAAGTCTAATTGGCAAAAAGGATTTTTCAAAACTTATAGTTAGTTTGCCTAATTTGCCTGCATGATGCAGGCAAATTAGGCAAACTAACTAACTATCACCTAGATTACGAGTCTTGCGTGTTAGGGTTAAAAAGCAGCGTTAAGAGGTCCTAACGCTGCTTTTTTCCTAACGCTGGTATTACGAGTCTTGAAATGACAGGCTCACTGCTCACTTTTTTGGCCAGACTCGTTAATACCGCAAATCCACTTACGTAAATTGCGTATCCTATATATTCAATGGGACTTGCATAATGCCGGTATTACGAGTCTGCAAAAAAGTGAGCGGTACAGCCTCTCCTGTCAAGACTGGTACCGCATTTAAAATTCAGTAGTTAAGAGTTTTATGGGCTAACGCTGTAACATAAAACTCTTAAATAAAGTGCTAAAAAGTACACTAACACCCATAAACTATCTATTAACCCCTAAACCGAGGCCCCCCCACATCGCAAAAAATAAAAAAATTTTTAACCCCTAATCTGCCGAACCGGACATCACCACCACTATAAAATATTTATTAACCTCTAAACCGCCGCCCTCCCGCATCGCAAGCACTAGTTACATTTTATTAACCCCTAATCTGCCGTCCCTAACATCGCCGACACCTATCTACATTTATTAACCCCTAATCTGCCGCCCTCAACGTCGCCGCAACTATATTAAATGTATTAAGCTCTAAATCTAAGTCTAACCCTAACACCCCCCTAACTTAAATATAATTTAAATAAATCTAAATAAAATTACTATCATTCACTAAATTATTCCTATTTAAAACTAAATACTTACCTGTAAAATAAACCCTAAGATAGCTACAATATAACTAATAGTTACATTGTATCTATCTTAGGGTTTATTTTTATTTTACAGGCAACTTTGTATTTATTTTAACTAGGTAGAATAGTTATTAAATAGTGATTAACTATTTAATAGCTACCTAGTTAAAATAAATTCAAATTTACCTGTAAAATAAATTCTAACCTAAGTTACAATTACACCTAACACTACACTACAATTAAATTAATTCCCTAAACTAACTACAATTAAATAAAATTGAAAAAAATTATCTAAAGTACGAAAAAAACAAACACTAAATTACAGAAAATAATAAAATAATTACAAGTTTTTAAAACTAATTACACCTAATCTAATCCCCCTAATAAAATAAAAAAGCCCCCCAAAATAAAAAAGCCCTACCCTATACTAAATTACAAATAGCCCTTAAAAAAGGGCCTTTTGCGGGGCATTGCCCCAAAGTAATCAGCTCTATTACCTGTAAAAAAAAATAATAATACCCCCCAACATTAAAACCCACCACCTTTTATTGGGTGGGTTTTAGAGTAGGGTTGGGTGTGTCACCCACACACCCAACCCTACTCTAAAACCCACCCAATAAAACCTAACACTAACCCCTTGAAGATCACCCTACCTTGAGAAGTCTTCACCCAGCCGGGCCGAAGTCCTCAACAAAGCCGGGCGAAGTGGTCCTCCAGATGGGCAGAAGTCTTCATCGAAGCCGGCGAGAAGAGGTCCTCCAGATGGGCAGAAGTCTTCATCGAAGCCGGCGAGAAGAGGTCCTCCAGACGGGCAAAAGTCTTCATCCAGGCGGCATCTTCTATCTTCATCCATCCGGCGCGGAGCGGGTCCATCATCAAGACATCCGACGCGGAGCATCCTCTTCTGGCGACGTCTTCAAACAGAATGAATGTTCCTTTAAATGACGTCATCCAAGATGGCGTCCCTTGAATTCCGATTGGCTGATAGAATTCTATCAGCCAATCGGAATTAAGGTAGAAAAAATCATATTGGCTGATGCAATCAGCCAATAGGATTGAAGTTCATAAGTATAATGTAGGGGTTAGGGGTTCATAAGTATAATGTAGGTGGCGGCGGTGTCCGGAGCGGCAGATTAGGGGTTAATAAGTTTAATATTAGGGGTGTTTAGACTCGGGGTTCATGTTAGGGTGTTAGGTGTAGACATAAAATGTATTTCCCCATAGGAATCAAAGGGGCTGCGTTAGGAGCTTTACGCTGCTTTTTTGCAGGTGTTAAGCAACGCACAGCCTTACCGACAAAACTCGTAATCTAGGCGTATATGTTTAAGTTTTGAAAAATCCTGTTTGCCAATTAGACTTCTGCATCATGTTAAATTGGTGCTGGACACTGAACAGATAATTAGAATTTTTTTTAAATTAAAATATAATATATCAGGATTCAGTGACTCAGGACAAAAAAAATAAACTTGCAGCCAACCCTGTGCAGTGTGAGTGCGCTTAACACTTTTAATTTTAAAGTTAAATTAAAATGGCCGCCCAGGCCAGCCCTGCCCTGACTGCTGACTTTGTCTACTCCTGTACACATCTAATTAATTTTATATATTTTATTCAACATTATTTTCTTAATCTTAGTATAAAAACCCCACAGAAAAATGATTCTCAACCATTATTTCTGTTTAAAGCAAATGCTATGACTACGGCGTGGGGAGCCGAAACGCGTCAGCATTAGTGACCACCAACCTACTGCTTATCTCAAGGGTGCTGTACATAGTATTTAGATGCAGGCGCTGATACCTGTTTTTTTTAACTGGTTTTCACGAATAAAGGAAAAAGATTTTATCACTGCACAGAGTGCCGAGTAATCCTTCATTCACCTTGTATTTATGCTACTTAGCCTAAGCCTGCCCAAGAAGAGCACCAAATGGCACATAGACATAGATAGCCCCCACTACTGGCTCCCCCGCCTGTGGTCCGCCCCGGCGCCCACCCCACTGTGCCCGGTGGCACACACAACACAACTACTCCGGTCTGAGTCTCTCCCCCCAGGCCCCAGTGCGGTCCCAACTCCCACCCACCACCGTACACCAGCCAAAGTACGAGTGCCCCCACAGACTTCTAACTTTGTTCAGAGAGAGACTGACTGTCTGGGGGCCTCCGGGAACGGGCATGGCTGGGCCAAAGGCAGCAGGGCTCATCCTTACCTGACTGAGCTCCATCCACATCTGCTGCGTCAATGGTCTGCTGCTGCCTGCTGCGCACTAGTCGGACTAATGACAGGCAGCAGCAGCTATGCTCCGCCTCCGGTGCCGTTCCGCCTCCCCCTCAGTGACAGCACCGAATGATTGGAGAATAGAAGTTATAGGCTCCAATCATTCTGATGCTGCTGTCACCTGGCGTGCCCCCCCCCCCCCAAAAAAAAAATGATGTACAAAAAAAATAAAAAATATTATTATTTTTTTTTTTTAAATTTGGATTACCTTTTCGGCGGGGCTCGATGCGGTCGCCTTGCCCAAAGGTCGGCCCTGAATGAAGGGCATACATGCATTCGTTGCAAAATTCCCAATGAGTTTAGAACATCTAAGGCATGCAATTACTGGAGAGGTAAGATTTTCAAGAAATATTTTAGCCAGTAACTGCAGGTTCTAGAGTTATTCATATCAAATACAGTTGATCGTGTTCTCCATAGAACATTTTTACAGCCGTGTGGGTTTATAAAGTAGCTGAATCAGGGCAGTGTAATAATCTGCAATATTTATAACATAGCATTTTTTATTTTATTATAAAGCTATCAAAAGTACAGATTAATTGCATAATCTATACTATAATTGCGTTTGGCCATCGCCAGTTGCACACGCATTCTGAATGGAATGTTGGCAGCGCTAGGCAGCCAAAAGAAGGATGAGAGCTACAGAAATCCTATTGGCTGTTCAAATCAGTCAATAGGATTTCAGTAGCTCTCATCCTATTGGCTGATTTGAATTTGAAGAATCAAATCAGCCAATAGGAATTCAAGGTATGCCATATTTAATCTCGTACCTTGAATTCACTATTCAGTGTACGGCGGCGATCGTACGAAGAGGATCCTCCACGCTCCATGGCTCCGCGGTTGCCGGTTTTCAGTTCCGCGGTCCAGGATGAAGATGGAAGAGGTCCCTACTTGGAAGAAGATGAAGGCCGCTAGGAAGAAGACTTCACCGCCTGGAACAGGACCTTCCCCGCCGGACTTCAGGAACCGTGAGTACCTATCTGGGGTTTAGAGCTAGGATTTTTTTTTTCATTTTTGGTTTTGTTTATTTTTAAGATTAGGGATTTTGGGCAATCTTAAAAGAGCTGAATGCCCTTTTAAGGAAAGTAAAAGAGCTGAATGCCCTTTTAAGGGCAATGCCCATATAAATGGGTAATTTAGGATTTTTTTAGTTAGGTATTTTTTATTTTGGGGGGTTGAGTGAGTGGGGGGTTGTAATTGTTAGGGAGTCTTAGTAATAGATTAATTTAATACAATTTTAGTACTGTTAGGATTTTTTTTTATAAATTGTAATTTAGTATTTTATTATTTTATGTAATTAAGGGGTTAATTTAGGGGGTGCTAGTAATAGGATTTTTTATTTTTTTTATTTTTAAGATTAGGGATTTTGGCGCTGTTAAAGAGTTGAATGTCCTTTTAAGGGCAGTAAAGGAGCGGAATGCCCTTTTAAGGGCAATACCCATACCAATGCCCCTTTAGGGGCAATAGGTAGTTTAGTTTTTTTTTAGTGTTAGGTTTTTTTATTTTGGGGGGTTTGGTTAGTGGTTTTTTTTTACTTTTATGGGGGACTTATTTTTTTTAGAGATACTACTATTGGTAGTTTAGTATTAGATTATGGGGTGATTTTATTTTCATAGGGTTTAGGTTTAAATTTTACTTTTGTATTTTTTGTAACTTTAGCTTGGGGGGGGGGGTTGTAGTTTTTAAACATAGACTGCCCATACAGGCTTATCACCTAGTTTAACATAAAATGATTTAATGATTATTTAGGAAACAAACAATGAATAAAATGCAGCTAATTTGAGCTTCTAGTATGTGTTTAACCACTTTGTGGGGGTTAAACACAGAGGTGCAGGGTCTCTAGTCTTTAAAATTATATGCTCAAATGAATAAAAACATATTTTTCAAATAAAATGGACCTTTAAATCTAAACACTACATTCTTTAGAATAAGTAAATGCAAGCAGACAAATGTTTACCTATAAATAAGCACCTTACATTTAAAGATAAATCATTTTACTGAACCTAATCTAGTACGTGTCAATATGTCGTGCCATGTAGTATTTCAAAAGCTAACATATTCTTCAGGTAAGGTAAATCAACTGTCACTAAATTATCAGCCCCCTGCTTTTTCTTCCCTTAGGCACACAGTTACAACACAATCAGATGACCTTTGTATAAGGTTGAAAGTATATATTCCTCATAGTCTTTTAAAATAATAAAATGATCTCTTACTTTACAGCTTGCAAACATTCAGGAAAAAGTAGATCCAAGATTGCAAAAGAAAATTGTGAATTTGTACAGAAATGGTGTCAGGAAAGTTAATTCAATTTTAAGACACACAAATGCCTTTGTTGCACATGAGCTTTATCCTTCTTGCGGTCAACCAGAAGAGATGACAAGACTTTTTTTTTCCAACCAGGAAAGATATTGCCAATTTGCTGACCAAATCTAGACATGAAGGCTGTAGTTCAATATTGGACTAAAAAATATATTGCATCTAGTAAACTCATGGCAAGAGCCGACACCAGAAATGAACATTTACTGTCGTTTAAAGGGCCACTAAACTCCAAATTTATCTTTCATGATTCAGATAGAGAATACAATTTTAAACAACATTCCAATTTACTTCTATTATCTAATTTGCTGCAATCTTTAGATATCCTTTGTTAAATAAATAGCAATGCACATTGGTGAGCCAATCACATGAGGCATCTATGTGCAGCCACCAATCAGAAGCAACTGAGCCTATCTAGATATGCTTTTCAGGAAAGAATATCAAGTGAATGAAGCAAATTAGATAATAGAAGTAAATTAGAAAGTTGTTTAAAATGGTATTCTCTACCTGAATCATGAAATAAAAAAATTGGGTTTAATGTCCCTTTAAGTATAAAAGAAGACATTTTGGATAAGAGAACATTTTTTTTTCTGATACCAAACACAGTGGCAAAAACAATTATTGAAAAAATATGGAAACCAAATAACTCTTTTAGATGCCACTTACAGAACAACTTGCTATGCACTGCCACTATTTTTCTCTGTGTTCGTACAAATGTGTGTTACATTATAGTTAGAGCATTTGTATCTCAGCAAGAAACTGCAGCATGCATACAAGAGGTTCTTGAAATATTTAAAAGTTGGAATCCAGAGTGGAAGCCCAATTTCTTTTTAGTTGATTTCTGCCAAGAGGAGATTAATGCAATCACTGCAACATTTAAAGGTAGCAGTTTATATTTAACACTATTTGGTAAAAGTAGGAACTGCTTTCTGTGAATTGTTCACATTAAATCTGTGGTCTATATTGGTTACAATGTTGTAGAGCCCTCTCTATAAAGAACATAAAATCATTTATGTTGTTACAAGACTACAAATTGTCACAGCAAGTAAAATGTTACAATCCAGAAATCGGTTTTCATAAATAATTATAATAAATCTGAAACTATTAATCTTTTCTTTTTTAAATAGAAGTATTAGTTCATTGGGATGTTGTTTCTCAAAAATGATGCTATAGCAGGGGTTGAGAAATTGATGGGAAAATTAGCAGATAGACGCACACATTTATTAAGAGACAAGGAAACTAGTTACATTAGCAGTGGCTCCATAAATATGTTAAAGGGACACTGAACCCAATTTTTTTCTTTTGTGATTCAGATAGAGCATGCAATTTTAAGCAACTTTCTAATTTACTCCTATTATAATTTTTTTCTTCATTCTCTTGGTATCTTTATTTGAAATGCAAGAATGTAAATTTAGATGCCGGCTCATTTTTGGTGATCAACCATGGTTGTTCTTGCTGATTGGTGGATAAATTAATCCACCAATAACAACGTGTTATCCAGAGATCTGAACAAAAAAAAAAAGCTTAGATGCCTTCTTTTTCAAATAGAGATAGCAAGAGAACGAAGAAAAATTGATAATAAGAATACATTAGAAAGTTGCTTAAAATGGCATGCTCTATCTGAATCATGAAAGAAAACAATTGAGTTCAGTGTCCTTTTAAGTCCTAACCTATAAGAAAGATCAACTCCTACAATTTGTTTGTTTATTATTTATTTATTTATTTTTAGGAACAACTATATTTCTTTGATTTCCACCGAGAAAAATCATGGACAGAGTGGGTCAATAAGAAAGATCATGGAGTGTATGATTCTCATCAAAAAGTGCTCTCTATGCTACATAATATTGCATTAGCAATAACTCCAGAAGAGCTTAGCTTTAAATGCACTGACTGAATCCTGAATTTGGAGGAATAATGATTCTTTAAGACAATGGTTCTCTTGTAAATGAATACCTGAAATAAAGGTAATATAATGTTTGTATTTTTAGTAATCTATTCATATATTCTGTATTTAACCCTTTGAGTACTAAGCACTTTCCCACCTGGGTGCTAAGATGAGTTTTTTTTTTAATATTTTTTTTTTCTAACTTTTTTCTTTCAGATCCCCAAGACTTATACCATTGGAAAGGTTAGGCGATTACCTTTCCAACAGTAAGTCTTGGGGGTCTGTAGCTGCTTAGATGCCCGAGATACAGGCTTCTAAGCAGCATGCCCCCTTTCCCTATACTTGTCATTGTACTTTAGTAATACATTTGCACGGTGATGTCATCACATCATTGCGCGTGACATCACCACGCAAAACGTGAAGCCCCGGCGATGCCTGTCTCTATACAGGCCCGATCACAGAGGTAGGAGGGGGTGGGAGCCCCCAGATCTTCCTCAAGGTGGGAGTGTGCTAGTGACGTCGTTAGCACCAGAGTGGGAAACTCTGCGACAGCTCAGAGCCGTAGTTAGCACTCAAGGGGTTAATTATATCTAATAATTTACACTACTTTAACAGTTACATGTAAATGCTGAAGTCATATATCATTGTGCAAGGGTAAGCCATAATATTACATTCAAAACAAATGTGTTTAAAGATTGTTGTTTTTTTCCTTTCTCTTCCTAATACAGAAATGGGCAAATGTTTATAGAACTAAAGAGTTTCAATTTGGAATCCATACAAATAATGGACTTGAACGTCAGAATGAAATTCTATAACATTACCTTCCTTGATGGCTATAAAAATTGCACTCTAGGGCCCCAATTTATCAAAGGTCTTGCGGACCTGATCCGACACTGCGGATCAGGTCCGCAAGACCTCGCTAAATGCGGAGAGCAATACGCTCTCCGCATTTAACATTGCACCAGCAGCTCAGAAGAGCTGCTGGTGCAACGCCGCCCCCTGCTGACTCGCAGCCAATCGGCCGCCAGCAGGGAGGTGTCAATCAACCCGATCGTATTCGATCGGGTTGATTTCCGGCGAGTCCGGTCAGCCGGACAGGGTTATGGAGCAGCGGTCTTTAGACCGCTGCTTCATAAGTTGTGTTTCTGGCGAGTCTGAAGACTCGCCAGAAACACGGCCCTTCAAGCTCCGTATGGAGCTTGATAATTGGGCCTGTAAGGGACATGATTACAGTCCTCCATTCAATGTTTTTCTCAAATTCCTACAAAAAAGTAAGTTGTGTATATTTAAAACCAAAAATGTATTATGATGATCAGAATGCATCAAGGCACAGAAGAACTTCTTACAATACTAACCTGTAAATAGTTATATTTTTCGTGGGTAGAAATATATTTGCTTTTAAAACTATCACGGTTATAAAACTGCTGCTCAGATTAATTCAATTTGCCCTTGTGTATAGAACTCCTACACACATCATTTGATCCGTGCTTCACACGTTACTTCATAGCCATAAAGTGATCCGTGCTTCACACGTTACTTCATAGCCATAAGGTGATCCGTGCTTCACACGTTACTTCATAGCCATAAGGTGATCCGTGCTTCACACGTTACTTCATAGCCATAAGGTGATCCGTGCTTCACACGTTACTTTATAGCCATAAGGTGATCCGTGCTTCACACGTTACTTCATAACCATAAGGTGATCCGTGCTTCACACGTTACTTCATAACCATAAGGTGATCTGTGCTTCACACGTTACTTCATAGCCATAAGGTGATCCGTGCTTCACACGTTACTTCATAGCCATAAGGTGATCCGTGCTTCACACGTTACTTCATAGCCATAAGGTGATCCGTGCTTCACACGTTACTTCATAACCATAAGGTGATCCGTGCTTCACACGTTACTTCATAGCCATAAGGTGATCCGTGCTTCACACGTTACTTCATAACCATAAGGTGATCCGTGCTTCACACGTTACTTCATAGCCATAAGGTGATCCGTGCTTCACACGTTACTTCATAGCCATAAGGTGATCCGTGCTTCACACGTTACTTCATAGCCATAAGGTGATCCGTGCTTCACACGTTACTTCATAGCCATAAGGTGATCCGTGCTTCACACGTTACTTCATAGCCATAAGGTGATCCGTGCTTCACACGTTACTTCATAGCCATAAGGTGATCCGTGCTTCACACGTTACTTCATAGCCATAAGGTGATCCGTGCTTCACACGTTACTTCATAGCCATAAGGTGATCCGTGCTTCACACGTTACTTCATAGCCATAAGGTGATCCGTGCTTCACACGTTACTTCATAGCCATAAGGTGATCCGTGCTTCACACGTTACTTCATAGCCATAAGGTGATCCGTGCTTCACACGTTACTTCATAGCCATAAGGTGATCCGTGCTTCACACGTTACTTCATAGCCATAAGGTGATCCGTGCTTCACACGTTACTTCATAGCCATAAGGTGATCCGTGCTTCACACGTTACTTCATAACCATAAGGTGATCCGTGCTTCACACGTTACTTCATAGCCATAAGGTGATCCGTGCTTCACACGTTACTTCATAACCATAAGGTGATCCGTGCTTCACACGTTACTTCATAGCCATAAGGTGATCCGTGCTTCACACGTTACTTCATAGCCATAAGGTGATCCGTGCTTCACACGTTACTTCATAGCCATAAGGTGATCCGTGCTTCACACGTTACTTCATAGCCATAAGGTGATCCGTGCTTCACACGTTACTTCATAGCCATAAGGTGATCCGTGCTTCACACGTTACTTCATAGCCATAAGGTGATCCGTGCTTCACACGTTACTTCATAGCCATAAGGTGATCCGTGCTTCACACGTTACTTCATAGCCATAAGGTGATCCGTGCTTCACACGTTACTTCATAGCCATAAGGTGATCCGTGCTTCACACGTTACTTCATAGCCATAAGGTGATCCGTGCTTCACACGTTACTTCATAGCCATAAGGTGATCCGTGCTTCACACGTTACTTCATAGCCATAAGGTGATCCGTGCTTCACACGTTACTTCATAGCCATAAGGTGATCCGTGCTTCACACGTTACTTCATAGCCATAAGGTGATCCGTGCTTCACACGTTACTTCATAGCCATAAGGTGATCCGTGCTTCACACGTTACTTCATAGCCATAAGGTGATCCGTGCTTCACACGTTACTTCATAGCCATAAGGTGATCCGTGCTTCACACGTTACTTCATAACCATAAGGTGATCCGTGCTTCACACGTTACTTCATAACCATAAGGTGATCCGTGCTTCACACGTTACTTCATAGCCATAAGGTGATCCGTGCTTCACACGTTACTTCATAGCCATAAGGTGATCCGTGCTTCACACGTTACTTCATAGCCATAAGGTGATCCGTGCTTCACACGTTACTTCATAGCCATAAGGTGATCCGTGCTTCACACGTTACTTCATAACCATAAGGTGATCCGTGCTTCACACGTTACTTCATAGCCATAAGGTGATCCGTGCTTCACACGTTACTTCATAACCATAAGGTGATCCGTGCTTCACACGTTACTTCATAACCATAAGGTGATCCGTGCTTCACACGTTACTTCATAACCATAAGGTGATCCGTGCTTCACACGTTACTTCATAACCATAAGGTGCTCCGTGCTTCACACGTTACTTCATAGCCATAAGGTGATCCGTGCTTCACACGTTACTTCATAGCCATAAGGTGATCCGTGCTTCACACGTTACTTCATAGCCATAAGGTGATCCGTGCTTCACACGTTACTTCATAACCATAAGGTGATCCGTGCTTCACACGTTACTTCATAACCATAAGGTAAACCGTGCTTCACACGTTACTTCATAACCATAAGGTGATCCGTGCTTCACACGTTACTTCATAGCCATAAGGTGATCCGTGCTTCACACGTTACTTCATAACCATAAGGTGATCCGTGCTTCACACGTTACTTCATAGCCATAAGGTGATCCGTGCTTCACACGTTACTTCATAACCATAAGGTGATCCGTGCTTCACACGTTACTTCATAACCATAAGGTAAACCGTGCTTCACACGTTACTTCATAACCATAAGGTGATCCGTGCTTCACACGTTACTTCATAGCCATAAGGTGATCTGTGCTTCACACGTTACTTCATAACCATAAGGTGATCCGTGCTTCACACGTTACTTCATAACCATAAGGTGATCCGTGCTTCACACGTTACTTCATAGCCATAAGGTGATCCGTGCTTCACACGTTACTTCATAGCCATAAGGTGATCCGTGCTTCACACGTTACTTCATAGCCATAAGGTGATCCGTGCTTCACACGTTACTTCATAGCCATAAGGTGATCCGTGCTTCACACGTTACTTCATAACCATAAGGTGATCCGTGCTTCACACGTTACTTCATAGCCATAAGGTGATCCGTGCTTCACACGTTACTTCATAACCATAAGGTGATCCGTGCTTCACACGTTACTTCATAACCATAAGGTGATCCGTGCTTCACACGTTACTTCATAGCCATAAGGTGATCCGTGCTTCACACGTTACTTCATAACCATAAGGTGATCCGTGCTTCACACGTTACTTCATAACCATAAGGTGATCCGTGCTTCACACGTTACTTCATAGCCATAAGGTGATCCGTGCTTCACACGTTACTTCATAGCCATAAGGTGATCCGTGCTTCACACGTTACTTCATAGCCATAAGGTGATCCGTGCTTCACACGTTACTTCATAGCCATAAGGTGATCCGTGCTTCACACGTTACTTCATAACCATAAGGTGATCCGTGCTTCACACGTTACTTCATAGCCATAAGGTGATCCGTGCTTCACACGTTACTTCATAGCCATAAGGTGATCCGTGCTTCACACGTTACTTCATAACCATAAGGTGATCCGTGCTTCACACGTTACTTCATAACCATAAGGTGATCCGTGCTTCACACGTTACTTCATAACCATAAGGTGATCCGTGCTTCACACGTTACTTCATAACCATAAGGTGATCCGTGCTTCACACGTTACTTCATAACCATAAGGTGATCCGTGCTTCACACGTTACTTCATAACCATAAGGTGATCCGTGCTTCACACGTTACTTCATAACCATAAGGTGATCCGTGCTTCACACGTTACTTCATAACCATAAGGTGATCCGTGCTTCACACGTTACTTCATAGCCATAAGGTGATCCGTGCTTCACACGTTACTTCATAGCCATAAGGTGATCCGTGCTTCACACGTTACTTCATAGCCATAAGGTGATCCGTGCTTCACACGTTACTTCATAGCCATAAGGTGATCCGTGCTTCACACGTTACTTCATAGCCATAAGGTGATCCGTGCTTCACACGTTACTTCATAGCCATAAGGTGATCCGTGCTTCACACGTTACTTCATAACCATAAGGTGATCCGTGCTTCACACGTTACTTCATAGCCATAAGGTGATCCGTGCTTCACACGTTACTTCATAGCCATAAGGTGATCCGTGCTTCACACGTTACTTCATAGCCATAAGGTGATCCGTGCTTCACACGTTACTTCATAACCATAAGGTGATCCGTGCTTCACACGTTACTTCATAGCCATAAGGTGATCCGTGCTTCACACGTTACTTCATAGCCATAAGGTGATCCGTGCTTCACACGTTACTTCATAACCATAAGGTGCTCCGTGCTTCACACGTTACTTCATAGCCATAAGGTGATCCGTGCTTCACACGTTACTTCATAGCCATAAGGTGATCCGTGCTTCACACGTTACTTCATAGCCATAAGGTGATCCGTGCTTCACACGTTACTTCATAGCCATAAGGTGATCCGTGCTTCACACGTTACTTCATAGCCATAAGGTGGCAAATCTTTTACACACATAATCATGAGCCTCTTGATCCAACACTCTTACAGAATAGTGACATGAAAAGCTATTCTGCAATTTGATTGCGCAGGGTTTTGTTTTTATGTAACATCCTTAAAGGGATATAAAATCCCAAACATTTATTTTGTGATTCAGACACAGCATACAATTTTTTTATAAAGTTTCCAATTTGCTTTGCTACCATGATATTCTTTGTTAAAGGGATACCTAGGTAGCTGTCTGGAGCACTACATGGCAGGAAATAGTGCTGCCATCTAGTGTTCTTGCATATGAATATTTTTTGCAAATAATGCTCTAGACATGTATATACTCCTGAGCTAACATCCCTGCTTTTCAACAAAAGATAACAAGAGATCAAATACAATTTGATAATAGAAGTACATTTGAAAGTATTTTAAAATTGTATGTTCTATCTGAATAATGGGGGGGGGGAAATGGGGTTTCATGCACCTTTAATAAAGATCTATAAAATATATATATATAGTTTTGTTATATTTTGTTTTTAATTCATTGGGCTCCATTTCACAACTGTCGAGCGGACGTGATTCACTGTAGCGAATCATGCGCTGGACATCACATTTATCATTGCACAAGCATTTCACCAGAAATGCTTGTGCAATGCTGCCACCTGCTCACTGGTGGCCAATCGGATCAGGATGATTTAAATTTGCTAACTTTTAGGTGGAGGACAGGTTAGGGAGCAGCGTTCTTGACAACCGCTGCTTCTTAACTTTCTTAACTTCCGAAGCAGCACCTGCTGCTCGAGCAATGGAGCCCATTGCGTGTAATTTGTTTGTGCTTTTTGGTTATACCAATGTAAAGAATGCAACATTTAAAAGGATATTAAGGTAAAAAATGAAATGGGCATGGGGGCAATTCAATTTGAAATATAAGGATATTTGCAATATACTCATCAAAATGCTTCTAGAAAAAGTTAAAACTGATTTTCTGCAGCATATCCACATATCCCATACACCATGCTGGCGGTGGTGTATATTGTCTCTAAATACATAATTGGTGTCATAAAAGTCACTCCTGACTCTGAAATAGTGTGGTGTTTTGAAAAGTGGTGCATAGTCCTTCACAGGATATGTGCGTATGCCATTAAAAAAACAGTAATAAATTCTACTAGAAGCAAAATTGCTAATGTAAATATATATAAAATATGGTAATATTTTTCATTGAAATGCCCCCATGCACATTTAGTTTTTGATCTTTCTATCCCTTTAAATATAATTTAGCAAAAGCTGTTTTCTGCATTTGACCATGTAGATTTTAATTTGAGATTTTTTAAAAAAAAAATTCTTCTCTAGGTATGTGAATTTACTGGGTTCTGAGCTATATTGAAGATATACATATGATGTTCCTGTTAGCTTAAAAAAACGTCCACGTGAATTTGTAGCAACTATCCTAAACAGATTGTCAACTAACCTTAGTGCTGAAGATGTTACAATTATAAATGGTACAGCAGGAATATTCAGTATTACAATTGAATTTGAAAAAGAGAAAAAGTATATGGTAGATTTTTCACAAACCGTACCATCATGCAGCTGTAAAGCCGGCGAAAACATTTACTGCCCTGCAAGCATATGTGTTGTATTTTTAAATTTGTTGAGGACTGGGGATGGGAAAAGCTTAATCCAGCCTACACTACAAACCCACTTTTTGTTTTGGATAATGACTGCTTTATAGCGAAAGTTTTAGAGGAGCCAGGCAAACATGTTACTAAAGGTTGTATTTCTACAACATTTAGCAATTCTAATTTAACAGAGCTCCCACCACGTAAAAGAGCTAAAAGAACAATATTAATTAGTGATGTCCCGAACTGTTCGCCTGCGAACATAGCTTGTTCGCGTTTGTGGGCGAACACATGGCGATGTTCGATCCGCCCCTATGTGTCATCATTGTGGAAACTTTGACCCTTTATGTCACAGCCGCCTGACACATTAGAGCCAATCAACATCAGACACTCCCTCACAGACCCTCCCAGCTACTCGGAATCCGCCATTTTAGACTCATAACGACCTTGCTTTCTTAATGAGAGGACGTGTTGTGTTTTTGCTCCTGACATTAATAGGAAAAACATAGCTAGGCTAGTGTATTTACAGTCCAGAAGGACTCCACTCATCTCTGCTGCAAGCACAGCACCCCAAAAAGCCCTTTTTAGGGCTATATTTTGTGCCGTTTTTTTTTCTTTTATTAGCATTTGCCTGGCTTTCAGGCTGTGTGTTTAAGGCTCACAGCATATGCTGTGACTACTGCCACCACTGATATCTCCCTAACAACATTAGTTTAAATTTAACTAACCAAAAAATTTAATTATTTTTCTAGTGTAATTTTTTTTCATTTTCTATCAGGCCAGTTTCACACAGCATATACTCTGGTTCATTGCTCTGTGCCAGCCAGCAGCCACCAGTGTTAATATCCGTTTAGAACATTATTTAAAAAAAAAATAAAAAAAAAAAATATTTTGCTAGTGTAATCTAATTACATTTACTATCAGGGCTGTGTCTGTAAGGCTCACTCAGCATTAATATACCTAATTTTTTTTCAGTCTTTTGGTTAATTGGTCTGTGCCAGGCAGCCACCCAGCACTCATATCTATTCTTCTTCACCTTAATTTTAATATAAAAAAAAAAAGTTTAAATTTGTTTGCTAGTGTAATCTAATATAATTTTCTATCCGGCCTGTGTGTTTTTCTGACATAGAGAGCCTACTGTGTTTACTTGCTGCCCTCCCTAGTCTATGAGCCACGACTCATATGTGTTTAACCTTTTTTTAATTCCCCCCCCCCAAAAATAATTTCAATCATTTTTCTAGTGTAATCTAATAGTATTTTCTATCAGGCGTGTGTGTATCTGACTTATAGAGCCTACTGTTTTTAATAGCTGCCCTTCCAAGGCTATCAGCCACGACTCATATGTATGTGCTTAACCTTTTTCTTTAAATTGCCAAAAAAAGTCTTTAAATCATTATGCTAGTGTAATCTAATTTTATTTTCTATCAGGCCTGTGTCTAACTGTCTATCTGACTTACACAGCATACTGTTGTTAATTGCTGCCCTACGTAGCAGCCAACCAGTGCGACCACTCATAGAGTCATATGTGCATTGCACTTCTTAACATAATTTTAAAATATTTTGCTAGTGTAATCTAACTTAATTTTCTATCAGGCCTGTGTTTTTGTCACTTACACAGCATACTGTGTTAAATTGCTGCCCTACCTACCATCCACGACTCATATCTGCCAGCCTGTGTGCCAGGCCCAACTAGCCAATTAGTGGCACCAATCACAATTCTTGTAACAGTATATAAAAAAATAAAAATCATAATTTTTTGGACTGCAAATATTCAGTCTCCTAGTGCCATTGAATTGCATTTACCTCCTGCCTGCCACTGCCAGCCTTTTGTGCCAGGCCGTCTAGCCAACTATTTACACCAATCATAATTGTCACAGACAGTATAGTTACTAATTAAAATTAAAAAAATGTTGATTGTTGATCTTAATCCTCAGTTTGCTCGTGCCCTAGAATTGCACTTTTCTACTGCCTTCCAAGCCTGTGTGCCAGGCCTACTTGAAAAATATTTACACCAATCATATTTGTTGTGACAGTATTCTTAATAATTAAAAATTAAAATTTTTGGTAATAGTTGTTGAGAATCCTCAGTTTGCTGGTGCCATTGAATAGCACTTTCCTCCTGCCTTGCAGCCTGCTGTGAGCCAGGCCCACCTAGCCAATTGTTGCCAGCAATCATATTTCTTTTAACAGTATTGCAAAAATTGTCAATCATCACTGTTTTGACTGTCAGTAATCAGTCTCCTAGTGTCCTTGAATTGCATCTACCTCCTGCCTGCCAGCCTTTTGTGCCAGGCCGTCTTGCCAACTATTTACACCAATCATAATTTTTGGTCACAGTATAGTTACTAATTAAAATTAAAAAATTCTTGATTGTTGATGATCTTAATCCTCAGTTTGCTCGTGCCCTAGAATTGCACTTTTCTACTGCCTTCCAAGCCTGTGTGCCAGGCCTACTTGAAAAATATTTACACCAATCATATTTGTTGTCACAGTATTCTTAGTAATTAAAAATTAAAATGTTTGGTAATAGTTGTTGTGAATCCTCAGTTTGCTGGTGCCATTGAATTGCACTTTCCTCCTGCCTTGCAGCCTGCTGTGTGCCCACCTAGCCAATTATTGCCAGCAATCATATTTCTTTTAACAGTATTGCAAAAATTGTCAATCATCACTGTTTTGACTGTCAGTAATCAGTCTCCTAGTGTCCTTGAATTGCATTTACCTCCTGCCTGCCAGCCTTTTGTTCCAGGCCGTCTTGCCAACTATTTACACCAATCATAATTTTTGGTCACAGTATAGTTACTAATTAAAATTAAAAAATTCTTGATTGTTGATGATCTTAATCCTCAGTTTGCTCGTGCCCTAGAATTGCACTTTTCTACTGCCTTCCAAGCCTGTGTGCCAGGCCTACTTGAAAAATATTTACACCAATCATATTTGTTGTCACAGTATTCTTAGTAATTAAAAATTAAAAATTTTGGTAATAGTTGTTGTGAATCCTCAGTTTGCTGGTGCCATTGAATTGCACTTTCCTCCTGCCTTGCAGCCTGCTGTGTGCCCACCTAGCCAATTATTGCCAGCAATCATATTTCTTTTAACAGTATTGCAAAAATTGTCAATCATCACTGTTTTGACTGTCAGTAATCAGTCTCCTAGTGTCCTTGAATTGCATCTACCTCCTGCCTGCCAGCCTTTTGTGCCAGGCCGTCTTGCCAACTATTTACACCAATCATAATTTTTGGTCACAGTATAGTTACTAATTAAAAAATTCTTGATTGTTGATGATCTTAATCCTCAGTTTGCTCGTGCCCTAGAATTGCACTTTTCTACTGCCTTCCAAGCCTGTGTGCCAGGCCTACTTGAAAAATATTTACACCAATCATATTTGTTGTCACAGTATTCTTAGTAATTAAAAATTAAAATTTTCGGTAATAGTTGTTGTGAATCCTCAGTTTGCTGGTGCCATTGAATTGCACTTTCCTCCTGCCTTGCAGCCTGCTGTGTGCCCACCTAGCCAATTATTGCCAGCAATCATATTTCTTTTAACAGTATTGCAAAAATTGTCAATCATCACTGTTTTGACTGTCAGTAATCAGTCTCCTAGTGTCCTTGAGTTGCATCTACCTCCTGCCTGCCAGCCTTTTGTGCCAGGCCGTCTTGCCAACTATTTACACCAATCATAATTTTTGGTCACAGTATAGTTACTAATTAAAATTAAAAAATTCTTGATTGTTGATGATCTTAATCCTCAGTTTGCTCGTGCCCTAGAATTGCACTTTTCTACTGCCTTCCAAGCCTGTGTGCCAGGCCTACTTGATAAATATTTACACCAATCATATTTGTTCTCACAGTATTCTTAATAATTAAAAATTAAAATTTTTGGTAATAGTTGTTGTGAATCCTCAGTTTGCTGGTGCCATTGAATTGCACTTTCCTCCTGCCTTGCAGCCTGCTGTGTGCCCACCTAGCCAATTATTGCCAGCAATCATATTTCTTTTAACAGTATTGCAAAAATTGTCAATCATCACTGTTTTGACTGTCAGTATTCAGTCTCCTAGCGTCCTTGAATTGCATTTACCTCCTGCCTGCCAGCCTTTTGTGCCAGGCCGTCTTGCCAACTATTTACACCAATCATAATTGCTGTCACAGTATAGTTACTAATTAAAATTACAAATTTTTTGATTGTTGATCTTAATCCTCAGTTTGCTCGTGCCATTGAATTGCACTTTTCTACTGCCTGCCAGCCTGTGTGCCAGGCCCAACTATCCAATTAGTGCCAGCAATCATATTTCTTTTAACAGTATTGCAACATTTGTCAAGCATCACTGTTTTGACTGTCAATCTGCAGTCTACTAGTGCCCTTGAATTGCATTTTCCTCCTTCCTGCCTGCCTGTGTGCCAGTCCCAACTAGCCAATTAGTGCCACCAATCATATTTATTGTAACTGGATTGGAATTTTTGTTAATCATAACTGTTTTGACTGTGATTCTTCAGTCTCTTAGTGCAATTGAATTGCAGTTTCCTTTCTCCCAGCGTGTGTGCCAGACAGGCCCATTTGCCAACTAGTGCCAAACAATCATATTTGTTGTCACAGTACTTGTAATATTTTAAAAAATTAACAATTTGTGATTTTTAAAACATCTGTCTTTTTTGTTGTTGTCAGTCTCACAGCGTATACTGTGCCCACATTCACAGTGCCACCACTCAATTGGTGTAATAGTATTGTTAGTGTCCATTTAAAAAAAAAAATGACAGGCAGAGGCAGGCCACCACGCAGGTTCCGTGGTCGTGGTGCTGTGATTCCTTTAGACCCTACAAATATGCACATTGTTCAGTGCCAGGGGGGACGCGAAAAGTTCTGAGGAGGACCTAGTTGAATGGCTAACACAGGACACCCAATCTTCTTCAGCTTCCGCTGCTAGTCCTCCTAACCTTGATGCACCATCTACGTCCAGTTGTGCTTTGGGCAGGTCTCAAGTGACCAGTGCCACTCCCCCGCCTGTCGCCACCACCAACACTAGCACCACAGCCGCTTCACTTGATCTGTCACAGGAGTTATTGACACATCATTTGGAAGAAATGAGTGATGCGCAACCATCATTGACAGATGTTAGGTGTCCCTTTCAGGGGGTAAGTGTCAGTGGGGCCTAGTGTACCACCTGAGGCATATGTAGATTACCTGATAAGGGCCCCTTAGAATGACTCAGACCACGCAGCATTATGATCGAAAGCCAATTCTGTTTATTGCACAGTGCAAGCCTTTCTTATAGTAACATACAGGGTTAAGGGGATGACACGTTAGGACCGCGTCATCTTACACAGTTATACAGAGTTACACACAGTGTGATTCTGGAAATTCACTAGCTCATAAACAATATTCTATAGTCATAATAAACCATGCATCTGCAGAGACACCAAGGTCGCTGGACCATCTTGTTTACATTATCTTATTCTATCTTATTTCTGGGCGTCGAGCCAGGGTACATTGGCAAGGCCGAACAGCTAAGGAAACTATCATAACATGCATATAATTCTCACTACATAAGAACCCAGTATAATAAAGTCTATTCATTACAAAATGGCTGCGAGGAACAAGATGGCTGCGAAGAACAAGATGGCTGCCATCAGGTTCATATTACCCCTAACAACAGAGGATGTAGATAATAGTGATCAGTCTCAGTCAGGCAGCATTACCGACATGGAGGTACGGTGTGATGATGATGATGATGTTGTACCGGCTGCTGCTTCCTTTCTTGATGTTTCAGATACAAGTGAAGCGGTTGATGATGATGTGTCGGTGGATGTCACGTGGGTGCCTGCTAGAAGAGAAGAAGAAGAGGGGGAAAGTTCAAATGGGGAGACAGAGAGGAGGAGACGATTTGGAAGCATGGGGAGGTCGTCTCAAGGAGCTAGTGGCGCAGTCAGACAGCACACCAACGCCCATCAACGCATGCTGTTGCCACCACCAGAATGCCGTCATCGCAGAGCTCAGGAGTGTGGCATTTTTTGTGTGTGTCTGCCTCTGACAACAGCGATGCCATTTGCAACCTGTGCCAAAAGAAACTGAGTCGTGGGAAGTCCAACAGCCACCTAGGTACAACTGCTTTGCGAAGGCACATGGTCTCCCATCACAAAGGCCGATGGGAAGAACACGAGTAGAAGCAGCACACAAAGTGAAAGCCGCCCTCCTCCTCCTGCTCCATCATCTTCAGCCACGTCAACCAGTGCTGTCCTCCTTGCCCCCTCTCAACCATCCTCCACTCAGTCTCTCTTACGTAGCAGTTCCTGGTCATCTGCCCACAGTCAGGTGTCTGTCAAGGACATGTTTGAGCGTAAGAAGCCAATTTCTCAAAGTCACCCCCTTGCCCGGCGTCTGACAGCTGGCTTGTCTGAACTCTTAGCCCGCCAGCTTTTACCATACAAGCTGGTGGAGTCTGATGCTTTCAAAAAATTTGTATCTATTGGGACACCGCAGTGGAAGGTACCTGGCAGAAATTTCTTTTCACAAAAGGCAATCCCAAACCTGTACTCTGTTGTGAGAAAGGAAGTTATGGCATGTCTGGCACACAGCGTTGGGGCAAGGGTCCATATGACCACGGATAGCTGGTCTGCAAAGCATGGTCAGGGCAGGTATATCACCTACACTGCGCATTGGGTAAACCTGCTGACTTCTGACAAGCATGGAATGCGTGGCTCTGCAGAAGAGTTGGTGACACCGCCACGACTTGCAGGCAGGCCTGCTGCTACCTCCTCTACTCCTCCTACTCCATCCTCTTCCATAACCTCTTCCTCGGCTGAGTCCTCTTCAACTTCTGCGTCTTGCTCCACATCTATGGCACCCCCCCAGGTACTATGCTACATCCCGGGTAAGGCAGTGTCACGCCGTCTTGGGGTTGACTTGCCTGAAAGCGGAGAGTCACACCGCACCAGCACTCCTGACCGCCCTGAACGCACAGGTGGATCAGTGGCTGACTCCGCACCAACTGGAGATTGGCAAGGTTGTTTCTGACAATGGAAGTAATTTGGTGGCGGCATTGAAATTGGGCAAGTTGACACATGTGCGTAATCTAATTGTACAACGATTTGTCCATAAGTACCCAGGCTTACAGGACGTCCTGAAGCAGGCCAGGAAGGTGTGTGGCCATTTCAGGCGTTCCTACATGGCCATGGCGCACTTGTCCGATATCCAGCGTCGAAACAACCTGCCAGTGAGGCGCTTGATTTGTGACAGCCCGACACGGTGGAATTCAACACTCCTAATGTTTGACCGCCTGCTCCAACAAGAAAAAGCTGTTAATGAGTATTTGTATGACCGGGGTGCTAGGACAGCCTCTGGGGAGCTGGGGATATTTTTGCCAAATTACTGGACGCTCATGTGCAATGCCTGTAGGCTCATGCGTCCTTTTGAGGAGGTGACAAACCTTGTCAGTCGCACCGAAGGCACCATCAGCGACATCATACCATTTGTTTTCTTCCTGGAGCGTGCCCTGCGAAGAGTGCTGGATCAGGCAGTAGATGAGCGTGAAGAGGAAGAGTTGTGGTGTCCATCACCCCCACAAACAGCCGAATCAGCATCGCTTGCTGGACCGGCGGCAACGCAGGAGGAGGATTGTGAGGAAGAGGAGTCAGAGGAGGAATGTGGCTTTGAGGAGGAATGTGGCTTTGAGGAGGAGGAGGAAGACCGAGCACAACAGGCATCCCAGGGTGCTTGTTGTTGTCACCTCTCTGGTACCCGTGGTGTTGTACGTGGCTGGGGGGAAGAAGATACCATCAGTGAGATCAGTGAGGAGGAGGAACGGGACATGATTAGCTCGGCTTCCAACCTTGTTCAAATGGGTTCTTTCATGCTGTCGTGCCTGTTGAGGGACCCTCATATAAAAAAGCTGAAGGAGAACGACCTGTACTGGGTGTCCACGCTCCTCGACCCCCGGTATAAGCATAAAATGCCAGAAATTTTACCAAATTCCCGCAAGTCGGAAAGGATGGAGCATTTTAACAATAAATTAAAAACTATGCTTTACACAGCGTATAAGGGTGATGTCACAGCACCACGGGAATGTAACGGGGAAGAGATGAAATTAATCCTCCTCCTCCCACGATCACGGCGGCAAGGACAGGACGCTTTCCTGACGTCTTGTTGATGGAGGACATGCGTACCTTTTTAACTCCCATGCACCATCAGAGCCTTTCGGGATCCAGCCTTAGAGAAAGACTCAACCGACAGGTAGCAGACTACCTAGCTTTAACTGCGGATCTCGCCACTCTCAGGAACGATGGACCCCTTGACTACTGGGTGTGAAGGCTGGACTTGTGGCCTGAGCTATCCCAATTTGCAATGGAACTTCTGGCCTGCCCCGCTTCAAGTGTCCTGTCCGAAAGGACTTTCAGTGCAGCAGGAGGTTTTGTCACTGAGAAGAGAAGTCGCCTAGGTCAAAAAAGCCTTGACTATCTCACTTTTATAAAAATGAATGAGGGCTGGATCCCGAAGGGACTGACATTGGGCGATACATTTGAATAAAAAAGGCCTGATGATGAGATGAGCTGGCTTGGGCTACAACTGGTACACAGGCTGGCCTTTTTTTTTTTTTAAAAAGCCGGAGGACTTGCTTGACTTATCCGCCAACAACTAGTGTTCAAGCCACAAGCTTTTAGGGCACTTTATAAATGTTTTCCAAACATCAATTTTTCTGGCCGCTGCTAAAGCAGTTGCTACAACAATACCCACATTTTTCAGTCATTTGTACATTCCTAATTTTTCTGGCCTCTGCTGCAGCTCTGTGGGTACAAAACTCAAATAAAAAAAAAAAAAACAGAACACTAGTGATTAAACTGTTACGAATTGTACAACTTAGCACACCACTCATATCTGGTGGACCATTAAATTGAACGCAAAATGCCACAAATTTGAAGGAGGAGGACCGGCCAAGCATCTTTATCCGTCTCTTGGTTGCTCTAAATTATCTCCGTGTTCCATCTATGCCATACCTGTACTCTATTGTGCAAAAGGGTGGCATATGTGGTGTTTCATGCTGTTGTGCCTGTTGCGGGTCGTGGCCCATGGTATAAAAAGGCTGAAGGAGAACGACCTGTAATGGGTGCCCCATCAAATTTTTAGAAAAATGTTCATGGTTCCTCTCAATTATCTCTGGGTTTCTAAAATGGATGCCATACCTGTACTCACTTGTGCAAAAGGATGGCATATGTGGTGGTGTTTCCTGCAGTTGTTTCTGTTGAGGGTGCTGGACCCTCTTATAAAAAGGCTGAAGGAGAATGACCTGGAGTGGGAGTCCAAGCATGGTTTTTGGGGCTATTTCACTTTTCCAAACAATTATCTGTGGGTTTCTAAAATCAATGCCGTACCAGTACTCTATTGTTCAAAAGGATGCCATATGTTCTCTTTCCTGCTGGTATTTTGTTTGAGGGTCCTGGACCCTGTTATAAAAAGGCCGAAGGAGAAAAAAGTGTACTGGGTGTCCATCGAATCATTTGTTTGATTCAAATTCCCGGTTGCAACAAATTATCTCCGGGTTTCTAAAATCAATGCCTTTCCTGTAATCTAATTTTCAAAAGGATGCCATATGTCTTCTTTCCTGTTGCTGGTTTTGTTGAGGGTCCTGGAGCCTCTGCTAAAAAGGCCTAAGGATAAATAAGTGTACTGGGTGTCTAATCAATGTTTTTTTAGATTTCACGGTTGCAACAAATTATCCCCAGGTTTCTAAAATCAATGCCTTTCCTGTAATTGATTATTCACAAGGATGCCATATGTCCTCTTTCATGCTGTTGCTTCTGTTGAGGCTCCGGGACCCTCTTATAAAAAGGCCTAAGGATAAAGAAGTGTACTGGGTGTATAATCTAAGTTTTTTTAGATTTCATGGTTGCAACTAATGATCTCTGTGTTTCTAAAATCAATGCCTTTCCTGTAATCTAATTTTCAAAAGGATGCCATATGTCCTCTTTCATGCTGTTGTTTCTGTTGAGGCTCTGGGAGCCTCTTATAAAAAGGCCTAAGGATAAAGAAGTGTACTGGGTGTATAATCTAAGTTTTTTTAGATTTCATGGTTGCAACTAATGATCTCTGTGTTTCTAAAATCAATGCCTTTCCTGTAATCTAATTTTCAAAAGGATGCCATATGTCCTCTTTCATGCTGCTGGTTTTGTGGAGGGTCCTGGAGCCTCTGCTAAAAAGGCCTAAGGATAAATAAGTGTACTGGGTGTCTAATCAATCTTTTTTTAGATTTCACAGTTGCAACAAATTATCCCCGGGTTTCTAAAATCAATGCCTTTCCTGTAATCTATTAATCACAAGGATGCCATATGTCCTCTTTCATGCTGCTGTTGTTTCTGTTGAGGGTCCTGGAGCCTCTGCTAAAAAGGCCTAAGGATAAATATGTGTACTGGGTGTCTAATCAATGTTTTTTTAGATTTCCCGGTTGAAACAAATTATCCCCGGGTTTCTAAAATCAATGCCTTTCCAGAAATCTATTTTTCAAAAGGATGCCATATGTCCTCTTTCCTGCTGCTGGTTTTGTTGAGGGTCCTGGAGCCTCTGCTAATAAGGCCTAAGGATAAATAAGTGTACTGGGTCTCTAATCAAGGTTTTTTTTAGATT
This sequence comes from Bombina bombina, assembly GCF_027579735.1. NCBI lineage: Eukaryota > Metazoa > Chordata > Amphibia > Anura > Bombinatoridae > Bombina > Bombina bombina. The sequence goes on from NC_069501.1 coordinate 414,206,139, forward strand.
TCACGGTTGCAACAAATTATCTCTGGGTTTCTCAAATCAATGCCTTTAATGTAATCTATTGTTCAAAAGGATGCCATATGTCCTCTTTCCTTTTTTTTTCCCTCTGTATTTTTGTTTATTTTAGAAAATGTAATGCACTTATAGGTTCACTAAGATTATGACTTTGCACACTGCCATTTTCCATGCAGCTTTTTGACATGTCGTGTGATATGACTAGAAGAATGGTATGTTTTGAATCTGCTGAGCATAATAACATTTTTTTTTTTTTTTTATTTAACTTGAGTTAATAACTGAAGCATGACTTCAGGAGTCAGGTGTGGTCGTAGGTTGTTAGCAGATTCTTTTTAATGCAAATTGCAATTGCCACAGCGTGCATAAAATGTGCGTCACTAGTCTCCAAATCTTACCTTTTTTTTTCATTCAGGATTAGTTTGGTGACCGGCGCCATATTGGAAAGGCAAAATACAGGTCTCCGTACCCGTTGATATAAGGGGTGACTAGTGCTTTTCCTTCTCTTTGTCAATAGTTGTGATTAATGAGTTGTCCAGTTACTATAGAACTGGTTTGATAACCCAGGGTCCTGGGGGGGTTTATTGACGGCAGCTTTGACAGCACTATCAGGCTAGAGAGGCCTCTCAGTGTCGCGGCTAGCTGTAACGCAGTGAGCTGAGGAACATAGGTAAGCCGATATGAGTAAGGTATCTCCAGGCTCCTCTTGGATAGCCCCAGAAAGTGTGACTATGAATCCCAAAAAGAAAATTAAATTAAGGTTGAAAACTAACTCCAAAGTAAATTGTAAGACTTGGAGCTCCTCAAACACACGTCCTACCGCAACAGCTATAGGCTCCGCCCCCCCAAATCTTACCTTTTTAATGCCAATTGATATTGCCACAGCTGGAACAACAGTAAATAACATGTGCGTCACCACAGTCTCTGAAGCTGTTGTTGGATGTATACAAAAACACTGATAAAGTATTCCTTTCAGGGCGCAAAGAGATGGGTACCGGAACACTCCAGGAACTTCCCAAGAGTCGCTGTCTTGTGTTTCTGGTGATGTTGGAGACATCTTGGTAGTGTACAGGGAGGCCCAAAATCCTCTCCATCTCTGTGCACCACAGGACAGGACGTCCTTGTCATCCATAAGCACATGAAATTGCTTGCATTTTCCTTGGTTCAAGAAGTTCAGCTTTTGTGGTGATAGTACAGAATTAAATAAACTTTGGTTTCCTACTATACTCAAGACAATCTTGTAGTTCAAGCTTTGGACTTGCTGTGGGAAACAGTAGCCTGTCCATACCAGGAAGATGATTTAGACAGAAGTAACGGGCTCTGATTGCAGGTGACACATGTTTATCGTCAATCATCAAAGGGGTTGCGTGCAGAATATGGCTGATGGCCCCTTATTCACATGTTTGTCCAGAGCCACAACATTTGCAAACAGCCAGATGAAAGGTCGGTTCTCACCAGTCTTAAGTTGAGCTTCAATTACCAAATGCTGATATTCAAAAAATAGACAAACAGTGCCTTAAAAAACACATTTGCAATATGGATTCACCAGAGCAAGGTCATTGCAAGTACTTCCCACGATAACAAAATTAAAATGCCACAACTCCGCAATCTTCCCCTTCACATTATTATTGTCACACTCCATTGTACTCCTATGCCCAGCTCCCTGCTCTTGTTTTTGTTGAGGGTCCTGGAGCCTCTGCTAAAAAGGCCTATGGATAAAGAAGTGTACTGGGTGTCTATTCAATGTTTTTTTAGATTTCATGGTTGCAACTAATTATCTCTGTGTTTCTAAAATCAATGCCTTTTCTGTAATCTATTATTCAAAAGAATGACATATGTCCTCTTTCATGCTGTTGTTTCGGTTGAGGCTCCGGGACCCTCTTATTAAAAAGGCCTGAGGATAAATAAGTGTACTGGGTGTCTAATCAATGTTTTTTTCTATTTCCCGGTTGAAAATAATGATCTGTGGGTTTCTAAAATCAATGCCTTTCCTGTAATCTATTATTCAAAAGGATGACATATGTCCTCTTTCATGCTGTTGTTTCGGTTGAGGCTCCGGGACCCTCTTATTAAAAAGGCCTAAGAATAAATAAGTGTACTGGGTGTCTAATCAATGTTTTTTTCTATTTCCCGGGTCATATAAATGATCTCTGGGATTCTAAAATCAATGCCTTTCCTGTAATCTATTATTCAAAAGGATGACATATGTCCTCTTTCATGCTGTTGTTTCGGTTGAGGCTCCGGGACCCTCTTATTAAAAAGGCCTAAGAATAAATAAGTGTACTGGGTTTCTAATCAATGTTTTTTTCTATTTCCCGGGTCATATAAATGATCTCTGGGATTCTAAAATCAATGCCTTTCCTGTAATCTATTATTCAAAAGGATGACATATGTCCTCTTTCATGCTGTTGTTTCGGTTGAGGCTCCGGGACCCTCTTATTAAAAAGGCCTGAGGAAAAATAAGTGTACTGGGTGTCTAATCAATGTTTTTTTCTATTTCACGGTTGCAAATAATGATCTGTGGGTTTCTAAAATCAATGCCTTTGCTGTAATCTATTATTCAAAAGGATGACATATATCCTCTTTCATGCTGTTGTTTCGGTTGAGGCTCCGGGACCCTCTTATTAAAAAGGCCTAAGAATAAATAAGTGTACTGGGTGTCTAATCAATGTTTTTTTCTATTTCCCGGGTCATATAAATGATCTCTGGGATTCTAAAATCAATGCCTTTCCTGTAATCTATTATTCAAAAGGATGACATATGTCCTCTTTCATGCTGTTGTTTCGGTTGAGGCTCCGGGACCCTCTTATTAAAAAGGCCTAAGAATAAATAAGTGTACTGGGTGTCTAATCAATGTTTTTTTCTATTTCCCGGGTCATATAAATGATCTCTGGGATTCTAAAATCAATGCCTTTCCTGTAATCTATTATTCAAAAGGATGACATATGTCCTCTTTCATGCTGTTGTTTCGGTTGAGGCTCCGGGACCCTCTTATTAAAAAGGCCTAAGAATAAATAAGTGTACTGGGTGTCTAATCAATGTTTTTTTCTATTTCCCGGGTCATATAAATGATTTCTGGGATTCTAAAATCAATGCCTTTCCTGTAATCTATTATTCAAAAGGATGACATATCTCCTCTTTCATGCTGTTGTTTCGGTTGAGGCTCCGGGACCCTCTTATTAAAAAGGCCTAAGAATAAATAAGTGGACTGGGTGTCTAATCAATGTTTTTTTTCTATTTCCCGGGTCATATAAATGATCTCTGGGATTCTAAAATCAATGCCTTTCCTGTAATCTATTATTCAAAAGGATGACATATGTCCTCTTTCATGCTGTTGTTTCGGTTGAGGCTCCGGGACCCTCTTATTAAAAAGGCCTAAGAATAAATAAGTGTACTGGGTGTCTAATCAATGTTTTTTTCTATTTCCCGGGTCATATAAATGATCTTTGGGATTCTAAAATCAATGCCTTTCCTGTAATCTATTATTCAAAAGGATGACATATGTCCTCTTTCATAATGTTTTTTCTGTTGAGGCTCTGGGAGCCTCTTATAAAAAGGCCTAAGGATAAAGAAGTGCACTGGGTGTCCAATCAATGTTTTTTTCTATTTCCCAGGTCATATAAATGATCTCTGGGATTCTAAAATCAATGCCTTAACTGTAATCAATTGTTCACAAGGATGCCATATGTCCTCTTTCATGCTGTTGTTTTAGTTGAGGCTCCGGGAGCCTCATATAAAAAGGCCTAAGGATAAAGAAGTGTGCTGGGTGTCCAATCAATGTTTTTTTTTATTTCACAGTTGCAAAAAAATTATCTATGGCTTTGTAAAATCTATGCCTTACCTGTCATCTATTGTTCAAAAGGATGCCATATGTCCTCTTTCCTGCTGTTGTTTTTGTTGGGGGTCCGGAACACTATTCTAAAAAGGCCGAAGGAGAACGACCTGTACTGTACTTGGTGTTCAATTATGTTTTTGTTTTCAATTTCACGGTTCATAATAAATATCGCCGTGTAACTAAAATCAATGCCATACCTGTACTCTGTTGTTCAAAAGGATGGCATATGTGGTGTTTCATTCTGTTGTGGTTGTTGAGGGTCGTGGCCGTGGGACAGCGTATAAAACGGCTGAAGGAGAACAACCTGTACAGCCTTGCTCCTCTTTTTAGGCAGGCCAGCTCTTTGCATACATGCCCACAGACTCTGTAACGCATGCCTCTTTTAGGGAGAGGTGCAGCCATAATGCAGGGTCAGAACCTCTGCCTGCAACTGTTATACTCGATTTTGCGAAAGGAAGTAAGCTTACCATGGTTCCCTGCACGCACGTATTGTTGTTATATTTTGGTGAGGGTAATCATGATGGCCATGTAGACCACCACCACTGAGAGTCCTGGAAGTAAGAGGGATGAGATGAAAGAGCAAATATATTTATTTTTACACTTTTATTTAACAAATATGCTTGAAACAGAAGTTACCAGGGGGGAAAAAAATATATCCACGGTTAAGCAACCTCTGGACTAATTGTAAGCTTACAGAATCTAGAGATCCCCACCGGTAATTAGACAAGTAAAATAGGGATGTATTATAGAAGGCTAAAAAAGAATGGGATAAGTCACTTCCATACTTCAAATAAATAATAGCCAAATTCTATAGCATCCACGTTTAAAAATAAGGGCTAGTGGACTGGGTGTTGCGTGTCAAATCAGTAAGTCATACAGGGTAGGGAAGTTCGCATAAAAGTGATTCCATACACACAGGGTAGGTATTTAGGACAAGCATACAAATGTACAAGCTGTGCGCTCAAAAGCGTCCTCCTGCCTGCGTACTGCTCTGATTGAACAGAGTCAGCCGATTTCTGGCTAAAATCCCTATCAGATAGAGCTAGTTCACATACACACAAGTCATTCTCATATGCGCTCTGGATGTATTATATTCAATACAAAATGTCACCATAAATTTCTCTTAGTTACGTTCAAACCGATACATTCAATTCAACATTAAAGGTTACTATGTAGCTTATAGCGTAATGGCATATAGAGCTTAACAGAAATGTAGCTGTTTGTAACTAGGCAATTAAGCTTATTCTTAATTCTTCTCTATATGCCATTACGCTATAAGCTACAAAGTAACCTTTAATGTTGAATTGAATGTATCGGTTTGAACGTAACTAAGAGAAATTTATGGTGACATTTTGTATTGAATATAATACATCCAGAGCGCATATGAGAATGACTTGTGTGTATGTGAACTAGCTCTATCTGATAGGGATTTTAGCCAGAAATCGGCTGATTCTGTTCAATCAGAGCAGTACGCAGGCAGGAGGACGCCTTTGAGCGCACAGCTTGTACATTTGTATGCTTGTCCTAAATACCTACCCTGTGTGTATGGAATCACTTTTATGCGAACTTCCCTACCCTGTATGACTTACTGATTTGACACGCAACACCCAGTCCACTAGCCCTTATTTTTAAACGTGGATGCTATAGAATTTGGCTATTATTTATTTGAAGTATGGAAGTGACTTATCCCATTCTTTTTTAGCCTTCTATAATACATCCCTATTTTACTTGTCTAATTACCGGTGGGGATCTCTAGATTCTGTAAGCTTACAATTAGTCCAGAGGTTGCTTAACCGTGGATATATTTTTTTCCCCCCTGGTAACGTCTGTTTCAAGCATATTTGTTAAATAAAAGTGTAAAAATAAATATATTTGCTATTTGATTTAACTAGTGTATAATTCTACACTTGACTTCAATGTCACAAACCCCCTTAGGTTCCCTAACCTTACCATGAGATGAAAGAGCTAAGAATAGTAGAACTTGAAACAACAGAGTTAGCCATGGGTGTTAGTGCAAGACCGCTTGGCTTTTTTTTGGCTTTGGGTGTGGCTATTCATGCAGGCCATATAGAGCTGCCACCATTCGGTGTCGTATCAGCTATTAAACTAATAAGAACAGTACTACCAAAATACAGCCAATGAAGGGCCTTATGAAGACTGAGCCAAGGTTGGATTGTAGTATTTGGTTAGGCTAATCATGATGGCCATGTAGACCACCACCGAGAGTCCTGGAAGTAACAGGGATGATGAGATGAAAGTGCTAAGAATAGTACTACTTGAAACAACAGAGTTAGCCATGGGTGTTAATCCAAGACCGTTTGGATTTATTTTTGTATTGGGTGCGGCTAATCATGCAGGCCATATAGAGCTGCCACCATTCGGTGTTGTATCAGCTATAAAAATAATAAGAACTGTACTATCAAAATACAGCCAATGAAGGGCCTATGAAGACTGAGCAAAGGTTGGATTGTAGTATTTTGTTCGGCTAATCATGATGGCCATGTAGACCACCCGTAACAGGGATGAAAGTGCTAAGAATAGTACTAATTGAAACAACCGAGTTAGCCATGGGTGTTAGTCAGTCTAAGACCACTCAGCTTTTTTTTGGGTTTGGGTGCAGCTAATCATGAAGGCCAGATAGACCTGCCACCATTTGGTGTTGTAACAGGTATTAAACTGCAAAGAACAGTACTACTTAACACAACCTACTTACCATGGGTCCCAGAGCATATGTTTGGTTATTATATTTTGTAAGGGTAATCATGCAGGCCATATAGACCTCCACCGATAGGGTGAGTATGAGTAACAGCTATTAAAATGCGAAGGACATTACTAATTAACACAACACAGTTACCATGGGTCGCAGACCAAGAGCAGATGTCTTATTATTATATTTTGTATGGGTAATCATCCAGGCCGTATAGACCTCACCAAATAGGGGGAGTTACAGAGATTAAAGTGCTAAGAATAGTAGTACTTAAAACACAACCTAGTTAAAATGGGTACCAGACCGCATGTCTTATTATTATATTTTTTCAGGGTAATCAGGCAGGCCATATAAAACACCCCCGATAGGGGGGGAACAGGGATTAAAGTGCTAAGAAAAGTACTAATTAACACAAGCTAGTTGGGTCCAAGAACGCATGTTTAATTAATAGACTTTATTAGGGTAATTATATATCTAACAAATCTATCTATTTCTCTTCTATCGATTCTATCTAACTATCAATCTATCCTATCTATCAATCTATCTTCTGTCCGGGATGTTTTGAGACAGCCACTTTGGGAATGTTAGTTGATTTAGGCCCATTATGGCTTAAAAGCAGACTCTGCATAAACTATGTAATTTTCCATGGGAGTTTTGCCAGGGATCCCCCTCCAGCATGCGACAGTCCAGGTGTTAGTACCCTTGAAACAACTTTTCCATCACTATTGTGGCCAGAAAGAGTCCTTGTAGGTTTTAAAGTTTGCCTGCCTATTGAATTCAATTTTAGGTTCGCGACATCACTAATATTAATACGTAATTGTACTCAGAAACTTAAGACTTGTAGACACAGTATATTTAATAAAGGATGAGGCATATCTTGTACAGCTGGAAACTGACATCAGTAATATTTTAGAAATGGCGTTGAATAAAATACCGGCAGACTATGGCCTCCCATTGGTTGAGTCTCTTACAGATATTCTGCCACTGCCTAAAAGGCTTTATGGAAAACCTAAACAGCCAGGGTCACAAAGATATGGGCTGAAAGCTGACAATTTAAAATGAGTTTGGAAAAATGTTGATAACCCACCTGTTTTAATATTGGAAGAGAATGAAAATCTAGAAAATATATCCACAGATTCAGACAGATGGGTATCCATATGTAATTACTCACTTAAGTTAAATGATAAGGAATCCATTTTACTAAATCAGTGGCTGGATGATAACATTGTTAATGCTTTGCAAATGTTAATTGCTATAAACTTCCCATCAATCTCAGGACGGTGTGATACTGTAATACTAGCTCATGATTCTGTCTCCAACATTAACACTAAGGGGGATATTTATCAAAGGTCTGTCGGACCTGATCCGACAGTGCGGATCAGTTCCGACAGACCTCGCTGAATGCGGAGAGCAATACGCTCTCCGTATTCAGCATTGCACCAGTGAGCAGCTGGTGCAACGCCGCCCCCCTGCAGACTCGGGGTGTCAATCAACCCGATAGTACTCGATCGGGTTGAATTCCGGCGATCTCTGTCCGCCTGCTCAGAGCAGGACTGCTTCATAACTGCTGTTTCTGGCGAGTCTGAAGACTTGCCAGAAACACAGGCCCTCAAGCTCCATCCGGAGCTTGATAAATGGGCCTCTAATTCTGTAATACAGATTCATCATTTATGCGCTCATTGGGTTGTATCTTACACATCAGGGGAATCTGCAAAGATTTTTGACTCCATCAGAACATCCAGAATTCAAGAAACACTTAAAAAAACAGCTATTAAAATTGTATGAATCTCTTTGTATTGGAGAATTTAGTGTGCTTGAAGTGGATTTAATTTGTAGTCAGATTCATGAGGGTAGCAATGACTGTGGTCCATTTTCCATTGCAAACGCTGTAGCGTTGGTTTACGGTCATGATTTAAGAAACATAAATTTCTCTCAAAATCAAATGCGAGTTCATATTGTTCCCTGCCTAGAAGAACAAAAGTTTTAGATTGTAGAAGTGTGTTCAGCATTGCCTTCACTTTAAAAATAAAGATGTTTTATTTAAACTGTGTACTTCAAGTCTGAGAAACGTATGAATTAACAATCAGCTAGATTACGAGTTTTGAGCGCTAAAGGGAAATTAACAAGCGCCACAAAAGCGTTGTTATTTCACCTCCCTATAGCACTGCTATTACAGAGTTTTAAAAAAGCAGGCTTGTGCGGGCGATATGGTTGTGTTGAGCTCCATACCGGACCGAAATACAAGAGCTACTTTGACATGCTCGTGCACGATTTCCCCATAGATATCAATGGGGAGAGCCGGCAAAAATAAAGTCTAACACTTGCAATCGCAGAATAAAAAGCTCTGTAACGCAGCCCCATTGATGTCTATGGGGAAAGAAAAAGTTATGTTTAAACCTAACACCCTAACATAAAAACCACGTCCAAACACCCCTAATCTGCTGCCCCTAACATCACCGCCACCTACATTACAGTTATTAACCCCTAATCTGCCACCCCCGACATCGCCTATACCTAAAGTTATTAACCCCTAATCTGCCGCCCCTAACATCGCCGCCACCTACATTACACTTATTAACACCTAATCTGCCGCCCCAATGTTGCCGCCACTATACTAAAGTTATTAACCCCTAAACCTCTGGCCTCCCACATCACTAACACTACATAAAAATATTAACCCCTAAACCTAAGCATAACCCTAATCCCCCCTAACTTAAATATAATTAAAATAAATCTAAATTAAACTTACATTTATTACCTAAATAATTTAAAACTAAATACAAACTTATTTGTAAAAAAAAAAACCTAAGCTAGCTACAAAATTACTAATAGTTACAGTAGCTATCTTAGGTTTTATTTTTATTTTACAGGTAAGTTTCTATTTATTTTAACTAGGAAGACTAGTTAGTAAATAGGTATTAACTATTTACTAACTACCTAGTTAAAATAAATACAAATTTACCTGTAAAATAAAACCTAACCTGCCTTACAATAAAACCTAACATTACAATAAAATAAATTAAAATAATTAAATACAATTATCTAAATTATAAAAAAAATAAACACTAAATTACACAAAATTTAAAAAATGATCAAACATAAAAACGAATTACATCTAATCTAATAGCCCTTTCAAAATAAAAAAGCCCACCCAAAATAAAAAAAACCCCTAGCCTACACTAAACTGCCAATGGCCCTTAAAAGGGCCATTTGCGGGGCATTGTCCCAAAGAAATCAGCTCTTTTACCTGTAAAAAAAAAATAATACAAACAACCCCCCAACAGTAAAACCCACCACCCACAGAACCAAACCTCCAAATAAACATAAGCTAAACATTGCCCTGAAAAGGGCATTTGGATGGACATTGCCCTTAAAAGGGCATTTAGCTCTTTTACATTGCCCAAAACCCTAATCTAAAAATAAAACCCACCCAATAAACCCTTAAAAAACCTAACACTAACCCCCGACGATCCACTTTCATCCTATTGGCTGATCCAATCAGCCAATAGAATGAGAGCTCAATCCAATTGGATCAGCCAATAGGATGAAAGCTCAATCCTATTGGCTGATTGAAACAGCCAATAGGATTTTTTCACCTTTAATTCCTATTGGCTGATAGAATTCTATCAGCCAATCGGAATGTAAGGGACGCCATCTTGGATGATGTCACTTAAAGGGAAACTTCATTTTCCAGCGGATTTCGTAAGAAGAGGATGCTCTGCTCCGGATGTCTTGAAGATTGACCCGCTCCGCGCCGTCTGGATGAAGATAGAAGATGCCGTCTAGATGATGACTTCTGCCTGCTTGGATGAAGACTTCTGCCGGCTTCGAGGAGGACTTCTGCTGCCTGGATGAGGATGGATGTCTGGCCTTCGAAAACTGTAAGTGGATTGCCGGGGGTTAGTGTTTGGTTTTTTTAAGGGTTTATTGGGTGTGTTTTATTTTTAGAGTAGGGTTTTGGGCAATGTAAAAGAGCTAAATGCCCTTTTCAGGGCAATGATTAGCTTAGATTTATTTAGATAGGTCTTTATTTGAGAGGTTTGGTTCTGTGGGTTTTACTGGTATTTTTCTTTACAGGTAAAAGAGCAGATTTCTTTGGGGCAATGCCCTGCAAAAGGCCCTTTTAAGGGTCATTGGTAGTTTAGTGTAGGCTAGGTTTTTTTTTTATTTTGGGTGGGCTTTTTTATTTTGATAGGGCTATTAGATTAGGTGTAATTTATTTTTTTATTTGTGATAATTTTGTTTTTTATTTGTGTAATTTAGTGTTTTTTTTTATTAGGTAATTGTATTTAATTAATTTATTTTATTGTAATGTTAGGTTTTATTGTAAGGCAGGTTAGGTTTTATTTTACAGGTAACTTTGTTTTTATTTTAACTAGGTAGTTAGTAAATAGTTAATAACAATTTACTAACTAGTCTACCTAGTTAAATAAATACAAACTTACCTGTGAAATTAAAATAAAACCTAAGATAGCTACAATGTAACTAAGTGTGATGCGGGAACCCAGACGTGGACCCGTAGCTCAGTGTGCCTAGAGGGATATGGCTGCACCTCACTGACGAGGCCCACAATAGGCCGAAACGTAAGTCTGGGGTTTTGCTGTTTCTCTCGTTCAGAGAGGGATTGCCTAGTATTTTGGGGCTGGACTGTACTGTAAAGTCAGGATCAGACTGATATGCTACAGGAAAGTTCTTCTCTGTGAAAAGCACATGTTGAGCAAAAAAAGGCTGCTTCTTGGGTGGTCACTAGCCATAGAACAAGCAATTATGCTATTGATCGTTCCCAGGTTGAGCGCTTCTCTCCTTTTATTTATACCTAGGTAGCTGTTTGGAACACTACATGGCAGGAAATACTGCTGCCATCTAGTGCTCTTGCATATGAATATACTGCCATATGATGCTCTAGACATGTATCTACGCCTGAGCTAACATCCCTGCTTTTCAACAAAAGATAACAAGAGATCAAATAAAATGTGATAATAGAAGTACATTTGAAAGTATTTTAAAATGGTATGTTATATCTGAATAATGGGGGGGGGGGGATGGGATTTCATGCACCTTTAATAAAGATCTATAAAATATATATTTTTTTTTATTTGTTATATTTTGTTGTTTAATTCATTGGGCTCCATTTCACAACTGTCGAGTGGACATGATTCACTGTAGCCAATCATGCGCCGGACATCACATTTATCATTGCACAAGCATTTATCTAGTAATGCTTGTGCAATGCCGCCACCTGCTCACTGGTGGCCAATCGGATCAGAATGATTTCAATCCGCTAACTTTTAGGTGGAGGACAGGTTAGGGAGCAGCATTCTTGACAACCGTTGCTTCTTAACTTTCGTTTCAGTCGATCCTGAAATGATGGGCCTCCGAAGCAGCACCTGCTGCTCGAGCAATGGAGCCCATTGCGTGTAATTTTTTTGTGCTTTTTGGTTATACCAATGTAAAGCATGCAACATTTAAAAGGATATTAAGGTAAAAAATGAAATGGGCCTGGGGGCAATTCAATTTGAAATATAAGAATATTTGCAATATACTTTCATCATCAAATCCACATATCCCATACACCATGCTGGCGGTGGTGTATATTGTCTCTAAATACATAATTGGTGTCATAAAAGCCACTCCTGAAATAGTGTGGTGTTTTGAAAAGTGGTGCACAGTCCTTCACAGGATATGTGCGTATGCCATTAAAAAAACAGTAATAAATTCTACTAGAAGCAACATTGCTAATGTATATATATATAAAAAAATGGTAATATTTTTCATTGAAATGTCCCCATGCACATTTAGTTTTTGATCTTTCTATCCCTTTAAATATAATTTAGCAAAAGCTGTTTTCTGCATTTGACCATGTAGATTTTAATTTGAGATTTTTTTTAATGTCTTCTTTAGGTATGTGCAGCTGAATTTACTGAGTTCTGAGCTATATCGAAGATATTCATATGATGTTCCTGTTTTCTTAAAAAAACGTCCACGTGAATTTGAAGCACATATCCTAAACAGATTGTCAACTAACCTTAGTGCTGAAGATGTTACAAATATAAATGGTACAGCAGGAATATTCAGTATTATAAGTGAATTTGAAAAAGAGAAAAAGTACATGGTAGATTTTTCACAAACCGTACCATCATGCAGCTGTGAAAACTGGCGAAAACATTTACTGCCCTGCAAGCATATGTGTTGTATTTTTAAATTTGTTGAGGACTGGGGATGGGAAAAGCTTAATCCAGCCTACACTACAAACCCACTTTTTGTTTTGGATAATGACTGCTTTATATCGAAAGTTTTAGAGGAGCCAGGCAAACATGTTACTAAAGGTTGTATTTCTAGAACGTTTAGCAATTCTAATTTAACAGAGCTCCCACTACGTAAAAGAGCTAAAAGAACAATATTAATACGTAATTGTACTCAGAAACTTAAAAGACTTGTAGACACAGTATATTTAATAAAGGAGGAGGCAAAACTTGTACAGCTGGAAACTGACATCAGTAATATTTTAGAAATGGCGTTGAATAAAATACCGGCAGACTATGGCCTCCCATTGGTTGAGTCTCTTACAGATATTCTGCCGCTGCCTAAAAGGCTTTATGGAAAACCTAAACAGCCAGGGTCACAAAGATATGGGCTGAAAGCTGACAATTTAAAATTAGATGTTTGGAAAAATGTTGATAACCCATCTGTTTTAATATTGGAAGAGAATGAAAATCTAGAAAATATATCCACAGATTCAGACAGATGGGTATCCATATGTAATTACTCACTTAAGTTAAATGATAAGGAATCCATTTTACTAAATCAGTGGCTGGATGATAACATTGTTAATGCTTTGCAAATGTTAATTGCTATAAACTTCCCATCAATCTCAGGGCTGTGTGATACTGTAATACTAGCTCATGATTCTGTCTCCAACATTAACACTAATTCTGTAATACAGATTCATCATTTAGGCGCTCATTGGGTTGTATCCTACACAGCAGGGGAATCTGCAAAGATTTTTGACTCCATCAGAACATCCAGAATTCAAGAAACACTAAAAAAACAGCTATTAAAATTGTATGAATCTCTTTGTATTGGAGAATTTAGTGTGCTTGAAGTGGATTTAATTTGTTGTCCATTTTCCATTGTAAACGCTGTAGCATTGGTTTACGGTCATGATTTAAGAAACATAAATTTCTCTCAAAATCAAATGCGAGTTCATATTGTTCACTGCCTAGAAGAACAAAAGTTATCTATGTTTCCCCATAAAAAGTATAAGGTGAGGAGGCTGCATTCCCTTGTCCAATACATGTATAACACCCAACAACCATAACCCCGATCCCCATTTCTCTTATCTAATTCTTATCTAAAATAAAACAGAGACACAGTAGTTATGACGAAATGTGGAAAGGTCACGATTTTATTACTTAATTGAATTTTGCTACCTTTAAACTATATCTTGCAAAATTCAGCCATAAATCAACTCAAAATAAACACCAAATAATGCCCTTGCATTAAAACCAGAATTTTGGGAACCACGCCTAGGGGGGTGTAACAACTACCCCCCCCCCCTGGCAGGGCAGTTTGGAGAAGGGAGAACCCACGGCATAGCCCTCCCCCTAGATAGACCACCGGATCACCCCTCAGGGCTGGGTATGCCGCGGGATCCTCCCACCTCCCCTTCTGCCCCGCCCACGTGTCGTGCACAAACTTCACCGCCACCAAAAAGAGCCCCTCTTTCGGCCAACTCTTTCCACCATTCGTGACCTTTCCTTACCTTTACCAACTCTTGGCACATCCCTCTGATGTCCACCAGCAGCTGGTCATTCCCCTCATCCGTTAGGTGCACTCCATCCCGTCTGAATAGCTCCTCCTTTCTCGCTGCTATCAGTGGGTGCTCCACCACTCTACCCCCTATTTCCTTCATAACCTTTGCTGCCACCTGGTTCACTTTTCTCCTTGATCTATATCCTGCTTTGCTCGTGTACGAGTTCCGCCAGAATATCCTCGAAACTATATTGGACCATATCGCCCTCACTGATGGCCATGCCACCTTCAACCATCTCATTGTTCCTGCAACTTTCTCTTCTAGCTCTCTAAGTGGGTGAGCGCCTATGTCGTTCCCCCCCAGATGTATAATTATGGCGTCCGGACACCCCCATCTTCTCCTTGCCAGCTGTATTGTAGGCACTAACTCGTCCCACATCATGCCTCTTTTTCCTACCCATCTAATGCTAACTTCCTTGTGCGATAGTCCCAAATTTACTCCCAGCGCCGATGCTGCAGCCCTAGCCTGTGCCCAATAGACGTAGGAATGCCCTACTATCCACACCCTTAATGCTTTGTCTGTAAAACAAAAAAACAATTTAACCGTTAGAAACATTTTTATTAAGGCCTTACTCGTTTTGCACTCTTATGTAAGATTTGTACGCTGCGGATTTCCATCTCCCTAATATTTTAATTTGTTCCTCTGAACAACCCCTACCCGCTGCGGCGGTCGCTGCTCCTATTCTGAATGAATGCGGCGCGATGTGTGCCTCTTTCCACCCCAATTTCTTAACCACCCTTTGTAATATGCTTTTAAACTGGAAGATTGTTACATCCGAACCGTCTGCATGCCTCAGAAATGTGCGGCCCCCTTTCCTCCCTGCTATCAGGTATTCCTTAACACAGGCCACTGGGCACAGTGTTCCCCCTGTTTTAGCCATATTTAGCCATGCCCCTTTTCCTTCCTTGTCTGTTTTAGATCGTCTTACCAATATTAGCACGGCTTCTTCCCCCCATCTTACATCCCCTGTCTCTACACCCCCTTTACCTATTTTTCTGTTTTTTGGTAACAGCTCCCCTATCCTCATTGCTCCGTGAAATGCTACTAAAAAAGCCGTTCTGAAAATAAGCGCCTTGTCCCTGTTTGCACATACCCCTTCTAGTGCCCCTATCATTTTCTGTAATCTAACCTCAGTTATTGGTTCCCTTTTATCCACTTCCTTCTCTTCCCCTCTTCCCCATGCCCTTGCGATTTTCTTTACTATAAACTTCCTGGAACACTCTATTCCCCCGTATAGCTGCGAACAGTATGAGATCCCTGCTAACACTGCGCTCAATCTCCCCTTTTTTACACCTTCCCTCCGCAGCGCCATCAACCATTCTAAAAATCTTCCTTCCTCCCCTCCTTTCGCCTCCTCCCTATGCTTGCACCATTGTCCCCAATATTTCCTGTACCCTGCCCATGTGCTTGGTGCCAAGGCTTTTTCGACCAGTTCCTCGATTCCTTCTATCCGCTGCCAATCTGCCAAAGAAGCATAGGGCAACATTCACCTTCCTGTCTGGCATTGGGTGCTAGCTCCCTAAACTCCTTCCACTTAAAACAGGATAGCGCATCCGCAACTACGTTTTTGAACCCCGGAATATGCTTGGCCCTGACACATATATTATGCTTTAAACATTTAAAACCAAGTACCTTAGGTACCTAACTACTGGCATTGATGATGCTGATAGCTGATTGATGATTTCGACCACCCCCATGTTGTCGGACCAGCATATTATTGTCCTATTCGCTAGCTCCCCACCCCATAGCTCCATGGCCACCACTATGGGAAATAGTTCCAGCAGCACCAAATTCTTAATCCACCCCATTTCCTTCCAGCTCTCTGGCCATTCTCCTGCGCACCACCTCCCTTGGAAATATGCTCCGTAACCCTTTCCCCCTGCCGCGTCCGTGTATAGTTCCAAATCTACCGCGGGCGCCACCTCCTGCCATATGCACACCCCGTTGAATTCCTGCAAAAACTGGTCCCATACTTTCAGGTCGTCCCTCATCTCCTTTGTTACCCTAATCATATGCTCTGGCTTTTTTGCGCCCCTTGTGCTGATTTCCAATCGCCTTTTGAAAATCCTCCCTATTGGTATTACCTTGAATGCAAAGTTTAACACCCCCAAAGTTTTCTGCATCTCCCTTAGTGTTACTTTTTTACGCGTTGCCATCCATGCTATCATCTCCCTAGCTTTTTCCACCTTATCCTCGGGTAGTTCACATTGCCCTTTCAGCGAATCTATTGTTATGCCTAGGAAAGCGAGTCTCTCGCAAGGGCCCTCCGTCTTTTTGTCTGCCACCGGGACCCCCATCTCCTCGAACAAACCTATCAGTCCCTTCTTCATGCATTCACACCCGTCAGTGCCCGCCCTCCCTACTACCATGAAATCATCCAGGTAGTGGACTATTGAGTCTCTCTTTTGCCTTGCAACCGCTAACCAGTGCAGAAAAGTGCTAAACTTCTCGAAAAATGAGCATGATATAGAGCACCCCATTGGAAGGCATTTATCCACGTAGAACTGCCCTTCGAATTTGCACCCCATCAGTTTAAAACTATCAGGATTAAGCGGCAGTAGCCTAAAAGCCGATTCAATGTCTATTTTTGCCATCATGGCCCCTCTCCCCGCATTCCTTACCAACTGCACTGCGCTGTCAAACGATTGGTACTGCACCGCTGCTTCTGCTTTATCGATAGCATCATTTACCGACCTACCCTTTGGGTATGATAAGTGATGTATCATGCAATATTTCCCTTTCTCCTTCTTGGGCACCACCCCCAAGGGTGAAATGACTAGCTCTGCTATTGGCTTTTCTGCGAATGGCCCCGCCATCCTCCCACATTCTACCTCCTTCCCTAGCTTCTCCTTCAGTACCCCCGGGAGTTCCGCTGCTGATTTCAGGTTTCTAGCTTTCATCGCACCCGCTACCACCCCTTTTACTGGGACTGTAAAACCTTTACTTAACCCTTCAATTAATAAATCTCTATCCTCTATGATAGGGTATGCTTGCAACTCACGAACCAGTCTATCTATTCTCAGAGGGGTTGGCGCCAATCCCCCCAACTTGTCCTCCACCCGCGTTTCCTTGGCTCCGAAAGGACTGCTTCCCATACCCGATGTTACCCCCGTTCTTTCTGCAGTCTACCCCAGGGTGCGCCCCGCCACAGTATCTGCAAATGTGCCTGAACCTGCATGCGCCCCCCCTATCGCACTTTTTCTCATTGTATGCCCAGCGCTCTTATTTGTATTAAACGATGCGCCCCGCCCCCCGTGGGGCCCATCCTGTACCCTCATTACCCTGGTGTATAGGTCTAATATCTTTATACCAAAGTCCCTCCTTCCTTTGTCTCCTAATTGCAAGTTACCCTTCCTAAATTCTGTGTCGTAGTCCTTCCATGCAAACCCCCCATATGTCGTGTAACATTCTGCAATGAAATGGATGTACCTTAACATGCCCTTCACTTTCCCCGGGTTGGCGGTTAAGAAACACTCTGCGTATATAAGTATCCCTTTCACCCATTCTGTAAATGTCTGCTCCCCCTTCTTCCCTTTACCATCCTCGCCCCTAGATTTAACAGCCGCTGCTTCCCTGGTAATTTCGAATATGTCCACATATTTCCCTTTCTGCGCCCTGGCAATTATCTTTGCTTTTAAATGCGTTGTTAGTGGCATTAACAATGTTCCCGTTACCTCATCATCCCCATTAAACACCTCTCCCGTCTCCTCCTGCTCTTGCTCTGTTAGCCCCTTCCTTGCCCCTTTTCCTTGCTTTGCATATATTTTCCTTACTATATTTAATATCCGCTTCTCCCCTTCCCCTTTTACATTCTCATCTTCCGAGTCAAACTCAGATGAACTATCTGACACATTACTGTTCAAGCACAATAGCTTCTTACCTTGCTTTGCCCCTTGGTCACCGCTTGCTGCACCAGTTGCTGCCCCCTGCTTTGCAGCTCCTGCTTCCAGTTCTCTTACTGGGGTTGTTTCTGCTACCACAACGTTTTCCCCCCGCATTGCTGCTGGGTACTTCCGTTGGCTCCTGCTGCTGTGCTCGCTCCGGTGGGCATACCTCCTTTTCGGTGCTCTGTGGGGATAACATAGAAACATTAGTATTCCTTCCTACTTCCTGTGCCCCCGGTGCTTGTACCATTCTCCCCTTCCTACTGGCGTCAGCCATTCTTACCTCGTCCTGCCCCCTGACCCCCCTCCCTCTTTCTGCCTCCCTCATTTGTCCCTCTCCCATTTCCACCCCTGTTTCCATCTCCCTTATTTCTGCCTCCTCCTCTATTAACCTATAGCTATTCCCCTCCGTGTCCCTGATCACCCTCCTGTCTCCCATGCTCCCCCCCATTCCTCTAGCTCTCTTCTGTGGCCTAATGCCATCCTCCCCCCCTCTCCTGAATATCTCTATCCTACTGGGCTCCCCATAGCCCCCCCTCGCTGTCCATGCTCCCCTCTCAGCTCTCTGTCTCCAGTTATTCCCCTGCCCCCAGTTTTCCCATGCTCCCTCCCTCCACTCCCTCCACTCCACTCCCACAGGTGCTCCCTCGGCCCACCGGGACCGAACGGATCTTCCTCTGTCCCCCATCCGTATCCCTGCAGAGATGCTCCTATTGAGAATGGGCCTCTGCCCCACCCGTTACTGCCCGCCGCGTAAGCTCCACCGCCCAATACACCCTGTTCCCAAGATGGCCGCCCCCATTGAGGCATTTCCGCCCCACGCTCGCCGGGTGCGCGCGCGTACGTCACGACCCATGTGACCACCCCTTAACCTATCGTCACCGTGGCCCCTCCTCGCCACGGTGACGTCAATTGGGCCTGCTCGCTGCGCAACCATTATGGGGCTATGTAGCTCGCTTGCGTTCCTAACGCCTGGCGGAAAAATGTGTGTGCTGCAGCCGCCCCCTTGACCCAGCGGAATGGACATGGCGCTGGATGCGGGACTCCCCCTGAACAACACCGGACTATCCCCGCTACCACCAGGGGATACGCCTGTTTCCTCCGCTGCAACGGAAACACTGGCAAGCGGCCCCGTAACTGCTCCTGCGCTCCCCCTGCATGGGGTGCCAACCCCCCCCGGCTTACCTGAACGGCCGACACCGCACCAACCTCCACCTCTCCTTGGACTGTCTGCTGTTCCTTCCTGCTTTTTACCATCCTCTTGATCTTCTTCTGAGCCTGGATCGCCCTGGTCTTCCAGACTGTCTCACCTTCATCCAAGTATCTCCTTGGGATTCTCCTGTTCCTTGCGGTCATCTTGAAGACATCTTCTCTGCAACAAAGAAAAAAGGTTAGTGACTCCTTCCAGCAATCCCCTTCCTTATAACACCTTTACCTCCAGCTCCGCCCCTGTCTCTGCTCCTGACCAATGCCTGCTCTCCTTATCTCTGTCTCATCCCCCACACCTGGCACACCTAGATTCCCCTTTGTTCTCTCCCAGCAGCCCCTCCCTTATGACGTTCCCCTCGCATCCGCTCCCTGCACTAGTTAAAAAAATAAATAAAAACACTACACATGTTATATCCATAAACCAAAAACTAGAATGGTTGAATGCTTCCATTGTAAAAAATGGTTTAATTTTTCTTGTGTTGGACTTAAAAAGGACGATAAGTGTGTTACATCAAGAGCAAGGTTCTATTGCCCAGGTTGCAAAAAATAAATTTAAAAAATATTGGTTCTTATTTTGATTTTCATGTTATTATGCTGTATTTCAATTAATTTTATTGGTGTTAGTGATATAATGTGGCTTTGTTTGTTTGTTTACACATAGTTGTTCCTGTTATTAATCCATAAATAAAATCATGTAATCATATTGTGTCAGGGGCGTATTTAGGTTTTGTGCTGCCCTAGGCACTCAAAATTCTGCTGCCCCCCACCCCACCCCAGGTTTAAGGCCTTTTTTTAGACATAATATTTTTGGGGCAGGGTGTAAAAAATAATAATGTCTTTTTAAGTAGATGTTCACCAGGGCCACACACACACACACACATATATATATACATATATATATATATATATATATATATATATATATATATATATATATATATTAAGACATTATTTTGCAAGTCAGATGATTAAAGTGTTTATATCAGAAAAAATATCCTTCACTGTATGATAGTTTGTCAGTAGGTAGTTGTTTAACCTTAAACATCTTCTTTGGTGATTGACAGTTATTTAAGCAAAATATCTGCTTGGATAAATATGTAATGAATATACAAACTGGCCTTTAAAAGTACTTAAAAAACACAACAGTAGTTATGATAGGTTTAGGAATTGCATCCTAGGGGATAAAGTCACATGATACAATCATAATAAAGCATATACTTGTATTGTATGTATGACAGATAGTCAAACAGTAAATGTACAAGTATTTAGTGACTAATCCGTTCAAGTATTTTAATGCCTAATGAAGATTTATTGAAGGGAGAAAGGCATATGCTGTTTCACAGTGGTCACGGTGTAGTGCACACTGCACTGTGTAGTCTGTGTGAGTCTCAATCACGCGGTGGAGCCAGGAAGAATACCGCATTCCCTCTCAGTCCAGGCTAGGCTGCGCAAGTGAGCTCCACCTCCACTGTCACCACATCATGCACACCCACATACAATCCCATAGGATAGCAATAGCCGGGTCCTGGTTGATTTAGCCACCCGGCCCTGAGTTCAGTAGAGTGGCCCTAGGGACTCAAAATTCTGCTGCCCCTTAAAAATCTGCTGCCCTAGGCACCGGCCTCGTTGGCCTATGCCTTAATACGCCCCTGTATTGTGTGTTTTTTTTTCTTTTATGAATAGTGTTTTTTGTAATCTCTCTTGATCAGGACCTTTCTGAAAACAGGTATCAAAGTAAGATCCCTATGCATTGAAGAAAACATCTAAACCGTTTCACTGTTTTATTTATATTCACAGACCTACATGATTTTTGTATTACTTTTTATCCTATAATACATGGTTTATGTTTCAAATTTCCAGGAAGTAAGGAAGAGAGAGTGGAAGAAAAGGTTAGGGGGTGAAAAGGATTCATGGACAATGAATTAAAAATTTGAGTTAGACAGGGAGGGATAAGTAGAGGAAGAAATATTAAGAAGATAGTAGGAAAAAAAAAAAGATTATAATCATCCAAACTGAACAGGTAGAACATCTCCTATAATACAAACTATATATCATTCATGTCAGCTCTGCCTAATTATAAAAATTTTTTTTTGTATGGTCTCTTATCGAAAATGAGTTGGCAAGATAGGTGTCACACACCCTAACCCATAAAATTTAAAATAATAAGTACTTTGTGTTAAAGAGGCCAAAATGTGTGGTGAGGAACCAGACAGAACACTGGAGATCCCCAGGCTTTAGATTGTAGAAGTGTGTTCAGCATTGCCTTCACTTTAAAAATAAAGATGTTTTATTTAAACTGTGTACTTCAAGTCTGAGAAACTTGTGAATTAACAATCAGCTAGATTACGAGTTTTGAGCGCTAAAGGGAAATTAACGAGCGCTACAAAAGCATTGTTATTTCACCTCCCTAAGCGCTGCTAAGCCACGTCTAAACACCCATAATCTGCTGCCCCTAACATCGACGCCACCTACAGTACAGTTATAAACCCCTAATCTGCCGCCCCCGACATCGACTATACCTACATAAGGTTATTAACCCCTAATCTGCCGCCCCCGACATCGACTATACCTACATAAGGTTATTAACCCCTAATCTGCCGCCCCTAACATCGCCGCCACCTACATTACACTTATTAACACCTAATCTGCCGCCACTATACTAAAGTTATTAACCCCTAAACCTCTGTCCTCCCACATCACTAACACTACATAAAAATATTAACCCCTAAACCTAACCCTAACTTAAATATAATTAAAATAAATCTAAATTAAACTTACATTTATTACCTAAATAATTCCTATTTAAAACTAAATACAAACTTACCTGTCAAAAAAAACCTAAGCTAGCTACAAAATAACTAATAGTTACAGTAGCTATCTTAGGTTTTATTTTTAAGGTAAGTTTGTATTTATTTTAACTAGGTAGACTAGTTAGTAAATAGTTATTAACTATTTACTAACTACCTAGTTAAAATAAATACAAATTTACCTGTAATATAAAACCTAACCTGCCTTACAATAAAACCTAACATTACAATAAAATAAATTAAAATAATTAAATACAATTATCTAAATTATAAAAAAAAAATAAACACTACATTAAACAAAATTAAAAAAAATATCAAAAATAAAAACGAATTACACCTAATCTAATAGCCCTATCAAAATAAAAAAGCCCACCCAAAATAAAAAAAAACCTAGCCTACACTAAACTGCCAATGGCCCTTAAAAGGGCCATTTGCGGGGCATTGTCCCAAAGAAATCAGCTCTTTTACCTGTAAAAAAAAAAATACAAACAACCCCCCAACAGTAAAACCCACCACCCACACAACAAAACCCCCCAAATAAAAACCTATGTAAATAAACCTAAACTAAACATTGCCCTGAAAAGGGCATTTGGATGGGCATTGCCCTTAAAAGGGCATTTAGCTCTTTTAAATTGCCCAAAACACTAATCTACAGTAAAAATAAAACCCACCCAATAAACCCTTAAAAAAACCTAACACTAACCCCCGACGATCCACTTTCATCCTATTGGCTGATCCAATCAGCCAATAGAATGAGAGCTCAATCCAATTGGATCAGCCAATAGGATGAAAGCTCAATCCTATTGGCTGATTGAAACAGCCAATAGGATTTTTTCACCTTTAATTCCTATTGGCTGAATTCTATCAGCCAATTGGAATGTAAGGGACGCCATCTTGGATGACGTCACTTAAAGGGAAACTTCATTTTCCAGCAGATTTCGTAAGAAGAAGATGCTCCGCGCCGGAGCATCTTCAGTGTTTTGAAGATGGACCCACTCCGTGCAGGAGGTCTTGAAGATAGAAGATGCCGTCTGGATGAAGACTTCTGCCTGCTTGGATGAAGACTTCTGCCGCCTGGATGAAGATGGATGTCTGGTCTTCAAAAACTGTAAGTGGATCGTCTGGGGTTAGTGTTAGGTTTTTTTAAGGGTTTATTGGGTGGGTTTTATTTTTAGAGTAGGGTTTTGGGCAAAGTAAAAGAGCTAAATGCCCTTTTAAGGGCAATGGCCATCCAAATGCCCTTTCCAGGGCAATGATTAGCTTAGATTTATTTAGATAGGTCTTTATTTGGGAGGTTTGGTTGTGTGGGTGGTGGGTTTTACTGTTAGGGGGTTGTTTGTATTTTTTTTACAGGTAAAAGAGCTGATTTCTTTGGAGCAATGCCCTGCAAAAGGCCCTTTTAAGGGCCATTGGTAGTTTAGTGTAGGCTAGGTTTTTTTTTATTTTGGGTTGGCTTTTTTATTTTGATAGGGCTATTAGATTAGGTGTAATTCGCTTTTATTTTTGATAATTTAGTTTTTTATTTTGTGTAATTTAGTGGGTTTTTTTAAATTAGATAATTGTATTTAATTTATTTATTTTATTGAAATGTTAGGTTTTATTGTAAGGCAGGTTTGGTTTTATTTTACAGGTAACTTTGTTTTTATTTTAATTAGGTAGTTAGTAAATAGTTAATAACTATTTACTAACTAGTCTACCTAGATAAATAAATACAAACTTACCTGTGAAATAAAAATAAAACCTAAGATAGCTACAATGTAACTAAGTGTGATGCGGGAACCCAGACGTGGACCCGTAGCTCAGTGTGCCTAGTTTTGTTTTGCTGTTTCGTTCAGAGAGGGATTGCCTGATATTTCGGGGCTGGACTGTACGGTGAAGTCAGGATCAGACTGATATGCTACAGGAAAGTTCTTCTCTGTGAAAAGCACATGTTGAGCAAAAAGAAGCTGCTTTTGGTTATCTGGAAAGGTACTGAGTTGGAAGCTGCAAACTTTGTACAAACTCTGAATGAAAATGAGATTGGTATCAAATTTACACGAGTTTGATGGGGAGAGTATTAACTTTCTTGATGTCAATATGTTAGGTAGATGTGCAGAGAGAGTAATCACAAAGGTATACAGGAAACCCATTGCGGGGAATACTCTCCTCCATGCCCAGAGCAATCATCCTAAGCAAGTCTTTAAATCAGTCCTTAAGGGGCAATTTATTAGACTCAGGAGGAATTGTACTTTGGATGATGAATATGAGAGACGATCCCTGGAGTTGGAGGAGAGATTCCTCAAACGAGGCTATAAAGGGAGTGACATTAGAGCCTCCAGAACGAATATTGCGGCAATGATAGAAAATAATTCCTAAAACCAAGAAGGAAAATTAAAGAAAAGTTTGAAGGAGTATCCTTCATAACTGAATACAGTAAACAGTATCACCAAGTATGTAATATTTTCAGGAAACATTTCCCTATGCTCAAGGCGGATGATGGTCTGGTTAATGTAATACCTAAGAGTTGTAGATATGCATTTAGAAAGGGTAGGAGTTTAGGGAACATACTAGCTCCCACACAACTTAAATCAGAACACCCAGAAATTTTATCTTGGCTTAGATTTAAAGGTACATATAAATGCAGCTATGCCCAATGTATTGCCTGTGAATATTTACAGCAGGGAGACGGTTTTACTAGCACAGTCACGGGGGAGAAATGCAAACATTTTTCTTGTTTAAACTGTAGATTTTGTTATGTAATCTATCTCCTTACCTGCATTGAATGTGGGATTCAATATACAGGACTTACCACAAGAGAAACCAGAGAAAGGATTAGAGAGCATGTAACCAATATAAAGGCTGGTAAACTAACTACACCATTGGTGCAACACTTTAGACAGGCTCACTGTAAAAGTGCTCACTCTTTAAGGTGGACCATAATTGAGTTGGTTAAATATAAACAAAGAGGGGGAGACAGAGACAAATTACTGGCCAGGAGGGAAGCTTATTGGATACACAGGCTCAGGACAAGAGTTCCGGATGGATTAAATTCAGAATACGATCTTATTAATTTTTGGGAGTAGAGTATATGTATCAGGTCCTGAGTATGTGTATCCATATGAAGGCAAATTCTGGCTAGCTATCTGTAGGAGTTAACAGTCTCCCCTCTATTAACTAAAATTATACAATATGTTCTTATTTGAACAAACGTAACATTGGTTCTATATGAACTGGAGTTTTTCATAGCATATATTAATCAATGTATTCGTTTTTGTAACATAATTGATTTATATATGTCATAAGTATAGTGTACAGAACATTAGGAGGGGTTACGTATACATATACTGTATACACAATAAAAAGAAATATGTGCCTAAAAGCAATCTGTTTTGGACATGTCTCATGAACCTGTATGCATACAGATGTATTTGTGCTTGTACACATATATGTTTTTCAAAATATAACAGTTGTTTCAATGATCATAACTTTGTATCCTTATAAGTGAGTTATTGCTTTAACATATTTGTAAATTTGAAAGAGTTTGTTCTTTCTACATTGTAATACATTGTTAAATGTTTAGCAATAGTGGGTGTGTTTAAGTTCCGCTCCAAGTAGCAAAAGGTGTAATTGTTTTTAACCTATTAGCAAGTTCTAATTGGTATATAAGGCCAATAGAACAACAGACTGTAGCTACGATTACGGCCTCTTGAGCCGAAACGCGTCAAGCGGACAGTCCTTGGAGTGGAACACCCACCACTTACATTACCATGAGATCCTGATGAGTAATTTCATTATTGTAATGAAAGTTTTAAGAATTCTTCAATAAAAGTTTCCTATATCACCATTCCGGCTACCAGTGCACCTGATTTGTTTTGAGTATTTGGTTTTCCTGAAACGGAGGTCAGCACAGAGGATATCGGATGGTGTTTCCTGCTTTCAAGATCCCACTCACCTCATGCGGCACTTGAAAGTCAAAGGTCAGAAGCCGGTGTAGTCTGATGACGTCAGACGCCGAAAGTGAATGAGCCATTGAGGGTAGTGGAGCGTGGACGGTATCTGCATGGCTTGCTTACCGGAATCGCATTTTTATATCCTGACCAGAGTGTAAAGAGCATCTCTACCTTGGGACAGGCCATTCACAGGTAAATGGCGAAACTTACACCCGGACCGGACAGCTGAATGTGAGGTGAGTGGAAGAGGGTTACAGAGTGGCGGAATTAACCCTAACAGGAACTTACTGCTATTTGGCTTTTACTAAAGCAGAGTCTTTTCTCATGTTGTGATATTAACCCTATGGTGACTATAGGTGCCAACACACATTTGCTATTATTAAGGCTGAAACGTACGTCTGGGGTTTTGCTGTTTCTCTCGTTCAGAGAGGGATTGCCTGGTATTTCGGGGCTGGACTGTACAGTGAAGTCAGAATCAGACTGATATGCTACAAGCAAAAAGAGGCTGCTTCTTGGGTGGTCACTAGCCATAGAACAAGCTATTATGCTATTGTTTGTTACCAGGTTGAGCGCTTCTCTATTTTTATTTATACCTAGGTAGCTGTCTGGAGCACTACATGGCAGGAAATAGTGCTGCCATCTAGTGCTCTCGCATATGAATATTTTTTGCAATACTGCTGCCATATGATGCTCTAGACGTTTATACTCCTGAGCTAACATCCCTGCTTTTCAACAAAAGATAAGAGAAAATAAAATGTGATAATAGAAGTACATTTGAAAGTATTTTAAAATGGTATGTTCTATCTGAATAATGGGGGGTGGAAATGGGGTTTCATGCACCTTTAATAAAGATCTATAAAATATATATATTTTTTTATTTGTTATATTTTGTTGTTTAATTCATTGGGCTCCATTTCACAACTGTCGAGCGGACGTGATTCACTGTAGCGAATCATGCGCCGGACATCACATTTATCATTGCACAAGCATTTAACTACTAATGCTTGTGCAATGCCTCCACCTCCTCACTGGTGGCCAATCGGATCAGAATGATTTCAATCCGCTAACTTTTAGGTGTAGGACTGGTTAGGGAGCAGCGTTCTTTACAACCGCTGCTTCTTAACTTTCGTTTCAGTCGATCCTCCGAAGCAGCACCTGCTGCTCGAGCAATGGAGCCCATTGCGTGTAATTTGTTTGTGCTTTGGTTATACCAATGTAAAGCATGCAACATTTAAAAGGATATTAAGGTAAAAAATGAAATGGGCATGGGGGCAATTCAATTTGAAATATAAGGATATTTGCAATATACTTTCATCATCAAAATGCTTCTAGAAAAAGTTAAAACTGATTTTCTGCAGCATATCCACATATCCCATACGCCATGCTGGCGGTGGTGTATATTGTCTCTAAATACATAATTGGTGTCATAAAAGTCACTCCTGACTCTGAAATAGTGTGGTGTTTTGAAAAGTGGTGCATAGTCCTTCACAGGATATGTGCGTATGCCATTAAAAAAACAGTAATAAATTCTACTAGAAGCAAAATTGCTAATGTAAATATATATAAAATATGGTAATATTTTTCATTGAAATGCCCCCATGCACATTTAGTTTTTGACCTTTCTATCCCTTTAAATATAATTTAGCAAAAGCTGTTTTCTGCATTTGACCATGTAGATTTTAATTTGAGATTTTTTTTTTAAATTTCTTCTCTAGGTATGTGCAGCTGAATTTACTGAGTTCTGAGCTATATCGAAGATATACATATGATGTTCCTGTTAGCTTAAAACGTGAATTTGTAGCACATATCCTAAACAGATTGTCAACTAACCTTAGTGCTGAAGATGTTACAATTATAAATGGTACAGCAGGAATATTCAGTATTACAAGTGAATTTGAAAAAGAGAAAAAGTATATGGTAGATTTTTCACAAACCGTACCATCATGCAGCTGTGAAAACTGGCGAAAACATTTACTGCCCTGCAAGCATATGTGTTGTATTTTTAAATTTGTTGAGGACTGGGGATGGGAAAAGCTTAATCCAGCCTACACTACAAACCCACTTTTTGTTTTGGATAAAGACTGCTTTATATCGAAAGGTTTAGAGGAGCCAGGCAAACATGTTACTAAAGGTTGTATTTCTATAACATTTAGCAATTCTAATTTAACAGAGCTCCCACCACGGAAAAGAGCTAAAAGAACAATATTAATACGTAATTGTACTCAGAAACTTAAAAGACTTGTAGACACAGTATATTTAATAAAGTATGAGGCATATCTTGTACAGCTGGAAACTGTCATCAGTAATATTTTAGAAATGGCGTTGAATAAAAATACCGGCAGGCTATGGCCTCCCATTGGTTGAGTCTCTTACAGATATTCTGCCACTGCCTAAAAGGCTTTATGGAAAACCTAAACAGCCAGGGTCACAAAGATATGGGCTGAAAGCTGACAATTTAAAATGAGATGTTTGGGAAAATGTTGATAACCCACCTGTTTTAATATTGGAAGAGAATGAAAATCTAGAAAATATATCCACAGATTCAGACAGATGGGTATCCATATGTAATGCTTTGCAATTGTTAATTGCTATAAACTTCCCATCAATCTCAGGGCTGTGTGATACTGTAATACTAGCTCATGATTCTGTCTCCAACATTAACACTAATTCTGTAATACAGATTCATCATTTATGCGCTCATTGGGTTGTATCTTACACAGCAGGGGAATCTGCAAAGATTTTTGACTCCATCAGAACATCCAGAATTCAAGAAACACTTAAAAAACAGCTATTAAAATTGTATGAATCTCTTTGTATTGGAGAATTTAGTGTGCTTGAAGTGGATTTAATTTGTTGTTAGATTCAAGAGAGTAGCAATGACTGTGGTCCATTTTCCATTGCAAACGCTGTAACGTTGGTTTACGGTCATGATTTAAGAAACATAAATTTCTGTCAAAATCAAATGCGAGTTCATATTGTTCCCTGCCTAGAAGAACAAAAGTTATCTATGTTTCCCCATAAAAAGTTCCCAAAAAAACTTTTTCAAAGAAAATTCAGTTAACAAAACACTGCACATGTTATATCCATAAACCAAAAACTAGCATGGTTGAATGCTTCCATTGTAAAAAATGGTTTCATTTTTCTTGTGTTGGACTTAAAAAGGACGATAAGTGTGTTACATCAAGAGCGAGGTTCTATTGCCCAGGTTGCAAAAAAATAAATTAAAAAAATTCTTATTCTTATTTTGATTTTCATGTTATGCTGTATTTCAAATCATTTTATTGGTGTTAGTGATATAATGTAGCTTTGTTTGTTTGTTTACATATAGTTGTTTCTGTTATTAATCCATAAATAAAATCATATAATCATATTGTGTGTTTTTTTCTTTTATGAATAGTGTTTTTTGTAATCTCTCTTGATCAGGACCTTTCTGAAAACAGGTCAAAGTAAGATCCCTATGCATTGAAGAAAACATCTAAAACGTTTCACTGTTTTATTTATATTCTCAGACCTACATGATTCTTGTATTACTTTTTATCCTATAATACATGGTTTATGTTTCAAATTTCCAGGAAGTAAGGAAGAGAGAGTGGAAGAAAAGGTTAGGGGGTGAAAAGGATTCATGGACAATGAATTAAACATTTGAGTTAGACAGGGAGGGATAAGTAGAGGAAGAAATATTAAGAAGATAGTAGGAAAAAATATAGATTATAATCAACCACACTGAACAGGTAGAACATCTCCTATAATACAAACTATATATCATTCATGTCAGCTCTGCCTAATTATAAAAACAATATTTTGTATGGTTTCTTATCGAAAATGAGTTTACAAGATAGGTGTCACACACCCTAACCCATAAAATTATAAGTTGTAGAAAGCAGATTTTAAAATAAGAGAAGTACTTTGTGTTAAAGAGGCCGAAATGTGTGGTGAGGAACCAGACAGAACACTGGAGATCCCCAGGCTTTAGATTGTAGAAGTGTGTTCAGCATTGCCTTCACTTTAAAAATAAAGATGTTTTATTTAAACTGTGTACTTCAAGTCTGAGAAACTTGTGAATTAACAATCAGCTAGATTACAAGTTTTGAGCGCTAAAGGGAAATTAACGAGTGCCACAAAAGCGTTGTTATTTCACCTCCCTATAGCGCTGCTATTACAGGTTTTAAAAAAGCAGGCTTGTGCGGGCGATATGGTTGTGTTGAGCTCCATACCGCACCGAAATACAAGAGCTGCTTTGACGTGCTCATGCACGATTTCCCCATAGACATCAATGGGGAGAGCCGGCAAAAATAAAGTCTAACACCTGCAATCGCAGAATAAAAAGCTCCGTAACGCAGCCCCATTGATGTCTATGGGGAAAGAAAAAGTTATGTTTAAACCTAACACCCTAACATAAAAACCACGTCTAAACACCCCTAATCTGCTGCCCCTAACATCGCTGCCACCTACAGTACAGTTATTAACCCCTAATCTGCCGCCCCCAACATCGCCTATACCTACATAAAGTTATTAACCCCTAATCTGCTGCCCCTAACATCGCTGCCACCTACAGTACAGTTATTAACCCCTAATCTGCCGCCCCCAACATCGCCTATACCTACATAAAGTTATTAACCCCTAATCTGCCGCCCCTAACATCGCCACCACCTACATTACACTTATTAACACCTAATCTGCCGCCCCAATGTTGCCACTACTATACTAAAGTTATTAACCCCTAAACCTCTGTCCTCCCACATCACTAACACTACATAAAAATATTAACCCCTAAACCTAACCCTAAGCATAACCCTAACCCCCCCTAACTTAAATATAATTAAAATAAATCTAAATTAAACTTACATTTATTACCTAAATAATTCCTATTTAAAACTAAATACAAACTTACCTATAAAAAAAAAACCTAAGCTAGCTACAAAATAACTAATAGTTACAGTAGCTTTCTTAGGTTTTATTTTTATTTTACAGGTAAGTTTGTATTTATTTTAACTAGGTAGACTAGTTAGTAACTATTTACTAACTACCTAGTTAAAATAAATACAAATTTACCTGTAATATAAAACCTAACCTGCTTTACAATAAAACCTAACATTACAATAAAATAAATTAAAATAATTAAATACAATTATCTAAATTATAAAAAAAATAAAATACTAAATTAAACAAAATTAAAAAAAATTATCAAAAATAAAAACGAATTACACCTAATCTAATAGCCCTATCAAAATAAAAAAGCCCACCCAAAATAAAAAAAACCCCTAGCCTACACTAAACTACCAATGGCCCTTAAAAGGGCCATTAGCGGGGCATTGTCCCAAAGAAATCAGCTTTTACCTGTAAAAAAAAAAAAATACAAACAACCCCCCAACAGTAAAACCCACCACCCACACAACAAAACCCCCCAAATAAAAACCTATCTAAATAAACCTCCATTTTCATTTTCCAGCGGATTTCGTAAGAAGAGGATGCTTGAAGATGGACCCGCTCCGCGCCGGATGTCTTGAAGATAGAAGATGCCATCTGGATGAAGACTTCTGCCTGCTTGGATGAAGACTGCTGCCAGCTTTGAGGAGGACTTCTGCCCGCGGTGGGTTTTACTGTTAGGGGGTTGTTTGTATTTTTTTTACAGGTAAAAGAGCTGATTTCTTTGGGGCAATGCCCTGCAAAAGGCCCTTTTAAGGGCCATTGGTAGTTTAGTGTAGGCTAGGTTTTTTTTTTTTGTGTGGGCTTTTTTATTTTGATAGGGCTATTAGATTAGATATAATTCGTTTTTATTTTTGATAATTTAGTTTTTTATTTTGTGTAATTTAGTGGGGGTTTTTAATTAGATAATAATGTTTAATTTAATTTATTTTATTGTAATGTTAGGTTTTATTGTAATGCAGGTTAGGTTTTATTTTACAGGTAACTTTGTTTTTAATTTAACTAGGTAGTTATTAAATAGTTAATAACTATTTACTAACTAGCCTACCTAGTTAAATAAATACATTCTTCTCTGTGAAAAGCACACGTTGAGCAAAAAGAGGCTGCTTTTGGTCATCTGGAAAGGTACTGAATTGGAAGCTGCAAATTTTGTACAAACTCTGAATGAAAATGAGATTGGTATTAAATTTACACGAGTTTGACGGGGAGAGTATTAACTTTCTTGACGTCAAGTAGATGTGCAGAGAGAGTAATCACAAAGGTATACAGGAAACCCATTGCGGGGAATACTCTCCTCCATGCCCAGAGCAATCATCCTAAGCGAGTCTTTAAATCAGTCCTTAAGGGACAATTTATTAGACTCAGGAGGAATTGTACTTTGGATGATGAATATGAGAGACAATCCCTGGAGCTGGAGGAGAGATTCCTCAAACGAGGCTATAAAGGGAGTGACATTAGAGCCTCCAGAATGAATATTGCGGCAATGGATAGAAAAGAATTTCTAAAACCAAGAAGGAAAATTAAAGAAAAGTTTGAAGGAGTATCCTTCATAACTGAATACAGTAAACAGTATCACTAAGTATGTAATATTGTCAGGAAACATTTCCCTATGCTCAAGGCGGATGATGGTCTGGTTAATGTAATACCTAAGGGTTGTAGATATGCATTTAGAAAGGGTAGGTGTTTAGGGAACATACTAGCTCCCACACAACTTAAATCAGAACACCCAGAAATTTCATCTTGGCTTAGATTTAAAGGTACATATAAATGCAGCTATGCCCAATGTATTGCCTGTGAATATTTACAGCAGGGAGACGGTTATACTAGCACACGGGGGAGAAATTCAAACATTTTTCTTGTTTAAACTGTAGATCTTGTTATATAATCTATCTCCTTACCTGCATTGAATGTGGGATTCAATATACAGGACTTACCACAAGAGAAACCAGAGAAAGGATTAGAGAGCATGTAACCAATATAAAGGCTGGTAAACTAACTACACCATTGGTGCAACACTTTAGACAGGCTCACTGTAAAAGTGCTCACTCTTTAAGGTGGACCATAATTGAGCTGGTTAAATGTAAACAAAGAGGGGGGGACAGAGAAAATTACTGGCCAGGAGGGAAGCTTATTGGATACACAGGCTCAGGACAAGAGTTCCGGATGGATTAAATTCAGAATACGATCTTATTCATTTTTGGGAGTAGAGGTCCTGAGTATATGTATCGAGGTCCTGAGTATGTTTATCCATATGAAGGCAAATTCTGGCTAGCTATCTGAAGGGGTTAACAGTCTCCCCTCTATTTACTAAAATTATACAATATGTTCTTATTTGAACAAACGTAACATTGGTTCTATATGAACTGGAGTTTTTCATAGCATATATTAATCAATGGATTCCTTTTTGTAACATAATTGATTTATATATGTCATAAGTATAGTGTACAGAACATTAGGATGGGTTACCTGTATGCATACAGATGTATTTGTGCTTGTACACATATATGTTTTTCAAAATATAACAGTTGTTTCAATGATCATAACTTTGTATCCTTATAAGTGAGTTATTGCTTTAACATATTTGTAAATTTGAAAGAGTTTGTTCTTTCTACATTGTAATACATTGTTAAATGTTTAGCAATAGTGGGTGTGTTTAAGTTTCGCTCCAAGTAGCAAAAGGTGTAATTGTTTTTAACCTATTAGCAAGTTCAAATTGGTATATAAGGCCAATAGAACAACAGACTGTAGCTACGATTACGGCCTCTTGAGCCGAAACACGTCAAGCAGACAGTCCTTGGAGTGGAACACCACTTACATTACCATGAGATCCTGATGAGTAATTTCATTATTGTAATGAAAGTTTTAAGAATTCTTCAATAAAAGTTTCCTTTATCACCATTCCGGCTACCAGTGCACCTGATTTGTTTTGAGTATTTGGTTTTCCTGAAACGGAGGTCAGCACAGAGGATATCGGATGGTGTTTCCTGCTTTCAAGATCCCACTCACCTCATGCGGCACTTGGAAGTCAAAGGTCAGAAGCCGGTGTAGTCTGATGACGTCAGACGCCGAAAGTGAATGAGCCATTGAGGGTAGTGGAGCGTGGACGGTATCTGCATGGCTTGCTTACCGGAATCGCATTTTTATATCCTGACCAGAGTGCAAAGAGCATCTCTACCTTGGGACAGGCCATTCGCAGGTAAATGGCGAAACTTACACCCGGACCGGACAGCTGAATGTGAGGTGAGTGGAAGAGGGTTACAGAGTGGCGGAATTAACCCTAACAGGAACTTACTGCTATTTGGCTTTTACTAAAGCAGAGTCTTTTCTCATGTTGTGATATTAGCCCTATGGTGACTATAGGTGCAGACACACATTTGCTATTATTAAGGCTGAAACGTACGTCTGGGGTTTTGCTGTTTCTCTCGTTCAGAGAGGGATTGCCTGGTATTTCGGGGCTGGACTGTACGGTGAAGTCAGGATCAGACTGATATGCTACAGGAAAGCTCTTCTCTGTGAAAGGCACATGTTGAGCAAAAAGAGGCTGCTTCTTGGGTGGTCACTAGCCATAGAACAAGCTATTATGCTATTGTTCGTTACCAGGTTGAGCGCTTCTCTATTTTTATTTATACCTAGGTAGCTGTCTGGAGCACTACATGGCAGGAAATAGTGCTGCCATCTAGTGCTCTTGCATATGAATATTTTTTGCAATACTGCTGCCATATGATGCTCTAGACATGTATATACTCCTGAGCTAACATCCCTGCTTTTCGACAAAAGATAAGAGAAAATAAAATTTGATAATAGAAGTACATTTGAAAGTATTTTAAAATGGTATGTTCTATCTGAATAATGGGGTGGAAATGGGGTTTCATGAACCTTTAATAAAGATCTATAAAATATATATATTTTTTTATTTGTTATATTTTGTTGTTTAATTCATTGGGCTCCATTTCACAACTGTCGAGCGGACGTGATTCACTGTAGCGAATCATGCGCCGGACATCACATTTATCATTGCACAAGCATTTAACTAGTAATGCTTGTGCAATGCCGCTACCTACTCACTGGTGGCCAATCGGATCAGAATGATTTCAATCCGCTAACCTTTAGGGTGTAGGACTGGTTAGGGAGCAGCATTCTTTACAACCGCTGCTTCTTAACTTTCGTTTCAGTCGATCCTCCGAAGCAGCACCTGCTACTCGAGCAATGGAGCCCATTGCGTGTAATTTGTTTGTGCTTTGGTTATACCAATGTAAAGCATGCAACATTTGAAAGGATATTAAGGTAAAAAATGAAATGGGCATGGGGGCAATTCAATTTGAAATATAAGGATATTTGCAATATACTTTCATAATCAAAATGCTTCTAGAAAAAGTTAAAACTGATTTTCTGCAGCATATCCACATATCCCATACACCATGCTGGCGGTGGTGTATATTGTCTCTAAATATATAATTGGTGTCATAAAAGACTCTGAAATAGTGTGGTGTTTTGAAAAGTGGTGCATAGTCCTTCACAGGATATGTGCGTATGCCATTAAAAAACAGTAATAAATTCTACTAGAAGCAAAATTGCTAATGTAAATATATATAAAAAATTGTAATATTTTTCATTGAAATGCCCCCATGCACATTTAGTTTTTGACCTTTCTATCAGTAATAAATTCTACTAGAAGCAAAATTGCTAATGTAAATATATATAAAAAATTGTAATATTTTTCATTGAAATGCCCCCATGCACATTTAGTTTTTGACCTTTCTATCCCTTTAAATATAATTTAGCAAAAGCTGTTTTCTGCATTTGACCATGTAGATTTTAATTTGAGATTTTTTTTTAAATTTCTTCTCTAGGTATGTGAATTTACTGAGTTCTGAGCTATATCGAAGATATACATATGATGTTCCTGTTAGCTTAAAAAAACGTCCACGTGAATTTGTAGCACATATCCTAAACAGATTGTCAACTAACCTTAGCGCTGAAGATGTTACAATTATAAATGGTACAGCAGGAATATTCAGTATTACAAGTGAATTTGAAAAAGAGAAAAAGTATATGGTAGATTTTTCACAAACCGTACCATCATGCAGCTGTGAAAACTGGCGAAAACATTTACTGCCCTGCAAGCATATGTGTTGTATTTTTAAATTTGTTGAGGACTGGGGATGGGAAAAGTTTAATCCAGCCTACACTACAAACCCACTTTTTGTTTTGGATAAAGACTGCTTTATATCGAAAGTTTTAGAGGAGCCAGGCAAACATGTTACTAAAGGTTGTATTTCTACAACATTTAGCAATTCTAATTTAACAGAGCTCCCACCACGGAAAAGAGCTAAAAGAACAATATTAATACGTAATTGTACTCAGAAACTTAAAAGACTTGTAGACACAGTATATTTAATAAAGTATGAGGCATATCTTGTACAGCTGGAAACTGTTATTTTAGAAATGGCGTTGAATAAAAATACCGGCAGACTATGGCCTCCCATTGGTTGAGTCTCTTACAGATATTCTGCCACTGCCTAAAAGTCTTTATGGAAAACCTAAACAGCCAGGGTCACAAAGATATGGGCTGAAAGCTGACAATTTAAAATGAGATGTTTGGGAAAATGTTGATAACCCATCTGTTTTAATATTGGAAGAGAATGAAAATCTAGAAAATATATCCACAGATTCAGACAGATGGGTATCCATATGTAATGCTTTGCAATTGTTAATTGCTATAAACGTCCCATCAATCTCAGGGCTGTGTGATACTGTAATACTAGCTCATGATTCTGTCTCCAACATTAACACTAAGGGGGATATTTATCAAAGGTCTGTCGGACCTGATCCGACAGTACGGATCAGGTCCGACAGACCTCGCTGAATGCGGAGAGCAATACGCTCTCCGTATTCAGCATTGCACCAGTGAGCAGCTGGTGCAACGCCGCCCCCCTGCAGACTCGGGGTGTCAATCAACCCGATAGTACTCGATCGGGTTGAATTCCGGCTTTCTCTGTCCGCCTGCTCAGAGCAGGACTGCTTCATAAGTGCTGTTTCTGGCGAGTCTGAAGACTTGCCAGAAACACGGGTCCTCAAGCTCCATCCGGAGCTTGATAAATGGGCCTCTAATTCTGTAATACAGATTCATCATTTAGGCGCTCATTGGGTTGTATCCTACACAGCAGGGGAATCTGCAAAAATTTTTGACTCCATCAGAAAATCCAGAATTCAAGAAACACTTAAAAAACAGCTATTAAAATTGTATGAATCTCTTTGTATTGGATAATTTAGCGTGCTTGAAGTGGATTTAATTTGTAGTCAGATTCATGAGGGTAGCAATGACTGTGGTCCATTTTCCATTGCAAACGCTGTAACGTTGGTTTACGGTCATGATTTAAGAAACATAAATTTCTGTCAAAATCAAATGCGAGTTCATATTGTTCCCTGCCTAGAAGAACAAAAGTTATCTATGTTTCCCCATAAAAAGTTCAAAAAAAACTTTTTCAAAGAAAATTCAGTTAACAAAACACTGCACACGTTATATCCATAAACCAAAAAACTAGCATGGTTGAATACTTCCATTGTAAGAAATGGTTTCATTTTTCTTGTGTTGGACTTAAAAAGGACGATAAGTGTGTTACATCAAGAGCGAGGTTCTATTGCCCAGGTTGCAAAAAATAAATGTA
Organism: Bombina bombina; assembly: GCF_027579735.1. Lineage (NCBI taxonomy): Eukaryota > Metazoa > Chordata > Amphibia > Anura > Bombinatoridae > Bombina > Bombina bombina. Next base: position 414,243,926 of record NC_069501.1, read on the forward strand.
AAAAATTCTGATTCTTATTTTGATTTTCATGTTATGCTGTGTTTCAAATCATTTTATTGGTGTTAGTGATATAATGTGGCTTTGTTTGTTTGTTTACATATAGTTGTTTCTGTTATTAATCCATAAATAAAATCATATAATCATATTGTCTGTTTTTTTGTTTTATGAATAGTGCTTTTTGTAATCTCTCTTGATCAGGACCTTTCTGAAAACAGGTATCAAAGTAAGATCCCTATGCATTGAAGAAAACATCTAAACCGTTTCACTGTTTTATTTATATTCTCAGACCTACATGATTCTTGTATTACTTTTTATCCTATAATACATGGTTTATGTTTCAAATTTCCAGGAAGTAAGGAAGAGAGAGTGGAAGAAAAGGTTAGGGGGTGAAAAGGATTCATGGACAATAAATTAAACATTTGAGTTAGACAGGGAGGGATAAGTAGAGGAAGAAATATTAAGAAGATAGTAGGAAAAAATATAGATTATAATCAACCACACTGAACAGGTAGAACATCTCCTATAATACAAACTATATATCATTCATGTCAGCTCTGCCTAATTATAAAAACAATATTTTGTATGGTTTCTTATCGAAAGTTAGTTTGCAAGATAGGTGTCACACACCCTAACCCATAAAATTATAAGTTGTAGAAAGCAGATTTTAAAATAAGAGAAGTACTTTGTGTTAAAGAGGCCGAAATGTGTGGTGAGGAACCAGACAGAACACTGGAGATCCCCAGGCTTTAGATTGTAGAAGTGTGTTCAGCATTGCCTTCACTTTAAAAATAAAGATGTTTTATTTAAACTGTGTACTTCAAGTCTGAGAAACTTGTGAATTAACAATCAGCTAGATTACGAGTTTTGAGCGCTAAAGGGAAATTAACGAGTGCCACAAAAGCGTTGTTATTTTACCTCCCTATAGCGCTGCTATTATGGGTTTTAAAAAAGCAGGCTTGTGCGGGCGATATGGTTGTGTTGAGCTCCATACCGCACCGAAATACAAGAGCTGCTTTGATGTGCTCATGCATGATTTCCCCATAGACATCAATGGGGAGAGCCGGCAAAAATAAAGTCTAACACCTGCAATCGCAGAATAAAAAGCTCCGTAACGCAGCCCCATTGATGTCTATGGGGAAAGAAAAAGCCACGTCTAAAGACCCCTAATCTGCTGCCCCTAACATCGCAGCCACCTACAGTACAGTTATTAACCCCTAATCTGCCGCCCCCGACATCGCCTATACCTACATAAAGTTATTAACCCCTAATCTGCCGCCCCTAACATCGCCGCCACCTACATTACACTTATTAACACCTAATCTGCCGCCCCAATGTTGCCACCACTATACTAAAGTTATTAACCCCTAAACCTCTGTCCTCCCACATCACTAACACTACATAAAAATATTAACCCCTAAGCATAACCATAACCCCCCTAACTTAAATATAATTAAAATAAATCTAAATTAAACTTACATTTAATACCTAAATAATTCCTATTTAATACTAAATACAAACTTACCTGTAAAAAAAAAAACCTAAGCTAGCTACAAAATAACTAATAGTTACAGTAGCTATCTTAGGATTTATTTTTATTATACAGGTAAGTTTGTATTTATTTTAACTAGGTAAACTAGTTAGTAAATAGTTATTAACTATTTACTAACTACCTAGTTAAAATAAATACAAATTTACCTGTAATATAAAACCTAACCTGCCTTACAATAAAACCTAACATTACAATAAAATAAATTAAAATAATTAAATACAATTATCTAAATTATAAAAAAAACAAAATACTAAATTAAACAAAATAAAAAAATTTATCAAAAATAAAAACGAATTACACCTAATCTAATAGCCCTATCAAAATAAAAAAGCCCAAACAAAATAAAAAAAAAACCCTAGCCTACACTAAACTGCCAATGGCCCTTAAAACCAGCTCTTTTACCTGTAAAAAAAAATAAAATACAAACAACCCCCCAACAGTAAAACCCACCACCCACACAACAAAACCCCCCAAATAAAAACCTAAATTAAACATTGCCCTGAAAAGGGCATTTGGATGGGCATTGCCCTTAAAAGGGCATTTAGCTCTTTTACAGTGCCCAAAACCCTAATCTAAAAATAAAACCCACCCAATAAACCCTTAAAAAAACCTAACACTAACTCCCGACGATACACTTTCATCCTATTGGCTGATCCAATCAGCCAATAGAATGAGAGCTCAATCCAATTGGATCAGCCAATAGGATGAAAGCTCAATCCTATTGGCTGATTGAAACAGCCAATAGGATTTTTTCACCTTTAATTCCTATTGGCTGATAGAATTCTATCAGCCAATCGGAATGTAAGGGACGCCATCTTGGATGATGTCACTTAAAGGGAAACTTCATTTTCCAGCGGATTTCATAAGAAGAGGATGCTCCGCGCCGGATGTCTTGAAGATGGACCCGCTCCGCGCCGGATGTCTTAAAGATAGAAGATGCCGTCTGGATGAAGACTGCTGCCGGCTTTGAGGAGGACTTCTGCCTGCGGTGGGTTTTACTGTTAGGGGGTTGTTTGTATTTTTTTTACAGGTAAAAGAGCTGATTTCTTTGGAGCAATGCCCTGCAAAAGGCCCTTTTAAGGGCCTTTGGTAGTTTAGTGTAGGCTAGGTTTTTTTTTTTATTTTGGGTGGGCTTTTTTATTTTGATAGGGCTATTAGATTAGGTGTAATTCGTTTTTATTTTTGATAATTTAGTTTTTTATTTTGTGTAATTTAGTGGGGGTTTTTTTATTAGATAATTGTATTTAATTAATTTAATTTATTGTAATGTTAGGTTTTATTGTAAGGCAAGTTAGGTTTTATTTTACAGGTAACTTTGTTTTTATTTTAACTAGGTAGTTAGTAAATAGTTAATAACTATTTACTAACTAGCCTACCTAGTTAAATAAATACAAACTTACCTGTGAAATAAAAATAAAACCTAAGATAGCTACAATGTAACTAAGTGTGATACGGGAACCCAGACGTGGACACATAGCTCAGTGTGCCTAGAGGGATATGGCTGCACCTCACTGACGAGGACCAAAATAGGCTGAAACATACGTCTGGGGTTTTGCTGTTTCGTTCAGAGAGGGATTGCCTGATATTTCGGGGCTGGACTGTACGGTGAATCAGGATCAGACTGATATGCTACAGGAAAGTTCTTCTCTGTGAAAAGCACATGTTGAGCAAAAAGAGGCTGCTTTTGGTCATCTGGAAAGGTACTGAGTTGGAAGCTGCAAACTTTGTACAAACTCTGAATGGTATCAAATTTACACGAGTTTGACGGGGAGAGTATTAACTTTCTTAACGTCAATATGTTAGGTAGATGTGCAGAGAGAGTAATCACAAAGGTATACAGGAAACCCATTGCGGGGAATACTCTCCTCCATGCCCAGAGCAATCATCCTAAGCGAGTCTTTAAATCAGTCCTTAAGGGACAATTTATTAGACTCAGGAGGAATTGTACTTTGGATGATGAATATGAGAGACAATCCCTGGAGCTGGAGGAGAGATTCCTGAAACGAGGCTATAAAGGGAGTGACATTAGAGCCTCCAGAATGAATATTGCGGCAATGGATAGAAAAGAATTTCTAAAACCAAGAAGGAAAGTTAAAGAAAAGTTTGAAGGAGTATCCTTCATAACTGAATACAGTAAACAGTATCACCAAGTATGTAATATTGTCAGGAAACATTTCCCTATGCTCAAGGCGGATGATGGTCTGGTTAATGTAATACCTAAGGGTTGTAGATATGCATTTAGAAAGGGTAGGAGTTTAGGGAACATACTAGCTCCCACACAACTTAAATCAGAACACCCAGAAATTTCATCTTGACTTAGATTTTAAAGGTACATATAAATGCAGCTATGCAAGACCAACTGACACACCTGTGTTGTTTTTACCTGTGAGCCTGCTGGGCCTGTGAGCCCTTACATGTTTTTACGTTGTGCTGAATAAATAGTATTTTTTACCTATTTGAACTGTTCGTCTCTGTGGTGCGCCCTTCTACTGGATTACTTTGCACTTATATAAGCTGGCAGACTTATTTTGGGGCTGCATAACAGGACTTTCAAAGATTGCAATACACACCCACTCTCCATTGAGCCGACAGGAGGATTGGTATTCTCACCCCCTACAGCAACCTAATTTGGAGCGGTGAGTCGAGCGCTATTCACACAGACCCATACTGTGCTGTATAAATGCAGCTATGCCCAATGTATTGCCTGTGAATATTTACAGCAGGGAGACGGTTTTACTAGCACAGTCACGGGGGAGAAATTCAAACATTTTTCTTGTTTAAACTGTAGATCTTGTTATGTAATCTATCTCCTTACCTGCATTGAATGTGGGATTCAATATACAGGACTTACCACAAGAGAAACCAGAGAAAGGATTAGAGAGCATGTAACCAATATAAAGGCTGGTAAACTAACTACACCATTGGTGCAACACTTTAGACAGGCTCACTGTAAAAGTGCTCACTCTTTAAGGTGGACCATAATTGAGCTGGTTAAATATAAACAAAGAGGGGGAGACAGAGACAAATTACTGGCCAGGTGGGAAGCTTATTGGATACACAGGCTCAGGACAAGAGTTCCGGATGGATTAAATTCAGAATACGATCTTATTAATTTTTGGGAGTAGAGGTCCTGAGTATATGTATCGAGGTCGTGAGTATCTGTATCCATATGAAGGCAAATTCTGGCTAGCTATCTGAAGGAGTTAACAGTCTCCCCTCTATTTACTAAAATTATACAATATGTTCTTATTTGAACAAACGTAACATTGGTTCTATATGAACTGGAGTTTTTCATAGCATATATTAATCAATGGATTCCTTTTTGTAACATAATTGATTTATACATGTCATAAGTATAGTGTACAGAACATTAGGAGGGGTTACGTATACATATATACACAATAAACAGAAATATGTGCCTAAAAGCAATCTGTTTTGGACATGTCTCATGAACCTGTATGCATACAGATGTATTTGTGCTTGTACACATATATGTTTTTCAAAATATAACAGTTGTTTCAATGATCATAACTTTGTATCCTTATAAGTGAGCTATTGCTTTAACATATTTGTAAATTTGAAAGAGTTTGTTCTTTCTACATTGTAATACATTGTTAAATGTTTAGCAATAGTGGGTGTGTTTAAGTTCCGCTCCAAGTAGCAAAAGGTGTAATTGTTTTTAACTTATTAGCAAGTTCTAATTGGTATATAAGGCCAATAGAACAACAGACTGTAGCTACGATTACGGGCTCTTGAGCCAAAACGCGTTAAGCGGACAGTCCTTGAAGTGGAACACACACCACTTACATTACCATGAGATCCTGATGAGTAATTTCATTATCGTAATGAAAGTTTTAAGAATTCTTCAATAAAAGTTTCCTTTATCACCATTCTGGCTACCAGTGCACCTGATTTGTTGTGACTATTTTGTTTTCCTGAAACGGAGGTCAGCACAGAGGATATCGGATTGTGTTTCCTGCTTTCAAGATCCCACTCACCTCATGCGGCACTTGGAAGTCAAAGGTCAGAAGCCGGTGTAGTCTGATGACGTCAGACGCCGAAAGTGAATAAGCCATTGAGGGTAGTGGAGCGTGGACGGTATCTGCATGGCTTGCTTACCGGAATCGCATTTGGATATCCTGACCAGAGTGTAAAGAGCCTCTCTACCTTGGGACAGGCCATTCGCAGGTAAACGACGAAACTTACACTCGGACCGGACAGCTGAATGTGAGGTGAGTGGAAGAGGGTTACAGAGTGGCGGAATTAACCCTAACAGGAACTTACTGCTATTTGGCTTTTACTAAAGCAGAGTCTTTTCTCATATTGTGATATTAACCCTATGGTGACTATAGGTGCAGACACACATTTGCTATTATTAAGGCTGAAACGTACGTCTGGGGTTTTGCTGTTTCTCTCGTTCAGAGAGGGATTGCCTGATATTTCGGGGCTGGACTGTACGGTGAAGTCAGAATCAGACTGATATGCTACAAGCAAAAAGAGGCTGCTTCTTGGGTGGTCACTAGCCATAGAACAAGCTATTATGCTATTGTTCGTTACCAGGTTGAGCGCTTCTCCCTTTTAATTTACACCAAGGTAGCTGTCTGGAGCACTACATGGCAGGAAATAGTGCTGCCATCTAGTGCTCTTGCATATGAATATTTTTGCAATACTGCTGCCATATGATGCTCTAGACATGTATATACTCCAGAGCTAACATCCCTGCTTTTCAACAAAAGATAACAAGAGATCAAATAAAATTTGATAATAGAAGTACATTTGAAAGTATTTTAAAATGGTATGTTCTATCTGAATAATGGGGTGGAAATGGGGTTTCATGCACCTTTAATAAAGATCTATAAAATATATATATTTTTTTATTTGTTATATTTTGTTGTTTAATTCATTGGGCTCCATTTCACAACTGTCGAGCGGATGTGATTCACTGTAGCGAATCATGCGCCGGACATCACATTTATCATTGCACAAGCATTTAACTAGTAGTGCTTGTGCAATGCCGCCACCTGCTCACTGGTGGCCAATCGGATCAGAATGATTTCAATCCGCTAACCTTTAGGTGGAGAACAGGTTAGGGAGCAGCGTTCTTGACAACCGCTGCTTCTTAACTTTCGTTTCAGTCGATCCTCCGAAGCAGCACCTGCTGCTCGAGCAATGGAGCCCATTGCGTGTAATTTGTTTGTGCTTTGGTTATACCAATGTAAAGCATGCAACATTTAAAAGGATATTAAGGTAAAAAATGAAATGGGCATGGGGGCAATTCAATTTGAAATATAAGGATATTTGCAATATACTTTCATCATCAAAATGCTTCATGAAAAAGTTAAAACTGATTTTCTGCAGCATATCCACATATCCCATACACCATGCTGGCGGTGGTGTATATTGTCTCTAAATATATAATTGGTGTCATAAAAGTCACTCCTGACTCTGAAATAGTGTGGTGTTTTGAAAAGTGGTGCACAGTCCTTCACAGGATATGTGCGTATGCCATTAAAAAAACAGTAATAAATTCTACTAGAATCAAAATTGCTAATGTAAATATATATAAAAAAATTGTAATATTTTTCATTGAAATGTCCCCATGCACATTTAGTTTTTTATCTTTCTATCCCTTTAAATATAATTTAGCAAAAGCTGTTTTCTGCATTTGACTATGTAGATTTTAATTTGAGATTTTTTTAATGTCTTCTCTAGGTATGTGCAGCTATATCGAAGATATACAAATGATCTTCCTGTTTTCTTAAAAAACGTCCATGTGAATTTGTAGCACATATCCTAAACAGATTGTCAACTAACCTTAGTGCTGAAGATGTTACAATTATAAATGGTACAGCAGGAATATTCAGTATTACAAGTGAATTTGAAAAAGAGAAAAAGTATATGGTAGATTTTTCACAAACCGTACCATCATGCAGCTGTGAAAACTGGCGAAAACATTTACTGCCCTGCAAGCATATGTGTTGTATTTTTAAATTTGTTGAGAACTGGGGATGGGAAAAGCTTAATCCAGCCTACACTACAAACCCACTTTTTGTTTTGGATAAAGACTGCTTAATATCGAAAGTTTTAGAGGAGCCAGGCAAACATGTTACTAAAGGTTGTATTTCTACAACGTTTAGCAATTCTAATTTAACAGAGCTCCCACCACGTAAAAGAGCTAAAAGAACAATATTAATACTTAATTGTACTCAGAAACTTAAAAGACTTGTAGACACAGTATATTTAATAAAGAATGAGGCATATCTTGTACAGCTGGAAACGGACATCAGTAATATTTTAGAAATGGCGTTGAATAAAATACCGGCAGACTATGGCCTCCCATTGGTTGAGTCTCTTACAGATATTCTGCCACTGCCTAAAAGGCTTTATGGAAAACCTAAACAGCCAGGGTCACAAAGATATGGGCTGAAAGCTGACAATTTAAAATGAGATGTTTGGAAAAATGTTGATAACCCACCTGTTTTAATATTGGAAGAGAATGAAAATCTAGAAAATATATCCACAGATTCAGACAGATGGGTATCCATATGTAATGCTTTGCAATTGTTAATTGCTATAAACTTCCCATCAATCTCAGGGCTGTGTGATACTGTAATATTAGCTCATGATTCTGTTTCCAACATTAACACTAATTCTGTAATACAGATTCATCATTTAGGTGCTCATTGGGTTGTATCCTACACAGCAGGGGAATCTGCAAAGATTTTTGACTCCATCAGAACATCCAGAATTCAAGAAACACTTAAAAAACAGCTATTAAAATTGTATGAATCTCTTTGTATTGGAGAATTTAGTGAGCTTGAAGTGGATTTAATTTGTTGTCCATTTTCCATTGCAAACGATGTAGCGTTGGCTTACGGTCATGATTTAAGAAACATAAATTTCTCTAAAAATAAAATTCAAGTTCATATTGTTCACTGCCTAGAAGAACAAAAGTTATCTATGTTTCCCCATAAAAAGTTAAAAAAAAAAAAACTTTTTCAAAGAAAATTCAGTTAACAAAACACTGCACGTTATATCCATAAACCAAAAACTAGCATGGTTGAATGCTTCCATTGTAAGAAATGGTTTCATTTTCTTGTGTTGGACTTAAAAAGGACGATAAGTGTGTTACATCAAGAGCGAGGTTCTATTACCCAGGTTGCAAAAAATAAATTAAAAAAATTCTGGTTCTTATTTTGATTTTCATGTTATGCTGTATTTCAAATCATTTTATTGGTGTTAGTGATATAATGTGGCTTTGTTTGTTTGTTTAGATATAGTTGTTCCTGTTATTAATCCATAAATAAAATCATATAATCATATTGTCTGTTTTTTTGTTTTATGAATAGTGTTTTTTGTAATCTCTTTTGATCAGGACCTTTCTGAAAACAGGTATCAAAGATCCCTATGCATTGAAGAAAACATCTAAAACGTTTCACTGTTTTATTTATATTCACAGCCCTACATGATTCTTGTATTACTTTTTATCCTATAATACATGGTTTATGTTTCAAATTTCCAGGAAGTAAGGAAGAGAGAGTGGAAGAAAAGGTTAGGGGTGAAAAGGATTCATGGACAATGAATTAAAAATTTGAGTTAGACAGGGAGGGATAAGTAGAGGAAGAAATATTAAGAAGATAGTAGGAAAAAATATAGATTATAATCATCCAAACTGAACAGGTAGAACATCTCCTATAATACAAACTATATATCATTCATGTCAGCTCTGCCTAATTATAAAAACAATATTTTGTATGGTTTCTTATCGAAAGTTAGTTTGCAAGATAGGTGTCACACACCCTAACCCATAAAATTATAAGTTGTAGAAAGCAGATTTTAAAATAAGAGAAGTACTTTATGTTAAAGAGGCCGAAATGTGTGGTGAGGAACCAGACAGAACACTGGAGATCCCCAGGCTTTAGATTGTAGAAGTGTGTTCAGCATTGCCTTCACTTTAAAAATAAAGATGTTTTATTTAAACTGTGTACTTCAAGTCTGAGAAACTTGTGAATTAACAATCAGCTAGATTACGAGTTTTGAGCGCTAAAGGGAAATTAACGAGTGCCACAAAAGCGTTGTTATTTTACCTCCCTATAGCGCTGCTATTACAGGTTTTAAAAAAGCAGGCTTGTGCAGGCGATATGGTTGTGTTGAGCTCCATACCGCACCGAAATACAAGAGCTGCTTTGACATGCTCGTGCACGATTTCCCCATAGATATCAATGGGGAGAGCCGGAAAAATAAAGTCTAACACCTGCAATCGCAGAATAAAAAGCTCCGTAACGCAGCCCCATTGATGTCTATGGGGAAAGAAAAAGTTATGTTTAAACCTAACACCCTAACATAAAAACCACGTCTAAACACCCCTAATCTGCTGCCCCTAACATCGCTGCCACCTACAGTACAGTTATTAACCCCTAATCTGCCGCCCCCAACATCGCCTATACCTACATAAAGTTATTAACCCCTAATCTGCCGCCCCTAACATCGCCGCCACCTACATTACACTTATTAACACCTAATCTGCTGCCCCAATGTTGCCACTACTATACTAAAGTTATTAACCCCTAAACCTCTGTCCTCCCACATCACTAACACTACATACAAATATTAACCCCTAAACCTAACCCTAAGCATAACCCTAACCCCCCCTAACTTAAATATAATTAAAATAAATCGAAATTAAACTTACATTTATTACCTAAATAATTCCGATTTAAAACTAAATACAAACTTACCTGTAAAAAAAAACCTAAGCTAGCTACAAAATAACTAATAGTTACAGTAGCTTTCTTAGGTTTTATTTTTATTTTACAGGTAAGTTTGTATTTATTTTAACTAGGTAGACTAGTTAGTAAATGGTTATTAACTATTTACTAACTACCTAGTTAAAATAAATACAAATTTACCTGTAATATAAAACCTAACCTGCTTTACAATAAAACCTAACATTACAATAAAATAAATTAAAATAATTAAATACAATTTTTATTTTGATAGGGCTATTAGATTAGGTGTAATTCGTTTTTATTTTTGATAATTTAGTTTTTTATTTTGTGTAATTTAGTGGGGGTTTTTAATTAGATAATTGTGTTTAATTTAATTTATTTTATTGTAATGTTAGGTTTTATTGTAATGCAGGTTAGGTTTTATTTTACAGGTAACTTTGTTTTTAATTTAACTAGGTAGTTAGTAAATAAATAGTTAATAACTATTTACTAACTAGCCTACCTAGTTAAATAAATACAAACTTACCTGTGAAATAAAAATAAAACCTAAGATAGCTACAATGTAACTAAGTGTGATGCGGGAATCCAGACGTGGACCTGTTGCTCAGTGTGCCTAGAGGGATATGGCTGCACCTCACTGACAAGGCCCACAATAGGCTGAAACGTACGTCTGGGGTTTTGCTGTTTTGTTCAGAGAGGGATTGCCTGATATTTCGGGGCTGGACTGTACGGTGAAGTCAGGATCAGACTGATATGCTACAGGAAAATTCTTCTCTGTGAAAAGCACATGTTGAGCAAAAAGAGGCTGCTTTTGGTCATCTGGAAAGGTACTGAGTTGGAAGCTGCAAATTTTGTACAAACTCTGAATGAAAATGAGATTGGTATCAAATTTACACGAGTTTGACGGGGAGAGTATTAACTTTCTTGACATCAATATGTTATGTAGATGTGCAGAGAGAGTAATCACAAAGGTATACAGGAAACCCATTGCGGGGAATACTCTCCTCCATGCCCAGAGCAATCATCCTAAGCGAGTCTTTAAATCAGTCCTTAAGGGACAATTTATTAGACTCAGGAGGAATTGTACTTTGGATGATGAATATGAGAGACAATCCCTGGAGCTGGAGGAGAGATTCCTCAAACGAGGCTATAAAGGGAGTGACATTAGAGCCTCCAGAATGAATATTGCGGCAATGGATAGAAAAGAATTTCTAAAACCAAGAAGGAAAATTAAAGAAAAGTTTGAAGGAGTATTCTTCATAACTGAATACAGTAAACAGTATCACCAAGTATGTAATATTGTCAGGAAACATTTCCCTATGATCAAGGCGGATGATGGTCTGGTTAATGTAATACCTAAGGGTTGTAGATATGCATTTAGAAAGGGTAGGAGTTTAGGGAACATACTAGCTCCCACACAACTTAAATCAGAACACCCAGAAATTTCATCTTGGCTTAGATTTAAAGGTACATATAAATGCAGCTATGCCCAATGTATTGCCTGTGAATATTTACAGCAGGGAGACGGTTTTACTAGCACACGGGGGAGAAATTCAAACATTTTTCTTGTTTAAACTTGTTATGTAATCTATCTCCTTACCTGCATTGAATGTGGGATTCAATATACAGGACTTACCACAAGAGAAACCAGAGAAAGGATTAGAGAGCATGTAACCAATATAAAGGCTGGTAAACTAACTACACCATTGGTGCAACACTTTAGACAGGCTCACTGTAAAAGTGCTCACTCTTTAAGGTGGACCATAATTGAGCTGGTTAAATGTAAACAAAGAGGGGGGGACAGAGAAAATTACTGGCCAGGAGGGAAGCTTATTGGATACACAGGCTCAGGACAAGAGTTCCGGATGGATTAAATTCAGAATACGATCTTATTAATTTTTGGGAGTAGAGGTCCTGAGTATATGTATCGAGGTCCTGAGTATGTGTATCCATATGAAGGGGTTAACAGTCTCCCCTCTATTTACTAAAATTATACAATATGTTCTTATTTGAACAAACGTAACATTGGTTCTATATGAACTGGAGTTTTTCATAGCATATATTAATCAATGGATTCCTTTTTGTAACATAATTGATTTATATATGTCATAAGTATAGTGTACAGAACATTAGGATGGGTTACGTATACATATATACACAATAAAAAGAAATATGTGCCTAAAAGCAATCTGTTTTGGACATGTCTCATGAACCTGTATGCATACAGATGTATTTGTGCTTGTACACATATATGTTTTTCAAAATATAACAGTTGTTTCAATGATCATAACTTTGTATCCTTATAAGTGAGTTATTGCTTTAACATATTTGTAAATTTGAAAGAGTTTGTTCTTTCTACATTGTAATACATTGTTAAATGTTTAGCAATAGTGGGTGTGTTTAAGTTTCGCTCCAAGTAGCAAAAGGTGTAATTGTTTTTAACCTATTAGCAAGTTCTAATTGGTATATAAGGCCAATAGAACAACAGACTGTAGCTACGATTACGGCCTCTTGAGCCGAAACACGTCAAGCAGACAGTCCTTGGAGTGGAACACCACTTACATTACCATGAGATCCTGATGAGTAATTTCATTATTGTAATGAAAGTTTTAAGAATTCTTCAATAAAAGTTTCCTTTATCACCATTCCGGCTACCAGTGCACCTGATTTGTTTTGAGTATTTGGTTTTCCTGAAACGGAGGTCAGCACAGAGGATATCGGATGGTGTTTCCTGCTTTCAAGATCCCACTCACCTCATGCGGCACTTGGAAGTCAAAGGTCAGAAGCCGGTGTAGTCTGATGACGTCAGACGCCGAAAGTGAATGAGCCATTGAGGGTAGTGGAGCGTGGACGGTATCTGCATGGCTTGCTTACCGGAATCGCATTTTTATATCCTGACCAGAGTGCAAAGAGCATCTCTACCTTGGGACAGGCCATTCGCAGGTAAATGGCGAAACTTACACCCGGACCGGACAGCTGAATGTGAGGTGAGTGGAAGAGGGTTACAGAGTGGCGGAATTAACCCTAACAGGAACTTACTGCTATTTGGCTTTTACTAAAGCAGAGTCTTTTCTCATGTTGTGATATTAGCCCTATGGTGACTATAGGTGCAGACACACATTTGCTATTATTAAGGCTGAAACGTACATCTGGGGTTTTGCTGTTTCTCTCGTTCAGAGAGGGATTGCCTGGTATTTCGGGGCTGGACTGTATGGTGAAGTCAGGATCAGACTGATATGCTACAGGAAAGCTCTTCTCTGTGAAAGGCACATGTTGAGCAAAAAGAGGCTGCTTCTTGGGTGGTCACTAGCCATAGAACAAGCTATTATGCTATTGTTCGTTACCAGGTTGAGCGCTTTTCTATTTTTATTTATACCTAGGTAGCTGTCTGGAGCACTACATGGCAGGAAATAGTGCTGCCATCTAGTGCTCTTGCATATGAATATTTTTTGCAATACTGCTGCCATATGATGCTCTAGACATGTATATACTCCTGAGCTAACATCCCTGCTTTTCGACAAAAGATAAGAGAAAATAAAATTTGATAATAGAAGTACATTTGAAAGTATTTTAAAATGGTATGTTCTATCTGAATAATGGGGTGGAAATGGGGTTTCATGAACCTTTAATAAAGATCTATAAAATATATATATTTTTTTATTTGTTATATTTTGTTGTTTAATTCATTGGGCTCCATTTCACAACTGTCGAGCGGACGTGATTCACTGTAGCGAATCATGCGCCGGACATCACATTTATCATTGCACAAGCATTTAACTAGTAATGCTTGTGCAATGCCGCTACCTGCTCACTGGTGGCCAATCGGATCAGAATGATTTCAATCCGCTAACCTTTAGGGTGTAGGACTGGTTAGGGAGCAGCATTCTTTACAACCGCTGCTTCTTAACTTTCGTTTCAGTCGATCCTCCGAAGCAGCACCTGCTACTCGAGCAATGGAGCCCATTGCGTGTAATTTGTTTGTGCTTTGGTTATACCAATGTAAAGCATGCAACATTTGAAAGGATATTAAGGTAAAAAATGAAATGGGCATGGGGGCAATTCAATTTGAAATATAAGGATATTTGCAAAATACTTTCATAATCAAAATGCTTCTAGAAAAAGTTAAAACTGATTTTCTGCAGCATATCCACATATCCCATACACCATGCTGGCGGTGGTGTATATTGTCTCTAAATATATAATTGGTGTCATAAAAGTCACTCCTGACTCTGAAATAGTGTGGTGTTTTGAAAAGTGGTGCATAGTCCTTCACAGGATATGTGCGTATGCCATTAAAAAACAGTAATAAATTCTACTAGAAGCAAAATTGCTAATGTAAATATATATAAAAAATTGTAATATTTTTCATTGAAATGCCCCCATGCACATTTAGGTTTTGACCTTTCTATCAGTAATAAATTCTACTAGAAGCAAAATTGCTAATGTAAATATATATAAAAAATTGTAATATTTTTCATTGAAATGCCCCCATGCACATTTAGTTTTTGACCTTTCTATCCCTTTAAATATAATTTAGCAAAAGCTGTTTTCTGCATTTGACCATGTAGATTTTAATTTGAGATTTTTTTTTAAATTTCTTCTCTAGGTATGTGAATTTACTGAGTTCTGAGCTATATTGAAGATATACATATGATGTTCCTGTTAGCTTAAAAAAACGTCCACGTGAATTTGTAGCACATATCCTAAACAGATTGTCAACTAACCTTAGCGCTGAAGATGTTACAATTATAAATGGTACAGCAGGAATATTCAGTATTACAAGTGAATTTGAAAAAGAGAAAAAGTATATGGTAGATTTTTCACAAACCGTACCATCATGCAGCTGTGAAAACTGGCGAAAACATTTACTGCCCTGCAAGCATATGTGTTGTATTTTTAAATTTGTTGAGGACTGGGGATGGGAAAAGCTTAATCCAGCCTACACTACAAACCCACTTTTTGTTTTGGATAAAGACTGCTTTATATCGAAAGTTTTAGAGGAGCCAGGCAAACATGTTACTAAAGGTTGTATTTCTACAACATTTAGCAATTCTAATTTAACAGAGCTCCCACCACGGAAAAGAGCTAAAAGAACAATATTAATACGTAATTGTACTCAGAAACTTAAAAGACTTGTAGACACAGTATATTTAATAAAGTATGAGGCATATCATGTACAGCTGGAAACTGTTATTTTAGAAATGGCGTTGAATAAAAATACCGGCAGACTATGGCCTCCCATTGGTTGAGTCTCTTACAGATATTCTGCCACTGCCTAAAAGTCTTTATGGAAAACCTAAACAGCCAGGGTCACAAAGATATGGGCTGAAAGCTGACAATTTAAAATGAGATGTTTGGGAAAATGTTGATAACCCATCTGTTTTAATATTGGAAGAGAATGAAAATCTAGAAAATATATCCACAGATTCAGACAGATGGGTATCCATATGTAATGCTTTGCAATTGTTAATTGCTATAAAACGTCCCATCAATCTCAGGGCTGTGTGATACTGTAATACTAGCTCATGATTCTGTCTCCAACATTAACACTAATTCTATAATACAGATTCATCATTTAGGCGCTCATTGGGTTGTATCTTACACAGCAGGGGAATCTGCAAAGATTTTTGACTCCATCAGAACATCCAGAATTCAAGAAACACTTAAAAAAACAGCTATTAAAATTGTATGAATCTCTTTGTATTGGAGAATTTAGCGTGCTTGAAGTGGATTTAATTTGTTGTTAGATTCAAGAGAGTAGCAATGACTGTGGTCCATTTTCCATTGCAAACGCTGTAACGTTGGTTTACGGTCATGAGACATAAATTTCTGTCAAAATCAAATGCGAGTTCATATTGTTCCCTGCCTAGAAGAACAAAAGTTATCTATGTTTCCCCATAAAAAAGTTCAAAGTTCAAAAAAAAAACTTTTTCAAAGAAAATTCAGTTAACAAAACACTGCACACGTTATATCCATAAACCAAAAAACTAGCATGGTTGAATACTTCCATTGTAAGAAATGGTTTCATTTTTCTTGTGTTGGGCTTAAAAAGGACGATAAGTGTGTTACATCAAGAGCAAGGCTCTATTGCCCAGGTTGCAAAAAATAAATTTAAAAAATTCTGATTCTTATTTTGATTTTCATGTTATGCTGTGTTTCAAATCATTTTATTGGTGTTAGTGATATAATGTGGCTTTGTTTGTTTGTTTACATATAGTTGTTTCTGTTATTAATCCATAAATAAAATCATATAATCATATTGTGTGTTTTTTTTTGTTTTATGAATAGTGCTTTTTGTAATCTCTCTTGATTAGGACCTTTCTGAAAACAGGTATCAAAGTAAGATCCCTATGCATTGAAGAAAACATCTAAAACGTTTCACTGTTTTATTTATATTCTCAGACCTACATGATTCTTGTATTACTTTTTATCCTATAATACATGGTTTATGTTTCAAATTTCCAGGAAGTAAGGAAGAGAGAGTGGAAGAAAAGGTTAGGGGGTGAAAAGGATTCATGGACAATGAATTAAAAATTTGAGTTAGACAGGGAGGGATAAGTAGAGGAAGAAATATTAAGAAGATAGTAGGAAAAAATAAAGATTATAATCAACCACACTGAACAGGTAGAACATCTCCTATAATACAAACTATATATCATTCATGTCAGCTCTGCCTAATTATAAAAACAATATTTTGTATGGTCTCTTATTGAAAATGAGTTTACAAGATAGGTGTCACACACCCTAACCCATAAAATTATAAGTTGTAGAAAGCAGATTTTAAAATAAGAGAAGTACTTTGTGTTAAAGAGGCCAAAATGTGTGGTGAGGAACCAGACAGAACACTGGAGATCCCCAGGCTTTAGATTGTAGAAGTGTGTTCAGCATTGCCTTCACTTTAAAAATAAAGATGTTTTATTTAAACTGTGTACTTCAAGTCTGAGAAACTTATGAATTAACAATGTAAATAACAAATCTAGTGACGATACAATACCATTCTATAAACAATTGTGTTTTAATTTTGGAACAGCTCTTTTTCTACATTTTACTATCATATTCAGTTCTTCCATTGCCATGGCCCAACAATATCATAAAATAAATGTGCATCCCATGGCCAGCTCAAATATATATATATGTGTGTATTTTAACATCCTTTTTTTATTTTACAAATATAACAAAAATAGTCACAATATAAGGTAGAGTTTAATTAAACACATAACTAAAACTTCCCTCTTCTAAAACACCCCTTGGGAAAAAATAATCAATTAGTAATATTGTGAATCTGTGTTACTGTGAATACTATAGTTACAATCTTAATATAGGACCTGACCCCCAGGGGTATGGTATTACAAGATAGTACATTATGAAAGGTCTGGTTCTTATCCCTATAAAGTACTGGTTTTCAAACCTGTCAACAGGACAGGTTTTCAGGATCACCTTGGATGAGAGCAGGTGAAATAACCATGTTTACTAATTAGCTGATTATTTAATCTGTTCTCTAAATTTGACCTGTTAGGGAGGACTGAAGAAAGGTTTGAAAACCAGTGCTATAAATGAACTGACCACATGAGAACTAAGTGTATTGGCTGTATAGAATCTAGCTGTGTCACAGCAAGTGGTCTAAATCCCATTCATATACATGACCTGACCATGTGACCAAACACATACTTTAGCAGTAGTATAGCCTCTATGAATGTCTAGTTTCTATCTAGATTTATAAAACAATATCTAGCTGTAGGACCTCACTAATGTGTGCATCATGTCAACATGAATAGTCTAGTTCCTATTTCTATACAGAATCTGACCTCCAACTTGGGGGCAAAATGTACATTATAAATATTAGGGAAAGCTCTGTCATTGTAAGTAGTACAGTTGTCATCCCTATAAATGACATGACCACTAGGGGTAACATCCTTCAGCGGTATGGTGTACAGATTTGTCTCTATGAAATGTCTAGTTTATATCACTTTAAGCGAACTGACCACTAGAAGAATAAAGATCTGTCATGGTGAGTGATATAAATTACATCACTATAAAGGCTGTAATCACCATGGGTAACACATCCGTTATTAGTAAGGGATTTACATAGATTTGTCACTGTCAGAAGTCTGGTGCATAATCCTATATAGGATCTTACTGCTAGGAGGCAAAATGTCCATTGGCCGTATGGGATCTAGCTCTGTCATTGTGAACAGTCTAAATCCCATCCCTGTACAGGACCTAACCAATTGAGGGCTATTTGTTGCATGGAATCTATTTGTCAAATCATGTATAAGAATGGTATTTAATCCACTCCACAGCTAACATCAATATGTCCTTTAGCAGTAGTTCTGTCAGTTTTAATGGTTAAGTTTCTATCGAAATACAGAACCATGCCACTAGGGGTCTAGAGGTCCATCTAGCTCTGTCACATAGAGTGGTGGTCAAAATCTCTTCCCTATACAGGAACTGACCACTAAACATGTGCATGTGCGAAATTTTCGGTTTGGCCGAATCTTACATTCTGAATATTTATTATATTTATATTTATTTTTCATATTTGGCGCCCATGCCATTCGGTATTCGCCTTGTTTGAAACAACCATGTGAATTTGTAGCACATATCCTAAACAGATTGTCAACTAACCTTAGTGCTGAAGATGTTACAATTATAAATGGTACAGCAGGAATATTCAGTATTACAAGTGAATTTGAAAATGAGAAAAAGTATATGGTAGATTTTTCACAAACCGTACCATCATGAAAAAAAAAGTGATTTTTATTTTTAATGGGTTTGAAGGGGGCAAGAGTAGTGATGTCGCGAATAGTTCGCCGGCGAATAGTTCCCGGCGAAAATAGCTTGTTCGCGTTCGCAGCGGCGGGCGAACATATGCGATGTTCGATCCGCCCCCTATTCGTCATCATTGAGTAAACTTTGACCATGTATCTCACAGTCTGCAGACACATTACAGCCAATCAGCATCAGACACTCCCTCCCAGACCCTCCCAGCTCCTGGGCCGCAGCCATTTTAGATTCATTGTGATCCTGCATTGTTAGTGAGAGGAGGGACAGTGTAGCTGCTGCTGATTTTATAGGTAAATTGATAGCTAGGCTAGTGTATTCAGTGTCCACTACAGTCCTGAAGGACTCATCTGATCTCTGCTGTTTGGACAGCATCCCAAAAAGCCCTTTTTAGGGCTAGAACATCAGTCGTCTTTTTTTTTTTTTTTGCCTGTGTAATTTTGACTGTGAAACATCAGTCTGCTAGTGTAATCTAATTGCAGTTGCCTGCCTGCAGTGCCACCACTCATATCTGTTGTAACAGTAGTGTAAATTTAAAAAAACAAACAACTTTTTTGACTGTGAAACATCAGTCTGCTAGTGTAATCTAATTGCAGTTGCCTGCCTGCCAGCGTGTGTGCCAGGCCCACTTGCCAACTAGTGTCACCACTCATATCTGTTGTAACAGTAGTGTAAATTTGCAGTTGCCTGCCTGCCAGAGTGTGTGCCAGGCCCACTTGCCAACTAGTTTCACCACCACTCATATCTGTTGTAACAGTAGTGTAAATTTAAAAATAAAAAACTTTTTTGACTGTGAAACATCAGTCTGCTAGTGTAATCTAATTGCAGTTGCCTGCCTGCCAGCGTGTGTGCCAGGCCCACTTGCCAACTAGTGCCACCACTCATATCTGTTGTAACAGTAGTGTAAATTTGCAGTTGCCTGCCAGCGTGTGTGCCAGGCCCACTTGCAACTAGTGCCACCACCACTCATATCTGTTGTAACAGTAGTGTAAATTTAAAAAAAAAAACTTTTTTGACTGTGAAACATCAGTCTGCTAGTGTAATCTAATTGCAGATGCCTGCCTGCCAGCGTGTGTGCGTTTCAGGGCCTGCCAGGGCACATTGTCACACTAGTGCAACTCATATCTGAACAGTAGTGTACATTTGGAAAAAAAAAAAAACTTTTTTGACTGTGAAATAATAGCAGTCAGTTTCCTTCACACGTGTGCGTTCAGGGCCTGCAAGGGCACATTGTCACACAAGTGCAACTCATATCTGGTGTAACAGTAGTGTACATTTAAAAAAAACAACCTTTTTTTTTTTAATGTGAAATAATAGCAGTCAGTTTCCTTCACACGTGTGCGTTTCAGGGCGTGCCAGGGCACATTGTCACACCAGTGCAACTCATATCTGTGTTAGTAACAGTAGTGGTACATTTAAAAAAAAACAACAACTTTTTTTTTACTGTGAAATAATAGCAGTCAGTTTCCTTCACACATGTTGCATTTTAGGGGACTGCCAGCAGTTCCAAAATAAATGAAAAAGTATAAGGGTGATGTCAGCACAATGGGAATCTGACAGGGGAAGAGGTGAAAGTAATCCTCCTCCTCCTCCTCCTCCACGACCACGCCGGCAAGGACAGGACGCTTTACAGAAGTGTTGTTGATGGAGGACATGCAGCTTTTTTTTATTATAAACAAAGTGTTTTTTTATTTGACATGTTACAACACAACAGAAAACACACAAGAAAAATATTAACAAAATCTAGCATAAAAACACACAAACATTTTATGTCAAAAACTGCTAAAATATAAAAACACAAACTTGCTATTGTCTTATTACTTTAAATATCCCAGTAAACCATTTAAGCTGTAAACTGTACATGAACATTTTTTTGTGTCCGAAAGAAGAGTTCCATACAAAATGGCAGCTCACTATACACAGATAAGTGTGCTTCACTAAACAATTAGAAGCGGTAATGGAAGACGCAATTAAAAAATGATCAATAAAATAAAAATAGAACCTTGTCTGCAATCCATGTTTTTAGAAGGGCATACAAATAATATATAAAAGCAAATAGTATGTAAATACAATTGCTTCTCCAATTTAGTCTTCAGTAGAAACCTGTAAACCAATATTTAAATGATACAACATTTAAAAGGACATTAAAAGGGCATGTTATATTTCAACAGAACATAGGATTGAACTGGCTCTTCTATATAAATACAATTTTAATCCCAGCAAAGTGGTTAAATATGTAGTTAAAGCCCCATTCAGAAGCAGGAAGTCTGTCATGTTCAGAAATGGCAACAGATGATTGGCTAGGTCGTGAAACCTACTGATTGTGGACCGGCTGTGCGCTGCACAGGAGCTGCATATAGAAGTGGGACTTTACCTATGCATTTAACCCTATCGTGAGAGATCAATAATATCAGGTAATAAAATTCAAGGGTCACTACAAGACATTTAAAAATATGGGCTGGTTCATTGTTTCTCCCACAGTGATTATCATTGGTAGTACATCTGAAAATGTTATGTCTGTTAAAAAGAAAGGTTCTTTTCACAAAATTAGGTTATTTTTCTCAGATGCAACTGTCACTATACATTTATACTGCAGAAATAGGTGTCTGCTAAGCCAAGGTAGGGGAAATGCAAGTACAAAGTAAAGACATTGATAAACATAAAAAATAACAAATAAAACATTTTCCAGCTAACACTGAAAGTTTAACAACTGTTTAAAATGACCAGTAAAGTCAAAATTACACCTTTATGATTCTGACAGAGCATGCAATATTAAACAACCTTTCAATTTACCTTTAATAATAATCTATAATGTGCCTTATTTTCTTGGTATCCTTTGTTGAAGAGTAAACCTAGGCTCATGAGCAGCAATGCACTACTGGGAAGCTAGCTGGTGATTGGTGTTGGCGCATATAGGTTTTGTTCTAACAGCAAAAGTCAATCTATTTGAAACTCTTATTGCCGTCAATAGATTGATTATGGACTTAACTTTAAGCTATGTGGGCTAATTTTGCCTTAGTTTCCCCCCAATCTCTATATAAGTTGGTGGGAGCTATCAAGTTTTTTCAACAATAAACTCCTTCAGAATAAAATTAACGCATACAAACTATATATATATATATATATATATATATATATACACACACACACATATGTGTTGGTGTGCATATTTATTTTTTATACCCAAACTGGAGGCCAGGGAATTTTTAACATATCTTAATTTTAATTATAAGGGTCTTAAAAGGATAGTCTAGTCAAAACCAAACCTGCACGGTTCACATAGAGCACGCAACTCCAAGCAACCCTCCAATCTACTTCCCTTACCAAACCTTCTTCGTTCTCTTGGCATCTCCACTTGAATGTAAGCCTAGGAGACGGCTCATCCCTGGTTCAGAACCTGGGCAGCGCCTGCCTACCGGTGGCTACATTTAGACACCAATCAGAAAGCACCACCCTGGTGACGAACCAAAAACGGTCCAGCTCCCATACGCACATTCCTGCTTTTTCAAACAAAGATACCAAAAGAACGAAGAAAAATCGACAACAGGAGCAAATTAAAAAGTTGCTCAAAATTGCGTGCCCCATTCGAACCACGAAAGTTCAATCTCGACTTGACTGTCCCCTTAAGTTTTACCAATGAGTATAATAAGATGATGATACCATACCTGTATGTATCTTTGGAAGGTTAAAGTGAATGTAAATCTTCATGCCAAAGTGCCCGGTCCTTTTAAAAATCTGACCAAAAACAGGGGCACTCCCATGCGGATCTTGCGGTTGTGCAAATGGACTGTTTGCGGTTGTTTTGCGGTGCGTTAAACGGGGAGTTTGGTCTGTCACTGTGAAACAGGCGTAACCCTTACACTACCTGATCGATACAACATCATACCTGATGTTTTAAAGCACGTTATTCCAAACAATTTAGGAATGTTAGGTGATTTATGCCCTTTATGGATTAAAACCAGACTCTGCATCAACTATGTAATTTTCCATGGGAGTTATGCCATGGATCCCCCTCCGGCATGCCACAGTCCAGGTGTTAGTCCCCTTGAAACAACTTCCATCACTATTGTGGCCAGAAAGAGTCCCTGTGGGTTTTAAAATTCGCCTGCCGATTGAAGTCTATGCGGTTCGCCTGGCTCACGAACATTTGCGGAAGTTCGCCGTTCGCGAAAGCAAAATTTTAGGTTTGCGACATCACTAGGCAAGAGTTCGGGTCGCATTCGTTTAGAATCGGGGTGGCCACTGAGGCTGCAAATTTGGGGCTCGAGCCGTCGGTAATTAGGAGGATTGGAAGGTGGAGGTCTGAGAGATTTCGGGGGTATGTGAGGCCGGGCCTGATGTTATAAATTGGGTAGCTTATGGGTTTTCACAATTTTCATTTGGCAGATTCAGTGACATGTTAGATTTTAGGACACTCGTATGTGTTTTGGGCGAGAAAGGCAACTGCAGTGAAGGAAGATGGGGTCCAGCTGGGTTTTCCTAGAGACCGAATAATTGTGAGATGGATCGGGATCCAGGGGATGAAATGGGAGCAGGTAGTGTGAAAAGTGGTGGAATATGCGAGGCTGTTCCCCCCCCAAAGTTTTAGTTATCCATGCAGGGGAGAATGATTTTGGGTTCATGCCTCAAAAGAACTTGATTGAGGAGATAAGGAGGGGTTTCGATAGGTTGGTGCAATTGTTTCCGGGGCTTGTTTTAGTATGGTCAGAAATTGAGAGCAGGCAGGTATGGAGATCTGCATGGGATGGCAAGAAGTTGGAGGCTTCCAGACGGAAGGTAAATAGAGTGGTCAGTGGGTATGTGAGAAGGTTGGGGGGGTATCGGCTTACGCCATGTGGAGTTTGAAGGGGAATAGGGTAGATGTTTTACCTGAAAAATGGCGTGCACCTAAATGAGGTAGGGTTGCACCTGTATTTTACGATTAGAGAAGGGATTGAAAAGGCCTTATTAGCTTTAGGTGGCAGGGTGCTTGCTATGTTCTATTGAGGCTTATGCCTGATGGATGATGGCTTGTACTTGTGGAGGTGTAGCAAAAGGAAGAGTGATGGTGGACACCCCGCCCTGGAAGGGGTGGGGGCTTATAGTGAAATAAAGCAAGCACTGAGGTGTTTTAAAAGGTGTTTAAAATGTTGAAGTTAAAATGTTAATTTATTATTTGGTTTGGTTTTGATAAATAAGCTGCAGCCTTTTCTGTCCCAACTTGGTGGTCCTGTCTTTATTGGTATTTAGAGGAACGACCGACTAAGAAATGTGGGGTCAAGTAAGGCCTGGATGCATAAATTAAAGGAGGGCACCTTTGACCCCACTTCCCTAGGAGTGGATGCTTAGAAAAGGCTGGGTCTAGGAAGGGGTTGATAAACCTCTGGCGGTGAGGTCACAGGTGTCCTTCCAAGAGCAGAACGGCAGAAGGTGTTGTCCCACCCGCCCTACAGTTTTGGTTGGGTATTGGTTGTCGCAGCAATGGCGGGTGCTTGCTATGTTCTATTGAGGCTTACGCCTGATGGATGATAGCTTGTACTTGTGGAGGTGTAGCAAAAGGAAGAGTGATGGTGGACGCCCTGGCCCTGGAAGGGGTTGGGGGCTTATAGTGAAATAAAGAAAGCACTCAGGTGTTTTAAAAGGATAAACCCTGGTTAATATATTAGCTCCCTCTGATTTACAGAGCAAAAATATCAGAACATGGCTTCCTAATAGCTTGGGTTTTTACAAATGTAAGGCCACTCGCTGTAAGGTGTGCACATATGTAAATGAGGGGACACATTTTGTCTCTACTGTAACAAATAAATCATATGAAATTAGGTTCAAACTCAACTGTAAATCTACACATGTAATTTATTTGCTGACCTGTAGGGGGTGCCAGATCCAGTAAGTCGACAAAACTAAGCGTTTCCTGAAAGATAGGGCACTTGAGCACGTTAGGGACATTGAGGATCCAGATATATTCACTCCTGTGGCGAGACATTTTAAAAATGAACACTGCCAGGCGATGCTTCATTACTTTCCATACAAGCTATAGATCATGTCCCAGCACATAAAGAGAGGAGGGGACAGAGAGTAGCCGTTTGCATTATAATGAAGCTAAATGGATCTTTTATCTGAATACTAGACATCCACAAGGGATAATTATGGAAAGTGATGTCAACTTGTTTATTTAATCTTGGAATCTGTATAAGATTTAGGTTAGGCAAGGGTTAATCCTTTGAGCAAATGTTTTTTTTAACAATTATGTGTCATTAATTAATTAATTAAATGTTGCTTGTCTCTTTAAATAGAGAGTTCAGTGGTGATGTCAGTAAGCAGTGAGCAAGTGTGGAGCCCCACACGAAATATGTCTGCTGGTTTTTTGTCTCCACTGAAAACCCTGTGCTAACATTATGGGCTTGCGAGCACTGTTTTGTTTTTAATTTGTCTCACTAATAAGGTAATATATTTTTACAGATTGCCCCCTGTATCCACTTTTTTTACCCTACCTCCTGGTGATGCCATGGCTCGTTTGATCTCTATTTGCTATTGTGACGCTGTGACATTGATGTCTGTATGCTTGAGGCTCCTGGGAAGTGAGGAGGAGAGAGACCGGTGTTCCGCTGAAGACACGCTGCCCTGAATCACAGGTCCCCTGGGGCTGGTAAGCGCCACGGCACTTGGTGTTGTTTTGCTGCTTTTGGATTACGTCATTTACGGTGGCGGCTCGCCTAGGGGAATAACCATTTTGACTGTGGGGCTGTATTAAGCGTTTTACATGTGCGGAGCTGAAGATTTCCTCTGTATTTACTGAGTGTTTTGGCGTAGGAGGTAAGGGGGTTGCTGTTGTATAATCCGATTACCAAGTGAATACAGAAGCTTTATTATTATTTTTGTGCGCTAGTTCTGGTGCTAGTTCTGGTGTCATGGCAGACCCCACCGCAAGGCTTTGTGTTTAAAGACTTGAAGCCACACTACAAGTTTACGACTTAGATGAAGATGATACATTAAAAGATTGTGATAATACATTGGACAGCTTGTTTTTTTCAAATTGATGAGCTAGGAAGGAGGGACATTAAGCTGGACTTAGATATAAGAACATTTCTACTGTATAAAAGACAGAAGAGGATACTAAGGATTAGAAAGTTTCCCTTCTTCCTGGTTAATGATATTGATTTCATCAACAAATGGAACAAAATCCTTGATGCCTGCTCTTTTGCTTTAATGGATTTACTAGTAGAATTTAAAAGCAACAGAGACTGGAATGTATTAATCATATAAAAACTGTACAAATCTAACCTTACAATTTTCCAATTGGATAAAGACTTTAAATCTTATGACAAAAAGTTTGAGGAGAGCATGGCACGCTTTTCCAAAGAATTATGGGATTTAAAAAAACTAAAATTATCATGTGACAAGAGAGATTACAATTTTAATAAAGTCTATAGATGGCAGGTGCAGAGTGGAAGGGGTTAACATCATACCAAACTGTCCCAGAGAAATAGTAAGATAGAGTCTAGGATGGGTGTTGTACCCAAAGTGAATAAAAAGGTACATTTGAAGAGACAGAATATGATGTTGACAATTCAGACCATGAGTCCAATGAGGAAAAATAAATAGTAAGCAATTTGTCAGCATTAGATACACCACAGGTAGAGAGTAGTACACAGCCAAAAAAAACGAATGGCGAATAGGGAGCAAGCAAAAAAGAAAAAAAAACAAGAAGGGGGGTGCAGAGGAGGAGAAAAACCAAACAAAAACAAAATACAATATCAGACACGCACTTACACGAGAAATACGTATAAAGAATGTAGTTAATCTCTCCCAGTATGAGCTATCCAGAACAGAAGTGGAAGTTCTGGGTTTGGGATTTGTCCCTACTGCAACATTTCAATTTGTTCAGCACTATCCATGATGTTAAATAAATTTGTTAGAAAAGTTACATTAAAGAAACATTTTGGAAGTTCCATGGATAGTGCTGAACAAATGGAGGTTGCACCTGTGATACCTGTACCCAAAAATAGAGTCTAGTACCCTTAGTTTTGATGAGCGATGCCTTGTTCTAGAACTTACAACTTTGTTAAATGAAAATTTTAATCAAGAGCCCCCAGTAACAGCTCCTATATTGAAACCTAGTATGAAACAGATAAATTTTTTACCCGGTACAAAGTCGCAGTAAGTCAATTGATATTTTCAACGTACAGTGGAGCGACAATTAAAAATACTTTCAGAAAAAAATCCAGGAGGGAGAAAAAACTAAGGGGGCACTATACACATAATTTAACATTTGAACAGAACAAAGCAATAAAACAACTAAAATCAAATCCAGATTATAAAAAAACTCTGACAAAGGGGGAAACGTTGTGATTATGGATAGGGCATATTACATAACAGAGGCCCAACGCCAATTAAGAGATGAGTATGTGTACCTAAAATTAAGTTTTAACCCAACAAAAAATTCCAAACAAAATTACGGGATATCCTTGTATTGGGCAAGCAAGTGGGGACCTTAAGGAGACATTTTTTGAAACCCTTCTTCCTTCTACACCGGATACCCTATTTTTTACTTTTTACCCAAACTGCACAGTACCCATCCTCCGGGTAGGCCTATCATATCAGGGGTGGGATCCCTTTTAGAACCACTTTCAGAATTGGTGGATTCTTACTTTCAACCCTTAGTAACAGAACTTATGAGTTACATCAGAGATTCTACTCAGGTCCTAAATGTTGTTAAAAATCTTACATGGCAAACGAGTTAAGATTTATGACAGTTGACGTGGTATCTTTGTACACATCCATCCCGCACCATCAGGGGTTTAACTGCAATTTCTTATTTCTGGACAATCCAAATTATAGAACCGATCTGAAACATTTTCTATTAACGGCTATAGAATTTTCGTTGACACATAATTTTTTTCTCTTTGAGGGGTGTTGCTACCTCCAGAGACATTGGACGGCCATGGGGGCAAAATTTGCCCCTTCTTACGCAACCTCCTTTTTATGGGTTGGTGGGAGGCCCCCCCACATCTATGGAGATAGCAACCCCTTTAAGTCCAATATAGTCTATTAATTGGCCGGAATATTGACGACCTCCTGGGTGGTGTGGGATGGAGGTGCTGAGTCTGCACAGGACTTTGTGGATAACCTCAATGCCAACACAGTAGGGTTAAAATTTACTGCTGAACATCATGAAACCATGATTGAAAGTTCCTTGATGTGGAACTAGAAGTTGACCCATGTACTGCTTACATTAGCTCTAGTGTATTCAGAAAACCTTCAGGAGGGAATACATCCTTAATTATAATCATGCCATCCAGGGCATGTCAAAAGAGCAATCCCGAAGGGACAATATATTCGTACTAAACGCATTTGCTCGGATGACAGGATGTATAAAGAACAATGTGAAATACTTGAAAACAGGTTACAAAGTAGAGGCTATCCCGAGAAACTGTTAAGCAAAGTTAAAAAAGAGGTAGATCAACTACAATATAAAAACACCAAAAGGGAAATACAAACAAGTGTGGAGAATAAACTTATTTTTAGTACCCCATATAGCCTGGAATTTAATAAGGTTTGTAACATTATAAAACAAAATCTCCCAATATTGGCTGGAGACTCTGGCTTAGAAGAATTAGCTTCAGGAGGGTGTAAATGTGTAGCCAAAAAAGGAAAAAATCCTGGGTAATATATTAGCTCCCTCTGATTTACAGAGCAAAAATATCAGAACATGGCTTCCTAATAGATTGGGTTTTTACAAATGTAAGGCTACTCGCTGTAAGGAGTACACATATGTAAATGAGGGGACACATTTTGTCTCTACTGTAACAAATAAATCATATGAAATTAGGTTCAAACTCAACTGTAAATCTACACATGTAATTTATTTGCTGACCTGTAGGGGGTGCCAGATCCAGTATGTTGGCAAAACTAAGCGTTTCCGGAAAGATAGGGCACTTGAGCACGTTAGGGACATTGAGGATCCAGATATATTCACTCCTGTGGCGAGACATTTTAAATATGAACACTCAGGAGATGCTTCATTACTTTCCATACAAGCTATAGATCATGTCCCAGCACATAAGAGAGGAGGGGACAGAGAGTACCGTTTGAATTATAATGAAGCTAAATGGATCTTTTATCTGAATACTAGACATCCACAAGGGATAAATATGGAAAGTGATGTCAACTTGTTTATTTAATCTTGGAATCTGTCCCTTGACAGAATTTATCTCTTGTATATGTCTAGGACCCTTCTCTGAAATATATAATATTGAATAAGTTTCTGTATATTATGAAAGTTTAAAGACCTTCTACTTCTAGATGGTTAAAAGATGTAATATGGATATCTCTGTAGGATTAGTAGACTTTGCAAATGTATATAGATGAAATTTAGTATGGCTAAGGTGTATAAAAAATATATTCTTACTAATGTATTTTTCTTCATATATTATTTGTTTAATCAAGGTCAAACTGTTTGCTATAATAATGTATTTATCCACAATAGCTATGGTAGGGTTAATATAGTCCTGACACTAGGGCTCACATTGAATAGAGTATATAAGATTTAGGTTAGGCAAGGGTTAATCCTTTGAGCAAATGTTTGTTGCAAATTATGTGTCATTAATTAATTTAATTAAATGTTGCTTGTCTCTTTAAATAGAGAGGTCAGTGGTGATGTCAGGAAGCAATGAGCAAGTGTGGTAGCCCCACACGAAACATGTCTGCTCATTTTTTTTGTCTCCACTGAAAACCCTGTGCTAACATTATGGGCTGCGAGCCCTGTTTTATTTTTAATCTGTCTCACTAATAAAGGTAATATATTTATTACGGATTGTCCCCTGTATCCAACTTTTTTACCCTACCTCCTGTGATGCCTGGCTCGTTTGATCTCTATTTGCTATTGTGAAAAATTACCCTATGACCATATATGTGTATATGTATATTATGATGTACTGATTTATAAAATACACAGGTGTTTATATGGGATCTACTCAGACAGAGATCTGAGACATATACCTACTATACATATACTGTTTTCATATACAGGGGTCATTATATAAAAAACAGAAATATTACCCTATGATAACATCAATATCTGTTTAACATGTTGTTTTGTTTATTGTGAATTCAATATGACATATATAATGTATGAACTCATTAGGAACACAGGTGTTTTAGGTCACGCCCCAAAAGGGGTGGAATCTAATGTGATTGCTTTAAGTTTATGTTGTAAGGTGCTTAATGCCTGATGAAATGGCGATTTTAGAAGTCGAGAACACATTGCATACAGTGGGCTATATGTCTATGCCCCCCTCCACTTATTGCTTGATGTTTTTAATGTGATTTTTAAATAAACCATTTTTAAACAAAAGCTAAGTGCAAAGCACCTTATTATCTGTTGGAACTGCATCCTGGGGCTACTGTTCTTGGAACTTGCATTTCCTGTTTTCCAGTCTGAAGCCATGTCATAGGTTAGCTGATACACCCTGAGTTATCAGCCTGCCACTACCAGCACATAAGGGTGCTATTGCTACATGTGAGTACCCATTTGGAATCTATGGATGTTTTCTTGCTGGTGGCATTTTTTATCTACATATGAGGCGCCCCTCTGTTTTGTTTATTTCTAATGTTTAGGATGTATTGCTTATTACTATCAGATGATAAAGTATTAGAATGGTAAGAATCATCACAGTAATAAGTATGCCATCTCTCTACAATACTGTATCCCGGTACCCGCTCACTGCTGTAGCCTCTCCCCACAAGCTCAGGCAGATCACATGGAAAATAGTGGTAAAAGATTTGTGGCTAAAGTGGGCCGGGTCGGCTAGACAGTGCAAACCCCTCTGTAGGTCCTCCAATAGTTTCATTGTGTGCAGCCAACGTTTCACCTCACAACATGTGACCAAACCAGCCGTCAACAGCGAGATGCACCTTCTCCTGCAGATTGAAGCTGTGTGTGCTCATGAGTGTGGGGTTTGTATGTGCAGTCCTGTGTAAGAAGTATACAGTTGGAGCCCAGAGACGTGGCAACCTCAGGGGCTGTCGGGCTGGGGGGGGGGGGGGTAATTGCCCTGTTGCCCGCTACTGATGAAGAATAAAGCTAGGTAGGCTGAGAGGAGCTCAGGAGCATCCATGTACATTTAGCAGTCTATAGAAACAGCAGTGTTTGTAACAATGTATAACATTTCTACTAGATAGTTAAAGACACGTGCACACACCTAAGCTCACCTAATATTACTTTTTAACAAAGGAAACCAAGAGAACTAAGCAAAATTGATAACAGAAGTAATTTGGAAAGTTGTTTAAAATCTCATGCTCTATCCAATCCATTAAAGTTTAATTTGACTTTAATGTCCCTTTAACATCACACAAAACCAAATCTGAATCAACACTAACACAAAACCATTTTAAAAGATAATACACTTCTATTTTTTTCAGAAGCTATACACCTGTACACAATCCTCAAGATTGATCTAACTAGTTATATGTAAAGTAGTATAAGAACTTAACTTATTTCTGCTTCAAAAATCTTTACCAATACAACCAAACATTCCACTAGCCCTACTTGCTACAATACTACATTTTTAAATTAATTTTAAATAACCTGAAATAATAATTCCAATGTCAAGTTTATCTTTTGTAACAGTTAGTACATTTTTATTGAGTGTATAAAAATGATAAATTAGTTTTTGAATTTTTCTTAAAAAAATAAATAATAAATCCTTCTATAACATTGATTATTAAAAGACAGTAAACTGCTGAGTATGACTATAATAGAATGGTTACTACTCACCATGCTATTGTTTTTTCCTCCTGCACAGGTCTATAAAGTTATTCCTCTTATATTAACCCCTTACAAGTGTTAGTTAATGAAGCTCTGCATCTTCACACTGGGCGCCCGCCATCTTGGAGCTTATATTTGTTATTTAACTTTTAAACTGTGCAAAAAATGTAACTCTTCCCGCTCCCTATTATGTGAGCTAAACTGAAGTGATATACTGTATACAGCTGTCAAAAAGCAGACCTGTGAATGTGCAGTGCTCCTATCACAGGATACAACAATACGCAAGCTACAAGATGGTGGCACCCAGTATAAAATGCAGAACTTTATCAACAGGATTATGTAATGAGTTAAAATATTTGTTTTTATCTTGTAATTATTAAAATTTAAGGAGATATGGTCTAAATTATTTTAAACTATATATTATATATATATATATATATATATATATATATATATATATATATATATATATATGTGGCCCTCACTTTACAACTTTAAAATTACTGTTGTGATAAGGAGATATTAAGTATTTTTGAATTTGTATTATTAATTAAAAAAAACTGAAATATATATAGGGGGCACCCTTGGACAACAAATACAATGTGTAAGATAATATTTATAAATGGTACTACTATGTAACAATATAATATACAATATTGCAATATATCTGATTCTGAAGCAAAAAAAAAAAAAAAAAAAAAAAAAAACCTTTGCAAAAAATGAAAAAATATCAAAGCACTAGATATAAAGAAAATTGTCACGTCCCCCATATCAAAAAGGGAGGGCATTAAAAGTAAAATCCAGTGATGTGTAGTAAAATCCAGGTCAAGGCAGCTGTCTGTGTTTGGATCAAAGGCCAATATCCAAGATCAACAATCTGCAGAGAATATAAAGAACAGAAGAGCCACATGGCCCTAGCACTGTACAGTATATACTCTTGTGAGATAATGTATAAGAAGTTTACACTCATATTTAGTGAGGCACCCCTCTTGGTGCAAGTTGAGCAGGCTGAATCTAACAGTCAACCATCAGACTGACCTCCGGTGTGTGGCTCGAACTCCAAAATAGCAGGATATGATATCCCAGCAGATAATCCACCAACAAGTCAGGAGTGCAGCAGAATAAATGGTATAAAGGCAAGAAGTGCAAAACTTACTTTATTAAAACAAAGTATAAAAACAAGCAACTCGTTTCTGAATCAACCGGTGACTGTTTCATCAGGCTTAATCATTAAGCCTGATGAAACAGTTACTGGTTGACTGAGAAACGTGTAGCTTGTTTTTATACTTTGTTTAATAAAGTAAGTTTTGCACTTATTGCCTTTATACTATTTAATTCTGCTGCACACCTGACTTTTGGTGGATTATCTGCTGGGATATCATATCCTGCTATTTTGAAGTTTGAGCCACACCGAGGTCAGTCTGCTGGATGACTGTTAGATTCCAGCCTGCTCAACTTGCACCAAAAAAATTGAGAGTTTGTGAAAGGTACTATGATCTGACTAAGCGCCTGTAACGGCGCGTAACGCGTCAGGATCACACCTATTCTGGATCCTTGTCCTCATGATGCACCTGTCATATAAATTTTATTAATAAAGCAACTTTCAGCAAATTTTTCTTACCCCTGAGTGCACCGGATTTCTTTTGTTTTTTTTACTATGATCTGAATGTAAGGCTGGGATGGACACTTTCTCAGTTGTGATTATAAATAAGTTGTCATCCACAAAAAAGTGACAACTTCTCTTACTGTGTTGTCTTTAGCTTCTTGCATAGGGATGAATTCAAACTGATCTTTAAGGATAATAAAAAATATTA
Source organism: Bombina bombina (assembly GCF_027579735.1). Lineage (NCBI taxonomy): Eukaryota > Metazoa > Chordata > Amphibia > Anura > Bombinatoridae > Bombina > Bombina bombina. The sequence goes on from NC_069501.1 coordinate 414,277,544, forward strand.
AGGAGAGTAATGAGGAAACAGACATACATTTTAACATCGGCATTTAGTAAAAATATTGGTCAGAGGTTGGAGACACAGTCCGGGATTTGTTAGTAAAATATGACCACTTTAAAGCATCTACTGTGAAGGGGATGATTAGAGACTAAGCTATTGAAATAACTCTGATGACTATTCAGTTTTAAGAGGAGACCCCACCCCAACATTTCAAAAAAGAACTGAAACATATACTAGATGAAGGGTTAGAACAGGGGTTTCTCAATGCAACAACAGCAGATTATCTCTTGATACATCACCCTAAGATACCCTGTTCCATCACTTCCCGAGAAGTCCATAAGTCCCTAGACAATATTAAGGGACGCCCCATTGTAAGCAGCATTGATTCACTCCTTGGTAATTTGTCAGAGTGGGTGACAAACTCTAGTCACCTCCCTCTCATCTCATTTTAGAGACACCAAACATGTGCTCCAAATGATTCAAGATGTGGAGGTGGACAGGAGGATCCATATGGCTTACGGTTGATGCAATTTTCACTTTATTTGAGCATCCTCATGACAAAGGTCTGGAAGCCATATGTTTCTTCTGGAAAACTTCACAGAATATTCAGAGAGACTTCAGTGTGTTTATCATCAGGGGTAGTGGACTTCCTGCTTATCGACAATTTTTTTTCAATTTGAAGGGATTTACTATCCTCCAAATATGTGGAACATCCATGGGAGCGAAATGCGCTCCCTCGTATGCAAATTTGTTTTTAGGTTGGTGAGAGTTCTTCCACATCTTTGGAGATGGTAATCCCCTACAGGCATTATATATTGCTATTCAAGCGATATGTAGATGACCTGCTATTCATTTGGACAGGCCCTGAGGAACAGGATTGAAACTTTTCTGAAATATTTGAATAATACTGAAGGTCGGTCTAGGGTTTAACATCTGAACACAATAAGCAGCATAGCAACTATCAAGACCTTTACTTTGGTAGGACTAGATAATGAGACTATTAAATCTACAGTGTACCAGTAAGCCTATTTCAGGCAATTCTGTCCTACATGGCACAAGCTGCCATCCAAACAAGTACCTTTTGCTATTGCCAATGGAGAAATTGCTCTGACCCAGGAGACTTTGACAGACTTTCTGGAGATTTGGAACAGAGACTCAGAGCCAGGAAATATCCTGTAAAGCCATTAAGAAAGCCAAAAGGGCAGTAGCAACAAAATCAAGAGAGCAGCCTATTAGAGCCGAGAAACTGTAAGAGATCAATTTGATGGTGTCACATTTGTCACAGGGCATAGTGCACAGTATAACCACATTTGTCAGATAGTACGAAAGCACTTCCCAATATTGAAAGCAGATGACAAATTAATTGACACAGCCAAAAAAGGCATACAATGCTCTTATAGAAAAAGTCCAACACTTGGATCGATTTTATCTCCAACCCTCCTTACTAATAACAAGCAAACAAATAGCTCATGGTTAAAACACCTTGGAATGTATAAATGCGGACACCAAAAATGTAAACCATTTGACTATGCTAAGGTCACAAAAACTTTTAGTAGCAAGACTACTAATAGAGTTTACAATATTGGTGCCTGCATGAACTGCACTTCCAAATATATGGTGAATCTTATATAATGTACCCAGTGTAGAATCCAGTACATAGGGTTCACATCCAGAGATGTCAACACTAGGATAGGGAGCATTTCTCTTCCTTTAAGACAACCATATCTACCACTCCTCTAGTCCAGCACTTTGGAATTTATCATAAGGGTAGCTTAAATAGCTTTTCCTGGTGAGAAAATACAGAGACCAAAAAGAGGTGGAGGCATGGATCGCCTTTTAGCTAAAAGAGAGGCGTACTGGATTTTCACACTGGGGACAAGAGTACCACTGGGCCTGAATTCAAGATACGACATGAATCACTGGGAATAGCAAGCCCATATACCTTATTACTAAGTATTGGGTTCACCCCTAATAACATCATATGGTAGAGTAATATTATTCAGGGAGGTTTCTAATGGAGAGAGGGAACAAGTCCCCTTACCTAGATACAACTATGTAACAACTGCCCATGGGATGTTTGCCCTAGGTCAGTTGGGCACTAGGGGAAATCTACCCTATGGCTCTCCTTTCCCTGTGCATACACCTTTTATTCACTTCCTTTATATACTCGATTGTGCCAAGTAGGACAATATTGCAAGCGAGGCTATTCTTCCATTTTACTAGCACATTTTTGAATAATACATGTTTTTCTCTGTAGTGGGTACATGCTATGTGTAAAAAACTTGGCTGCTTTAGACACAACAATAAGCAATTTAAAAGGGGTTACTAGCTATGTACACAAAACTTGTCTGCACATGACACAGTATCATGTGATTTATATGGGCATTAGAAGTAATGTATAGACTTGTTACCTGCAGGGGCTATCATTATTAGAGGATTTCGTAGAATACTTTAGAAACTTTAGAAGATACATATGCTAAGTTTACTTACAGAGGCTACTAAGATTAGAGGAATTTTCATCATAATCCTGCTATGGACTATTGTTAATGTCAATTTTAACTTTGCTAGATACATATGTCTAGTCTGTCCTACATTGTCTATTCTTCATCTCACTAGAGTTGGAGCTATGAATAGCTCAAGTATAGTAATCTTATGCTATGACATTCGCAGATGCCACACAATATACTAAGCTTAGGGTGGTTATGAAAGACGTGCAGAATGTCAGTATATTTAGTTTACATAGAACATTTGCACACTGGTAGATCTTAACAATGGCGCCCATTTGAACAATGTCGCCTCATTTTGAATATTCTGCAGGTAATGCATAGTATGCCTCTGTATATAAGTTATTAAGAGTATTAACAACCTCGGATACTAATAAACATTATGGCATGTTCCTATTCACTACTTCACTATTAGCCCGAGGCAATATATATATATATATATATATATATATATATATAAATATTCTCAAGTCATTGGCAGCACTAAACCTCTGAGCTCGCTTATTTGCATATCACTCTTGTAACATGTTACAAATTGTATTGTGATGTACATCAGCTGTTTGGGCACTGAATTAGAACAGTCTATCATGATAGGTCCAATAGTAAGTAGGCGTGTCAATTTTTTAACCTATCCTGAATCATTTATGTCTTTTTAAACTTGTGCGAGACTAGGCACTGTAGGCTATGACTGCGGCTGTATAAGCCAAAACGCGTAAGCCATCCAGTTCTACGCTGCTTGTATGTTTGAGTTCCTTGGGTTGTATTACCCCTGTTTTTTAAATGTGCTTCAATAAATTTTGAAATTTTATAACTTTGGTGAACCATCCATTTCTTTCTACATATTGAAATAATTTAACATATATGGTAGTAGATGTAGAATAGTAACTGTAAGCCATCAGATCCAGGTGATTTGTGAATTTTAGCTGCTCTTCTAGAGCAAATATGTGATCTAAAGACTCCCTTTGTGGCACCGTTTTATATGGTAAGTTAGAGACTGGAGAATGTTTTGTATAGAAATACTCACATTTGAAGGAGACATTAACAATGTATGTTGGTAAGAGCATCAGCTACAGAGCTGGTAGAAGTGTATGTTTTACCTTGAGCATCTTTTATTGATAAAATATATTTGTTTTTTTCCCTCAGGAATCTAGCTAAAAGGTGACCTTGCTTATTGTTACCTACATAGGTAACGAGTGGAGAACTATTCAACGCTCCTGCTTGAGCCCTTAATTTGAAATGAGATTTTTCCTCCCTGGAAAAATGTAAAGTTAATTCCATTCCCCCCATATCATGTGACATCCATCAGCCAATTAATTACAAAACACATACAAGTATATACAATGCACTCTTGCACATGCTCAGTAGGATCTAGTACCTCAGAGTGTGTGGATACAAAAAGATTATGCACATTTTTATAGTTGTAGTAAATTTGAAATATTTTTTTACGGTTGTATGCTCTGTCTGAATCATGAAAGTTTAATGTTTGCTTTAGTGTCCCTTTAATACTCAATGATAACAGTGCAGCAATTTCTCACAAGAGATAAAGCTTTCACTAGAGTGAATATGTCTCCTTTTATTACCAACTCTGTCAATGAATAAAAAAATTATTATCATTACGTATTTGAAGAGTTCAGATTCCACAACACTAATTGTACAGACCCAACCCAGACCCTTAAAAACACACACACACAATTCTTCATATTTGAATTTGTATAAACAGTTAAGAGATGAAATTGCTTTACTGCTAAATGTCTACTGGCTTTTAAATTTAGTCAATGTATATTAGACAGCTGCATATGTTAAGAAATTACTCTATCACATAACCACATAAAATAATGTTTTAATATGTGTTTGATTTAATAAGGTTAAGTAAAAGTATATATGTGTTTATTCTTTTTGTCTTAGTTTTTTTTCTTTCTGCAAACATGAGTCATTTCTTTAAATTGCAAGTGCAATTTATGTTCTAAGTGAAGCTTTGGTATGTAGATCTGACCAGCTAAGCAGGATCTGTCTCTAGTCTCTTAGAAGCAAAAGGTTAGAAGGGTAATCTGTGACAGGTGGAAGCAGGATATCTTTTGAAAGGCTACATTTAACCTTTTCCCAACTGTTCCTATTAACAAAAGAAAAACATTATCTAGATAATTGCAATAATAATGTAAAACTGGTTCTTCTGCACAGAGGACATCATTGTTATGGCTGTAAATACATGAATGACAATACTAAATTCAAAGGGCCATAATGTCGAAAAAGTACATGCTCTGACCAACCCAGCACTACTGAGACTAGCGCTGCTGATTGGATCAGTGGAGGTTTCCGCTCTGGGAAATATCTAAAGTGTTGGATTCAAGGTCTGATTGCAAATAATCACTGCTACATTTAAACAAATTGGTTCTTTAGTATTTTTGTTACTGAAATAAGAACTGTGTTGTTTTTTTTTTTTAATTTATTTTTATTCTATAGGCCGGGGAGGACTGATACACTGTATCTGCAGCTGATGGATATTGTCATTGGCTTGTGGGAAGTGAGTGCAAAGTGTAACTAAGCCACTTGTATTTCAACACTAATTTGCACATTAAATTATGTGTAGAAAAGATCAATTGTATTCATAAAGATTATGAGCAAAAACGTATGTTTACAGACCATTGACTAACAATATCATGTGAGGTCATCACTTGACTGCAGCAGCTAAAGACTTTAGGGCTTTGAGCCATATCAAACATCAGAGAAGGGAAGTTGTATGTGGTCTGAAGTATGAAGTGTCATATGAAAGGTGAGATATCATTGGAAGCTATGTGCACAGATATCATATTGATTATATCATTCATATAGGAAGCTATTGATATCAATTGTATTGCTGCATGATACAACATTGTTGACAACACCGAATTGGGTGATGTCGACCCCCCTTTCTGTGTCAAAAATAGGATAGCAGCACCACCAATTAGTAGTAAAAAATATTCATTTAGTTAAGCCAACATAATAAAAAGACGTTTTGGATTCACATTTTTAGTCATGTCTAGTGTATATACAATAAAAATCAGCCTTAAATAGGCTCAAGGCCACACCTCCACACTCACCTACACCTGGGTTAACCCCTTCCTTTACAAGATCCCATTTTATTATTTAGTACAAAAATAGCTCCAACTAGTGGCCATAAAGTTTCCTATTAAAGAAATCAAAGGCATAAAAGCAATATCAGAACAAAGAATTTGGAAACACTAGTTTTAAACTATTTTATTGTAGCAGGCCATCAAATAAATCAACTTAGATTTCAGGTTTTGGAACAGGTAAAAGAGCCAAGGAAGGGTGGGAGTAGAGCCAAAATCTTACAAAGTAGGGAATTATATTGGATATATGAGTTAGGGACTATGACCCCTAAAGGGATGAATAGTGAAATGGATTGGGGTGTATGCCTCTAAATAAGTTTCAATACTATTAGTTTATCTAGATGTACTGTTAGCATTTCAACATTTGCACTAACATTGTAATACTGGTGTTAATCTTTAGAAAATAATTTGTATAAAAAATAATTATTTGATGTCTTTAATGACCACTAGTTGGAGCTATTTTTGTACTAAATAATAAAATGGGATCTTGTAAAGGAAGGGGTTAACCCAGGTGTAGGTGAGTGTGGAGGTGTGGCCTTGAGCCTATTTAAGGCTGATTTCAATTGTATATACACTAGACATGATTAAAGATGTGAATCCGAAACGTTGTCTTTTTATTATATTGGCTTAAATAAATGAATATTTTTTACTACTAATTGGTGGTGCTGCTATCCTTTTTTTGGAACTACTTTGTATATGGCACCGTGGTGCCATTCTTGAATAGCCTGCACACCTACATATCTGCAACCCTTGAATAGGGATTACCTTGGTTCTGGAACATATTGGACCCCCTTGCTGTGTCAGAGGCACATTACAAGCCTGGCATGTCCCCAGTACACATGAAAGAAAGTATGTTTACTCAAACCTCCTGCTGTTCAGAGTTTCATTAGACATTTGTCCTTTTTTTGGAACTACTTTGTATATGGGACCGTGGTGCCATTCTTGAATAGCCTGCACACCTACATATCTGCAACCCTTGAATAGGGATTACCTTGGTGCTGGAACATATTGGACCCCCTTGCTGTGTCAGAGGCACATTACAAGCCTGGCATGTCCCCAGTACACATGAAAGAAAGTATGTTTACTCAAACCTCCTGCTGTTCAGTTTCATTAGACATTTGTCCCAAACTATTTATTTATTTATAAAATATTTTACCAGGAAGGATACATTGAGATTTCTCTCGTTTTCAAGTATGTCCTATAAGAGATAATGTCACATTTCAAGAGCCTTTGATCACGGTCTCAGAAGAGAGGTAATTTCTAAATAATTATATAAAAGAGTAATGCCTAACAGTAACATAGTAGATACGTATCTGCTGAATTGAGTAAGTAGCTATATGGTCAAATTAAAATGTCCAATTTATTTCAAAATAAATAACATTCTTTTTTTTCCCAGGCATCCGATATACAAACTAGGTTTCAGATAGGACTAGTAGATACTAATATATGAATATAAATAAACAGTTTGTCCCACTATACAGCTCAAGACCCTCAGTGGGACAAACTGTTTATTTATATTGATTCCTATTTCCCACTCACGGCTCGACCAAGTTTGACTGTAACTGTTCCTTTAGGACCGGTCCTCCTTGCTAATTCATATTATATTATTTGTGATTTAAGCACTATATTGTGGGAGTGAATCTTCAGTTCTATACAATGGAGAATCGAGATTTGTTTTCAATGCGTTCTCTTGTAAATATGGACATGGAGAGACTTACTATTGAAGATACATTTGTTAACCAAAGGGAGACGCTCTCTATAAGTGACATTTTTTTTACAGATGGAAAAGACACTCATTAAGGAATATAAGGTGTGGTGGGATAAGCGGGTCTTAGAGAAATACCTGTTGATGGATCTCATCCCCAGAGGCCTACGCTTAAACAAATATCCCACCTTCCAGGTTGATGATCAGATATTTGTATCCAAATGGAATACTATTCTAACTGAGTGTTCTAGGAGGCTCATGGAGCTGATTATTACTTTTAAAGAGGCAGCCTTGGTGAAAATTAGAGAAGAAATAACAGACTTACAGTTAAGAATGAATGATTATACCATGCATGCTAAATTTTCTGATATGGATACACTGTTAAAAGAATCTGTTAACAACTTTAAATTAAAGACATTTTTGAAGGATAGTGATGACCACCTACACAACAGAGTATATACGTGGCAGACACGAAATAACACAACACAGAATAGATCTAGGTCTAGGTCCAGGGCACGTGGTAGGAATATGGTATACTTACAAGACAAACGTGTCCTTTTCTGATTCCAAATTACCCTCCACAACAGATACACAGTTATGTCTCCCCCCTGCTCCTATTTCCCAACACACTGATATACAGGTTGAGCAGAGTGTTAAGCCCAAAACTAATAGCATTATTCGCTTAGATCCCATTGTGACTAGGAACTCTAGTCAAAATAAGAAAACTAATGCTGAACAGGTTGTGTCTTCTCAAAAAGAGCAAAGGAGACCAGATTTTTTGACAGGGAAGGGCAATGAATCAAGGCCAATAACTTATGATGTGGAACCTAGTTCTACTAATAGAGAACAGCAGGTTTTTCAGAGGGATCACAACTTAGGAGAGGGGGGAGGAAACGCAGGAAGAGGACAAAGAGGCAGAGGAGGAGGAAGGTTCAGAAGAGGGGGGTCACAACAAATATGCCATCTAAATGTTATAAATATCTCAAGCAGTGTACTTACTGATGATGAAAATGAAGTACTTGGCCTGGGTTTGGGGTTTGTGCCAACCTCTAAATTCAATCTCTTCCACACTATTGTGGATGTCAATAAATTAATCCACAATTTAACACTTAATAAGTTTTTTGGAATAAAGAGATGCAAATGAATGTAACTACAGAGGTTTTTAATTTGGGGGGGAGTGACGTTCAAAAACCATATGACCTAGTAGACTTCAGTGAGGCAAGTGATTATCCTAACATTCATGATCTAGCCTTAGACACATGGTGGATATAGACCCAAGTCTATTTTTTACCCTACCAGGGAGAGAGGACCATTCTTGGAAGCATTCCATCGCAGGGTTGAGGAAGATTTAATTAAGCTTTCAGCAGAGTCACCATCCACGCCCCAACCTAAGTGCAGCCCAGTCACAAGTTTAGATAGCCTTAAGAAAAGGGAAGATATTGTAATTAAGCAGGCTGACAAGGGGGGAAATGTGGTGGTGCAGGACAGAACACATTACATACAGGAAGCCATGAGACAACTTGGGGACCCTGAGGTCTACCAAGTTTTGACCTGTAATCCCACTGTTGAATTTGGGAAACGACTAGAATCAATTATAGATGATGGTCTCGAATTGGGGATCTATGACCAAGATACAGCGGATTTTTTATATGTGCCACATCCTGTTGTACCTATCTTCCATCACCTCCCCAAGGTACATAAGTCCCTTGAGGAGGTGAAGGGGAGACCTATTGTGGCAGGCATTGGTTCCCTTTTCGAGAACATGTCTACTTGGGTTGAATCCTTGCTCCAGCCTATTGTATATAACCTTCCCTCCTATCTGAGGGACACCAAGCATCTCTTAAAATGTATGGAACAAGTAGTGTGGACGGAGCAAACTGAGTGGATAACAGTTGATGTTGTCAGTTTATATTCTGCCATTCCCCACACATTGGGCTTGGAGGCTGTATCCTATATGTTGGACAAGTTCAGTGATTATGATGAAGTCTTAAAAAGCTTCCTGTTATCTACCCTTGATTTTTTACTCTCACATAATTTCTTTCAATTTGATGGAATTTTTTACCTCCAAAGACGTGGTACGGCGATGGGGGCGAAGTTCGCCCCAGCCTACGCCAACCTGTTTATGGGTTGGTGGGAGGTGTGCCACATCTTTGGAGAGGTTAACCCATTTCATGCAGACATTCTAATGTATAAGAGGTATATTGATGACCTCCTGTTCGTTTGGACAGGAGGCCATCAGAGAATAGGTGATTTTAATTATCTGAATGATAAAAATATTAATCTTCGGTTCACCTATGCATGTGACAGTTTTTCGATTCTATATCTTGATCTCCTTTTGATAGGAGATACGGATACCCAAAACGACACTCTATCGGAAACCAATTGCGACTAATGCGGTACTGCATGGTAGGAGCAACCACCCCAAATATACAGGTTTTGGAGTTGCTAAGGGCCAATTCATCCGTGTAAAGAGGAATTGCACGGATGAATTGGACTTCGAGAGAGAGAGCCAGCACCTGATGGACAACCTCCTTGCGAGAGGCTATAAGAAGAAGGTGTTAGAGCGTGCACACCTAGAAGTCTCAAGGTTAGATAGGGAACAGCTTTTGGCTGATGGCAATTTGATAACTAAAGCAGATAATGGCTTTGATTCATCTAAGCCTACGTTCATTACGGCCTATAGTGCCCAATTTGATGATATCTGTAATATCGTGAGTCGTCATTTGCCAATACTTACGGCTGAAGACAGCCTAAAAGAATTTGTGTCCAAAGGCTGTAATTTTGTACCAAGGAGAGGGTGTACCTTGGGCAATCTATTATCCCCTAGCTTGTTACGCTAGTCCCCTACTAGAAGAGGCAGCTGGTTGGAAGTTAAAGGGCATTATAAATGCCATTTCAGCAATTATATATCCTGTGGGTTTGCACAGGTGACGCGTAACTTCCAGTCTTGCGTCACCCAGAAGGTCTTCAATTTGGAGTCCTACACGAATTGTTGCACCATGTTTATTATATATCTGGTGGAATGCACTCAGTGCAAGAAGCAGTATGTTGGGTGCACTACCCATGAGGGTAGGAGCAGGGTCAGAGAACACTTGAAGAACATTGAAAATGGTACTGAATGTTCAGACCTGGTAAGGCATTTTATACATGTCCATAACAAGGCAGTTGCAAGTCAATGCAGTATATTTGCATAATCAACAAATGCATGATAAGAAGACAATGCAATAGCACTTAGTCTGAACTTCAAATGAGTAGTAGATGTTTGTTAAATAAATTGCAAAGTTATGTATATTTCCACTCCCTCTGTATCATGTGACAGCCATCAGCCAATCACAAATGCATATACGTATATGCAGTGAATTCTTGCACATGCTCAGTAGGAGTTTGTGACTCAAAAAGTGTAAATATAAAATTACTGTGCACATTTTGTTAATTAAAGTAAATTGGAAAGTTGTTTAAAATTGCATGCTGTATCTGAATCTTGAAGTTTAACTTTGACTTGAGTGTCCCTTTAAATGGCAAGTGATTGATCACATCAAACCTTGCATTCGTGGAGGAGACCGCTCTGCCAAGTTGCTATACAAAGAGGCATTCTGGATCTTTAAGTTACAGACCAGGAGACCTAAGGGGTTTAATATCGATGCTTTCCATTGATAATGTGTGAGTGTGTGTGTGTTTTTGATGGTCTTACCATATACTGCCTCTATACATAGACCCCCATTCAAGCGAATATACTATTTGTGTTTGTTCTTCAATGTATATATTGTGCTTGCTTCTCATGTGGGATATGCCTCTAAGTTATGGCTAGTGGATCTTGCTCATTCTATACTATTACCATCATGTGAGGATGCACTATCAACCAGCAAATGTTTATCAACAGAGAACTTCATGTTATTAATATTCAGTATGCATAACGGTATATACCTGACATTGACTTATTTAAATTTAAGTTTATACAGATGATCAAATTTATATTTTGAATATTGTTATTATCTTTTGTCTGCATACACAATTGTTCTCTCAGTCTCCCATGCTATATACTATATATATTGTGCTAGCTTTTCCTGTGGGATATGCTTCCAAGTCATGGCTGGTGGGTCTAGCTCGTTCTACACCATGACCTTTTTCTAAGAATGCACTTCTACCCGCAATTGTATTTCAGCAGAAGAAAAAAATTATGTTACAAATATTTGGTATGCATAACGGTATATATCAGATATTGACTTATTTAAACTTAAGCTCATACAGATGATTAAATTTACTTATCTGAATGTTATTATTATCAATATATTTTATATATATTTTTTTCTGTACACATATTGGTTTTCTGAGTCACCCATGCTATGTTCACAACTGTATGTATTTTTTAATTATAGCATTGACAATAACATGTTGATTATCCCTTTAAGAAATTGCACCATGTGGTTTAACACCTGGGGACACAGGTGTATTTAAGGAGCTTTGTTACCTTAAACATTATGTCCATGAATAAGGCGTAGGACTTATTTCTACCACTGATGCTTGGGATACAAGCTTTTATGCTATCTTAAATTACTTTTCTCCAATAAAGAACTTTTATGCAATACCTTGAGGCTCGCTGGCATTTCTTTGCTACTAATATATGAATGCCTATATATAATGTGTGCCCTGAATCATATCATATAGCGTATACACTAAATATTAAAATAATACCCACAGATTTGCAATATTTTTTTTTTTTTTGGATTTTTATTGAGGAGAAGTGATACAGACATTTCATATGATAAACGCAATACAGCAAATAAACATATCGTAGCTGACTATAATTGTACTCTAATATTGAGAGTCCTCCATTTTCAGTCCCCATTAACAGTAATACAGATCTCTCTTGGACCTGTTTTGGTGCTTATTTAAAACCAAAGGGGTTAATATTCAGTAAATAACATAAATAAAAGATTAATTGAGGAGTTGCGCTATACAAAAATGAAATCATCATAAGAATATACATTTAACTGCAATCATACAAGTTTATAACATAAAACATAATTGTAAATCTTACTAATATTCCTCATCTTTGTCCCATGCTTTGAAATTGTGGGTCACACCGGATCCCAAGAAATGTTATAATTTAAGGATAAAGGGATTTTTAATAATTGGAAGCCATAGCTAAGTCATCCAGTACTTTACAGGGTTGAGACTCTATATTTAGTGTTGGATGAAGGAATACATGACATATACTATGCTGAGGAGGTTATGGTAAGATAAATCCTGGAGCCGTTTGTTACAAATGACCAAGCCCAAATAGTGTTAGTGTGACTGGCTATGCCACAGGATAAGATTGTGTATGAAGATGGTTTCTGCTATATTAATATATTTTCTCATAATAGTATTTTGAACATTATCCTAGACCTACTTCTTCTTACTGTGAGCAAAGTGGTTCTTATTAGCATCGCCCCCATGGCCTCGGCCGCCGACCACTGGGGAGAAGTTGGCAATCGGTCTTACTTTGAAAAAGGGATGATAAAACCTTATCTTACTGTGTACTAGTATGCACACATATTCATAGTAATAACACCGTGATGACCTTAGTGTCTCCACCACAGGTGGTGTCAGAAATATAGCAGTAAAAGGCAGACTTTACATACAATACCATGATATAAATAAATGGAGAGTAACACTGCATGATGACTAATATTGTAGTACGACTTTAGGCTTTTAAACGTGTTCATACAGACAAATGGAACAGAATATGCTATACTATAAAAGAAAAATTATCTAGCGATATAAAGTTTGGTCATTTATCTTGAGAGTAGAGTAATAATGGTATAGTTATAAGTTGTTTTTTTTTAAACCAAGAAAGACTAACATAATGACAATATAGAATAGACTTTCTCATAAACATCTTGAAATGCAGCCAAACAATAAAACTTGTAAATCAGTCTAATAAACAATGCTCTTAGTATTAAGGTACCTTGAGAATATAGCTTTAGGAATAACTGGTAAACGGATCATGCCACAAGTTGAGTGGGAATCTAACTTTGAGTTAGCTATAATACATTTGCCCCATGGTTGTAAATAGTTTCTAATTGAAGGGAGCGTTCCTTCTAGGGAGGGCATCTGCAGACTACCCTACCCCAGATCTAGAGATACAACCATCATAGGGCACATAAAAATAGGTCCCATCTGTCGTGATTGAGCATATGCGATAATGAGGCTTGTATGGCGGATTAAACGTAGGGGATCGCTCCACCATCCTCCATGGTGTCGCCGATGCGCCGCGAGTCATGAAGTTTTCCAGACCCAGTGTGTACGGCTCCTTCTTAACTAAGTCCGGTCTCCTCCTTGCCGTGAGCTGCAACATCCTTCCTTCCATTAGCCATGGGGCCAGTTCTCCTGATGAAGGTCCTCTCTGTAAGGTAGTCTCTTTGGAATATTTTTTACGCAAAGATCCCTTCTCTTTCTTTTTGCGAGGTGTCATGTCGGTTCTCCTTACTGCCTGCGGACCGCTCTGTGTCTGATTAGCCATTGAGTGGAGCGGGAGCGTTATGCTGTCGGAACACACTGCATATGTTTGTTCAGTCGAGGTAGGAAGCACCCTTAGTATCAGATAATCATAAGGGGCTTTGGCCATCAGCTTTTGCATAAGGTGTTCAAACCTTTCTAGGCATGGGTCAGGGTGTTGCATGAAATATTCTCCCGCCATTTTAGATGTCGACTGGGTGCGTAGGCACTAGAATTGTGACTGTAAATCTTTCCCTTTATAGGTGTAGAAGCCTTGTGGTATGTTGTGAAAGTCAGTAAGGCAGAAAACAGCTGCCAGCACTGTAAACCCGGTATAACCGGGGGGGGGTCGTTACCTATGAATAGGCCGCCGCCTTAGGTCTTGATTTGCCGAACTGTAACCCTGATGTCATTAAAACAGGAATCAAGCTTTGTAATATAGCTATTGTATCCTCTGCGGCTGTTATGCGCTTAATTATAAACTTGATCAAGCTGTTAGGTGCTCTTTAATCGGCGGCTTGTTGAGGTATCTTTCAGAGCTCTCAGTAGATGCGTCCTGTCAGGTACGCTGCTCGGACACGCCCCCAGATTTGCAATATTTATATTAATATGGGATAATAATCAAATGTAAATATAGCTATATGAAATTACATCAGACTGCCACTCACAAGGTATGTATGTGATAATAAGATGGAAATTGTAAACTGAGAAAATATTAATTAGATCCATCTAGAAAGTATTAATATCATTTTTGGTGCCATATAAATAGTATACTCATGTTTAGTATGAAAATACTCAGATTAAATAGTATTAAATAATCCCATACATATTAGACATATTTGTCTGCTGATACACATTCCTCATACGGTCTATGAGGAATGTGTAAGATGAAACGCGTAAGACCTCTGCTACACCGGCTTTTTGTACTCATTAACGAAACGACTTGTTATTTTTACCCTTTTGTTTAATAAATTTGATACTCTTAACTTTAATTGTCCCTCTGCCTCACCTTTTTTGTGCTTGTGGATTAGATTCTGCGGAATCACTGGGGATTCCCACGTGGTTTGCAGGGGACAGGAGTGAAGGAGGAGCAGGTAAGCTAAAAAATCATAACGCAGCAGACACGGACATTTGGCTCACCGAGGAGACCGCACGCAAAGGAACAGTGATTAAGGGAGAAGAGACTAAGTACGTTTTTACTTTTTTTTTCTATATCACATACCTATGTGGGATTTGGCACATCAGATTGGACATGCCAATGGAGCATTAAGCCATCATTTGGTAGCTGAACGGGTGACTTGTGCTTATGCTATTAGCATGTAATACTTCTGCTGACAGCTGTAACACTGAGCGCTGCATAGAGGAATACTATTGTTTTCTCATAGTAAGTATACTGGTATTAAATATTAATGTTTAGAAAGAATTTTTGAATGTTAATATCATAAATTAATTATAGTTATTGCTATATATATATATATATATATATAGTAGAACAAACGGTTAGCGTCAGCACTTTTTAATAAAAGTATCCATTCTTTATTGAAGTAACAAATAAAAAACAGCAACGTTTCGAGTCAACACAGACCCTTAGTCATGCTATGGATCATGGGAAATCACCTTCTTTTATAGCACCTGTATGTTAATTATCTTAAATTAGATAGGCTAATCTTGGTTTCCATTTTGGAATTATTGCCCCCTATCTGGTCAGATTGTTCAGCAATAATCATTGTACATATTTATGCAGAAAAAAGATTTTTTTCAATTGCTATACAGTTTGACTATATCACATAATAGGTAAAATTAACCCAAGACTATAGAACTACAAAAAGAGTATAAAAATAGTACAAAAATATTATAAAAAATTCATTATAAAAACAAGTGAAGATCATAGTCTTTGTTCAAACCATCCGGACAAAGAGTTTTTAGATGCTGTATCCACCATACCTCCCTTTTTTTTAACAATAACTTTCTATTACCACCTCTCCTTTGTTTAGGTATGTTGTCAATTATCTGGAATCTTAGCTGGCTAACAGAGTGTCCAGCATTTAGAAAATGGGATGACACAGGGAGTGTCATATCTTTGCATCTGATTGACGATTTATGGGCACTTATCCTATCTTTGATAGGGTTAATGGTCTCACCCACATAGCCCCGCCCACATGGACATTTAAGGATATACACCATATAATCTGTATTGCATGTGTAGAAACCTTTAATTTCTCGCTTTTTATTATCATTTATCTGAGCTATGTATTTCCCTTTAATCATAGAGTTACACTGCGCACAATTTAGACAGGGATATGACCCTCTATTAGCTGTAGTGAGGTAATTTATTGTTTCTTTTTTATTCGTCCCCACATCTGATTTCACTACAAGGTCCCTAATATTTTTAACCCTTTTATAGGAGTTGATAGGTGGCTTACAGAATTCCTCAATATGTGGATTAGTTTTACCTAATATATACCAATGTTTTCTGATGATTTTTGAGATGTCATTACTAAATTGGTTGTATACTGAAGAAAAAATTAGTTGTTTTTTATCAATTTGATTCTTTTTTCTATGCGTAATATTTGTTGGATTCTGTTGGGCACTCTTTGTCTCATGAATTTTAGATTTAACCATTTGTTCACTAGTAGTTATAACAGATTGTGGATAGCCTCTGTCTATAAACTTTTTACCAATTTGTTTTAATCTCACTTCTTGTAGATCTTTTTCTTTCACATTACGCATAGTTCTAAAAAACTGGCTCTTAGGGATAGCATTAAACACCCTTTCTGGGTGATAGCTCTCAAAATGGAGCAATGTATTTCGGTCTGTAGGTTTACAGTATAAATCTGTTACTAAGTGACCTTCTTTTTTATATACCAAGGTGTCGAGATAGCTCACCTTCCCCTGGGAATAATTAACAGTGAACCGTAAACTACCAGTACTATCGTTCTTCAACAAATTTTTGTAGGGTCTCCAATGTACCCCCCCATACGCCAAATATGTCATCTATATAACGTAGCCACATTTTACAGTTTTCTTGATAGTTGATATTTGTATAAAAATACCTGTTTTCAAATTGGCTTACGAATATATTGGCGTATGAGGGGGCCACATTGGAGCCCATAGCCGTACCCTTTTTTCGTATGTAATAGGTGTCTTGAAATAAGAAGTAATTCAGGTGCAATATAATATTTAGCAATTCCTCTATAAAATCACATTGCATCATAGTGTAACCCTGATCCTTTTTAATGAAGTCTAGTACAGACTGGACTCCTGACTCATGTGGGATTGACGTGTACAAACTCACTATATCAAGCGAGAATAAAATGTAATTTTCACAAACTGGCAATTTATCAATTTTGTTCAAAAAATCCCCTGTATCTTTCAAAAAAGATTTCTGATTTGCAGCTATGGGATTAAGAATTTTATCTAGAAAAATAGCTATATTAGCAAAGATTGATTCTGTACTAGCCACTATGGGTCTACCTGGTGGCTCTTTCAAATTTTTATGGATTTTAGGGGTAGTGTAAAATACAGGTGTAATTGGATCTTTCTTTACTAAAAAAATAGCTAGGTCTTTTGTAATAATTTTGTTGGATAAAGCTTTATTTATTATTAATGCTATTTCTTTTTGAATATCAGGTAGTGGGTCTTGATCTAACATAAGGTATACTCCACCATCTGTTAGTTGGGCTAGTATTTCCTGTATATAGTACTCTTTATCAAGCACTACTAATGCTCCGCCCTTATCAGCGTTCTTAATCTCAATTAAATTATTATTTGACAGATCTTTCAGAGCTTTACGCTCAGCTGCAGTAATATTTGTACATTCTAAATGCTGGACACTCTGTTAGCCAGCTAAGATTACAGATAATTGACCACATACCTAAACAAAGGAGAGGTGGTAATAGAGAGTTATTGTTAAAAAAAAGGGAGGTATGGTGGATACAGCATCTAAAAACTCTTTTTCCGGATGGTTTGAACAAAGACTATGATCTTCACTTGTTTTTATAATGAATTTTTTATAATATTTTTATACTCTTTTTGTAGTTCTATAGTCTTGGGTTAATTTCACCTATTATGTGATATAGTCAAACTGTATAGCAATTGAAAAAAATCTTTTTTTCTGCATAAATATGTACAATGATTATTGCTGAACAATCTGACCAGATAGGGGGCAATAATTCAAAAATGGAAACCAAGATTAGCCTATCTAATTTAAGCTAATTAACATACAGGTGCTATAAAAGAAGGTGATTTCCCATGATCCATAGCATGACTAACGGTCTGTGTTGACTCGAAACGTTGCTGTTTTTTATTTGTTTGTTACTTCAATAAAGAATGGATACTTTTATTAAAAAGTGCTGACGCTAACCGTTTGTTCTACTACATTTATATATGTGAGGTTGGCAGGCCTCACTTAGCGTTCGTGCACTACCTAAAAAGTTAATAATATGCTGGAATAATGTTACAAAGAAAGGTGCTGGACTTACCTTTTGGATTTATATATACATATATATTTTAGAATTTGTCTTATTGTGGCTGAATAAGAGGTTATTCCAGGCCAGACATATTGGCATATAAATTGGCTGTTGCATTAATAATATATACAATTTCTGGTGTTTTAATTGAAGTTACATAGAACCATTTGTGGGCTTAATTATATTTCCCTGAAAGTTGTAGTAAGATTTGTGTGAAATATCTTGTCATATTGTTAATAAAGCACTGTTAAGTTAGTAACCCATATTTTGATATTGGAGTGAACTAAGCTAGATAATTATAGACTGTTCTGGTATCCTCATTTGGGATAAATAATAAGCGATCCATTGTGAATAAGGTTAATTTTTAGAGATATACTTCCTGATCTGTTTTGTATAGGAAATTGTAACAGGATAAGCATGTATAATTGATTCATAATCTAGATTTTACACAAATATAATTCAAGGTGTCTATAAAAATAACTAATCGAGAACAAAGGATTGAATATTAATTATTAATATTCATAATTATAGGATATACTAACATTTTTATTGGTTGGCAACTGCTAAGATAAGTACTCCAACATTTTTACTGGAGATAACTGCTGATATAATAATAACTTATATTGTAATCTAGTATATACTAACAGTTTTATTGGAGGCATTGCTGAGATTATTATCTTTATCACATTGATATAATATATTTGTAGTAAATTAAAAAAATTATCTAGAATTTTTTTTGTTGTTGTTGTTGTAATATTTAAAAAAAAAATGTTTTTTCCTTGGTCAAAATTGTATTAGCGTTTTAATTTAACCAAATACTAAACCAAAATAATAATGTCTGTTACTAGAAGTGAATCAAATTAATCTATACTCAGTATCGAAATGTGTCCCCAAGATTTGCCACTCACTAAGGGCGACGTCCTTAAAATGGACGCTACAGGCCACATTAAAAATAAATTTAAGATTGCGGGTGATTTAAATGATGATATTAATATGCTTGCAATTAAAGCCAAAAGTATTGCTATTGATAATGGAAGGTGGAATGAAAAAAAGTGAGTTATTCCAGGAATTATTAAAAATTAATCAATGCAAAAATTAAAAAACGTGATGAACTAATACTCAAATCCTGGCCCCTTGTAATATACATTATTGACGAAATATCCACCCACCTTATAGAAAAGGATTTGCAATAACAGGAGCTAGAAGATGAAATTTGCTCATCACTCAAATGCGAAGAAAATTTAGAAATAGCTAAAAAAGAAATTGTTACCTTTAAACAAGACATGTCCACCTTCCAAGGTCCCTAGGAAGGAACAAGATACATCTAATAAGGTATACAACACCCCTAAAATAATTACTTTCTTAAGTGGTACAGTACCTAAATTTTCCAGCAAGGGAACCAATTCTATAATTGACCACTTAGAGGACTATGAAAATATGTTATCCATAATGAATATTAATAGTAAAAAGTAAAAAATTACATTTCTGCCCTGGGTATTTGAGGGTAAACATCACAAGTTCTTTGCTTCACTAAAGGATATACATTTTCATTCCTGGAGTGAAACAAAGCAACAGTGCAAAAATGAGTTCGGGCAATATCGCACAAAAACAGCTGCTAAAATAGCCGTATACGGTTTAAAATGTGGCACGAATCAAAGCCCTATAGAATTCCTTTCTGCACTAAAAAGTGCGTACAGTATAGCCGAAGACTACCCCATATTTGAAAGCTCAGAATTTGTGAATCTGTTTTATGAAGCATTGCCCGCGCACATCAAAATTAATCTGGCTAGAGATTTTGATGAAATCTGCTCATCGGACAGGCTGATCAAAGAGAGTACAGTTATACTCTATTCAGCAGTCCGGTGAACAGGGGGTTAAAAGGTAACCAAGGCCCAGGCACAAAATTGTAGCTGAAACTAGGGTGTCACCTAGCCCCCTAAACTTAGAGTCCAAAAAGAAAACTTATGCGGAAGTGGCCTGAGAAAACAGGCCTTCCCCACAAAGTTTTCCAACAAGGCCTGAGATGCAGAGAGAATGTACTCAAAATGGGGGGCATACCCAGATAAATAGTTATCCCCAAAGAGGTGAATACCCACAAGGTAATCGGTACCCCCGTAAAAATAAATACCAAACGTGGCGAAAATACTCTCAGGATAACCAGACACCCCAAGTAAATAGTGCTCCCCAAGATATTAACACTGAACAAGTTGAACCCCAAAGACAACCACGTCAAAATAGAAATGATAGCTATGATTCTGAGGGTTCCCAACGGTCCAGGAATCACTACTCTGAGGCCTCAAAAGATAGGCCCAGGGGTAGAAATAGCTTGTACAGTCAAGTGGGCCAACTCAGTACGCAGTTAAATCAATTATGTACACTATTCATTAATATGAGTCAAGCTTTGACTGCTCAGCACCTTAATAATAATTTTTTAGGGGTACAGCCAGTGGCCAACAGTGGACCACAGGAACAATCATAAATACCCAGGTATTACCTGAGAGAGAAGAGAGAGATATATCAAATGAAATGATAAATGTCAATAATGGTATTAATCATGTTCTCTCCCTACAGCCCAGAAACGGACGGTGGTTTAGCTGTGATGACAGGCAGCCTCAGCCTGGGAGCTCTAACAAATCTCTTCTTTTGCAGTTGTCCCCTAACCTTATTTCCACAGATGCAGTACACAGGAACCCAGTCAGCCCTATTATAGAGGAAATTAATGGTGAGAGTAAAAATTCTCCTGCATCAGGTAACGTGGTGGATTCAGGTAACTCGTGGCAAAGCCCACAGATGTGTAATCATGCTAATTTTATGTGTGAAATGGTAGAAACTGCAGGGAGATATTATGTATTGGCTGAGCTCCAGGATTCAGTTTCCAACCCTATCTTGGGATTAAGTGATACTGGATCTCAGGCAATTATTTTATGCCACAGGTACTACACATGTCCTACAAGCCTAAACTCAGGGAATTTGATGGTTCACTAATAGGTGTTGGGGGTGACTCTCTCAAAGTCTGGTGTACTGCATGGTTAAAGCTAAAACTGGGGAACAAGGTAATAAGAAACCCTGTCATTATAGTGGATCTGCCAACTGATTGTTTAATAATTGGTAGTGATCTCCTGAAGCGATTAAGCACCATAATTTTTGAATAGTAAAATATCAGCGCACCCTTAGTCAGAACCAAACATCAATATATCTTTACTATGAAAAAAACATTTTTTTTAAATAAAATAAATAGAATAATTTACTAAATAGTATAAGTGAAGATGTAAAATTGAATGGCTGTCAACCTGTAAAATCAATTCGCTGTGGGCAATTAAATTCTGCTAAATAACCATCAATAAGATAAAATAAAATAAACTCTAATATCTCTTAATGTCTACTGCTCTTATACATTTACTTTAAATTTTTCTGATAAGTTTAGACATTGAAATCATACATATGTAGGTAGATAAGTGGCAGATGTTAAAAACAAATTCAATTAGCAGAATATGTACAAACCAATACTTGATAAAAAAGTTCAGAAAATGTTTCCATTTTCATCAGTTGCAGCTGACTGTGTAATCCGGGTATCTTGGTCCCGATAAAAAATAGCAGCTGAAAGATATAAAGAACACACAGCGTCCACCGATTCAAGGTAGTTTAAAAACAATTTTAATACCAGCGCAATTAAGCATACATTGCGCTTACAAGATAAAAGTGGTCAACAGGCATACCGTAAAGGTGACGAAATCCTCTGTGACTGACCGTAGCTGACCAGACTGGATACTTGTTCTATATGGAGCGTGGACTCCCAGCGTTCTTAATAAGGAGTCAGATGCGTTTCATTTGCACAACGAGCAAACTTCTTCAGGGGTACTTTTTTAATGCTATATATTTATCATTTGACATATGTTAAGTTAATAGCAGTTCAACATATATGTAACTGCATTCAGACCTGTATTGGACTGTTCTTTTGTGTAACGGCGTCTGGAACAAAGACCAAAGGATTCTAAACAGTGTTGAAATTCTAAGGAATACTGCAAAAGACTACATCTGACTCCTTATAAATATCACTTGGAATCCACACTCCATATAGAACAAGTATCCAGTCAGCTACGGTCAGTCACGGAGGATTTCATCACCTTTACGATATGCCTGTTGACAACTTTTATCTTGTAAGTGATATGCTTAATTGCGCTGGTATTAAAATTGTTTTTAAACTACCTTGAATCGGTGGGCACTGTTGCGTGCAAGCGAAAAGGAGTTGAAAGTAAATGCGTTGAATTTAACGAGCATTGGGATAACGCAACTCCAGAGCTCTGGTTAACTGTTACGCTCGACTAAAAAGTGGAAAAAAAACCTTCAAAAATACATTTATAAATACAGTTACAATCTTAATAACACTGTCTGTTAAAAATGATTTAAAAAATATATGGCATAAAAAACTTATAAGGGCTCAAACATATGAGGTCTCAGGTGTTAGAGGGAAAAAGAGATACATACATATACATGCCTAAATATGTACAGTATCTCAAAAAAGTGAGTACACCCCTCACATTTTTGTAATGTGAGGGGTGTACATGTGACTCGTTAGTGTTACAAGGTCTCAGGTGTGAATGGGGAGCAGGTGTGTTAAATTTGGTGTTATCGCTCTCACACTCTCTCATACTGGTCCACTGGAAGTTCAACATGTTACCTGATGGCAAAGAACTCTCTGAGGATCTGAAAAAAAGAATGGTTGCTCTACATAAAGATGGCCTAGGCCAGCGGTCGCCAACCCGCGGTCCATGGACCACTGGTGGTCCACAAGAAGATGTTGGTGGTCCTTGACACCATCAAGCAGAAATTAATATCCTCTGATGGTGTCACACCCGTCGTGCCGCAACTCCCTACAGTGCCTGGCTGGACATCAGTGAAAACTAATGGAGGAGGAGTTAAATTACAATCTCCCTACGCAAGTTGCATAGTACTGCGCAACTAGATTGTATTTTTTACTCCTCCCATCCGGCGCGCTGCTCAGAGGAAGATGCTTCCATTCTAAAGCCAGCAGAGGTTGGTATAGTCTTGGCTTGAAATAGTGGAATTAAATATATAAAAAAGAATTTAAAAAAAAAAACTATTTCTCTCTTATATTTCATTTATTTTCTTTCCCTGTCTCTTTGTAGTAGTTTTCCTAATTTCTTTAGATAGACTTACATCACTGTTTGTCTTCCTCCCCTCCATCTTCTTCTTTTTAATTAAATATTATTTTTCATTCTAATAATTTTATTCCACCTGAATTCCAGTAATTGCCATCCAGCAGATCAGCCATATCCCACAGGTATTATAATAATTGCCAGTAACATCAGTCGTGGTTAGCTCACATACATATTGAGAGCTTTCTGATATAAACTTAATTTATGACTCCAATGTCTGTCCATGATCATAAGTAGTTTTGAATAATTCCTAACTGGGGAAGTAACTTGGAAGTCTTGTAGTCCTTTTAAACATAATTCTTTTTTTCCCCACTTTCTGCCTCTCTGATTCCAGCTCAAAAGTTGGCACTCACCCTTCATTTGTCATTTGGAACTATTCTCTCAGTTGTCATTCAGTTAGTTAATTCCAAAAAATAATTCTTAAAAATGTGTATATATATATACATAATGTAAACTTAGCTATGGTTATACTAGTTATGTAAAGTATGTGTGTGTGTGTGTATGTATGTATGTATGTGTTTATATATATATATATATATATATATATAAATATATATATATATATATATATAAATAAATATATATATATATATATATATATATACACACACACAAACACATACACAAAAAATCATGTTAGTGGTCCACGGGATTCAAAATTGTGAGTTTAGTGGTCCCTGAGGTCCAAAAGGTTGGCGAACACTGGCCTGGGCTATAAGAAGATTGCCAAGACCCTGAAACTGAGCAGCAGCACGGTGGGCAAGAACATACAGCGGTTTCACAGGACAGGTTCCACTTAGAACAGGCCTCGCCATGGTTGACCAAAGAAGTTGAGTGCACATGCTCAGCGTCATATCCAGAGGTTGTCTTAGGGAAATAGACGTATAAGTGCTGCCAACATTGCTGCAGAGGTTGAAGGGTTGGGAGGTCTGCCTGTCAGTGCTCAGAACATACGCCACACGCTGCATCAAATTGGTCTGCATGGCTGTCATCCCAGAAGGAAGCCTCTTCTAAAGATGATGCACAAGAAAGCCCCCAAACAGTTTGCTGGAGACAACCAGACTAAGGACAAGGATTACTGGAGCCATGTCCTGTGGTCCGATGAGACCAAGATAAACTTATTTGGTTCAGATGGTGTCAAGCGTGTGTGGCGGCAACCAGGTGAGGCGTACAAAGACAAGTGTGTCTTGCCTACAGTAAAGCATGGTGGTAGGAGTATCATGGTCTGGGCCTGCATGAGTGCTGCCGGCACTAGGGAGCTACAGTTCATTGAGGGAACCATGAATGCCAACATGTACTGTGACATACTGAAGTAGAACATGATCCTCACCCTTCGGAGACTGGGCTGCAGGGCAGTATTCCAACATGATAACGACCCAAAACACACCTCCAACACAACCACTGCCTTGCTAAAGAAGCTGAGGATAAAGGTTATTGACTGGCCAAGCATGTCTCCAGACCTAAACCCTATTGAGCATCTGTGGGGCATCCTCAAAAGGAAGGTGGGGGAGCGCAAGGTCTTTAACATCCAATAGCTCTGTGATGTCGTCATGGAGGCCTGGAAGAGGACTCCAGTGGCAACTTGTGAAGCTCTGGTGAACTCCATGCCCAAGAGGGTTAAGGCAGTGCTGGAAAATAATAGTGGCCACACAATTATTGATTTGGACATTTCCACTTAGGGGTGTACTCACTTTTGTTGCCAACGGTTTAGACATTAATGGCTGTGTGTTGAGTTATTCTGAGGGGACAGAAAATTTACACTGTTATACAGACTGTACACTCACTACTTTACATTGTAGCAAAGTGTCAGTTCTTCAGTGTTTGTCACATGAAAAGATATAATAAAATATTTACAAAAATGTGAGGGGTGTACTCACTTTTGTGAGATACTGTATTTATCTATGTTTGTACATATGTATCTATCTGTAAACATATGTATTTATGTGTGTATATATGTATTTACAGACATATATACTGTTAGCATTACAGTACGCATGTCCTGTATATTGCACCTGTGCCTGGAGGTGATCCTGGTGCCAGTTGGCTTTTTCCTGAGCCACTGGAGCATTCATGTTTTTGCATTAAATGGTAAAAAATTCCTAGTTAGGGATTTGACAATCAAAGAAGACAGACTTATTATATTCAGCACTAAGTCTAACATTGAAAACTATCGCATGCTTCACTTTGGATAATGAATGGCACCTTCTAAACTGTCCCCACTGTTTTTTTTATCAACTATATACAATTTATGCCCCTATTGGATCACTAAATTCCAGAATGTATCCACTTGTTTATGTATTAATGACTGGAAAAAATGAAGGACTTTATAAACGCTTATTTGAAGATTGGGTGGACTTTGAAGAACAGTGAAACTTGCCCCTCTTTAAACCCCCCAGGTGGAGGCAAAAAGATAGTGAAGATGGAGACATCACAGCGCATCATATTACCTCCATGCAATTGCCCATAATCTATCCCTATAATGTCCCTATAAATCCCACAGTGCTCATCTTCACTATCTTTTTGCCTCTGCCTATCTTCACTATCTTTTTGCACCCCGCGTGAACCAAGCACCCCTTGAAATAAAACAATATGGTGTAAACAATAAGATGTTTAATAAAACAAAATTTTATGATTTTTTTTTATGATTTTTTTTTTAATTTCAGAGATTTTACTTTTTAGGTATTTAGATTTTAGGGATTTTATTGTTTCTCCATTTTGAATTTTCTAGATTTTAGACATTAGGGATTATGATCTTTCTGGATTTCAAGATTCTGTCTTCTGGTATTAGGAATTTTGAGTTAAGGTATTTTGATCTCCTCCCATAAGGTAGCTATAATTTCACAATCATTTGAGATTTGTGAAATTAGGGAGTATATTCCACATCCATTCTGCTCTGTAAGGGACATTAAGTTTGAAACTTTAAAATTACACTATCCTGTTAGGACATCTGAATAAATGATCTAGTTAATGCTTGGAAGGTCTGAAGGCTTTACATTTATAATAGGTGTGAGCTGGGCATATCTGTAGGCAGTGTCATGTGAGTTGTTAGTCTGCCTGTCTATAGCCCTACTTTTATTGCACTTTAACTAAACTGTTTACCTGCTGCCCCATGTATCTTTAATTCTCTTGTGTATTGATTAACACACACACACACAATTGCCTGCTTATAATCTATCAGAAAAAGATTATTTAAAGGGACAGTCTAATCCAGAATTTGTATTGTTTAAAAAAATAGATTACTCCTTTATTACCCATTCCCCAGTTTTTCATAACCAACACGGTTATATTAATATACTTTTTACCTCTGTAATTACCTTTGCAGACTGCCCCCTTATTTCAGTTCTTTTGACAGATTTGCATTTTAGCCAATCAGTGCCCTCTCATTAGTAACTCTACTGGCGTAAGCACAATGTTATCTACATGGCACACGTGAAGTAACGCCCTCTAGCTGTGAAAAACTGTCAAATGCACTGAGATAAGAGGCGCCTTCAAGGGCTTAGAAATTACCATATGAGCTTAAATAGGTTTAGCTTTCAACTAAGAATAACAAGAGAACATAGCAAATTTGATGATAAAAGTACATTGGAAAGTTGGTTGAAATTACATGCCCTATCTGAATCATGAAAGTCAAATTTTGACTAGACTGTCCCTTTAATGGTGAGACAGGTGGATGTTCACATGGGTGGATGTAAAATAATGTTGAGAATGAGAGAGCAAAAAGATATTAATTTCTTGGTGGGGAAGTTGCAAATATATAAGGGAGGGAAGGGAAGAACATAATTTTATTGAGACTTTGGAGTTAGGATACATGACAAATACATTTAGTTGAAGGGCATGGAGGCAAAATACATACATACATTCACAAATAAATAAATAAGAAAGGCAGAGAAATGTAATATGAGTAAGAGTAAATATGATACATTTGAATAAATATTAATTGGTGGAACAGATAAAATGAAATGAGGAAGAAGGAAAGAGATAAAATTAAAAGTGTAGATAGGGCAGGATAAAATAAAAGGGGTAGGCACATTTAGGGCTAGATTACGAGTGGTGCACTTACTTTTGCGAGCAAGCGAAAAGGAGTTTAAAGTAAATGCATTGAACTTAACAAGCGTTGGGATACCAGACTCTGAAACTCTGGTTAACTGTTACTCTCGACTAAAAAGTGGATAAAAACCTTCAAAAATACATTTAAAAATACAGTTACAATCATAACTTTGGGGATAGTAACCCGTTTAGGAACAAAATTGTGTAGTATGGTCGCTACATCGACGATTTGGTCTTGGTTTGGGAATGCGACGACAACTCCATCACATCCTTTTTTGACTATGCTAATCATAATGATTTGGACTTGAAGTTTACCTTGGAGTTTAGAAGCGAGAAGCTCAATTTCTTGGATGTTACTTTAAAACCAAACCACATAACTCAAAGCATAATGATGGAGTTGTACCGTAAACCCACAGCTGGAAAAACTATACTCAAATGCCAAACTTGTCACCCCACTCACCTTCTAAAATCCATTCCCAAAAGCCAATTAATCAAAATAAAGCAAAACTGCACATACCCCAATGTATATGAGAATTGTGCACAGGAAAATATGATTAGATTGGAATCTAGAGGCTATAGTAAGGAATTACTTGAGAAAACTAAAATAGAGGTAGATGCAATTCCAAGGTCAGCGCTCCTCCGATATAAGAGAAAGAGAACTAAACAAGGAAAATATGGTTCAGAATTTAATCAACTTTGCAATCTAAGGGTATTGCACGATGCCTCAATATTGAGGCATCACTGCAATACCCTGAAAGCGGATGGAACAGATCACAATCACTTCCAGTGCTTGAAACCCCAGAAGACGTGCCAGGCACGTTCTCGGTCATTAAGGGGTTAAGTAGTAATATGTTCTGTTCCCTTTCTAAGGAGATTACTAAAACAGTATTAATCAATATTTCTAATACTCCAAGCTACAGTATATGCATTGGTTCAACAGTAGTAGTATGTACAAACAATCACATTCAATGACAATTTGAGGGTCAACACTGAATAATTGAAACTACTTATTAAATTAACTATTATGTGAATATAAGCTTCAGCCCTGACCCTCATTTCTATCAGTGATCAAGTGCCCTAGGGGCATGAAATGCGTCCGATGTGGAGGGTCTAGGCTCTCTCACTTTGTTTTTCTACTTTTTTTTTATGTGCCCTTTTTGCTTTTGACTTGTGGAAATAAAGCTAATTTTTTTTAACTTGCCTCCAGTTTTTCGAGTATTGGTAGAAAAAGTAACTAAAAGTGCCATACTTTAAACCCTTAAATAACTATTTGTAAGACTGGTCTCACTACCAGAACAAATAGGAATAGTAGACAAAAGAAATTACTACAAACAGCGCTATTAAGTACTCAAGGTACTAAAAAGCTAAGGGGTAAACATCAAACAATGCAGTACAATTAAAAAGACCATAGGTTATAAAATTAAACCATGCACTTAAAATAATATTAAAACCAAATACTTAAAATAAAATACCTGACAACTAATATCAGTTAAACATCAATACTATTTAATAGATTATTAAATACATAAAACAATAATAGTCAGATTATATTGTGAGGACGACTCATCTAAAAAACATGAGCAATGTGAAATGGGCTAAATACCACCTTAAAATGATATATTCCGCCTTAGAACTAGTGAGTGTTAACAATGTCCACGTCTATTCGATATAGAATCGAATTTGGCGGCTGTGGGTAATAATTCAGTTCTTTTGTACAGTAGCAAATTGTGCAAAAAAGCTTCAAAGTGCACGTAAAATGACAGACTGTTATAATCGGATGTGTGGCAACAATGTTACCTTAAAGCAATCGTAATGGGATACTTTACTGGTCCCTTCTCCACTTTAGACGTATCGTCTCCACTCTGTATCCTCCGGTGACCAGCGATACTCACTGCGTGTCTCTCCTACACGCTTCCGGTCTTTACTCTGAGATGTGACTATGTCACGGCACGAATATCGACAGGGCAGTTCTTACGTGAGTGGTCTCTCCAGGGCGGTTTCTTCTTATCCCAATTAGCAGATGTGAATCTGTGCAAATAATAGTTATCAGCATTTCCTTTTTACTCTGCGCAGAGTATCAATTTTGCTGAAAAAGTACTTGAACCCCTTGAATAATCGTCAATGTATTTCACCTGTAACTAGACTTTTTCAAGACTGATATTCATGGGGTAATCCTTCGATTTAAATACCCCTCCTTGTATTCTCATTTGTTGAAAAATCTCCAATTGAGTACTTAGAGTTTAAGGTGAAAAATCTCCAATTGAGTACTTAGAGTTTAAGGTGGTATTGTTCTCTTATTATTTGTTTAAGGTGTTACAATACCGCTCAATTTTTTTTTTTACGCATACACTAAAAAAAAAACTTATTTGAATTATTAATAACCACATAAGTTTATACCAACATTGTATTCATAATTTCTACTAGTCACTTAATGAATTTAAGATGATATTGTTTCCAAGTGATATATTATTAATTACACTGACACTTTTTAAAATATATACATTTTAAAACTTAGTAGTGGTAAATACATATGGAATTGTGGTGATAAAACACAATCTAAATAGACATGTATAAAACCTTCCAATATCAACCTCAATTTTTATGGTCAACTCTACTCCTATGAAAAAAATCTATATCTCACATGATTAACATTTATGTGTGGATCTTATTATAAGTCGTGTTTAAAAATATAATGATACAAACACTGATTCTATTTAAACTTATAAATTACCATAAATGCCTTAAATGACCAGATTAGTCTAATATGAATGGGCTAAGGTTCAATTCTGAATTAGGACCTTTTGGATGAAGGGTTTCCATATTATATATATATATATATATATATATATATATATTTTCAGCTTCTTTCTTTAATAATGTTTTTTCAAAATTACCTCCTCTTCATTGTTTTTTCACTTTTTTAATGCCCCAATATGACAAATCTCTAATGTTATTATGTACTCGTCTAAAATGCTCATATAAATTAGTTTCTTGTTCTCCCTTTTCTATATTCCATAAGTGTTCTTGAATACGAGTACGGAGGCATCTAGTCGTTTTGCCGAAGTACTGTAAATTACAAGTACATTGAAGTATATATATAACACCATGGTCACTGCATCTAATGTTTTCCGTGATTTTATGTTTGTAATTATTACTTACTGATTCTCTTTTATTTTGCTGCTGTGTTTGCAGGCTTTGCAACTATAACATGGGTAAAATTCCATAATTTGTTTACCTTTCAGATCTCTATTCTGTTTAATGTCTGTGTGAACTCACTAGGGGGCAATATACTTTTCATATTTCTTTCCCTTCTATATACAAAGTTTGGTTTATTTGTTATCTGTTCACCCATAATTGGATCCTCTTTTATCAAATGCCAGTGTTTACGGACTATTTTTTCAACTATTTTATAGTCACTGCTGAAATTTGTTATAAATGGTACTTTGAGCTTTACATTATCAATTTCTTTTTGAACTATTCTTTGTCTGCACTTTCCATTCATGTCTATACCATACTCTATGGCTGTTTTTATTGTCCCTTGATTGTATCCCCTTTCCAGGAAACGTTCTTCCAGGACTTTTACTTGGGTTTCATAATCGGTCAATCTAGAGCAATTTCTATTGATTCTTAGGCATTGGCCTTTCAGAATATTATTGTTCCACCATGGCAGCTATCTGAGTGTACATATCCATTAGCATCCACTTTCTTAAAGTGATTTCTCGTGTACAAAGTCTTGTCTTTTACAACCATATCCAAATCTAAAAATGTTATCTTATCTTTACTAATTTTATATGTAAACTGTAATCCGTCTGTATTTTTATTCATATCTTTAAACAATGCTAATAAACTATCTTCACCTCCCTTCCAAACAATCAACACATCATTGATGTAACGTTTAAAGAGCACAAGGTTCGCACCCTTTT
The DNA here is from genome assembly GCF_027579735.1 of Bombina bombina. Lineage (NCBI taxonomy): Eukaryota > Metazoa > Chordata > Amphibia > Anura > Bombinatoridae > Bombina > Bombina bombina. The sequence goes on from NC_069501.1 coordinate 414,308,950, forward strand.
CATGGGATTTTAAAAATCTTTGTTCCCATAGGCCCATAAACAGATTAGCATAGTTAGGTGCGAACCTCGTGCCCATAGCCGTTACTCTTATCTGGATATAAAGTTTACTATTGAATGCAAATACATTATTCATTAGTATGAATTCTACCCCCCTCAGAATAAAGTATTTATGTTTCTATAACATGTTTCTGTCCCCATCTAGGTAAAATGTAATGGCTTCCAAGCCCTTTTCATGAATAATGCTCGTATATAGAGCTGTGAGGTCACAAGTTGCTATCATTAGTATGAATTCTACCCCCCTCAGGATAAAGTTTTTATGTTTCTGTAACATGTTTCTGTCCCCATCTAGACAAAATGTAATGGCTTCCAAGCCCTTTTCATGAATAATGCTCATATATAGAGCTGTGAGGTCACAAGTTGCTAAAATCTAAGTGTTATCCCATTTTACATTTTCTAATGTAGATAATACTTGTCCAGTATCTTTTATAGAAGTTGTTAGTTCTTTTACATATTTCTGTAACTGATTATCAATGTATTATGATAAATTGGCAGCGACTGATCCAATCCCAGAAATGATGGGTCTTCCTGGAGGTTGTGTTATATTTTTATGTATCTTAGGTAAAAAATAAAAAATGGCCATTCTGGGGTATTCTTGACTTAGATACTTAAATTCTTTGTTATTTAGTATTTTATTCTCTTTAGCTTCTACCAATAGTGATTTAAATCTTTCAGCTATCATTTAATTGGATTAAGTTTAAGTTCTTTATAGGTGGTTTGGTCATTCAATATTCTATTGGATTCATTGAGGTAATATTCTGTATCCATTACTACGATGCCACCTCTTTTGTCTGCAGGTTTTATCGTTATATTCTTATTGGTTTTCAAATTTTCTAGTACTAATTTTTCATTTCTATTCAAATTATAACTAATCTTGTTTTTAGTGTATTCATATTTTGCCAGATCCTTTTGAAACATCTTTTCAAAAGTTTCTATATGACTACCTTTATCCTGAAGAGGGTAGAAGGTTGATTTAGGTTTAAGATCTGTATGTATAATGTTTGGAGTCTGGTTAGCACTTGTCTTGTGATAGTTATTTCTCTTTCTATTGGATGCTTGAGAAATATCTCTTCAATGTTAATTTACGAACAAACTGATTTATGTGAATATGAGTTTCAAATGTCAAGGTCTTTATAAGAGGAGACATCAAAGCAATGCCAAATGAATAATAGTGCTTACGTATTTTGAACATAAATTCATATTTATACAGCAATCATTTCTAAGTATCCCCTATCCTGAACATATAAGAAAGAAACAATAGCTGCAGTAATCTGTTTGTTAACAAGCTATTGGACTTGTCAATTTACCTAGCTATAGATATGGATTTAAAGTTATTTTACCTGACTGTTAACATCAAAATTAAACTTCAGGGATAGTGGTGTATAACGGTTACTTATTCATATAAGACTAATCTGGTCATTTAAGGAATTTATGGTTCTTTATAAGTTTAAATAGATACAGTGTTGGTATCATTATATTTTAAACATGACTTATAAAAAGATCTACACATAAATGTTAATCAAGTGAGATATAGATTTTTTTCATAGGAGTAGCGTTGACCATAAAAATTGTGGTTGATATTGGAAGGTTTTATACATGTCTATTTAGATTGTGTTTTATCACCACAATCCCATATGTATTTACCACTTCTAAGTTTTAAAATGTATATATTTTAAAAAGTGTCAGTGTTATAATATATCACTTGGAAATAATATCATCTTAAATTCATTAAGTGACTAGTAGAAATTATGAATAAAATGTTGGTATATATCTGTTTGATATAAATTTATGTGGTTATTAATAATTAAAATAAGTTTTTTTAGTGTATACGTAAAAGGAATTTTTTGAGCAGTATTATAGCACCTTAAACAAATAATAAGAGAACAATACCACCTTAAACTCTAAGTACTCAATTAGAGAATTTTTAACAAATGAGAATACAATTTAAACCGAAGGATTCCCCCCCCCATGAATATCAGCCTTGAAAAAGCCTAGTTATCAATATTTAACAATTTTTTACAATAGTTAAAAAATAGGGAAACCTTGTATATAAAAACAGTGTTGAATAAACTTTGCTATATTCTTATCTAGGAAAGTTCCTCTCCAATTAGTAAGGTATAATGGTAGCTATGATTCTGTTATAGTGTTAGATTATTTTAGTATTGAAGCGGTGCTGTAAGAAAATTAGGGAAGACACCGTTGTGCCTCTAAGTGATTGACACCTGTGGGCGGTTTCTGTGGATAACCGGGTGTGACGTCAGACGCCGGCTTCACAGGACAGAGACTAACCGCGGAAGAGACACAGCACACCTCACGGCCTTGGATACCGAAACAGATAGGTATGTTACCACGAGAAGATCAATAAATATTGCCTGAAAATACTATATATGCAGGACGCTCACATAATACCCTGCAATTTAAGACTCTCTGGACTTAGAGGCACTACGGTGTCTTCCCTAATTTTCTTACAGCACCGCTTCAATACTAAAATAATCTAACACTATAACAGAATCTTAGCTACCATTATACCTTACTAATTGGAGAGGAACTTTTCTAGATAAGAATATAGCAAAGTTCATTCAACACTGTTTTTATATACAAGGTTTCCCTATTTTTTAACTATTGTAAAAAATTGTTAAATATTGATACATTTTATACACAATTTTTTCAGATACGATTATGTATCTTCGCTGATTTTTGATGTTGTTGGTTGGATCCCCAACATAATAGAGAGACGTCTCTAACATTTGTTCCATACATGTGATTTTGTTATTGTCTAAATGTGATAAATTTAATTTTTATTTTTTTTAAACATTAGTTTTTTAAACACACGTTAAGAGTGTATGTGTAGAATCACTTGGTATTTATCTGCTAACACTTAATGCACTATAAAATCATATTGCAATAATAGCAGTATCACGATACACAAATAAATATCCTTAAGATCTTTAGCTTTTAGCGCCCTTACTACCCCCCTTTTCAGTATTGATAACTGTCATTTGCACAGATTCACATCCGCTAATTGGGATAAGAAGAAACTGGTAGCCCTGGAGAGTCGCCACTCGCGTAAGAACTGCCCTGTTGATATTTGTGCCGTGACATAGTCACATCTCAGAGGTCAGAGTAAAGACCGGAAGCGTGTAGGAGAGACACGCATAGTGTACAACACGCAGTATCGCATCGCTGATCACCGGAGGATACAGAGTGGAAACAAGACATCTAAAGTGGCAAAGGGACTGGTAAAGTATCCCATTACGATGCTTTAAGGTAACATTGTTGCCACACTTCGGATTATAACAGTCTGTCATTTTACGTGCACTTTGAAGCTTTTTTGCACAATTTGCTACTGTACAAAAGAACTAAATTGATACCCACAGCGCCAAATTCGATTCTATATATCGAATAGAAGTTGACATTAACACTCACTAGTTCTAAGGCGGAATATATAATTTTAAGGTGGTATTTTGCCCGTTTTACATTGCTCATGTTTTTTAGGAGGAGACGTCCTCACAATATAATCTGGTCTAACTATTATTGTTTTATGTATTTTATAATCTATTAAATAGTACAGGTAGCCCTCAGTTTACGCCGGGGTTAGGTTCCAGGAGGAATGGTTGTAAATTGAAACCATTGTAAATTTGAAACCCAGTTTATAATGTGAGGGAGTTAGGTTCCAGGTCCCTCTCAAAATTGACATAAGTAACACCTAATACATTATTTTTAAAGCTTTGAAATGAAGACTTTAAATGCTAAACAGCATTATAAACCTAAAAATAGATTGTATCATCATCAAACTAAGTTTAATGAACAAAAACATTTGCTGAACATCACCTAATAAAATAATTACACAACAGACTGCATCAACATCAAACTAAGTTTAATGAACAAAAACGTTTTTTTTTACTTGCATTTTTCTGCAATCAGTTCTCTGCATTAGCATGTTAGATAATATTGGGTCTGCACCTATTCTATGCATTTCAATCTGCAGTGATTAATAAGCAATTAGGCACCCTCACCTCAAGCTGCTGGACAGGAAGATAATAGGGAAGTGCCTGCTAAATTTTGCTCGATAGATCTGGTCTGATCTGTGTACACAGATAAATTTAAGGCTGTTAAGTTGCATAACTTTGCTGCAAAACAAGCGGACAGCTCCACCTACTGGCTATTTTAATTAGTGCATTGCTTTCCAAAAGCTTTTCAATAGCAGTCACATGATTGAAAAAAAAGGTTGTTATTCTGAAACGGCGCAAATTGAACTGGCGTAAACCGAGGGCCACCTGTATTGATGTTTAACTAATATTAGTTGTCAGGTATTTTATTTGAAGCATATAGTTTTAATATTATTTTAAGTGTATGGTTTCATTTTATAACCTATGGTCTTTTAAATTGTACTGCCTTGTTTGATGTTTAACCCTTAGCCTTTTAGTACCTCGAGTATATATTAGCGCTGTTTATAGTAATTTCTTTTGTTTACTATTTCCAGTTTTTCAAATGCCTACATAATAGCACTGTATGCTAAAAAAATATTTAAAAAATATATTGCATAAAACAGTTATAAGGGCTCAAACATATAAGGTCTCAGGTGTTAGAGATACATACATATACATGTCTAAATATGTATTTATATGTGTATATATATATATATATATATATTAACAGACATATATATACATAAATACATATGTATACATATATAGACATATATATATATAGACATATATATATATATATATATAGACATATATATATATATATAGACATATATATATATATAGACATATATATATATATAGACATATATATATATATATATATATATATATATATATATATATATATATATATATATATATATATATATATATATAAGTGCATTGGAGCCCTTTGCAGTCAAGTAGCTGAAAACATGAAAAATCATATTAATGAAATATTCATTGTTAATAAAGTGTTTAACTGTGTATTTACTATAAATATTTCACATTCCAATGTTCTTAACATAAAGGAATATGTTCTAAGTATCTTAAATAGATATTTTTTATCTATTATTCCTATCATATATAGGTATATCTATACCTATATATGAACAATATATATTGTACCAAAATACCATCAGATATATACAGTATATATATATATATATATATATATATATATATATATATATAGAGAGAGAGAGATAGATAAGTGTTTATAAATAAACAGAACATATTCTTCTATGTAAAGAACATTGGAATGTAAAATATTAATATTTCATGTCAGTTTAGCGCACTTTAAAACAATGCAAACGGTTTTGCATGCAAGTTCTTTAAAGTCTATGTAGGAATACGTTAACACAGCTGTGATAATCAAATGTTTTTTGTGCGCATTGGCTTTACACTTTTAACTTGTAGTACAAGCGCTACCTGACACGGGCAAAAAGCCTCCATCTAGCGGAATGAATGCACAAGCGATAAATGTTGCTCCACTCCTAATCTAGACCTTAATGGGGGATGGGGTTGAAAAATAAAAGGCGGGAAGGGGTATAAAAAAAAAGTAATGGTGCAGAAAAAGCAGATACTAACAAAAAGGCAGGGGCAGATACATGGGTTTTTTTCCTGGTGCAATGAAAATGTGTAGAAGAGGAGGACAATGAAATGGAGAAGACAGAAAAACTAATTGTATATAGAGGGGGAATGAAGTGAAGGATTTTTTTTTTTCCAAATTTATTTTTTTTAAGAATCCAGAAGAATTAGAAAGGCAAGATTACATAAATATAGAAGACTACATGCGGTACATTGTATACATAAAAGGTAAATACATGACTGAAAACAATCATACAAGTAGTAATACATCCTGGATTCTTATTTTTACATTTTTGCAGGAACAAATCAGACAATAACTTAGGTGTCTTAATGTCCTCAGTTTAACATATGACGTGAAACTTTTACAATTATACAGTAAATGTGCCTACATGAAATCAAAATTAGAAAGTAAAGTACAAATGAGTCATTTGTCAAGGGGAGAGGCAGGCTGTGTAGTTTTTAAGTATTAGTCCCAAGTGCATTGCAACTCGATAAATTGATCTCTTTTACCCCGATTTGTATGACCCATATTCTTCTAGTTCAATCAAACTTGTTACCTTATTGCGCCACATCCCAAGAGTGGGGATTTCAGTAGATCTTCAGTTTTGTGCTATAAGAATCTTTACACTGTTTGTCATAATTTTTAGTAGGGGTCTAAAATGGATCTGAGGTAATTTAGTAGATTTATTAAGCAACCAAATCAGGGGATCTAGTGGAAGGATAGTTTGAAAGATGTCTTCAATTTCTTTAATTATATCTCTAAAGAGAGTATTTATCTGTGAACACCACCACCACCACATATGACCAATATTACTTCCCACGTATCCACAACGTCACTGAGTGTTATAGAGGATGGTAGTTGCTGTTTGAGGCGTGATGATCACACCTAACTCTCTCTCCCATGTTTCAATGGAGATTGGTAAATTACCTGGGGGAGGCTGGGTAATAATTCTATAGATGTTTGAGAGATGTTTGATAGGGGGTGTAGAGCTAAACAATTTTTCGAGATTAGTTAATGGGCAGTTCATGTTTTCTGAAATGTTAATGGGTTGAGACATAATGGTGTACTCTTCTGTAAGAGAACCAGTTACCGGCCTAGAGATGCCCTCCGCTCACCAGCTGCTCCTGTGTACATATCTGCTCATTAGTCATGAGGTGGTTAATAGAAACATCTTTAACATTAATATCATAGTTAGTATTTTTATATCGTGCCAATATAAAGAATTCACTATTGTGGACAATTGATGTCAATAGGCCTGGGTAGGAAGAAAGGTAGGAATTTGTCCTGTTAATGTTATCTAACACTTTAAGTGTTTCCTGGGTAATTGGATTAGTGACATGTCTGTATAGATTTAGGAATTTTGGGTGCCAACAGATAGAAGGGAGATTAAGGTTAATATTCTCTTCTAACGTGATCCATCTCTTATGAACCCTATATATTATCCAGTCTAAAATTCTCTGAAGAAAAATGGATCTACGGTAGGATTCAATATCTGGGACCCCCAGGCCTCCCTGAGAGGTGGAGCGTGTCATTGTATCTGTAAACTGTAGGTAGTAGTTAAGGGAATAGGGAGAGTTTGCAGTATATATAAAAGCCGAGGGAAGGCATTTATTTTAATTGTATTAATCCTGCCAAGCCAGAAAAGGTTTTTCCTGGTCCAGGATGAGAGGTCTCTCATTAGGTTAGTTTAATTGGTACATCATTTAATTTAAATAAAGCATCTTGGTTATCCGCAAGTTGAATCCCTAAATATTTCAGAGATCCTCTACTCCATTTGAATGGGCATATTTTAGTAATTTGGTGCTCTATTTGGTGATCTATGGCTACCCCTAGCATTTCCGATTTGGATTTATTAATTTTAAAGTTGGAAAGTTTACGAAACAACTCCAATTCTCCCAGTAGAAGAGGTAATGGCTCTAACCGGGTCTGTAAGAGAAAAAAGGATATTGTCTGCGAACAGAGACATCATGTATTCCTCTCCCCCTATGCAAAAGCCATGAATGTCCCTATTTAATATTATTTTGGAAGTGAAGGATTTTTTAACACTTGCAAGACCATTTGGAGGGATTGAGATATCTTGTTGCTCATCGCTGCTATTGGTAGTAGTGTTGCCCACATAACAAACATGCAATCATAGCATTTTTCATCAGTATGCAGCATCCAGTTGGCACCTTCACTCTGATAGATGTCTGCCTGGCTGATCACATGGTACAGTTATGCAGTCCACTCTCCATTATCCTACATTTGTTCTATGTAATCCATTAAATTCACTCCTGGTTGTATAACCCCCTTTTAATCTGAGTTTTGTAATTAGCTTTCATTATCATTTAATGCTATAGCATATGCTTGTGATGTATGTAGATGATAATTATACTAATACTATAAACCATATCAGTAATTAAGAAGCCTAAAGGCAGTTTATTAACTTACATTCAAGGATGATCCCTTGAGCACTCTGGATATTACTTCAGGCCCTATTGAGTTTGACAAAACCATATCAGTGCTTTGTTATCAGTAGCAACGTGTCATCGGAATTTTGAAAAAATTAGCAAAAATAAGGATCCATATGAAATCCACCTTTTAGGTTTAGAGAAGTAGAAAATGTTTACATAGCCATGTTCTCTTAGCCTAATAGAGTGTCTCTTCGCTGGAGTCTGTTGATACTGAAAAAAAGAGAAAAAAAAGTAATTGATCAATTCTGTCCTCAATGTTTTTTCTCTGCTCTTCCTTATCACTGTTTCTTTCTCTTTAGTAAATTGGAAAGTTGTTTAAAATGGTATGCTCTATCTGAATCATGAAAGAAAAGGTTTGTGTTTCATGTCCCTTTAACAGTGTGCAGATCACAAAACATCACAAAGAGCCTTCAGTATATAATTTCCCCTTCTCTTATTTAAATGTGGCCGATTGCAGAGCAAAGTAAATCAGTTTAAAAAGAGATAGGGCATCATAAAGATCTGACAATCACTACAGCAAGGTTTTCAATGATGTTTTCATACCTTAAACACCTTCCACCTAGAGTGAAGCCACTGAAGCTAGATTGCCAAGGCATATACCTAACTCCTGCCGGTGTTGCTTTTCAACTCTGTTTTGAATTTGCACTGACTGACCAATGACCACAGACTGCTGTGGCCCTGGATTGTTTCTGTAATCATAGGGGAGTGAACTGTCCATGGTATGTGACAGACTGGTGTTGATGTTTTGAGACTGAATCAGACACAAGCAGCTGGGGGACTTAGATCAATTAAAGGGACCGTTTCAAACATTATTTCCTACATAAAAACATACTTCTACACACGCTTTGATTTTAATTATTTGTATGCATTTCTATGTATATGTTAGGGCATGAGCATTCAGCAATGTCTTCCGTCGAAAATGGGCCCAGTATTAGTGGTGCAGCATCAGTTGGGTGAGGTGTGAGCCAGGTAATGCTCTGTATGGAGAATGGGGAAAATTAAGTCCCAAGTGTGATGGCTGTGGCAGGCCATAATCCTAGAGGTCAGATTGCGAGAAGAGTGTAGATTTGTGATGATAACGGCAGAATGTTGGGCCCAGCACAGTGCCCATGGATTTTTCCATGGCTGATGCATGAGGCTTATGCATGAGGTTGTGCATAAGAGTGCTGTAAGTGGCAAATAAGGGGAAAGCCTCTGTTCCTGACTTAGGTACTCCTCTTTCTCTTTCTTCATTCCAGATAGAGTAAGGAATGTTAGGGTGGACATAAATAAAAGGGCAGAACTATCCATCACCTTTCTCATTTCTGTATTTGAAGGAGAGACAAGCCCATTGCAATATAGCACTGCATGATATTAAGTTTCTGTGTTACTTTAACAAATTAGGATCATCTTTGTATATTTCTGTGTATCTATTACAAATTACATTGCAATAGTGCTCTATTGTATCAGGAAGATCAACATGCAGTTGTGGTCACACTTGGAGCAGGAAAGATAAAACTTACTCTGGTTTCCATCACTGTTGTGTCCCGTTCATTTGCTAAAGTGAAGTGACATGGACAGGAGTGTTGGAAGATAAGGCGTGTAACAAAGGTGCTGCTTGCATGCACTATTTGGTAACTTTTTGTTACTGGTACAGGTTCTAGGCAATGTGCTGATTTGATGTCACTTATGGTTTTGTTTTAGAGCTGGTTGGGACAGCTGTCTCTGCTGCATGGCTTATGGTGAGGGAGTTGCAGTACTTACTGTCTCTTTTTAATTTTGCTTGGAGGGAGTTTTCAGTCATTGTTTGGAGGAACCGTTGAGGGAGCAATAAGCTCAAGCTAGTAGGGTTAAGGTCACCTCAGATATGGTAGAAGATCTCACAGTGTGGGAGAGTTTTTTGTGTAAATTCAATGGTGTGTGTTAGTGGAGTTCTTCCACCACTTTCTATCCAGGTACTTAACCTATTCACGCATGCAGCAGGCTCTTATGGCTATGAGGCTTATTAGGAAGGAGAGTGGAGCGAGGAAGGGTGGCCAGATTTGTGGGTGTTGCAGGGAACCTGTGGATGCTTGAGCTATGTCCTATACTAGTAGCAGTTCAGTTGTGGTGTGAGAGGTTAGCTAATCAGGCAGTTATCTTCTAGTCTTACAATCTCAGAGAGTAATCTATGCAATCAATAAGTTGTTGGCTTCATCCCCTTTGATAGTACAATTTTTTAACCTATGAATGCATGCAGTTTGATTTTAGAGCTCAGTATGTCCCAGGCGTGAATAATGTTATTTGTAGAAACCTTGTTCAGGCTCAAATGGGAGGAGGTTGATGGTAGCTACTGCACTGACAAATCGTCAGCACGTTTTTGCACTTGGTGCTGCCATTAAGAGCAGATAGTCGATGTTGCATGCACTATTTGGTTCATTTTTTGTTACTGGTACTGGTTCTAGGCAATGTGCTGATTTGATGTCACTTATGGTTTTGTTTTAGAGCTGGTTGGAACAGCTGTCTCTGCTGCATGGCTTATGGTGAGGGAGTTGCAGTACTTACTCTCTCTTTTTAATTTTGCTGGAAGTGTAATTCCCATGGAGGGAGTTTTCAGCCATTGTTTGGAGGAACCGTTTAGAAAGCAATTAGTTCAAGCTAGTAGGGTTAAGGTCACCGCAGATATGGTGGAAGATCACACAGTGTAGGAGTTTTTTGTGTGAATTCAATGGTGTGTATTTGTGGAGTTTGTCCACCAACATGGGGAGATGGCTTAAGTTTGCAGGGGTTAAACACATAGATTTGCAGGGTCAATAGTAATACAATTACATGCTCTGACATATAAGAGCATGTACATTTTTACTATAATGACCCTTTTATCTAGACGTTTTCAGCAAACCTTTTAATCCCATCAACATGCTATGTTACAGAATCATAAAGATTGTGAACTTTAATACTGAAATAGCCACATACTGATGTGTTTTTTTTAAATTAACATCTCAGTTAAAAAACTAGTAAATTGGTTAGAGTTGTATTGGCAAATCAACAAAACAAGTCTTCAGGAAATATCGTGCTGAAAAAACCCCCCAAAAAAACTTGCGTAAATGATTGACAGAAAAAAATGAAACAAAAGTTTGAATACAAAGTGCACAAATATGGGAGAAAAGCCATAAGCCGATTGAATAAAATGATTTTCTTAAATAAAGTTTATTGTTTTCTAATTTCCCCACTGGTAATCTTAATGACAGATGACTTAAAACCAAAGTTCTTCTCCTTTTATTAGAGTGGTAGGTAATGCTAATAAGTAAATAAGAGAATATTGATATTTTTCATTTTTCACAAATCCTCTCATAATATTTCATCTGGCACTGAATAAACAGACATTGTAATGTATTCAAAGCAGAAAGATTAGCTGGACAATAATATACAGATATATTTTTAAAACCATATTAGATGTTTAAATGTTAAATAAATAAATGGTACATAAAGTTATGGACGCTGCCATGTTGAAACTAAAGTTTCCTTTTAGGTTTATAAGTTTATCTTATCGCATATACTGAGGCCAGTTAGGGACATTTATACATTAGTTACTAAAGTAACAATCTCATAGAATGACCTATAAATGATTCAAACATTTAGGGGTTGATTTATCAAGCTGGGGTGGACAGGGGCGTACATACGCGCGCCTGTCCACCGCAGCTTGCCTCTGGTGGGCTGAATTCCACTGTCAATCTTCCTGATCGGAGACAGGGAAGATTGATATTCACCACCTAAGAGGTGACGAAGAGGTTAAGGATGACCGCTGCTTCATAAATACGGACTGCAAGTTCTCTTGTGAGAACCTGCAATGTTAGGGGTGCAAAGCCTTTGATAAATCGACCTCATAATATGCATACAAAAAGATCAGCAATTAAAGTACCAGTCAATAAAGTGGATTTGCATAGTCAACAAATGAATGATAAACAGACAATGCAATACCACTTTGTTTGAACTTCAAATAAGTAGATTGTTTTTCTGACAAATTTCAAAGTAATGTCTATTTCCACTCCAACTGCATCATGTGACAGCCATCAGCCAATCACAAATGCAAATATACGTATATTCTGTGAATTCGTGCACATGTTTAGAAGGAGCTGGTGACTCACAAAGTGTAAATAGAAAAAGACTGTGCACATTTTGTTAATGGAAGTAAATTGGAAAGTTGTTGGAAAGATGTTTAAAATTGCCTGCTCTATTTGAATCATGAACGTTTAATTTTGACTTGTGTCCTTTTAAACACGCTAAAATACTTTTATTGCACAGCTGCAGAAAATTACAGGGTGTTAACTGTCCCTTTAAAGGGACACTGAATAAAAAAAAAATTCAATAATTCATATGAAAGAGTATAATTTACACATGTTGATTTATTTTTACCAGAAAAATGTGAAGCGAAAGCTGATAGAAATGTAAATTGAAACTAATACCACAGTATCAGTTATGCACATCCAGCTAATGAAGGGAATACAAATCTGGCCAGTGAGCATTAGCCAGATGTAACCATCAACCAATGAGCAATAGCCAGATGTAACTATCAGTCAGTGAGCATTAGGAAATACATAACTGATGCTGATGTATTAGTTTGAATTTAAATTTAACCCCTTCACAGCGTTAGGATGTTCCATGCCATCCTAACAGCGCTTAGCTTTAACACCGTATGACGGAATGGAACGTCCTACTTTATAAGGCACCCTGTAGCCTCCCCCTTTTGATGAACTGAAGATCAGAATAGGGGTGTGCCTAGCAACGTAGGCAGTCGCCCATGATCTGATCCCTGCCTTGAAATCCTGTGATCGCATAGACGATTGCGTGACTTCATTTTTGCAGCAAGTGTTCACATCAGAACTTTGTTCCGATAGTAAACACTTGTGCCAGGTGTGAAGGGGTTAATCAACTTTCACTTTTTTCACAAAAAAACAACAACTGAAGTGTTTAAATGCTTCTCTTTTATATGGATTATAGAAACGTGTACAATGTCCAGTTAAAGAGACATTAAGCACTAAGCTAATGCTAAATAGAATGGTATATTCAAACCAATGATTATCCTCAGAATGATATGCAGGTGAAGTTTAAAAAAAACCAAAAAACTTAGGTCTTTAAATATTAAAAAAATAGGTGTATAGTTTTAGTGTCCATAAAAGAAGGGTTTTTGCCATGTTGTAACCTAGGTTTTCCTTTATTTAATATTCTCTGCTGAGGCTATTTAGGGACAGCAATAAATTAGTCACTACCAATGTCTGTGTGGAATATAGTAGAGTTAAGTAACTAACTTCTATCAGAAATTGGAAAGCATACAACATTTAGATTACGGAAAAGGAGACAAAATAAATGAATATAATGTCAAGGTTTTTTTTTTTTACTTTTTAAACATTTTATATTTCAATCTCAATATATGTAATAGTTAAAAAAACACGGAAGGGAACTGCACTCTCATACCGGACCGGGTACACATCCCATGACCCTGCAACATGCTCAGCCCTGGGTGCCACTGGCACTCACAGGAAGCTGTGCTGTCCCCAGAGCCACAAGCAGTTAACCCCAGACAGGTCTGGGTGCAAGAACCATAGGGAAAATTACAAAACAAATTAATACAACACACAGAGAAAACCCAGCACTCACTTACAAGCTCTCAGCTAAGATTTAAAAGCAAAAATGGAAAGGTTAGTCACCGCATCTGGCCAAATGGGACAAGCTCAGGTACCACGTCAAGGTCCTTTCCAATACCTGACACCCTAAAACAGCCACACAATGCAAGCTTTCAAATCCGAACAAACTGAAAACAAGGGAAGGGTGCACAGGAATATGTAACCACCCTAGACATATACAAAACACGGAAGGGAACTGCACTCTCATACCGGACCGGGTACACATCCCATGACCCTGCAACATGCTCAGCCCTGGGTGCCACTGGCACTCACAGGAAGCTGTGCTGTCCCCAGAGCCACAAGCAGTTAACCCCAGACAGGTCTGGGTGCAAGAACCATAGGGAAAATTACAAAACAAATTAATACAACACACAGAGAAAACCCAGCACTCACTTACAAGCTCTCAGCTAAGATTTAAAAGCAAAACTGGAAAGGTTAGTCACCGCATCTGGCCAAATGGGACAAGCTCAGGTACCACGTCAAGGTACTTTCCAATAAGGAATATGTAATAGTTTATAGCTGTGATTAAATTTAACCATCTATCAAAATGAATTAAGTACTGTGCTTGCTGAAAAAAAGGCAAATGAGCATGTGAAAGGCTGACAGCTCCCTTCCCCTCTCATGAAAAGATGGGTGGAAAGCACAGATATGCAGTGTAAAAGTAGGTTTTCAAGTGGTAAAATAAAAATGGGTGCAAACTGTTTTCTGGTTGAGTAGATAGATGGATGAAGGGTCTCAGTTCTTAGGGCTCCATGTACTAAACTGCTTCAAAGCCGTTGTGGGCAAGTTTGAACATGCAAGCCGGTTTCCCGCAATGTAAGAAGCAGTGGTGAGCAATCCCCACAAACACTTTTGCTAGGGTGATTGACAGGCACTTCTCTCAGGCAATAAGTCGTGTGATAAAAGAGGGTGGCCGTTGGAGTGTGTAATGATATATACGGGAAGCAGATGAACAGGGTCCACTGCCAGTACCCTGCTTAGGTGTGCAGGTATGTTATCAAGTTGAGAACTTTGTTCGCAAACCTTTCAGAACATGGGGGCCTAGGTATCTTATACATTTTTTTCAGTTCAACTCAGTTATGGATTTTCATAGCTTTGAATTTGAAAACCAAAAGTTAAAAAATGCACTTTTGTAAAACTAGAAAGTCACAGCTACGGTCTTCTATGAAATATTAATATCCCAAACATGAAGTCTTCCTAAAAAATAAACAAATAAATAAATAAAGCACGACAAGACAAAATAAATATTATAGCATTATACAATCAAATACATATTACTAAAACATTGTATATCATATGTACGATACACTGTGAGAGTGAAGGAATCATCTGTATCCACACTATACTCTACTCCTGTCACAGCATCCAATGGCATAGCTTCTCCCCCCCACACTCATTGAATTGGATATTCACAGGAATGTCTCCACTGGCTTTCTTAGAATGTTTCTATAACAATCCCATATTCTTGTTTACATTTTACGCGGTTAATAATTCTCTGATGCATGCCAATGCTACACACGCTGTCCCTTACCTTGTCCATATACTATCTTTCTGGCTGCACTTACTTTGTTGTTAGATGTTGCAAATAAAACCTCTTAATGTTTTAACAAAGCCTCAATTAAAACTGTGAGGAAACTTTGGACCTCTTGATCTCTCTAGGAACTTGTAGGAAACGTGTATTTAATGTAACTTGTGGCATTCTATCTGGGTGTTTCGATCCCTCTCTAGCTATCTCTTTAATAGGGGATTTTTGTGTAATATTTTTACTGGGCTTTGTCTGGTGTCTTCCCTGGTACCTCCACTGTCTTTTTTGTCCTGGCCCGTTGCCTTACACCTTGATTGCTTTCCCTCACTCAATGCCTGGACTCAGGACTCCTCTGTTTGACTTCTACCATACTAGACTTTCTCAATGTGACTGGGCCCTGGACTCCATATTTGACTTCTGTGACCCCCCCTGAATTCCCTCTTTGACTCCCCCCTGTCACTGGGCCCTGGACTGGCCCTCCTCCGGACTGCTCCTGTGATTGGGCCCTAGACTGACCTGTAGACTTCCCTGGACTAGCCCTTTGATTGGACACTGCATTGGCAATTGGGCTCCCCACTGAACTGGTCCGGTGGCTCCCTGTGTTTATTTAGTTATGTATCATAAAACAACTTTACAATATATTTTCATTATCCCTTTTTGCTCCTGTTCATGTAATTTAGTTCAGAAAATTGTGGATTTTTCAATTCTCCGAACGGGAAATGCACACTGCAGCCTTATCAGGGTTCTTGTAATTAAGAGATGTTTATTGTGTTTACTGTCCCTTTATTTGGCTTCAGCAGCGGGTTTTACTAACATAATGACCATGGCAAGCCTTGTTTACTCCAATAACAAGTCTGGATTAGCTACTTTAAATAACTGGTGGATGTTACTTCTTTTTGAAAATGTTTACACATGGCCGTTTTGTTATTCTATAGCAAGTCAACAAAAATGTCTTGTAACTATAAGGTGTTTTGTGTCCCTTCAACAGCACTTCAGTTACCCTACATTACAACCTCTTCACCTTGATACAATGCCTAACAGGTTCTAATAGGACCTTTTTAGAATAAATAGTGAAAACTGGCAGGACATACTTGTTAATCTGCAGTATGACTCATTGCCACTTTTATCAAGGAAGTAATAAGCTTTCTGTCTTTTTCTTGAATTTCTTGAAGAAACTGGATTAACTGGTAATTAAGTTTAGTAAGCAGAGGTTATTAAAGTTTACACAGATATTGCAACATACCCACAAAATAAACCATGAAGGAAATCATTATAGGAAGAGTTTTAACTAATTTTTTGCCTGGAAGACTGAAGTCTACAGGCAAAATAAATGTTTTAAAAGAAAACATATGCATTGTTCTGTAGTCCCCTTGGAAAGCATATTAACCCCTTAGTGACCAGACCGTTTTTTAATCTTCTTACCGTTAAGGCCCAGAGCTATTTTTACATTTCTGCTGTGTTTGTGTTTAGCTGTAATTTTCCTCTTACTCATTTACTGTACTCACACATATATACAAATCTTCTCGCTATTAAATGGACTTTCTAAAAATACCATTATTTTCATTATATCATATAATTTACTAAACAAATAATTATAAAATATGATGAAAAATTGAAAAAACACACACTTTTTCTAGCTTTGACCTTCAAAATCTGTTACACATCTACAACCACTCATGCTAAATAGTTTCTAAATTTTGTCCTGAGCTTAGAAATATGCAATGTTCTTTGCTTTTTTTGCAAGTTATAGGGCAATAAGTACAAGTAGCACTTTGCGATTTCCAAACCATTCCCCCCCCAAAAAAAATTAGCAATAGTTACATTGTAACACTTATATCTGTCAGGAATCCCTGAATAATCCTTCACATGTATATATTTTTATTTAGTAGACAACACCGCCAAATGCGATCAAATAAAAAAAGTTCACTTTTTTACAAACTTTAGGTTTCTCACTGAAATTATTTACAAACAGCTTGTGCAATTATGGCACAAATGGTTGTAAATGCTTCTCTGGGATCCCCTTTGTTCAGAAATAGCAGACATATATGGCTTTGGCATTGCTTTTTGGTAATTAGAAGGCCGCTAAATGCCTAATTTTTTTAAAGCCTTTTATTTAAAAATAAAAGGCTTTAAAAAAAATTAAATATATTTTCTGCAGTGTAGGATCCCCCAACCTCCCTGATTCCCCCCAAACAGCTCTCTAACCCTCCCCCTCTACCTATTTGCCGCCATCTTGGGTACTGGCAGCTGTCTGCCAGTACCCAGTTTACTATAAAATGTGCTTTTTTTTAAATAAAAATAAAATAAAACCCCAATTTTTCTGTAGTGTAGCTGACCCCCTCAATAACATCCCCCCTCCCAGATCTGTTTCCCAAACACTTATTCCCCCCCTCCGTCTATCACATAGACTAAACGGGGGCACGTGTGCGCACGCGCCCTGTACAGTGCACTCCCGGACCCGGAACTCCTCTCGAGCGATGGACCGCCCACCCGCCTCCCTCATATCCCTCCCATGCCACCAACAATCGGCACCATCGCTGGCCGATGCAGAGGCGTGCGGACATGTTCTTAAGTTGAGAACTTTGTCCGCACACCTTTCAGAACATGGGGGCCTAGATCTCTTATAAATTTTTTCAGTTCAACTCAGTTATGGATTTACATAGCTTTGAATTTGAAAACAGTTTATCCAACTATGAAAACTTGTTCAAAGTTAAAAAATGCACTTTGTAAAACTAGAAAGTCACCTTCTATGAAATATTAATATCCCAAACATGAAGTCTCCCTAAACAATAAATAAATAAAGCATGACAAGACTTAAAATAATTATAGCATTATACAATCAAATACATATTATTAAACATTGTATATCATATAATGGCAAAAAAGGAGTTAAACGGATTCCTTAAGAAATGTAGCAAAACTTTATTGCGTCTTAAAACAAGATAATCCACCTCGAAGATCAAATAGGTCATAGAGCGGTCTTACGCGTTTTGGTGTGAGCCTTATTCATAGACCATAACACACCTGTGTGCTCGACACCTTTTAAAACCAGGTGAATCGTTTCCATTGGATAAAACAAAGACACACCTATTTAGCACTTTACAGCATATTCACAGATAGAAAAAAACACAATTATATTACAAAAAGAAAATGCAAAGTGTATGGATACAGCGTAAATATATGGAAACAATAAGATGACATTCATACCTAATATTAGGACTACAATTGTTGCAAATAAATAAATGTAGAGTAACATTTTTGCCATTCCTTATAAAATACAATATAATAAATCAAAATAGAATAAAAATGAAAAGTAACAAAAGGCATATGTAAATAATCAATAAACTATGTATGCACAGCATTCAAGTTTTTATATACTTCCCACTTAGACCGCTCTCTGACCTATTTGAGCTTCGAGGTGGATTATCTTGTTTTAAGACGCAATAAAGTTTTGATACATTTCTTTAAGGAATCCGTTTAACTCCTTTTTTGCCATTATTCATTTACGGAGTGAGGTCTCCGTTGTTCACTACGGATTCGAAGCTGTTGCAAGGGAAAAGTTTGTCTATTACCATGGAGTGGGTGGAGTCGTCCGACGTAGCTCTAACCGAAGCATCAAGGAAATCCCCAAGACCGCGGCAAGCTAAGGAGGAAAAGGGGGAGAGAGGTGAACGGAATACTAATACCCCCCCCCCCCCTGCGAGTAAGTCCCTGGCGAGTGGATCAGATGAAAGTGAGTATCCTGAAGTGAGAAAGGACTGTGCGGACGGGTTAGGAGCAGGGCTGGAACAAGCCAGTGGAAAAGGTTGGTACTTTATCCTAAGAGTAAGACTTTGTTTGGCTAAATTGTTTGTTTGGCTAAATTGAGAATAAGACTGTTCCATTATTGGGTATGTGTCCTGCTTTTGCTGATTGTTCTTTATTGTATATCATATGTACTATACACTGTGAGAGTGAAGGAATCATCTGTATCCACACTATACTCTACACCTTTCACAGCATCCAATGGCATAGCTTCTCCCCCACTCATTGGATATTCACAGGAATGTCTCCACTGGCTTTCTTACAATGTTTCTATAACAATCCCATATTCTTGTTTACATTTTACGCGGTTAATAATTCTCTGATGCATGCCAATGCTACACACGCTGTCCCTGACTTTGTCCATACGCTATCTTTCTGGCTGCACTTACTTTATTGTTAGATGTTCCAAATAAAACCTCAATGTTTTAACAGAGCCTCAATTAAAACTGTGAGGAAACTTTGGACATCTTAATCTCTCTAGGAACTTGTAGGGAATGTGTATTTAATGTAACTTGTGGCATTCTATCTGGGTGTTTCCCTCCCTCTCTAGCTATCTCTTTAAAGGGACAGTCTAGTATTAATTAAACTTTCATTATTCAGATAGGGGTTTTAATTTTAATTAACATTCCAATTTACTTTTATCATCAAATTTGCTTTTTTCTCTGGGTATTCTTAGTTTGAACTAAACCTAGACAGACTCTTATGCTAATTTCTAAGCCTTTGAGTGCTGCCTCTTATCACATGCTTTTTAAATCTCTTTTCAATACAAAGAGACAGAAAGTACACGTGGGCCATATAGATAACACTGTGTTCAGGCACAAGGGGTTATTTAAGATTTAGCACAAAACAATGCTAAATTTAAGACAATAGATAATAAACAGTCACAGTCATGTGATCAGGGGGCTGGAAGAAGGTTCCTAGATACAAGGTAATTACAGAGGTAAAAAGTGTATTAATATAACTGTGTTGGTTATGCAAAACTGGGGAATCGGTAATAAATGGATTATCTATCTTTTAAAACAATAACAATTCTATGGTAGACTGTCCCTTTAATAGGGGATTTTTGTGTAATTTTTTTTACTGGCTTTGTCTGGTGTCTTCACTGGTGCCTCCACTGTCTTTTTTGTCCTGGCCCTTTGCCTTACACCTTGATTGCTTTCACTCACCAAATGCCTGGACTCAGGACTCCTCTCTTTGACTTCTACCATACTCACACTAGACTTCCTTAATGTGACTGGGCCCTGGACTCCATATTTGACTTCTTTGACTTCCCCTGTCACTGGACCCTGGACTGGCCCTCCTCCGCACTGCTCCTGTGATTGGGCCCTAGGCTGACCTGTGGACTTCCCTGGACTAGCTCTTTGATTGGACACTGCATTGGCAATTGGGCTCCCCACTGAACTGGTCCGGTGACTCCCTGTGTTTACTTAGTTATGTATCGTAAAACAACTTTACAATATATCTTCATTATCCCTTTTTCCTCCTTTTCATGTAATTTAGGTCAGAAAATTGTGGATTTTTCTATTCTCCAAATGGGAAATGCACACTGCAGCCTTATCAGGGTTCTTGTAATTAAGAAGTGTTTATTGTGTTTACTATCCCTTTAATTGGCTTCAGCAGCGGGTTTTACTAACATAATGACAAAAGCAAGTCTTGTTTACTCCAATAACAAGTCTGGATTAGCTACGTTTTTTGAAAATGTTTACACATGGCAAGTCAACAAAAATGTCTTGTAACTATAAGGTGTTATGTGTCCCTTCAACAGCACTTCAGTTACCCTACATTACAACCTCTTCTCCTTGATACAATGCCTAACAGGTTCTAATTAAATCTCCATTTATAGAACCTTTTTAGAATGTCTTGAAGAAACTGGATTAACTGGTAATTAAGTTTAGTAAGCAGAGGTTATTAAAGTTTACACAGATACTGCAACATACCCACAAAATAAACCATGAAGAAAATCATTATAGGAAGAGTTTTAACTCATTTTTTGCCTGGAAGACCGAAGTCTACAGGCAAAATAAATGTTTTAAAAGCAAAAATATGCATTGTTCTGTAGTCCCCTTGAAAAGCATATTAACCCCTTAGTGACCAGACCGTTTTTAATCTTCTTACCGTTAAGGACCAGGACTATTTTTACATTTCTGCTGTGTTTGAGTTTAGCTATAATTTTTCCCTTACTCATTTACTGTACTCACACATATATGCAAATTTTCTCGCCATTAAATGGACATATAATTTACTATAAAAATAATTATGAGATATGATGAAAAATTGAAAAAAAAAAAAACTTTGACCCCCCAAATCTGTTACACATCTACAACCACCAAAAACACTCATGCTAAATAGTTTCTAAATGTTGTCCTGAGTTTAGAAATACCCAATGTTCTTTGCTATTTTTGCAAGTTATAGGGCAATAAGTACAAGTAGCACTCCCACCTGACACATCCCACCCCCTGATCCCTCCCTGACCCCTCCTAAACAGCTCATTTTCCTCCCCCACCCCACAATTGTCACTGCCATCTTAAGTACTGGCAGAAATTCTGCCAGTACTAAAATAAAAGGCTTTAAAAAATAAAATAAATATATTTTGCCAGTACCCAATTTGCTACAAAATGTGCTTTTTTGATAAAAAAAAATAAAACCCCCATTTTTCTGTAGTGTAGCTTCCCCCCTCAATACCCTCCCAGATCCCTTTACCCAACACTTATTCCCCCCCTCCCTCTCTCTCCATCACATAGACTTAATGAGGGCACCTGTGCGCGCGCCCTCTACCGTGCACTCCCGGATCAGGAACTCCTCTCCAGCGTTGGACTGCCCACTCGCCTCCCTCGTATCCCTCCAACGCCACCATCGCTGGCCGGTGCAGAGAGGGCCACAAAAAAGGGTATTGCACAGTGCCTCAATATTGAGGCATCGCTGCAATATCCTGAAATCTGTTGGAAGCGATTACGATTGCTTCCACAGCTTGAAACCCCAGAGGACATACCAGGCACGTTATTGGTCATTAACTATTTTTTGTAGGATGTGCCTGGCACATCCTTGGTTGTTAAGGGGTTAAAGTGACAGTCTAGTCAAAAATAAACCTTCATGATTCAGATAGGGCACATCATTTTAAACAACTTTTCAATATACTTTTATCATCAATTTTTCTTTGTAATCTTGGTATTCTTAATTGAAAGTAAACCTAGGTAGTCTCATATGCCTTGAAGGCTCGCTCTTATATGTGAATACATTTTGACATTTTTTTCACAACTAGAGGGCGTTAGTTCATGTGTGCCATATAGATAACATTGTGCTCACGCCCGGTGGATTTACCTAGGAGTCAGCATTGATTGGCTAAAATGCAAGTCTCTCAAAAGAACTGAATGAGAGCAGTCTGGAGAGGCTTAGATACAAGGTAATCAGAGGTAAAAAGTGTATTAATATTACCGTGTTGTTTATGAAACATGGGTAATAAAGGAATTATCTATCTTTTTTAAACAAAACAAATTCTGGTGTAGACTGTCCCTTTAAATGTTATCTTACTTATATACACTAATCACAGTGCAGCATGTAGGACTGTCAGGATTCTGAATTTTATGGAATGCGGTGTAGTGGAAACTGAATTTTAAAACATAAAATTACAAGAAAAGCAAAAGAAATAATGAAAGTGCACTGCAAAGGTTTTTTTCATTATGCATAAGGTGATAATGCACAGAGTGCGTTATCTTTTCTATGACATCATGCAATATAACGCTCCCCCATAGAAGTCTATTATGTGAGGCATTTAGGGTACCTGCGCTATCTGACATGCTATGGTAATGCACATGAAAACCAAACAGAATGATCTCCTTAGAAAATCCTCAATTTTATTGTTTCAAACAACAGGAACAGACAGTGTCACAACGTTTCGGGGGCCAGTGTGGTAAAAACAATCATTACACACCTGGGCTTTATAGGCAGGTACCTGGGAGTTAACCCTTACATTCTCAAAACAATCAATAAGATGAGTTTAGTGCCCTCTTGTGTACAGTGTGTGTAAAGCATAAAAATTAAAAACAACATAGAGGCCTAAATATACATAAGTTGCACTTAATCTTATTAATTTATCATATAATTTATGTCATGTGCAACAAAATGATATGTAAGAACACAAACAATTGATAACAATATGGTTAAGCTAAATACAATAGATTATTATTTCCATTATAAAGCATGAAAAGAGTACTTGTATGGCTTCAAAACACAGCAACTTCAGAATCCACATCCTCAACTCAGATTGAACAATACTCAATTGCATCTAAAATACAAAAAAGTGAAAAGGCAACATGTTGAGATTAGTTACAAAAAATAATAGAGATATGAATTTAATAGAATGGTGTCCAATCAATCTTCCTATTCATCCCCTTAGGTTCCAGGGTATCAAGTTTAAAAATCCAGAATGTCTCACGCTGCTTGAGCAGCAACTCTCTATTACCACCCCGTCTGGGTGTATGGATTTGTTCGATAACCTGGAACCTAAGTTGATTCACCTGGTGGCCTGAAGATAAAAAATGATGGAATACTGGGGAAGAATAGACTTTGCACCTAATGTTACTTTTATGTTCTGTAATACGATCACCCACACGTCTCATGGACTCGCCCACATAGACACGCCCACATGGGCACTTAATCAGGTAAATAACAAATTTGGTATTGCAGGTAAAAAAATCTCTGTATATAAATTTGTAACCAGTGTGTGGGTGAAGAAAGTGAGGACTTTTGATAATAGACTTTGCAGTTACTACAGCCTAGACATGGGAAACAACCCAAACTTTTCTTAGTAATATAACTCTGTCTTAACACTTTACTGGGGCCAACATCAGCTTTGACAAGTATATCACATACATTTTTAGACCTTTTGTAGGCAGGATTAGGAAATTGCTGGAATTCTTTTATTTCAGTATTGCATCTCTGTAAAACGCCCCAATGTCGGCGGATGATCTTTGTAATCAAATTACTTTGCCTGCAATATTCAGAAACAAAAGTCATCCTGATCTGATCAGATTTGGGAGGTTTAGGTTTTAAAAGGGTCTGTCTCTGTAAAGGGAGAACATTATTAATGGTTTTAGTGATAAGCTCTGGAGGGTAGCCACGTTGTAAAAATTTAACACCCATCTCTGCCAATCTCAATTTGGAAACCTCTTCATTGTCAACCCTTTTAACTCGTAGCATTTGGCTACGTGGTAGAGATTTGACAAGAGATGGGTGATGTGCACTGTTGAAACACAAAAGGCTGTTTCTGTCAGTTATTTTTCTAAAAATGTTGGTAGAAAAACCATTGCCAACCTTAGTTACTGATACATCTAAAAATTCAATCCTGATTTCACTACTAGTCAAAGTAAACAAAATATTAGTAGTTGATGCATTGAGGTCAGCAACAAAAGTTTCCAGGGCTCCAACGTCGCCCAACCAAACCCCAAAAATATCATCAATGTAGCACCACCAGGTGGCGCCACACCGATGAAACAACGGGTGTTCAAATACAAACCTCTCCTCAAAGGAGTTCATATAGATATTAGCGTAATTGGGGGCGACGTTGGAGCCCACGGCAGTGCCCTGCAATTGAAGGAAAAAAGAGTCTTCAAAAAGAAAATAATTATTGTATAAAATGACCTCCAATAGTTGTAAAAGGAAATCAATTTTGTCAATAGAATATATACCTGCCGAATATAATGCATACCTCACTGCATCAATACCACTTGTGTGAGGAATGGAGGTATATAGACGAGTTACATCAAGACTGAATAAAAGGAATTTATCAGTCTGTAACTGTAAATTGCCCAATTTTACCAAAAAGTCATGCTATGGTAATGCACAATAGTGCTAATATATTTTGCAACTCACTTGTAATCTAGACCTTTATGGAGATTGATTGTAGCTTTAAGGTATTTTTTTACACTGCACTGCAAAATATCTCCATACAAAATGAATGTTTAAAACCATATAAAGCTGTCATTTTGTTAGTCAAAATTCCAATGTTTTGCAGTTCAGAGACACACCCCTTCTGCCTTATCTCCTATGCTACAGCCAATTAGAGATGGTTATGAAAGAGATATTGTATTCATCTGGAAATCACTGCACCACGTGGTAAGTGGAATCCAGCCTGACATTTATTGCAGTGTTTTACAGTAAATTTCTTTACTTTTTAGAGTATTATTGTACCAATTGTGATTTTATAGTAAAGTTGCCATATTGTACAGATTAATTTTTTGTCCTTCCAAAGTTCAATACACAGCATAGAGAAAGGAAAATTAGATAACTCATTCATTATCCCAAAAAGAAAGACATTTCAGAACTCTTAATAAACAAAAAATGTTTACTAGCTGAAAAATGATTAACAAAATATTTGAACATAGTAGATAGCCTGCATCAATTCTCAAGGGAAAATGGGTTGTATAACTAGATCTTCAGTTGAAACACAAAAAGGCAGCAAAAATATACATTATATACAGCATCACTAATAAATAGGTATATATGTTCCAAGTTAGGACCAGATTAAGAGTGGATTGTGCGAGCGATAAGGGGTTTATCCCGGGTGTTTGCGCTCATCGGGTTTACTGCTCGTATTACAAGTTAAAAGTAAACGTGATTTGGGGGGCGGAGCCAGCTACCAAAGAAGCAAGATGTATGTGTGCAGAGCTCCCGGCTCTAATCTGACAAACACAAAGTTTATTTGTCTTTAAAAATCTCATTTATTCTACAAGGAGATCCCTATAGCACCCAGGGACACTGGAAATTCTGGGAGATTGAATGGTACTTTTTGGCTCAGAAGACTAACAAAATCATAAACATGCTGGAGGCCTTAGATGTCTGGGAATCAGCTATGACGCAGCTTATTAATGAGCATCTTTTCAACATAACACTGGCACTATGTGAGTCTTGTGCAGTCGCAGAAATAGGCAACAATGCGAACATACGGTTACCAGATCTCAGCCTTGGAAACTCTGACTCTCCTATATATCAAGGCGGCTCTACTGATACATCTGCTTGCTGTTCTACCTGTGGTCATCATGGCTATCTACAGCAAATAGACGCTCCTATTTATAACTGCAAAGAGAAGCTGCGCCATGCTGTATATACTATCCTGGGCAAAGAGGGAAAGTCTGACTCTGGACGCAGCGGACGCTACAGTAATAGACAACTGCACTACCTCTCCTGTGTGTTATCGGCAATGTGAGAGATGCGGCCAAACCCCAGGACCTATGCTCTTTGCATGAGCAGCGGATTGATCGTACAGTGGCTAGAAACAACAGAAACAACGCTACACTTACTTATCCGAACCGCTTAGACCACGAGATGAGCTGAAGCGGCACACAGGGTAACGGCTAAGGGTGCAGATTGACCTGTATGAACTAGTAAGCTCCTGTACTTCACACGTGCAGCTAAGGGAAGAGAGAGATTTCTGTATCCAGCAGGGATTAACAATAAGAAAAACCTGCTATTTCAGTCCCTAACATCCACGGACTACAGCAGACATATACCACTGCTGAACTCTTACTACATAGATCTGGGATCGGCTAAATCTAACCTTATGCTCTTTTCAGAGTTTCCTGATATAAAACTCTGCTACCTGACAAATCAAACAGTCGGAGACTTTGTACCACTAGACCTTGTATCTGGTTTAAAATACTGTTAAGTTTTAAATATTAATATATGCAATCGTTTAGATGATATTATTGTCTTTTGAAGGTTGCTCAGCATATATTTTTATGATACCAGATGGCTGATATTCTCTATTTAGATATGCTATTTTATGCCACAGTATCGACTAGAGACTTCCTTTCTAACCGTTCTCAGGGATAAGTGGACTGAACGTTTATGTCATACCCTACGTTTACACGTTGCTTCAAAGTTTAGTTTTTTTGTCTGGAAATTATATTCTTATAAATTGTAGATCAGTTTAGTTGCTGAGTCATAATATATTCATAGCCACGCTAATGATTTATGCTTAGAAAATACTTAGGCTATACCCTATGAACAAGACTTTAAGAGGCTTTTACACTAGTTAGCTGCCATACAAAAGGTCCTATTTTTCTTTATTTCTACTAATTCCCATTATATAGTGAATAGTAGCTTTATTTTATACATTGTGGGTAGTGCTTTACGGTTACACCAGTCGCCTGCGGCCAAGGTGGCTTGGTAATTTCTCTTTTAGAGCCTGCTTTACATAATCTGCTATCAGTAGACATTCTCAGATTTTAATAGAGCACTCACTAGGGGAGAAAATATGTAACGTGGGATAATTAAGCATGGTAGTACATATATTGTCTTGATGTATATTGGTATATATTATAGTAATTCATATATATGGTACGATATATGTTAATTTATGTATGTCACAGGGTCGTGTACCTCCCGTATGCACATTCATACCTATGGGGATAACAATATTTGAAAGACCTTTGGCAATAACCACAATTGTCCTTGTTTTTGCTTCACCAGCGGACAGGAGTATATGCAATTAGCAAATTTTCTTGTAGTGTAATCAGCAATTACATTGACACTTCAGTTAATACATTTCCAGATAGATGAGACCATAGACATAAGATACTACATGTCTGTCTTAAAGATATGATCAGAGCATTAGAATGTTAACCTGCTTGTTCTTACCTAACCTCACCTGATAGTTGATTTCTTTTTCTAGTGTTTAAATGTTAAAGGTATAATATATAGTTTATATTTATACATATAGGTAATCGGGGTCCAAGAGTGGCCCTATATGCTTGATTTTATCATATAACCTGAGGGTCCGAGAGAAGCCCTATATTATAGACGGCCAAGAATTACTTTTGTTCTTTTTATCTATAAGAGGCATTATAGTTTGCTCTGCCCCCCTTTTTGGCTCACCTTGTGAGCATAGGAAAATGCATCCTTAGATCCATTTCTATAAAACAATATGCGAAATCAACATCTTACCATAGAAGCATACTTTAACCCAAGGTTTATGTAAGTTATTACTAGTCAAAAATAAATTATTATGCTTCCATATATCCCCTGACCCCTTAATTTCAGGAATACCATTCCCTAGGGTTTTTTTTTATATTTTTTTCAATACTAAGGGGTCTATTTATGAAGCAGAGGATGCTGCTTCCTTCCCTCTCCGCTTCAGTTCCGACTGAAGCGGAAGTTACGAAGCAGCGATCTTAAGACCGCTGCTCCTTAACTCGTCCGCCACCTCTGTGGACAGCAATCAGCCCAATCGAATACGATCAGGTTGATTGACACCCCCTGCTAGCACCCGATTGGCCGCAAATCTGCAGGGGGCGGTATTGCACCAGCAGTTCACCAGATGTGAGGCGGACATGATTTGCTATAGCGGATCATGTCTGTCCGCACCTACATAAATAGACCCCTAAAGATCCAAGAGTGACCGTCTACCAAAATGGGAAATAGTTAGATATAAATGAAAAGAGGTTTAATAGAAATTATATAGATTAATTACTTACCAATGGTTGCGCTTGCGTCTCAAAATGTTATATTTTTTTTATGATATCGTTGTATACCATTGTGATGCCAATACGCAGATATACATGCTTATGTTTGTAATTATACTGTAACCTTACCTTTATGTTTAAGCTGTATAAATTAAAAAAAAAAAAGTAAACATGATTGCTCTCAAGCTCAGAGCTCTGGTTAACTGATTTACGAAACAAAAAAGTGTCACAAAACACATAAAATACATTACAATGTACACTTACACTCATAAAAAAACCATCTAATAAAAATTATTAAAAAAAAATGATTGCACACAAAAGTTATAAGGGTTCAAAGATATGAGGTCTCATGTGTTAGAAAAAAAAACGTAACGCAAATGGCTTTAACATACATAATTATACATCTCTAAACATGTCTATATGTGTGTACATGCAATATGTATTTATAGGTGTATTTATGTATTTACAGACATATATACACATGTAATCATTTACATACAGTACATATGTATACATATAGACATATATATATATATAAATACATTGGAACCCTTTGCAGTTAAAGGAACAGTATACATCAATTTTCATATAACTGTATGTAATAGACACTATAAAAGAATAATATGCACAGCTACAGATCTAAAAATCCAGTGTAACACCTTTTAAAAACTTACTTAGAAGCTCCCAGTTTAGCACTGTTGAAAAGATTAGTCTGAGACACCGACTGTATTGGGCTGGAAAGCAAACAGCAGAACCCCCCTTACCCTGCATATGAAAAGACCCTTTACACAAACAGGAGCCAGCTAGAGTAGGTAGACAACAGTCTACTTCTAAAACTTTGGGACTTGGTTAGGAGTCTGAAAATCAGCAGAATGTTATTTAAAAATAAGCAAAAACCCTGTATGGGCTACAAAACATTTATGCAAAGAAAAATCTAGTGTACAATGTCCCTTTAAGAAAATGAAAATATGTAAAAGCATATTTATGCAATATTAATTTTAAATAAAGTGTTAAACTATGTATCTACTGCAAATATTTTACATTCAAATGTTCTGCACATTATTAATATGTTCTAAGTATTTATAGATATTCCTATAGATATCTGAATACAAAATTTGTTTTTTTAGCACACCTTACAAAAAGTTTAAATCCACATCTGGGAGTGCTGCCAATATGACCCAGTAATTACACAAACAAAGAGGTATCAGCGCACATCCATTTTCCAAAGCACAACATATTTTTTACTGCTGCAAAAAATTGCCTGCAAATACATCAAGAGACAACTATTCTTTTTTAAATAATATTGGGAACTTAGTCACACAATATGGCCATATTCTGCTTAGCCAGTCACCACTTTCAAGGTGCCCCAATTCGACTGGTCCTACTCTACAGTCCTTTTGCCACAGAGGGCTGAAACATTCCTGCTTTTACTCTTCATAATAGAATGAGACTCCCTGGCTTTTTATTCACAACTCTATAACACTGTTATGAGCACACCTGAACTTGGGTGGGGTGCTTAAACCAATGGGAGATGGTCAGTCTCCCTGGTAATTTTAAATACAAATACAAAATTAGTTTTTTTAGCACACCTTACAAAAAGTTTAAATCCACATCTGGGAGTGCTGCCAATATGACCCAGTAATTACACAAACAAAGAGGTATCAGCGCACATCCATTTTCAAAAGCACAACATATTTTTTACTGCTGCAAAAAAATGCCTGCAAATACATCAAGGGACAACTATTCTTTTTTTAAATAATATTGGGAACTTAGTCACACAATATGGCCATATTTTGCTTAGCCAGTCACCACTTTCAAGGTGCCCCAATTCGACTTGTCCTACTCTACAGTCCTTTTGCCACAGAGGGCTGAAACATTCCTGCTTTTACTCTTCATAATAGAAAGACTCCCTGGCTTTTTATTCACAACTCTATAACACTGTTATGAGCACACCTGAACTTGGGTGGGGTGCTTAAACCAATGGGAGATGGTCAGTCTCCCTGGTAATTTTAAATACTAAATTAGTTTTTTAGCACACCTTACAAAAAGTTTAAATCCACATCTGGGAGTGCTGCCAATATGACCCAGTAATTACACAAACAAAGAGGTATCAGCGCAATCCATTTTCCAAAGCACAACATATTTTTTACTGCTGCAAAAAATTGCCTGCAAATACATCAAGAGACAACTATTCATTTTTAAATAATATTGGGAACTTAGTCACACAATATGGCCATATTCTGCTTAGCCAGTCACCACTTTCAAGGTGCCCCAATTCGACTGGTCCTACTCTACAGTCCTTTTGCCACAGAGGGCTGAAACATTCCTGCTTTTACTCTTCATAATAGAATGAGACTCCCTGGCTTTTTATTCACAACTCTATAACACTGTTATGAGCACACCTGAACTTGGGTGGGGTGCTTAAACCAATGGGAGATGGTCAGTCTCCCTGGTAATTTTAAATACAAATACATCTATATATATATATACATATATCTGTGTATATATATATATATACATATATCTGTGTATATCTATAACTATACATATTCATCTATATATAAAATACTATATTATATATATATATATATATACAACACACAGAGAAAACCCAGCACTCACTTACAAGCTCTCAGCTAAGATTTAAAAGCAAAAATGGAAAGGTTAGTTACTGCACAAGCCGTGTTTTGTATATGTCTAGGGTGATTACATATTCCTGTGCACCCTTCCCTTGTTCCCAGTTTGTTTGGATTTGAAAGCTTGCATTGTGTGGCTGTTTTAGGGTCCCAGGTATTGGAAAGGACCTTAACGAGGTACCTGGGCTTGTCCCATTTGGCCAGATGCTGTCACTAACCTTTCCATTTTTGCTTTTAAATCTTAGCTGAGAGCTTGTAAGTGAGTGCTGGGTTTTCTCTGTGTGTTGTATTAATTTGTTTTGTAATTTTCCCTATGGTTTTTGCACCCAGACCTGACTGGGGTTAACTGCCTGTGACTCTGGGAGCAGCACAGCTTCCTGTGAGTGCCAGTGGCACCCAGGGCTGAGCATGTTGCAGGGTCATGGGATGTGTACCCGGTCCAGTATGAGAGTGCAGTTCCCTTCCGTGTTTTGTATATGTCTAGGGTGATTACATATTCCTGTGCACCCTTCCCTTGTTCCCAGTTTGTTTGGATTTGAAAGCTTGCATTGTGTGGCTGTTTTAGGGTCCCAGGTATTGGAAAGGACCTTGACGAAGTACCTGGGCTTGTCCCATTTGGCCAGATGCGGTAACTAACCTTTCCATTTTTGCTTTTAAATCTTAGCTGAGAGCTTGTAAGTGAGTGCTGGGTTTTCTCTGTGTGTTGTATTAATTTGTTTTGTAATTTTCCCTATGGTTCTTGCACCCAGACCTGACTGGGGTTAACTGCCTGTGACTCTAGGAGCAGCACAGCTTCCTGTGAGTGCCAGTGGCACCCAGGGCTGAGCATGTTGCAGGGTCATGGGATGTGTACCCGGTCCAGTAAGAGAGTGCAGTTCCCTTCCGTGTTTTGTATATGTCTAGGGTGATTACATATTCCTGTGCACCCTTCCTTGTTCCCAGTTTGTTTGGATTTGAAAGCTTGCATTGTGTGGCTGTTTTAGGGTCCCAGGTATTGGAAAGGACCTTGACCAGGTACCTGGGCTTGTCCCATTTGGCCAGATGCGGTAACTAACCTTTCCATTTTTGCTTTTAAATCTTAGCTGAGAGCTTGTAAGTGAGTGCTGGGTTTTCTCGGTGTGTTGTATTAATTTGTTTTGTAATTTTCCCTATGGTTCTTGCACCCAGACCTGACTGGGGTTAACTGCCTGTGACACCCAGGGCTGAGCATGTTGCAGGGTCATGGGATGTGTACCCGGTCCAGTATGAGAGTGCAGTTCCCTTCCGTGTTTTGTATATGTCTAGGGTGATTACATATTCCTGTGCACCCTTCCCTTGTTCCCAGTTTGTTTGGATTTGAAAGCTTGCATTGTGTGGCTGTTTTAGGGTCCCAGGTATTGGAAAGGACCTTGACGAGGTACCTGGGCTTGTCCCATTTGGCCAGATGCGGTAACTAACCTTTCCATTTTTGCTTTTAAATCTTAGCTGAGAGCTTGTAAGTGAGTGCTGGGTTTTCTCTGTGTGTTGTATTAATTTGTTTTGTAAATTTCCCTATGGTTCTTGCACCCAGACCTGACTGGGGTTAACTGCCTGTGACTCTGGGAGCAGCACAGCTTCCTGTGAGTGCCAGTGGCACCCAGGGCTGAGCATGTTGCAGGGTCATGGGATGTGTAACCGGTCCAGTATGAGAGTGCAGTTCCCTTCCGTGTTTTGTATATGTCTAGGGTGATTACATATTCCTGTGCACCCTTCCCTTGTTCCCAGTTTGTTTGGATTTGAAAGCTTGCATTGTGTGGCTGTTTTAGGGTCCCAGGTATTGGAAAGGACCTTGACGAGGTACCTGGGCTTGTCCCATTTGGCCAGATGCGGTAACTAACCTTTCCATTTTTGCTTTTAAATCTTAGCTGAGAGCTTGTAAGTGAGTGCTGGGTTTTCTCTGTGTGTTGTATTAATTTGTTTTGTAATTTTCCCTATGGTTCTTGCACCCAGACCTGACTGGGGTTAACTGCCTGTGACTCTGGGAGCAGCACAGCTTCCTGTGAGTGACAGTGGCACCCAGGGCTGAGCATGTTGCAGGGTCATGGGATGTGCACCCGGTCCAGTATGAGAGTGCAGTTCCCTTCCGTGTTTTATATATATATATATATATATATATATATATATACACACACATATATAATGTGTATTTATGAATAAATAGAAGATATTCTTATTTGTGAAGAACATTGGAATGTGAAATAATATTTTCATGCTGGTTTAGCGCACATGGGAATATGTGATTGGGATTGTGCTCGAGTGGGGTGTTTTTTCTTTCTCTATTGACTTCTATGGGGAAATACGTGACCAAAGCATGTGATATTCTAAGTTCGGCTTTTTGCGCTCGTCGGGTTAGCACATGAGTGAAAACACTTTACTTTCAACTCATAATACGAGAGCAAAAAGCTTACTTCTCGCGCAGTTAACGTTTGAGCAGGAGCGATAAATAACACTCCACTTGCAATCTAGCCCTTAATGTCTTCCACCAAAATCCAATAAAAGAAGAACACCCCGGTCTATAAATGTTGTCCTCTTATCATACGCAAGAACTAACATCCACTCATGACAAGATAGTTACTCCAATTACGGACTACACAGTATCCGTCACAGAATATGTCTGCTTCCACCTTAACAGCCATGCACTATCCAACTAAAAGCCTTTAATGCACATTAGGTTTCACTGTTGACAGGGGTATAAGCTGTACCTTCCACTTCAGTCCAAATGATGTAAATCTTTAGTTCTTAAAGCTGAAAATATGTGAAGTACTTTACTGTTTACACTGAACACAGCATCACATCCAGCTACAGCTTCTGCTGAACTTTAGGTCAGCAACCCCTTCAGATTCCAGTTCACAGATTGGAGTTTGTGATGCCACAGGTCGAGCACTGCCAAAAGGAGTGCCCCATTAGGAGTATCATCTATACCTATCAATCTGCCTTGCAAATGGGACTTTATCAGGGCTGTTAATCAGAACATAGTTCTGGTATTTAAAACCCCTCCCACATTACATCTCTTAATTTATAGTTCCAGAAAGAGAGCTTAGTCCTCTATTAGCAGCTCTAATTTTTACATATATACAAAGCATCTTCCAAGGAATGGTGCATAAATAGCATTACTCGGTCAGCAGATAATGGTAAACAAAATCATTACCCTACTGAGGTTACCACATAAAAAAAAAGAATCACTTAGTAATAATATATTTACTCAATTACTACAGAAGTTTTTCCACTGTATTTCTGTTTGTAAAAGATACTTAGCAATGTCCGCACTCTTTCCATTTTGTATTCCTAAATCAATAACAATAAACTTTAGAGAGGCTGCGATATTATTATTATTTTTAGATATTTTAAATATATTATTATTCTGATCTTTAATAATTGAAAATATAACATGTAATGTGAAGCATTACTCATTTAATATAAGTTTCAAATAATGTTATTTGAGCTTAAAGGGACATCAAACTCATATATGTAATTTCATTATGTAGATAAAGAAGACAATCTCAAGCAACATTAAACCTTTTTACTTTTTGTATTCCTCAGATATTAATTTTATTAGAAATAGCAATGCACATGTTCAAGCCAATCACTAGTCATCTATGTGCAGCCTTCAATCAGCAGCTACATAGTTTATTTACATATGCTCTTCATCAAAGGACAGCAAAATAATGAATTTAAATCAAATATATTTCAAACAAAACTCCAACAATATACTCACATAATGTTACACAATAATAAAAACATGTACATACAAAATAAAAATCTCTCAATAAAAATGAGTAAAAGTTAACAGCAAGTCAAAACCCACTGCTCTGGCCAGACAACTCCAACAATATACTCACTACGCGTTTCTGGGTCACGCCCCTTCATCAGGTGTATGGTGAGTAGGGTGCAACTAGCTGTTAAATACTCAAAAGACAACCCATTTCCTGTTTGTTCAACCAATAGATTGTCTCTGGATATTTAACTGACAAGTTACTCTAAAATCGCCATCTTGGAAAAGGGCATCAAAGAAAAAATTCAGGCAATAATACTAAGAAACGCGTAGTGTGTATATTGTTAGAGTTGTCTGGCCAGACCAGTAGGTTGCGACTTGTTGTTAACTTTTACTCATTTTTATTGAGATATTTTTATTTTGTATGTACATGTTTTTATTATTGTGTAACATTATGTGAGTATATTGTTGGAGTTTTGTTTGAAATATATTTGATTTAAATTCATTATTTTGCTGTCCTTTTATTTTGTATGTACATGGTTTTTATTATTGTGTAACATTATAACATTATGAACAGTTCCTTTGTACTGTATTGATAGTAGATATCACTATACTGCCGACAGGCATTGATGTATTAAGATACAATTCACTTGTAAAACATTCTCAAGTGTTTAAATTGCTACTAAAACTGTGATCACTTTGTAGAGGTTGCAACTATGTTTGCATATTTTGCATACTGTGATTTATATATTGAAATAAACATGAGCATCTACACTATAAGGTTGTTTTGTAGTTATTTGCAGCGCTGTTACCACTCGTTATATACTGTATATATATATATGGAATAACCATTTAAATATTATAGAGATATTGAATCATTGATCATATATATTACAAAAATTGTATTGATCTATTTTAAAATGAAATTAGATGAATATGAAATCAAAGTCTAAATTATAATAGACATAACTATTATATGACACTTTTTTATATATTTAACTTTTGTGTCTTATTTCTGACAAAATACAATCAGTTATATTTGAATACAAAGTATTTATATATATTTATATATAAATCAATGTTTTATTTGTTATGCATCTAATTCCAAATTTATTTTTTCTTAGAAAACCAATAACCAATAACTCAAGTGCACAATATGCATTTATTTTATTATGTACAACCCCTTGTTCTCTCTCCTCCCCCTTCTCTTTTGATGTCTCTCTCTCCCCTCTCTTTTGATGTTTCTCTCCCACCTCTCTTTTTCTGTCCCTCTCCCACATCTTGTTTGCTATCTCTCTTCCCCCTGCTCTTTTGCTGTCTTTCTCACCCTCTAATTGGCTCTCTCTCACTACTCTCTTTTTGGTCTCTCTTTCCCCCCTCTCTTTTGCTGTCTCTCTCCCAACTCTCATTTCCTGTGTCTCTTTAGACACTCTCTTTTGCTGTCTCTCTCCATCACCATAAATATGTCTCTATCTCACCCCTCTCTCTTTAGCTCTGACTCTGCACTCTCTCTCTTTCTCTATATTTCGGTCCCCCCCCCGAGTTTCTCTTTTGCGCTCTCAGTTTTTTCTCCACAGGCTCTTGATACGAACATTGCAACATTTGACGATGTTGATGCTTTGTCAACTACGGCGGATCAACTTTGCGTGTAATTTGACACAGAATTCAAGCGTATTATCAGTTGAAGGATTGATAAATCGGCTTGTCAGTTCTTGCTTGAAATATAAGTACAGAGCACTGTTATAATCCACACAGCCATTGGTTGCACACTCTAGTAACCTATTTATAACTGTCCCTAATTGGCTACAGCAAAGAAGGTAACTTAAGTTACAAAATTGCAGCTTCCATTGTTTTATAGACACTAAAAAAATACATCTACAATTCTCAAACACATCTTTTCTTTGAATGCATCATGCTATCTAGCATTTATTTGGGGCCAGATTACAAGTATAGCACTAAATATCACTTTAGTGTAACACCAGCGCACGCAAATGTGCAGTTATTACTAATTGTCAGCAATGCGAACGTGAGATCGCTTTTGCATTAGTGGGAAGCAGTGAGGCATGAGAACCTTGCGCAGTAAAGGGGGTAAGTAGCATATATACATATATGATTATATACATTTATGTGTTAATGTGTAGATACACATATTAACACACAGGGCCGGTGCTAGGATTTTTAGCCACAGGTGAGAATACATTTTGCCCCCTCACTTGTAATCTACCCATTAGTGTTTAATGTCCCTTTAAGAAAAAGCTTCTCCAAGCTAAAGGGAAACTCTTCTCAGAGACTTTAACCTCAGTCCAGATCATTCCTGACTTTTCTGTTCACTTGCTTCAACTCAAAGCTACTAATAAGCTTTATGTTAAATGCCTTCATTCCCAGACTAAAGAAAACTTTTTTATAAAAAAAAAATAAAAAAATTATATACCCCACCACCAAGCTCAAATAGTATTTATGCAAGAAACTCATTAACTCCAAGGTATGTGTATTTCTCTCAAGTTCAGGTTGGTGCACAATCCTGTCTGTGAAGGGGCCTTTTTTAATTGTAGGTCCCGGGGTGTGCTCATACTCTTGCATAGAGACCTTGCCTATGAAAGCATTTATCAAGAATCTAACACTGAAGGCAGATTTGTTATTCTGGTGCAAGATTAGCCAAGCTGTGTTTATGCTACTCTCAGTCTATGCCCCTGTTAATCAGACTAGTTTTCTCCACCAGCTGATTTTAACCTTACATGGGATCCAGAGCTTTATAAATGCCTCATTATGGATAAGGTAATCGAGGCATTGAGTGCCAAGATAACATTAGATGTATGGAGGTCTATGCATTCTCAATGTAAGGATTAGACCTTTTATTCTAAACTCCACAGTTTCTATTCAAGTTTAGATTGTATGTAAAGTGGAATCTAGTTCTATTCCAACTTTTGCCTTGTTGAATCATGACCCAGTGGAAGCAGTGTTCCTCAGTTGTGAGGGTTTAGATTGATTCCTGAAAACATCTTAACCCTCCTCACTCAGGGAACTTAGAGAAAGAGATGGCTTAATTCCTTCTCTGACAATCAGGCCCAGGTCAAAATCCAAATTTTATGGGCCCCACTTAAGGTCTTTCTTTTTGGAATTTATATTAAGCATATGGCCTCAATTAAACGTTGGCAAGGTGACTCTGATGCAACTCCACTGTAAGTTACGGTCGCTTGAAAGATGTAAAAGAGTACCCATCCAAAGATCTTGCATATTCTGTTCTCAAGATATGATCTTACATCGAGGAGCTTGAATCCCAAAGAGTCAAGTTTGCCCTTCTTAAAGGGATAGTAAACCCCAAATGTTTCTTTTATGATTAAGATAAAACATACAATTTTAAACAACTTTCCAATTTAATTCTATTATCAAATTTTCTTAATTCTCTTGTTATTCATTGCTGAAGGGACAACATTGCACTACTGACAGGAAGCTGAAAATATTTATTTAGCCAATCACAATAGACAAATGTGTGCAGGCACCAATAAGCAGCAGCTCCCACTAGTGTAGGATATGTGCGTATTTATTTTTTAAAAAGGGAAACAAAGAGAACGAAGCAAATTTGAAAATAGAAGTGAATTTAAAAGTGTCTTAAAATGACATGCTTTATCTGAATCATGTACGTTTAATTTTGACTTTCCTATCCCTTTAAGATGTGTCAGATGTTGGCAAATAAACTCTGGTGTCTGTATGCCATCTATTTGCAGGAATGGACATGTGCTTTTTGTTCCTACGGATATCAGTGAGGCTTTTGCCACATACTATAGCTAGTACAATCTTGGTTCCTCCCCTACTTTACATCATACCTCTGCCACAAGCATACACATCTTTCTTCATTCCTTGAACCATCCTAAATTGTCTCCTGGCCTACACAATTACAAGGAATAAAAATGTAAGGCTACATGAATAAAATAGGCAAGGGATTTATTATATCCTTTTATTTACTAATTCGATCTTCAATACTAAAGCGTACTGAACATTATAATTTTATTCTCCACTACTGAGAATTTGACTCATATCATAACCCAAAAAATAAATAAATAAATACATTTAAAAAAAAGGGTATTTGCGCAACAAAATCAAGGACACTCCAGCCTATATGTGAAAATATACCAGTAATGACAAACAGGCATAAGTAGTGATCATTAATATACCGTTCAAATAGCACCTATTACAAAACAATTCATATTTAATTAACATGTAAGACCCGGGCCCAGCCTTCAAATAATAAAGTTCTCAGAGTTCCCCAGCACCATCAACTAGAAGGATTAATGTTAAAAGTTAGAATATTACAACAGAGCTTGAGTCCCAACAGTGAGGGAGAGAAATCCTGTACATAATCCTTCACCCAACGCCAACTTTTCTATGAGCACAGACATGTTGATGAGCCTCCTATTGCAATGCCTTAAAAACCTAAATACAACATAAACCACATTAAGCCATATACAAGGACCTAAAGTGATGACAGTACAGTCCAGAGCAAAGAAAGGTGATGATAGCACCAACTCACTCAAGTCAACTGAAGAAATTCAGACCTGTGTATCTTTAATACTACAAAAGCCTTCAGTGACCCAGTTTACACCAATAAAACAGGATGTCCCTATTAAGATACAAGCAAAATTAGTATCCGACTAGCTTGCATACATATAATCAATCTATGTATGGCTTGCACTGCATATACTCAATCTATATATTGTTTACTCAGTCTATTCTTCCTTTGTGTAGTATAATTTATTTTAAAGTTAGTGATGATAACTGTAATTGACTGTCATTACTCTCTAATTTTTAAGCCTTCATCACATACATCATTGAATGTAGCGCATTCCATACAAGAAAAAGGTAGCAGTTAATGGGGTTTTTCAGTTGTAGTTTGACCTGCTGGTCATTTGTTTGGCTTTCGCATGTGGGTTTGGCCTTCTCAATCAGTTGGCCATTATGACTATTTGGCATGTTCTAGTTTCTTTTCATATAAAGTTACATTTATTTTCTACTAGCTGTTTCCCGTGGCTTTGCTCGCATGGATTTTGTAGTTTTGTAAAAAAAAATTGCGAAAAACGCAACCACTCGCAACGACGTATGCTTCTTCACGCTGATAAACTTCTTGAGTTTTCAGTAATTCTTGTGTTTCTCATAATCTAAATACCAATTTTCACATCTAATATCTTTGTTTTTTTGATATATAGGTATACTCATAAAACACCCCCTCCCTTTTGACCCCCCCTTAACTGTATTTTCGGGAAATGTTAAATCACACATTTCTTTATTTTTTAAGGAGAATGTAAATATCAATTTTCACGTCTGTAACATCTTAAAATTTTTGAGATATAGGTATCCTCAAAAAATAAGCCCCCCTCCCCCTTTCGATCCCCCTTAGATGGATTTTTGGGAATGGTAAAACACTTTTTTATTTTTAAAGGAGAATGCAAATACCAAATTTTCCACATCTGTAACATCTTTGGTTTTTGAGATAT
Organism: Bombina bombina; assembly: GCF_027579735.1. Lineage (NCBI taxonomy): Eukaryota > Metazoa > Chordata > Amphibia > Anura > Bombinatoridae > Bombina > Bombina bombina. Next base: position 414,349,303 of record NC_069501.1, read on the forward strand.
AGATTTCCTCATAAATCACCCCTCCCCCCTTTTGACCCCACTGAAGTTGATTTTCGGGAAATGGTAAAACATATGCTTCTTTATTTTTAAAGGAGAATCTAAATACCAATTTTCAAATCTGTAACATCTTTGTTTTTTGAGATATAGGTATCCTTTATATCATATAAATCAGCCCCCCCCCTTTGACCCCCTTTAAGTGGATTTTTGGGAAATGGTAAAACAATTTTTTTTTTTTAAGGAGAATCTACATACCAATTTTCACGTTTGTAACAGCTTTGGTTTTTGAGATATAGTTACCGTCATAAATCACCCCCCCTCCCTTTTGACCCCCTAAAGTGGATTTTCAGGAAATGGTAAAAGACGTATTTCTTTATTTTTAAAGGAGAGTCTAAATACCAATTTTCAAGTCTGTAACATTTTTGGTTTTTGAGATATAGGTATCCTCATAAAAACTCTCCCCCCCCCCCCTTGGGACGTAATTTAAACGCCCCTTTAATTTCTGCTAGAATTATCTGGTATGTCTTCCTGCTTCTGCCTCCCTGACTGCTGTTAAACGCTCATTCTCTGGTAACCATTTCCTCTTTCTCCATTTTGTCTACCTGTAATCATCTTATCAGATACTCTGTATAACATTAATGCATCCTGCCACCCCCACCCTCTAATTTGCAAGTGTGTAACTCCTGCCTGGCTAGCTAGACTGCTTGTAGCCAGCTGCATAGAATCAGTTAAAGGGACAGTCAACACCAGAATTTTTGTTGTTTAAAAAAAAAGATAATCCCTTTATTACCCGTTCCCCAGTTTTGCACAACCAACACAGTTATATTAATATACTTTTTACCTCTGTAATTATCTTGTATCTAAGCTTCTGCTGACTGCCCCCTTATTTCAATTCTTTTGACAGACATGCAGTTTAGCCAATCAGTGCATGAGCTCAATGTTATCTATATGAAACATGTGAACTAATGCCCTCTAGTGGTCAAAATGCATTCAGATTAGAGGCAGTCTTCAAGGTCTAAGAAATTAGCATATGAACCTCCTAGTTTTAGCTTTCAACTAAGAATACCAAGAGAACAAAGCAAAATTGGTGATAAAAGTAAATTGGGAAGTTGTTTAAAATTGCATGCCCCTATTTAAATCATGAAAGTTTTTTTGGACTGACTGTCCCTTTAATTACACTCACTACTACATACAGCAGCATACAGGCTCATTTGATTCTTAAGTGGCTCTTTATTATGAAGTGGCAGTTACTCACTGGAATTAGAAAACTGGAGGTGGAAACTTCAGTAAAACTAACAGGTAAACTTAATAACTACACACCTGTTCAATGCCCCTGCTGCCCTCTAAACTTCTCTACTCACTAACCTCTCTTTGGCCCTCTCACAATCCACCCCTTTGCCCTACCCACCGCGATAGGACACTCTACTTGATCTGGTATTCTGCTCTCTCTGATGTTGCCTGTTACCATTTCCTATATCAGACCACCATCTGCTCACCTTTAATCTTAACATACAGGCTAAACCTACTACGTCTTCCCCTTGCTCCCCACACTGTAGAAATCTGTAGGACTTGTGGACCCTCCCCAAACTCTCCTCCAACCTTATTCAAATACAACCTCCCCCACACTTCTACGATATCCCTGCCCTGACCTTTCTATAACAACACTCTTTCCTTTGCACTTGACACTCTTGCTATGCCCCAACTTTGCAAAACCCCACGTCGTCAGCTCCAGCCCTGAGCACTCCCCATTAAATATGCCCACCTACAAAAAATGCTCCCCGCACTGCTGAACGTGCCTGGAGGAAATCCCGCTCTGAACCAGATTTCATGCACTATAAGTTCATTCTTTACTCTTACACCTCTGCCTTCACTTAGCTAAGCAAACCTACTTCTCTTCTTTTATATCCACTCACTACTCAACCCTAAAAGATGTTCTTCTCCCATTTTTCAACTCTCTCCTCTACCCGCCCTGCACCACCCCCCCCTCATCTGCATTCAGTGTTCAAGACCTGGCTGACTACTTTTTCAATTAAACACTTACCATCCGAAGAAACATCCCAACACAAGCCTGCTCTCCCCAACTTCACTCCCAGTCCTCCCCCTCCTGCCACTCTCCTGCACCCCTCCCTCCCAACCACTGAGAGTGAAAGTGGTTTCACCCCATTGTCTTCTTCAACACCTCACTACATGCCCGCTTGACCCTATTCCCTTCACATCTAATACTTCTCTGGTCCACCGGCTCTTACTCATATATTAAAACCAATTCCAATTTTACCGACTCATTCCTGCCTCCTTCTAACATACAAAGTTAACCCCCATTCTCAAAAACCCCTCCCTTGACTCTAACTCTCCTGCAAACTACAAACTACCGCCCCATATCACTTGCCTCCCGCTAGCTTCAACAATCCTTGAAAAACTAGTTTTCAATCGCCTAACCCACCTTCCTTCCTGCCAACTCATTGCTCGACCACCCCCCCCTGCAATCTGGCTTTCAATCCCCAACACTTAACTGAGACTGCCCTCAGCAAGGTTACCAACAATCTCCTTTCTGCTAAAAACAAAGGCTACTACTCTATACTAATCTTACTTGACCTCTCTGCTGCCTTTGACACTGTTGACCATCCCCTTCTCCTACGGACTCCTCACCTCTCTTGGGCTCTGTGACACTGCTCTCGTCCTGGATTCACTCTTATCTCTCTAACAGATCCGTCTCCGGTTCTTTTGCTGGTGACTCCTCTCTATTGCCTCTGTCTGTTGGAGTACCTCAAGGCTCTGTCCCTGGGTCCTCTACTCTTCTCAATTTACACTTCTTCACTGGATAAACTTATCAACAGCTATGGCTTAACTATCACTTCTATGCTGATAATACCCACGATCTACCTTTCCCCAAGTGCACTCTCTCCTTCTGCCAATTCTCACATCAGCGACTGCTTATCTGGCATTTCCTCCCAGATGGCCTCTCACCACATTAAAATAAACATGTCCCAAGACCGAACTACTTCTAATCCCCCCCTCTAACTCTACTCCAGTTTCTAATTTTTCATCACTGTTGGCGGCACCACTATCTCCCCATCACCCCAAAGTTGGCTACCTTGGAGTCACACATGACCTAAAATCTGTCCTTCATTCCCGACAGCCATTTGCTCTGTTCATCCTGCCGCAACTACCTACGCAGTATCTCCAAAATTCGCCCCGTTTCTGAGTGCTGAAACCACTAAACAGCTAATCCCACTCCCTAGTAATTTCCCGACTTGACTACTGTAATAACCTACTAACTGGCCTCCCCCTCTCCTCTTCAATCCATCCTAAATGCATCTGCCAGGCTAATCCACCTCTCTCAAAGCTCTGTTTCTGCTGTACCTCTCTGTGAGTCCCTTCACTGGCTCCCCATTCACAGACTTCTCTCGTGCGGCACCAACTCCCTGGAACGCACTTCCACCCGACTCATTAACAAATGAACTTCACTTACCTAACAGTTGGCTTCATCTATATCCTCACTATAATCATTCTCACATTTGCAGTCCCCATCTCCTGTTTCCTATCCTCCTACCCATCTAGATTGTAAGTTCCCACGAGAATAGGGCCCTCAATTCCCCCTGTATGTGTCTGTAAAAATTTTTATTTTATTGTTTTGTTTCTCCGTTGTACTTTTATCCTAGTACCCATGGGCACTTTATAAATAAAGAATAATAATAATTTCCAAAAATCCTTCCTTAGTGGGTGCCTACGTCATAAAAACAATGTACTTTCCAAATTTCACATTCCTAGGTTAAACGGTGTTGATGAGACAGTCAGTCAGGACTTCTTATATATATATATATACATACAGTATATATAGATTCAGTTCTTGTTGATGTTATACCCAAGAAACTATACAGGTTGAATAAAAATTTCATGCTGTTTTTTTCAAGTTTAAATGCTGTGGTCTACTGAAGATCATGGCTCGGTGGAGGCATCTGTTGGGCCTTACAAATTCTATGTTTCATCATTTCATACTCTACGTGGTACAGAAGGGCTAGTTGATGAGGTAATTAGGCTACACTGTTGAAAAAGTATGAAAATCAAAAATCTAAGATTGTTTTGTAAATTTATGTTTATTTTTTACAATGCAGGTAATTGATGCATATCTGTATCACCTAATTCAAAACCATCAGGTAAGTGGGAATTATGTTCATACTTGTGTTACATATTATTTGTTTTGTTATTTGCATTATAACTTTCAATCTTTTTAAACAGGATTCTGTTCACCATTTGTGTGAAGTCATTTCAACTGTGTTGTTTTCTGGACAACTCCACAGATTTGGAAGGGTTAGTTACTTGTTACAATTACAGCTTTGACTATCAATTATTAAAAAACAACATTTCACTAACTTAGCTTTATACTTATTCCTCAGATGAGGTTTCCAATAGAAAATCTCTGTCTGTGCCCTACAAACGTTGGAGCTCACTGGATTTTAGTGGTATTTAATATTGCACAAAGTTTATTTACCTTTTGTTTGCAGAAGATCCATTTATATAGCCCATACAGGTTTCATTTTTTTTAAATGTAGTTTTGCTTATTTTTAAACAACATTGCTCTGATTTTCAGACTCCTAACCAAGATCCAAAGTTTTAGGAGAATACAGAGGTATACCTTCTCCAGAGAGAGAAAAAGAGAGAGAAGAGAAAGAGAGAGAGAAGAGAAAGAGAAAAGAGAGAGAAAGAGAGAAGAGAGAGAAGAGAGAGAAAGAGAGACAAGTGAGAAAGATCTTTAGGTTAATAAGCACTCTCACCAAACTGGACAGGTAGGTACCAGGGTACAAAAATAGGAATATTAAGGAAGAGGTGAATACCTCGAAATGTCACACTAGTTAAATATACTATTTGTTTTACAAAACTAGAGAGTGCTTATTTCTTACTAGTCTATCTATCTATCTATCTATATATATATATCTTTAATAACTAAAAGACGAGAGAATTTATATGTATTTTTTTTTAATATAATGATTTTAACCCAAAACAGGCATCTACGAATTACATTGATTTGAAATTATGACACTTCTGTATTAATTGCTGTAGCAATTAATACAGCAGCGTAAAATCTGCCGACGTGTACATTATAACAGATTGAGGGTCACCCGAAGAGATTGGTGTACACCAGGGGTGCTCAACCTTAGGTCCCCCAGATGTTGTTGACTACATCCCCCATGATGCTTTGCCAGCATTATGGCAACTGTAGTCCATAAACATCAGGGAGGGCCAAAGGTTAAGCACCCCTGGTCTACAATATATTTAAAAATAAATACAAAATAAATCAGACTATTATAAGCTGTGAACACACTCACCCTTCTTAAATAGAAACCTAAGCTAACAAATTCACATATCTGTATTTACAGCACATATAAGGAGGTCAGGAATAATAAGAAACAGATAGTAAACATTTAGTAATTATTTAAAGGGATAGGAAAGTCAAAATTAAACTTGCATGATTCAGATAGAACATGTAATTTTAAGACACTTTTAAATTCACTTCTATGTTCAAATGTGCTTCGTTCTCTTAGTATCCCTTGTTGAAAAAGAATACGCACATATCATACATCAGTGGGAGCTGCTGCTAATTGGTTCCTGTACATATTTGTCTCTTGTGATTGGCTAACTAGATGTGTTCAGCTTCCTGCCAGTAGTGCAATGCTGTTCTTCAGCAATGGATAAAAACAGAATTTATGCTTACCTGATAAATTACTTTCTCCAACGGTGTGTCCGGTCCACGGCGTCATCCATTACTTGTGGGATATTCTCCTCCCCCACAGGGAAAGGCAAGGAGAGCACACAGCAAGAGCTGTCCATATAGTCCCTCCCAGGCTCCGCCCCACAGTCATTCGACCGACGGTTAGGAGAAAAAAAGGAGAAACTATAGGGTGCCGTGGTGACTGTAGTGTATAGAGAAAGAAATTTTTCAAAACTGATTAAAAAACCAGGGCGGGCCGTGGACCGGACACACCGTTGGAGAAAGTAATTTATCAGGTAAGCATAAATTCTGTTTTCTCCAACATTGGTGTGTCCGGTCCACGGCGTCATCCATTACTTGTGGGAACCAATACCAAAGCTTTAGGACACGGATGAAGGGAGGGAGCAAATCAGGTTACCTAAACAGAAGGCACCACGGCTTGCAAAACCTTTCTCCCAAAAATAGCCTCAGAAGAAGCAAAAGTATCAAATTTGTAGAATTTGGCAAAAGTGTGCAGAGAAGACCAAGTCACTGCCTTACATATCTGATCAACAGAAGCCTCGTTCTTGAAGGCCCATGTGGAAGCCACAGCCCTAGTAGAGTGAGCTGTGATTCGTTCAGGAGGCTGCCGTCCGGCAGTCTCATAAGCCAATCGGATAATGCTTTTCAGCCAGAAAGAGAGGTAGCAGTAGCCTTTTGTCCTCTCCTCTTACCAGAATAAACGACAAACAAAGAAGAAGTTTGTCTGAATCCTTTGTTGCTTCTAAATAGAACTTTAAAGCACGGACTACATCTAAATTGTGTAACAAACGTTCCTTCTTTGAAACCGGATTCGGACACAAAGAAGGGACAACTATTTCCTGGTTAATATTCTTGTTGGAAACAACTTTTGGAAGAAAACCAGGCTTGGTACGCAAAACAACCTTATCTGAATGGAACACCAGATAGGGTGGATCACACTGCAAAGCAGATAGTTCATAAACTCTTCTAGCAGAAGAAATAGCAACCAAAAACAGAACTTTCCAAGATAGTAACTTGATATCTATGGAATGCAAGGGTTCAAATCGAAGAACTGAAAAAACAAAATTTAGACTCCAGGGAGGAGTCAAAGGTCTGTAAACAGGCTTGATCCTGACCAAAGCCTGTACAAAAGCTCGTACATCTGGCACAGCTGACAGTCGTTTGTGTAACAAGACAGATAAAGCAGAAATCTGTCCCTTTTAGAGAAAACTCGCCGACAATGCCTTATCCAAACCTTTTTGGAGAAAGGAGAGGATCCTGGGAATTTTAATCTTACTCCATGAGAATCCCTTGGATTCACACCAGCAAATATATATTTTCCATATTTTATGGTAAATCCTTCTAGTCACAGGTTTTCTGGCTTGGACCAGAGTATCTATCACTGAATCTGAAAACCCGCGCTTGGATAAAATCAAGCGTTCAATTTCCAAGCAGTCAGCTGGAGAGAAACTAGATTTGGATGTTCGAATGGACCTTGTACTAGAAGATCCTGTCTCAAAGGTAGCTTCCCTGGTGGAGCCGATGGCCTATTCACCAGGTCTGCATACCAAGTCCTGCGTGGCCACGCAGGAGCTATCAGAATCACCGAGGCCTTCTCCTGTTTGATCCTGGCTACAAGCCTGGGAAGGAGAGGGAACGGTGGAAACGCATAAGCTAGGTTGAACGACCAAGGCGTCACTAATGCATCCACTAGAGTCGCCTTGGGATCCCTGGATCTGGACCCGTAGCAAGGAACCTTGAAGTTCTGACGAGACGCCATCAGATCCATGTCTGGAATGCCCCATAATTGAGTCAACTGGGCAAAAACCTCCGGGTGGAGTTCCCACTCCCCCGGATAGAAAGTCTGATGATTCAGATAATCCGCCTCCCAGTTGTCTACTCCTGGGATGTGAATTGCAGATAGATGGCAAGGAGTGATCCTCCGCCCATTTGATGATCTTGGATACCTCTCTCATCGCCAAGGAACTCCTTGTTCCTCCCTGATGGTTGATGTAAGCTACAGTCGTCATGTTGTCTGACTGGAATCTTATGAATCCGGCCTTCGCTAGTTGAGGCCAAGCCCGGAGAGCATTGAATATCGCTCTCAGTTCCAGGATGTTTATCGGGAGAAGAGAATCTTCCCGAGACCATAGACCCTGAGCTTTCAGGGAATCCCAGACCGCGCCCCAGCCTAATAGACTGGCGTCGGTCGTGAAAATGACCCCACTCATTTCCTGAGACAGGTGATCCTGTGACAACCACCAACGGAGTGAGTCTCTGGTCATCTGGTCTACTTGAATCTTTGGAGACAAGTCTGTATAGTCCCCATTCCACTGCTTGAGCATGCACAGTTGTAATGGTCTTAGATGAATTCGAGCAAAAGGAACTATGTCCATTGCTGCAACCATCAACCCTACTACTTCCATGCACTGAGCTATGGAAGGCTGCAGAATAGAGTGAAGAACTTGACAAGCGTTTAGAAGCTTTGACTTTCTGACTTTTGTCAGGAAGATCTTCATTTTTAAAGAATCTATTATCGTTCCCAAGAAGGGAACTCTTATCGACGGAGACAGGGAACTCTTTTCTACGTTCACCTTCCACCCGTGAGATCTAAGAAAGGCTAGAACAATGTCTGTATGAGCCTTTGCTTTGGAAAGAGACGACGTTTGGATTAGAATGTCGTCCAGATAAGGTGCCACTGCAATACCCCTTGGTCTTAGAACCGCTAGAAGGGACCCTAGCACCTTTGTGAAAATCCTTGGATGATCTTTGTGGATAGGAATATGTAGATACGCATCCTTTAAATCCACGGTAGTCATAAATTGACCCTCCTGGATTGTAGGTAAAATTGTTCGAATGGTTTCCATTTTGAACGATGGAACTCTGAGAAATTTGTTTAGAATTTTTAAATCCAGAATTGGTCTGAAAGTTCCCTCTTTTTTGGGAACTACAAACAGATTTGAGTAAAACCGCCGACCAAGACTTTAGCCAGAGCGCTCTGCGCGCCACAATTGTAAACCCTGAATTTTTCGCCGCTAACCTAACTGCAAAACGGCGTCTAAAATAAAGGAATTAGCTAACTTAAGTGCGTGAATTCTGTCCATGACTTCCTCATACGGAGTCTCCCTACTGAGCGACTTTTCCAGTTCCTCGAACCAGAACCACGCTGCTGTAGTGACAGAAATAATGCACGAAATAGGTTGAAGGAGGTAACCTTGCTGTACAAAAATCTTTTTAAGCAAACCCTCCAATTTTATATCCATAGGATCTTTGAAAGCACAATTGTCCTCAATAGGAATGGTCGTGCGCTTGGCTAGAGTAGAAACCGCCCCCTCGACCTTAGGGACTGTTTGCCATGTGTCCTTCCTGAGGTCGACCATAGGGAACAATTTCTTAAATATAGGAGGAGGGACAAAAGGTATGCCTGGCTTCTCCCACTCCTTATACACTATGTCCGCACCCGTTTAGGTATCGGAAAAACATCAGGGTGCACCGGGACCTCAAGGAACTTGTCCATCTTGCACAATTTTTCTGGGATGACCAGATTGTCACAATCATCCAGAGTAGATAGTACCTCCTTAAGTAATGCGCGGAGATGCTCTAATTTAAATGTCACAACATCAGGTTCTGCCTGCTGAGAAATTCTTCCTATCAGAAATTTCCCCATCTGACAAACCCTCCCTCACTGCCACTTCAGATTGGTGTGAGGGTATGACAGAAAAATTATCATCAGTGCCCTCCTGCTCTACAGTGTTTAAAACAGAGCAATCGCGCTTTCTCTGAAATGCTGGCATTTTGGATAAAAAATTAGCTATGGAGTTATCCATTACTGCCGTCAATCACTGCATAGTAACAAGCATAGGCGCGCTAGAAGTACTAGGGGTCGCCTGCGCGGGAATAACTGGTATAGACACAGAAGGAGAGGATGTAGAATTATGTCTACTTCCTTCATCTGAGGAATCATCCTGGGCAACTTTACAATTTGTGACAGTACTGTCCTTACTTTGTTTGGACGCTATGGCACAATTATCACACATATTTGAAGGGGGAACCACATTGGCTACCATACATACAGAACATGATCTATCTGAAGGTACAGACATGTTAAACAGGCTTAAACTGGTTAATAAAGCACACAAACCGTTTTAAAACAAAACCGTTACTGTCTCTTTAAATGTTAAACAGGGCACACTTTATTACTGAATATGTGAAAAACTATGAAGGAATTATCCAATCTTTACCAAATTTTCACCACAGTGTCTTAATGCACTCCAATTTTCAAGCTGTTAACCCTTAAAATGTTGAAACCGGAGCCGTTTACAATTTTAACCCCCTTACAGTCCCAGCCACAGCCTTTGCTGCGACTTCACCAATCCCTGGGGGGTATATGATACCAAATGAAGCCTTCTAGGAATGTTTTTAGTGGATTCCAGACCCTCACACATGCAGCTGCATGTACTGTACTCAAAAGTAACTGCGCAGTAATGGCGCGAAAAGGAGGCTCTGCCTACTACAGAGAAAGGCCCTTCCTGACTGGGAAGGTGTCTTAACAAGTGCCTGGTGCTAAAAACTTTCCCCAATGTTATAAAAGTGTGAAATTCAACTTCAAACTGCATATAATACTTAAATAAAACAATCGATTTAGCCCCTAAAAGTGTCTACCAGTTTATAGCCTATAATAAGCCCTTTATTCTGTTTGAGACTAAGAAAATGGCTTACCGATCCCCATGAGGGAAAAATGACAGCCTTCCAGCATTACACAGTCTTGTTAGAAAAATGGCTAGTCATACCTTGAGCAGAAAAGTCTGCTAACTGTTCCCCCCAACTGAAGTTCTCTCATCTCAACAGTCCTGTGTGGGAACAGCAATCGATTTTAGTTACTGCTGCTAAAATCATACACCTCTTTTAAACAGAACTCTTCATCTCTTTCTGTTTCAGAGTAAATAGTACATACCAGCACTATTTAAAAATAACAAACTCTTGATAGAAGAATAAAAAACTACAACTAAACACCACAAACTCCTCACCATCCCCGAGGAGATGCTACTTGTTCAGAGCGGCAAGAATGACTGGGGGGGGCGGAGCCTGGGAGGGACTATATGGACAGCTCTTGCTGTGTGCTCTCCTTGCCTTTCCCTGTGGGGGAGGAGAATATCCCACAAGTAATGGATGACGCCGTGGACCGGACACACCAATGTTGGAGAAATTGTATGTCCTATCTGAATCATAAAATAAAATGTTTGGGTTTACTATCCCTTTAATAAACTTCAGTAAACTCACACGTGGTTAAATAGATGCAATGTGATGACAACAACACACAGTCTCCCAGGAACTCCATAGAACTAAATGAAAGAGCTTTCCCTCATGCGTCGGTTCAAAACTACACTTTTCTAGCTTCCCTTGATTAAAGTCTAACCGGGGAAAAGTGTGACAAAAAGTTCAGATAGGCAGGGTAGAGAAGAGTGGGGTTCAGAAGGAAGAGACGGGAGCAGGTAGGCAGGGTAAGGAAGAGACGGGAGCAGGCAGGCAGGGTAAGGAAGAGACGGGAGCAGGCAGGCAGGGTAAGGAAGAGACGGGAGCAGGCAGGCAGGGTAAGGAAGAGACGGGAGCAGGCAGGCAGGGTAAAGAAGAGACGGGAGCAGGCAGGGTAAGGAAGAGAGGGGCGCAGGCAGGGTAAGTAAGAGAGGGGCGCAGGCAGGGTAAGTAAGAGAGGGGCGCAGGCAGGGTAAGGAAGAGAGGGGCGCAGGCAGGGTAAGGAAGAGAGGGGCGCAGGCAGGGTTAGGAAGAGAGGGGGCGCAGGCAGGGTAAGGAAGAGAGGGGCGCAGGCAGGGTAAGGAAGAGAGGGGCGCAGGCAGGGTTAGGAAGAGAGGAGCGCAGGCAGGGTTAGGAAGAGAGGGGCGCAGGTTGGCAGGGTTAGGAAGAGAGGGGCGCAGGTAGGCAGGGTTAGGAAAAGAGGGGCGCAGGTAGGCAGGGTTAGGAAAAGAGGGGCGCAGGTAGGCAGGGTTAGGAAAAGAGGGGCGCAGGTAGGCAGGGTTAGGAAAAGAGGGGCGCAGGTAGGCAGGGTTAGGAAAAGAGGGGCGCACGTAGGCAGGGTTAGGAAGAGAGGGGGCGCAGGCAGGGTTAGGAAGAGAGGGGGCGCAGGCAGGGTTAGGAAGAGAGGGGGCGCAGGCAGGGTTAGGAAGAGAGGGGGGCGCAGGCAGGGTTAGGAAGAGAGGGGGCGCAGGCAGGGTTAGGAAGAGAGGGGCGCAGGCAGGGTTAGGAAGAGAGGGGGCGCAGGCAGGGTTAGGAAGAGAGGGGGCGCAGGTAGGCAGGGTTAGGAAGAGAGGGGGCGCAGGTAGGCAGGGTTAGGAAGAGAGGGGCGCAGGTAGGCAGGGTTAGGAAGAGAGGGGCGCAGGTAGGCAGGGTTAGGAAGAGAGGGGGCGCAGGCAGGGTTAGGAAGAGAGGTAGGCAGGGTTAGGAAGAGAGGGGGCGCAGGTAGGCAGGGTTAGGAAGAGAGGGGTGCAGGTAGGCAGGGTTAGGAAGAGAGGGGTGCAGGTAGGCAGGGTTAGGAAGAGAGGGGTGCAGGATTAGGAAAAGAGGGGTGCAGGTAGGCAGGGTTAGGAAGAGAGGGGTGCAGGTAGGCAGGAAAATAAAGGGATGCAGGTGAGCAGGAAAATAAAGGGGTGCAGGTAGGCAGGATAAGGAAGAGAGGGCGCAGGTAGGCAGGATAAGGAAAAAATAGGTTTACGGAAGCAGGGTAATATAAAAAGGGGTTCAGGTAAGTAGGATACAAAGGGGGTAGACAGGTAAAGTGTCTCAAATTCAATTACATCTGCAAGCCTTTCACTGTAGTGGCTGCGTCCCATAGAGAACAGTGATGGAAGGTCAGATCAGCTGTTAGCTTAACAGCTAGTCTGCACATGAACACATCGCCCGTCGAAGTCACACACTGGGAAGTCATGGTGTGCATGGCGGTTTCACATTCCAACTGGCGACCTATTTGATCTCCGGGACCGGAAGTGACTGGAGTTGCAAAATCTGACGGGCAATGTGCTCATATGCGGTATTCGTGCTAGGAATTCCAGGAATTCCTAGTATGTTTGAGTTGCGGGAGTTGCGCATGCGCAACCCGTCGGATTAAGAGGAACCACATCTCCGGAAGCGACATGGTTCCACATGCCGACAGGTTTGATGTTTCAGTCAACAAAAGGGTATTCCAGCCTCCAAAGTTTAAAAAGAACCTTTATTATCTCACATAGGATCCTCAGAAATAGAAATTACATCATGTACACTTGAAAATACAAAGGTTAATGACTTTATATACCCTCACCTGTATTTCCATATGAGCAACCAATTACACAATAGTGACATCTTGTGGATGCAGACGATAGCACATCTCAACTTTGTTTTATTTAGATGATCACATGAAAATAATTATTATATATAAATAGAACTAGAAAACAAAACATAAAACCCATATATACATTTTAAAATAGGAATATTGCACATTATTAGCAGATTTATCCTAAATAAAGAAAAGAATGTATATCTATACTTACAGTATGGCAAAGTACAGACAAATTAGATTTAAAGAAACAGGCTCCAATCAAAATCCTTATTCATACCCTTGGGTATGAGGGCTTCCGATTTAAATATCCAAAACAACTCTCTAATTTTTAAAAGGCGTTCCCTATCCCCACCTCTACTTGGCCTATTTACTTGTTCTATCATTTAGAATCTTAGTTGGCTAATATTATGACCCATAGAGAGGAAGTGAAAGGATACTGGAGCGTCTTTGTTATTACATCTGATATTAGATTTATGTTCTGTTATCCTTTCCCTTACCTCTCTACAGGTCTCGCAGTATAGATTAGGCCACATGGACACTTGATAAGATAAATAGAATAAGTTGAGCTGCAATTACTGCAACTAAGACATGGATAACACCTGCTTCTTTTAGGACCTATTGTTCTCTGAAAACGTTGTTTACTACTGCCTATGTCATTATGCACTAACATGTCCTTGATGTTCTGGTTTCTTGTATAGGCTGCCATTGGATTTACTTTGAATTCATTAACTAGAGGGTTGCAGTCTCTTAGAATATGCCAATGTTTTTTTAGTATACCAGTTATTTTTTGACTAAGTCTATTAAATTTGGTAACAAAAATCATATGATTTACCTCCTGTGTCTTGTCCTTCTTGGTTTGTATTCTATTATTAGTAACTGTGCTGAGTTGTTTAGCAATTAATGCAGGGGGATAATTTATATTAAGGAATTTATTGGCCATTTGTTCCAATCTATATTTGCACTTAGTCTCATCTGACACTATACGTTTCACCCTGGTGAACTGACTTTCTGGAATGGCCTTGAATATATTGTCTGGATGACAACTCCCATATTGAAGCAAATTATTTCTGTCTGTACTCTTTATGTGGAGATCCGTTTTTAGAAAACCACTCAACATACACATGAGTGAGATTGGTATTGAATACTTAGATACATATGTGTATGTTGAGGGTGGTTTTCCAAATAAATAAATACTTAACCTGCAGGGCTACTTATTCTATTTATCTTATCAAGTGTCCATGTTGCCTAATCTATATTGGCGAGACCTGTAGAGAGGTAAGGGAGAGGATAACAGAACATAAATCTAATATCAGATGTCATAACAAAGATGCTCCAGTATCCTCTCACTTCCTCTCTATGGGTCATAATATTAGCCAACTAAGATTCCAAATTATAGAACAAGTGGATAGGCCTAGGAGAGGTGGGGATAGGGAACACCTTTTTAAAAATTAGAGAGATGTTTTGGATATTTAAATTGGAAGCCCTCATACCCAAGGGTATGAATAAGGATTTTGATTGGAGCCTGTTTCTTTAAATCTAATTTGTCTGTATCAACTTTGCCATACTGTAAGTATAGATATACATTATTTTCTTTATTTGGGATAAATCTGCTAATAATGTGCAATAGTCCTCTTTTAAAATGTATATATGGGTTTTATAGTTCTATTTATATGTAAGAAATATTTTCATGTGATCATCTAAATAAAACAAAGTTAGGATGTGCTATTGTCTGCATCCACAAGATGTCACTATTGTGCAATTGGTTGCTCACATGGAAATAGGTAACAGGTGAGGGTATATAAAGTCATTAACCTGTGTATTTTAAAGTGTACATGACTAAGGGCCTACAGCAGGCCTGAAACATTGTAATTTCTATTTCTGAGGACCCTATGTGAATTAATAAAGGTTCTTTGTAAACTTTGAAGGCTGGAATACCCTTTTGTTGACTGGATTGAATTTTGGACGTGGCAGGTCCTTTGTTCCGTGCCCCACAAGCCAAAGCACAGGTGTGCTGTTTTCCAAACCATTTGAGGGTTTGATGTTTCGAAAGAACAGGTGGAGCTGATGTAGTAAGTTCTGATGAATTTATCTGTTTGGGATCGCAGTCTGGATTTCCCATGTCTTGATTTTGGAAAAAAGTTGAAATTGATATTGGGGTAGAAATAGGCTTTTTAGATAGTTTTTCAGATTTTGTTTTCATTGCATTGTCCACCAACATTAGTATTATTATTTGAGTAGGTTATAAAACAATCACACTTGGGATCTTTAAAGGGACACTGAAGTCAATTTTTTTTCTTTCATGATTCAGATAGAGCATGCAATTTTAAGCAACTTTCTAATTTACTCCTATTATCAATTTTTCTTCGTTCTCTTGCTATCTTTATTTGAAAAAGAAGGCATCTAAGCTAAGGAGCCAGCCAATTTTTGGTTCAGTACTCTGGACAGCACTTGTTTATTGGTGGGTGAATTTATCCACCAATCAGCAAGAACAACCCAGGTTGTTTACCAAAAATGGGCCAGTATCTAAACTTACAGTCTTGCTTTTCAAATAAAGTTTCCAAGAGAATGAAGAAAATTTGATAATAGGAGTAAATTAGAAAGTTGCTTAAAATTGCATTCTCTATCTGAATCACGAAAGAAAAAATTTGGGTTCAGTGTCCCTTTAACCCCTTAACGACCGAGGACGTGCAGGGTACGTCCTCAAAAAAAAGGCAGTTAATGCCTGAGAACGTACCCTGCACGTCCTCGGTGTGGAAAGCAGCTGGAAGCGATCCTGCTCGCTTCCAGCTGCTTTCCGGTTATTGCAGTGATGCCTCGATATGGAGGCATCCTGCAATAACCTTTGGTAGCCATCCGGTGCAGAGAGAGCCACTCTGTGGCCCTCTCTGCACCGGAGATCGGTGGCTCCCTGCGTTGGTGGGTGGGAGCCGGACCGGGAGGCGGGTGGCGGCCATCGATGGCCCTGGTTATGTGCAGGGGGGGGCGGGATCGTGGGCGGGGATGAGCGGGGGCGCGCACGGACGCGCGTGCGTGCACGGGAGGGCGGGGGCGGGCACGTGCACGGGGAGGGAGCGGGTGGGAACCGCTACACTACAGAAAATGTATTAATAAAAAAAGTATAAATGTCTAAATATTTAAAAAAAAAAAAAAAAAGATCAGCAAGGTGGTGGGGGTTTGTCTGTGTGGGGGGGGGGAAGCTACACTACAGAAAAAAGCCAAACAAAAATAAAAAAAGCACTTTTTTTTGCAAACTGGGTACTGGCAGACAGCTGCCAGTACCCAAGATGGCCCCCAATGAGGCAGAGGGGAGGGTTAGAGAGCGGTTTTGGGGGGGATCAGGGAGGTTGGGGGCTAAGGGGGGGATCCTACACCCTAGCATATGTAAATATGCTAAATTTTTTTTTTTTTTTTTTTTTTTAAAAAACCCTTTTATTTTAGTACTGGCAGACTTTCTGCCAGTACTTAAGATGGCGGGGACAATTGTGGGGTGGGGGAGGGAAGGGAGCTGTTTGGGAGGGATCAGGGGGTGGGATGTGTCAGGTGGGAGGCTGATCTCTACACTAAAGCTAAAATTAACCCTACAAGCTCCCTAAAAGCTCCCTAATTAACCCCTTAACTGCTGGGCATAATACACTTGTGGTGCGCAGTGGCATTTAGCGGCCTTCTAATTACCAAAAAGCAACGCCAAAGCCATATATGTCTGCTATTTCTGAACAAAGGGGATCCCAGAGAAGAATTTACAACCATTTATGCCATAATTGCACAAGTTGTTTGTAAATAATTTCAGTGAGAAACCAAAAGTTTGTGAAAAAATTTGTGAAAAAGTGAACGATTTTTTGTATTTGATCGCATTTGGCGGTGAAATGGTGGTATGAAATATACCAAAATTGTCCTAGATCAATACTTTGGGATGTCTACTAAAAAAAAATATATACATGTCAAGGGATATTCAGGGATTCCTGAAAGATATTAGTGTTCTAATGTAACTAGCGCTAATTTTGGAAAAAAGTGGTTTGGAAATAGCAAAGTGCTACTTGTATTTATGGCCCTATAACTTGCAAAAAAAGCAAAGAACATGTAAACATTGGGTATTTCTAAACTCAGGACAAAATTTTGAAACTATTTAGCATGGGTGTTTTTTGGTGGTTGTAGATATGTAACAGATTTTGGGGGTCAAAGTTAGAAAAAGTGTGTTTTTTTTCAATTTTTCCTCATATTTTATATTTTTTTTTATAGTAAATTATAAGATATGATGAAAATAATGGTATCTTTAGAAAGTCCATTTAGTGGCGAGAAAAACGGTATATAATATGTGTGGGTACAGTAAATGAGTAAGAAGAAAATTACAGCTAAACACAAACACCGCAAAAATGTAAAAATAGCCTTGGTCCCAAACGGACAGAAAATGGAAAAGTGCTGTGGTCATTAAGGGGTTAAGTTTCCTTTCTGTTTTCAACACTGTGTAATTTTAAATTGTGGCCTCTAGGTGTCGCTCTTGCAATATTGTTGTAAATGCTAATTCAGTATACATGGACATTAGATTATGATAGGAAAACTAAATAATATAAGAGATGTTATATTTTCTTTTATCTTCCTAAATAGGATTGTAGATGCAATGGCTCTTGGAGGATACAATATAGAAACTTATATGACCAAGACAAAATATAAGTGCGGAATCTGTTGGTGCTCTACAAATACCTGATATTCGTAGACCTGATATTATTATTATTATTATTAAGTCCTTAATAGGGTTGATTCCAATATAAGTCCAGATGCAAAAAAATAAGATTGATATCTTCCAAAAAGAGTAATGCAGTTTATTTAGTGCACACCAAGTAGCTATGATTCTATTGGCTCATATATATTTCTGACAACATGAAGAAGAAGAAAATGCCACAGTATATAGCTCAATATGCATAAATGGAGGAGGTATTGGAAGTAAATTAACAATAAGCTTGCTGGAAATGCATTCTGTTTTCCATTACATTGTACTTACATTGATAGTTGTCCCTATTATGCCAAATATTATCATGTAATAAGAGTTCCCAAGGGAAATGGTCATTCAGGAGTAGGCAGCACTGAGTATTCACCAGTGTATTTATTTACTTTGGGGGCTGTTATACAGCCGCATAGTAGAAGCAAGATGGCGCCGATCCTCCTGCTGTGGGCAACTGTCATCGAGTGAAGTCTCCAGGTCCTCCCAGCTGATGGTAGTCAAGTCTTGAGAGTGAGGGAATAAATCTGTTGCTTAATCCAACATTAAGACCAGAGTAGTTTGTTCCCAGGCTTTGTTCCCTCAGAGCTCACTCACTGAGCAGCCATATCCCAGTGTGGCTAAGCTCCACCCCCCTAGAAACTTATCTGTACTGCTGATTTTATCAATAAAGTTTAAAATTACAAAAAAGACTATTAAATGCATTCATGTTCCTTTAAAATAACGTTGGCACTTAATACATACAATAGACCACTTGTTCACATGGCCATGACTGTTAATACCATATTCTGAGATTTCAAACCTAGCTCCTGCTATTCCCCCAACACTTATCAATATATACACTGAGACATCATCTTGGTATAAAATGGCCGCAGCACCTTTATTAAATACAAACTTTAAACAGTTTATACATAACCACATGTATAAATAACCTTCATATTAGTCCTTTGGCCATCATAAAATATCACAACATCATAAATGTACCACCCAGCGGTGCTAGTTCCCTTACTGGTAACATGGCAGTTATCCCACTGGACCCAACTAATACTTGTTGAGCCTGTCACACCTCACCTTAACTTGTCATTAGGGGACCCCATGCCCCTGTAATTTATCACCTGCACTCCCACCCCATGAGGAGGCAAAATTGTTACAAACCCCCACTCCCTTGGCCATATTCCTTCTCTTATTATGACTGAACTAGCACCCCCACTAACCTGCTGCGACACA
The DNA here is from genome assembly GCF_027579735.1 of Bombina bombina. NCBI lineage: Eukaryota > Metazoa > Chordata > Amphibia > Anura > Bombinatoridae > Bombina > Bombina bombina. Next base: position 414,368,275 of record NC_069501.1, read on the forward strand.
CCACCCGTAACAAAAAAGGGGGAACCAAGCCAAAAGAAAAGGTGGGCGGGAGGAAGCCGCTGTCACTTCACAAATTTTCTAGTGACTTCTTGCCTTTTCCCGCTCAGCCCCTTAAGGATGGCTTTGTTAAGCTCCTCCCCCTAATCTAACTAACCTGCCCAAAAACCCAAAGTGCCTCCTCCAGGTCAACGTCCCCTTCATTTACTACGCTCTTCCGGGGACTGACTTGACCTTTTAAGTCGTCGAATTCTAGCCCCAAACCTAGCTCCTGCTATTCACCCAACACTTATGAATAAATACACTGAGACATTATCTTGGTATAAAATGGCTGCAGCACCTTTATTAAATACAAACTTTAAACAGTTTATACATAACCACATGTATAAATAACATAAATAACCTTCATATTAGTCCTTTGGACATCATAAAATATTACAACACCATAAATGTACCACACAACGGTGCTAGTTCCCTTACTGGTAACATGGCCGTTATCCCACTGGACCCAACTAATACTTGATAAACCTGTCACACCTTACTTAACTTGTCTTTAGGGGACCCCATGCCCCTGTAATTTACCACCTGCACTCCCACCCCATGGGGAGGCAAAATTGTTACAAACCCCCACTCCTTTGGGTATATTCCTTCTCTTGTTATGACTGAACTGATCTACTCATCCCAGTCCCGCCAAACCCAAAACCTCCTGTAAACCCTCCTTCAAGTTTAGGATAAACAGCTGCAGGCCAAACTCATTTAGATGAACTCCATCCCTCAAATAAAATGCCCCCTGACCCACCTCATCCAAATCTGCATGTCGAGCCACACTTCCCCCAATCCTCCGAATGAAGGAACCTATTAATTTATTAACCTTCCTCCTGCTCCTTTAAAACCTGTCATGGTCCCATGCCGCCCTCCAAACCATTCTTGGGATAATATAGGACCACACAATCCTAAGAGTCAGATGTAGGTCCCTTAATCTCCCCAGGTCTCTCTTAATTCTCCTCACCAACTCCCTCTGAGACATAAAACCCAGGTCATTCCCCCAGCACGTACAATCAATACCTCCGGGGGAGGGAACTGCTTACAATAATCGAAAAACGATGGCAACACCCGTTCCCACGTGAGCCCCAGAAATCCCAACCATGTTACCTCCCAATGATCAGGAGGGCACCCTAACTGCAGGCTGTCCCTTTTTCTCCTCACCTCATTCCTGGCCCAATAAATGAATGAATGCTCCAGCACCCACACATTCTTCACACCTACAAGACAGAATTAAAAAAAACCCAGTAAGGCCATCCAATTCAAACTCTCTAATCCAGTCTAATATACAATTTGTATTTATCAGAATCCCACCTCCCAATGTGTTTAACGATCTTACTATCCAGCCCCAACAAGGATGCTTCCGTGGCCGCCCAATTCTAAAGGAATGGGAACCAAAATTAAATGAAGCCAAACCCAGCCGTTGAAGAGCCTTCACTAACACTGCTCTAAACTGGAATTGGGACAACAATGAACCATCCCCATGCATCAACAAAGGGCCATCCTGCTGAGGCCATACTGCAGGAATTCCATCAAACATCTGTGTGGGCAAACAGCCTTCCCACTAGGAAAAAGAGCAATATTCTTCCCTTTCCCATATTGATCCGTTTTACTTTTTCTCAAATATATGTCAACCCTGGCTTCAGACATAACCACATTGCCCACTCTCAGACCTCCCGGAACCCATCAATTCACCAAAACGAAAACCCACAAAAAATGCTAAATTGAAGGCCGTACGAAATATCAAAACCTCAAAAGGGAATGAACAAATCTCAGGCAATACATGCCAAATCCTCTCCAATAGGGAAAAAGTAATCTCTCCCCTTCCCTTGTTTCCTTAATCCCTTCAACACCTGCCGTACCATGAATGATTTAGTCACATCACCTAACCCCAACAACTTAAACCAGAAAGCCAATGCAGAAAACCCCTTTTCCATGGCTAAAAAAGGCACACCCACACTCCCCCAATGCCATAACCATTCCAAAAGGCAACCCGTAAGGTCATCAAGTAATGTGACGAAGGGTGAACCGGTAATTCTCGGAAAGCCGACTCAATGTCAATTTTTGCTAGCAATGCCAAAGGACCTGCCTCCTTTACCAATTGAACTGCCAAATCAAAAGATGTGTAAGACACCGAAGCGAGTTCCTCAGGAGTTTCATCATACACTGACCCCCTTTTTGGAAAAGAGAGATGGTGGATCATTCAGAACATGCCAGGGCCTTTCTTAGGAACCTAAGAACAACCCCGGCCATTCCCTGGCTGACTTGAGGTTACCCCTAAACTGAATTACCCCTCCAGAGGATGGAATCTTAAAACCAAACTCAAACCCCCTCCTCTTAGCGTACCTGACGAGCTACCACTCCATCGCGCTTACCTTCACCGGGGTTACCCCCTTTGTCAGGCAGCTTGGAACTTCCCCCATCTTACCCTTCCAGAAGCACTTGGAGAAAAAATGTGCCCCCCCCCACACCCTGAACACTCGATCTGGAACTTGCAGGAGGCTCCCCATTTACAGGTGCTTTCATGGAAAGCAAAACAAAATCCTTTCTTGACTGGTGCCGACTGCCCCCCTGAGGTTGCCCGCTGGCTCCCATCCAAAAGGGCTGTGCAGTATGAAGGGGAGTCAGCATTTGGAGCCACAGGCCCATGTTCCTATCGTCCCACCGCATCTCCGGTTTGACCGACAGGCGCTGCCTAAACTGCTCATCATAGGCCCACCACGCCATCCCCCCGTACGTCCACTGCGCAGCCGCAATCTCATCTAAGTAGCAAAAAAGTGCCGCACCCTGTTCAGGAAACTTCCCAGCCATCACACTGACATAAATGACAAACGCCTGAAACCAGTTGGTGAAGGTCTTAGGCAACTTTCTATAACACCTCTTCCTCTCCTCCTCTTCCTTCTTAGCCAAATCCTTCTTGAAATCCTCAGGGATCTCAAAAGATTGATCAAGCGGCAACAACTCGAGGAACTCCCTCTTCCATATCTTCTCCCTCACCTCCATAGTCAAGTGCATGCCCAGCGGACCGATGGAGCCAAGGCAAGATCGCGCCAAAGCAGTGTCAGCAATCTTAAGCTCAGAGACCCCGTAGCCTTAACAGGTAAGGTATCCGCGGGTACCGCTGGGGCAGCACCTTCCTTCACTGGAGGGGGAATTAACTCCTTAACCCTCTGGCTAACCATCCCTCCCCTTGAACCGAAACCTCTCCCGAAGCCACCCAAGCTCTGGCAACCGTGGAAGAACCTAAACTCCCAGCCCCCTCAATCTTGGCCAATAATTCCCTTAACCCCACCACAATAGACTCAGACAGCGTATCATTTCTGCCCATCCCCACAAGACTCCTCACTCCCTGCCTTCCATCCTCGCCCCAAGCAGCTCCATCCAGCGTGGGCTGACCTGGGCGGCCTCAGTGGTCGTGTCCTGCATTGGGCACCCGGGGACTCCGAGCATCGTATCCATCCTCTGCTGCATCGTGTGTTGCATAGCATTGTGCAAAAGTGGAACATGAGACAAACCCTCCAGTTCCATCAACCCCTCAGTGATCCCTTGAACTTAGTCGCACTGGGGGGCCTGGAACACCAGACCGGACAGGTCCTGACCGCAGCCGACTCTGCAACAGCACCCTGCTCCAGCAGGGACCGGAGGCACTCCTGAAGCCAAACCGGTCCTCTCTGTTTAGCTGCGTCCCTTAACTGGGCCAGCATACTATCTATTGAAGCCATCTGAGGCAAAGTGGGAAAAGGCACGAAGCAGCTGCTGTCACTTCACAAATTCTCTAGTGACTTCTTGCCATTTCCCGCTCAGCCCCTTAAGGATGGCTTTGTTAAGCTCCACCCCCTAATCTAACTAACCTGTCCAGCAACCCAAGGTGCCTCCTCCTCCCCCAGGTCAACATCCCCTTCATCCACTACGCTCTTCCGGGGAGTGACTTATCCCTTGTTACATAACTGCAGTTTCTAATTACACTCACACAGCCTGCAAATGCTTAGAAATGGCTATATATATCTACAGTGATAAGTATTCCTTACTTTATTATCTTTTCATGTGAGATAACATGTTTTATTAAAATCAAACACATTTTATTCTATTAAATTACCTTTTCTAATTTCCCATTACTGATTTCAATTATATAATAGTTGCAAGATAACTAACGTGACTGCCCATGTATACAGCCTTTGTAAGGCAGTATTTTGTTCTGTAGAGGAAAAAGAGAAGATTTTAACTTGTAGTAGGAGTCAACAACAACGTTCCACAAACATTTCAGAGCTTTGCCCACTGTTCTTACCACAGCCCTCACCTTATAAATGACCTGATTTATGGCCAGATTACGAATGGAGCACAAGCAATATCTGTTTTTTTGCTATGATCTTTTGCGTGCAGGTTAAATTGCGCTTCTATTATAAGTTGAAAGTAAACGCGATTGCTTGAGTAAAATCACGATTTATGCTAGAATGATACCCCAACTTCTGAACTGTGGTTAACTGTCTCATGAAAATAAAAAGTTGCGCAAAACACATCAAAAATACATTACAAAGTACAGTTACACTAATAATAACACTATCTAACAAACATTGTTATAAGTGCTCAAAGATATGAGCTCTCAAGTGTTAAAAAAAAAAGACAAAGGGCTTTAACATAGACATCTGTAAAGATTTATAACAGCAATATTTTCTTATCAGCCTGCAAAAAAAACATAATTTATGCTTACCTGATAAATTTATTTCTCTTGTGGTGTATCCAGTCCACGGATCATCCATTACTTGTGGGATATTCTCCTTCCCAACAGGAAGTTGCAAGAGGATCACCCACAGCAGAGCTGCTATATAGCTCCTCCCCTAACTGCCATATCCAGTCATTCGACCGAAACAAGCCGAGAAAGGAGAAACCATAGGGTGCAGTGGTGACTGTAGTTTAAATTAAAATTTTGACCTGCCTTAAAAAGACAGGGCGGGCCGTGGACTGGATACACCACAAGAGAAATAAATTTATCAGGTAAGCATAAATTATGTTTTCTCTTGTAAGGTGTATCCAGTCCACGGATCATCCATTACTTGTGGGATACCAATACCAAAGCTAAAGTACACGGATGAAGGGAGGGACAAGGCAGGCTTAGATGGAAGGAACCACTGCCTGTAGAACCTTTCTCCCAAAAATAGCCTCCGAAGAAGCAAAAGTATCAAATTTGTAAAATTTTGAAAAGGTATGAAGCGAAGACCAAGTCGCCGCATTGCAAATCTGTTCAACAGAAGCCTCATTTTTAAAGGCCCAGGTGGAAGCCACAGCTCTAGTAGAATGAGCTGTAATCCTTTCAGGGGGCTGCTGTCCAGCAGTCTCATAGGCTAAGCGTATTACGTTCCAAAGCCAAAAAGAAAGAGAGGTTGTCGAAGCTTTTTGACCTCTCATCTGTCCAGAGTAAACAACAAACAGTGTAGATGTTTGCCAAAAATCTTTAGTAGCTTGTAAGTAAAACTTTAAAGCATGGACCACGTCCAGATTATGTAAAAGGCGTTCTTTCTTTGAAGAAGGATTAGGCCACAATGATGGAACAACAATCTCTTGATTGATATTCTTGTTAGAAACTACCTTGGGTAAAAACCCAGGTTTGTACGCAGAACTACTTTATCTGAATGGAAAATCAGATAAGGAGAATCACACTGTAAGGCAGATAACTCAGAGACTCTCCAAGCCGGGGAAATAGCCATCAAAAACAGAACTTTCCAAGATAAAAGTTTGATATCAATGGAATGAAGGGGTTCAAGCGGAACCCCTTGAAGAACTTTAAGAACCAAGTTTAAGCTCCCTGGGGGAGCAACAGGTTTAAACACAGGATTAATTCTAACCAAAGCCTGACAAAAAGCTTGAACGTCTGGAACTTCTGCCAGACGCTTGTGCAAAAGAATAGACAGAGCAGAAATCTGTCCCTTTAAAGAACTAGCTGATAATCCTTTTTCCAAACCCTCTTGGAGAAAGGACAATATCCTAGGAATCCTAACCTTACTCCATGAGTAATTCTTGGATTCACACCAAAAAAAGTATTTACGCCATATCTTATGGTAGATTTTCCTAGTGACAGGCTTCGTGCCTGTATAAGGGTATCAATGACTGACTCGGAGAAGCCACGCTTTGATAAAATCAAGCGTTCAATCTCCATGCAGTCAGTCTCAGAGAAATTAGATTCGGATGATTGAAAGGACCTTGTAGTAGAAGGTCTTGTCTCAGAGGCAGGGTCCATGGTGGAAAGGATGACATGTCCACTAGGTCTGCATACCAGGTCCTGCGTGGCCACGCAGGTGCTATCAAGATCACCGATGCTCTCTCCTGTTCGATTTTGGCAATCAGTCGAGGGAGCAGAGGAAACGGTGGAAACACATAAGCCAGGTTGAAGAACCAAGGCGCTGCTAGAACCAATTGAGCAAACACCTCCGGATGGAGTTGCCACTCCCCCGGATGAAAAGTCTGACGACTTAGAAAATCCGCCTCCCAGTTCTCTACACCTGGGATATGGATTGCTGATAGGTGACAAGAGTGAGTCTCTGCCCAGCGAATTATCTTGGAGACTTCTAACATCGCTAGGGAACTCCTGGTTCCCCCTTGATGGTTGATATAAGCCACAGTCGTGATGTTGTCCGACTGAAATCTGATGAACCTCAGGGTTGCTAACTGAGGCCAAGCTAGAAGAGCATTGAATAATGCTCTTAACACCAGAATATTTATTGGGAGGAGTTTCTCCTCCTGAGTCCACGATCCCTGAGCCTTCAGGGAATTCCAGACTGCACCCCAACCTAGAAGGCTGGCATCTATTGTTACAATTGTCCAATCTGGCCTGCGAAAGGTCATACCTTTGGACAGATGGACCCGAGAAAGCCACCAGAGAAGAGAATCTCTGGTCTCTTGATCCAGATTTAGCAGAGGGGACAAATCTGTGTAATCCCCATTCCACTGACTGAGCATGCATAGTTGCAGCGGTCTGAGATGTAGGCACGCAAATGGCACTATGTCCATCGCCGCTACCATCAAGCCGATTACTTCCATACACTGAGCCACCGAAGGGCGCGGAATAGAATGAAGAACACGGCAAGATTTTAGAAGCTTTGATAACCTGGATTCTGTCAGGTAAATCTTCATTTTTACAGAATCTATCAGAGTCCCTAGGAAGGAGACTCTTGTGAGTGGGGATAGAGAACTCTTTTCCTCGTTCACCTTCCACCCATGTGACCTGAGAAATGCCAGAACTATGTCCGTATGTGACTTGGCAATCTGAAAGCTTGATGCCTGTATCAGGATGTCGTCCAGATAAGGGGCCACTGATATACCTCGCGGTCTTAGGACCGCCAGAAGCGATCCCAGAACCTTTGTAAAGATTCTTGAAGCTGTAGCTAACCCGAAGGGAAGAGCCACAAATTGGTAATGCCTGTCCAGAAAGGCAAACCTTAGGAACCGATGATGATCTTTGTGAATCGGTATGTGAAGGTAAGCATCCTTCAAATCCACTGTGGTCATGTACTGACCCTCCTGGATCATAGGTAGGGTGGTCCGAATAGTTTCCATTTTGAACGATGGAACTCTGAGGAATTTGTTTAAGATCTTTAGATCCAAAATGGGTCTGAAGGTTCCCTCTTTTTTGGGAACCACAAACAGATTTGAATAAAAACCCTGTCCCTGTTCCGTCAGTGGAACTGGACAGATCACTCCCATAACTAGGAGGTCTTGCACACAGCGTAAGAATGCCTCTTTCTTTATCTGGTTTACAGATAATCTCGAAAGATGAAATCTCCCTTGAGGAGGGGAAGCTTTGAAGTCCAGAAGATATCCCTGAGATATGATCTCCAACGCCCAGGGATCCTGAACATCTCTTGCCCATGCCTGGGCGAAGAGAGAAAGTCTGCCCCCTACTAGATCCGTTACCGGATAGGGGGCCGTTCCTTCATGCTGTCTTAGAGGCAGCAGCAGGCTTTCTGGCCTGCTTGCCTTTGTTCCAGGACTGGTTAGGTTTCCAGCCCGGCTTGGATTGAGCAAAAGTTCCCTCTTGTTTTGTAGCAGAGGAAGTTGATGCTGCACCTGTCTTGAAGTTTCGAAATGCACGAAAATTAGACTGTTTGGCCTTTGATTTGGCCCTGTCCTGAGGAAGGGTATGACCCTTACCTCCAGTATTGTCAGCAATAATTTCCTTCAAACCAGGCCCGAATAGGGTCTGCCCCTTGAAGGGAATGTTAAGTAATTTAGACTTTGAAGTCACGTCAGCTGACCAAGATTTAAGCCATAGCGCCCTATGCGCCTGGATGGCGAATCCAGAATTCTTAGCCGTTAGTTTAGTCAAATGAACAATGGCATCAGGAACAAAAGAATTAGCTAGCTTAAGTGTTCTAAGCTTGTCAAGTATTTCAGTCAATGGAGTAGCTGTCTGAAAGGCCTCTTCCAGAGACTCAAACCAGAACGCTGCAGCAGCAGTGACAGGCGCAATGCATGCAATGGGCTGCAGGATAAAACCTTGTTGAATAAACATTTTCTTAAGGTAACCTTCTAATTTTTTATCCATTGGATCTGAAAAAGCACAACTGTCCTCGACAGGGATAGTGGTACGCTTTGATAAAGTAGAAACTGCTCCCTCCACCTTAGGCACCGTCTGCCATAAGTCCCGTGTGGTGGTGTCTATTGGAAACATTTTTCTAAAAATAGGAGGGGGGGAAACGGCACACCGGGTCTATCCCACTCCTTATTAATAATTTCTGTAAACCTTTTAGGTATTGGAAAAACATCAGTACACACCGGCACTGCATAGTATTTATCCAGTCTACACAATTTCACTGGTACTGCAATTGTGTCACAGTCATTCAGAGCAGCTAACACCTCCCCAAGCAATACACGGAGGTTCTCAAGCTTAAATTTAAAAGTAGAAATATCTGAATCAGGTTTCCCCGAATCAGAAATGTCACCAACAGACTGAAGCTCTCCTTCCTCAGCTTCTGCATATTGTGACGCAGTATCAGACATGGGCCTTAAGGCATCTGCGCGCTCTGTACTACGTCTAACCCCAGAGCTATCGCGCTTTCCTCTGAATTCAGGCAGTCTGGCTAATACCGCTGACAGGGTATTATCCATGATTGCCGCCATGTCCTGCAAAGTAATCGCTATGGGCGTCTTTGATGTACTTGGCGCCATTTTAGCGTGAGTCCCTTGAGCGGGAGTCAAAGAGTCTGACATGTGGGAGAGTTAGTCGGCATAACTTCCCCCTCGCCAGAATCCTCTGGTGATAAATTTTTTAAAGATAAAAGCTGATTTTTATTGTTTAAAGTGAAATCAATACATTTAGTACATATTCTCATATGGGGTTCCCCCATGGCTTTTAAACATAATGAACAAGGAGTTTCCTCTATGTCAGACATGTTTATACAGACTAGCAACGAGACTAGCAAGCTTGGAAAACACTTTACATCAAGTTAAACAAGCAATATAAAAAACGTTACTGGAAACAAATTTTGCTAAAATTTGAAATAACAGTGAAAAAAGGCAGTTAAACTAACGAAATTTTTACAGTGTATGTAACAAGTTAGCAGAACATTGCACCCACTTGCAAATGGATGATTAACCCCTTAATACAAAAAACGGATTAACAAATTGAAAAAAAAAACAGGGTTTTTTTTTTAAACAGTCACAACAACTGCCACAGCTTCAGGCAAAAATCAAGTGAGCCATGTGGAAAAAACTAGGCCCCAATAAGTTTTATCACCGAAGCATATATAAAAACGATTAAACATGCCAGCAAACGTTTTATATTGCACATTAATCAGAGTATATACCTCTGATAGCAAGCCTGATACTAGTCGCTATTAAATCACTGTATTTAGGCTTAACTTACATTAATCCGGTATCAGCAGCTTTTTTCTAGCAAATTCCATCCCTAGAAAAACTTAAACTGCACATACCTTATTGCAGGATAACCTGCACGCCATTCTCCCTCTGAAGTTACCTCACTCCTCAGACATATGTGAGAACAGCAGTGGATCTTAGTTACTTCTGCTAAGATCATAGAAAAACGCATGCAGATTCTTCTTCTAAATGCTGCCTGAGATAAAATAGTACAACTCCGGTACCATTTAAAAACAATAAACTTTTGATTGAAGAAAAAACTAACTATATTACACCACTTTCCTCTTACTACCTCCAGCTATGTTGAGAGCTTGCAAGAGAATGACTGGGTATGGCAGTTAGGGGAGGAGCTATATAGCAGCTCTGCTGTGGGTGATCCTCTTGCAACTTCCTGTTGGGAAGGAGAATATCCCACAAGTAATGGATGATCCGTGGACTGGATACACCTTACAAGAGAAATGAATCTCATTCCTAATGGACTGAAAATTAAGAATCCACTTGCAACCACTCATAACTGAGTATGCTGAAAAACTTTGCAGACGTACCAGTGAGAAACTGAGAAATAACCTAATTCATCAACTATACAGCAAAAAATAAAAGACCATAAGCAGCAAAATGCTCTCTAGAATCTCCAAACTTATTATACTATATGTTGTTATGTCCAATGATACATCAATTTTGGGGTAAGATTTAATATTGGATCGAAAAAAGAATTGAATATTCCAATCACACTACAACCAGACATTATATTGTTTATGCAGTGGGACGCGCAATTTAGACAGTATGACTCTGTGCTGAGCCTGGTGATATTAATGGCTAGGAAGTGTATACTTAAACTTTGGATCAAAAGTTCATCTCCCACTATCATGTGCTTTACGAACATGTTAAAACTACAAATGGTCATTGAACAATTAGATGTGAGAGTAGATGTACAAAATAGATTGAATCTTTTTCTACGAAAGTGGTGCAGACTCATACTGACATTTGAACTGGAAATTCATTTAAAGATACAACCATACTTCTAGAAGACTCACTCAGAGGAGAATGGTCCCACATATTTTCTCATCAATGATCTCTCTTATGCCTTTGGTGGAATTAATGTCACTATCGTGGCTTTGTAGAGTTAATTTAAAATATAAAAAGAAAAAAGAGAGAGACATAAAAGAGAAACCTTAATATAAGAGCCTAATAGCTCTGGTTTAATGTTGACAATTGAATGGATTATATTGTACTGTTTTACATAGCTTTGTCTTAACTGATGTATCTATTCTGGATTGTCATTTGTATGCATAAACTTTCTCAATAAAAAAGAATTTGAAAAAAAAAAAGAGCATAAGTGGGTTTAATGAAGAAATTAAAAAGGAAATGCAACACCTCTACAAAACACAAGAACATTTTATCAAGAAGAAAAAGAAGAAACTTGCATGCCTGTCACAAAAAAGAAGCAAACACCAAATGCAAGAAAGAGCTCCAGGAGACAGATCAACTACAACTTCAACAACAAATGACCAAACATCCACAGACAATAACAGCACCTCATTCAAAACACAAACTGTCACCAACCATACAGAAAACTCAGAGTTTGCGAACCTTCAAACTACCACCTGGCAGAACCAGAGATATCAGTACTGTCTAAAGGATTATCATTCTGTACAAATCTAGACAACATACAACTGTACTCAGACTTAGAAATCTTCAGGAGATTGCAGCTAAAATAATTTTTTTAAGACAAAGGAAATACCAGCACTATGGAGGACTACAATGGAAACAAAAAGAACACAATCTTCACACCTGCACCAGGATGCAACACTAAATTGGACAGCTATATTGAAAGCTTCCGGTTGAGAACAGCATCCCTGCTTAACACACAGCAGAAAAAAATAATGTATAACCTCTCACATTTGGGAAGTGCAAGGCTGCAGATTAGCCAGAAACGTCTTAAGGGTTACGGATGCAGGGAGGAGGAGTGTTTGTGGGCTGTGTGTGATGTTTGCAACATTTAACTTACAGTTAAAAGGGGGCTTCTGGGAGTTTCAGGCCCTCTTTTCTGTTCCTGGACATCACAGATCTTCTGGTTGCAGAATAGTTCCTAAATTCTGGTCATGGATAGGTCCGGCAGGTCTTCTTTACCTCCTCTTCGGTTCAGAGATGTTGGCCCTCAAGGGGGGCGCAGGGAGCCTGTGGAGAAAGAGATAAGTGATTGTTCCCCCTTCCCACAGGTCCCAGGGGCCATTCCTTAGGCTAGGACCCTCCAGGCCCTTAGTTCAGTGTGTGTGTTGGGGGGGGGGGGGCGGGGTGTGGATGGAGTACTTCCGGTGAGCGGGACTTCCGGTCGCGGGTGCGGCCGAGGGCAGTACACAGCCAGGAGAGGAGCTAAGAGGACGGCTCTCTCCGCATCCCTCTCACCGGAAGGTAGGAGGGGGATGCTGGCTGCCGGGGGGCGGGTTGGGAAGCATGCAGCGAGGGCTTGATGTGCTTGCGGAGTACATCTGTTGATAATGTATCTGGGAGCAGGGTATGTCATACTACGGGCCCACGGGACAGTGGGGCAAATTGCCAATCAGGGCATAATGTATCTGGGAGCAGGTTAAGTCATACTATGAGCCCTGGGCCTATGGGCCCACGGGACAGTGGTGAAACTTGGCAATCAGGGCAAGGGCAAGGTCATGGTGTGGGGGTGGTGCACTCGCACAGAGTCGTGTTAAATCAGCAGGGGATGGAGCCACAAAGGGTGTTTGCTCCTGAGCCTCATACATGGGGTCCTGTGGGTGGAAGGTACGATGGGGAAGCATATTTGATGCAGGAGAGACAGCAGCAAGGGACACGATTTTGGCACGAATGTGGGAGGTGTGAATGGAGCCTTGTCTTCCCATGCAGCCGGTACTCCTCTCCTGTCTATTTTTCCACAGATGGAGGCTCCACGGGTAGCAGTTCCTGGATCTGGGATGGTAGCAGTACACTCTAGGGCAGCAGCAGCACCATCTACTGGGGCGCAGGCAGTGACATCTGAAATGATTCAAGGAGGAGAAATGCAGCGCCCAGGCGCAGGTGAGCAGGCACTTGCACTTCAGACACAGGCTGAGGGGGACACTAGTTCTTCAGAGTATGGGTCGGAGAGCGACAGTGCGTTAGGCTTACATAAAAAGGGGGAAAAGCGCATGTATAGGATGCTGAGGACACTTATTGCAGATAGGAATAAGACGTGCAGCCAGGGCACGGCGCAACAGGCTGAGAAGATTTTGGATGGGGGTATGGGCCAGACAGCGGAGGCCGTGGTTAGCCAGGAGGGCAATAGGAAATCCGCCTTAGAGGGGGATTCCGTTATAGTCAAGGTGCATTGCCTCCATGAGCACTTAAAGTCAAAGACGGTTAGGAAGATATATGGCAGGAAATATGTAAACATTTTTGAGCTCTCGGCTGAGGCTCAAAAACAGAAAGAGATGGCTGAGGACGGTACGGGCCCTAAAAAGGCCAGACACCTACGAAGAGTGGGTAAGCTGCTTTAGGGTGTTGGGGTCTTGTTTTCTGGCGAAATGGCCTAACCAAGGGGCTGAGATCCTGAAGTATCAGGAGACGATAGAGAGGATATATAAATGTCACAAGGAAGGAGTATGGAGGGATTATGACATTGCATACCGCAGGACGCGGAACTTAAAATCACCATATCAGTATCCGGAGGTGATTTGCGAAAAACTCGGTAAGGTAATTAGTTTGGGGCGCATGTCTGTCCCATTTAAGCAGCCACCGATAGAGGGGCTAGTTGTGTCCCCGCTGGGAGTGGTGCCAAAGAAGGAAAGGGGAAAATTCTGCCTGATTCAGCACCTCTCTTTCCCAAGGGGTGGGTCGGTGAATGACGCCATTTCATCGGACCTAAGTTTAGTCCAGTATCAATCATTTGAATCTGCGGTTGACATTGTACGGAAGGCGGGTGTAGGATCACTGATAGCAAAGCTCGATGTTGAATCAGCTTTCAGGCTCATGGGTTGCTATTTTGAGGGCAACTATTACGTGGACAGGTGCCTCCCGATGGGATGCTCCATTTCGTGCGCGTACTTCAAGGCGTTCAGCACATTTCTGAACTGGGCGTTAGCAAAGTTTGCTCGTTCGGAGCGGATTGCGCATTACCTAGACGATTTCCTGCTCGTGGGGGCACCAGATTCCCCTCAGTGTTGAATTGATGTGGAGTATGAACGCCTTAATGGAGGCATTTGGGGTCCCACTTGCAGCTGATAAGACAGAAGGGCCATGCACGCGGCTTACTTTTCTAGGTATTGAAATAGACTCGGTAGCAGAGCTGTGTCGGCTACAGGAGAATAAGCTGAGCCGCTTGTTGGACATGGTGCGTAACACAATGTCTGCTAAGTTTGTCAGAGTGAGAGATTTACAATCTTTGCTGGGCCTCCTGAACTTCGCGGGGCGGGTCATCCCAATGGGGTGTGTATTCAATCATAGATTGGAGGCCCAGCTGGGTGGCGGTAGACCACAGCGGGCGAGGGTAAACATCTCGGAGGAGATAAGAGACGACCTGAGGGTATGGGATGAGTTTCTAACAAACTTCAATGGCGTCTGTATCTGGAGAGCACTCGCGGAGACCAATCAGTCAATGCATCTGCTCCGGGGGGTACGGGGCAATGCTAGGTACGGAGTGGAGTGCGGAGGCCTGGCCGCACTCGTGGGTTCCGGCGGGATTGACGAGGAATTTATGTTTCCTCAAGCTATTTCCCATAATAGTGGCAGTGGAACTGTGGGCACGTAGGTTGGCGAATAGGGCTGTTATTTTCTGGTGTGATAATCAGAGTGTACTCTTCTCCATTAACCACTTATCAGCGACCTCAGCAGGAGTAGTCAGGCTCCTTCGACAGTTCTTAGATGTCTGCAAAATAATATTACATTTTCAGCCAAGCATGTGCCAGGGGTTAAGAATATCTTGGCAGATGCACTGTCTAGAGGGAAGTGGGAGGTCTTCAGGAAGGTTGCTCCTTCTGCCTCGCCTCATGGATTGCCCTGCCCGTCTTAACTTTGGCAGCTGGCGTTCCCTGGGAGTTCGTGTTCCCCTTACTTAAGGCTTCATTGGCTCCTGCGACTTGGAGATCATATGTGAAGCACTGGAACGAGTGGCAGGCGTTCTGCGAGAGCAAGCATATCTCTTACCACGAAGCTTCTCAGGTAACTCTCTTAGAGTGGATGGTGGTCCTTGAGCGTAAGGGGACCAGAAAATCTCTGTTACAAGGGAAATTTGCGGCCTTGTCATTCTTTAGCAAACTATTCAAAGTTCAGGACTTTACAGGCACTTTCCTTGTTAAACAATCGCTGCGGGGTTGGGGCCGCAGGGAGGTTCAAAAGTCAGATGTTAGGGAACCGATTACAGTAGCGCGGCTGATAAGCTTGATGCACGCCTTGGAGGAGGTATGTGCTGGGGCCTACGAAGTATCACTATTTAGGGCGGCTTTTGCACTGGCGTTTCATGGGGCCTTGCGGGTGAGCGAATTAGTACCTCCATCTAGAAATTGCCCTCAAGCGGGAGTTCAGGTACACCATGTGAGATTGGCTAATGACTCAGTGTTACTGCTTATACCGAGATCCAAGATGGATCAGGAAGGAAAGGGTGTGTGGTAACATCTTCCAAGGGTCAAGAATAGCAGGATTTGCAGGTTTACGCCCACAGGGAGGAGGGCCCTATCTGATCCATCATGACGGGTCGGTTCTGTCAAAATTTCAGTTCCGCAGGGTTTTGGCGAAAGCAGCCGAAAGGGCTGGCCTGGATACGTCACCTATTGCGCCACATTCCTTTAGAGTGGGCTCTGCAACTAGCGCGGCTGCGTTAGGTTGGTTAGCAGACAGAATTAAGGCGGTGGAGTTCGCAGCGCTATAAGACATATGTTAGGCCATCCGGGGAGCCGGGGAATTGAGTAGCAATGAGGGAACACAGTGGAAGCTATTATGGATTCATGTTTTGCTAGGATTAACAATGTGTTGTGTTCTTTCAGGGAAAGGCCGGAATTCTTGTAAGGTCTGGATTGTCGGGCATTCTTTCGTCCACAGGGCCTCCATCCGAGCGTCAGCAGTCCCGGCTGGGAGCCGCCTTGGCTTTCACCCGGGCGTCCATCAGATGGCTCGGGCGTAGAGGCCTGTGTTGGTACGATCTGCCTGCACTTATACAGGAGGCCCACCGGCAGTGGGGTCGTCCTGACATCATAGTACTACATCTGGGGGGCAACGATCTGGGAGCGATGCCGACCCTAGAGTTAATTAGGATTATGTGCGCTGACATTAGATGGTTGCACGCTTGGTTGCCTGGGGTGAGAGTAGGGTGGTCTCAGGTCATTCCCAGGTTGCATTGGAGGCAAATGGTCTGTCACAAGGCCGCCTTCGGGGTAAGGAAAAAGGTTAATAGGGACATAGGAAGGGTAATTCTGGAGTTGGGAGGTTTTGTGGTGAGGCACCCCGACATCTCGGCTGGGGATAAAAGTTTATACAGGCAAGATGGGGTCCATTTAACGGACCTAGGTTTAGACAGGTTTGTGGCTAACATAAAGAGAGGATTGGTAGCTGTAGTGTAGCAGGTTTATAGGGCACTTTATTACTGTTATTGGCGGCAAGAATCAGGGAGGTTTGGAGGTTTCTTGTGGTGGGCGGTAGCGTCCCAGGCGCCAGATAGAAAGCGGGAAGGAGTGACGGTCATTGCAGGGGGAGTTACGTAGTCAGGCGCGTGCCTGGGGAAAGCTCCTCCTGGGTTGCGGTGGGCCGAACAGCTTGAGTTAAAACCTTCTATCGGTACTGCGTTGTAGCCGGGCTCCGCTTTGTGTCAGCTGCCTGGAGCCTGCTTCCCACTTCGTATGAGTTAGCTAGTTCGATAATGCCGCTTAATGTTTGGTTAAGTTAAAAGTTTATAGAAATTTACATGTAGCCATGTAAATAAGTTATCGTTAAAATTGGGAAAGCCTTGATGTTTTTTGATATATAAACATGCAGGGAGTGCCTCTTGATTAATAAATGACCTGAATGGTCTTTAACTCCCAACTGTTGTGGTGTCATTATTTATTCATTTAAGCAGATTGCATTAAGTGGGGTTTCACATACGCACAACATTGCTCCTTTAATCCCTTAGGGAAGTGCAGGGCTGCAGATTAGCCAGAAACGTCTTAAGGGTTAAGGATGCAGGGAGGAGGAGTGTTTGTGTGGCTGTGTGAGGTTTGCAACATTGTTGCAGGCCTAAGGGAGGGATCTCTACTTACAGTTAAAAGGGGGCTTCTGGGAGTTTCAGGCCCTCTTTTCTGTTCCTGGCCATCGCAGATCTTTTCCCACCCTGATATAGCGGCAATGTAGATTAATGTGGTAGAACGTAGTTTCCCTGGCTCGGGACAGGGTTAGTCGACCTATAGTCTGTGGGTTAGTCCAGGGCATTTCATTTTTCTGCTCTCCCCGGAATGTGCTTGGTGCTCTCCCGGCAAGTCCGGGGGTCCAATACGGTCTGAGCGGTGTAACACTCTAAAGGCGGGCGGTAGCGTCCCAGGCGCCAGATAGAAAGCAAGGAGGAGTGACGGCCATTGCAGGGGGGGTGACTTAGTCAGGCGCGTGCCTGGGGAAAGCTCCTCCTGGGTTGCGGTGGGCCGAACAGCTCAAGTTAAAACCTTCTATCGGTACTGCGTTGTAGCCATGTGTTTAGACTTTTAGCACTCAGAGCTAATACCCCATAAGGAAAGAGTCAAAGGCAATAAATAAATTTAAGATTTCAGAATTTATTAAGAAATTATGTAAAATTGTGTAAAAAATGGCAAAGATATAATCTATATATAAAAATTGATACAAACTAGGTTGGCCAACCTTGAGAAATATATATTGTGAAATATACCAAATGTGACAACAAAATAAAAATCAATTAAATATTTTTAAAAAAAACCAAAATACCTAAAAGAATAGCTCATGAAATAACTCGATAGCAATGAGTCTAGTATCAAAATTCAAAGTTAATACAAAAATGGTTTGTGCAAGTATTTGTAGCAATTGTAGCTAATTAACTTATGATAATTTGATACAGCTGTTGCAGTCCGTGAAAATTATAACAGAGTGATAAATATTTCACACACAAAAGTGATCTATTTTACACAGACAATATAAACTGGCAATTCTTAACAAGTGTGAGTATAGTCTTGTTTACTATTGAAATGGATGCACTTCGTGTGGATCGATGAGTGTTTGAAAATTACAAGTTTTTTTCTTTTTTAGTATCGGCTGTATGCTCCCAAATTTACCGTTTTAGCGTTCTATTGAGATGGTAAACTTGCGCTCTGAATGTGAGCAAACAAATCTGTAGAAATTACTGTGTAGGAGATTCTGTTATATACTGGCAGTCCAGTGTTGAGGGGTACAATCTGTCAGAGATTAGTTTAGATTCTTTATGTGTTGCAAGTATACTTGTGAGTAGGTTACTACCTTTGTTTTTCAGATGGTTCCGCTGACGTCCTGCTTATCCTGGTTACCGGTTATGTTGTTGCTCACCAGTGGTGAGTCTAGATTGCGCCGCGGCTCATTCAAAATCACCCGCCTTGTCCTTAGGCTGCCTATGATTGGATGTCGGCGAGCGGCTCTTCTGCTGTTGGTTTTTCAAGTAAAAAGGTTTCTATCAGTTGTAGACGCTACCGGAGCGTCCAATGAGTTGCTTGACAAAGGCTGGGAGAACCAGCTGAAACGCGTTGCAAATCCTCACACGTAAGACTCTCTTCAAAATCACCAGGATCCCACAGGACAGTGGATCATTTCAACCAGACGGATCACCGTCCTACACCCTAAGAGGGATCTTAGCAGAAACATCTACCTAAATCATCGGACGCTCCGGTAGCGTCTACAACTGATAGAAACAAAGGTAGTAACCTACTCACAAGTACACTTGCAACACATAAAGAATCTAAACTAATCGCTGACAGATTGTACCCCTCAACACTGGACTGCCAGTATATAACAGAATCTCCTAAACAGTAATTTCTACAGATTTGTTTGCTCACATTCAGAGTGCAAGTTTACCATCTCAATAGAATGCTAAAACGCCAAATTTGGGAGCATACAGCTGATACTAAAAAAGAAAAAAACTTGAAATACTTTTTTAAGAATTGCCAGTTTATATTGTCTGTGTAAAATAGATCACTTTTGTGTGTGAAATATTTATCACTCTGTTATAATTTTCACGGACTGCAACAGCTGTATCAAATTATCATAAGTTAATTAGCTACAATTGCTACAAATACTTGCACAAACCATTTTTGTGTTAACTTTGATACTAGACTCATTGCTATCGAGTTATTTCATGAGATATTCTTTTAGGTATTTTGTTTTTTTTTTTAAAAATGTTTAATTGATTTTTATTTTGTTGTCATATTTGGTATATTTCACAATATATATTTCTCAAGGTTGGCCAACCTAGTTTGTATCAATTTTTATATATAGATTATATCTTTGCCATTTTTTTACACAATTTTTCATAATTTCTTAATAAATTCTGAAATCTTAAATTTATTTATTGCCTTTGACTCTTTCCTTATGGGGTATTAGCTCTGAGCGCTAAAAGTCTAAACACACATAAAATATATTCTGACACCTAGAGCCTAGAGGAAGCTCTAATAGACCTATTAGCATACCCTCACAGCGCATAGTTCATACACCTCCAACTATAGACATTTACATGTAGCCATATAAATAAGTTATCGTTAAAATTGGGAAAGCCTTGATGATTTTTGATAAATAAACATGCAGGGAGTGCCTCTTGATTAATAAATGACCTGAATGGTCTTAAACTCCCAACTGTTGTGGTGTCGTTATTTATTCATTTAAGCAGATTGCATTAAGTGGGGTTTCACATACGCACGACATTGCTCCTTTAATCCCTTAAGAAAAAAAAGCTATAAACAACTTAAGAAATAATGAAAATATTAGCATTAAGCCTATGGACAAGGGAGGAGCAGTGGTAATCATGAATACACAGGACTATAACACAGAGGGAAAAAGACAATTATCAGATCAAACATTACAATAAACTGGAAAAGGACCTCACCCAGGAATAGAAAACTAATAAAAACATTCTCTAAACACACAATACATAAACTGGAAAAACTGTTGCCCTCTAACCCTAGCATAGGGACATTCTACATGCTCCCAAAAATCCACAAACCAGGGAACCCAGGGAGACCAATAATAACTGGCATGGACACTCTGACTGAGCAAATATCAGGCCTAGTGAAGAATATTCTTAAGCCCTTAGTTATTAACACCACTAGCTTTATAAAAGACAACACTAATTTTCTTAACAAAATCAGCCAGATAAAAGAATTGCCAGTGGATACTATACTTGTGACAATAGATGTAGAATCCCTATACAGCAATATTCCACATAAAGATGGTATTGATGCCTGTTTAAAAGCTTTCTTTCCTCAGACGGTTCTAACCAGACATACAGTGCTTCTACAGTCAGTAAACTTACAGAATTTATACTTGCCTACAATGATTTCATCTTCAATAACTTCATCTATTTACAAACTATGGGAACAGTCATGGACACCAAAATGGCACCACAGTATGCAAACCTCTTCATGGCTGACCTAGAACAGAGATTCCTAGCCACTCACCCTCACAAACCCTTCAAATACAGTCGCTACATTTATGATATTTTCATTATATGGGCAAAAGGAGGAAAAAAACTAGAACATTTTCATAAATCATTAAATCTATTTCATGCATCAATCAAGCTTAAAATGAACTTTTCTAGAGAATGTGTCCGCTTCCTGGATACAACAATATACATCACAAATGGCAAACTGCATTAATCTGTATACAGGAAACCAAAAGATAGATGCAGCTACCTCCACAGCTCCAGCTCCCACCCCAATCACATAAAAAATCCATAATCTACAGTCAGGCCACCAGATATCACAGAATTTGCTCAGACACCAAGGACCGTGACAAACATCTCATCACACTGTCCCAATCATTCAGAGAAAAAGGTTACAAAACAAGGGTTATAAATAAACAAATTAACTCTGCCCTCAATACCCCACGTGAACACTTGCTACAATACAGGGAGAAGAAAAACATATTGCATATCCCATAAGTAGTCCAATATAACCCTGTTGTAGAAAGAATATGAAAAATCATAAGACTTGGTTTCTAAACCCCCTATCCTGGCACTCAGACAACCACCTAACCTAAAACAAAAACTGGTCCACAGGAAGTTACCCCTTGATAACCGCAGTTGGAGAGGCATGATTTGGCCGGCAACATTAGATGTCGACTATGGAAGGAAATCAGGGAGGCTTGCATTGTAATAAATAGCCACGCACCATGGCCAGCATTAAGCACCGGTGCAGAGACTGCAGGTTTTTTTTCTTTTACATTTTTTTTAAAGCGGACTCTTGCCTTTTGGACCCAGTGCAATTGACTTGCACTCATTATTACTTTTGCACTTTGGATTTCCATGTGCTCCATGCACTATGGATTTGTAATAAATGTACCTTGCCTTCATGGAAGAAAAGTATGCCATTAAACTAAGTTAAACCTAGTTCTTATTTGATTACATTTCTTCGAAGGGGAAAATAATACTTGTATTCAAAGGTATATTTTGTGCTTTAACACGCACTTGCTATATTTATTCTCATAAATGTATATTTTATCTGACATACTACATTGTCAGGATACATTTATTGCAATTATGTTAACATGTTAACAATTCATGTACCACAATCAATTATTCACAATAATGGCTCTTTAATAATATTCATATTTTGTGAAATAAAAAAAACAAAACTGAATATTAACATTTGTCATAAATCTGGTGTTGTCCTCTTCCTTATATGTTCTAAAAAAGATTTGACATTATACTTATATCGAATTAGAAAATAGATTTAAATTATTTGAAGACAATAATGAAGAATTTGGGAATACAAATACTTTTTTAGGCAAAGGCCCAGCCGCAGAGGGCACATCCTGGGGCACAAACATAGATCAATTTCAAAGAGGAAAGAGAGGGCGAGGAAAACAGAATGGAAAAAAGGTGGAGATAGTTAACACTGCAGGGATCTTTAACCTTAGCAAATTAACCTTAAACAAAGAACAAGAAACAGTTCTAAGCAAAGGACTTTCATTTGCACCCACCAGCAAATTAAACAAATTTAATACACTTATCAATATACACCAATATGTAAGAAAACTTACTCTCAAAAGATATTTCATAAAAAATCCCATAGAAAATCAGAATGCTAATAGACTGAGTGGTATAGCAACAAACTCCATAAGAGAAATTTATACACATACAGAATTGAAAGCTAAATCTAACTTTTATCCAACCCAAGAAAAAGGAAAATACATAGAATTATTTGAAAAATCAGTTAAAGATGATATTTACAAATACAATGCTAAAACCCGAACCAAATATAACCTTACCATGAAAGAGAATGAAGTAATAACAGAATTAAAAAACAATCCTGACATTATAATTAAGATGGCCGATAAAGGAGTAGTACTTCTGGATACCTCTGAGTACTTAGAGGAAGCTTACAGACTTCTAGACAATAAAGAAACATATACCAAATTAGAATGTAATCCAGTTAAAGATATGATGTCAAATTTAGATGAGATATTATTTGAAGCTAAAAAAGAAAATATACTGAATGAGAAAGAATTACAATTTTTAAAACAGACTACTCCAGTTACTCCAATATTTTATTATCTACCAAAAATACATAAATCCCTCACCAAACCCCCTGGCAGACCCATAATTTCAGGTATCAACTCACTTACATCTAACCTTTCCCAATACGTTGACAGATTTTTACAACCCTATGTAAAAAAACTCTCTACCCATTTAAAAGACTCTACAGATTTTCTAAATATTCTGAAGGATATAGACTGGAATGAGAACTTACTCCTTGTAACTTGCGATGTAAGTTCTCTTTATACCAACATTCAACATAACTTAGGACTCAATGCTATCAAACACTTCCTACATAATGATGATAATATACCTATCCAACAAGCAGATTTTATCCTAAAATGTATAGATTTTATATTAAATAATAATTATTTTAACTTTAATGGACATTATTTTTTACAAAAAAAGGGTACAGCGATGGGTACGAGGTTTGCGCCCAGTTACGCAAATTTGTTTATGGGACTATTTGAACAAACAAATATTATAGATACACCCTGGAGCACAAACCTCGTACACTTTAAGAGATACATAGACAATCTCTTTTTTATATGGACTGGCGGTATAGACTTATTAAATTTATTTATGGAAGATCTTAACCACAATACTTGGGGTCTTTCTTTTACATACGAATACAACACTAAATCAATTAATTATCTAGATATCACAGTTGAAATTATGAATAACCAAATCAAAACTAAAACTTTTTTTAAACCAGTAGATTCAAACAATTATGTACATTTTAATAGTTGCCACAATGATCTATGGAAACGTAATATTCCGAAGAGTCAGTTTATGAGGCTCAGAAAAAATTGTTCAGATGTAGAAGATTTTAAAACACAATCAATAGTACTAGAAAATAAATTCATTGAAAGGGGTTATGATACAGAACTGATAAAAAAAAAATCACAGAATGTTGCATTATCAGTAAACAGAGAGGGTCTATTAACAAAAGAGAAAAAGATTTCCCCAGGACAACATACATCTTATGAAACAGCATTTATAACTCAATACAATTCCGATTTTAAAATTGTGAAAAAAAAATTGTATAAACATTGGCACTATATTCAAAAAGATCCACTATTAAGTGAAATTACACAGTCCAAGCCAAAAATTATTTATAGAAAATCAAAAAATCTTAAATCTATATTAGCCCCAAGTGAATATAACAAGGGAAAACATAACAGAGATGTATTAGGAAATACCCTTGAAGGCTATTATCCATGTTATAAATGCAAGACATGCAAATACAGTAAGAGAAGTAAATTAGTCGAATCAACCAATTCAGACTTTAAACTAAGAATTAAAGAGACTATCAAATGTACTGATACCAATGTGGTTTATCTGATTCAATGTCCATGTAAGAGACAATACTTAGGTCACACGGGACAACCCCTCAAAGATAGAATAAGACAACATTTAAACAATATTGAAAGAGGTTTTGAAGACCATCAATTATCTCTCCATTTCAAGAAAGAACATAATCAAGACACCAAAGGATTATTGTATTGGGGACTCAGAAAGATATCCTCAAAAAGAGGGGGTAACATAACACAAACTATTACAAGTAGAAGCTGAACTTATAGTAAATTTTTCCTCTCTGATCCCCGGAGGGCTTAATGCAGAATTGGATCTAAATCCCTTTCTATAGAATATATATTCATTTCCATTAGTTTATACCATTTATATTTAGATCCATTCCTCGAATCTAATATCCCAATAAATTGTCCTCTTTTACTATTCCAATTTTCCGTATAGATATATAATAATAATAACATATAAATATATATTTACGTGTGCTTACAGGATTGATTATTATGTAGACTCTTGGTATAGAATTAAACCTTTCCATAGTTGAAGTCAATAACAGTAAATAATATAGAAAATCCCATTAATATCTTTTAAATCTACGACCCACATAAGCTGTATATAGTAGGCTCACAAAATAGAACATAAGATGAATTATTAGTTATCAATGTATAGCAGAACTTAAATTAACAATATGTATAATCAATATTAATATTTAAATGTACACTATACAATAGTTTATATCAATTTCTAATTCTAAACATGAATTTTATATTGAATTTTAATTGTATTTATATTGTGTTCTAATAATAGAGATCCTTATGTTACAAATAATATGTTTGTCAAATTAGAAATTTAGAGTAAACCCATCATCTACATACGGGTCCAACATACAGGCATTAGAAACATTTAAAAAGGAGAAACCGAATCCACAGAAACTATCTTGATAAAGGTACGCTAAGTACTGAAACGCGTAGAAGTAACCTGTGGATTTATTGCACTCATCACCTATCTTCAAAAACTGTTGAAAGACTACAGGAGGATCCGGTTTAAACAGCGGCTTGTTCAGTGAAATCGACAAGCTACATTGAAGAAGCAAGGAAAAGACCGGGCTACATCGGACAGTGAAGCGGCTGTGAGTACTTCCGCCGTGCAAGGACAACGCCGGCCAGGGAGCGCAGCCAGGTAAGTCTGTCATTAAGCCAAAATATCACATACGAATTACAAGCCCATAAGGAATTACAGAGATAACCGTCACTTACACTTGATGCATTAGTTCTAAATACAGCAACTACTTTCTATCGTATCGATAAGCTGCACAATTAACTGACAATTTATTCACACGAAAAAACGGATATAAAAATCTGCATCAATTTAACCGTTCACACAATTTTGGAATATGTTAAAACGTAGCGAGAAGCTGCACAAATAACTGACTTTTTATTTCACACGGAAAAACGGATAAAGAAATCGGCATTCATTCACACAGTCTTGGAATGTGCTAAAACCATCTTTGGAGACAGTCTGCACTTTAACATCACCGTCACATTAAAGCATTGTCAAACAGCCATATTTGGATACTATCCTAATTTGTATCAGTGTTTAAAGAGACTTATGATGTCGATACATTCACACCAATCACAAAAAAAAAATAAAAAAAATATACGGACATTGTTTTAAGAGAATTTTAATTTCTTCACTATTAAGTGTTATTCTATCTGCATTTCTTCACTATTAGTGTTTTTTCTATCTGTATTCTCACAAAATTGTTGGGATTATTTCGCAAAAATCTGTATTGAGTTACAATATTATCCTATAGATTAGGTCCATTAGTACAGTACAGTGTCTATATCTATATATTATCATATTTTAGAAGTTGTGGCCACAACACACTTTTTATTGAATTTCTGAATTTTTGTATATTTATACTGATTAAATTCTGTTTATTATTTCAACAAAAGTAGTAAGATTTATTATACAAATTGCCTCCTATACACATAGGATTCTTATATATCTTATATACCGATAGATGGTAGCTAATATTTCATTTGTGACTATTTTAATCATAATTTTGAGATAAAAAAACAACTTTTTCCCTCAGCTCCAAAAGCGCCCTTCATATATTTTTAATATAACAAAAAACAAGTTATGAAGAGAGGCTGTGAGCAGATCGGCCTCTCTCCATAGCGCAACATCACTGTGTTCCCTATGAGCCGCAAGCTCCAGGGCCACCCACTGAGTGGTTAGAGAAAAGAGTGGCTAATAATCCCCCAATTGAGGCAGCTCTCATAGCTGCTTCTTGGGTGAGGGGACCCAGGGGAGCCAATCAGCACCCAGTCACGTTCCTAAACTTGCTGAAGATTGAGTTATAGAGCTCAGCACTCTGCAGAGAGAGTGCAGACCAGGGCTATTCAAAGCAAACATGAGATTACCTGATGAGCAGCAATTTTTTATTGGAGACTTTGGAGTGTTTTTTATTTTTTCAGTGGGTAGCCCAGTGGAATGCTGTTTTATGGACCCACAGCTGCCTGGGGAAGAGGAGCAGTGGAGCATAACCACAATAAAGCTGCTGCTGTGGTGCAGACATCATCTTTAAACTGCCTAACATGAAAACTTTCCTCTCACTCAGCACAGCTCATTTATAGACTGGAGGACTGAAGAAGTTAAGGTAAGCTTGGCAGGCTGGAGTGTGGTTTGTTTTGCAGTCCTCTTGTTTGTCTTGCAGCTCAGACTTGCATTCTAATACCACAATCTGGAAGCTACATCTTTTTGCTTAGATACATTAGGCAATGTGGTGCTAAGAACATTTCAGGAGCTCAGAATTTGCTTGTTCCATTGCCAGTTTTTAGCCAGCACCTGCAGTCATTATTAACAGCATTTACACCCTGGTCCCCTTACTTTCACAATACATCACAATAGACAACATTACATGACTACCTATTTCAAGCATTAAATTTGCTCTCAGGCCAAATTAAATCCAGAGTATAATGTAATTGTAAGGAACAAAAATATGTTCCTGATTAAAGTGTGAGTGTGTTGTATATTTTGCTGAATTAAACCTAAATTGTTCTACGGTAAGGCAATTCAATATCTTGGTGACATTTTCCTATTTCAGTGAATTATGTCACTTTTATGTTGACTTTGTTGTAATTTTTATGGATGGTAAAGTAAGGAAAGTCAATCAAACATATAGCAATTAACAAAAAAGGCAGATGCAGTTTTATCAAAGTCTGTTATTTATGTTAAGAATCATGTGTATTGTGTGCATTAGTGGACATGGACAAAAAAATCAGCTCTGACCCACTAACTACAAACAGGATAAGGGTCTGCACTAAAAAATATCTGTTTATTGTCAAAGGACTCCTGATTCTGTTATGTATTCTGCGGTCAAGGGTAGAGCAAGGAGGTATGTGCTCAGTCTGAGCAGCTTCCAACCCTGCATTTTAAAAGACAGCTTTTTTTTAACTCATTTGAGGTGATGGACTGTTAGCAACATTTGTTTTTACATACATAAATGTAAGATAATGTGTGTATGCACTCCAGCTGACTTAAAGGGGAAGACTTGCATGTGTGTCTACACATGCAAGCCTTCTCTTTAAGATAACTGGAGTGTATGCTGTTCAACTTCTTAGGAGGCTGTTCAATGTGTTACAGAAAAGGAAAAATAACCATGTGTATGTGTGTAGCTGTGCATCCCTGTGTGTGTTTGAAGCTCTGTATCCCTGCATGTGTGTGTGTAGCTGTGTATCCCTGTGTGTGTGTAGTTGTGTATCCCTGTGTGTGTAGCTGTGTATCCCTGTGTGTAGCTGTGTATCCCTGTGTTTAATCCCTGTGTGTTTGCATGTAGCTGTGTATCCCTGTGTGTGTAGCTGTGTATCCCTGTGTGTGTGTGTGTAGCTGTGTATCCCTGTGTGTGTAGCTGTATATCCCTGTGTGTGTGTGTGTGCAGCTCTGTATCCCTGTGTGTGTATCTGTGTTTCCTTGTGTGTGTATCTGTGTTTCCCTGTGTGTGTAGCTGTGTATTCCTGTGCGTTTGTGTAGCTGTGTATTCCTGTGAGTGTGTGTAGCTGTGTATTCCTGTGCGTGTGTAGCTGTGTATCCCTGTGCATGCAGCTTTGTATCCCTGTATGTGTGTATATAGCTGTGTATCCCTTTGGGTGTGCGTAGCTGTGTATCCGTGTGTGTAGCTGTATGTGTGTGCGTAGCTGTGTATCCGTGTGTGTAGCTGTATGTGTGTGTGTAGCTTTGTATCCCAGTGTGTGTGCGTGTAGCTGTGTATCCCAGTGTGTGTGCGTGTAGCTGTGTATCCCTGTGTGTGTGTAGCTGTGTATCCCTGTGTGTGTGTGTGTAGCTGTGAATCCATGTGTGTGTGTGTAGCTGTGTATCCCTTTGTGTGTGTGTGTAGCTGTGTATGTGTAGTTGTGTATCCCTGTGTGTGTAGCTGTGTATCCCTGTGTTTAATCCCTGTGTGTTTGCATGTAGCTGTGTATCCCTGTGTGTGTAGCTGTGTATCCCTGTGTGTAATCCCTGTGTGTGTGTGTAGCTGTATATCCCTGTGTGTGTGCAGCTCTGTATCCCTGTGTGTGTGTGTATATCTGTGTTTCCCTGTGTGTGTAGCTGTGTATCCCTGTGCGTGTGTGTAGCTGTGTATTCCTGTGTGTAGCTGTGTATCCCTGTGCGTGTGTGTAGCTGTGTATTCCTGTGCGTTTGTGTAGCTGTGTATTCCTGTGCGTGTGTGTAGCTGTGTATCCCTGTGCATGCAGCTTTGTATCCCTGTATGTGTGCATATAGCTTTGTATCCCTGTATGTGTGCATATAGCTGTGTATCCCTTTGTGTGTGCGTAGCTGTGTATCCCTGTGTGTGTAACTGTATGTGTGTGTAGCTGTGTGTAACTGTATGTGTGTGTAGCTGTGTATCCCTGCGTGTGTGTAGCTGTGTATCCCTGCGTGTGTGTAGCTTTGTATCCCAGTGTGTGTGCGTGTAGCTGTGTATCCCTGTGTGTGTGTGTGTATAGCTGTGTATCCCTGTGTGTGTGTGTAGCTGTGAATCCATGTGTGTGTGTGTAGCTGTGTATCCCTTTGTGTGTGTGTAGATGTGTATCCCTTTGTGTGTGTGTGTATAGCTGTGTATCTGTGTTTGTGTGTGTGTAGCAGTGTGTGTGTAGCTGTGTATCCCTGTGTGTGTGTGTGTAATCAATGTAAAGAATGCTAATTGTCATTGTACAACCTGCAAAATGTAATCATAAATTTAAGTTAACTCTATCGGGTTCATATATGTGTTTCTCAGGTGTATCATAGTCAGTGCCTCACCAGCCTATGACCCTGATTCTGTTATGTATTCTGCGGTCAAGGGTAGAGCAAGTAGGTATGTGCTAAGTCTGAGCAGCCTCCAACCCTGCATTTTAAAAGACAGCTTTTTTTAACTCCTTTGAGGTGATGGACTGTTAGCAACATTTGTTTTTACATACATAAATGTAAGATAATGTATGCACTCCAGCTGTCTTAAAGGGGAGGACTTGCATGTGTGTCTACACATGCAATTCTTCTCTTTAAGATACCTAGAGAGTATGCTGTTCAACTTCTTATGAGGCTGCTCAATGTGTAACAGAAGAGGAAAAATAACCATGTGTATGTGTGTAGCGATGTATCCCTGCATGTGTGTAGCTTTGTATCCCAGTGTGCAGCTGTGTATCCGTGTGTGTGTGTAGCTGTGTATCCCTGTGTGTGTAGCTGTGTATCCCTGTGTGTGTAGCTGTTTCCCTGTGTGTGTAGCTGTGTATCCATGTGTGTGTGTGTGTAGCTGTTTATCCCTGTGCGTGTAGCTGTGTAGCCCTGTGTGCGTAGCTGTGTATCCCTGTGTGCGTAGCTGTGTATCCCTGTGTGTGTAGCTGTGTATCCTTGTGTGTGTAGCTGTGTATCCCTGCATGTGTGTAGCTTTGTATCCCAGTGTGTAGCTTTGTATCCCAGTAGCTGTGTATCCCTGTGTGTGTGTGCGCGTGTAGCTGTGTATTTTGTGTGTGTGTGTGCGTGTAGCTGTGTATTTGTGTGTGTAGCTGTGTATCCCTGTGTGTGTGTGTGTGTAGCTGCATATCTCTGTGTGTGTAGCTGGGTATCCCTGTGTGTGTGTGTGTGTGTGTATAGCTGTGTATCCCTGTGTGTGTGATCAATGTAAAGAATGCCAATCGTCATTGTAAAACCTGCAAATGTAATCATAAATTTAAGTTAACTCTATCGGGTTCATATATGTGTTTCTCAGGTGTATCATAGTCAGTGCCTCACCAGCCTCTGACCTCACCGCAAGTCACTGAAATAAACACCCATATATGGTTTTAAATAAAGATTGCAATTCTAATTGATCATAAAATGTTAATTGCCATATATGGTTTGAATCAATGGTTAATACAATAATTGTATTATTAACTCTTAACAATTGTCTCATACTATATAGTTAGAAACTTAATATCCACTATATTTGTCAGCGAGCAATTGTTGAGAAGTAATGGTTGAATCATTGAATTCCCCATTATTTATAACCATATATGGTTTAAAAACTATTGCTTGTAAATAATGTGTAACTGAACACTTATTAAGAGAATAAAACGCTCATTACTTGTAGTCTAGCCTTATTTTTTAAAGTGATACATCACTAAACAATCATAAGAAGATGTGTTGATAAACAAAAAAACTTTTTTTCACACTCTTGAGTGTTGCATCTTTTTTTCATATCATTACTTACAGTTTATTTGATATAATACACATTTACAAGGAAGTATATTTTACAGAATAAATTAAATATAGATGATTTAGTAAAAATCATTTAGTAAAAAAAAATAATTATTTTTTTTCTTCCATGATTAAGATAGAGCATGCATTGTTAAACAACTTTCTAATTTACTCATATTATCAAATTTTCTTTGTTCTCTTGCTATCTTTATTTGAAAAACAAGAATGTAAGCTTAAGAGCCGGCTCATTTTTGGTTCAGAACCTAGGTTGCACTTGCTGATTGGTGGCTAAATGTACCTGCTGATTGATGCTATATTTACCAACACAACACTATCTAACCTGTACAACGAAATATGTGATCTACCTGCAGAGCTGTTGCTGTGGTCTCTTCTATGTAGGAAAAACTACGGATACTATCAAGACAAGGGTGGCCAATCAAAGATCTTCAATCAGAAAAGCCCTAAAAGAGCAAAAAAGTGACCAACCCTCCACGAATATTCAGAGTCGTTGATTGAGGTCTGAGATTTATACAACATGGTAAAACAGCACTATGAATAATGAGATATTCAGTTGTATTGTTGGAGTCTGTCTAGAATAGAATTAGGCATAATCTATGTTCTGTGTGATAAGGGCATTGAACATCTGTGTATCTTATTTTCTTAACAGCTAACATAGAGAGAGTTAGATGAACTCCTGATTGCCGTTTATTAAAGGGGGTTTAATGATATCTACAGTGAAAACCCTCTTTTTGGCATTATCTTATTTTGTGTCTATCACAAATAATGCTATGAATAGAATGTACAGGTGTAACATACGTTATGAGCATGACGTTATGTTAAGATACAGTGATTTTTTGTATGTTAAGTAAATCCTGTATGGATATTGGGTAAATATGATAGTGAAACAATCTAATTAGCCTGAACATGGTTGGAGAAGAAATAATCTTCTTGATAGTTAACTTTGCTATTCTATCTGTAGGGCGTTTTACAATCTGGCTAAGCAAAAGCTATGTATTTTCCCATAGATAACAACAGCAACGCTGCAGCAGGTGTAATATTATATATTGCAATTCGTGTTCATCTCGGCACACTTATTCACATTAAGCTTCTGCTACATCCCCAGAAGTTTCTGATATTTGGATCACCACCACCCACCTATTGGATGTGAAGTGAACTTCCTTTTCTAAACTCAATGGAGGTATTTTGTCCCATATAACCCTCCGTAGCCCCAGTAAACATTTTCTCTGCGCCCTGTAGAACGTGAGTGTAACTATATTGCAATAGGTAAGACACTGTTTTATTTACTCTGATTAATGAATTGTTAATATGAGCGCTTATAACAGAAGCACCCACAAAATCTATGTACAATAATAAATGTGATATTGTACAGTGCTTAAGTTCACAGCAGATAAAAAAATACACAAGCAAACGTAATTAAGCCACTTTGTTATATGATCCTCCTCTCTAGGATGTTATATATTCTTATGCTATGCTGATGTTATTTCTTATATGAAATGTTATACAAATAAGTCAAGAAAGGACCTGTATATTGTCAGATAAAAGGTGAGATATCATTGGAAGCTATGTGCACAGATATTATATTGATTATTTCATTCATATAGGAAGCTATTGATATCAATTTTATTGCTGTATGATACAACAATATAGACAACACTGAAATGGGTGATGTCGACCCCCCTTCCTGTTGTCAGAGACACATTACAAGTCTGGCATGTCCCAGTACATATGAAAGAAAGTATGTTTACTCAGATCGCCTGCTGTTCAGAGTTTCACTGGACAGGACTTTTAAAGAGCAAACATTTGTCCCAAACTACAAGAGATAATGTCACATCTCAAGAGCCTTTGATCACAGTCTCAGAAAAGAGGTAATTTCTAAAGAGTTCTTGTTGTATAGTCTTCCCAGATTAAAATCTCTAAATTAATTTGGCCTAAGAAACCTATTACTTCGATCACAGGAACCCCTGTGGATTGCAGCCTAGAAGTCTGCAATTTGATATACCTTTCCAGGATGACCAACAATTTAAATATCTATTATCTCAGTGCAAATTGGCATACACTGAGTTCCAATACACAAACCCCAGATGTTGTGTCAGCGTCAAATGCCCTTGGGGATATGGGAAGTTAAAAGCATCAAAATTGAGATTTTAAAGTACAAGTATGTCTAATTTTCAGTTATGGTGTACCTCAGTATTGTATAAATGTGGATCTGAGAGAAATGCCTAACGGTAACATATTAAAAGACTGCTGAATTGAGTGGGTAGCTATATATGGTGAATTTAAAATGTCTAACTTATTTCAAAATAAATAACATTCTTTTGTTTTTCAAACATCTGATATACACATTAGGTTCCAGATATGACTAGTAGATATGTGATTTTTTTAAATGCATTTTCTTTTTAATACTATAGAATATCAAAAGACCTCATATTTAGTCTTGAAATACTCAGATTAAATAATTTTAAATGGTCCCATAGATATTGGACATATTTGTTTGCTGATGCTGGAAATTATAAGTGTATTTTAATGAACACTTTAAAATAGATATATTAAACTGTTATTTAATGAAACTGTTTTTCTATTTGTGCTGCCCCCCGATGGACTAAAACTGGTATTGAAATCAAAAGGTATTTGGCTGTTCAGAGAGGCGTTTCCAAATAACCAATTAGAGACAAGCTTTGATTAAGGGACATAACCAAATTCTTGTTGGAATGATTAGAAGTGAAGGAGTGGCTTATGATTGAATAAAAACTGCTACACACTAAGGAACAGGATCAGACTCACTTGACTAAGAGAAAAATACACAGATTTTGGGCTAGTATTTTCTGACATGGTTTTGGAACCCTTTTTTGTGGATAAGAAAGAAAATTTTGTGATCTGTGCCCTAGCAAATAGTGGAATATTCCTTCACGTATGACCGACAGAATATTGGCAAAAGCTGAACTCTCATATTAGCTTATTTGGGTAATGTATTAATGGTTATTTTATATTTCAATTGATTTTAGCTAAGAAATTCTTTATAGCATACTATAGCCGCTGTTTGTTAGATTAAAGGTATCTTATTCTTATTTTTAATATTAATTAGACCAGGGTAGTAAGTACACTAGTTTTAAATCTTAATATTAAGAAAAGATTTATGTATTTTAATGTCATAAGTTATTTGTAGCCATTGTGACATATTTTAGAATTTGTTTTATTGTGGTAATTTAAGAGGTTCTTTCAGGCCAGATTAATTGGCATATAAATTGGCTGTTGTATTAATAATATACAATCTCTCTGGTGGTTATTTATTGAGCATTGTAAGCTAGTAATCAATATTTTGGTATTGGAGCAAGTGTTGCTGGATATTTGCAAATTGTCTTTTAACTTTAATGGTAATGTGTATTATTTAATAAGCGATTCATTTGGAATTAAGATTAATTTATAGATATTTCTTGTATAGCCTGCTTGGCAACAACTAAACATATATATTTGGCCCTAATTGATTCATAATCTATTTTCAACATCAATATAATTCAAGATAACTGATCAGAACAAAGGATTAAATATTAGTTTTTAATAATAATATTGTTGTCAAATTTATAGATATCTCAGTAGTGATATTTTGGAGTACACTACAGAGATTTAATATCTTACTGAAGTGTATTGACAAAGATCTGCTATATTAATTGTAGATATCGCTGACAATAATTTTATACTGCTATTAATTATTAATATTCATAATTACAATACGTAACACGTTGGAGGACACTCCTAAGACATATCAACAATATCATAATTGGCAACAATGTCCATTTACATAACGTGAGATTGAACTAATGTTGCAATGCAAATAGATTATGTTATGTGCACTTGCTATCAGATTGTATAAGTTTATTTTGTATTTGATATTATGACACTACATGAAGTGTATTTGATTTATGTTTGACTGGGTTACCATGGCAACTGGTTTTGGCGCAATTTTGTACACATGAGGGGAGGGGTTTATGGGCTTTAAATGTTTGCCATGTATCACTGTTTGTCAAAGGAGAGCAAGTCCCCGAAACGTAACAAAATAAATGAGTCTTTCACTTCTTTGAAATCCAGTGAGTGCTGTCCATTATATAAATATAAATATATATGTATATATATGTATATAAAATGTACAGTATATATATATCAACCTAAGTATTATGA
Source organism: Bombina bombina (assembly GCF_027579735.1). Classification (NCBI taxonomy): domain Eukaryota; kingdom Metazoa; phylum Chordata; class Amphibia; order Anura; family Bombinatoridae; genus Bombina; species Bombina bombina. The sequence continues at coordinate 414,403,097 of NC_069501.1, forward strand.
TATATCTTAATGATGTGAACATGGATGAACATACTATGATATTTTGAAGATGAGAGTGTTAGTAAGTAATAAATAAGTATAGGCTGTTTCTGTACATAAGAAAGAGGTTAAGCAGAACATGTCAGGGGCCGAATGGTGGGCACTAGAGACTCCCTCAAGAAAAATCCAAATGTGGTGATCAGAGAGGCTGATAAGGGAGGTACGTTGGTTCTTATGAACTATCGTGATTACCAACATTTTATCTTTTCTGTTGGATTCTATCGATTTCATTAAATTAATGAAAGCTGAGAATTTTACAGTGAATGAAAATGATATACTTGTGACTTTAGATATCACAAGTTTATATACTGTGATTCCACATGGCGACAGTCTGCACATAACCATCTGAACAGAACAGATATCCCTATATCGTTCCACACCTACTGAAATACTACTATAGCTATTAGAATTTTGTCTTTAGTTGAATTATTTCAAATTTGAACTAAGATATTCTTTGCAAATCTCTGGCACAGCAGTGGGGACCAATGTGGCTCCATCATATGCAAATATTTATATGACTGAATTTCAGAAATATGGCACAAGGTCTTTTGACAATCCGCATATAAAAATGTTCAAGCGGTACATAGACGATTTGTTTGTTGTCTGGACTGGAAAACAATTTGAATTGGAAGACAACATTGTATCAGAAGGAAACTGATAGAAATTCCACTCTATGAGCTAATAGTTGTCACCCACCAGCACTGAAGCAAGCTTTAGCTAAATCGCAACTCAAACAGGTAATTAGGAACAATTCTACTAAAAAGCAGAGATAGAAGGAATGAACATCAAATTTAAAGATATGAAAGAAATTTAAGGACCATTGCAGAACAACTACATGGGATGTCCCATGATGAAGTTCTCTGTAAAAAGAGCACAGAGCAAGTGAAGGAAGACAAACGGTTAACATTTGTGACATCATTCACTCCAAATAAATAGGCTATAGCAGGGATCCTGAGAAACAATTGTGATCTAATAAAGAGTGACAGGACATTACCTCTGAAGGAATAAGATCATTCCGAAAATTGGTTACAGAAGGGGTAAATCCCTACGTGATCTATTGATGAGACCTGATTTCAAATTGAGTTATAACCTGGTGACTTGGTTGGTCAGTCCAAAACTGGGATTCTACAGATTCAGTGGCAGGGACAGTTCTTCAAACACCTATTGAGAAACAAGCGATATAATATCAGATTCAGACTGGCTTGTACCACAAGATACATCATTTACATGCTCCATTATAGCCGTGGAAGGTATATTGGAAAAACTAATGATGACTTGAGAACATGGCGAATAATCGCTGTGCTATCAGGCAGCTTTGGAATCAGGTCCAACAACCAGTGGCCAAACATTTTTTAATGGCTAAACATTCAGTGTCAGAGCTTAGATACATGTTCATTGATCATGTCCCTCCCCTTGATAGGGGGGAGCCAGGCTATTACTCCAAAAAGAATCAAGATGAATATATAAATTAGAAACAGTGGTCCCAAAGGGCTAAAACAGTGATCTGGATTTACAATGTTTTCTATAATTATGTGTAGGCAACAATAGGGGACATTGGAATTAAAACTAAGATAGCCTGGATGCTGGGTGAATTGATACTTGTAAGTAAATGTGTGGATACTAGATTGCTAATAACATTTCTGCAATTGATTATGACTAGTGGATTGATAATATAGCATTTAGACATGTGAGATGTATACGGAAGATGTGTGTGCGGATAGCTGTTTCTATAGGAGAGTAACTCGTGATTATCAGTAATGTATAAAGGCAGCTGCAGCACCACTATACGTATTAAAGGGTTAGGCTAATCCTTGGTGTGCTGAAGATACATGTAATGATTTGTGTTGCTGGAGTATACGTGTGATTGATCATGTATGTAGTCACCTGAAGTATTAAGATGTATCTTAATGATGTGGACATGGATGAATATAATTAAAACTCGTGAAGATTTATCTGAATTGCAAATACGTTTAAATGAATTTGTTTTGCACCCCAAATATGGGGAAATGGATATATTACTTAAGGAATCAATTGATAAATTTAAAATAGAGCTGGATAACGTTAAGTTAAAGAAATTTGTCAGGGACAGCGAGGACCATGCTCATGATAGGGTTTATACCTGGCACACACGCAACAATATTACACATAATAGATCTAGATCAAGGTCTAGATCCAGAACAAGGAGTAGAGCTATATCACCTGTAGAGAAACATGTAACATTCTCTGACACTCAGCCCCCTGAAGATACAAATATATATCAGGGTTCTGAGGAGACTGTTACGGTACCAACTGTGTACCAAGGGTTAACCCCAGATGAACAATGTCCTGCATAGACAATCAGCAATTCACAACCCAGCCAGTTTCAGGTTTAAAACAGAATAACAACTTTATTTGAAGGCAGCACACAGATTTATACAGGTTTTTGACCCCCCCTCAGATGGGGGTTGAAAGAATGTTGTACATTAGATAAAAGGGAGAAGCGCCCTTGACATGATACAATAGAATTATATTACTTAAATACTTTACTTAGGCAGATAACAACTTAAACACATTTGGCTTGTCTTATCACCTAGTGTCTGTTCTCTGAGGGTGATTAAACAATGGCCTGTTTATTACTTAAATGTAATTATAGCACACAATAGCTGAGGCCAGAAAACCTGTCTTTATAAATTAGATTCTTAAAGCTAAACACAGTTAACTCTTTCAGTCCTGACAGAAGGGTCTGTCACATAGCTCCCCCCTTGTGGAACACTCCGGCAGACCCGGCTTGACCCTTTTGCGGGTCAACCTGGGGATGACCGGACTAGGAGGTGGTAGGCATGTCAGTTTGCTGGGACAATCCATCTGTATTCCCGTTATGAGAGAGAATCCCTGTCTGTATAAATAAGGGTTCAACCTCTTCAGTGCCCCGACTAGGGCTAAACAGTCCTTCAAAATATCATCGGCTTCTTTACGTGGTTTTTGTACCTGCTCTTTATAGGTATCCACAATCCCTTCATACTGACATAGGGTGCCCTTGAGTTGCTGCACCTCCCTATGAGCCAGCGTCAGCTTCTCCTCCAGTGTCACTAAGTTTGTCCTTAATGTTTCATGTTCCACTCTCAAGCTGGTGTTTTCTGCAGTCTGTCGGTGCAGCTTGTCTAGCAGAGATTCCTGTTCTAAACGTGCTTTTTCCTCTGCACTCCTCTTCTCTCCTGCTAGCACTGTTACATGCTTATTTAACGTGACCATTTCATCCTCTACGTGACTCTTCTCCTTCATCAGCGCATTGTAACGGGACTTCCACGTATCAATAGCGGATAGAGATTTACTGAGCTCAGCGTCCTGGGGCTTAGCAGCAGGGGGGTCAGTCTCTGCTGCACGGATCTGAGCACGGGTAGTCACAGGGTTAACATCAGCGGGACCCATGGGAGCATAGGCAGAAACAAGGGGGACCAAGGTATTTCCAAGGAGAACATCAGCTGGTAAATCCTTCATGACCCCCACATTCACAGGTCTAGCGCCCCCTCCCCAATCCAAATGCACCCTGGCAACAGGCAGGCGGAACACAGTGCCCCCTGCTACCCTCACAGCCACAGTGTCTCCTGTGTGCTGTTTCTCAGACACCAAGTTCTTTCGAAGCAAGGTCATGGTAGCACCAGTATCCCGTAGACCACTGACCTCCTTCCCATTCACTTTAACCAGTTGCCGGTTATTCCGGTGGGCAGCTTGCACAAGGTCTGCCTCATGTAGGATGCCCCAGCATTCTTGCGCCTCTACGTAGCGGGCCGCAGGCTGAGGGTTACGTGGGATTCCGCCGGCGGGTCTTCTCCAGGACTGTGCTTGGTTCGCTGCATTTAGGGGACACTCTGGTCTTTTGTGCCCTAGTTGCTTACATCCAAAGCACCGAATCGGTTGTGAGTACCCCCGCGAATTGAACCAGGCTCTCTGAGGGTAGTTCGTGGCCCGAGACCGTGTGGTATAGCGGTGCGCTGGGGGTTGGTAACTGGCAGGTGCTGGGGTGACTGGGGGTCTGTACTCCACTCTGGCAGGGGGCTTAGTGGTAGCAGTGTCCAGTTTGCGGGCATCCGTATACTCATCTGCCAAGCGAGCCGCTTCATGCAGGGTGGAGGGTTTACGGTCCCGAACCCACTCTCGAACTCCTGCGGGTAACTTGTCGAAGCAATGTTCCAACAGGAATAGCTGCAGCACCTCTTCCCCAGATACGGCTTGGCACCCCGCTATCCAGTGAGCTGCTGTGCGGTGCACCTTACATGCCCACTCAAGGTAGGAATCACCAGCCAATTTAACAGTGTCTCTGAACCGCCTCCGGTATGCCTCCGGTGTAACCGCATACCTGGAGAGCAGAGCCTTTTTCACAGTATTATAATCCCCGACTTCCTCATCTGGAATGGCCCGAAAAGCCTCACTGGCCCGGCCGGATAATTTTCCGGATAATATCGTGACCCAGTCCTCTGCGGGTACCTTGTGTAGTGCACATTGCCTCTCAAAATCTGCAAGGTACCCATCAATCTCTCCTTCTGTTTCCAGGAAGTTTTTAAAAGCTGCAAAATTTACTTTTCCCTTTTCCACTGGGGTTGCTGTGACTTGGGCTGCTGCAGCGCCGCTTTGGCGAAGTAGGTTGGCCTCCACAGCTGCTATGACCCGGTCGATAATTTCGGCAGATGGGTTGGGGCCATAATATGCCAGTCTTATTTTAACCGCCCGATCAAAGCTTGCTTCTTCAGGGGTTCTGTCTGATATGCTGGGCCCATTGGTTCCTTCTGTCCCTGGTACTCTTTCCATCTTAGTCAGTATTGTAATAATCCCCCTCTTCCTGAGGTTACTGGCTTGTGTAGTTGCTCTTCTGGGCGATAAGGTTCATTCCGTCGCTTGCCACCAATGTTACGGTACCAACTGTGTACCAAGGGTTAACCCCAGATGAACAATGTCCTGCATAGACAATCAGCAATTCACAACCCAGCCAGTTTCAGGTTTAAAACAGAATAACAACTTTATTTGAAGGCAGCACACAGATTTATACAGGTTTTTGACCCCCCCTCAGATGGGGGTTGAAAGAATGTTGTACATTAGATAAAAGGGAGAAGCGCCCTTGACATGATACAATAGAATTATATTACTTAAATACTTTACTTAGGCAGATAACAACTTAAACACATTTGGCTTGTCTTATCACCTAGTGTCTGTTCTCTGAGGGTGATTAAACAATGGCCTGTTTATTACTTAAATGTAATTATAGCACACAATAGCTGAGGCCAGAAAACCTGTCTTTATAAATTAGATTCTTAAAGCTAAACACAGTTAACTCTTTCAGTCCTGACAGAAGGGTCTGTCACAGAGACAATTCAAGATCAGTCTGATACACAAAGGGAACAAGTAGCTAGACCCAAAACCACAAGTAATATTCGTATAGATCCTATCATTACAAGAAATTACAATAGTAATAGCAAAAAGTTATCCAATGACAACATGGGTGTCTCACTAGTAGAGATGAGGAGACAAGAATTCTTAAGTGAAAATACTGGCCCTAGCCCTACCACCCACAGTATAGATTCTACTAGAGGTAGGGATGAGCATCAGGTTTTTCAGAGGGACCCAAATACAAAAGAAAGAGGGGGAAATGCAGGAAGAGGACTAAGAGGCAGAGGGTTAAGAAGGCAAAGAAGAGGAGGCAGGAACAAATATGCACTTTAAATGTGGTTAACATCTCTAGCTATTCACTAACAAAAGAAGAACAAGAGGTCTTGAGTCTAGGTTTGGGCTTTGTTCCCGCTAATAAATTTAATTTATTTAATACAATTGTTGATGTTAATAAAATGATACGTGACCTTACACTTAAGAAATTTTTTTGGAATAGTGATTTAGCAGGGTCTACTATAGATATTGATAACCCCTCGATAAATTATGCTTTGCCTAAAATTTATGATACAGTGGATTTCACTGAAGCATGTGATCTGTTGAGCGCACATGATCTGTCTAAACAATCATTGGTAGATTTAATACCGTTGAAATCCACACATGGAGGGTATAAACCTAAGTCCATCTTTTACCCTACCAGAGAAAGAGGCCCATTCCTTGAAGCCTTTCACTACAGAGTAGAAGAAGACCTTATTAAACTTTCCACTGATACAAAACACCCTCGCCCTAACCTTAGCAATGCCCAGTCTGTGGCCCTTGACAATCTCAAGTCTAGAGAAGAGATTGTCATTAAAAGAGCGGATAAGGGTGGCTGTGTAGTTGTACAGGATAGGGAAACCTACCTGCAAGAAGCACAAAGACAGCTGAATGATTCTGATGTATATAAAATTTTAAGGTGTAATCCAACTGAGAGGTATAGAAAGGAGCTGGAATCGCTCCTTGATGATGGACTTGAAATGGGGATCCTAGACAAGGACACGGTAGATTTTCTTTATGTTCAGAATCCCATTACCCCAATTTTCCATCACCTCCCCAAGGTCCATAAAACCTTGGAGGTGAAGGGGAGACCTATTGTGGCTGGAATATTATCCTTATTTGAAAACATGTCCATTTGGGTTGAATCCCTGTTACAACCCATAGTCTTTAGTCTCCCATCTTATCTAAAGGACACAAAGCGCCTTTTAAACTATCTGCATGACGTCACCTGGAAAGACAAATCTGATTAGTTGACAGTTGACGTTGTGGGTTTATATTCCACTATCCCACACTCAAAGGGTCTAGAGGCAATCACGTATATGCTAGACAGATTTAGCAATTATGATTAAGCTTTTTTGATTCTGACTTTGGACTTTTTATTGTCCCATAATTTTTTCCAGTTTGAGGGCAATTTCTATCTCCAAAGGCGTGGCACTGCTATGGGGGCAAAATTCGCCCCTGCCTACGCCAACCTATATATGGGTTGGTGGGAGGCGTTCCGCGTCTTTGGAGATACAAATCCCTATAAAAGTGATATTCAGATGTTTAAAAGGTACATTGATGACCTCCTGTTCATTTGGACAGGAGGTCCAATGAGGTTGAGTGGTTTCATTGCTTACTTAAATGACAATGATGCCAAACTCCAATTCACTTATGCCAGCAATCGAGAATCTATTGCATATCTAGATTTATTGCTCATAGGTGATATTGATATTCACAGGGTTAAAACTACCCTGTACCAAAAACCCATTACTGCTAATGCCATTTTACATGGCCCTAGTAATCACCCAAAACACATGGGCTTCGGTATAGCTAAGGGCCAATTCATCAGGTTAAAAAGGAATTGCATTGATGATGAGGTCTTTGCTAGAGAGAGCGAAAATATGAGAGATGATCTGCTTAAAACAGGTTATCACAAAAAGACAATAAATCGAGCACTCTTGGAAGTGAGTCGTTTAGACAGAAAGAGTTTACTCCTTAATCAGAAGGTTTGGTCACATTCCAATTCACAAAAATTTGATGTTACAAAACCTACTTTTATAACCACTTACAGTGCTCAGTTCAATGAGATAAGTGACATTATAAAGAAACACCTTCCCATTCTCACTGCTGAGGATAGCCTCAAGGAATATATAGCTAATGGTTGCAATTTTGTGTCTCATAGAGGATATACAATTGGCAATGCTATCTCTCCAAGCCTGTTACGCAATAAACAGATAAAGGGAAATAGCTGGTTAGAAGTGAAAGGGCATTACAAGTGCCACTACAGTAACTGCATTGCTTGCGGTTTTACTTTAGTTACCAAAAATTTTCAGTCATATGCCACTCAAAATATCTATGATTTAGATTCCTATACCAATTGTCGCTCTACCTTTGTGATCTATTTAATAAATTGCACGGAGTGCAAAAAGCAATTCATAGGGTGCACGGATAAGAGAACATCTAAATAACATAGATAATGGTGTGGAATGCTCAGACCTTGCCAGACATTTCATTTATGTCCACAATAAATCAGTGACAAGTCTAAAATGGCAGATTATTGATCACATAAAACCCTCTTTTCGAGGGGGAGACAGAGTAGCTAAACTGACTTATAAAGAGGCATTTTGGATCTTTAAAATGCAAACTAGAATCCCTAAAGGATTCAATATTATTGGAGATATAATAAATTTTTGGAATCACTATTAGTACTTCATTCTAGACTTATTTAACAGTCTGTTAAGTGATATACATATTACATAAGTCGAATAATTTCTTTCACTATTGAATGGTTAGTCAATTTTGTCACTGTTTTTTAATACTATAGTTTTAGGTCTTGAGGTTTACATAGGTTTTTTTTTTCTATTATGCAATTCCATTCCCTGGTACAGAATGACTTGTGAAGTATTTAACATGGCTTTTTCCAATAGGTACATCCATCCCCTAGTTAAGAATGAATTGTAAAATATATATTACATAAGGGAATTAATATTGTGGGTATGTACTTATTGCATTTTAAGATTAGGTTAATGTTCACCTGTCATAGCTTATAGGTCCTTTTCATATATTACCAGAGTTTTAATACATTTTGTTCAATTCTAACTGTTTTTTATATTCACTTGCAATGGCATTTAAGCCTACTGGCATACATATTCAAATTGCCTAAATATTTGTAAGTTCATAATTAACTAATTCTTGTATGTGTATTGAACAATGTATTTATTCAAGTTAAAATTGCTCCTTTAAATAAGTCTAACACAATTCTATTGGTCTGTCCCTTTAAATTTAACTTCTGGGGTGTGTATCACCTGAGGACACAGGTGTATTTAAGTAGCTCTTATTACTTGTACAAACTATGTCCATGACTAAGGCATATAATATACTGCTGAAACGCGTAGGACAATCAAACTATTTTCCCAGAATGTTGGGACTTTGTTTATATCTATTTTTTTAATTATTGCACGTTTTTTCCTAATAAATGCTGATTTGAATTACGCCTGGAAGGTTTGCTGGATTCTTCATTGTCGTTCATGGATGAATATACTATGATATCCTGATGATGAGTGTGTTAGTAAGTAATCAACAAGTATAGGCTGTTTCAGTATTTGTGAATATAGATTGCGATGTTCCTTTGGATTTCACACATAACTTATTTAATTGATACTGTGTCGCATACTAATGATGGTGGTGTGACATAGATAAATCGTAATCTACATAAGACTCATCTATTGATATCTTAAATATCAGTAATTTTGCAGCACTAGATTTAAATTGTGTCCACTTGAGAGCATAAAAAGTAATGAAGTAAGTTGCCCTCTTGTCTGCCTCTCTCAAAAAGCGAATGTACCAAAGCTCAGGAAAAATTAAGGACTAGCATGCCCATTCACTTTTGTCAGACCACTTGCTTCCTAGACCATCAGCAATCATATTCCAGCAAGATATAAACATCTGACTGGAGTTCAAGATCCTCCTTTGCTACTTTCAAAACCTGACAGAGCCCACCACACATACATGCTGGTAGGTGATCTTGTTGTGGAGCCACTCCTGACATATACGTCTGGAAATACGCAGCAACCACCTCCAATCCTCCAGGGGGATTGCATAGGGGAACCTTGTAGTTCAAAGCAACCTCAGCAATAAATATTGCAAAAGTAATATTGCTAAGCCCTAAGAGTCTTATCAATAGTGCTCAGCAAGTTCTCATATTTATCTACAGTGTCTGCTACAGAGTTCATCATTTTCTGTATTAGTATGACTGAGGTTACTTCCCCCCCACAAATATATTGAGAGAGTATTGATAGAAAAATAAAGTTGCCTGTAGAATAGACATGGCATAGTATCAGTTCACTGCTTAAAGGGGCACTAAAGTTAAAATAAACTTTAATGAATCGGACAGAGCATGCAGTTTTAAGACACATTCAAATTTACTTCAATTATTAAATTTTGCAGTCTTTTTATATGCACAGTTTCCGAGGCACTAGCTCCTACTGAGCATGTGCACAAGCTCACAGGGTATACATATACTAGTCTAATTGGCGGAAAATGGGAGAAAAAATAAATTTGACAGAAAGAAATCTACAGCCTATTTGGAATTCAAAGTAAGTGTTATTGCATTGTCTTTTATTATGCATGTGTTAATTATGCAATTCTACTGTATTTAGTGGTCCTTTAACTGATAAACTAGGGCGGGGCGGTCAATGCTGGAGGCCTCTAAAGCAGCAGCCTCCAATGCCCTGAAATAATGGGGTTACTAAGACAATGCTAAACATCTTGCTGATGCACAATCTGTCGGTTGAACTGCTCAATGAAATGTCAACCCTTAGATATCAGCCCTTATGTCGTGTTCTGCCATGCAGCCACCAGTATCAACATAAAAACCAGCCCTCTTAGACAACTTCTTTAATCTCTGTACAACTGTTATATATAAAAAACATCACAAAGAGAGTCACTAAGTTTATGTACCATTTAGAACAGTGTTTCTCAACTTCAGTCTTCAGGACTCTTACTCAGGCCAAATATTCATTATATCTTAACTAGAACACAGGTGAAAAAAATCAGCTGATCAGTAACCATGGTTACTAACCTGCTTTCCTATCAGCTGATTATTTCACCTGTGCTCTAGATAAGATATAATGAATATCTGGCCTGAGTAAGGGTCCTGAGGACTGGAGTTGAGAAACACTGATTTAGAAGGTGCTAACCTCTTGAATTTGGAGAGCTTAGAATTCTTCCAATGTATGTTCAACAACAGAGACTGGTTGATAAGAATGATTCATTGTTTCATTTCTAAAAGTATATTACCCATAAAAAAATTGCTGCATCCCATATTAGGATATATTTATGGTTCTTATTGGCATAATGTAGGTTTCTCTCCTCCATCAATAGCACTATTAAAAGTCCTTACCTAATGTTTTACTAACTTTACATAAACTTGTGAATGTAACACATTTATGGTCTCCCTAAATGTGTTTAGCTTTGCAGTTTCAAATTCCTGACTTATACATCTCCAGCCTCATGTTCATCTTCCACTTTTTAAACGAGCATTCACATGAGCAGTTAGTCAATTCAAAAGGCCTGAGGACAGGTTTGTAAACCTGTGGTTTAGATAAACCAAGTGAAGTATAAGAAATGTAATAATGTAATAAATGTGCATTAATAGTTTATTTTCCACAGCAGCTTTTTATCTCACAGGTGAATTAGCACTGCAGAATCGGTTGGTGCTCTACAAATAAATGGTAATAATGATAATAATGTTCAAACATCTGATTCTCTGTATCTTTATATCCACTTACCAAACTTCAATATTATGTTATGCCCATTTCTAGAATGTCAATACATGGGGGTAGATTTAACAAGTTTAAGTTAAGAAGCAGCGGTCGTAAGATTCCTGCTCCTTAACTTCTCTGCCACCTTTCAGGACTGAAATCATCCCGATCCAATACTTCCTTGTGCAATGTTAAATGCTGACAGCGTATGCTGTCATCATTTAATGAAGTCGGGCGGACATGATTCGCTACAGCGAATCATGTCCGTCCGGCACTAGTTAAATCTACCCCATGTTCTTGTCAGGCAATCAATACTATAAAATAATCCATCAATGAGAGTGAATGATTTAACACCACACAGATGTGATTGTGAAAATACTGCTTGTACATTCTCACAATCAGTAGAAAGGCCTTTCGGATTTACAACAGTATGCTTTTATCTACCATTTTAGCTGACATGTTAAAATTCTGTTGGCATTGTCAAGGTCTTTACCAGTAGGATTGTACTCCCTGTTCATAGGTTGGCGAACAAGCAAAGGAATGAGGTTATCATGTTGTAAGTTATTAAGAGTTTAGTGATGTTAATTCATCACTTCCGAAGGGTGTTTGCTTGAAGGAGCAATGGCAGGAAAAGTGGTGCCAGGTACAGAATACAAAGCAAAGGAAGGAGCAAAGCTGAACATGATGTAGAGAATTCTAAAATTACAACTTTTTTTCAACAAGGCTGTTGTATCTGTCTGTTTTGGCCAAAGGATATTGATGAAGATATTTCAGATAGTAATCTGTAGAGCACCATCTTGTATCTACTGAGGCCTCAAGTAGCAGTGCCATATATGATTTTGAGGTAATTGCCGGACATCCAGGAAAAATTGCAGATTCTACTAGAAGCACTACAACTGTTGATTGTTTAGACACTAGTGCTCCAGAATCAGAATTGGATAGTTCAGAGAGCATTGCAGGACCCTCTCGACTTCAAGTACTCATGTTTAAGACCAGAAATTTAGCAGACCCATTGATTGAAGAGACTATACACAGGGTTGCTATACATAGGGTAATTCAGAATGACAATGCAACTTTCCCAAAATAAGTTTGGTTACTGAACAAGAAAATGTTTGTGAGACAACTGCTAAATGAGGAGACCAAAAAAAAAGGTTTATTTGGTATATTCAGAAAAAGGGCATGGCATTTTGTGCTTCTTGTTTATTTGGTGGCAGATAGAAAATTATGGATTTAATGACTGAAAGAATGCCAATGCTCATCTGAATGAACATGAAAACGCACTGGAGAATAGACCCTACTTGGCAAATTTACATGACAGAGGAAATACCTTAGTAAAGATTGATGAATCTCTTTTAAATCAAATTTCCGAGGAAATCCTGTATTAGCAAGATGTGTTAAGAATTGTTTCTGTTGTGAAGTCACTTGGTACTTGTGGCCAGAAGATATCATGGGAAATTTGGCACTAAACACAATGGAAAGTTCTTGAGAGAGCTGGACCTGTTTCCAAAATATGTTTCATTTTTTGATGAACATAAAAAATATGTCAGTGCAGGTAAATGAAGGACTTCTTACCATTCAGTTACTACTTGTGAGCAGTTTATTCAGCTGGTGGCAGAGAGTTTTGTAAGACACACTCAAGGAAGTAAAGATGGCAAAATATGTTTCTGTCAATTTTGATTCCATATTGATCTTCTGTAATTCATTGTAAGATATGTGAAAGAAGATTGTCGCTCAAAAGAATGCTTTCTGAAATTTATTCCAACACTTAATTCTAAGTCAAAGCAACTTGTTAAAGCTGTAATCAACACTCTTAAACTGCATGACCTGGGTATCGCTAATTGTCGAGGTCAATTCTATAACAATACAAGGAACATGTCTGGTCACTACAGTGGATTGCAAAAAAGAATTAAAGAGCTCAACCCACTTGCAGTTTTACATACCATGCCCTGCTCACTCATTAAACTTGGTAGGAACCTGTGCAGCATCATGCTGCAAGGAAGCTCTTTCTTATATCTTCTTCAGCTGCTGCATACTTTATTCACTGTTTCAACAGCCAAATGGGACCATTTACAGACATCTATTTTCATCTTCCAGCAGACTGTCTTTATAGAGATTTTGTGCAACCCGTTGGTCATCTTGTAAGGATGCCTGTAAAAGCTTGAATCGTGATTGGGCACAAATTACTGATACACTAAAGAGCATGACAGAATATGAGGAAGAAAAGGGCAATCGAGCACCGAAGCTGAAGGTTTTCTTAAGCAAATTATACACTTGGATACTGCTATCATGGCCACTGGGTGGGAATCTTTCCTTGAAAGATTCAATACAGTTCACAAGACGATTGAAAGCATTGATATTGGTACTGTAATTAAACAGTGAGATGAATCAGTGAGATTTTAAAGTTAACACTTATGTAATATGTGACAGTCTGATAGCAGAACTCAGCAGCAGCAGAAAATCAGCTTACAATGATTTTTATGGGTTGTTTGACTTCATACCTAAGCTTTCAGAACTGGACACATTTGTAGATAAATGTCTTCAATTTTAAGCACCCTTTCAGAACTGGATACATTTGTAAATGAATGTCTGCAATTTTGAGCTACATGAGCTTAGAATTAACAAGATCTCATTAAGTGTAGTACCAAAGGCTTGGAAAATCTGGTCGCTCAACAACTCTACCATAATGTAGATATCGCAATTAGAATGTTTTTGTGCACTCCAGCGACAAACTGTTCTGCTAAGAGTGAATTTTCTGCATTAAAACGTATAAAAACATACTTGTTATGGAAGAGGATAGACTAAATGCATTAGCTGTGTTGGTTTTTGAAACAGACATTTTAAAGAGTTTGAAGTATGATGATCTTATTGACCAGTTTTCTAAGCAGTCAGACGAAAGCCAGTTAATTTTAACTCTACCTCTAGAACATATTCTGCTTTGTAGAGGGTCATTTAATGGTAATTTAAGGATATTGCAGATTCTTTTTGAAGAATAGTTTTTTTCATATTATTAAATATTTTTCTTTCTTTTTATATATGAAGAGTAAGATGGATAATACACTTGTTCGTACTGTATATTCCACCAAACTGTTACTGTTTTTGGAGCAGTTTATTTACTTTATAGTTCTCTTGAAGTTTGTCTTAATGTTACTTAGGTGCTGGTACCTAAAATGGATACGCTACAAAAATCTGTGGAAAATATCTCAACTGCAAAAGAAACTCTAACTTATTGTGTTTTTTTTTTTTGTTTTGTTTATACAAAAGGCCAAATGTTCTTTGTCAGTTGATAGAGCTCATAGAATTGGCCCTTTAAACGAGACAGAGAATGAGAAAAGGAAACCAGACCAATAATAATTTTGAGTATCTGAATCCTGAGAGCATATAGTAAAGTCTTGACGCTCTTACTTGAACACCACAGATTTTTTTTTTATCTTTCAAGACTATTCTGCTGACGATTCTAAAGAAAGGAAACTTTTCGCTTACTTTGCTGTATCCTGCTAAACTGAAGATCTGTTTGCCAGATGGCCCTATCATCGCTGAAAATTCTGAATCTGCATAGAAGTTTTTACATAACTTGGGAAATAATTGGATTTTTTTCATCTTTCAAATTCAGTGTTACTACATTGTCTTTTATTATGCACTTGTTAATTATGCAATTCTACTGTATTTAGTGGTCCTTTAACTGATAAACTGGGGCAGGAGGGAGGTGGTTAATGCTGGAGGCCTCTAAAAATGCCCTGGAATAATGGGGTTACTAAGAGAACGCTAAACATCTTGCTGATGCACAATCTGTCGGTTGAACTGCTCGATGAAATGTCAACCCTTTAATATCAGCCCTTATGTAGTGTTCTGCCATGCAGCCACCAGTATCAGCATACAAACCAGCCCTATTCGATAGTATCAGCATACAAACCAGCCCTATTAGACAACTTCTTAAACTTTGTATAACTATTTAATAAAAAACATCACCAAGGAAGTCACTAAATTAATGTACCATTTAGAAGGTGCTGAGCCTCTTGAATTTGGAGAGCTTAGAATTCCTCCAATTTATATTCAACAACAGACTGGTTGATTTGAATAATTGTTTCATTTCTAAAAGTACATTACCCAGAAAAAAAAAGAGTCACTAGAAAGGGAGGGATAAAATAAAAACAGCCATTTTCCGCTGAAAAAATTAAATCCACAAAAAAATAAGTTTTTCTCATAAATTTAAAGAAAAAAACTTAAATCATAAAGCAGAAGAATCAAACTGAGACAGCTGCCTGAAGAACTTTACTACCAAAGACTGCTTCAGAAGAAACAAATACATCAAAATGGTAAAATTTAGTAAATGTATGCAATAAAGACCAAGTTGCTGATTTGCAAATCTGATCAACTGAAGCTTCATTCTTAAAAGCCCAAGAAGTGGAGACTGATCTAGTAGAATGAGCTGTTATCCTCTGAGGTAGGGCCTGTCCCGCCTCCAAATAAGCTTTATGAATCAAAATCTTTAACCAAGATGCCAAAGAAATGGCAGAAGCTTTCTGACCTTTTTTAGAACCAGAGAAGACAACAAATAGACAAGAAGTCTTCCCGAAATCCTTAGTAGCTTCCACATAATATTTCAAAGCTCTTACAACATCCAACGAATGTAAAGATCTTTCAACAGTATTCTTGGGATTAGGACACAAGGAAGGAACAACAATTTACCTACTAATGTTGTTAGAATTCACAACCTTAGGAAGAAATGTAAACAAAGTCCACAAAACAGCCTTATCCCGATGAAAAATCAGAAAAGGAGACTCACAAGAGAGAGCAGACAATTCGGAAACTCTTCTAGCTGAAGAGATATCCAAAAGAAACAACACTTTCCAAGAAAGTAGTTTAATATCCAAAGAATGCATAGGCTCAAAAGGAGGAGCCTGCAAAGTCTTCAAAACCAAATTAAGATTCCAAGGAGAAGAGATTGATTTAATAACAGGCTTGATACGAACCAAAGCCTGAACAAAACAGTGAATATCAGGAAGCTTAGCAATCTTTCTATGAAATAAAACAGAAAGAGCAGAGATGTGTCCCTTCAAAGAACTTGCAGACAAACCTTTATCCAAACCATCCTGAAGAAACTGTAAAATGCTAGGAATTCTAAAAGAATGCCAGGAGAATTTATGAGAAGAACACCATGAAATATAGGTCTTCCAAACTTGATAATAAATCTTCCTTGAAACAGACTAACGAGCCTGTAACATAGTATTAATCACTGAGTCAGAGAAACCTCTATGACTAAGCACTAAGCGTTAAATTTCCATACCTTCAAATTTAATGGATTTGAGATCCTGATGGAAAAACAGCCCTTGAGACAGAAGGTCTGGTCTTAAAGGAAGTGGCCAAGGCTGGCAACTGGACATCCGGACAAGATCCGCATACCAAAACCTGTGACGCCACGCTGGTGCTATCAGAAACACATACAATTGTTCCATAATGATCTCGTAGATCACTCTTGGAAGAAGAACTAGAGGCGTAAAGATATAAGCAGGTTGGTAAAACCAAGGAACTGCTAAAGCATCCACCATCTCCGCCTGAAGATCCCTGGACCTGCATAGGTACCTGGGAAGTTTCTTGTTTAGATGAGAAGCCATCAGAGCTATTTCTGGAAGACCCCACATCTGTACAATCTGACAAAATACATCTGGATGGAGAGACCACTCCCCCGGATGTAAGGTCTGACGGCTGAAATAATCCGCTTTCCAATTGTCTACACCTGGGATATGCACCTCAGAAATTAAACAAGAGCTGGATTCCACCCAAGAAAGTATATGAGATACTTCTTTCATAGCTAGGGGACTGCGAGTCCCACCCTGATGATTGACATATGCCACAGTTGTGATATTGTCTGTCTGAAAACAAATGAATGGTTCTCTCTTTAATTGGTAACTTCGCCTCTTGAGGTTTCCAAACCCCTTGTGCTGTCAGAGATCCCCAGACAGCTCCCCAACCTGAAAGACTTGCATCTGTTGTGATCACAGTCCAGATAGGACTAACAAAAGAAGCCCCTTGAACGATACGATGATGGTCTAACCACCAAGTCAGAGATAGTTGAATGTTGGGATTTAAGTATATCAATTGTGATATGCGAGTATAATCCCTGCACCATTGATAGAGGTCTAATATGAAAACGAGCAAAGGGGATCGCGTCCGATGCTGCAGTTATGAGACCTAAAACTTCCATACACCTAGCCACTGAAGAGAATGATTGAGACTGAAGGTTTCGACAAGCTGAAACCAATTTCTTTTGTCTCTTGTCTGTTAAAGACAGAGTCATGGACACTGAATCTATCTGAAAACCTAAAAAGGTCTGAGGAATCAAGAAACTATTTGGTAAATTGATCCTCCAACCATGTCTTTGAAGAAACAACACTAGTTGATTTGTGTGGCATTCGGCTAAATGTAAAGACTGAGCTAGTACCAAGATATCGTCCAAATAAGGAAACATTGCAATACCCTGTTCTCTAATTACAGATAAAAGGGCACCGAGAACCTTCAAAAAGATTCTTGGAGCTGTTGCTAGGCCAAATGGAAGAGTGACAAATTGGTAATGCTTGTCTAGAAACCGATAGTTGTCTGTATGAATCGGAATGTGAAGATATGCATCTTGTAAGTCTATCGTGGACATATAATGACCTTGCTGAACAAATGGCAAAATAGTCCTTATAGTCAAAATCTTGACAGTTGGGACTCTTACAAAACGATTCAAAAACTTCAGATCCAGAACTGGCCTGAATGAATTTTCTTTCTTTGGTACAATATTTTTGAATAATTTGATTTGAATAAAAATTTGATTTGAATAAACCCCAGACCCTGCTCCTGAAACGGAACTGGAATCATTACCCCTGAAAGCTCTAGATCTGAAAAATACTTCAGAAAAGCCTGAGCCTTCACTGGATTTGCTGGAATGTGAGAAATAATCTCACAAACTTGGGGGCTGGCTTTGGTTTCTTAAAAGGCTTGGATTTATTCCAACTTGAAGGTTTCCAATTGGAACCCAAGTCTTTAGGGGAAGGATTGGCTTTCTGTTCCTTATTCTGTCGAAAAGAACGCCAACGATTAGAAGTTTTAGATTTACCCTTATATATTTTATTTTGAGGCAAAAAAACTCCCTTCCCCCCAGTGATAGTTGAAATAATTGAATCCAACTGAGAACCAAATAAATTGTTACCTTGGAACAAAAGAGATAGTAATCTAGACTTAGAATGTCAGCATTCCAATATTTAAGCCATAAAGTTCATAGATAGATAGATTTAACATCAATTTTGATTATATCGAAAATAGCATCACAGATAAAATGATTAGCATGTTGAAGCAATCTAACAATGCCAGACAAATCAGGATCCGTTTCCTGTTGCGCTAAGCTATCCAACCAAAAGGTTGATGCAGCCGCAACATCAGCCATAGAAATGTCAGGCCTGAAAATATAGCCAGAATATACATTAGCTTTCCTTAGATAAGATTCAAGTTTCCTATCTAAAGGATCTTTAAAAGAAGTACTGTCTTCCATAGGAATAGTAGTACGTTTGGCAAGTGTAGAAATAGCCCCATCAACTTTGGGGACTTTTTTCCCAAAGCTCTAATCTAGCCGCTGGCAAAGGGTACAACCTTTTAAACCTAGAAGGAATGAAAGAAGTGCCAGGCTTAATCCATTCCTAAGCAATCACATCAGAAATAGCATCAGGAACTGGAAAAACATCAGGAGTAACCACAGGAGGTTTATAAACAGAATTTAAACGTTTACTAGTTTTGATATCAAGAGGACTAGACTCCTCAATATCCAAAGTAACCAACACTTCTTTTAACAAGGAACGAATAAACTCAATGTTGAAAAGATAAGTTGATTTGTCAGTGTCAATGTCTGAGGTAGGATCTTCTGAATCAGAGAGAACCTCATCAGAGAAGGATATTTCAGTATGTTGTCGGTCATTAGAAATGTCATCAACTTTATTAGAAGTTTTAAAAGACCCTTTTCAGAAGAACTGTGAATGTTATTAAATAATATATATATATATATATATATATTATTTATTAAATATATATGGTTGTGTACACCAGATAATTAATTTTATTTGCAAAACTCCAGAAGTCACTGTTACAGCAGTTATAGTTACTATGCCAAATGATGCTTGGCTGTATAAACCAGCCCCCCTCTCCCATTCATCAAAAGAAATGTCAAAGTTATCTTAAGAAAGAACAAAAGGATTAAAGCTGTGTATAAGATAAGACCAGTGAACCACTTCAAGGTAAATATTAGCATTTTTGAAAACCCCAGCGGTATATGCCCATATATGGGCTTCCTGCCCAAGATGAGTAATGAACTCACAGGCCCCCTGTGGAGAATAGACGGTCCGTCCGTGGGAATGATTTAATCTACAAACATGTTCAAAGAATTGTAGTTTTTACCATCTAAGTGCTAAATTATCCCTGTTGAGATCTGATACACATTCTCAGTTGAGAGTTGAGAAGACATCTGAACTCAAGTTATATACAGACATGAGAAGACTAAACCTCAGATAAAGAAATTATATATATATATATATATATATATATATATATATATATAAAATCTTCATGTAGTTAAGATACTCAAATGAATATATGTATATATATATTCAGACAACATATTAAATATGAATATAAAAATCTGGGAGATTATCTAGGCCTAGAAAGTTTAAAACCTGAAAGTTAATATTCCAGTATGTCTTAACCTATGTATTTTGAAAGTATAGAATGTTTTAAGGATTTAAAATGAACATTTTTAACAACATTATTTATTTAATTTCAGGCATCTAATAAGTACATATATAAATGGTATTTTAAATAATATCCTATGTATTATACCCTCAAAAAGAAATATACAGAGATGAAATATTAATCTGTATGGGATAGTAATCCAATGTAGATATAAAATTATATGATAATGACACGTTTGCTGATCTCAAGGTATGTATGTCATATTAAGATAACTGAGAAAGTAATTAAATCCATGATTAAGGTACTATAATCCTTTTGAATCGTTTCATATAAAATATGATTTTAAACGCATTTTAATATATTATAAGTGGAATATATTCATGTTTGGTCTTAAAATGATCAGAGAAGATGACACTGTGCAGACCACATATGATTTATTAATACAAGAGATTATAATATAGACTGTGAGCTCTCCGGAGCAGGGCCCTCTTCCTCCTGTGCTAGATTTGTTTAGCCTTGTTATGTTTTGTATTTTATCACAAATCTTTGTCATTGTATACCCCTATCATTGTACCCAGCGCTACGGAATTTTGCGGCGCTATACAAATAAATGATAATAATAATAATATGTTGGATAAACATTTTAAGGTTGAATAATTGGACTGTTAGAAATATTTGATGATGAGAATGCATTTGCGCTTGTCTGCTGCCCCCTAGGGGATTAAGACTGGTATAACAGCCAAATGAATTGTCTATTAAAACACATGCAAATCCAAATAGCCAAATATTTCAACTCTGAAGGCGGACCAGGGACAAACACTGTTAGGGCCAATCCAGGACAAGCACCATGTGCGTAAACAAAAACAGATCACCAATGATTACAATATAAGAAAAGTTGAATGCAATGAGAGAAAGTTCTTTTGTCTGCTGAAACAGGTGATTGATAACTGGCTGCAATACTTGGGGACACAATCACTTAGGCAAGGAATTGAGACTAACTTCTTGATCTGTGCAAATAACTTTTCTTCATATGAGGTGATCTGAAAATACTTGAAAAAAATTGGAATATTAAATTGGCTCATGTTGGTAATGTATGAATTCTATAATTTGATATTTTAAAGCAAATACATTCATTACTGCTGCAATCAAACTGCAGTTAACAGATTTAAAAGGTACTTTGTATTTTAGCTTGCATTCATAATTCTGTGTGGTTTAAGAATAGTTTTTTGTTTGCCAAGTAATTTATAACTGTAACCATATAAATATATTAGAATTTACCTTATTGCAGCTAAATAATGTATTTCATCTCAGATAACTTGGCATAGAAATTGACTGTTAAAGTATATTGTTCTATTGTTTAATTAAGCACTGTTAAAGTTAGTGAACCCTACCCTGGTATCTCATTGTGATATTTAAATGCAACTCTGAGTTGAGAGACTATTGTGAATAAGGTAATTTTTATGATCTTTGCATAGCATATTATAACAATTTAAACGTGTATAGTTTGATTCATATCTGGTTTTCTATAAATATAATTCAATGCGTCTATAAATTTTAACTAATATAAATAATTTAGGAATTTACATTAATATTGTTTGGTATATGCATTTTTATTGGGGGTTTATTTTAAAGAATAATTATTAAATATATTGTATTATTAAATATATTGTATTATAACCCGGCCATATACTGACACTTTTTACGTTTATTTGAAGGCGGAATAGCAGACAAAGCATTCTGTATCGCATCAGCAATATAATTTTTCATATCAACAGGGATATCATGTACATTAGATGTTGAAGGAACAACAGAAACTGTACTAGTACTGATGGAAACGTTTTCTGTGTGCAAAAGCTTATTATGACAACTGTTACATACTACAGGTATATATATACTCTCACCTAACTTACAACAGATACACTTAGCTTTGGTAGAACTGTGATCAGGCAGCAGGATTCCAACAGTTGCTTCTGAGACAGGATCAAATTGAGACATATTGCAGAATGTAAAAGAAAAAACAACATTAAAGTAAAATATACAATTTCCTTATATGGCAGTTTCAAGAATGGGAAAAAATGCAAACAGCATAGCCCTCTGAGCATATAGAAGGCAAGAGGCACATAGGAAGTGGGGTGAAAAATAAACTAAATTTTTTGGTATAATGCACGATGCAAAAGGAAGTTGATTTTTTTTTTTGGTACCAACAACATCCGGAAATGACGCAACTCGCGTCATAACAGACGCAACCTTGTGAAAAGACGCCGGAAATTACGAACTTGTATCATCAAAGACGTACCTTTGCACCAAAAACATTCTCGTGCCAAGAATGACACAATAAATAACAGCATTTTGCCCGCGAAATTTAAAGAAAAACAGTCAATTTTAAAAAAAAAAGGACTATACACAAGGTAAGAAAAATAACTTCCTAAAACATGCTTCCCAAACTGAAACTGAGTCTGCAAAAGGAAATATACATAGACCTGACTCATGGCAAATACAAGTAATACATATATTTAAAACTTTATAATAATACAAAAAGCACCAAACCATAGCTGGGAGTGTCTTAAATAATAAAAACATACTTACTGAAAGACACCCATCCACATATAGCAGATAGCCAAACCAGTACTGAAAAAGTATCAGCAGAGATAATGGTATATAAAAGTATATCATCTATATGAAAAGGGAGGTAGGAGATGAATCCCTACGACCAATAACAGAGAACCTTTGAAAAGATTTCCCGCAAGGAAAACCATAAAATCAATAGGCGATAATTCCTTCACATCCCTCTGACAAACACTGTACTCTGAAAGGAATTGGGCTTCAAAATGCGGAGAAGCGCTTATCATAGAAGAAAAATCAAGCACAAACTTACTTCACCACCTCCATAGGAGGCAAAGTTTGTAAAACTGAATTGTGGGTGTGGTGAGGGGTGTATTTATAGGCATTTTGAGGTTTGGGAAACTTTGCCCCTCCTGGTAGGATTGTATATCCCATACGTAACTAGCTCATGAACTCTTGCCAATTACATGAAAAAAATTGCTGTTTCTGCTAAAAGAAACCACAACCTTATACATTGAGCTGACCTTGTAGAGAGAGCAGACTTTATTAAATTATCTTATTATTTACACAAACTCCTCCTTATCTATCACTGTTTACTCAAAGAAAGAACATTGGAAAATTAACATTTTAGTACCCACTAGGTGCATTATTTCAGCTAAACCTTATTTAAATAGTTTTTTTGTAACCATTACTTAAGTACAGAAATGTTCACTATAGGTGGGGATAACTGTAATACATTGCAGTAAGTAAAAATGATTGTTGGAAACACATTAAAGGGGTAAAAAAAGTACAGTACGCTATCCATTTAAGTTTTAAATATAAATGTTGAAAGGGGGCATCGTTACTGTAGGCCACCATGTTGTACTTGCCCCCTGGGCCAAAAGGTGCCAGCCCTCCCCTGGTAAAGTAACTTGTTACTTGTAGCCTATTCAGAAGACATGTTGGGAATTTGGCTCTAAACACAATGGAAAGTTCTTGAAAGAGCTGGACCTGTTTCCAGAATATGATTAATTTTTTGATAAACATAAAAAATATGTCAGTGCAGGTAAAGAAAGCACTTCTTACCATTCAGTTACTACTTGTGAGCAGTTTAATCAGCTTGTGGCAGAGACTGTTTTGTAAGACACCTTCAAGGAAGTAAAGATGGCAAAATATTTTTATGTCAGTGTTGATTCCATATTGATCAGCTGTCATTCATTGTAAGATATGTGAAAGAAGATCATCACCCAACAGAATCCTTTCTGAAATGTATTCCGAAACTTGGTTATAAGTCAAAGCAACTTGCCAAAGCAGTAATCAACACTCAAACTGCATGACCTGGATATCGCTCATTGTCGAGGTCAGTTATATAACAATACAAGGAACATGTCTGATCACTACAGTGGATTGCAAACAAGAATTAAAGAGCTCAACCCACTTGTAAGTCTTACATACCATGCTCTGCTCTCATTGAACTTGGTAGGAACCTGTGTGGCATCATGCTGCAAGGAAGCTCTTTCTTATATTTTCTTCAGCTGCTGCATACTTTATTCACTGTTTCAACAGCCAAATGGGACCATTTACAGACATCTATTTTCATCTTCCAGCACATGACAGGATCATAATGTCTACATCGGAACAACATTCCGTTGTAGACAAATTGAAGTATCCCTTCAAGCTTTTACTAAAGAGGCACAAGCTAAAGCGTTATACCTTAAAAAAAATGTTGTTATTGTTGGGGGTAACAAAGCAGGCACCTTGTTGGCCAGAACACTAAAAAAAGACACATAAGTTATGTACATAAAATTATAACTGTTGATGAGTAACAGTAATAGTTAGGACATAGCAAGAGCCTTTAGCACATATTATGAATCTTTATACAACCTTGAAACAACACAATGTACCCTATACAATTTTCTAATGGAAACCTACATTGATAAAGCAAGTCTGCCAGTCTTAACAGACCGGTAAAGATATGGAATTTCCTATTATCTTGCAGGAAGTTCTTGCCACTATTGACAGTTTCCCTTTTCAAGTAAAAGCCTGATGAGTTTACCAACACACATTAAAAAATATATAAGCAAATTATCGTCACTCACTTGACAACCTTGTTCAATTCTATAGATGAGGGACACTCAACAGTAACCTTCCTAGAATCCCATGTCTCAGTGTTAGGTGTTTCCCCAGGGGGGTAAGTGTCAGGTCAGGCCGAAGCCACGGGCCCAGTGTACCACCTGAGGCAGATGTAGATTATCTTATAAGGATCCCTTAGAATGACTCAAACCACGCAGCAATATGATCTAAAGCCAATCCTGTTTATTGAACAGTGCAAGCATTTCTTATAGTGAACAGTAACAGCATACAGGGTTAAGGGGATGACACGTTAGGACCGCGTCATCTTACACAGTAGAGCACAGTGTGATTATGGGAATTCACCAGCTCATAACAATAATCTCATAGTCATAATAAGCTAACATCTGCGGAGACAACAAGGTCTCTGGACCATCTTATTGACATTATATTCTTCTGGGCGTACAGCCAAAGTACATTGACAAGGCCGAACAGCTAAAGAAACTACCATAACATGCACATAGTTCGCCCTACATAATAACCCATTATAATAAAGTCTAATCATCACAAGATGGCTGCAAGGAACAAGATGGCTGCAGTCAGGTTCATATTACCCCTAACACTCAGTTAACCCTAAAACCAACAAGATGCAAACTTCCATGACCAATTAAAGACCAATTTCACTGTTAAATACAGACCTGAAGATTATTTCCAATATATTTACAAAAAGTATAAATACAGTATTGCCAGACAATGTACATGTGGACTAGACTGTTTTGTCTCGTTTAGAGAGGCTACGGATAATACAATTAGAGTCAATTGATTGTTTGTGCTAAATTGCTGAAAGTTCCCTCCATTTTAATATCATAGATGCTGAAGAGGCATTTGACAGGCTAAAATTGAACTTTTTAGAAACAGTAGTAGCAAAATTAATTTTCGGTTCTTGCATAATTCATCACATCAATAATCTATATACCACTCCCTCTGCCTAAGTTTGAGAAAACTTGCTTTCCAGATTCATAATGGTACAAGGTGTCACCTAACCTATAATTTTTGTATTAAAGTGAATGTAAAGTCACGGTCACCTCTCATCCTCATGTTGTTAATATCATAAAATAAATGTTAGTTTAAGTCATCATTTTTTTATAATTGAATAAGCATTCATAATATAACGTTATTAATCGCTATTTTTCTTACTTTCTTCCTACGCCCGCCATCTTGTCCCTCATTTCTAAGTTGATGGACAGTTCCGTAAAACGAATAATAGTTCATACCCAGTGGCGTCCAGCCCCTTTTTTTCGACATCACGCGATCTAACCACGCATGCGTTCCCTTCCAAATCGTGATTGACAAGCAATGCTCGTCCACGTCTAGCGCATGCGCTAAGCTTTTACTGGCTTATTTACATTAGCGATCACGGATAGAGGAAAGTAAGTATCAATGCGACCGCTTTCCTGATACTTTTTTAATTAATAAGCATTGTAGATTACAATTGAGCTGTTACGAACCTATGTGTTATATTATTCAATGTATTTTGTATGTCATGCAAAAAAAAAAAACACGATCTAATCTTTATTTATATTATTTTTTTTCAACCACGGATTTATGTGATATAATTTATCTGAATAACTTCTATATCATATATCCAATAAAAATAAATTTACTCTTATATTATTTATATTGATATTTATATATGACCGAGAATAATCAATTCTATACATGTCATTTAAAATCGGTTATATTTTTTATAATTCATGAAATTTATGTCTTTCATTTTATAGACCATGTTTTTTTGTTGCTACATATAATTATATTTTATCATTGCAATAACGATTGCATATTTATTTTTAGGCAGTAACTATAAGCTATATATCTAAATGTCCATTATCTTGTTCCTTTACATATATGTTTTGCACCTAGCTGTGCTATAATTGTAATCAATGCAACTCCTTCACTGATTATAAAACAGTTTGATTTTCAAAAGCTCTTTATTTATTCATAAATAAATATTTTGAATACTGGGAGCTAGCTGAGCATGTTTCATATAGATAAAACTGTGTTTATAAGTGACAATCAAAATAAAATTAAATACCAGGATTTTCATAAAGCATTCAATTGTCTAAAATATTTAAAATTTAACTACATTAACAAAATGTTGTCAGTATTCTTATAGTTTTGATTTTAATCAACAACTTATACTCAGAATGTGCTTGAATTCACAGCATATACTTATATGCATGTGTAATGCTCTATATGCAGTCACATGATACAGGGTTATTAGAAATAGAGATATTTTTTTTCTTTTTTTTTACCTAATTATGCAACTTTTTAGAATTTGAGTGTAATTGCTAATTATTTTTTTTATTATCATCCATTTCTTGAACATTTTAATTCTACTGTATTTAATCTTATCGAATTTTCAGGGAGTTATGTAAGAGTTAACACAAGACAATAATAAATGCTAAAGATAACATAATGAACAGTAACAGTCATGTGACCAGGGTACTGAATGAACTTTCTTAATGGTATCTAGTTTTTCGGATAGCCTTATGCTTTTCCCATGCATTTTTAAATTCTCCAACAGTGTTTGTTGCTACTACCTCTGGATGAAGTTTATTACATAATCAATCACTCTTTCTGTAAATAAGTGCTTCATTAAATTATTCCTGAATCTACTACCCTTTAGCTTGAGCTCAAAACCCCTTATTTTTGAATTTTTAATTACATGTAAAATACACAAAGCTTTATTTTTTTTTTTATTAGATACAAGTCAATCACAGAGTAAAATAGGCAAAAATAGAGTAGATTAACATACATATACATGCACTCACAGGCATTAATTGACATAACAATGAATACACAGTCAGTAATAGACAGACATGCGCAAAGTGAAATTATCATACATCAATTTGCACATGCATTCATTTTCTTACTGGGGGGGGGGGGGGGGAAAGGATTTACAAAAAACATGATAGGTCAAAATCCCTATTTAGCCCTTTAGGTGCCATGGATTCCATTTTATGAATCCACCACATTTCCCTTTGTTTGAGCAACTGCTCACGGTCTGATCCATTCCTAGGTGCCTGTACCTGTTCTATTACCTGCCAACGTAATTGGCTAATGCCGTGCCCTTTCTCTATAAAATGTTTTGCTAGGGGAGCCTCAACATTTTTTCTCCTGATGTTGCTGCGATGCTGTGTAAGGCGATCTCTGATTTTTTGGGTAGTTTCCCCCAGATAGATAAGGGAACACGGACATTTAATGAGGTAGATAACATATGTACTCTCACATGTGTAGAAACCTTCAATTGTGAATTTCTTCCCACTCTGTGGGTGAAAAAAATGTGGACCCTTTATGATGGAACTACAAGACATGCAACCCAAACAGGGGTAGCTCCCTTTCTTTTTGCTGCCTATATATGTTTGTCAACATTCTCTACTGGGGCCAACACCTGACCTCACCAAATGGTCCCCTATATTCTTCACCCGCCTATAGGCCATCAGAAGTGGATCTTGTAATTGTGGTATACCTGGGTTGCAATTTTTTAGAATGTGCCAATTCTTTCTGATAATTTTGCTAACCTTGTCACTGTACGGGTTATGTTGGGATACAAATACTATCCTACCCTTTATGATGGAACTACAAGACATGCAACCCAAACAGGGGTAAGCTCCCTTTCTTTTTGCTGCCTATATATGTTTGTCTACATTCTCTACTGGGGCCAACATCTGACCTCACCAAATGGTCCCCTATATTCTTCACCCGCCTATAGGCCATCAGAGGTGGATCTTGTAATTGTGGTATACCTGGGTTGCAATTTTTTAGAATGTGCCAATTCTTTCTGATAATTTTGCTAACCTTGTCACTGTACGGGTTATGTTGGGATACAAATACTATCCTACCCTTTGTATCTTTGTTGTCTTTTTTTGGTATAGGGTGTCTTACCTCTTCTAGCTTGCTGTCAATAAGTTTGGACGGATATCCTCTAGAAAGAAATTTGTGCTTCATTTGATCCAGTCTAACTGTTCTTTCCCTTTCGTCACTCACTATTCTCTGCACCCGGAGAAGCTGACTCTTAGTCAAGGAATCCACAAGTCTCCTAGGATGAAAGCGGTCATATTTTAACAGAGGGTTTTTATCTGTCTCTTTTACATATAGATCAAATTTCAATCCATCAACAGATTTACTTATCTTTGTATCCAGGAAGGTAACGGATTCCTCGCTATGAGTGATAGTAAAATACAGACCTCTTACCTCCGCATTGAGCTCTCTGACAAACCTCTCTAAGGTTCCAACGTCGCCCCACCACAAGCCAAATATGTCGTCTATGTACCTCCACCAAACTGCTCCATATTTCTTATAGAGGTGATTTTCATAGACTCTTCTCTCTTCGAATTAGTTCATAAACAAATTGGCATATGATGGGGCGACGTTGGAGCCCATTGCCGTGCCCTTGACCTGGATAAACCAATCATCCTGAAAGAGGAAATAGTTCCAATATAAGACTAGGCACAACAATCTCTCCACAAATTCACATTGACCAGCCGTGTATCTACCACTCACCATGAGTGTCTTTCTAATAATGGATATTCGATGTATATAAGCTCCTGACATCCATGGTGAACAGTAGATACCGGCTGGTGGGCAATTCCAACAATTTTGCTTTCTCTAGAAAGTGACCTGTGTCCTTCACAAAACTGGCCATTTTAGTAACCTCAGGTTGAAGTAATCTGTCTAGAAATTTTGATATATTTGTGAAGATAGACTCCACACTGGAGACTATGGGCCTCCCCAGGGGTCTCTTTAAGTCCTTGTGGACTTTTGGCACCATGTAAAATACCGGTGTCCTTGGTTTATCCATATACAAATATTCTGCTAATCTTTTATCTATGATTCCGGCCTTCATGGCCTGATCTAAGATGTACCTTATTTCTTTTTGTATTTTATATACTGGATTAGTAGGTATTTGATTGTATGTGTCAGGGTCCCCTTGATAAAGGACTCTCATATTGTCCGTTTAGAGATATTGACTATTTTGAGTTATCAAAAGATCTATACAGACTTTTCAGAAATATTAAGCTAAAGGTGTGGTATGGAGAGTCCACGAGTCATTCAATAGACTGTAATAAGGGTGTGAATGGTGGTAGAAATAAAACTATGTTAACTTTGCAGGATTATGGTCTCAAAAAGAAAAGTTCTTTCTGTCCTAATACTCTAAATCATAGTGTGAACACATTTATTAGTCTAGTGGAGAATGACATAAAACAATTACAGATTGCAACTAAGAACAAAGCCAATGCTAGGATAAAAAAGTAACAACGGATAATTTCTCTAAGAATGATAAACTAGCATTGAAAACATTGAAATCTAATAAAAATGTAATACTGAAGGGGGCGGACAAAGGTGGTGCCACAGTAGTAATGGACAAGGCATACTACATACAAGAGATTAGAACCCAATTGGGGGACCCTGACACATACAATCAAATACCTACTAATCCAGTATATAAAATACAAAAAGAAATAAGGTACATCTTAGATCAAGCCATGAAGGCCGGAATCATAGATAAAAGATTAGCAGAATATTTGTATGTGGATAAACCAAGGACACCGGTATTCTACACGGTGCCAAAAGTCCACAAGGACTTAAAGAGACCACCGGGGAGGCCCATAGTCTCCAGTGTGGAGTCTATCTTCACGAATATATCAAAATTTCTAGACAGATTACTTCGGTATCTACTGTTCACCATGGATGTCAGGAGCTTATATACATCTATTAACCATGAAACTGGAATATCCATTATTAGAAAGACACTCATGGTGAGCGGTAGATACACGGCTGGTCAATGTGAATTTGTGGAGAGATTGTTGTGCCTAGTCTTATATTGGAACTATTTCCTCTTTCAGGATGATTGGTTTATCCAGGTTAAGGGCACGGCAATGGGCTCCAACATCGCCCTATCATACGCCAATTTGTTTATGAACTAATTCGAAGAGAGAAGAGTCTATGAAAATCACCTCTATAAGAAATATAAAGCAGTTTGGTGGAGGTACATAGACGACATATTTGGCGTGTGGTGGGGCGACGTTGGAACCATAGAGAGGTTTGTCAGAGAGCTCAATGCAGAGGTAAGAGGTCTGTATTTTACTATCACTCATAGCGAGGAATCCGTTACCTTCCTGGTTACAAAGATAAGTAAATCTGTTGATAGATTGAAATTTGATCTATATGTAAAAGAAACAGATAAAAACACTCTGTTAAAATATGACAGCTTTCATCCTAGGAGACTTGTGGATTCCTTGCCTAAGAGTCAGCTTCTCCGGGTGCAGAGAATAGTGAGTGACGAAAGGGAAAGAAGTTAGACTGGATCAAATGAAGCACAAATTTCATTCTAGAGGATATCCGTCCAAACTTATTGACAGCAAGCTAGAAGAGGTAAGACACCCTAAACCAAAAAAAGACAACAAAGATACAAAGGATAGGATAGTATTTGTATCCCAACATAACCCGTACAGTGACAAGGTTAGCAAAATTATCAGAAAGAATTGGCACATTCTAAAAAATTGCAACCCAGGTATACCACAATTACAAGATCCACCTCTGATGGCCTATAGGCGGGTGAAGAATATAGGGGACCATTTGGTGAGGTCAGATGTTGGCCCCAGTAGAGAATGTAGACAAACATATATAGGCAGCAAAAAGAAAGGGAGCTACCCCTGTTTGGGTTGCATGTCTTGTAGTTCCATCATAAAGGGTCCACATTTTTTTCACCCACAGAGTGGGAAGAAATTCACAATTGAAGGTTTCTACACATGTGAGAGTACATATGTTATCTACCTCATTAAATATCCGTGTTCCCTTATCTATCTGGGGGAAACTACCCAAAAAATCATAGATCGCCTTACACAGCATCGCAGCAACATCAGGAGAAAAAATGTTGAGGCTCCCCTAGCAAAACATTTTATAGAGAAAGGGCACGGCATTAGCCATTTACGTTGGCAGGTAATAGAACAGGTACAGGCACCTAGGAATGGATCAGACCGTGAGCAGTTGCTCAAACAAAGGGAAATGTGGTGGATTCATAAAATGGAATCCATGGCACCTAAAGGGCTAAATAGGGATTTTGACCTATCATGTTTTTTGTAAATCCTCCCCCCCCCACACTTTATATAATTCTTCACTATATTAGTGCAATGTCAGCCATATCTGTTTCAATTTAATAATGTGTGATTACACTTTAAAAAGCCCCATAGACCGGTAGTAAATTGTTTGTAGCTGCTAAAAATGCTCACACAGTGATATTTGTTTTTATATTGTTACATATGTTACCTTCAAAAAATGTTTTGAGATGTAATATGAAAATATACCAGCAGGTGGCGCCGGAAGCATACTGTTTGTAACAGTTTGGCGCGAGAAATCAAATGTTTAAAAGGAACAATTTGTTAGTATGTAACAGAGAGCATGATTAAGTGACATAGGGTCACGAAACGTTGCTTATTTTAAACTTGATCCTTCAATAAAAGATGAACTTTTTATACCTTTAAGTGCTGGTGGATTGTATGAATTACATTGTGACTGAGAGGAGTTGCAGTTTTTCCTCACCCCCGTGCACATTCAGTGGTGCTGTGTTCATACATGGTATTGGATTATCTAATGGACTGATGCACGCACTGACTATAAATAATAGACATAAATATAGACACACATGTATTAAAGGGACATTAAACAACACAATTTTTTTTATTTAAAAAAGGTATATAATACCTTTCTTACCCATTCACCAATGTTGTATAACCAACACAGTTATAATGATTACCTTCTACCTATTTATATGCATACTGCCCCCTTATTTCAATTTTTTTATTTATAATTTCATTTTTAGGCAACCAGTGCACTGCTTGCTTTTATCATCTTCATGTGCCTGATCTCAATGTTATCTATATAAAACACATGAACTAACGTCCTCTATTGTTTAAAAAAAATATTAAATTCTTTCTGATTATAGGTGGCATTCAAGGTCTAATACATTAGCATATGAATCTCATAGCTTTAGCTTTCAACAAAGAATACCAATATTAAAAAGCAAAATTGATAACAGAATTACATTTTAAAGAAGTTTGTAATTAAATGCCCTATTTAAATAATTTTATTTTAAATTGAATGTCCTTTAATATACAAAAAAGAAGCATACTTAGTCAAGCACACACATTCATAAATCACAATATTTAAGCTTTAAAATTCATTATTCAACACATATAAGCACACACATTCATCAATAGACAGACACATGCACACACAGACATGCAAATTCACTCAATAAAAAGACAGACATTATTAATTGATCAATAATTAACACCTAAAAACACACATTGCCACTAAGAAATAGTGAGAATTTCACTCAATCATTAATAAACATAGACAAGCACACATTGTCAGTATTATAGAATGACAAAAATTTTAATTAATTAATATAAACATAGAAGCACACACATAAAAAAATAGAGACTGAAAATCTTTCTAATTAATTGACACATATAAGCAAACAAAATCAGTAGTAGACACATACATTCACACCAACTCATTAATAGACAGACATGCACACACATAGTCTTTCTGAAACACCGTCATGCATTTTTAATCATTTATAAATTGTACATATACACACATCATCAATAGTACATATATCGTTCAAATTAATATGAAATATTGTCACATGCAAATAAAACAGTTCTCAAAAATATATAGACATTCATACAAATGTTTAAATACTCGGATAAAATAAATCATGTGCAGTAATAGATATATCAAATAAACATTAAAGGCATTCTAAAATCCAAATTTTTTATTTGTTGATTCCAATAGAGCATTTCATTTTTAACTACTTTTTAATTTAATACTAGTATAACATTTTCTTAATTATCTTGGTATCCTTATTTGAAAAGCAAGAATGTAAGTTAAGATGACGGACCATTTTTGTGGAACCAACTTTGGTGATCATTGTGATTGTTGTATAAATTAATTCACCAATAAATCAGTGTTGACCAGAGTCTGAACCAAAAAATAAGCTTAGATTCCTTCTATTTCAAATAAAGTTATTAATGGAAGAAATAAAATTTAATAATAGTAGTAAATGTGATAAAAATTGAATGCTCTATCTGAATCAAAAAACAAAATATTTGTGTTCAGTGTACCTTTATTTTTATTTTTTTATATTAAATTAGTTTACGTATGTTATTATTTCATATACAACTTTAACATAGTTGTTTTTAGATTTTACTTTTTAATAATATATCATTTTCTTTATTTAACCAAAATTATAAGATAAAAATGGCTGCTTCAGGAAGTAATCCAAGAAGAAAAACATTGATGGAAATGTGCGATGAAGAGGTCGCAGAACTGGTAATATAAAATTATTTTTTTCTATATTTGCAAGATACAATTTATATATTGATAATTAATTACATGTATTAAAAATTATAAAAAATGAATCTCAAATATATATATATATTGGTTTAAATATTGAAATACAAAATTAAAGAATAAATTATTATTATTTTAATAGATGCACGATTTTTTGTAAAAAAAAGGAAAGGGAGACCAGCGAAATTGATGTATCACAATCGCATCAATTCGATCCACGGAGGGATTTTCCAAATGCTGCCAATGAAAATCTAACAGAATCAAATTTAGGAGATCAAAGCACTGGAAATACTGAGGATGACGACCGTCTTCAAAATAGGGATTGGTGTATATGTGGAAATTGTCAAGTTATGCCAACTGTCATTGAATCATTTTGTTGTAGGGAAAATGAAGATATAGCTAGGCTTTATGTTTTTTCCCCCGTCCCGTCGTTTCGTTAATAATATTCATTTTGTCCCGTTTTGAGGGTTATCAGACCGTGCGGCCAGCGCAAGTGTAATTTTTTAGCACACGCACCACTTACTAAACATTTTTAAACTTCCCGCCGGTGGGGAGGGCAGTTTTTTTTTTAACTGCAGGGTTAGGGTTGGGTGGCCGTGCCCACATGATCCACAGCACCGCGTCTATGCTGCCCGTGCTCAAAATTAGGGGCGTGATCATTGAAAGCAGGTCAGTACTCAGTCGTGAGCTGTCAGACTGAGCTGAGGAGAGAGACTGGTCATGAGAGGGAAGTTAGAACTACTAGCTTCAACAAACAAAAGAGATTAAGCAGCACCAGCCTGTCAATCCAAACTATGAACAAGTCCAAAGTTATATAGTCAGTCCAATTCACAAACACCTATTTAAGGTGTAAAGGGCCCAAAAGAATAAATAAATCTGAATGGAGATAAATGTATATAAATATAAATATAGCCAGCATTGGGATGTGTACACTAAACGGCTCTGTTACTCCCTTTTTTCCTTTAGGTTGCAGATATCAAGAGTTCCTTCAAATAAGCAAGTTGAAAAGAAAAAAAAAGTTGTTTCAGTGCTTATGTAACAAAAGTTCATTTACCAATCTGATTAATACATCTCAGGCCTAGGGGTGCAAAAAAAAATTAAAAAAAAAAAAAATGTATTTGAGCAAGATTGAATGTTTAGTAAATACTGTATAGCTACAGCAAAGAGGCCAGTTACCTTTAAAATTATTTCGTTAGTTGTAGTTAGTTAATGTGTAAATCATTATAGATATTGGGAATGACAACGCTGAACTTAGCTTGTCACACAGGGACTTAGAGTAACTAATTAGAATATGCTGACATATTGTTGTTAATTAGACAGCTAGCATATAATCACTAAGTTGCTAAGTTGATGTTATAACAGCTAGGTAGGGGTTAACTTTTTATTCCTCTCCAGTTTAGAGAGACACAATGTTTTTATACATAAGGTGTGGAAATAGGTCACGTGTTTTATTTTAACCTATCAACACTTTTAAGTATTGTATTTTAGCGGTGTGGATACAGGTACCCACTAGCTACGATTACGGCAAGAGCTGAAACGCGTCAGCCAGAGGTACGTGACTACCCACACCAGGAGCCTGTCTTGTCCGGTATTGTTGCAACCGGGATCTTTACCATGTAACTTTTAAAGGAACTAATAAAAGTTTGTGTTTTACCAATAGTCCGGTGCTCTGGGCCTTGTTCTGTACGTCTAATTGTGGATTTCTACATACAGCACGGACTACATTGGTGGCTGTGGGGCCCTTAACTCTTTTACAGTACTGGGAAAGCTCACGGAGCGTATTGCATCACGGCTCCGCTCTCCCTCTACATGCACGCTGCATACGGGACGTCACAGGAGCAAAGCATCTCAGCAGGTCATCACACACACTGACTTTTCGGATGGCGTGCTGAAAGAGGCTATCTGTTGGGATACAGCCGGAGCATATAAGCCCAGAGGACGAATAGCCCTTAGGACCAGCACAGACCTACTCTCCGGAGCGTGTAGGTGAGAAAAACAGATTTATTCTACTGCAGCTATGTATGTGACTGTATTATGCTATATTATGCAGCTACCCCCATTTTTCAACTTGCTTATTTGAAGGAACTCTTGATATCTGCAAGCTAAAGGAAAAAAGGAGTAAGAGACCCGTTTAGTGTACACATCCCAGTGCTGGCTATATTTATATTTATATACATTTATCTCCATTCAGATTTATTCTTTTGGGCCCTTTACACCTTAAATAGGTGTTTGTGAATTGGACTGATTATATAACTTTGGACTCGTTCATAGTTTGGATTGGCAGGCTGGTGCTGCTTAATCTCTTTTGTTTGTTTAAGTTTTTTCTCTGATAATCCCAGTGATTCATATTTTGCAAGCACAGCTACTATCTTTCCAGGATATACCAGTTTCACATTAAGCCACTTTACATGGAAGCCAATAGCAACATGGAGGGGACTGTTAATACCTTTTATTCACTATCTAGTCTGGAGGACAGACGTGGAGATGAGATAGAAATTGAAAATTTATTCATCACAGATCGTTCAAAGTTTTCTTTGGGCAAACTCTTTGAGGAGACAGAGGTCCTTATGATTAAAGAGTGTCGTCTAAAGTGGGATATCTGGACCATGCAAAAATATCTGAAGCTTGGGATAATACCAAGAGGTCTACGTATTAATACATTTCCAACTTTTCCAGTTGAGGATCTGGACTTTATTAATGCATGGAACCAGATTCTCACAGACTGCTCAAGTCGTTTAATGAATATGTTGATTGAATTGAAACAAAAACAGTTGTTGAATGTATCTTTAGAAATAGAGCTGTTGCAAACTGAACTTAGCATACGTAGTCTAGAATTGAAATATGCACAATATGATAAGATTTTACAGAACAGTTTAGCTGAAGTTAAGGATACTATTATGACTAAAAAGCATGACAAGTATTTAAGAGACCAAAATGATTATGATGAGAATAAGGTGTATATTTGGCATAGAAAAACCAGGGCACAATCGTTTAGAGACAACAGAAAGGTAAGGACCAAGGGAACCCAGTCTTTTCAAAGAATAAAAACTCACAAAAAAAGGTAACATTTTCTGATAGTGAGATGGAATCTCAGGATGAGACACAATATGGGGGTTCCTCTTCAGGAGAGGAAGGCACTCAGTCTGTTATTACACCAATATTAATAACACCTAGTACACCTAAACCTAAACCAACCCAGAGGCGTAGAGGCAGAGGAAGGGGAAGAGGTAGATGGTCAAAGTATCATGACCTAGATGCCGTACAGGCATCAGGATTAACAGCCCCTTCAGCCACAGTAGATTCAGAAAAGGGAGAACTGGAGCAGGTTTTTTCAAGGGCCCCCATAGGACCCGAAGGGGGGGGGGGGAGGTGGAGAGCATTCAAGAGCAATGTATCCGGCACGCAGAGGCAGACAGCAGAGCAAGTACAACTAACCCCGATTATTAACTTATCTAATTATGTTCTTGATAAGACAGAAGAAAGGGTATTGAGCTTGGGGCTTAGCTTTGTGCCTATACAGGAATTTAATTTGTTTCAAACGTTAATTGATGAGAATAAATTGATTAGAACATTAACCCTCAAAAAACACTTCAAGTCTGTTGATATGAATACTAACTTTGAAGAATCTTCTAAAATATTACAGAGACAAAGTTTAGGGCTCTCTTTTAATGAATGTTGTGATATAGTGAGTCTGGAGACACTCCAAGAAGAGGGTTTGATTGAGGAGGATGGACTGATGGATTCAGACACCCCACATCATCCCAAATTAAAAAGACCATCACATTTTACCCTATACAATCAAGGGGTCCCACCCTGGAAAATTTAAAAAAAAGGGTAGAGTCATTTGTATTTAAGAGGTGTGGATACAGGTACCCACTAGCTACGATTACGGCAAGAGCCGAAACGCGTCAGCCAGGGGTACGTGACTACCCACACCAGGAGCCTGTCTTGTCCGGTATTGTTGCAACCGGGATCTGTACCATGTAACTTTTAAAGGAACTAATAAAAGTTTGTGTTTTACCAATAGTCCGGTGCTCTGGGCCTTGTTCTGTAGAACTACTAGCTATTGTCCTTGTAAGGACAGGAGTCGGACTAGATCTGTCATCATTTGATGTGATGATCATCTGCCTCTGCTATCTTCC
The DNA here is from genome assembly GCF_027579735.1 of Bombina bombina. Lineage (NCBI taxonomy): Eukaryota > Metazoa > Chordata > Amphibia > Anura > Bombinatoridae > Bombina > Bombina bombina. The sequence continues at coordinate 414,441,162 of NC_069501.1, forward strand.
GAATTAGCGGCTGACAATCACCAGAGAGATAATTCTTGCCATCTTCTTGTGTCACAGTGTGAACATACAAACATAGTGATCAAGTAGATCAATTGTCTAAGTTCTGCAAGAATTGTGCACTTCCAAGGTAAGACCAGTGTCTGTGCCTGTCAATCCATTTAATTGTCATTAATTATGCTTATTATTATGCTGTTGCAGTGCTGGTTGTACAGACGTTATAAATAACTGTTATTATCAAGTAACTATTTCCACATTTTTCTCAGTTCTTCCACCATGTAACAATGATTTTGGGCAACTCAGCTAAAAAAAATCTACAACTACTAATCCAGATCTTTAAACCAAATGCCTGTTCAGAGGCTACACTTTTACCTTTTAAAATCAGTTAATACGGGGAAATTTGACTTGACAACATAGAGGATTATTTCAATTTTGGAAACATTGAGTTAAGGGCATGTGATTAAAAAATATACACATATCACATTCACAATTTAGATCATGGGAACATTGTGAAAACACTGTGGATTGGTATTTAGATGTTATAGCTCTATGTCTACCTAAAAATTTTTGTATGAGTACTTCTGTAACTGAAGGATAATTGTTGGCTCAATAGTTTATATTCTTGTCATAAAAGTTAACTTTCGTTAAAATCTTACTTTTTTTCCTATGAATAAAGAATATTAACCCCCGTCCCATTTTTGACATCTCAATGTCCCGTTTTTGTCTCAAGGAAATATGGTCAGCCTACCCTTTAAGCTAAATCTCACCAAAACTGAGCTCCTTATTTTCCTCCCTTCCAAAATCTCTATCCCCAACTTTCTATGACTGTTGAAAATATCATTACCCCAAACCCTGCATGCCCAATGTCTTGGGGTCACACTTGACTCAGATCTTTCTTTCACTCCCACATACAGTCTTTGGCCAGTTTCTGCCATTTCCACCTTAAAAACATCTCCAAAAATTTGCAACTTCCACACACAAGATACAACTAAATTGTTTTAATCCACTCACTCATCATTTCCCGCCTTGAATATTACAACTTCATCCTCTCTGGTCTCCCTAGCTGACATCTGTCTCCTTTACAATCCATAATGAATGCCACCTGCCAGGCTCATCTTTCTTACACATTGCTCCTCATCTGCCTCACACCTCTGCTAATCCCTTCACTGGCTTCCTCTAACCTCCAGAATAAAACACAAGATCCTGACACTGACATTCAAGGCCCTTAATAACACTGCTCCCCCCTATATCTCAGACCTTGTCTCCAGATACTCTCTATCCCGCCCCCTTTGCTCTGCTCGGGACTGCCTTTTCTCCTCCTTTGTTACCTCTTCACATTCCTGTCTACAGGACTTCTCCAAACTGGCCCTTATCTTGTGGAACTCTACCTCGCTCCACAAGACTCTCCTAGTTTTCAGTTTCAGAGTCCAAAAAAGTAGAGAATACAGCACTGCTGCTAGTGCTCGGCGCAAGGGATAAACTGCAAATCACCAAATGTAATACAAAAATGCAAAATTCACCAGCACAATATGGTAAAAAATGTGATAAAAAATGTGACGTGTTTGGCGTGTGGTAGGGCGATGTTGGATCCCTGAAAAGATGTGTCCCTCCCCAAAAGCCAGATACTTAGAGTACAAAGGATTGTGAGTGAAGATAAAGATAGGTCCCTTAGACTAAAACAAATTAAGGAAATTTTTTTGGAAAGGGGGTATCCACCGAGCCTCATAGAAAAAAAGACGAAAGAGGTTCAGAACCCCTCATATAAGGTTAATAAAAATACAAACAAAAAAGACAGAATTGTATTTGTGTCACAATATAGCCCCTACAGTGATAGGATTAGTATAATCATCAGGAAAAATTGGCACATTTTAAAAGATTGAAACCCTCACATTAAACAACTACAAGAATCACCCCTTATGGCCTTTAGACATTGAAAAATATAAGAGACCACCTTGTGAGATCCGATATAGGTCCTAGTAAAATCTTAAAACAAACACACATTGGAAATAAGAGGAGAGGGAGCTACCCATGTTTGGGTTGTATTTCCTGCAATTCAATTATTAAAAGGACCACATTTATTTCACCCACACAGTGAAGGCTTATATACCTGTGAAAGTACATATGTCATATCTTATTAAATGTCCGTGCTCTTTAATTTATTTAGGAGAGACCACGCAAAAGGCTAGGGAGCGTATGAATAAACATCGCAGTAACATTAGAAGGAAGAATATTGAAGCTCCTTTATCTAAACATTTTATTGAAAAAGGGCATAATATCAGCCAGCTACGCTGGCAAATTATTGAGCAGGTACAGGTGCATAGAAATGGAACAGACAGGGAGCAGCTTCTAAAACAGAGAGAGATGTGGTGGAGTTTTAAGATGGAGTCTATGGCACCCAAGGGGTTAAATCATGATTTTGACCTTTCATGTTTTCTGTGATCATTTAATAATTCCAATAATCCTATATATCTACATAGTCTAACTTAATGAGTGGTAATGTAGAACCCCTTACTGAAAGGAAGAGGATATTGTTTAATTATGTTTGATGCTGCTGTATAATAGATTTAAGGTGATACTTTATTTTTAAGTGTTGCATATATATTGTTTGAAGTAAAAGTGTGAAGATGTAATTTAAATAAGACGCCACTAGGTGGTGCTAAGTGCAAACCTTAGGAAATGTTTAGCGCAAAGAAGTAAAGGTTTAAAAGGAATGTAATAACCATATTTAACAGATGGCATGATTAAGGGGTTAACTCCAAAACGTTGCTATTTCTAACATGGGTCTTAAATAAAGATTTCATTTTTTACCATATTGTGCTGGTGAATTTTGTATTTCTAGTTTTCAGTTTCAAGCACTCCTGAAAGACTCTACTGCTCAAGGGTGCATACAATATACACTAACATTTTATCTCAATTCCTATCCTCCTTTTGTCATCCTCTTGAATCCCCTTAACATGTAAGCCTACAAGCCCAGCTATCTTGTAGATCACCTTCATAAAAGCTAATTTACAACAGTGAAGCTCTTGTCAGGGCCCTCTGCCCATTTGTCTACCATAAATGGTACCTTGCATAATAGAGCTATGTTTATAGCGCTGCAGAATCTGATGGCGTTCTACAAATAACTAATAATAATTGCCTGTCTTGTCTTACCAAGCTTAGCAGAGGTTGGAATATAGCTCTTGCTTAATTTTATTTATGCCATGACTTCCATTAATGCTTACATGTGTGGCAATATGATTAAATGTATTTGGAAGAAGTTTACAATATTCTTAGCAAAAAAAGACTATAATGAAAACAAACTGACTTCACTGCCACCTGTACTACCAAGAGAAGAAGTGGTGTTTCTCTACTGTGCCTCAAATACTAATCCTGATCATGAACTTGACTTCCGTTTTGATCAGTACCGTTGGGATACCTAAAGGATCAAACTTACACCCTAATCAGGGGAATCCTCTAATGGTACTCAAAAGATACTACTACTTAAATTATCCAAATGGGGAAAAAAGGGTTTCTTCAGGTGAAAGTTTTAATATGTATAAAAATTGTGTGATTACATTTACAGAGATGTCAGCTTGTCCTTCTGATTATTTTAACACTAGGTATGATGTAATGCTTAGGTAGTCAGTAAGCATAAGTATAGCTTAGGGCATATATGGAATATATGGAAGTGACTGAGTTACAAAAGCTTAGACTAATTCACAATACCTTTGTTTGGGGTGTTGCCAAGATTGTTTTGTCAGCAGATTTAAGGGTATATAACTCAGTATAAGCAAAAGGGATATTTGAGTGGCCTCTCCAGAGAAAGCGAATTATCAGGTTATACTCAATAACTTCTAGGCCTCCCACAGATGAACAAACGGGATAATATAATTTTATTCACTATTTCTCTTGTTATTTTGTTCTCTCTGTTTTTTAACTTTGTAAAGCAATAAGTTAATCTTGTTATTTATCTTTCTTTAATAAATGTGTTACTGATTTTTTTTAATGAAATTAAGTATTGTCATTTTTTTCTTGGAGGGTTTTATCAATATATATGAAGAAATCCATTTGTACAAGGCTCATTATTAAAATAATTAATAATTTTGTGTTGTGAGTAGATTATTATCAGGGCTAGGTTGCATTTAAGTGTATTGTGTTACATGTGGTTTTTGCAAATATGTATACTGCTTGCTAGCATGCACCAAACCAAGGGAACTTAATCTTCTACATTACTTGGGTGGTTTGTGCCATGCCTTATGCCGCAGAAATAATAAAAACATGTAAATACCTTTTCTTGGTGCTATCACAGAAATAAAGAATATGTGCTACAGGGGTATCCAATGCAAACCTACAAAATATGCCAAGCACAAATTCATGCCATGAATCTGACAAACACGAGTGTTGATCGTCCCAGAAATTTGAAACAAGTACAACATTGCTCCCAACACAAATAAAAAAGAAGAAAAGAATCTGCAATGATGAAATCTTTAGTCTTCTTGAACTAGCAGTCCACCTTGACGAGTACATAAAAAAGATAATAATGTTTCCACATCTTGTGGTATAATTTCAGCATCTACAGATAATAAATAAAGCCTTCAAGCTTATTAATTTATCTAATAATGATGCTTCGTCGCCACAGCTCTTATCCTATGATACCAAATTTAATGTTGGAGACTTTTACTTGTAAGCATTTGCAATGAGAAATATTACTTTAATTGGCAATCCAATGTTTCCATTTTCTTTTCTTCTGCAGGAGAGGAAATTCAAAGCATGCCAAAGATATTTTTTTTTATGTGAATTTCTGGACTCAAGATTTCTGGACACAAGATCACATTCATTCCATTTGTTACTGACAGAGAAATAGGTATTATGGAACCTCTGCAGAATTATACAGATATACCGCATATATTCTGCACAAACCCCATTTTAAGAGATATTGATACCTGGATAAGGAAGAATAGTGGGGAAAAAGGGATGACATTAAAGTTCAGAAGGACAACATTGTACAACTGATAAACGTTGAATCTCTTGCAACATTTGAAAGCCTTTAAAAATCTTTGTAATTAAAATGGATTAAAGAATTTAGAGACTATTTTGATAAACAGCTAAAGCATTGCATCTCAAAATATGTAGCTAAATTTGTAACATACAAATTTGCAGCTTTTGGAAACGATGGAAATGCAACAAACATCAATGAAAGTTTAATTAGGTTATAAAAGACCAAGCAGAACGGAGAGAAATGCCTGTAGATGCAGTTGTGCTTGCAATATTTTACATTCAGTCTTATCTAATTAATTATTATACAGAGGGCTTGGAAATTATTAACTAAAAAAACTATTTTCAGATCTGCATGTTACCCACTGGAATCTTTAATTGATGGAATAGAAAAAGTCAGATCTATGTCCAGTAAAAGCATTGGAAAAAGGGAAATATTACAGAATGAGCCAAAGAACTTTTGCAAAATACTGTGTGAAATCTGTTTGTCATGTACCTGCCGCCTCCGCTCTGCTGTTTGTGGTTCTCTGTGTCAATCATTGTGCGCATCCTTGGCATCAATCTGCGCCTTTTTAAACAGCCTCACTTCTCTTGTTCCATGCCCAAGTATAGGTTGCCTATTTGTGCTCCTGGGTGTGCTATTTCTTGTTTGCTGCTCTTATATTGCTGAACCCTGCTTTGCCTAATAACCAAGCCTCTTGCCTTGCCCTCTGGTACCTTTAAAGATTGGACTGATTAACTGTTACTGAATCCTGCTTTGCCTTATTAACAAGCTTCTTGCTTTGCCCTTTGATACGTTAAAAGTTTGCCGGTTGCTGAACCTGCTCTGCCTTGTGATCGATCTGTGCTCTCCTACTTTCCTTTATTCCTATTTTACTTTTGTTCTGGAATATTTATTTACCTTTCCACTTGACGCTGGGATAAGAAAACTACTGGCCAGGATTGGTCTGATAGAGAAATATTCTACAGACATAACATTATACTTGGATCATGGACCCGAATGAGGTAGCAGGAGCCATCTCCCTTCAGGGCCAAATGCTGGGATCTCACCCTACCCACATTCAGAACTTAGATTCCAAATTGGAGACTATCGCTACTATGCTAGCCTCTCTAGGCGCAAGCAGAGCCGGATCCCCTGATTCGGATTCTACTTCGGCAGGGTCAGTAGAACGACCCTCCTACCTTTCAATCACCCCAGGCAAAGGTCACTTTTATCATTTCATTATTCAAGGATAAGGTACTAGCCTGGGTTTCACCTTTAATAGAACAGAATGCTTAAGAATTAAATAATGCAGACTCCTTTATTTCCACGTTAACCTCTGTATTTGGAACCCCTGGCCACACTTAAGCTGCTGAATCCTCTCTCCTGGATCTTGGCCAGAACAATCTTCCGGACGCACAATTTCAGACCCTGGCTCACAAGACTAGTTGGGACGTTAGTGCACTCACAGCAGCTTTTCGCAGTGGCCTACATGATTGCATCAAAGATTAACTCACTTTTCGTTATATTCCCTCCTCACTTGATGACTTTATTGCACTCTGTATCAGATTGGACTCTCGCTATCAGGAACGTCTAGCTGAGAGAGAACTCTTAGGTCCTTTCCCACTCGCCCTAAAACTCGCCTAACTTCTAGAACTTCTGCTACTTCTACTATATCCCCTACTTCTCTACAAGAGGAGGAACCCATGTATCTCTCAACCCTTAAGCTGAAAGACTCAGAGAGACAAAGAAGAAGACAATTAGGCCTATATTTCTATTGTGGCTCAAACACTCAACCTAAAAACTGCATTATATGTCCAGGAAAAGCCAGGGCTTAGAGGATAAGAGAGGAGACCTTCTAAGCACGGCCACTACTGATACTCCTCATCATACTAAAATTGTTTGAAAATTGTCTTACGTTCCGGACATGATGACTTTGCAAATGGGTCAATAAATCACACATTAAAATATACGAAAGTGCATATTTTTGCTGACAGGTGGGGTTGAAAGGTATAACTCTGGTTATTTGGCTGGATATGGCAGACATGGGCACTGAGGACTGTACTGTAGTTAACAACATGGTAACTGATGACATAGATACAACCTTTGCTAGCCATATGCTGTACATTAATAAAAATACAGTCAGATGCGCCTATTATTAGAAAATACAGTGTATCAAACTGATGTCTCAGGGATACCCCTAAAAAATAGTAGTGAATATAAAGTGTATAAATATCTGTGTTTAAAAATATAACAAACAAATATCAATGTCCATATGGTTTGATATGTACAAACTTTTACTGCATTTGCAGTCTTGATGTAAATGTCCACACTCAAGGAGTATTATGTAGATGTCTCCAGGCAGCAGAACTTGTTCCAAGGGTAAAATTGGCCAATTACACGATCTGTGAATATGAAGGAGAGAAGAGGCGCCAAATAGTGTGTACCGTATGATTATAAGCAGCAAACCCCCAGATTACGACTACTACTTACTAGATATTCAGCACTTGATAAGTGCCACAAAGACCTTCTGAACAATTAGAAGCTGTCCAACAAGCTGATCCAGACCATCCGTTCCTCCAATTGAGAACTGTAGAAGTGAAACATAAAAACACAGGCACCACAATAGTGTGTATCAGTGTGTAAAATAGCTCTCACGCACAACGAGGAGATATACTCACAATGTGGCAAGCACTTGATAAGTGCCACAAAGACCTCCTGGACAATTATCAGCTGTCCAGACCACTGGTTACTCAGGCAAATCCCAGCAGTTTCCGTATAAAAGGAGCAGGGAATCAAGTGTACTGTCACAATAAATATAACGTCACAATACACGACGTGTGGCAATAATACGTTTAGCTTTATGCATTTATTATCGCCAGCAAATTACACTGCCATTAACTATGATACCTCTTATTGGACAATAATGAGGGTGTACTTTACCAAGCCCCTCATATTGACCTATCGGAAATCTGCCGTTTTTTAGAGGTTCTGATTGGTTGTTCACGTTATTGGTTGTTCACGCATGCGCTCCTTGTCGAGCCAGACGCCGACTTGGGCTTTATAAGCTGTCTTATTGTTATGTCGAATTACACCTGATGAAACTGTCATAGATACCAGGAAACGCGTTGTGGATAATTTGCTTTTAAATAAATTTAGTCATTTTCAGTAACACGGCTTTTTATAGAGATTGGTTTGTCACTTTTAACTGCTATATTTGGGACATTATATTTATTGTGACAGTACACTTGATTCCCTGCTCCTTTTATAGGGAAACTGCCGGGATTTGCCTGAGTAACTAGTGGTCTGGACAGCTGATAATTGTCCAGGAGATCTTTGTGGCACTTACCAAGTGCTTGCCACATTGTGAGTATATCTCATCGTTGTGCGTGTGAGCTATTTTACACACTGATACACACTATTGTGGTGCCTGTGTTTTTATGTTTCACTTCTACAGTTCTCAATTGGAGGAACGGATGGTCTGGATCAGCTTGCTGGACAGATGCTAATTGTTCAGAAGGTCTTTGTGGCACTTACCAAGTGCTGAATATCTAGTAAGTAGTAGCCGTAATCTGGGGGTTTGCTGCGTATAATCATACGGTACACACTATTTGGCACCTCTTCTCTCCTTCATATTCTTATATGCTGAACATGAACACACGTCAAGACTTTTTTTTGACAATTTTCTCTGATGAAGCATCTGAAAGCACACAGGGAGATTTAAAGAGACAGTTAAAAACTCTGGAACAGGCTCTCACTAATGATCTAAGGTTCATGTAGAATGTAGATGTAGTTGCCTTTCAAAAATATACAAAGGATACCAAGGGGTCTACGCATTAAAAAATACCCATCTTTCCAGTTTGATGATGAGGAAGATATGGAGGCTCTCACTGAGTGCTCCTTCAAATTAATAAACATCAACAGAGACAAGGAAAATAAGCATAAGATTTTAAAAACATCTAAAAGCAGTCCCAATTTCCTAACACATAAAAATTATGTGAAAGCAATAATCAAAAAATTTGATTAGGAACAAGCAACTAGAAAAAGTAACAAGTTCAACAGGGACAAGGAAGATTATGAAAATAATCGGGCTGCAGTAAAAAGCAACAATGGGAAAACAAACTAAGAAGAGGCAACAAAAATAAAAACATGGGCCAAAGTTCAAGATCAAAAAAATCTGATCAGCCTGCACCAAAATCTATACTAAAGAAAAAAGATAAGAGAAAAGTGGTATTTTAAACATCAGAAGAAGAATCAACCGATGCAGACAGTTTGGGGTTCAGATAGCTCCCTCTCTTCCTGTTCATCAGCATCTTCCTCTGTTATATCCTCTCCTTTTTCGTTTTTTTTTTAAGGAATCATCCACGGACAAGGCAGAAGAACCGGTAGTCCGCCCAAAGACACTCAGTGTATTTCAGAAGGGAAAGCAACAAGGAAGAGGAGAAGAAAACATCAAAGGAAAACACAAGAAGAACAAAGGGATGCACAACTTCCCAAAATAAACCATCAAGCAAGTTGGACTGAATATTTATTTATCTAAATATACTCTGTCAGAAAGTGAATAAAGTGTTCTTGGTAAAGGGCTAGAGTTTGCCCCCACTAATAAATTCCCCACCCCTTTAAAACACTAATAGATGTGAACAAATTGATTTGCAAACTGACATTTAAGAGGTTTTTTGCATTAAATGATAACAGTAATAATGAATCAAATGAAACTATTCTAAGTCAAAAAGTTAAGATGCAGTGATTCCTTCACTGAATTTTGAAGACTCATGTACAGCAGCCTCTTTGATAGACCTTTACAGTGGAGAACTAGAATGTACCACGACCACAGATTTAGTGAGGTCACATTTTATCCAAAACAATGCCGTGGCCCACTGATCAAAGCCTACCAGAAGGTTGTACAAGATGAAATTCTTTCTTTGGACACCAATTATAAAAGACATACCTCCAATTATAATCTAAGTTATCATGAACATATTGCTATACAGTCTCTTAAAAACAATAAAGAAATAGTGATACGTAATTCAGACAAAGGAGGCAATATAGTGATACTAGATAAAGGTAACTATTTCAAAGAAGCGTTCAGACAATTATCTGATGAATCAGTTTACACAATCCTACATCAAGCTTTAGAAAGAAACTACTGCATCTAGTATATTATGGAATTGCATTGGGAGTCTTTGCTGAATAAGATATTAGTACATTGGTCCCTGAAAATCCACCCACCCCTATTTTTTATCATGTACCAATGGTACATAAAGACAATCGGTCCCTGCCAGGTAGGCCGATTGTCTCAGGCATAAGTTCTTTATTTGAACCTATGGCTGAATGGCTAGACACCATTACAACCATTGGTATAAAAACTATTTAAAAGATTATGACACTCATCAAGCAGGCGCAGCAAGCAGGAAGGTGAAGCCATGATGGTAGGAACTAGAAGAAGGCAAAGTTCCGATTTCGAATAATATCTGCTCGAAATCTATTTGGTAACAACCTAAAGCCTGTGGTTAAAGCCATTGTGGGACATGAAATCTTCACCACACATATACAACGAGGGAATAACCCCGTATTTAATGATATATTCTTTATTGAATTCCATCAAAAACTCAGTGAAGTCCTTCACAATGCCGTCATCATTAAGCTGGAAGCCCATTACAGACGCCACAGAAGAACGGCCATCTTCCCCACTGTGTGACGCACTAAAATTTCTAGGACCAGGATCTCCTCTACCAGTCTAACTGGCTCCTGTTTAGCTTTGTAATCAGACAAGTAACCCTCATGGCTGTATCGGTGGCGGTCAGAAATGCACTAGCAGATTTACTAACAAAAATGGAGACGCACTTCCCGGATCTCAGACATGAGATTTTAGTTATATCTTCTCCAGCGCTTTCAGATGTCAAGCAGTGCTCCTCAGATATATCATCCTCACGGGGTAGTATACCTACATTGAAGACTCCAGTAGAAGACTGGCAACAGGGGAACTCGGCTCCATCCACAGCTTCATTTTCAGCTACGGGTCCAGAGTTGTCTAATAGGCAGGAGATCCCTGAGCTGCTGACACCATCTCGTAAGGAGAATAGACCGAACTTACTTGGGCTAATTAACATCTGCCGCACTCTCACAGAGACTCAGCTTATTACCAATGCAAAACACCCGCGTATGGTAAAGAAATCATTTGAGATCCAGGAAATGGTCTTTAAGTCTTTTTCCAGCACTGTAGCTGCATCTTTATTGGAACTAATACCAAACAACCATGCCTCTTTTGCAAAGGTGGTAGCCAGTTTTTTTAACTACTGCGGAACTGGTGAAGTCATCGCCTAGGCTGGGCATAGGATAAGACTCTCTTATCAGCACTAGGCAGTGCATGGTCTGCTTGATTAACCCCTGGATGACCAGTAGTTCAAATGACTGATGTCCTTATGATATTCTTGATGCAGACCTCCCAACAATGACTTTCGGACTCCTTAACTATCTGCACCTAAGCTCCTATAACCCATAGTTTCCTGCAAGAGACACGCCAACACCAGTTAATATTTTAAGTAGATCTTAATAGCTGCCTTGTATTCTTCATTTTACTATAGTCCAAAGCTCCCTTACTGTTATGTTGGACGTTTCTCTTTACAACTCCATAGGTTCATTCTCTATTTTGTTATTGTCAAATCTGTTGCTGTTCATAATACTTTATGCAATTAGACCTGGACATGCTTAATTTGTATATATATAATTATGGTAATCTAACCTTCCTTTTCTTGTTAACCACTTATCAACTTACTGCATATAATATACATTTTACACTGGGGATTCTATGCTCAGTTAACATCTTGATAGAAGCTTATAGCGGTTGGAAGCTGAATACCATATAATTGGATAATATTTGCACACCAGGTCTTAGTACTACTGTAACTTATATTGATATAACTAATTCCATATTAACATGTGTTGCATTAATTATTTCCATGGTGTTCTTGCTGCTATTAATCATGTGCAGCAATAGCCGCTTGTATCTCTTGTTTAAGCTATATTTAACCTCAATTGTATATTCATCTACTCAGGTTTTTATATTGGGTTCTTAGAGTAGGCTCTAGATACTTCAAAACAATAGTGGTGTTTATAACGTTTCCCTTGACTTAATGCTTACAACTAATCAGCAATGAGAAATGCTTACCCGATCAGCTCAGTATTATTTTAACACTCTTACGTGGCCTCTAATAAATATCTACTTTATAGCCTCATGTGCCGTTATCTTAGGAGGTTAATAATTAATAAGAGAGAAAGAACAGAAGCATTAATTTGGCACACTTGGGTGGATAATCATCTCATTCATATATATTGGGTAATGGCAGTATGTGTAGTGTGGATTTATTTAAAACTTAACATTTATTATATACAAAAAATAAAATATTTCTAGTGTTGTGGACCATGCCACTGGGAATACACTTTCTGTAGCTCAAAAAACAAACAATAGTACTATAAATGAAAAAAGAAAAAAACACAATATTTGTAGTATAAAAGAAATAGCACTGTATGCTCTCTGGGTTGGAGAAGATCTCCTTAGTACCACATTATAAATAGAATAGGAGGAATTAATAAATTATAAATATTGTTGCTATAAACATGAACCGTAGCTGATTGCAGGGATAGAATGTGGAAAACGCTATTATTATAACCAGCTCATCTATTGCCTAAGATAAGTAATCCTAAATTATCTGTTTCCACAACCCCCTGTTATCCACTCGGTTACACTAATAAACCTAAGTAGGTGTCCAAAAGTTGGACCAACAGTTTAGCCAAAATTAACTTATTATTTTATATTTCCCCCCTTAAAAATTATCGTTAAACCCTATTATCAAGAGAGATGCAGTGCAAACGGCCTAACGCGCGTTTCGCATCAGCTTTTTCAAAGGCTAACCCGATCATCACCCGGGGTTTCCTTAAAAGAGGTCATTGACCAATCCGTAGCGGTTGTTTTGATTGACGAAATTCATCTGCCAATCACGTATAGCCATCCGTGATTGGCTAGTGCAGAGGGCGTGTGCCGTTCGCCCAATGATATGCGGGCATGGAATGACGTGGGCGTGAATACGCCCCCACTGTCACACATCCCATATTCCGCTATTGATGCGAACGGCAAAGTAAGAGGGAGATCTAAAACAAGAATTGTATTAAAAATGTGTTATTGCGATGACTCGGTCTCACGGGCAGCAACTTTTAGTCAAGTAGAATCAGAAATACCGGTGTTCAAATCACTCATACATTATTATATACATAACCTCACAATTTTCTATTACTCCATCATGTGCATCTGTAAGTGCAATTATAACGAGGTTATTGTGTAACGGGTATTAATAAAATCCCTATGGTTAGACCGGCTAAATGTGTAATTCACTACAACTCAGGATTTTGTTAAAGTGTTAGAAACACCCTCATCTATGTATGCTTAAATTAACAATTAAGTAGATAGTTATAGACACAATAAAAATTAATGTCAAATTGGGAAACTGGAGTATATTATGATTCATAATTAAAGTTACATGATTGTAGGTACACAGTGGCCACATTCTCTCATTAGGGAGGTCAGAAATGACATACCCCATAATTTTAACCACACAGAGTTTATATATATATATATATTGTGTGTAGTCCTCACTGTCAAGGAAAGAGGGAGAGAGAAAATGAAGGTCCAAAGTAAGGGGTACCTTAAAAATTATTAAATAGGAACTATTGGTTCTCACAGAAACTCAATATATGGTTCTTTGTATCAACAGTAATACATATCAGTGAGTATTATCCAGATTGATTGCCAGACAAGTATTAAATTTTGGCATTCTGTGACCACTTCAAAATGACATATCTATTAAAGGATAAGCATTTGTTTTCTTCGATATCCTTATAATTTTATTTAAGAACAGTGAATGTCCTACACATTAGCCTTATAAAGTACTAAGAAAGTGGCCCAGGTCTGCTGCTCATACACCTTATAATTGATTATTCCAGAAATGCACTAAAGGTTAACATTTCATTCAGTCCATTTGGGCTCATGGTCTGTAGTCTAAAGATCCATTTTGTCTCTGCTTTAAGGAGTGCATTCTCCATGTTTCCTCCTCTTATTCCTAAAGAGACCTTCTGTAGGATCCAACTTCGTAGTTCTGGTTTACTTTCATGTTTGTCCATAAAGTGTCTTGCCACCGTAGTCAATTTTTTATCATGTTCCAAATCATTTTTGGCATTTTTGATGTTACATATGTGTTCTCCTAAGCGTCTCCTGAATTCACGTGTCGACATCCCCACATACTTTTTATTGCAATTACATTCAATACAATAAATGATGTTCTTACTCCTACAATTAAAGAAGTCGTTCACGAATATCGTGCCAGAGGGAAAGATACTCATCTGTTTTACATTTAGCATATATGGACAGAATTTACAAGTCCCACATGCATATGTTCCCTTGAAATCCTTTCTTTTTTTACTGGTTTTTTTCACAAAGTGACTCCTAGTTATCTTATCCCTAATTGTAGGGGCTCGTCTCCAGCTCATTGCTATTTTATCCCCAATACACTTGGATAAATCATCATCCGTTTTCAGGATATGTACATGATTATTAAGAATATCCCTTATTTCCTTATGCGCTGTATTGAAGGTGCTGACGAATCGAACTTTATTATCCGTAGTGGATTTCAATTTGGGTTTTAGTAGTTGCAATCTATCAGTATGTAGTGCTCTATGATATGCTTTTTTAAGAGTACTGTTAGGGTATCCCCTAACTTTTAGTCTCTTCTTCATTTCCTTTGCCTGATTTTTAAAAATCATTAATGTCAGAACAATTACGTCTTAATCTAAGAAATTCCCCAAAGGGAATAGCTCTCTTAGTGGCTGGGTGATGAGCACTCTGGAAACTTAATATCGAATTCGTGGCTGTTTCTTTTCTATAGAGGTCTGACTTGATTCGACCAAACATATCTCTCGATATTTTTAGATCCAGAAATGTTACACTTTTGTGATCAATTTCATAAGTTAGACGTAGATTCAGGTGATTGGTATTAAGGATTCCAATGAATTCTTTGAACAAGGTTATTTCTCCCTTCCATATCAGGAAGACATCATCTATGTACCTGAGCCATAGGACAATGTTGTCCGCAAATTGGTCCATATTTGGTCCGAAAACAAATTCTCGCTCCCACCATTTAAAATATATATTAGCATAGGTGGGGGCACATGCTGTGCCCATCGCTGTTCCCCGAACTTGCAGGAAGAATTTGTCATTAAAAGTGAAAAAGTTGTGGCTCAGTACAAATTTGAGTAATTTTACAATGAATAGGTTTTTAGGGATATTCTCAGTTGTTTCCATTTGGAGAAAATAGTTGACTGCATGGCAGCCCCACTGATGTTCAATTGATGTATAAAGCGACTCCACGTCACAAGTTGCTAAGAACATATCATCTTCCAATGTCATGTCTTCTATTTTACTCAGGACATCCATCGTGTCCCTTGTATATGAGGGAAGTGTTAACACAATGTTTCTTAGTCGTAGGTCCAAGTATCTAGATGCCTGTTCACAGAGGCTACCAATTCCTGCCACAATTGGTCTGCCAGGTGGTGTCATTTTATTTTTATGTATCTTTGGTAGTAAATAAAAAGTGGCAGTTTTTGGGTTATCCACCTTCAGGAATTTCACTTCTTTCTCATCTATCAGGCTATCTTTTTTAGCATCATTGATTAGAGTTTCATATAGTTTCATGTAATCACCACTTGGGTTGCTCCATAAAAATTTGTAGCAGTTTGTGTCTCCTAGCTGTTTCATAGCTTCAGTGATGTACATGTTTATCGGCCAAATAACAATATTGCCTCCCTTGTCAGATGGCTTTATGACCACATCGTCCCATTTTTGAATGTCATTTAATGCCTGCTCTTCTACTTTATTTAAGTTATTGTAGTCTTTCTCTCTCAGATTCAGAATATCCCTGCAGACTACTTTTAGAAATATATCAATCTGTGGATATATAGAGATCTGTGGCATAAATGTGGACTTCTTAATCAATTGTTTCCGCCAATCTGGGGTGTCTGTTATTGCCGGTTCATTATCCTCTAATAGTGTCACAAGATCTATAATGGCTTGTGTTTCCTGATCACTATCATTATGCTTTGTGTACATTTTCCTGAGTGCTAGTATTCTGGCAAAAAGATTAATATCTTTAATTATTTCAAAGAAATTTAATTTATTTGAAGGGGAGAAAGATAGCCCTCTACCAAGTACGTTCTTATGCTCAGGGGATAAAATCCTATCAGACAGGTTTATTATTTCTAGCGTGTCTGTGTTCACCATCTCGGTCGTCTCGACCAATCCTCCCTGGTTTTGTCGTTGTTCCTGTACCCCCATCTGGTTCTGTTTCTCAGATTGAGTTCTGGTCTTGCCCCCCCTTCTTTTTGTTTTTCTTTTTCTTTGGGTTTGCCTTCTCTCTTGTTTTTTGAAAGAAGAATTTGTCTATCGTTTGCACTGAGTACTAATAATGTTCTGCCTGAAACTCCTTCTACTCCCTCCTCTCCTGCTGAGGATTCGTACTCTGACGTAGAAACATCTTCCCTATTTATTTTGGATGGGACTAAGTTTCTCCTACGCCTGGGATTTCTTTCATCCCAGGTAAATATTAAGTTTTAATTAAATCCACACTACACATACTGCCATTACCCAATATATATGAATATTTTATTTTTTGTATATAATAAATGTTAAGTTTTAATTAAATCCACACTACACATACTGCCATTACCCAATATATGAGTACAGTGCTATTTCTTTTATACTACAAATATTGTGTTTTTTTCTTTTTTCATTTATAGTACTATTGTTTGTTTTTTGAGCTACAGAAAGTGTATTCCCAGTGGCATGGTCCACAACACTAGAAATATTTTATTTTTTGTATATAATAAATGTTAAGTTTTAATTAAATCCACACTACACATACTGCCATTACCCAATATATATGAATGAGATGATTATCCACCCAAGTGTGCCAAATTAATGCTTCTGTTCTTTCTCTCTTATTAATTATTAACTATCTCATGGCATTAGGCACTACCTTGTCCTTTACTCAGGTATAATAGGATTTAGGTCTGAGGATTTTCTATCTCCAGTTCCTTCCCACCTTTCCCTTTAGGTTAAAAGGGAAACAATCGTTATCTTAGGAGGGCCTTTTAGGAATACCATGATCCTTAACATATGGATCTACACTATTTCAGAGCGGTAAGAGACACACAAGTTGCACATGCCCCTAACCTGGAGCTTGTGGGCCCCTGTTTCTGGCGAGTCTTCAGACTCGCCAGAAACACAAATTATGAAGCAGCGGTCTAAAGACCGCTGCTCCATAACCCTGTCCGGCTGCTCTGACAGTAATCGCCGGAAATCAACCCGATCGAGTGGTGGCTGATTGGCCGCAAGTCTGCAGGGGGCAGCGTTGCACCAGCGGCTCCTGTGAGCTGCTGGTGCAATGTTAAATGTGGAGAACGTATTGCTCTCCGCATTTAGCAAGGTGTTGCGGACCTGAGCCGCACTGTCGGATCGGGTCCGCAACACCTTTGATAAATAGGGGCCCATGTCTCATTTTATATATGTCAATTTACTTAGTTACTATTTATCACTCATATAGCTTATTAGTATAATACCCTTTATTTAATTTACATTTAGTAAATTCAGTGTTATAGCCCAGGTATAAGTGGCAAGCCCTGTGATCTACTATTCAATATTTTATGAGCCTTTCCATGTTCAACACAGTCCAAGTCTCATAATAAATAGAGACTATTGTGAGCCCTGTGGAAGCCCCTAGTAATCCCCACCCATTACTCCTTCACTGCTCCAACCGGATTCCCCTTGTGTCTGCACGCCTAAAAGAGTAACTTTTATGTTAAATATACCTCTTGTTAAAGGCTTGGGGCCCTTTGCTGCTTTATAGTAAGAGAAGAAACTCTACACTCCGTTATGGCTCACCTCCCTTAAGTTGCACAAATGACTCAGGAGTGGTCCCCTTATATCTCACTAAATTTAATTAATTATGTTCCATGCTATTGTGTCTACTCACTTCCTGAGTCTCCTATAAGCCCAGGCTATGGCACACTGTTGGTATATATGATACATGATGACAGGGAATAAAATATATCTCAGCTCTCCTCCTCTATATGCAACACAAATAGGAGATATTTGCTCTTGCTCTGCACTCACATTGTTTAAAAGCCCAAAAGTATTTCCCAGTTTTCCACCTTAACTAACTCCGCCCCCCTCCTTTTCCCTTACCCCATTTTGAGCGGCTCTCGCCCGCTGATTTTCCCTTCCCAAAAACACCAAAATAGCTAACCCCCCCCTTGCCCCATCCTTTTTAGAATAGATTACCTAATACATGATCTTTATAGCAATGAGGGGACCATCTTTCTTCTACATTTAAGATAAAACTGAGGTTCTGTTAAACTCTATGCGAAATTCTCACGGACATACTAGCTTAAAATGTTTTAGACTACCATTCCCACTTACTAGATCCATTTCATACATCCCTTTCTCATCTCTCGGACAGGTAGAACTATAGGTTAACCTATATACTATGCAGGCACAGTGTTTATACCTGACCAGTGATTTACGGATCCCATTTCTACAGTTTTTACTGCCTAAGATTTGTGATTCGTTTATCGGCTAAGGATGTATGTATTATCACATTGTTATTTTTGTTTACGTGTGAATATCGTTAATTCTTTCATAACCTCAATAAAAAATGTATTTAAAAAAAAAAAAAAAAAGGATTATAACCACCTATTAGATATAATAGATCAAATAGAGTGGAAAGTGGGGTATTCATGGATGGTGGTAGACATAATTTCTTTATACGCATGTATCTCGCAACATCTTGGTGTGCAGGCAGTAGACTATTTCTTACAGAGTGAATTGAATATGGAGCCAGCAGTAAGATGTTTCATTTGTGATGTACTCCAGTTCCTACTATCACACAATTTATTTATGTTTGATGGTGATTATTTTCTACAAACGTGTGGTACAGCAATGGGGACAAAATTTGCCCCTGCATTTGCAAACTTGTTTGTGGCTTGGTTGGAACTAGAGTAACGCTACATTGATGATTTACTATTTATTATCACTGAACCCATATATAACCATAGATTTGAAGGCTATTTGAATTATCTAAACAAAAATAGGGTTGGGCTAAAATTTACAGGGGAGTTTAGTAGAGAACAAGTAAATTATTTAGATTTAACTTTAAAAGGCAATATGGATCAGATTAATACAAGTACATATAGAAAACTCACCGCAGGCAATACCATATTGCATGCCACATCACATCTAAAACATTTCATAAACAGTATCCCAAAGAGTCAGTTCATTCGCCTCAGAAGAAATACAAAATCTATGAAAAACAGTCACTAGAATTAAGAGAAAGACTAAAAGAGGCTACAATTTGGAACACTTGGAGCATAATAGAAAATAAATTAAATCATACCATAACAAATCAATGTTAAAAAGTAACACATTAACTGAGAATTCAATCATCTTCACTACTGAATAGTCTGAACAGTTTGACTCTATAGACAAAATTTTAAGGAAACACCTTCATATATTGAAAGGAGAGGAGATACTAAAAAATAAAATTGACTTTTGTAAATTTGTTCCAAAAAAAACATATACTCTGGCACAAGCCCTGTCACCTAGTTTAGTCACTAGAAAGGATACCTAACAAAAAAACGGGTTATCTAAAAAGGGTAATTTTAGATGTGGTAGTCGAGGATGCATAACATGTAACATAACAATAGGGACCATTTTCAGTTCTACTACAAACAGTAGTTCTCACAACATGAATTTCTTTGTGAATTGTGCTACCAAGTATGTGGTGTACCTACTAACTTGCAAACTATGCAATTTTCAGTACGTAGTGAAAACCTCTAGAGGCTAGAACTAGATACAGTGAGCATGTAAGGGACATAAAAGACTATAATAAAGACTCAGCTGTGGCACTGCATTTTAATAATGTACATTTCACTAGCATAGCAGAAATATGAATACAAATTATTGTCATAGCAACAGTACCAGTCGGGGGGGGGGGGTGACAAAGATTATCTATTGGAGAAAAAGGAACTATATTGGATCCTGAAGCTAGATACTAGAACACCCAAAGGAATTAATAGAGAATGGGATATTAGTTATCTATGTAATTAAGGATGCATAATGTGTAAATAACATTTTCTTATATTTTCTCTTCCCTTCCTATCCCCTCTACCTCCAATTCTTTCCTCTCCTCCCCTATGTACATATATATTAACTACAGCACAGGACACACTTAAATCTAATTAAGACAATTGGGATTGTATTATGTATTAATTAAATCCTATTTAATAAAAATGTACTTAAATGGTGTATTTGTGACAAACACTCTAATTAGTTTTGTTATTGATGTGTTTCACTGTACATTTTTCTTGTAAATGATGTGCCCATTATCATGAATCGCAACAGTTATGTATTTTGTTTTTAATCTGTTTATTTGTATACAAGGGGTAAATCCCATGGTATATAAGTGAGCATACTCCTTATGGTGTTATGTCTATGATTAAGCGTCTGTAGAGGGCGCGAAACGTGTCAGTTAACACTCTGTCCATGCCTGCCTAGCATCTTACATGCATATTGGATGCTACGCTTTTTTTTTATCGATTTTTGAATAAAGTCTAGTTTATACCTTGCTTTTAACCAGCACCTTAAGTCCTTATAACCTTAAGTTTCCTTCAGCACTCTGTTCATGTACAGGCCTTTGTTGATTCCGGGGCCACTGGACATTTCCTTGATCAACATTTCATTATTCAGTCTGGCTTTCCGCTATTACAGAAAACAATGCTTTAAGATCACTACTCTGGATAACACCCCTTTTGGATCCATCTTGATTCAGTTTGAGTCTGCACCCCTTACTATGAATGTGGGAGTATTACATTCCGAACAACTACAGTTAGATGTTATTTACTCTCCTACTCAACCTGTTGTCCTCTGCCTTTCTTGGTTAAGAAGATTGGTCTAAGGGCCAGTTAGCCTCTTGGGGTAAATTATGCTTTCTTTTAAAGGGACAGTCAAGTCCAAAAAAAACTTTCAATTTTCAAATAGGGCATGTAATTTTAAACAACTTTCCAATTTACTTTTATCAACAATTTTGCTTTGTTCTCTTGGTATTCTAGTTGAAAGCAAACCTAGGGAGGCACACAGGGCCGCCACTAGAAATTTTGGGGCCCCTGACTTAACCATTAATCAGGCCCCCCCCCCCTCCTTTACATGTGCAATTTTTGACCAAGTGACTAAAACGTATATGCACTTTATTCTTAAGTGTCTATTTAAACTTGGAAATGTTGTAAAGGTAGTAACATACACTGAAACACACACACACACACTCACACATAAGGATTCACATATAGACACTCTAGAAGACACGCAAAGAAACTCAGACACAGACACCCAAACAGACACTCAGCACTTGTTTACATTGACCTGACAAGTAATGAGGTAAAATACAGTTATGTAAAAAAAAGGAGATTTAGAAAACAAAATATGGAGTTTTGATTATCTTTTTGTAAAGGAAGATGCCAACTAAATGATGACAACAGCATGCAGTGGCTGAAAGGAAGGACCCTGAACTGTCTAAACAATAATTTAAAGATTAAATGGTAGATTGGTGACTTCCGGAAAGGTCTCATTAGTCTCAAAGTCTGTAGAAAGATGTGAATAATCAGTAGTAAGGTCAAAATGTCCTAAAAAGGAACAGACAATGGACACACACACACACAAACTCAAACTTGCACATACACCCAAGGAAACACCAACAGAGACAGCCTCAGAGAACACACAAAGACACACACACACACAGAGAGACAACCACATAAACACAGAAAGACATACATACTGACACCCTCACTGAGACAGCCACAGAAAGCACACAAACGCACACCCTCACATAGAAACACACAGAAAATACACATCCTCACAGAGACATCCACAGAAAATACAGACATACATACACACACACCTTCACAGAGACATCCACAGAAAACACAGACATACACACCCACCCTCACAGTGGCATCCAGAGAAAATACACAAAGACAAACACACGCCCACCTTCACAGAGACACCCATAGAAAAAGCTCAAAGACATATGCACACACCCTCACAGACATCCACAGAAAATGCACAAAGACATACACACCCACCCTCACAGAGATACCAACAGAAAAAAATACATACACACTCATAGAGACACAAACCAAAGCACAAATACATAAACACAGACACCCACAGAAACACTCACAGGAGGAAACATGTATGCACCTTGAATCCCCTAAATCAACAGTGTGTGACATGCATGATAAAAAAAAAAATATGCAGAAATTAAGAGATCACTTTCTAAAGAATCATATTTGTAAATGTGCAAACAAAAATAATTCTGTGAATTCAAAATTGTACATTAATGATCTGGGTAGATGGCAAGAAAAGTACTTTTAAAAGGTTGACATATGTTTGTTTGATATTTTCCCCTACCAAGAGCACCACTTCAAATATAGTATACAAATGTTCCCATCTGTCAGCTGTAGTTGTGGATTTTGAAAATGCTGTACTCTATATGGTCTTGGTGGAACCATAAGCTGTGGTACTCATACCATTAGATCTGGTCAAATGCAGGATTTAAACTTGTTGGTATGCATTTCAAAGTTAAGTCAGCTGTAGTGTAAACTGAACAGCTTTAAGTTAACCTGTCTCATTTTCAACACTGAGCAATCTTAGTCTGAGAGTATAACATGTTATGCAGATGTAAAATTTTTAGATAAAATGCCTCCTTGTATCTGGAAAGTCCTTGCATAAAGGGGCAGTAAACTGGAATGTAATATATATCATTTGTGTATTGAGGAGGAAACATTTCTGCATGATTTCAAATATAGAATTTCTACAGCATTGTCAAATAATCATAAATACACTGCTGCTAAAAAAAATTGTTTTTATGGACCCCTGGCCCCACCATACAACTACTACCACACTGAAGTTACAATCTTAAATTGCACAAAGAAATAAAAAAACATTTGCAAAGTAATTCCTACCTCCTCTGCAAATGAAAGTGATCAGCTGTCTGGCACACTGTACAAACAAAGTGCCAAGTCTGTCTCACACTGTGCATAGTGGTTTAGTGCACACTCAGAAATCCTCTCAAATGCTAATACTTTACTCCTTGTAATAACATGTCCCATTCTCAATTAGCACTCTGCTGTAGTACCCACTGGTGACTTCCAAAATTAAAAAAAAAAAAAATAATAAAAAAAAAAATAATAATTTTTTTTTTAGTTCTTGCCTCATGGGGCCCCCCTAGCCCATTGGGCCCCTGACAGGAGTCACCCCTGTCACCCCTTGATGGCGGCCCTGGAGGCACATATGATCATTTCTAAGCCCTTGAAGGCCGCCTCTATTTTATTTACTTTTCACAGCAGGGGAGAGCAAGCTCATGTAGGCCATATAGATAGCATTGTGATCACGCTCGTGGCTAGTGGCAGACACTGCACTAATTGGCTAAAATGCAACTATATGCAAAATAACTAAAAGTCATGTGATTAGGGGCGGTCAGAAGATGCTTAGATACAAGTTAGTCACAGAAGTAAAAAGTGTATTAATATAACAGTGTTGGTTTTGCAAAAAACTGGGGAATGGGTAATAAAGGGATTATCTATCTTTTTAAACAACAAAAATTCTGGTGTTGACTGTCCATTTAAGTTTAACTAAGGGTACTCCTATAAATCACACTCCTGTAGCTACTGTGCAAACCTCCACAACTGTTCATTCAATTTATGCAGATTATGCTGATGTTTTTGAAAAGAAAATAGCTGATGTACTTCTGCCTCATCGTCCCTATGACTGCAAGATAAATTTTCTTCCTGGTGCCCCACTTCCCAAGGGGAAGACCTACCCACTTTATAAAACCGAAACCAAGGCCATGGCGGATTTTATTCAAGAAAATTTGGACTAATGATTTATTCAACCTTCTTCATCTCCTGCTGGGGCTGCTTTCTTTTTTGTTTCTAAGAAGGATGGAGGTCTAAGGCCTTGTATTGACTACAGAGCTCTGAATCTTATCACAATCAAGAATCACTACTAGATTTGATAACAAGCTGTATGATTCCCTTTAAGATGCCTGTTACTTTATGAAACTCGATCTTCGTGGGGCATATAATCTTGTTCGCATATACCTCGGAGACGAAAGGAAGACTGCATTCAATACCAGAACAGGACATTATGAATACCTGGTAATGCCTTTCGGGCATTGTAATGCCCCTGCCTTTTCCAAACCTTTGTCAATTACATTTTCTATGACATTCTGAGTCACTCTCATTGTATACTTGGGACGAAATTTTCATATTCTCCAAGACCATGAAAGAGCATCATGTATAATTCAAACAAGTGCTTCAACGCCACAGAGACAATCCACTTGTTGCCAAGTTGGAGAAATGCGAATTAGATCAAGTTCAGATCCAGTTTCGTGGTTAAGTTATTTCTAAAGAAGGTTTTGCTATGGATCCTTCAAAGCTTACAGCTGTTTTAGAATTGCCTCAACCTACCACCCTTGAAAAATTACAAAGATTCTTAAGATTCCCGAATTACTATCTTAAGTTTATCAAGAACTTCTCCAAAATCGCTGCTCTACTTAGTGACTTGTCTAAGCATAATAAGGATTGTAAGAATTGGCCCTCAGCTGCGAATTGGCCCTCAGCTGCTGTAAATGCTTTTTCACACTTAAAAAAAGGTCTTTTGCATGGCTCCAGTATTACATCCTGATCTTGATCTTCAGTTTACTCTTGAAGTTGATGCCTCAGAGATAAGTGCTGGTGCAGTTCTGACCCAAAGGGAACCCTCCAAATCCAAAATGCACCCAGTAGCCTTCTTCTCCAATTTTCCTCTCCTGAGAGCAATTACGACATGGTTAATCATGAACTTTTAGCCATTACGATAGCCCTCACTGAATGGTGTTATTGGCTGGAGGTTACCGCAATTCCAAATCAAATCCTTACAGACCTTAAGAATTTGACCTATCTAGAGACTGCTCACCGACTCAATCCAAGACAGGCAAGATGGGTTCTCTTCCTTTCTCGTTTTAACTTTGTGGTTTCTTATCTTCCTGGGACCAAGAACAAGAAGACTAATGCTCTCTCCCATCAATTCCTTTAGTCTAAGGAAAGTTCTGAAACTCTTATAAAACATATCATTCAACCCTCCTGTGTTCTGAGTCAACTCAATACGACTCCTATACAGAGGTTACAGCTAACATAAAATAGGAGACAGCCCGGGGCTCCTACTGATTCCGACATCTTTTTTGTGCCTCCGAATCTCCACACTCCTGTAATGTCCTAGGCTCATGACAGCAAGTTTTCCGGGCACCATGGCCTGGTGCGAACCTTTTAAGTTCTTTCAACATGTTTGGTGGCCCACAATGAAGTTTGATACTCATGAGTATGTCAAAGTCTGTCAGACCTCTGCTGTTAACAAAACCCCTCGCTCATTACCTTATGGGTTGCTCCAACACTTGTCCATATGTAAACAACCGCATGGTTTTTATAGTAAACCTACCTCCTTTCAATAAAAATACTGTCATTTGGGGGCGGAGTCAGCAGTGAAGAGAGATGGACGTGTCTTACTGACCTCCGTCTACATCTTCTGCTATTTTTATTTTATCCTATATCCCGCACTTCCCCAGTCTTGCCTATACACCAGTAGCATCATTTCCACCAAGAGTCGGCAGTTTCCTGAGAGGCGGCTTTGAGGGGCCGCAATTTGCCACCAAGGAGCCGTTCAAGAATATCTGCGACTGTTAGCCTGCAAGCCGGCCACACTACCTTCTTAGGGAACACCCGAGAGACACTAAGGCAGAGAACCCCAGCGACTTTACTCCACTCTGGACAGGCCTGAATTTAGGCCCTAGTGGGCATTCGGACCACACCATACCACGGAGGAACGGTCTCCTGAGGCTTGAGGCCTACAAGTGGCGAGAAACAAACCGCCATCATAAGCGTCACGCACATATAATAGTCACGACAGTGCCCCAGTACCACCATAGTCGGGAGTATAACTTGTTTCCATATACACTGTACACGTGGGTTGTTTCGACCTTGGAACATAGCCCAGTCTACATAAGCTAAGGCGCAACACTAGCACAGCTGAAGCCTTACTCACTAATCTACTCTATATTAGCCTCTTGCTAAGAGAAACTGACCATGAATTACCCTAATGCTTATTTAGCCTTACACAGGGGTAGAAAACAAGACTCTTAAAGGGACATAAAACAAGTTGGGATAGAGACAAAATAATACAATATGTACTTTAATTACTTTACCTGCAAATTTATACTGCAGTGCCTCGCCATTAACCCTTTCTTTTCAGTTTCAGAATTTTAAAGCTCTAACTCCCGCCACACAATTCCTTTTATGGCTGTACCCATATCTTTTGTTGTTTTGGTAAAATGCAGAAGTGAATAGGGATTATCTGTTGGAGCATGCCTAGAAGCTGTGAACTCAGTTAAAATACAATGTCTGTGTCTAAACACTGATAAGAGGGGTGGAGTTAGCTGCTCCAGACAGCATAGCTATGTAACTAATTTTACTTAATTTTGAAAATTATTTTAAAATACTTGCCAGCAATTTTTAAGCAAATTTTTTATGCAAACTATTTTAAATCAATTAGCCCTTTTAGGATATGCACAGATCTCAACCTGTTTTATGGCACTTTAAACTAGGCCTGACCACGTGGCTGATCTTGTTCAGACATGCGCTGAGCGCTTATAGTGCATAACTCCCCTGCGCATCCCAAGCTATTGATAGACACCAGAGGGTTGGGGCTCCACTGCGGTGTTGAATAAGGACACAGCCCACAATGGATTTAAAGACACCCAGCACCGCCTGGGCCTACACACTTGAAACTAAGCGGGCTTCTAATACCACTCAAGACTACACACATACACTGATCTGGGCCAGAGCTTCAACACTGCCCTTTTGTAGTACCCTAGGGGCCTGCTGAACTCTTGATTAACTAAACTGATGTCCAACTAGACTTACACCTCAACGCCAGGCCTAGACCCTTGGCTCGCAAATGCAACAATTGGGCCTCTCACTAAGTTCCTTTAACGTGTAATAAGAACTGCACTTGGAAGCCTCCATTCCTTTCGGAACAGAGTGATTGTAGTATTGGCCCCTCTCCACTGCCTATCTACTGTCTCCTAGTGAGCATTGCCAGCTTTCCCACCTGTATGTCGCCCTAAATGGGTACGTCCCTACAGGGGGGTCTAGTTACCAAACTCTTACCTCATGGCCTCTCTGGCTTCTAACCTGAGAAATATGTCTTATCTACAATGAAACCTTAACATCTACTAGTAGACCCTGGCTTGAATTTTCCTAACAAACACACAACTACTGCTCTTGTGAGTGAAGACGCCAAACCACCTGCTCATACCAGAACAATTACTCTGAACCTACGCTCCTTGTGGGACTCTGCTCTTGAAAAGACGGTACACAACCAGCGTAAGAAGGCTAAACTACCACATACACAAAGAAAATCTGTTATGGACCATTTCACCTTAATCAGGCACAAACAGAGGACTCAGATGATGACCTTTTAGATTCACAGGTCCCAACTGAAAATATATTACGAGCCTCCTTGGCTATGCCAGACAACAATACCTCAACGCCTATGGACTCACAAGATCCACTGCTAGACACTATCAAATTATTATTGGCTGGTCACCACGAGTCCCTTACCAAAATATTTGATAAATCATGTGCTGAACTGAAGAGAGACATAGCCTCCATAGGAGAGAGGACAGATGCTCTTGAAAGAAAGCAGGAAGACCTTATATTTGACCACTCAAATCTGTTGTCCTACTCTGAAAAACTGGTTACTCACATCTCATCATTAGAACTGAAACTGGTGGACCTGGAAGACCGGTCCCGCAGAAATAACCTCCGTATTAAGAGGTATACCTGAGACAGTCACCCCTCAGGATCTGGAACCATACCTACGTGAGCTATTCAGAGAATTAATCGCAGATGCCACAGAAACGGATATGTTAATGGACCGAGCACACAGAGTGTTACACAAGTGACAGACCCATAGTAGTAAGACTTCATTATTTTACCTTCAAAAACAAAATTGCTGAATGTAAATATAAGGGGAAAAACCCTTCCTGAAAAATTCATTAAAGTTTCTTTCCTGATCTTTCAACCCACACCTTGCTACTACGAAGATCCTTCGCTGACTACACAAGAGTGCTAAGAGAGAAAGGAATTAAATATAGATGGAGCTTCCCAGTGAAACTGATTATAACCAAAGATGAGCAACAATATACTGTCTCCACTCAGGAACTAACCAGAATCCTGCTACAGAGATGGCAACTTCTTCCCCCAGACAGTGATTCTTATCCAGAAACATCATCCCGAGCACCGGCGCTCTGAGCAGGGGCACCAGGAATGGGAACCACTCCCTTACAGAACCCCACAACAAAAGAAGAGACCTAATGGTCCACACACACAACCACCCTAAAAACATTGATTGCAGATCTAAGACTGTTTAAAAAAAGTGTCTCTGACTTAAGACAGGCTTTAGTCTTCCTGCCTGAAGTATCCATTGTACGGTATTTAAAGCTTAAAAGTATGTCTTACTGTCATAAATAATAGTTTCTGATGTAAATGTGAAACATGAAGGGCCATTAGGATCCCTTATATGAACTCATATCCCGTCCTGTCTCCATATACTCTCCCCCCTTCCATCTAATGTTTTACATAGTAAGTGCTGCACATCTTATCAATTGCTAAATATATGGAGACCCAAAGTGCTCTTAAAGACTTAGAAAATTCTGAAGTAATGTTGACAAATTAAAATATTGGAATTGGTCATTTCTGGTTAAAATATACAAACTTAGATGTTTGATGTAGATATAGGTCATGTGGAAAACAACTAAATCCCCTGATATAGACCTCTATCCCGTCCTGCCCACACATACTCCCACCCCTTCCCTAGCTACCTGACACCCCCCTAGTCAACACCCTATATAGTAAGTAGTGATGTCGCGAACAGTTCGCCGGAGAACAGTTCCCAGCGAACATAGCTTGTTCGCGTTCGCCGCTGCGGGTGAACATATGGGATGTTCGATCCACCACCTATTCGTCATCATTGAGGAAACTTTGAACCTGTATCTCACAGCCTTCAGACACATTTGAGCCAATCAGCAGCAGACACTCCCTCACAGACCCTCCCAGCTCCTGGGCAGCAGCCATTTTAGATTCATTACGATCCTGCTTTCTTAGTGAGAGGAGGTTTAGTGCTGCTGCTGACATTATAGGGAAATAGATAGCTAGGCTAGTGTATTTAGTGTCCACTACAGTCCTGAAGGACTCATCTAATCTCTGCTGTAAGGACAGCACCCCAAAAAGCCCTTTTTAGGGCTAGAACTTCAGCCCAAAAAGCCCTTTTTAGGGCTAGAACTTCAGTCGGTTTTTTTTTTTTGTATTTGCATTTGCCTGGCTGTCAGCCTGTGTGTGAGGCTCACAGTATATACTGTGATTAGTGCCACCACTGATATCTGCTTAACATTAGTGTACATTTTTTTAAAAAAACTTTTAAATCATTTTGCGAGTGTAATCTAATTTCATTTTCTATCAGGCCTGTGTCTCAGGCTCACACAGAATATACTGTGGTTAATTGCTCTGTGCCAGCCACCACTCATATCTGCAGTGTAAATTTAAACAAAAAAACTTTTAAATCATTTTGCTAGTGTAATCTAATTTCATTTTCTATCAGGCCTGTGTGTCAGGCTTACACAGCATATACTGTGGTTAATTGCTGTGCCAGCCACCACTCATATCTGCTTAACATTATTGTAAATTTTTTTAAAAAAACTTTTAAATCATTTTGCTAGTGTAATCTAATTTCATTTTCTATCAGGCCTGTGTCTCACGCTCACACAGCATATACTGTGGTTAATTGCTCTGTGCCAGCCACCACTCATATCTGCTTAACATTAGTGTAAATTTAAACAAAAAAACTTTTAAATCATTTTGCTAGTGTAATCTAATTTCATTTTCTATCAGGCCTGTGTGTCAGGCTTACACAGCATATACTGTGGTTAATTGCTGTGCCAGCCACCACTCATATCTGCTTAACATTATTGTAAATTTAAACAAAAAAACTTTTAAATCATTTTGCTAGTGTAATCTAATTTCATTTTCCATCAGGCCTGTGTGTCAGGCCCACATCATATAGTGTGTTTAATAGCTCTTTTTTCCACCACTTATATCTGGTGTAACATTAGTGTAAATTTTTGTAAAAATTTTTTTTTACATCAGTCCTCTTCTAGTGTTATTTAATTTTAGTTGCCAGGCCAGCCTGGCTGCCATTAGTGCCAGCCTGTGTGTCAGGCTGCCAGCATATACTGTGCCTATTTCCATCCTCAGTGCCAGTCCACCACTCCTATCTGGTGTAACAGTTTAAATTTTGTAAAAAAAAACTTTTACATCAGTCTTCTAGCGTTATTTAATTTTAGTTGCCAGGCCAGCCTGCCACTAGTGCCAGCCTGTGTGTCAGGCTGCCAGCACATACTGTACCATCACTCCTATCTGTTGTAACATTAGTGTAACTTTTTTTAAAAAAAAAACTTTTACATCAGTCTGCTATTGTTATTTAATTGCAGTTGCCTGTCTGCCAGCGTGTGTGCCAGGAATCATATTTGTTATAACAGTAGTGTAAATATTTAAAATAAAAACTTTTTTTGACTGTGAATCATCAGTCTGCTAGTGCAATTGAATTGCAGTTGCCTGCCTGCCAGCGTGTGTGCCAAGCCCACTTGCCAACTAGTGCCAACAATCATATTTGTTATAACAGTGTTGTAAATATTTAAAATAAAAACTTTTTTGACTGAGAAACATCAGTCATCTAGTGTAATCTAATTGCAGTTGCCTTCCTCCCAGCATGTGTGCCAGGCCCACTTGCCAACTAGTGCCACCAATCATATTTGTTATAACAGTAGTGTAAATATTTAAAAAAATATATTTTTTGACTGTGAAAGATCAGTCTGCTAGTGTAATCTAATTGAAGTTGCCTGCCTTCCAGCGTGTGTGCCAGGCCCACTTGCTGCCAACTATTGCCACCAATCATATTTGTTATAACAGTTTTGAAAATATTTCAAATCAAAATTTTTTTGACTGTGAATCATTAGTCTGCTAGTGCAATTGAATTGCGGTTGCCTGCCTGCCAGTGTGTATGCCAGGCCCACTTGCCAACTAGTGCCACCAATCATATTTGTTCTAACAGTATTGTAAATATTTAAAATAAAAAACATTTAGACTGTGAATCATCAGTCTGCTAGTGCAATTGAATTGCAGTTGTGTGAGTGCCAGGCCCAATAGCCAACTAGTGCCACCAATCAAATTTGTTATAACAGTATTGTAAATATTTAAAATAAAAACTTTTTTGACTGTGAATCATCAGTCTGCTAGTGCAATTGAATTGTAGTTGCCTGCCAGCGTGTGTGCCAGGCAACTTGCCAACTAGTGCCACCAATCATATTTGTTATTACAGTAGTGTTAATATTTATAATTAAAACTTTTTTCACTGTGAATCATCAGTCTGCTAGTGCAATTGAATTGCAGTTTCCGGCCTGCCAGCGTGTGTGCCAGGCCCACTTGCCAACTAGTGCCACCAATCATATTTGTTATAACAGTATTTTAAATATTTTTTTAAAAAACTTTTTTGACTGTGAAGCATCAGTCAGCTAGTTAAATCTAATTGCAGTTGCCTTCCTCCCAGCGTGTGTGCCAGGCCCACTTGCCAACTAGTGCCACCAATCATATTTGTTATAACAGTAGTGTAAATATTCACAATAAAAACTTTTTTGACTGTGAATCATCAGTCTGCTAGTGCAATTGAATTGGAGTTGCCTGCCTGCCAGGCCCACTAGCCAACTAGTGCCACCAATCATATTTGTTATTACAGTAGTGTTAATATTTAAAATTAAAACTTTTTTGACTGTGAATCATCAGTCTGCTAGTGCAATTGAATTGCAGTTGCCTGCCTGCCAGCGTGTGTGCCAGGCCCACTAGCCAACTAGTGCCACCAATCATATTTGTTGTCACAGTACTTTTAATATTTAAAAAATAAACATTTTTGACTTTGAAACATCAGTCTGCTTTTTTGTGTCAGGCTCACAGCGTATACTGTGCCCACTTGCCCAGTGCCACCACTCATAATTTGTTTAATAGTATTGTAAGGGTACATTTTTAAAAAAATGACAGGCAGAGGCAGGCCACCCCGCAGGTGCCGTCGTGGTTGTGGTGCTGTGATTCCTTTAGACCCTACAAATATGCACATTGTTCAGAGGCCAGGTGCCAGGGACGCGAAAAGTTCTGAGGAGGACCTAGTTGAATGGCTAACACAGGACACCCAATCTTCTACAGCTTCCGCTCCTAGTCCTAACCTTGACGCACCATCCACCCCCAGCTGTGCTTTGGGCACCTCTCAAGTGACCAGTACCACTCGCCCGCCTGTCGCCACCACCAACACTAGCACCACAGCCGCTTCACTTGATCTGTCAGAGGAGTTGACACATCAGTTGGAAGAAATGAGTGATGCGCAACCATGATTGACAGAGGATGTAGATAACAGTGATATGTCTCAGTCAGGCAGCATTACAGACATGGAGGTACGGTGTGATGATGATGATGTTGTACCCGCTGCTGCTTCCTTTGTTGATGTGTCAGATACAAGTGAAGCGGTTGATGATGATGTGTCCGTGGATGTCACATGGGTGCTCGTTAGAAGAGAAGAAGAAGAGGGGGAAAGTTCAGATGGGGAGACAGAGAGGAGGAGAAGAAGAAGAGGGGAAAGTTCAGATGTCGAGACAGAGAGGAGGAGGAGGAGACGAGTTGGAAGCAGGGGGAGGTCGTCGCAAGGAGCTAGTGGCACAGTCAGACAGCATGCATCGGCACCCGGGGTCAGGCAGACAGCACGCCAACACCAATCAACGCATGCTGTTGACACCACCAGAATGCCGTCATCGCAGAGCTCAGCAGTGTGGCATTTTTTTTGTGTGTCTGCCCAAAGAAACTGAGTCGTGGGAAGTCCAACACCCACCTAGGGACAACTGCTTTGCGAAGGCACATGGTCTCACATCACAAACGCCGATGGGAAGAACACATGAGTAGAAGCAGCACACAAACTCAAAGCCGCCGCCCTCCTCCTCCTGGTCCAGCATCTTCAGCCACGTCAACCACTGCTGTCCTCCTTGCCCCCTCTCAACCATTCTCCACTCAGTCTCTCTTACGTAGCAGTTCCTGGTCATCTGCCCACAGTCAGGTGTCTGTCAAGGACATGTTTGAGCGTAAGAAGCCAATTTCCCAAAGTCACCCCCTTGCCCAGCGTCTGAACTCTTAGCCCGCCAGCTTTTACCATACAAGGTGGTGGAGTCTGAGGCTTTCCACCGCAGTGGAAGGTACCTGGCCGAAATTTCTTTTCACAAAAGGCAATCCCAAACCTGTACTCGATTGTGCGAAAGGAAGTAATGGCATGTCTGGCACACAGCGTTGGGGCAAGGGTCCATATGACCACTGATAGCTGGTCTGCAAAGCATGGTCAGGGCAGGTATATCACCTACACTGCGTATTGGGTAAACCTGCTGACGGCTGACAAGCATGGAATGCGTGGCTCTGCAGAGGAGTTTGTGACACCGCCACGACTTGCAGGCAGGCCTGCTGCTACCTCCTCTACTCCTCCTACTCCATCCTCTTCCATAACCTCTTCCTCGGCTGAGTCCTCTTCTGCTGCTGCGTCTTGCTCTACATCAACGGCACCCCCCCAGCTCCCCAGGTACTATTCAACATCCCGGATACGGCAGTGTCACGCCGTCTTGGGTTGACTTGCCTGAAAGCCGAGAGTCACACCGCACCAGCACTCCTGTCCGCCCTGAATGCACAGGTGGATCAGTGGCTGACTCAGCACCAACTGGAGATTGGCAAGGTTGTTTCTGACAATGGAAGTAATTTGGTGGCGGCATTGAAATTGGTCAAGTTGACACATGTGTGTAATCTGATTGTACAACACTTTGTGCATAAGTACCCAGGCTTACAGGACGTCCTGAAGCAGGCCAGGAAGGTGTGTGACAATTTCAGGCGTTCCTAAACGGCCATGGCGCACTTGTCCGATATCCAGCGTAGAAACAACCTGCCAGTGAGGCGCTTGATTTGCGACAGCCCGACACGGTGGAATTCAACACTCCTAATGTTCGACCGCCTGCTCCAACAAGAAAAAGCTGTTAATGAGTATTTGTATGACCGGGGTGCTAGGACAGCCTCTGGGGAGCTGGGGATTTTTTTTGCCAAATTAATGGACGCTCATGCGCAATGCCTGTAGGCTCATACATCCTTTTGAGGAGGTGACAAACCTTGTCAGTCGCACCGAAGGCACCATCAGCAACATCATACCATTTGTTTTCTTCCTGGAGCGTGCCCTGCGAAGAGTGCTGATCAGGCCGTAGATGAGCGTGAAGAGTAAGAGTTGTGGTGTCCATCACCACCAGAAATAGCCTTATCAGCATCGCTTGCTGGACCTGCGGCAACGCAGGAAGAGGATTGTAAGGAAGAGGAGTCAGAGGAGAAATGTGGCTTTGAGGAGGAGGAGGAGGAAGACCAAGCACAACAGGCATCCCAGGGTGCTCGTTCCAAAATAAATTAAAAACAATGCTTTACACAGCATATAAGGGTGATGTCACAGCACAACGGGAATCTAACAGGGGAAGAGATGAAATTAATCCTCCTCCCACGACCACGGCGGCAAGGACAGGACGCTTTCCTGACTTGTTGTTGATGGAGGACCTTTATTAACTCCTATGCATCGCCAGAGCCTTTTCGGGATCCAGCCTCAGAGAAAGACTCAACCGACAGGTAGCAGACTACCTAGCATTAACTGCGGATCTCGACACTGAGGAGCGATGGACCCCTTGACTACTGGGTGTGTAGGCTTGACCTGTGGCCTGAGCTATCCCAATTTGCAATCGAACTTCTGGCCTGCCCCGCTTCAAGTGTCCTGTCAGAAAGGACCTTCAGTGCAGCAGGAGGTTTTGTCACTGAGAAGAGAAGTCGCCTAGGTCAAAAAAGTCTTGATTATCTCACCTTTATTAAAATGAATGAGGGATGGATCCCGAAGGGACTGACATTGGGCGATACATTTGAGTAAAAAAGGCCTGATGATGAGATGAGCTGCCTTGGGCTACAAATGGTACACACGCTGGCGTATTTTTTCTTAGAATGCAGGATGACTTGCGTGACTTATCCGCCAACAACTAGTGTTCAAGCCGCAAGGTTTTAGGGCACTTTCTAACTGTTTTACAAACATCAATTTTTATTGCCGCTGCTACAGCAGTGGTGAAACAATACCAAATTTTTCAGGCATTTGGACATGCCTAATTTTTCTGGCCTCTGGTGCTGCACTGTGGCTACAAAACCCAAACCAAAAAAAGGCACATAACAGTGATGAAACTGTTAAGAATAGTACTCAGTCATTAACACCCCACTCATATCTGGTGGCACAGTAGATTGCACGCGCAGTGCACCAAATTTGAAGTAGGAGGACTGACCAAGCATCTTTTTCCATCTCACGGTTCTGAAAAATTATCTATGGGTTCCTAAAAACGATGCCATACCTGTACTGGATTGTTCAAAAGGATGTCATATGTGGTGTTTCATGCTGTTGTGCCTGTTGAGGGTCGTGGACCATCGTATAAAAAGGCTGAAGGAGAACGACCTGTACTGGGTGTCCAAGCATGGTTTTTTGTTCAATTTCCCGGTTCCTAAAATTTATCTCCGGGTTCCTAAAATCAATGCCATATCTGTAATCTATTGTGCAAAAGGATGGCATATGTGGTGTTTCATGCTGTTGTGCCTGTTGGGGGTTGTGGACCATCGTATAAAAAGGCTGAAGGATAACGACCTGTACTGGGTGTCCAAGCATGTTTTTATGTTCAATTTCCCGGTTCCTAAAAATTATCTCTGGGTACCTAAAATCAATGCCATATCTGTAATCTATGGTGCAAAAGGATGGCATATGTGGTGTTTCATGCTGTTGTTTCTGTTGAGAGTCCTGGACCCTCGTCTAAAAAGCCTGAAGGAGAACGACCTGTATGGGGTGTCCAAGCATCTTTTTCCATCTCCCGGTTCCTAAAATGGATGCCATACCTGTACTCTATTGTTAAAAAGGATGGCATATGTAGTGTTTCATGCTGTTGTTTCTGTTGAGGGTCCTGGACCCTCGTCTAAAAAGGCTGAAGGAGAACGAGCTGTACTGGGTGTCCAAGCATCTTTTTCCATCTCCCGGTTCCTAAAAATTATCTCCGGGTTCCTAAAATCGATGCCATACCTGTACTCTATTGTTCAAAAGGATGGCATATGTGGTGTTTCATGCTGTTGTTTCTGTTGAGGGTCCTGGACCCTCGACTAAAAAGGCTGAAGGAGAACGACCTGTACTGGGTGTCCAAGCATCTTTTTCCATCTCCCGGTTCCTAAAAATTATCTCCGGGTTCCTAAAATGGATGCCATACCTGTACTCTATTGTGCAAAAGGATGCCATATGTGTTGTTTCATGCTGTTGTTTCTGTTGAGGGTCATGGACCCTCGTCTAAAAAGGCTGAAGGAGAACGAGCTGTACTGGGTGTCCAAGCATCTTTTTCCATCTCCCGGTTCCTAAAAATTATCTCAGGGTTCCTAAAATGGATGCCATACCTGTACTCTATTGTGCAAAAGGATGCCATATGTGTTGTTTCATGCTGTTGTTTCTGTTGAGGGTCATGGACCCTCGTCTAAAAAGGCTGAAGGAGAACGAGCTGTACTGGGTGTCCAAGCATCTTTTTCCATCTCCCGGTTCCAAAAAATTATCTCAGGGTTTCTAAAATCAATGCCATACCTGTGTACTCTATTGTGCAAAAGGATGGCATATGTGGTGTTTCATGCTGTTGTTTCTGTTGAGGGTCCTGGACCCTCGTCTAAAAAGGCTGAAGGAGAACGACCTGTACTGGGTGTCCAAGCATCTTTTTCCATCTCCCGGTTCCTAAAAATTATCTCCGGGTTCCTAAAAATCGATGCCATACCTGTACTCTATTCTTCAAAAGGATGGCATATGTGGTGTTTCATGCTGTTGTTTCTGTTGAGGGTCCTGGACCCTCGTCTAAAAAGGCTGAAGGAGAACGAAGTGTACTGGTTGTCCAAGCATCTTTTTCCATCTCCGGGTTCCTAAAAATTATCTCCCGGTTCCTAAAATGGATGCCATACCTGTACTGGATTGTTCAAAAGGATGGCATATGTGGTGATTCATGCTGTTGTTTCTGTTGAGGGTCCTGGACCCTCATCTAAAAAGGCTGAAGGAGAACGAGCTGTACTGGGTGTCCAAACATCTTTTTCCATCTCCCAGTTCCTAAAAATTATCTCTGCGTTCCTAAAATTGATGCCATACCTGTACTCTATTGTTCAAAAGGATGGCATATGTGGTGTTTCTGTTGAGGGTTCTGCACCCTCGTCTAAAAAGGCTGAAGGAGAACGACCTGTACTGGGTGTCCAAGCATCTTTTTCCATCTCCTGGTTCCTAAAAATGATCTGCGGGTTCCTAAAATCGATGCCATACCTGTACTGGATTGTTCAAAAGGATGGCATATGTGGTGTTTCATGCTGTTGTGCCTGTTGAGGGTCCTGGATCCTCGTCTAAAAAGGCTGAAGGAGAACGAAGTGTACTGGTTGTCCAAGCATCTTTTTCCATCTCCCGGTTCCTAAAAATTATCTCTGGGTTCCTAAAATGGATGCCATACCTGTACTGGATTGTTCAAAAGGATGGCATATGTGGTGTTTCATGCTATTGTTTCTGTTGAGGGTCCTGGACCCTCGTCTAAAAAGGCTGAAGTAGAATAAGCTGTACTGGGTGTCCAAGCATCTTTTTCCATCTCCCGGTTCCTAAAAATTATCTCCGGGTTTCTAAAATCGATGCCATACCTGTACTCTATTGTGCAAAAGGATGGCATATGTGGTGTTTTATGCTTTTGTTTCTGTTGAGGGTCCTGGACCCTCGTATAAAAAGGCTGAAGGAGAACGACCTGTACTGGGTGTCCAAGCATCTTTTTCCATCTCCCGGTTCCTAAAAATTATCTCCGGGTTCCTAAAATCGATGCCATACCTTTACTGGATTGTTCAAAAGTATGGCATATGTGGTGTTTCATGCTGTTGTGCCTGTTGAGGGTCCTGGACCCTCGTCTAAAAAGGCTGAAGGAGAACGAAGTGTACTGGTTGTCCAAGCATCTTTTTCCATCTCCCGGTTCCTAAAAATTATCTCCGGGTTCCTAAAATGGATGCCATACCTGTACTGGATTGTTCAAAAGGATGGCATATGTGGTGTTTCATGCTTTTGTTTCTGTTGAGGGTCCTGGACCCTCGTCTAAAAAGGCTGAAGGAGAACAAGCTGTACTGGGTGTCCAAGCATCTGTTTCCATCTCCCGGTTCCTAAAAATTATCTCCAGGTTCCTAAAATCGATGCCATACCTGTACTCTATTGTTCAAAAGGATGGCAAATGTGGTGTTTCATGCTGTTGTTTCTGTTGAGGGTCCTGGACCCTCGTCTAAAAAGGCTGAAGGAGAACGAGCTGTACTGGGTGTCCAAGCATCTTTTTCCATCTCCCGGTTCCTAAAGATTATGTCCGAGTTCCTAAAATCGATGCCATACCTGTACTCTATTGTGCAAAAGGAAGTAACCTTACCATGGGTCCCAGCAGCATGTCTTGTTATATTTTGTCAGGGTAATCGGGCAGACCATATAGACCTCCCCCGATAGGGGGAGTAAAAGGGATTAAAGTGCTACGAATAGTACAACTTAACACAACCAAGTTACCATGGGTCCCAGACCGCATGTCTTGTTGTTATATTTGGTCAGAGTAATCAGGCAGCCCCTATAGACCTACCCTGATAGGGGGAGTTACAGGGATTAAAGTGCTAAGAATAGTACTACTTAACACAACCTAGTTACCATGGGTCCCAGACCGCATGTCTTATTGTTATATTTGGTCAGGGTAATCAGGCAGGCCGTATAGACCTCCCCCGATAGGGGGAGTAAAAGGGATTAAAGTGCTAAGAATAGTACTAATATAAACACAACCTAGTTACCATGGGTCCCAGACCGCATGTCTTGTTGTTATATTTGGTCAGGGTAATCAGGCAGGCCGTATAGACCTCCCCCGATAGGGGGAGTAAAAGGGATTAAAGTGCTAAGAATAGTACTAATATAAACACAACCTAGTTACCATGGGTCCCAGACCACATGTCTTGTTGTTATATTTGGTCAGGGTAATCAGGCAGGCCGTATAGACCTCCCCCGATAGGGGGAGTAAAAGGGATTAAAGTGCTAAGAATAGTACTAATATAAACACAACCTAGTTACCATGGGTCCCAGACCACATGTCTTGTTGTTATATTTGGTCAGGGTAATCAGGCAGGCAGTCTAGACCTCCCCCAATAGGGGGAAT
The DNA here is from genome assembly GCF_027579735.1 of Bombina bombina. Classification (NCBI taxonomy): domain Eukaryota; kingdom Metazoa; phylum Chordata; class Amphibia; order Anura; family Bombinatoridae; genus Bombina; species Bombina bombina. Next base: position 414,480,702 of record NC_069501.1, read on the forward strand.
TACAGGGATTAAAGTGCTAAGAATAGTACTACTTAACACAACTTAGTTACCATGGGTCCCAGACCGCATGTCTTGTTGTTATATTTGGTCAGGGTAATCAGGCAGGCCGTATAGACCTCCCCCGATAGGGGGAGTAAAATGGATTAAAGTGCTAAGAATAGTACTAATATAAACACAACCTAGTTACCATGGGTCCCAGACCGCATATCTTGTTGTTATATTTGGTCAGGGTAATCAGGCAGGCCGTATAGACCTCCCCCGAAAGGGGGAGTTACAGGGATTAAAGTGCTAAGAATAGTACTACTTAACACAACCTAGTTACCATGGGTCCCAGACCGCATGTCTTGTTATATTTAGTCAGGGTAATCAGGCAGGCCGTATAGACCTCCCCCGATAGGGGGAGTTACAGGGATTAAAGTGCTAAGAATAGTACTAATATAAACACAACCTAGTTACCATGGGTCCCAGACCGCATATCTTGTTGTTATATTTGGTCAGGGTAATCAGGCAGGCCGAATAGACCTCCCCCGATAGGGGGAATTACAGGGATTAAAGTGCTAAGAATAGTACTACTTAACACAACCTAGTTACCATGGGTCCCAGACCACATGTCTTATTGTTATATTTTGTCAGGGTAATCAGGCAGACCATATAGACCTCCCCCGATAGGGGGAATAAAAGGGATTAAAGTGCTAAGAATAGTACTACTTAACACAACCTAGTTACCATGGGTCCCAGACCGCATGTCTTGTTGTTATATTTGGTCAGGGTAATCAGGCAGGCCGTATAGACCTCCCCCGATAGGGGGAGTAAAAGGGATTAAAGTGCTAAGAATAGTAGTACTTAACACAACCTAGTTACCATGGGTCCCAGACTGCATGTCTTGTTGTTATATTTGGACAGGGTAATCAGGCAGGCCGTATAGACCTCCCCCGATAGGGGGAGTAAAAGAAATAAAAGTGCTAAGAATAGTACTAATATAAACACAACCTAGTTACCATGGGTCCCAGACCGCATGTCTTGTTGTTATATTTGGTCAGGGTAATCAGGCAGGCCGTATAGACCTCCCCCGATAGGGGGAGTAAAAGGGATTAAAGTGCTAAGAATAGTACTAATATAAACACAACCTAGTTACCATGGGTCCCAGACCGCATGTCTTGTTGTTATATTTGGTCAGGGTAATCAGGCAGGCCGTATAGACGCCCCCCCCCCCCCCGATAGGGGGAGTAAAAGGAATTAAAGTGCTAAGAATAGTACTACTTAACACAACCTAGTTACCATGGGTCCCAGACCGCATGTCTTGTTGTTATATTTGGTCAGGGTAATCAGGCAGGCCGTATAGACCTCCCCCGATAGGGGGAGTTACAGGGATTAAAGTGCTAAGAATAGTACTACTTAACACAACCTAGTTACCATGGGTCCCAGAACGCATGTCTTGTTATATTTGGTAAGGGTAATCAGGCAGGCCGTATAGACCTCCCCCGATAGGGGGAGTTACAGGGATTAAAGTGCTAAGAATAGTACTAATATAAACACAACCTAGTTACCATGGGTCCCAGACCGCATGTCTTGTTGTTATATTTGGCCAGGGTAATCAGGCAGGCAGTCTAGACCTCCCCCAATAGGGGGAATTACAGGGATTAAAGTGCTAAGAATAGTACTACTTAACACAACTTAGTTACCATGGGTCCCAGACCGCATGTCTTGTTGTTATATTTGGTCAGGGTAATCAGGCAGGCCGTATAGACCTCCCCCGATAGGGGGAGTAAAATGGATTAAAGTGCTAAGAATAGTACTAATATAAACACAACCTAGTTACCATGGGTCCCAGACCGCATGTCTTGTTGTTATATTTGGCCAGGGTAATCAGGCAGGCAGTCTAGACCTCCCCCAATAGGGGGAATTACAGGGATTAAAGTGCTAAGAATAGTACTACTTAACACAACTTAGTTACCATGGGTCCCAGACCGCATGTCTTGTTGTTATATTTGGTCAGGGTAATCAGGCAGGCCGTATAGACCTCCCCCGATAGGGGGAGTAAAATGGATTAAAGTGCTAAGAATAGTACTAATATAAACACAACCTAGTTACCATGGGTCCCAGACCGCATGTCTTGTTGTTATATTTGGACAGGGTAATCAGGCAGGCCGTATAGACCTCCCCCGAAAGGGGGAGTTACAGGGATTAAAGTGCTAAGAATAGTACTACTTAACACAACCTAGTTACCATGGGTCCCAGACCGCATGTCTTGTTATATTTAGTCAGGGTAATCAGGCAGGCCGTATAGACCTCCCCCGATAGGGGGAGTTACAGGGATTAAAGTGCTAAGAATAGTACTAATATAAACACAACCTAGTTACCATGGGTCCCAGACCGCATTTCTTGTTGTTATATTTGGTCAGGGTAATCAGGCAGGCCGAATAGACCTCCCCCGATAGGGGGAATTACAGGGATTAAAGTGCTAAGAATAGTACTACTTAACACAACCTAGTTACCATGGGTCCCAGACCACATGTCTTATTGTTATATTTTGTCAGGGTAATCAGGCAGACCATATAGACCTCCCCCGATAGGGGGAATAAAAGGGATTAAAGTGCTAAGAATAGTACTACTTAACACAACCTAGTTACCATGGGTCCCAGACCGCATGTCTTGTTGTTATATTTGGTCAGGGTAATCAGGCAGGCCGTATAGACCTCCCCCGATAGGGGGAGTAAAAGGGATTAAAGTGCTAAGAATAGTAGTACTTAACACAACCTAGTTACCATGGGTCCCAGACTGCATGTCTTGTTGTTATATTTGGACAGGGTAATCAGGCAGGCCGTATAGACCTCCCCCGATAGGGGGAGTAAAAGAAATCAAAGTGCTAAGAATAGTACTAATATAAACACAACCTAGTTACCATGGGTCCCAGACCGCATGTCTTGTTGTTATATTTGGTCAGGGTAATCAGGCAGGCCGTATAGACCTCCCCCGATAGGGGGAGTAAAAGGGATTAAAGTGCTAAGAATAGTACTAATATAAACACAACCTAGTTACCATGGGTCCCAGACCGCATGTCTTGTTGTTATATTTGGTCAGGGTAATCAGGCAGGCCGTATAGACCCCCCCCCCCGATAGGGGGAGTAAAAGGAATTAAAGTGCTAAGAATAGTACTACTTAACACAACCTAGTTACCATGGGTCCCAGACCGCATGTCTTGTTGTTATATTTGGTCAGGGTAATCAGGCAGGCCGTATAGACCTCCCCCGATAGGGGGAGTTACAGGGATTAAAGTGCTAAGAATAGTACTACTTAACACAACCTAGTTACCATGGGTCCCAGAACGCATGTCTTGTTATATTTGGTAAGGGTAATCAGGCAGGCCGTATAGACCTCCCCCGATAGGGGGAGTTACAGGGATTAAAGTGCTAAGAATAGTACTAATATAAACACAACCTAGTTACCATGGGTCCCAGACCGCATGTCTTGTTGTTATATTTGGACAGGGTAATCAGGCAGGCCGTATAGACCTCCCCCGAAAGGGGGAGTTACAGGGATTAAAGTGCTAAGAATAGTACTACTTAACACAACCTAGTTACCATGGGTCCCAGACCGCATGTCTTGTTATATTTAGTCAGGGTAATCAGGCAGGCCGTATAGACCTCCCCCGATAGGGGGAGTTACAGGGATTAAAGTGCTAAGAATAGTACTAATATAAACACAACCTAGTTACCATGGGTCCCAGACCGCATATCTTGTTGTTATATTTGGTCAGGGTAATCAGGCAGGCCGAATAGACCTCCCCCGATAGGGGGAATTACAGGGATTAAAGTGCTAAGAATAGTACTACTTAACACAACCTAGTTACCATGGGTCCCAGACCACGTGTCTTATTGTTATATTTTGTCAGGGTAATCAGGCAGACCATATAGACCTCCCCCGATAGGGGGAATAAAAGGGATTAAAGTGCTAAGAATAGTACTACTTAACACAACCTAGTTACCATGGGTCCCAGACCGCATGTCTTGTTGTTATATTTGGTCAGGGTAATCAGGCAGGCCGTATAGACCTCCCCCGATAGGGGGAGTAAAAGGGATTAAAGTGCTAAGAATAGTAGTACTTAACACAACCTAGTTACCATGGGTCCCAGACTGCATGTCTTGTTGTTATATTTGGACAGGGTAATCAGGCAGGCCGTATAGACCTCCCCCGATAGGGGGAGTAAAAGAAATCAAAGTGCTAAGAATAGTACTAATATAAACACAACCTAGTTACCATGGGTCCCAGACCGCATGTCTTGTTGTTATATTTGGTCAGGGTAATCAGGCAGGCCGTATAGACCTCCCCCGATAGGGGGAGTAAAAGGGATTAAAGTGCTAAGAATAGTACTAATATAAACACAACCTAGTTACCATGGGTCCCAGACCGCATGTCTTGTTGTTATATTTGGTCAGGGTAATCAGGCAGGCCGTATAGACCCCCCCCCCCCCGATAGGGGGAGTAAAAGGAATTAAAGTGCTAAGAATAGTACTACTTAACACAACCTAGTTACCATGGGTCCCAGACCGCATGTCTTGTTGTTATATTTGGTCAGGGTAATCAGGCAGGCCGTATAGACCCCCCCCCCCCCCGATAGGGGGAGTAAAAGGGATTAAAGTGCTAAGAATAGTACTACTTAACACAACCTAGTTACCATGGGTCCCAGACCGCATGTCTTGTTGTTATATTTGGTCAGGGTAATCAGGCAGGCCGTATAGACCCCCCCCCCCCCCCGATAGGGGGAGTAAAAGGGATTAAAGTGCTAAGAATAGTACTAATATAAACACAACCTAGTTACCATGGGTCCCAGACCGCATGTCTTGTTGTTATATTTGGCCAGGGTAATCAGGCATGCCGTATAGACCTCCCCCGATAGGGGGAGTTACAGGGATTAAAGTTCTAAGAATAGTACTACTTAACACAACCTAGTTACCATGGGTCCCAGACCGCATGTCTTATTGTTATATTTTGTCAGGGTAATCATGCAGGCAATATAGACCTCCCCAGACAGGGGGAGTAACAGGTATTAAAGTGCTAAGAATAGTACTACTTAACACAACCTTACTATGGGTCCCAGACCGCGTGTCTTATTGTTATATTTTGTCAGGGTAATCATGCAGGCCATATAGACCTCCCCAGATAGGGGGAGTAACAGGTATTAAAGTGCTAAGAATAGTACTACTTAACACAACCTTACCATGGGTCCCACACCGCATGTCTTATTGTTATATTTTGTCAGGGTAATCATGCAGGCCATATAGACCTCCCCAGATAGGGGGAGTAACAGGTATTAAAGTGCTAAGAATAGTACTATTTAACACAACCTAGTTACCATGGGTCCCAGACCGCATGTCTTGTTGTGATACTTTGTCAGGGTAATCAGGCAGGCCGTATAGACCTCCCCCGATAGGGGGAGTAAAAGGGATTAAAGTGCTAAGAATAGTACTAATATAAACACAACCTAGTTACCATGGGTCCCAGACCGCATGTCTTGTTGTTATATTTGGACAGGGTAATCAGGCAGGCCGTATAGACCTCCCCCGAAAGGGGGAGTTACAGGGATTAAAGTGCTAAGAATAGTACTACTTAACACAACCTAGTTACCATGGGTCCCAGACCGCATGTCTTGTTATATTTAGTCAGGGTAATCAGGCAGGCCGTATAGACCTCCCCCGATAGGGGGAGTTACAGGGATTAAAGTGCTAAGAATAGTACTAATATAAACACAACCTAGTTACCATGGGTCCCAGACCGCATATCTTGTTGTTATATTTGGTCAGGGTAATCAGGCAGGCCGAATAGACCTCCCCCGATAGGGGGAATTACAGGGATTAAAGTGCTAAGAATAGTACTACTTAACACAACCTAGTTACCATGGGTCCCAGACCACATGTCTTATTGTTATATTTTGTCAGGGTAATCAGGCAGACCATATAGACCTCCCCCGATAGGGGGAATAAAAGGGATTAAAGTGCTAAGAATAGTACTACTTAACACAACCTAGTTACCATGGGTCCCAGACCGCATGTCTTGTTGTTATATTTGGTCAGGGTAATCAGGCAGGCCGTATAGACCTCCCCCGATAGGGGGAGTAAAAGGGATTAAAGTGCTAAGAATAGTAGTACTTAACACAACCTAGTTACCATGGGTCCCAGACTGCATGTCTTGTTGTTATATTTGGACAGGGTAATCAGGCAGGCCGTATAGACCTCCCCCGATAGGGGGAGTAAAAGAAATCAAAGTGCTAAGAATAGTACTAATATAAACACAACCTAGTTACCATGGGTCCCAGACCGCATGTCTTGTTGTTATATTTGGTCAGGGTAATCAGGCAGGCCGTATAGACCTCCCCCGATAGGGGGAGTAAAAGGGATTAAAGTGCTAAGAATAGTACTAATATAAACACAACCTAGTTACCATGGGTCCCAGACCGCATGTCTTGTTGTTATATTTGGTCAGGGTAATCAGGCAGGCCGTATAGACCCCCCCCCCGATAGGGGGAGTAAAAGGAATTAAAGTGCTAAGAATAGTACTACTTAACACAACCTAGTTACCATGGGTCCCAGACCGCATGTCTTGTTGTTATATTTGGTCAGGGTAATCAGGCAGGCCGTATAGACCTCCCCCGATAGGGGGAGTTACAGGGATTAAAGTGCTAAGAATAGTACTACTTAACACAACCTAGTTACCATGGGTCCCAGAACGCATGTCTTGTTATATTTGGTAAGGGTAATCAGGCAGGCCGTATAGACCTCCCCCGATAGGGGGAGTTACAGGGATTAAAGTGCTAAGAATAGTACTAATATAAACACAACCTAGTTACCATGGGTCCCAGACCGCATGTCTTGTTGTTATATTTGGACAGGGTAATCAGGCAGGCCGTATAGACCTCCCCCGAAAGGGGGAGTTACAGGGATTAAAGTGCTAAGAATAGTACTACTTAACACAACCTAGTTACCATGGGTCCCAGACCGCATGTCTTGTTATATTTAGTCAGGGTAATCAGGCAGGCCGTATAGACCTCCCCCGATAGGGGGAGTTACAGGGATTAAAGTGCTAAGAATAGTACTACTATAAACACAACCTAGTTACCATGGGTCCCAGACCGCATATCTTGTTGTTATATTTGGTCAGGGTAATCAGGCAGGCCGAATAGACCTCCCCCGATAGGGGGAATTACAGGGATTAAAGTGCTAAGAATAGTACTACTTAACACAACCTAGTTACCATGGGTCCCAGACCACGTGTCTTATTGTTATATTTTGTCAGGGTAATCAGGCAGGCCGTATAGACCTCCCCCGATAGGGGGAATAAAAGGGATTAAAGTGCTAAGAATAGTACTACTTAACACAACCTAGTTACCATGGGTCCCAGACCGCATGTCTTGTTGTTATATTTGGTCAGGGTAATCAGGCAGGCCGTATAGACCTCCCCCGATAGGGGGAGTAAAAGGGATTAAAGTGCTAAGAATAGTAGTACTTAACACAACCTAGTTACCATGGGTCCCAGACTGCATGTCTTGTTGTTATATTTGGACAGGGTAATCAGGCAGGCCGTATAGACCTCCCCCGATAGGGGGAGTAAAAGAAATCAAAGTGCTAAGAATAGTACTAATATAAACACAACCTAGTTACCATGGGTCCCAGACCGCATGTCTTGTTGTTATATTTGGTCAGGGTAATCAGGCAGGCCGTATAGACCTCCCCCGATAGGGGGAGTAAAAGGGATTAAAGTGCTAAGAATAGTACTAATATAAACACAACCTAGTTACCATGGGTCCCAGACCGCATGTCTTGTTGTTATATTTGGTCAGGGTAATCAGGCAGGCCGTATAGACCCCCCCCCCCCCGATAGGGGGAGTAAAAGGAATTAAAGTGCTAAGAATAGTACTACTTAACACAACCTAGTTACCATGGGTCCCAGACCGCATGTCTTGTTGTTATATTTGGTCAGGGTAATCAGGCAGGCCGTATAGACCCCCCCCCCCCCCGATAGGGGGAGTAAAATGGATTAAAGTGCTAAGAATAGTACTACTTAACACAACCTAGTTACCATGGGTCCCAGACCGCATGTCTTGTTGTTATATTTGGTCAGGGTAATCAGGCAGGCCGTATAGACCCCCCCCCCCCCCGATAGGGGGAGTAAAAGGGATTAAAGTGCTAAGAATAGTACTAATATAAACACAACCTAGTTACCATGGGTCCCAGACCGCATGTCTTGTTGTTATATTTGGTGAGGGTAATCAGGCATGCCGTATAGACCTCCCCCGATAGGGGGAGTTACAGGGATTAAAGTTCTAAGAATAGTACTACTTAACACAACCTAGTTACCATGGGTCCCAGACCGCATGTCTTATTGTTATATTTTGTCAGGGTAATCATGCAGGCAATATAGACCTCCCCAGACAGGGGGAGTAACAGGTATTAAAGTGCTAAGAATAGTACTACTTAACACAACCTTACTATGGGTCCCAGACCGCGTGTCTTATTGTTATATTTTGTCAGGGTAATCATGCAGGCCATATAGACCTCCCCAGATAGGGGGAGTAACAGGTATTAAAGTGCTAAGAATAGTACTACTTAACACAACCTTACCATGGGTCCCACACCGCATGTCTTATTGTTATATTTTGTCAGGGTAATCATGCAGGCCATATAGACCTCCCCAGATAGGGGGAGTAACAGGTATTAAAGTGCTAAGAATAGTACTATTTAACACAACCTAGTTACCATGGGTCCCAGACCGCATGTCTTGTTGTGATACTTTGTCAGGGTAATCAGGCAGGCCATATAGACCTCAATAGTACTACTTAACACAACCTAGTTACCATGGGTCCCAGACCGCATGTCTTGTTGTGATACTTTGACAGGTTAATCAGGCAGGCCATATAGACCTCCCCCGATATGGGGAGTAACAGGTATTAAACTGCTGAGAACAGTACTACTTAACACAACCTAGTTACCATGGGTCACAGACCGCATGTCTTGTTGTGATACTTTGTCAGGGTAATCAGGCAGGCCATATAGACCTCACCCAATAGGGGGAGTAAAAGGGATTAAAGTGCTAAGAATAGTACTACTTAACACAACCTAGTTACCATGGCTCCCAGACCGCATATCTTATTGTTATATTTTGTCAGGGTAATCAGGCAGGCCCTATAGACCTCACCCGATCGGGGGAGTTACAGGGATTAAAGTGCTAAGAATAGTACTACTTAACACAACATAGTTACCATGGCTCCCAGACCGCATGTCTTATTGTTATATTTTGTCAGGGTAATCAGGCAGGCCATATAGACCTCACCCGATCGGGGGAGTTACAGGGATTAAAGTGCTAAGAATAGTACTACTTAACACAACATAGTTACCATGGCTCCCAGACCGCATGTTTTATTATTATACTTTGTCAGGGTACTCATGCAGGCCATATAGACCTCCCCCGATATCGGGACTAACAGTTATTAAAGTGCTAAGAACAGTACTACTTAACACAACCTAGTTACCATGGGTCCCAGACCACATGTTTTGTTGTTATACTTTGTCAGGATAATCATGCAGGCCATATAGACCTCCCCCGATAGGGGGCGTAAAAGGGATTAAAGTGCTAAGAATAGTACTAATATAAACACAACCTAGTTACCATGGGTCCCAGACCGCATGTCTTGTTGTTATATTTGGTCAGGGTAATCAGGCAGGCAGTCTAGACCTCCCCCGATAGGGGGAGTAAAAGGGATTAAAGTGCTAAGAATAGTACTACTTAACACAACCTAGTTACCATGGCTCCCAGACCGCATATCTTATTGTTATATTTTGTCAGGGTAATCAGGCAGGCCCTATAGACCTCACCCGATCGGGGGAGTTACAGGGATTAAAGTGCTAAGAATAGTACTACTTAACACAACATAGTTACCATGGCTCCCAGACCGCATGTCTTATTGTTATATTTTGTCAGGGTAATCAGGCAGGCCATATAGACCTCACCCGATCGGGGGAGTTACAGGGATTAAAGTGCTAAGAATAGTACTACTTAACACAACATAGTTACCATGGCTCCCAGACCGCATGTTTTATTATTATACTTTGTCAGGGTAATCATGCAGGCAATATAGACCTCCCCCGATAGGGGGAGTAAAAGGGATTAAAGTGCTAAGAATAGTACTAATATAAACACAACCTAGTTACCATGGGTCCCAGACCGCATGTCTTGTTGTTATATTTGGTCAGGGTAATCAGGCAGGCCGTATAGACCTCCCCCGATAGGGGGAGTTACAGGGATTAAAGTGCTAAGAATAGTACTACTTAACACAACCTAGTTACCATGGGTCCCAGACCGCATGTCTTATTGTTATATTTTGTCAGGGTAATCATGCAGGCAATATAGACCTCCCCAGATAGGGGGAGTAACAGGTATTAAAGTGCTAAGAATAGTACTACTTAACACAACCTTACCATGGGTCTCAGACCGCGTGTCTTTTTGTTATATTTTGTCAGGGTAATCATGTAGGCCATATAGACCTCCCCAGATAGGGGGAGTAACAGGTATTAAAGTGCTAAGAACAGTACTACTTAACACAACCTAGTTACCATGGGTCCCAGACCGCATGTCTTGTTGTGATACTTTTTCAGGGTAATCAGGCAGGCCATATATACCTACCCCGATATGGGGAGTAACAGGTATTAAACTGCTAAGAACAGTACTACTTAACACAACCTAGTTACCATGGGTCCCAGACCGCATGTCTTGTTGTGATACTTTGACAGGGTAATCAGGCAGGCCATATAGACCTCCCCCGATATGGGGAGTAACAGGTATTAAACTGCTGAGAACAGTACTACTTAACACAACCTAGTTACCATGGGTCACAGACCGCATGTCTTGTTGTGATACTTTGTCAGGGTAATCAGGCAGGCCATATAGACCTCACCCAATAGGGGGAGTAAAAGGGATTAAAGTGCTAACAATAGTACTACTTAACACAACCTAGTTACCATGGCTCCCAGACCGCATGTCTTATTGTTATATTTTGTCAGGGTAATCAGGCAGGCCATATAGACCTCACCCGATCGGGGGAGTTACAGGGATTAAAGTGCTAAGAATAGTACTACTTAACACAACATAGTTACCATGGCTCCCAGACCGCATGTTTTATTATTATACTTTGTCAGGGTAATCATGCAGGCCATATAGACCTCCCTGATATCGAGACTAACAGTTATTAAAGTGCTAAGAACAGTACTACTTAACACAACCTAGTTACCATGGGTCCCAGACCACATGTTTTGTTGTTATACTTTGTCAGGGTAATCATGCAGGCCATATAGACCTCCCCCGATCGGGGGAGTTACAGGGATTAAAGTGCTAAGAATAGTACTACTTAACACAACATAGTTACCATGGCTCCCAGACCGCATGTTTTATTATTATACTTTGTCAGGGTAATCATGCAGGCCATATAGACCTCCCCGATATCGGGACTAACAGTTATTAAAGTGCTAAGAACAGTACTACTTAACACAACCTAGTTACCATGGGTCCCAGACCACATGTTTTGTTGTTATACTTTGTCAGGGTAATCATGCAGGCCATATAGACCTCCCCCGATAGGGGGAGTAAAAGGGATTAAAGTGCTAAGAATAGTACGACTAAACACAACCTAATTACCATGGGTCCCAGACCGCATGTCTTGTTGTTATACTTTCTCAAGGTAATCATGCAGGCCATATAGACCTACACAGATAGGGGGAGTAACATGGATTAAAGTGCTAAGAATAGTACTAATATAAACAAAAACTAGTTACCATGGGTCCCAGACTAATTTGTCAGTGTGATCATGCAGGCCAGGTAGTAAACTGCTAAGAATAATACTACTTAACACACCACGGGTCCCAGTCCCAGACCGCATGTCTTATTGTTATACTCTGTCAGGGAAATCATATATCTATCAAATCTATTTATCTATCAAATCTATCTATCAATTCGATGTAATTCGTATCTATCAAATGTATATTGCATCTTTTGATCTATGTAATTTGTATCTATCAAATGTATATTGCATCGATTGATCTATGTAATTCGTATCTATCATCAAATGTATATTGCATCTATTGACCTATGTAATTTGTATCTATCATATGTATATTGCATCTATTGATCTATGTAATGTATGTATCTAACTCAAATCTATCTAACTCAAATCTATCTAACTCGTGGTTGTGAAAATGGACTGTTTGCAGTTGTTTGTGGTCCGTTACACGGGGAGTTTGGTCTGTCACTGTGAAGCGGGCGAAACCCTTACATTACCTGATCGATACTACATCATACCTGATGTTTTAAAGCACGTTATTCAAAAAAAATTTAGGAATGTGAGGTGATTAAGGCACTTTATGGCTTAAAACCAGACTCTGCATCAACTATGTAATTTTCCGTGGGAGTTTTGCCATGGATCCCCATCCGGCATGCCACAGTCCAGGTGTTAGTCCCCTTGAAACAACTTTTCCATCACTATTGTGGCCAGAAAGAGTCCTTGTGGGTTTTAAAGTTCGCCTGCCTATTGAAGTCAATGGCGGTTCGCGAACAGTAGCGGAAGTTCGAGTCCGCCGTTCGCGAACCGAAATCACTAATAGTTCGTGACATCACTAATAGTAAGCACAGTTCCCTTTAACAGGTATTGATTATATCGTGACCGGAAATGCTCCTAATCTCTCTGAATTCTCAGTAGTAATTTTGACAAATTGAAATATTGTAAACGTTTGCTCCTATTTTTCTGGCTTAAATACTGAGCTGTATTCCCTGTCCTTTCTACCCTTCCCCTCTTTCATTCCCACCTGCACTCACCTATACCAATTAACCTATAATCCCCAACCTACTATCGCCCCACCACTCTTACGCATGCCTCCCTCAATCACCTAATGTTTGCTCAGAAAGTGGTGCTATCTCAATGAGGTTTAAACGTACTAACTTAGAAAATAGCTTATAGCTAAGTCCCCTGATGTGAACCGTTATCCCGCCTTACCTGCATATACTACCCTCACTTCCCTATCTTCCTGCCATCCCCATATTTAAAAATATATATGGTAAGCACAGATAACTTTACCAGCTATTAAATATTTGGAGACCCAAAATGCTTTCAAATACTAAGAATTTCCTGAAGTAATGTCAACAATTTAAATACTGTAACTGTTTGTTATTCTTCTGTTTCAAGTTTCAATGCTGAGCTATATCCCTTGTCCGACCTGTCCTTACCCCTTGCCCTTCTCCGACCTGTTACTCTTCCCTCTACCTTCCCCCATATCTCTCCCAATTACCTACTGCCTGCTCGGGAAACATGTGTTCCTTAAATTACAGTTTTATATTCACTGTTTTGAAGTATGTTTAGCCTTTACCTGTTGGCCTATTTGTATATTATTTTTTATAATTTTAGGTTAGTTCCTCATTGTTAAGATTATGCCTATAGAATGCTCATACACTATGTGACATATATCTTAACCCAAGCCAGGGTCAAGACAGTGACCTTCCGGTCACTACAACCCACCATTATATAGGTATGTTTATACTTAATGTGTCACCTCGGATGACCCAAAAGTATTCACTCTGAGGTGTCCGTAAGCAACGCACAGTTAGTTTTTTTTTTATTCCCCCCCTTTCTTGTTTTCTCTTCTTTCCCTTCCACCCGCTTCCCTGCTCCCCATGCCTTGTCAGACATACTTTCATACTCACACCAATATATTAAAGTCTAGATGACCCCGCTAAATATCTCAACCCTTAATGTTAAGGGATTAAACTCCCCCACGAAAAGAAGTCTTTTATTGAGATATCTCTATAAATTCATAATTGGTATAGCTTTCTTACAAGAGACCCATTGGCCTGACCTCCCTCCCCAGATACTGAAATCCAATACCTATCCCTACTGCAAAGCAACATCATATACCAAAAAGAAAAGAGGAGTTGCAAGGACCCCGAAGGTCGATACACAATTATTGTCTGCAAACTAAACACATTATGCACATTAGTTAACACATATGCTCATAATACACACCAAGAAACCTTTCTAGCCGGTCTACTACCCAAAGTGTCTAAGCTTGGCAGAGGAACTATACTAATTCGAGGCGACTTTAACCTAGTTTGGGACCCCACAATAGATAGGCGAAACAATGCAAAAATTGGGGCGGACACCCATACCACAACTAGCTCTAAAAAGTTTCAAAATCTAATGTTCAAATACAATATGTTTGATACGTGGCGGTGCTTACACCCTAACGATCGAGACTACACATTCCGATCAGCAGTCCATAACTCGTTTTCCCGCATCGACATGTTATTCTGCGACTCCTGGACCCTAGATAGAATAAAAAAAGACAAAGATAACCATTTGTCCATGGTCAGACCATGAAATGGTCGTGATAATCCTGCAGCTGGAAGCCTCTAATGGGAGACCTAACTCTTGGTGTTTAGCAGACTCCTTAATTCAAAAACCTTTGCAGATTTTAAAGAATTCTTCCTTCTAAACGATAACGCACAAGTATCAGACCCAACTCTGTGAGCCTCTATGAAGGCGTTCATGAGGTACCCTGATTAAACGTGCAGCCCGATTATGTAAGGAGAGGGGAGCTACATTAGCCCAACCATTTGGTGAATTGAGAACTTATGAATCGCAAAACAAAATCAAGGCCAACAAAACTTTAGCAACACAAATAGGAGCATTAAGATTTAAAATTAACCAGAGGGAGACGTAGGCGGTCCAAAAGAATATTCTAAGTCTTAAGAAGCTATTTTACTACCAGGGTAACTGAGCTGACAGGCTACTAGCCAATAAGCTGAGAGCTCACACCAAATCTACTCGAATACACAAAATAAAAACACCTCACATTATGGCCTATTATCATAAAGATATTGAAACCGCTTTCCTTAATTATTATAGTAATTTATACAACATTGGTTTCCAACCAACGACATCCAAAGCGGACTTGCCTAGTATACACAAATTCCTCCAGTCTTTAAATCTCCCAAAAATCTGACCCTGATGATTCGAACAAACTATCGGAACCCATAACAATAACTGAAATCATAAAATGCCATTAAATCCCTAAGTTATACAAAGCAGCTGGCCCTGATGGCTACACTCCTCTTTTCCATTAGACCTATGCTAACATACTCATCCCTTTCCTCCAAAGACTTTTTACTAAAGCATTTGAGACAGGTACATTACTGACGGAATTCTTAGAAGCCACTATTTTAACAATCCCGAAAGAGGGAAAAGACCCCCAATACTGCCAAAGTTAATGCCCCATCTTCCTCATCAATATAGATATTAAACTATTCTCCAAAATTCTAGCCTCTAGACTGAACCCTCTCCTACCTTGTCATTCATAGAGACCAGGTAGGGTTCATAGTTAACAGACAGGGTACTGACAGCACAAGAAGACTACTTGACACCTTCTCAGAGACTCACAGGATGGGCCTTCCCCTGCAGACCCTGTCACATTTGATGCAGAGAAGGCCTTCGACAGGGTACGCTGGAAATACCTATGGGCAGTTCTTGAATGCTTGGGTCCTTACATTATACTCTATTCCGACGGCCACAGTGCGAAGCCTGGGATTTTGCTCCCAACCTTTTAATCTCTTCAGACAAGGCTGCCTCCCCTTTTATTCGTTATGGCTATTGATCCCTTGGCAACAGCTATTTGCCAAAACCCAGACATTAAAGGTCTATACCTCCACGGCACCCAGAATAAACTACGTTTATTTGAAGATCTCACAATTTTCCTCACCGACCCCGACTCATCTCTACCTGCTCTTTCACCTTTTTAATTACTTTAGCACCCTATCTTATTATAAACTAAATTTGGAAAAAACAGAAGTGTACCATCTCAATATCCCTCCACAACAGATTATATCCCTAATACTCAAATATCGTTTAAGTTGAACAATGAAGGTATCAATCACTTGGGTGTCCACCTCTCACATGATCTCCCTAAAGTGATCACTACTAATCACCATACTCTACTACACACCTTTAAGCACAATCTCTCACTTCCCATTTACAGGGAGATTTCCTGGATCGGGAGGATATCAGCATTTAAAATGATGCTCTTATCGAAGCTTACTTACCTCTACCATTTTTTACCCCTAAAAATAAACTCAGCAATTGTTGATAACTACCAGTCCTTTCTTAATTCTTATGTTTGGTCAGGATCCCGCCCCGCTTGGCGAGAACCATAATACAAGCTCCACTAGATAAAGGAGGCCTTGGCTATTCTAATCTTAAACTGTATTACGAAGCAGCAATGCTCTCCCACATTTCGGCCTGGGGTATCACAGGCAAACACCCGAGGTGGTATGATCTTGAACAAGCATCTCTACCCCATAACATACTTTTACTAGATCTCATATGGACTCCACAACACTGTAAATCCCTGATCAGTACTATCAATCCACTTATTAGAGATTGTTTAACAATGTGGTTTAAACTCAGACACTCACCACTAATAGCACCCCACCCATCACCAATACACAGTGTTAGAGGTCTCTTGCAGAGCCTACCGGAATCTAATCCTAAACATTGGTAAAGGCTAGAACTTTGTGAAGTAAGAGACCTACATATTGATCAGAAATGGGTATCACCTACTGAGCTTTGCACCCAACTCAATATACCCCCCAAAACTACACTTCGAAATCACTAGATTTCACTTCCTACTGTACAGCTGGGGATTCCTTCACACATACCCTAGAATAAGGATACCGTGGGAATCTAGATGGAAGGCAGGGCTGCAGCAATTCAAAACACTTACATTCCACTACCAGCAACTATTAAACTGCCCCACCCTAACTAAAACACATAACATTATTGCTTGGGAACAGGATTTTCAAAAGACGATACACCCAAAACACTGGGCATCAGCTATTAAGGCCACTAGAAAAGCCATACACTGCATAACCCCAAATGAATTGTACTTTAAACTCCTAACAAGATGGCATTGGGTTCCACTCAGATTGCACAAAATGGCGCCTCTAAACCCTCCCACTTGCTGGAGAGGGTGCGGATGCATAGGAAATGACTTACGCAACTGGTGGTACTGCCCAGTAATCCAACCAGTGTGGATCGAAGTCCTAGACCTATGTTCCCGTCTAAACCTGCCCAAAAGGAATAAACCAGAACTCCACCTGAAAATACCTAAACTCACAAAGCTTCAGAAATACTTATACATTTACATAATGATGGCAACCAAATTAGCGATAGCAAGGCATTGGAAACAAAAAGTGCCACCCACCTTAGGTAAAAAAAAGACAAATTATATCTGAAGTATGGAAGAGGCAGTATTCCTTAATAGGGGAATTCTTGATCTACATGTTGAGATATGGGACCTTTGGGATTCACTTAACCCACTCCCATAGAGATGCTTGTAAAATTCCCTACACAGCAGTTACACCTACTCTTTCCCTCCTTCTCCACCCCTTTTTTTTTTCTTTTGTTTTCCAAATGTTTCTCTTGTCTTAAGAGATACCAGAGGAATACGAGAGCAAATTTGATCCACTATAGGGGAAATAAGTAATTAAACTTGTTCATAATTGTTATAAATATGTTTAGAAATATGTTAAAGATGTATGAATATTACTCTGTATTCATTGTTTACCCAGCCGAAGAATAGATTTCTACCAGTTATTTATCTAGAAAAAAGAAAGAAAAAACACAGGAACATCACCTTGCCTTTGTATACATCAGAGACACTCTATATATGGTCTCTGAATACTAAAGAATGTGAATTAACCTACCTAATTGTCTCATAATCCTAAATATGTTTGTATGATGTTACCCAAATAAAAAATATTTAAAAAATAAATAAAATACTGTCGTTTGGGTTGTGTTAGATCGGTTTTCTAAGCTTGCCCATTTCGTACCTTTACCTAAGCTACCCACTGATTAATAATTAGCAGAACATTTTCTTCTTCATGTTGTACAACTTCATGGCATTCCCTTGAACATAGTCTCTGACAGAGGACCTCAGTTTGTTTCTACATTCTGGAGAGGTTTGTGCAAATTACTTCTCATTGTCTCATTGTCCTATGGTTATCATCCCCAAACTAATAACCAGACGGAAAGAATGAACAAAGATCTTGAATCCTATCTCAGGGCTTATGTCAATTTATTGCATTCCCACTGGTCGGAATTATTCCCGTTAGCTGAACTAGCTAAAAAACAGAATTTATGCTTACCTGATAAATTACTTTCTCCAACGGTGTGTCCGGTCCACGGCGTCATCCATAACTTGTGGGAATATTCTCCTCCCCAACAGGAAATGGCAAAGAGCACAGCAAAAGCTGTCCATATAGTCCCTCCCAGGCTCCAGTCATTCGACCGACGGACAGGAGAAAAAAAGGAGAAACTATAGGGTGCCGTGGTGACTGTAGTTAAAGAAAGAAATTTATCAAACCTGATTAAAAAACCAGGGCGGGCCGTGGACCGGACACACCGTTGGAGAAAGTAATTTATCAGGTAAGCATAAATTCTGTTTTCTCCAACATTGGTGTGTCCGGTCCACGGCGTCATCCATAACTTGTGGGAACCAATACCAAAGCTTTAGGACACGGATGAAGGGAGGGAGCCAATCAGGTTACCTAGACAGAAGGCACCACGGCTTGCAAAACCTTTCTCCCAAAAATAGCCTCCGAAGAAGCAAAAGTATCAAATTTGTAGAATTTGGCAAAAGTGTGCAGAGAAGACCAAGTCGCTGCCTTACATATCTGATCAACAGAAGCCTCGTTCTTGAAGGCCCATGAGGAAGCCACAGCCCTAGTAGAGTGAGCTGTGATTCGTTCAGGAGGCTGCCGTCCGGCAGTCTCATAAGCCAATCGGATGATGCTTTTCAGCCAAAAGGAAAGAGAGGTAGCAGTAGCTTTTTGACCTCTCCTCTTGCCAGAATAAACGACAAACAGAGAAGACGTTTGTCTGAAATCCTTTGATGCTTCTAAATAGAACTTTAAGGCACGGACTACATCTAAATTGTGTAACAAACGTTCCTTCTTTGAAGCTGGATTCGGGCACAAAGAAGGTACAACTATTTCCTGGTTAATATTCTTGTTGGAAACAACTTTTGGAAGGAAACCAGGTTTAGTACGCAAAACAACCTTATCTGAATGAAACACCAGATAGGGCGAACTACACTGCAGAGCAGATAATTCAGAAACTCTTCTCGCAGAAGAAATAGCAACCAAAAACAGAACTTTCCAAGATAACAGCTTGATATCTATGGAGTGTAAGGGTTCAAACGGAACCCCTTGAAGAACTGAAAGAACTAAATTTAGACTCCAGGGAGGAGTCAAAGGTCTGTAAACAGGCTTGATCCTGACCAAAGCCTGAACAAAAGCTTGAACATCTGGCACAGCTGCCAGTCGTTTGTGTAACAAGACAGATAAAGCAGAAATCTGTCCTTTTAGGGAACTCGCTGACAATCCCTTATCCAAACCTTCTTGGAGAAAGGAAAGAATCCTGGGAATTTTAATCTTACTCCATGAGAATCCCTTGGATTCACACCAACAGATATATCTTTTCCATATTTTATGGTAAATCTTTCTAGTCACAGGTTTTCTGGCTTGTACCAGAGTATCTATCACAGAATCCGAAAACCCACGCTTAGATAACATCAAGCGTTCAATTTCCAAGCCGTTAGCTGGAGAGAAACTAGATTTGGATGTTCGAATGGACCTTGTACTAGAAGATCCTGTCTCAAAGGTAGCTTCCATGGTGGAGCCGATGACATATTCACCAGGTCTGCATACCAAGTCCTGCGTGGCCACGCAGGAGCTATCAAAATCACTGAGGCCTTCTCCTGTTTGATCCTGGCTACCAGCCTGGGAATGAGAGGGAACGGTGGAAATGCATAAGCTAGGTTGAAGGTCCAAGGCGCCACTAATGCATCCACTAGAGTCGCCTTGGGATCCCTGGATCTGGACCCGTAGCAAGGAACCTTGAAGTTCTGACGAGACGCCATCAGATCCATGTCTGGAATACCCCATAATTGGGTCAACTGGGCAAATACCTCCGGGTGGAGTTCCCACTCCCCCGGATGGAAGGTCTGACGACTCAGATAATCCGCCTCCCAGTTCTCCACTCCTGGGATGTGGATCGCAGATAGGTGGCAGGAGTGATCCTCCGCCCATTTTATGATTTTGGTCACTTCTCTCATCGCCAGGGAACTCCTTGTTCCCCCCTGATGATTGATGTAAGCAACAGTCGTCATGTTGTCTGATTGGAATCTTATGAATCTGGCCTTTACTAGTTGAGGCCAAGCCCTGAGAGTATTGAATATCGCTCTCATTTCCAGAATGTTTATAGGGAGAAGAGACTCTTCCCGAGACCATAGACCCTGAGCTTTCAGGGAGTCCCAGACCGCGCCCCAGCCCAATAGACTGGCGTCGGTCGTGACGATGACCCACTCTGGGTCAGCCACCAACGGAGTGAGTATCTGGTCTTCTGATCTACTTGAATCACTGGAGACAAGTCTGTATAGTCCCCATTCCACTGTTTGAGCATGCACAGTTGTAATGGTCTTAGATGAATTCGCGCAAAAGGAACTATGTCCATTGCTGCAACCATCAACCCTACTACTTCCATGCACTGAGCTATGGAAGGTTGTAGAACAGAGTGAAGAACTTGACAAGCGTTTAGAAGCTTTGACTTTCTGACATCTGTCAGGAAAATCTTCATTTCTAAAGAATCTATTATTGTCCCCAAGAAAGGAACTCTTGTCGAAGGAGACAGGGAACTTTTTTTTATGTTCACCTTCCACCCGTGAGATCTGAGAAAGGCCAGAACGATGTCTGTGTGAGCCTTTGCCTTTGAAAGAGACGACGCTTGTATCAGAATGTCGTCCAAGTAAGTTGCCACTGCAATGCCCCTTGGTCTTAGAACAGCTAGAAGGGACCCGAGTACCTTTGTGAAAATCCTTGGAGCAGTGGCTAGCCCGAATGGGAGAGCCACAAACTGGTAATGTTTGTCCAGAAAGGCGAACCTTAGGAACTGATGATGATCTTTGTGGATAGGAATATGTAGATACGCATCCTTTAGATCCACGGTAGTCATAAATTGACCCTCCTGGATTGTGGGTAAAATCGTTCGAATAGTTTCCATTTTGAACGATGGCACTCTGAGAAATTTGTTGAGAATCTTTAAATCCAGAATTGGTCTGAAGGTTCCCTCTTTTTTGGGAACTACAAACAGATTTGAGTAAAACCCCAGTCCTTGTTCCACAGTTGGAACTGGGTGTATCACTCCCATTTTTAACAGGTCTCCTACACAATGTAAGAACGCCTGTCTCTTTATTTGGTTTGAAGATAAGTGAGACATGTGGAACCTTCCCCTTGGGGGTAGTTCCTTGAATTCCAGAAGATAACCCTGAGAGACTATTTCTAGTGCCCATGGATCCTGAACATCTCTTGCCCAAGCCTGAGCGAAGAGAGAGTCTGCCCCCTACTAGATCCGGTCCCGGATCGGGGGCTACTCCTTCATGCTGTTTTGGTAGCAGCAGCAGGCTTTTTGGCCTGTTTACCCTTGTTCCAGCCTTGCATCGGTTTCCAAGCTGGTTTGGTCTGCGAAGCATTACCCTCTTGTCTAGAGGCTGCAGAGTTGGAGGCCGGTCCGTTCCTGAAATTGCGAAAGGAACGAAAATTGGACTTATTCTTAGCCTTGAAAGGCCTATCTTGTGGGAGGGCATGGCCCTTACCCCCAGTGATGTCTGAAATAATCTCTTTCAATTCTGGCCCAAAGAGGGTTTTACCTTTGAAAGGGATATTAAGCAATTTTGTCTTGGAAGATACATCCGCTGACCAAGACTTTAGCCAGAGCGCTCTGCGCGCCACAATTGCAAACCCTGAATTTTTTGCCGCTAATCTAGCTAACTGCAAAGCGGCATCTAAAATAAAGGAATTAGCTAACTTAAGTGCGTGAATTCTGTCCATAACCTCCTCATACGGAGTCTCTCTACTGAGCGACTTTTCTAGTTCTTCGAACCAGAACCATGCTGCTGTAGTGACAGGAATAATACACGAAATAGGTTGCAGGAGGTAACCTTGCTGTACAAAAATCTTTTTAAGTAAACCCTCCAATTTTTTATCCATAGGATCTTTGAAAGCACAATTGTCCTCAATAGGAATGGTCGTGCGTTTGGCTAGTGTAGAAACTGCCCCCTCGACCTTAGGGACTGTTTGCCATAAGTCCTTTCTGGGGTCGACCATAGGGAATAATTTTTTAAATATAGGAGGAGGGACAAAGGGTATGCCTGGCTTCTCCCACTCCTTATTCACTATGTCCGCCACCCGTTTGGGTATCGGAAAAGCATCAGGGTGCACCGGGACCTCTAAGAACTTGTCCATCTTGCACAATTTATCTGGGATGACCAGGTTGTCGCAATCATCCAGAGTAGATAGCACCTCCTTAAGCAGTGCGCGGAGATGTTCTAATTTAAATTTAAATGTCACAACATCAGGTTCTGCCTGCTGAGAAATTCTTCCTGAATCAGAAATCTCCCCATCTGACAAAACCTCCCTCATAGCCACTTCAGATTGGTGTGAGGGTATGACAGAGCAATTATCATCAGCGCCCTCCTGCTCTACAGTGTTTAAAACAGAGCAATCGCGCTTTCTTTGAAATGCAGGCATTTTGGATAAAATATTTGCTATGGAGTTATCCATTACTGCCGTCAATTGTTGCATAGTAACAAGCATTGGCGCGCTAGAAGTACTAGGGGTCTCCTGCGTGGGCAAAACTGGTGTAGACACAGAAGGAGATGATGTAGAACTATGTCTACTCCCTTCATCTGATGAATCATCTTGGGCAACTTTACTATCTGTGGCAGTACTGTCCTTACTTTGTTTGGACGCTATGGCACAATTATCACACATATTTGAAGGGGGAGACACATTGGCTTCCATACATACAGAACATAGTCTATCTGAAGGCACAGACATGTTAAACAGGCTTAAACTTCTCAATAAAGTACAAAAACCGTTTTAAAACAAAACCGTTACTGTCTCTTTAAATTTTAAACAGGGCACACTTTATTACTGAATATGTGAAAAACTATGAAGGAATTGTTCAATTTTAACCAAAATTTCACCACAGTGTCTTAAAGCATTCAAAGCATTGCACCCCAAATTTCAGGCTGTTAACCCTTACAATGTGTAAACTGGAGCCTTTTACAGTTTTAACCTCCTTACAGTCCCAGCCCCAGCCTTTGCTGCGACTTCACCAAACCCAGGGGAGTATACGATACCAAATGAAGCCTTCTAGGAACCTTTTCAACTACTTCCAGACCCACACACATGCAGCTGCATGTACTGCTCTCAAAAGTAACTGCGCAGTAATGGCGCGAAAATGAGGCTCTGCCTACTACAGAGAAAGGCCCTTCCTGACTGGGAAGGTGTCTAAACCAGTGCCTGACGTAAAAAAAACGTTCCCCAAGGTTATAAAGTGTGAATTTCAACATCAAACTGTATAAAATGCCTAAATAAAGCAATCGATCTAGCCCATAAAAGTGTCTACCAGTTTTCTTGTTCAGAGCGGCAAAGAGAATGACTGGGGGGCGGAGCCTGGGAGGGACTATATGGACAGCTTATGCTGTGCTCTTTGCCATTTCCTGTTGGGGAGGAGAATATTTTGCGTGGGTTAATTTAAGATAAGCGCCAAGTTATTATCCTTAAGCTCCCTCACAGGTAATCTTCCCTATGATTACCAATTTTTAGTATAAACCAAACAGAAGTCAATTATTGAAGTTTGGGAGCGCTAAAAAAGCTTTAAAGACAATATGGAGATTTAAAATTAGCACAATATTTATTGCTGGTGGACAATCTAAAAACATATATAAATCAAAAAATCATAAAAAATCATAACAAACAATAATATAAACAGTATAATCAGTCTAGGGTAGGATGAAGTAGTGCTAATATATTAAAGTATGGGACGTCTCCCTTATAAACTTTATATTTTTGGGTTTCTCTGTATCTTAACCTTTACGTCTAGATTATTGCAACACTCTAGTTAAACAATGGCTATGTAACCACCTTAATCCACCTTATATTTGCATCTGAAAATGTAGTGTCTTTAAAAAGATATTTTCTTGACTAATTGTCAGAAATAAAATGTTCATAAAAATTGCTTTGATGTTTAAAAGTCTTTTTCCAGTATAAAAATATATTTGTAGTCCAATAAATTTCCGCTATTTCTTAGAGGGGTAACCTTGTAACACTTCAGTCTTTTTTATGCAATTTGTAACAAGTGTTTCTAATGAGCTTACCGGGTCTTCTGACACCTGCTGTGTCTGGCGGTTTGTTTGTTTATCTTACCAGGAAGATGTTTATGCCTTTTCTCTCTCCAATCTTGTACGATACAAGACTAGCCTGTAAGCTTGGTTCCTCGGAGCCTATTTCAGTCTATGTGGCTCTGATGGTTCAGCACCTTCTGTTCAAAATATCTCTGGCTGTCAGTATTTGGCAGCAGACTTTCGAGTCAGGTGAATACTTCCGCTACACGCTCCGGCGTGTTTGGCGGTTCCTCCGATACTTAGTGTACAAACGGCCGTTTGTTTCTTTTCTTCTTCCCCTGTACTCAAATTGTGATTGAGATCCTGCAGGGTATATGTGAGCTGTAATGGTTGCGTCTACGCGTTTCGCCGGTTGGCTTTATCAAGACGGATGGTTTGTGTTCTGAAGCCCGGTGTTTTTAAAGAGCCCTCTTCTCTTTCTGATTGGTTGATGTTTCTTCCTTTTTCTATTGGTGATCTGTTTAAATGGCTTTTACTGAGGATTTAAGGTGGACTATCGAATTGTATCTATCTTTGCAAATAGTATAGATACATTTGTTCAATTTATAAGGTGGATTTTTCATTTGTATCTATCTTTTTCAGATGGTATATAAATTTTTTTTTTTTTTTTTTTTTTTTTTTTTTTGTTATTTTATTCGATTTATAAGGTGGATTATTAAAATCTTCTATTATATACATCAATGTTTCTAGTCGACTTATATAATATATTAATATATTGTTTATCAATTTCTAATGGATTTTCTATATATCCAAGCCTAAACGCAGATTATTTCAAAATGGATGTTTGTTATTTCATATAATTATCACATTTTTATGATATATTTTTCCCATTCTTTTGTTAGAATGTATAGCCATCATTTTTTGTCATCGTATTAATTAGTGTGTTGTATATATAGTTTTCATTATTTTATATAATTCTAGCTTTTATTCTTTACATAGTTCTTTTACTAGATTTGTCCTTATATATTTGGTATAGTGTTGTTAAATTATAAATAATTTTTAGTGACTTATTTCTGAATTTTTTATTATTTAGAAACTAACGATTTCATTATAGAATTTGAGATAGTAAGATAGGTAATAAATTTTGAATCAAGTTTTTTATAAAGAGTAATTTAATTCCCATGTTTTTTAGATGGTTTTTATGGTCTTGTTGAAATATTGAATCTTACTAGTTCTATTTGTTTTCATCATTATGAGGTAAGAAATGGGGAAAGGTCCAGTTCAGAATTTAGTCCTGATGGATATAAAGTCTGCATGTTGTAAATTAATTCTGCCTCTTTTCTTAATAGTTTTTCTTCAAAGTTTCCCCCTCTCCACTCTTGTTTCAATTTCTTTATACCCCAGAATTTAAAGTCTTTTAAGTTATTCTTATGTATTTCTCTGAAATGAGTGTATAGATGAGTTTCTAGATTTCCCTTAGCTATACAGGACAGATGTTCTCGTATTCGTTCTCGTAGGGTCCTTGTAGTTTCTCCTATGTACTGTAACTGGCAAGTGCACTGTATAATGTAGATGACCCCTTTGTCCTGACATCTTATTGTTTCTTTTATGTGATGTATTAATCCGTTAGTGTTGGATATAACTTTCTTACATTTACTGCTAAACTTGCAGGATCTACACCCAAAACAGGGAAAAAAACCTTCTAATTTGTTTCCAGTTAGATCTTTTTGTGTCATGTGTGTTTTTTGTATCTGTTTAAATTCGCTAGGGGCGAGTATCTGTTTAAAATTTTTGGCTTTCCTGTATATGATTGTTGGATTATCTTTCATTTTTTCTCCTATCAGAGGATCTGTTTGGACCAGATGCCAGTGTTTTTTGACAATTCTTTGCAAAATATGATGGTCACTGTTATAGTCTGTGATTAATGCAACATTAATTTTATCTTCTTTGTCTTCTCTATAAATTTTTGGATTTGAATCTTTATTTTTATAAGTAAGTAGATTTTTCCTTTCTTTTTGATCTACTTGTTCCTTAGCTTTCTTTATTATATTAGGGTCATACCCTCTATCATGGAATTTTTTCTCTAATATTTCTATTTGTTCTAAATAGTCTGAGGTTCTTGTACAATTTCGTTTAATCCTGAGGCATTGGCCTTTAGGAATATTCTCCTTCCATTTATTTAAATGGCAGCTATTAAAATGTATTAGATTGTTGGCATCTACTTTTTTGAAGTGTGTCTTAGTTATTATTTCTTTTTCTACAATTTCTATATCCAGATCAAGGAATGTGATTTTTTCTTTACTGATATGATATGTAAATTGAATTCCTATGTCATTTTGGTTCATGTCTGCTATGAATTTTTCCAATTCTTTAGATGTCCCCTTCCATATAAGGATGATGTCATCGATATATCTTTTATAGAGCACGAGATTTGCGCCGAGCTCATGCTTGGATATGAACTCTTCTTCCCATTTGCCTAAGAAGAGATTTGCATAGCTCGGCGCAAATCTCGTGCCCATAGCAGTACCTCTTGTCTGGAGATAGAATTTTCCATTGAAGGAAAAGTAATTTTGATTTAAGATATAATTAATACCTAGAATTATAAAGTCTTTTTGTTTTTGATTGAGTGTATCATCTCTCGTCATATACATTTCTGCCGCTTTAATGCCCAATTGATGTTTGATACTTGTGTATAACGATGATACATCACATGTACTGATGATATAATTATCTTCCCATTTTAATTTATTTAAATTTTGTAATATATCGGTTGTATCTTTGAGGTATGAAGGTAGTGTTTTTACGTATTTTTGCAAAAAACTGTCAATATATTTTGATAAATTTGCAGTTAGTGAACCTATTCCCGATATTATGGGTCTACCGGGTGGATTGATGGGATTTTTATGTAATTTTGGTAAGTAATAGAATATCGGTATTTTAGGGTATTTAGGACAGAGGAAATCAAACTCTTTTTTATGGATTATGCCTTCAGTTAAGGCCTCTTTTAGTATGTTTGTTAACTTTGATAGAAAATTTTTGGTTGGATCTAATTTTATTTCTCTATATGTTTCTGTATCTCCTAGAAGTCTATTGGCTTCGTTAATATAACTTTTTGTATCTAGGAGGACTATGCCTCCTCCCTTGTCCGCTCCTTTGATTGTCAGTTCTTTATTGCTTTGTAAATTTTTAATTATTTCATTTTCTTTTTTAGATAGATTTCTATTTCTAAATTTATTGTCTTTTACACTTGCAATATCTTTTTGCACTAATTTTTCAAATAGTTCGAGGTTTCTACCTTTCTCAGCACTTGGATAAAATTTAGATTTTAATTTTAGGTCTGTGTGTTGAATCTCTGGAGTAGTTGAAATGACATTTCTTGTTATACCATGAGATGTTATTTGTCTCTCTATTGGATTTTTTACAAAGAATCTTTTCAAAGTTAATTTTCGCACAAATTGACTTATATGAATATGTGTATTGAATTTATTCATTTTTGTTGTCGGGGCAAAACTTAGACCTAGTTCTAATACTTTTTCTTCTTCTTTAGTTAATACTTTACTACTTAGATTGAAGATACCTGATGGTGATTTTATTTTGTTTTTTTGACATTTTTTAACTGTTCTTCCTCCTCTTGTTCCTCTCTGCTTCTTTTTCTTAGTGGTGGTGCTTTTAGTGCTAACTTGTTTTGTGTTGTTTCTGGTCTTGTTGGATCTAATTCTAAAAAATGTTCCTCATTTTTTGGGGAATTTGGAACTGTGCTTAATTTTTCAAATTTATTATTTGTTTTTATTTTCCAATTGTGATTTATATTGTGATTTATATTTTCTTTTGGTGTTTTTTCAGAATTTCTATTTCTAAAATTTCCATTGTGATTATCTTTTTGTGAGTGTTCTCTATAGTGATAACTATCTTGCCTTTGGGGGCTGTTATAGTCGTTTTTATAGTGGTTGTAGTGTCTTTCACCTTTTTCCTTCAATTGAAAATTCTATCTCCAGACAAGAGGTACTGCTATGGGCACGAGATTTGCGCCGAGCTATGCAAATCTCTTCTTAGGCAAATGGGAAGAAGAGTTCATATCCAAGCATGAGCTCGGCGCAAATCTCGTGCTCTATAAAAGATATATCGATGACATCATCCTTATATGGAAGGGGACATCTAAAGAATTGGAAAAATTCATAGCAGACATGAACCAAAATGACATAGGAATTCAATTTACATATCATATCAGTAAAGAAAAAATCACATTCCTTGATCTGGATATAGAAATTGTAGAAAAAGAAATAATAACTA
This sequence comes from Bombina bombina, assembly GCF_027579735.1. Taxonomy (NCBI): domain Eukaryota; kingdom Metazoa; phylum Chordata; class Amphibia; order Anura; family Bombinatoridae; genus Bombina; species Bombina bombina. Next base: position 414,509,264 of record NC_069501.1, read on the forward strand.
AGACACACTTCAAAAAAGTAGATGCCAACAATCTAATACATTTTAATAGCTGCCATTTAAATAAATGGAAGGAGAATATTCCTAAAGGCCAATGCCTCAGGATTAAACGAAATTGTACAAGAACCTCAGACTATTTAGAACAAATAGAAATATTAGAGAAAAAATTCCATGATAGAGGGTATGACCCTAATATAATAAAGAAAGCTAAGGAACAAGTAGATCAAAAAGAAAGGAAAAATCTACTTACTTATAAAAATAAAGATTCAAATCCAAAAATTTATAGAGAAGAGAAAGAAGATAAAATTAATGTTGCATTAATCACAGACTATAACAGTGACCATCATATTTTGCAAAGAATTGTCAAAAAACACTGGCATCTGGTCCAAACAGATCCTCTGATAGGAGAAAAAATGATAGATAATCCAACAATCATATACAGGAAAGCCAAAAATTTTAAACAGATACTCGCCCCTAGCGAATTTAAACAGATACAAAAAACACACATGACACAAAAAGATCTAACTGGAAACAAATTAGAAGGTTTTTTTCCCTGTTTTGGGTGTAGATCCTGCAAGTTTAGCAGTAAATGTAAGAAAGTTATATCCAACACTAACGGATTAATACATCACATAAAAGAAACAATAAGATGTCAGGACAAAGGGGTCATCTACATTATACAGTGCACTTGCCAGTTACAGTACATAGGAGAAACTACAAGGACCCTACGAGAACGAATACGAGAACATCTGTCCTGTATAGCTAAGGGAAATCTAGAAACTCATCTATACACTCATTTCAGAGAAATACATAAGAATAACTTAAAAGACTTTAAATTCTGGGGTATAAAGAAATTGAAACAAGAGTGGAGAGGGGGAAACTTTGAAGAAAAACTATTAAGAAAAGAGGCAGAATTAATTTACAACATGCAGACTTTATATCCATCAGGACTAAATTCTGAACTGGACCTTTCCCCATTTCTTACCTCATAATGATGAAAACAAATAGAACTAGTAAGATTCAATATTTCAACAAGACCATAAAAACCATCTAAAAAACATGGGAATTAAATTACTCTTTATAAAAAACTTGATTCAAAATTTATTACCTATCTTACTATCTCAAATTCTATAATGAAATCGTTAGTTTCTAAATAATAAAAAATTCAGAAATAAGTCACTAAAAATTATTTATAATTTAACAACACTATACCAAATATATAAGGACAAATCTAGTAAAAGAACTATGTAAAGAATAAAAGCTAGAATTATATAAAATAATGAAAACTATATATACAACACACTAATTAATACGATGACAAAAAATGATGGCTATACATTCTAACAAAAGAATGGGAAAAATATATCATAAAAATGTGATAATTATATGAAATAACAAACATCCATTTTGAAATAATCTGCGTTTAGGCTTGGATATATAGAAAATCCATTAGAAATTGATAAACAATATATTAATATATTATATAAGTCGACTAGAAACATTGATGTATATAATAGAAGATTTTAATAATCCACCTTATAAATCGAATAAAATAACAAAAAAAAAAAAACAAAAAAAAAAAAAAAAAAAATTTTTATATACCATCTGAAAAAGATAGATACAAATGAAAAATCCACCTTATAAATTGAACAAATGTATCTATACTATTTGCAAAGATAGATACAATTCGATAGTCCACCTTAAATCCTCAGTAAAAGCCATTTAAACAGATCACCAATAGAAAAAGGAAGAAACATCAACCAATCAGAAAGAGAAGAGGGCTCTTTAAAAACACCGGGCTTCAGAACACAAACCATCCGTCTTGATAAAGCCAACCGGCGAAACGCGTAGACGCAACCATTACAGCTCACATATACCCTGCAGGATCTCAATCACAATTTGAGTACAGGGGAAGAAGAAAAGAAACAAACGGCCGTTTGTACACTAAGTATCGGAGGAACCGCCAAACACGCCGGAGCGTGTAGCGGAAGTATTCACCTGACTCGAAAGTCTGCTGCCAAATACTGACAGCCAGAGATATTTTGAACAGAAGGTGCTGAACCATCAGAGCCACATAGACTGAAATAGGCTCCGAGGAACCAAGCTTACAGGCTAGTCTTGTATCGTACAAGATTGGAGAGAGAAAAGGCATAAACATCTTCCTGGTAAGATAAACAAACAAACCGCCAGACACAGCAGGTGTCAGAAGACCCGGTAAGCTCATTAGAAACACTTGTTACAAATTGCATAAAAAAGACTGAAGTGTTACAAGGTTACCCCTCTAAGAAATAGCGGAAATTTATTGGACTACAAATATATTTTTATACTGGAAAAAGACTTTTAAACATCAAAGCAATTTTTATGAACATTTTATTTCTGACAATTAGTCAAGAAAATATCTTTTTAAAGACACTACATTTTCAGATGCAAATATAAGGTGGATTAAGGTGGTTACATAGCCATTGTTTAACTAGAGTGTTGCAATAATCTAGACGTAAAGGTTAAGATACAGAGAAACCCAAAAATATAAAGTTTATAAGGGAGACGTCCCATACTTTAATATATTAGCACTACTTCATCCTACCCTAGACTGATTATACTGTTTATATTATTGTTTTTTATGATTTTTTATGATTTTTTGATTTATATATGTTTTTAGATTGTCCACCAGCAATAAATATTGTGCTAATTTTAAATCTCCATATTGTCTTTAAAGCTTTTTTAGCGCTCCCAAACTTCAATAATTGACTTCTGTTTGGTTTATACTAAAAATTGGTAATCATAGGGAAGATTACCTGTGAGGGAGCTTAAGGATAATAACTTGGCGCTTATCTTAAATTAACCCACGCAACTTATCTATTCTTCCCTAGCTCATTTTTTATGAGCTTAAGTAATAGCAGCCTAGTAATGGAGAAAGATATATTTACCTGGAGAGAAGAGATTCTAAAAGAAATTATGGAAAATGAATTAAATATAATTGAGGTAGAACCTATAGACATAAACATAAAGATGGCTAAATTAGAGAAAAACATGACTAGTGAACTAAAACAAAAAATAGAATTACACTTCTTAAATAAATATATAGCAAACAAATGGGCCCCTAGAGGCCTTAGAGTTAAGAAAAAATGCACATTTGATTTAAAAAAAGAATTCCAGATGGAATGGGATACAGCTTTAAATGAAACTACACAAACCCTATTAGACATTCTAAAAAGGTCTAGAGAAGAATCACTGAAACAACTAAGTGAGAATATTACCTCAATTAAAAATGAACTAGAGGAAGTGAAGGAAAACAGTGAGTTTAAATTTAGACAGAAAGAAATAATCTCCAATCTAAATAAACTGAATAAAGATCTATTAGAGACCAAATGGAGAAAATACAAAAGGGATGAAGAAGATTATCAAGAACTGACAGATGAGATGGAAACAGGATTAGAAGAAATAACAGCAGAACAAAACACTGATATAGATTCACAACACACCACTTCTATCCCTAATAAACAACAAATACATGTAAAACAAAAACAAAATTATTATGAAGATAGAGGTAACTATAATCATAGTAATCACAGATTTGAAAATAGGCTAAATGAAAGACAGGGTAGATACACAGAATGGAGAACCAATTATAATAATTGGAACTATTACCAACCAAGAGAGTACAGAAACCACTACAATTACGATAGAAGATACAATACACACTTTAAAAATCACAATCACTATGAAGATAAACATAGACCTAATGAAAGAGAAACATATAGAAGAGAATACACAGAAAAAGGTGAAAGACACTACAACCACTATAAAAACGACTATAACAGCCCCCAAAGGCAAGATAGTTATCACTATAGAGAACACTCACAAAAAGATAATCACAATGGAAATTTTAGAAATAGAAATTCTGAAAAAACACCAAAAGAAAATATAAATCACAATTGGAAAATAAAAACAAATAATAAATTTGAAAAATTAAGCACAGTTCCAAATTCCCCAAAAAATGAGGAACATTTTTTAGAATTAGATCCAACAAGACCAGAAACAACACAAAACAAGTTAGCACTAAAAGCACCACCACTAAGAAAAAGAAGCAGAGAGGAACAAGAGGAGGAAGAACAGTTAAAAAATGTCAAAAAAACAAAATAAAATCACCATCAGGTATCTTCAATCTAAGTAGTAAAGTATTAACTAAAGAAGAAGAAAAAGTATTAGAACTAGGTCTAAGTTTTGCCCCGACAACAAAAATGAATAAATTCAATACACATATTCATATAAGTCAATTTGTGCGAAAATTAACTTTGAAAAGATTCTTTGTAAAAAATCCAATAGAGAGACAAATAACATCTCATGGTATAACAAGAAATGTCATTTCAACTACTCCAGAGATTCAACACACAGACCTAAAATTAAAATCTAAATTTTATCCAAGTGCTGAGAAAGGTAGAAACCTCGAACTATTTGAAAAATTAGTGCAAAAAGATATTGCAAGTGTAAAAGACAATAAATTTAGAAATAGAAATCTATCTAAAAAAGAAAATGAAATAATTAAAAATTTACAAAGCAATAAAGAACTGACAATCAAAGGAGCGGACAAGGGAGGAGGCATAGTCCTCCTAGATACAAAAAGTTATATTAACGAAGCCAATAGACTTCTAGGAGATACAGAAACATATAGAGAAATAAAATTAGATCCAACCAAAAATTTTCTATCAAAGTTAACAAACATACTAAAAGAGGCCTTAACTGAAGGCATAATCCATAAAAAAGAGTTTGATTTCCTCTGTCCTAAATACCCTAAAATACCGATATTCTATTACTTACCAAAATTACATAAAAATCCCATCAATCCACCCGGTAGACCCATAATATCGGGAATAGGTTCACTAACTGCAAATTTATCAAAATATATTGACAGTTTTTTGCAAAAATACGTAAAAACACTACCTTCATACCTCAAAGATACAACCGATATATTACAAAATTTAAATAAATTAAAATGGGAAGATAATTATATCATCAGTACATGTGATGTATCATCGTTATACACAAGTATCAAACATCAATTGGGCATTAAAGCGGCAGAAATGTATATGACGAGAGATGATACACTCAATCAAAAACAAAAAGACTTTATAATTCTAGGTATTAATTATATCTTAAATCAAAATTACTTTTCCTTCAATGGAAAATTCTATCTCCAGACAAGAGGTACTGCTATGGGCACGAGATTTGCGCCGAGCTATGCAAATCTCTTCTTAGGCAAATGGGAAGAAGAGTTCATATCCAAGCATGAGCTCGGCGCAAATCTCGTGCTCTATAAAAGATATATCGATGACATCATCCTTATATGGAAGGGGACATCTAAAGAATTGGAAAAATTCATAGCAGACATGAACCGAAATGACATAGGAATTCAATTTACATATCATATCAGTAAAGAAAAAATCACATTCCTTGATCTGGATATAGAAATTGTAGAAAAAGAAATAATAACTAAGACACACTTCAAAAAAGTAGATGCCAACAATCTAATACATTTTAATAGCTGCCATTTAAATAAATGGAAGGAGAATATTCCTAAAGGCCAATGCCTCAGGATTAAACGAAATTGTACAAGAACCTCCGACTATTTAGAACAAATAGAAATATTAGAGAAAAAATTCCATGATAGAGGGTATGACCCTAATATAATAAAGAAAGCTAAGGAACAAGTAGATCAAAAAGAAAGGAAAAATCTACTTACTTATAAAAATAAAGATTCAAATCCAAAAATTTATAGAGAAGAGAAAGAAGATAAAATTAATGTTGCATTAATCACAGACTATAACAGTGACCATCATATTTTGCAAAGAATTGTCAAAAAACACTGGCATCTGGTCCAAACAGATCCTCTGATAGGAGAAAAAATGATAGATAATCCAACAATCATATACAGGAAAGCCAAAAATTTTAAACAGATACTCGCCCCTAGCGAATTTAAACAGATACAAAAAACACACATGACACAAAAAGATCTAACTGGAAACAAATTAGAAGGTTTTTTTCCCTGTTTTGGGTGTAGATCCTGCAAGTTTAGCAGTAAATGTAAGAAAGTTATATCCAACACTAACGGATTAATACATCACATAAAAGAAACAATAAGATGTCAGGACAAAGGGGTCATCTACATTATACAGTGCACTTGCCAGTTACAGTACATAGGAGAAACTACAAGGACCCTACGAGAACGAATACGAGAACATCTGTCCTGTATAGCTAAGGGAAATCTAGAAACTCATCTATACACTCATTTCAGAGAAATACATAAGAATAACTTAAAAGACTTTAAATTCTGGGGTATAAAGAAATTGAAACAAGAGTGGAGAGGGGGAAACTTTGAAGAAAAACTATTAAGAAAAGAGGCAGAATTAATTTACAACATGCAGACTTTATATCCATCAGGACTAAATTCTGAACTGGACCTTTCCCCATTTCTTACCTCATAATGATGAAAACAAATAGAACTAGTAAGATTCAATATTTCAACAAGACCATAAAAACCATCTAAAAAACATGGGAATTAAATTACTCTTTATAAAAAACTTGATTCAAAATTTATTACCTATCTTACTATCTCAAATTCTATAATGAAATCGTTAGTTTCTAAATAATAAAAAATTCAGAAATAAGTCACTAAAAATTATTTATAATTTAACAACACTATACCAAATATATAAGGACAAATCTAGTAAAAGAACTATGTAAAGAATAAAAGCTAGAATTATATAAAATAATGAAAACTATATATACAACACACTAATTAATACGATGACAAAAAATGATGGCTATACATTCTAACAAAAGAATGGGAAAAATATATCATAAAAATGTGATAATTATATGAAATAACAAACATCCATTTTGAAATAATCTGCGTTTAGGCTTGGATATATAGAAAATCCATTAGAAATTGATAAACAATATATTAATATATTATATAAGTCGACTAGAAACATTGATGTATATAATAGAAGATTTTAATAATCCACCTTATAAATCGAATAAAATAACAAAAAAAAAAAAAAAAAAAAAAAAAAATTTTTATATACCATCTGAAAAAGATAGATACAAATGAAAAATCCACCTTATAAATTGAACAAATGTATCTATACTATTTGCAAAGATAGATACAATTCGATAGTCCACCTTAAATCCTCAGTAAAAGCCATTTAAACAGATCACCAATAGAAAAAGGAAGAAACATCAACCAATCAGAAAGAGAAGAGGGCTCTTTAAAAACACCGGGCTTCAGAACACAAACCATCCGTCTTGATAAAGCCAACCGGCGAAACGCGTAGACGCAACCATTACAGCTCACATATACCCTGCAGGATCTCAATCACAATTTGAGTACAGGGGAAGAAGAAAAGAAACAAACGGCCGTTTGTACACTAAGTATCGGAGGAACCGCCAAACACGCCGGAGCGTGTAGCGGAAGTATTCACCTGACTCGAAAGTCTGCTGCCAAATACTGACAGCCAGAGATATTTTGAACAGAAGGTGCTGAACCATCAGAGCCACATAGACTGAAATAGGCTCCGAGGAACCAAGCTTACAGGCTAGTCTTGTATCGTACAAGATTGGAGAGAGAAAAGGCATAAACATCTTCCTGGTAAGATAAACAAACAAACCGCCAGACACAGCAGGTGTCAGAAGACCCGGTAAGCTCATTAGAAACACTTGTTACAAATTGCATAAAAAAGACTGAAGTGTTACAAGGTTACCCCTCTAAGAAATAGCGGAAATTTATTGGACTACAAATATATTTTTATACTGGAAAAAGACTTTTAAACATCAAAGCAATTTTTATGAACATTTTATTTCTGACAATTAGTCAAGAAAATATCTTTTTAAAGACACTACATTTTCAGATGCAAATATAAGGTGGATTAAGGTGGTTACATAGCCATTGTTTAACTAGAGTGTTGCAATAATCTAGACGTAAAGGTTAAGATACAGAGAAACCCAAAAATATAAAGTTTATAAGGGAGACGTCCCATACTTTAATATATTAGCACTACTTCATCCTACCCTAGACTGATTATACTGTTTATATTATTGTTTTTTATGATTTTTTATGATTTTTTGATTTATATATGTTTTTAGATTGTCCACCAGCAATAAATATTGTGCTAATTTTAAATCTCCATATTGTCTTTAAAGCTTTTTTAGCGCTCCCAAACTTCAATAATTGACTTCGGGGAGGAGAATATTCCCACAAGTTATGGATGACGCCATGGACCGGACACACCAATGTTGAAGAAATAGTCATTGGCACTCTTCTTTACGATGCTCTCCTTTCCAAGCTGCTGGATTCATTAGCTGTTGCTAAACCGTTCTTTGTCTAATAACCAAGCCTCTTGTCTTGCCCTCTGGTAAATTGACCGTTTAGACTAATTACCTGTTGCTGAACCCTGCTTTGCCTAATAACCAAGCCTCTTACACCTTGAAAGATTGGACTGATTACCTGTTACTGAATCCTGCTTTGCCTTATTACCAAGCTTCTTGCCTTGCCCTTTGTTATGTTGAAAGTTTGCCTATTGCTGAACTAGCTCTGCCTTGTGATCTATCTGTGCTCTACCTCATTCCTATTTTACTTTTGTTCTGGAATATTTCTTTATCTTTCCACTTGATGCTGGGATAAGAAGACTACTGGCCAGGATTGGTTGGATAGAGAAATATTTCATGAACATAACACTGTTAGTATTACCCTCTGTCCACAGTCATCAACATTTGTTGTATGCAGCGTTTATGGTGCAAAAATACATGTAGTAACACTTAATTTTTTTTTTCTTTATTTATTAACCAATAGTGTACAATACATAATTTGGGCACAATTACACCAAGATCACCTCGCAGGGTAAAATATATGTAACAATGCAGCATAATATAACATCTCTTACCCTTCATTTTGCCCATATAATAGCCTACTAAGAGGCCTTAGAATTTATCATAACACAAATATCTGTAAGTAACATAGATCATCATCAACATATATAACATAAATCGTTGACTTTAGGACCATTTATAAACTTCCAGTTGAACCAGCCCGTTTCCTATCATTTATATATCTATGGCTATATATAGACACTATACAGAACATGATTAAAATGTAAATAAAACATCTGTAGATATAATTTAATTAACATTTAGGCCTAAAACAAAGTACACTCATTGGAATGGTTTTCTAATTGAATACCAAACACTTAACATTTAAATAATAAAACAAAAAGCAAAAAAAAAAAGCCCCACTACTTCCGTCTCCTCCCCTCCCCTCTACTTCAGCAGGGCCAGAGTTGGCTCGCAAGCAGATAGTGTTATGATTGATAGCCAAAAAAATTCCTATAGGTTGCCGTCAGACCCAAAGGAGCCAATATTTGCTTCTGTATGATAAGTGGATATAAATTAATTATAGGTTTCCAATTTTAATGAATTCCTCGGCTCTATCTTGGAATTGAAATACCGTATTATGTGACTCAAACACTAGTTGTTGGAGGAGCATATTGCGAAAATAGGAGAATCTGGGTGAGGATATATATTTCCATTTTTTAAATATCAGAATTCTAACTGTCATAATTATTGTATTTAATGTCTTGATATTCTTAGGTTTAACCTCAACTAGATTTGAATGTATCAGAAAGACTACATGATAAGGTTGGATTTTAAAACTATCATAGAACTGTCTATTATACCAATGGTTAACTTTGCTCCACAGTTGATTAATTTTTGGGCAATAAAAAACCATGTGTAGGATGTCTGCATTTAATAGGTGACATTTTGGACAGCACTGTTGTCTTAAGGGAGACAATTTTGACATTTTAAGCGGGGTTAGCTCTGTATTATGTAATAGTTTCGTATGAGATTCTTTCCAGCTAATTGAAATATTAAATTTCTCTAATATGAAAAAGCTCTGAGAGATATTAGCTAGTTCATACCGAGGAAAATAATGAGACCAAAAAGAGACCAGATTTTGGGGGGAAAAATTGTCCCTGTTTTGCTAGCATAATATTATATACAGGGAGTACAGAATTATTAGGCAAATGAGTATTTTGACCACATCATCCTCTTTATGCATGTTGTTTTACTCCAAGCTGTATAGGCTCGAAAGCCTACTACCAATTAAGCATATTAGGTGATGTGCATCTCTGTAATGAGAAGGGGTGTGGTCTAATGACATCAACACCCTATATCAGGTGTGCATAATTATTAGGCAACTTCCTTTCCTTTGGCAAAATGGGTCAAAAGAAGGACTTGACAGGCTCAGAAAAGTAAAAAATAGTGAGATATCTTGCAGAGGGATGCAGCACTCTTAAAATTGCAAAGCTTCTGAAGCGTGATCATCGAACAATCAAGCGTTTCATTCAAAATAGTCAACAGGGTCGCAAGAAGCGTGTGGAAAATCCAAGGCGCAAAATAACTGCCCATGAACTGAGAAAAGTCAAGCGTGCAGCTGCCAAGATGCCACTTGCCACCAGTTTGGCCATATTTCAGAGCTGCAACATCACTGGAGTGCCCAAAAGCACAAGGTGTGCAATACTCAGAGACATGGCCAAGGTAAGAAAGGCTGAAAGACGACCACCACTGAACAAGACACACAAGCTGAAACGTCAAGACTGGGCCAAGAAATATCTCAAGACTGATTTTTCTAAGGTTTTATGGACTGATGAAATGAGAGTGAGTCTTGATGGGCCAGATGGATGGGCCCGTGGCTGGATTGGTAAAGGGCAGAGAGCTCAAGTCCGACTCAGATGCCAGCAAGGTGGAGTACTGGTTTGGGCTGGTATCATCAAAGATGAGCTTGTGGGGCCTTTTCGGGTTGAGAATGGAGTCAAGCTCAACTCCCAGTCCTACTGCCAGTTTCTGGAAGACACCTTCTTCAAGCACTGAAGAAGTCTGCATCCTTCAAGAAAAACATGATTTTCATGCAGGACAATGCTCCATCACACGCGTCCAAGTACTCCACAGGGTGGCTGGCAAGAAAGGGTATAAAAGAAGAAAATCTAATGACATGGCCTCCTTGTTCACCTGATCTGAACCCCATTGAGAACCTGTGGTCCATCATCAAATGTGAGATTTACAAGGAGGGAAAACAGTACACCTCTCTGAACAGTGTCTGGGAGGCTGTGGTTGCTGCTGCACGCAATGTTGATGGTGAACAGATCAAAACACTGACAGAATCCATGGATGGCAGGCTTTTGAGTGTCCTTGCAAAGAAAGGTGGCTATATTGGTCACTGATTTATTTTTGTTTTGTTTTTGAATGTCAGAAATGTATATTTGTGAATGTTGAGATGTTATATTGGTTTCACTGGTAAAAATAAATAATTGAAATGGGTATATATTTGTTTTTTGTTAAGTTGCCTAATAATTATGCACAGTAATAGTCACCTGCACACACAGATATCCCCCTAAAATAGCTATAACTAAAAACAAACTAAAAACTACTTCCAAAACTATTCAGCTTTGATATTAATGAGTTTTTTGGGTTCATTGAGAACATGGTTGTTGTTCAATAATAAAATTAATCCTCAAAAATACAACTTGCCTAATAATTCTGCACTCCCTGTATATCTCAGACCATCGAACATCAATATAGCTAGTCCACTCTTGTGAATTGATGTAATGTCGTGTTTGTAAGTAGGCAAATAGACTGTGTCTAGGGATTTCAAATTTGTTCAGTATGTTAGTAAAAGAAAGAATATGTCCCGAAGTAGAAATAAACTGATAGATATATTTAAGGCCCCTTTGAGCCCAATCCCGATATATTGAATTATGAATTCATGGAATAAACTCAGGGTTACCTTGAATTGGCAGAAAAACTGACGATCTGTAGTCTAATTCTAATATACTACAGATTTTTTGCCATGCGATATTTTTTTTTTTTTTTTTTTGGTTTTAAATGCTTTATTGTAAATAACATAAAAGGTATAACATACAAAGCTACCAATCAATCCGTGTTGCAACACAGTGATCAGAGCTTGATTGTTTCATATAAATTTTGGTATAAAACATATAAATTCTTACAATTCTTGTATCCAGATGTATATAAAAAAAAAGAAAATCAGTTAGATCAAGAGGTAAACATCTATACAGGCTTGTACATATACACAAAGTAATGAGTTATCCTCAGTGGTATTGTGTTACATTGCATCGGGAGAAGGTATGCCCCTTAGTAGAATATGGAAGAGTATCAGAAAGTGTTAGCCAGTGGCCGACACACCCGGGGGTGGTGTATGTAGGGTGGATGGGATGGTATGGTTTTGGGAAGAAGGGGGGAGGGGGGGAGGGGAAACTTTGTCGCCAATGCGAATGTGGGGGGGGTCCGGAGAGGTTGCGATAATATTTTTAAATGATAAAAGATTAAAAATGTTTGACGGAAGTTTTTTAATTGGACAATGCAAAACTGCTTTTAAAGAGAAGGGGGCAATGATTATACTTTCTATCTCGTCAGAAGACACCTTATTTGAACCACTCAGCCACCCCATAGCTATTTTAGCTAAAGCGGTCAGATTATAAAGTCTAATATCAGGTAAAGCCAGTCCGCCATTCCTTCTTTTTTGTCAGATGTCGTAACTACACATGTAGTAACACTTCTACCAGAAACAGCTGTTTGTTTAAGCCTTAGCACAAGGCAGTTTTACCATATTATCGCAGCTCAGATATCAATTGGATGTAAGGAACTAGAAGATAAACAAACATTCTTCACCAGTCATTAGCAAGAAAAAAAGAGGAAGATCAAATTGATCAGGAAGGAAAAAAGCAGAGAGAGGAGATTATGATTATAATGTTGAACCAGCACCTAATTATATTGTTTGCTGCTCAGCTGAAATATGGCATTTACTGCAACAAAATAAAAATTGTTACAACAGAAAGTAGTGTCTGAGTTTGATATTTCTCAAATGTGGTTTAATGAACAGTATACGCATTCAACACAGAAAAAGATGTGATTGGAACTAGTGAAACCTATGAATATGATAAATTATCTCCATGGAATTTGCGAACAACTAGAACCACTAAAGCAGATAAATTAATAAATACAGTGGAAGAAAGCTATAATGAGAACACTAGACCCTGGAGAATGGCTTTGTGATTAAGTTTTAGAAGAAGCAATCTGACAGATAAGGTTATGTCCCGCCTACATTGACCAGAGCAGGGTAAGAGGTAATTTAAACAAAGACATTCTCTTTTTTCTTCATTTTAGATTTCTAGGGTTCTGGCAACACTGGTGCCTTGGTGTCATCTTTAATACTAAAGAAGTAATTATTGCAGACTCTATGAAAGATTAAATAAGAACAAAAGGAAATGATGACATAATATTGTCATATTTCTGCAGCAAGGTAACTTGTATCACAAAACAATAGTGCTGACTGATGTGTGTACGCTGTGCATATTCCATTATTTCTGGGGAACAATACAATAAGCATGTACATATTAAATACTATGTATACAATTCCCCCGTGATTTCAAAGAAAAGTTTGCATTGATTATTTATGAAAAGTCATACTGTTTCCAATGGTAAATAGTCAGTGGCTGCCGTGTCCCATCCACTGTCCCTATAAGATGTAGTCTTGCACTATGGGATCCAAAGTCAAGCATAATCAATTTCTGTTTTAGCCTTACATGTGGGGAGTTATTTTGAAAACTGACGATAATTTGGACAGTGATGTGTTAATTTGATTGACACTAACATTAAAAAGTGGGCAGTTCCATGCTAATTTGATTAACAGCCCCATGACAATTAAGGAATTGCCGTGGGAAGGTGGTACATTCTCTGCATAGACTAATTTCATTTACAGACAATTTATCAATTCCATTTAAAGGACCAGTAAATATAGTAGATTTGCATATACATACAGACTGCACATTTTATAAATTTAAGTAAATTGTAAAGTTGTTTAAAATTGCATGCTCTATCTGAATCATGAAAGTTTAATTTTGATTTGAGTGTCCCTTTAAGGGTCAGATTACGAGTGAAGGGCAAATTAACGTTTCTGATTGAGCGTTAATTGAGCTAGAAGTAAGCTTTTTGTGCTTGTCGGGTTGCGCTCACATTACGAGTTGAAAGTAATCTGTTTTCACTCTCTCGCTGAAATTAGAATATCACATACGCGTTCACGTATTCCCCCATAGAAGTTAATGGAGAGAAAAAAAAAAAGTGATAAAAAAAAAAAGTGATAAAAAAAACACCCCACTCTCGCTCAAACCCGATCACATACCCTCATCTTCGCTAACCCGACATGAAAATATGAATAATTCACATTACAGTGTTTTTCACATAGAAGAATATGTTCTATTTATTAAAAAATACATATTTCTACATATATATGATGTGCTTTTTTGGTGTTATATATATATATATATATATATATACATACATACACAGTATATATAAATATATACATATATATATATATATATATATATACATACATACATATACACAGTGTATATAAATAAATATATAAATATAGTCTACTTTATTTGCAATGCTGACACGTATGGGTCCATAGGGACTAGAGTTAGGGACTTACCCACATAGTTGGCAAACAATTGCATTATAATTATAGGCTGCTCGGAGTCATTCTGACTCAGCATAGAATTTAATTTCATTTGGTAGCGCTGGGTCATGTCAGTAAGGGCATTTCTAGTTGCCGGAATCTGTCTAATAGCGTGTAGCGTTACTATGACAACTGGGTATTTAGCTTACACGCAGCCCAATGATGTCATCACACTGAGCCTGCAGCTTGCGTCTCAGATACACATGGGGCGGCCACACTGTTTCTCTGATATGCTGTGTTTGTGCTACGGCTTTACAAACAATTTTTCTATCATGTGTTTGTGCTACGGCTTTACAAACAATTTTTCTATCAGGTGGGTCCTGCATTAGTTGTTAGTAATGTGTTATTGTGTACCCTCAAGCATTGTTTTGAGATACTAGCCTCAGATTGCATGTATAATCGTTTTATCTCTGCCATATAAGGGTATTTGATCAATCTTTATGTTACGCCAGGTCTTGTAGTAATAACATGCCAGAATCTGGTACATCTACCAATAATGACACTCTCCGATTAGATTGCTGCACTAGTTGATGTATTTAGATTCTCCAGGGGGCTGGCAATACACACATTTTTCAGACATGTTGATATTAACACCATTACACCATTACACTTTTTCAAAGATACAATGTATGTGCTAAGGGACACACAAATATTTATGTATGCACTTCACTTACCTTGTAAGCAGGAGGATACACAGGTTATTTTAACCTGTTTATATGATATGGTTTCACTATACTTGTCTGTCCCATTCACTATATATGACTATATGTATAGATTGTTTTATAATAGAAGTTTGTTCACATGTGTTTGGATATAATGACTAGTATGACGTTTAGCATGTCTTTCAATATGTCTCTTATATTTATGAGTGTGGAGATTACATAGGCTGACTTATTAACAATGATTAACACTCATCACATGATTAGAATGTTATTGAGGATCACTATGGTAACAGTTTTGGCACAATTTTCACTGGGAGGGGTTTGTTTGGCTTTATATGTCTAGTCACTTGCAGTTTGTTTGTTGTCTGAGGAAGGGGAGTGTCCCCCCGAAACGTCACGCTTATTAAAAGTTTTCTTTTGAATTAAAGACCAGTGAGTGCCTTCCTTCACCGTGTATATTTAACTGCTGGCACCCTGGCATCAAGATTTGTAAGTGAGAGTGCTCTCTATCTACCTATATTTATCAAACATTGTAGCACCCACAACAATTTAGATTGCCTCTTCCAGTGAGGTTATCCTCAATAGTTCATCTATTTCTCTATACCACACGTGGCTGTGGTTACTATACAACTAGTTTGGTCTATCACTTCACACGGCACTGCACACTGTGATACAGCCCAATGGAGACAGACACCGGCATTGAGGATACACAGACCTTATCATTCACAGATACTGACGCTGCAAGTATACTATTTGAACAAGAGGAGGATACACAATCCAGTACTGACTCTAGTAACTCAATCTTTCTGGCATTGTTAAAATTGAAGAAGAAAGAAATTGACCTAAAACTGCATGGCAGTTACCTCTCAGATTATTACCGGAAAAAGCTCATACCACGGGGATTCCGCATCAAGAACATTCCAACAATTGGGAGAACTAATACTGAATTTTGTAAGAGGTGGTGCGCTATTTTAAATAAGTGCTCTCTGGACCTCATCCTTCTAGTAACAGAGGAGGTGAGAAGCCAATTAGATAAACTCAAGCAAGAAGTACTGGAATAGGAGAATATCAACACACAGAAACTGATAAGTGACACTAGCTCTGATTGGTTAAATCAACTACAAACACAATTAAAGGAGTACAAAGAGGCCTTGATTTCCTTTAAGAATAGGAAGTTTGTGGCAGTGACCGAGGATCACAAAGAAAAAAGTGTCTATAAGTGGATGATAAGTGGTGACGGGGAATACAGAGGTTATCGTCCAAGGAGACAGAGGAGATTCAGGCAATATACCAGAAGAAATCTCCAGACTGTGGATACTAGCTCTGGAACAGATTTGGATACCCCACAGCCCCCACAGGGACATATACCACCATACAGAGGGAGTACAAGGCCGTTTAGAGGCAACCGACAACAACAGCCTTTTTTAGGGGTGACCACTCGATCAGCCATCAGGGGAAGAGGAGGCCACATCGAAGAAGAGGAGGTCAGAGGCAGACCACCATTACACTACCAACATCAACAGAGACACTAACCAATAATAACTTAATTATCAATATTAGTGATCGGGTCCTGACGGAACCAGAAATTCAATTATTGAATAAAGGACTTAACTTTGTACCCACTAAAACTAGTGACCCGTTTGATTTGTGGATAGACCAGCAAAAATTCCAGCGATCACTAAGACTCAAAGAACACTTCAACAATAGCTTAAATCCAGAAATGGGTATTCCCTTTCGTAAAGCCAGCAAGTTTGATCTGACTAGCTATAATCCCAGCATAAAGATATACTCCCGGCTGGTTAACACTGATATTGCTGAGATACCAAAAACAAGATTTCGGAACAACTTGACTAAAGAGGAATTTGATTCAATTAAAACACTGTCCACAGATCCTAAAATTATCATCCGCCCTGCGGACAAAGGAGGTGTGACAGTGATTATGAACTACGCGTACTATCAATCAGAGATTAAGGGACAACTGAGTGACACCATGACATACAGACGATTACAATGGAACCCGACCAAGGAATTCCAGAAAGAAATTGAGACCTTGGTGAAAGAAGGAGTCATGCAAGGGTACATTGATGAGAAAATTGGAGGATTCTTGATCACTGAGTTTCCAATTTGCCCCATACTGTATACCTTACCAAAGGTGCATAAAAACCTATCACATCCACCAGGGAGGCCAATTGTCTCAGCCCGTGGCTCTATCACATCACCATTATCCGAACTGGTTGATTTCTTTTTACAACCAATGGTAAAAAATATGAGATCGTATGTCAGGGACTCCATGGATCTTATTGGCAAACTTAAAGGCTTTAGGATGGAAGAGGAGTGGATCCTGGTAACAGCAGATGTTAACAGCCTCTACACGGTTATACCTCAACAAGAAGGTATCAGAATGGTAGCAAAAAGCTTGAGTAGATATCCGTATGTGGGACCACCAGCACATTTCCTATTACAGATCCTGGAGCTAAGCTTAAGGCTGAATTATTTCAGATTTGAAAACTCGTATTATCGCCAAATAAAGGGAACCGCCATGGGTTCGAATGTTGCCCCTTCATTTGCGAATCTATATATGGCAAATTACGAGGAAGAGATTATGAAGGTGTTCCAGAAAAAAGAAGTCATCGTGTACCAGCGCAATATAGATGACTTGTTCATTGTGGGGGGGGGCACAAAAGAATCCCTACAAGAGTGGTTTGACCACTTAAACGGGCTAAACCACCCAATTCAGTTCAAAATGAGCTGTAGTGAAGAGAGGGTTGAGTTCCTAGATTTATGTATCTTTAGAGACGGCATGTCGGTAGGAATGACATTATATCAGAAGCCTACAGATAGGAATTCAGTATTACACGCACACAGTTGCCATCCTACTTCACTATTAAAGGCTATACCACGGGGCCAGATGACAAGAGTAAACAGAAACAACAGTAACTCTGAGGCCATGAAAATACAGTTACAAGAAATGGCAAAAAAATTTTTGGCTAGGGGCTACAAATGGGACTCTCTCTTGGAATGCATGAAGGAACAAGAAGATCCCAAGGAGGGACATACAAGAGAGGATACTCGAAGGATGACATTTGTCACCAGATACTGCCCAGATGTAAAGAAAATTGGACAGTGTCTTAGGGCCCACTGGCATATCATCAAGAATGACTCATTTAGCGAATGGGACAGTCCAAGAGTAGGATTCAAGAGAAACCGCAATTTGAGAGACCAACTGGTGATAACGGATCCCAAACATTGCTATGACAGAAAAACCTGGTTATCCTCAAGCAAGAAGGGATGCTATCGGTGCAGTGGCTGCACTACCTGTCATGCGATGATTCCGGGGGCCACCTTCCATCATCCCTACACAAATGTAACTTTTAAGATACAGCATTACTTGACTTGCACCACGACATATGTGGTCTATTTAATTAATTGCCCATGTGGCCTTTTCTATGTAGGGAAAACAGTGGATGACATCCGTACACGCATGGCAAATCATCGGTCGGCCATTAGAACAGCCATCAAAAACCATGGAAGTGAACAACCAGTGGCACACCACTTTGCAATTAGTGGGCACAACGTACAGGATCTAAGATTTAAGCTCATAGACCATGTCCCCATTCCCTCCAGGGGTGGGGACCGGGACAATAAACTATTGCAAGTAGAATCCAAGTGGATCATTCGTCTTAACACCCTACGCCCGAAGGGACTGAATGTGAACTTAGACTGGCATTGTTTCCTATGAGCAAGTGTGGAATTTTTAAAACATCTGTCTTTTTTGTTGTTGTCAGTCTCACAGCGTATACTGTGCCCACTTTCACATTGCCACCACTCAATTGGTGTAATAGTATTGTTAGTGTCCATTTAAAAAAAAATGACAGGCAGAGGCAGGCCACCCCGCAGGTTCCGTGGTCTTGGTGCTGTGATTCCTTTAGTCCCTACAAATATGCACATTGTTCAGACGCCGGGTGCCAGGGGGGACGCGAAAACTTCTGAGGAGGACCTAGTTGAATGGCTAACACAGGACACCCAATCTTCTTCAGCTTCCGCTGCTAGTCCTCCTAACCTTGATGCACCATCTACGTCCAGCTGTGCTTTGGGCAGGTCTCAAGTGACCAGTGCCACTCCCCCGCCTGTCGCCACCACCAACACTAGCACCACAGCCGCTTCACTTGATCTGTCACAGGAGTTATTGACACATCATTTGGAAGAAATGAGTGATGCGCAACCATCATTGACAGAGGATGTAGATAATAGTGATCAGTCTCAGTCAGGCAGCATTACCGACATGGAGGTACGGTGTGATGATGATGATGTTGTACCCGCTGCTGCTTCCTTTCTTGATGTTTCAGACACAAGTGAAGCGGTTGATGATGATGTGTCGGTGGATGTCACGTGGGTGCCTGCTAGAAGAGAAGAAGAGGGGAAAAGTTCAGATGGGGAGACAGAGAGGAGGAGGAGACGATTTGGAAGCATGGGGAGGTCGTCTCAAGGAGCTAGTGGCACAGTCAGACAGCATGCATCGTCACCAGGGGTCAGCCAGACAGCACGCCGACGCCCATCAACGCATGCTGTTGCCACCACCAGAATGCCGTCATCGCAGAGCTCAGCAGTGTGGCATTTTTTTTGTGTGTCTGCCTCGGACAACAGCGATGCCATTTGCAACCTGTGCCAAAAGAAACTGAGTCGTGGGAAGTCCAACACCCACCTAGGTACAACTGCTTTGCGAAGGCACATGGTCTCCCATCACAAACGCCGATGGGAAGAACACATGAGTAGAAGCAGCACACAAAGTGAAAGCCGCCCTCCTGCTCCAGCATCTTCAGCCACGTCAACCAGTGCTGTCCTCCTTGTCCCCTCTCAACCATCCTCCACTCAGTCTCTCTTACGTAGCAGTTCCTGGTCATCTGCCCACAGTCAGGTGTCTGTCAAGGACATGTTTGAGCGTAAGAAGCTAATTTCTCAAAGTCACCCCCTTGCCCAGCGTCTGACAGCTGGCTTGTCTGAACTCTTAGCCCGCCAGCTTTTAACATACAAGCTGGTGGAGTCTGATGCTTTCAAAATATTTGTATCTAGTGGGACACCGCAGTGGAAGGTACCTGGCAGAAATTTCTTTTCACAAAAGGCAATCCCAAACCTGTACTCTGTTGTGAGAAAGGAAGTTATGGCATGTCTGGCACACAGGGTTGGGGCAAGGGTCCATATGACCACGGATAGCTGGTCTGCAAAGCATGGTCAGGGCAGGTATATCACCTACACTGCGCATTGGGTAAACCTGCTGACTTCTGACAAGCATGGTATGCGTGGCTCTGCAGAAGAGTTGGTGACACCGCCACGACTTGCAGGCAGGCCTGCTGCTACCTCCTCTACTCCTCCTACTCCATCCTCTTCCATAACCTCTTCCTCGGCTGAGTCCTCTTCAACTTCTGCGTCTTGCTCCACATCTATGGCACCCCCCAGCTCCCCATGTACTATGCTATATCCCGGGTACGGCAGTGTCACACCGTCTTGGGGTTGACTTGCCTGAAAGCGGAGAGTCACACCGCACCAGCACTCCTGAGCGCACAGGTGGATCAGTGGCTGACTCCGCACCAACTGGAGATTGGCAAGGTTGTTTCTGACAATGGAAGTAATTTGGTGACGGCATTGAAATTGGGCAAGTTGACACGTGCTGTGCATGGCACATGTGTGTAATCTAATTGTACAACGATTTGTCCATAAATACCCAGGCTTACAGGACGTCCTGAAGCAGGCCAGGAAGGTGTGTGGCCATTTCAGGCGTTCCTACACGGCCATGGCGCACTTGTCCGATATCCAGCGTCGAAACAACCTGCCAGTGAGGGGCTTCATTTGCGACAGCCCGACACGGTGGAATTCAACACTCCTAATGTTTGACTGCCTGCTCCAACAAGAAAAAGCTGTTAATGAGTATTTGTATGACCGGGGTGCTAGGACAGCCTCTGGGGAGCTGGGGATATTTTTGCCAAATTACCGGACGCTCATGCGCAATGCCTGTAGGCTTATGCGTCCTTTTGAGGAGGTGACAAACCTTGTCAGTCGCACCGAAGGCACCATCAGCGACATCATACCATTTGTTTTCTTCCTGGAGCGTGCCCTGCGAAGAGTGCTGGATCAGGCAGTAGATGAGCGTGAAAAGGAAGAGTTGTGGTGTCCATCAACCCCACAAACAGCCTTATCAGCATCGTTTGCTGGACCTGCAGCAACGCAGGAAGAGGATTGTGAGGAAGAGGAGTCCGAGGAGGAATGTGGCTTTGAGGAGGAGGAGGAGGAGGAGGAAGACCGAGCACAACAGGCATCCCAGGGTGCTCGTTGTTGTCACCTCTCTGGTACCCGTGGTGTTGTACGTGGCTGGGGGGAAGAAGATACCATCAGTGAGATCAGTGAGGAGGAGGAACGGGACATGATTAGCTCAGCATCCAACCTTGTTCAAATGGGTTCTTTCATGCTGCTGTGCCTGTTGAGGGACCCTCGTATAAAAAAGCTGAAGGAGAACGACCTGTACTGGGTCTCCACGCTCCTCGACCCCCGGTATAAGCATAAAGTGCCTGAAATGTTACCAAATTCCCGCAAGTCGGAAAGGATGGAGCATTTTAACAATAAATTAAAAACTATGCTTTACACAGCGTATAAGGGTGATGTCACAGCACCACGGGAATGTAACAGGGGAAGAGATGAAATTAATCCTCCTCCCACGACCTCGGCGGCAAGGACAGAACGCTTTCCTGACGTCTTGTTGATGGAGGACATGCGTACCTTTTTAACTCCCATGCACCATCATAGCCTTTCGGGATCCAGCCTTAGAGAAAGACTCAACCGACAGGTAGCAGACTACCTAGCTTTAACTGCGGATCTCGACACTCTCAGGAGCGATGGACCCCTTGACTACTGGGTGTGCAGGCTGGACTTGTGGCCTGAGCTATCCCAATTTGCAATGGAACTTCTGGCCTGCCCCACTTCAAGTGTCCTGTCCGAAAGGACTTTCAATGCAGCAGGAGGTTTTGTCACTGAGAAGAGAAGTCGCCTAGGTCAAAAAAGCCTTGACTATCTCACTTTTATAAAAATGAATGAGGGCTGGATCCCGAAGGGACTGACATTTGGCAATACATTTGAATAAAAAAGGCCTGATGATGAGATGAGCTGGCTTGGGCTACAACTGGTACACAGGCTGGCCTTTTTTTTTTTTATAAAGCCGGAGGACTTGCTTGACTTATCCGTCAACAACTAGCGTTCAAGCCACAAGCTTTTAGGGCACTTTATAAATGTTTTACAAGCATCAATTTTTCTGGCCGCTGCTACAGCAGTTGCTACAATACCCAAATTTTTCAGTCATTTGTACATTCCTAATTTTTCTGGCCTCTGCTGCAGCTCTGTGGGTACAAAACTCAAATAAAAAAAATAAGGCACATAACACTAGTGATTAAACTGTTACGAATTGTACAACTTAGCACACCACTCATATCTGGTGGACCATTAAATTGAACGCAAAATGCCACAAATTTGAAGGAGGACCGACCAAGCATCTTTATCCGTCTCTTGGTTGCTCTAAATTATCTCCGTGTTCCATCTATGCCATACCTGTACTCTATTGTGCAAAAGGGTGGCATATGTGGTGTTTCATGCTGTTGTGCTTGTTGCGAGTCGTGGCCCATGGTATAAAAAGGCTGAAGGAGAACGACCTGTAATGGGTGCCCCATCAAATTTTTAGAAAAATGTTCCTGGCTCCTCTCAATTATCTCTGGGTTTCTAAAATGGATGCCATACCTGTACTAGCTTGTGCAAAAGGATGGCATATGTGGTGGTGTTTCCTGCAGTTGTTTCTGTTGAGGGTGCTGGACCCTCTTATAAAAAGGCTGAAGGAGAACGACCTGGAGTGGGAGTCCAAGCATGGTTTTTGGGGCTATTTCACTTTTCCAAACAATTATCTGTGGGTTTCTAAAATCAATGCTGTACCAGTACTCTATTGTTCAAAAGGATGCCATATGTTCTCTTTCCTGCTGGTATTTTGTTTGAGGGTCCTGGACCCTCTTATAAAAAGGCCTAAGGAGAAAGAGGTGTACTGGGTGTCCACTCAATTTTTTTTTCTATTTCACATTTGACCAAAATTATCTCTGGGTTTGTAAAATCAATGCTGTACCTGTACTCTATTGTTCAAAAGGATGCCATACGTCCTCTTTCCTGCTGGTGTTTTTTTTGAGGGTCCTGGACCCTCTTATAAAAAGGCCGAAGGAGAAAGAAGTGTACTGGGTGTCCATCGAATCATTTGTTTGATTCAAATTCCCGGTTGCAACAAATTATCTCCGGGTTTCTAAAATCAATGCCTTTCCTGTAATCTAATTTTCAAAAGGATGCCATATGTCCTCTTTCCTGCTGCTGGTTTTGTTGAGGGTCCTGGAGCCTCTGCTAAAAAGGCCTAAGGATAAATAAGTGTACTGGGTGTCTAATCAATGTTTTTTTAGATTTCACGGTTGCAACAAATTATCCCCGGGTTTCTAAAATCAATGCTTTCCTGTAATCTATTATTCACAAGGATGCCATATGTCCTCTTTCATGCTGTTGTTTCTGTTGAGGCTCCGGGAGCCTCTTATAAAAAGGACTAAGGATAAAGAAGTGTACTGGGTGTCTAATCTATGTTTTTTTAGATTTCCCGGTTGCAACAAATTATCTCTGGGTTTCTCAAATCAATGCCTTAAATGTAATCTATTGTTCAAAAGGATGCCATATGTCCTCTTTCCTTTTTTTTTTTTTTCCTCTGTATTTTTATTTATTTTAGAAAATTTAATGCACTTATAGGTTCACTAAGATTATGACATTGCACACTGCCATTTTCCATGCAGCATTTTGACATGTCGTGTGATATGACTAGAAGAATGGTATGTTTTGAATCTGCTGAGCATAATAATAATAAAAAAATAAAAAAATTTAACTTGAGTTACTAACTGAAGCATGACTTCAGGAGTCAGGTGTGGTCCTAGGTAGTGGTTGTTAGCAGATTCTTTTTAATGCAAATTGCAATTGCCACAGCGTGCATAAAATGTGCGTCACTAGTCTCCAAATCTGTCAGGGTTTTGACTGTTACTGCACCTTTAAGTTGGTTCACCAATCACAGTGATTCATCACCTATTTTAACACCTGCTCTCCTAACTAGCATTGCTTAGTATTTTGTTTCTCTATCTAGAGTAACTCTGAGCCTTACTCTCTGAGATTTTCACAGATACCTAACTTCAATTTTCCTCCTCAGGATTCTTTGTTTAACAAAGTCATTTCTTTAACAAGAGGACAACACTCCTGTCAGCATTGGAATCTGCAGACCTCTAACTTCTTGCTAATTCCTAGCCTGTAGTGTCTTGGCATCTTAACAACTACAGAGAAGCTGTTTCCTTTTTTCTACAAGCAGGGATCTGTTTCTTGCAACACTAACAGGAAGTGATTGGGACCAAATTGTGCGCGCACAAGGAGTCAGAACAGGCAGCAGGTTCGGACAACAAACTTTGTGAGTAACATTTTCTAACCTTCCACAACTACTGTTTTGTGTTTCTCTGCCTGTATATCTACCGCTTCTCATGCTAACTGGGATTACTAGTTCAACACATACTGTGCACATACTTTGCATTAGCCTGATTTGTGATCTGCTTCAGATTGAGGCTGTGTTTTCCAATTGTGTATTATCCTCAGCAGAATATTAAGATTCATACCAAGTGTGACTGTCTAAATGTTATTTGATGAATAACTACTTCTAACCTTTCATTGTGGATTACAACTCTGAAATTTGTGTTTACCTTACTTAAGGATTTTCTACAGAGATCACTGAGGATTACAAATAGAGATTCTATTTTCGCATATTTTCTATCTAATGTCTAACATGTCGCTTCTCCCTCAATAAGGGTCTAACGTGACACCTGGGTATATAATTAAGTATTCAGTATATCCTGAAAACTATACTTTATAACAACTTTACACTATACTACTTGGTTTCACTTTGAAGCTAGTGTTACCAAATCACAATAGTGTTACATTTCACATTTTTGTCTTATAAAGTTGTTACCTCCATGACATAATACTAAGCCTAAAAAAGTTACGTCACAAGTATGGATCCTGCTGAAATACCCCAGTTTGTATTTAACCTAAACCAAAAGGTGGATAAAATGGGGCAAGCAATATTAGACCTACAACTAGAAACACAGGTTCTTAGAGAATTGATAAAGGATCTGAAAGTCCCGCACACCTCAACTATTGAACCACAAGTTAGTTTACCTGACTCCTTTTCTGGAGACAGGCGGTCTTACAGACAATTTAAAAATGCTTGCCACCTCCTATTTAACTTAAAACCTCACACCTACCCAACAGACAGGGTAAGGGTACTCTCTACAATATCTTTTCTCAGGTCAGAACCTAGGGTATGGGCTGACCACTTATGTGAAACCAATGACCCTCTAATAAATTCTTTCTCTGGGTTTTTCTCTGCTATGGATGAGTTATACAGTGATACAGATATCCAACTCACAGCAGAACAAAAAATGAGAAACCTTAAACAAGGAAAAAAATCTGTGGAGGATTACATCACAGAATTTAAATTATATGCTTCCGATTCAGCCTGGAGTTTGGTTTCACTCCGCAATCAGTTTAGGCTCGGCCTCTCTGATTCCGTTAAAGACGAACTAGCAAGGATAGAGATGCCAAGTACTCTGGATGCTCTCATGAAAGTAGCAACTCAGATTGATCGTAGGCTAAGAGAACGTAAGGCAGAACGCACCTACACTGAACCTGCTTCTAAGGTCCCATCGTCCAGCACTACACACTCAAGACCTACAACTAATGACCCCGTCACCCCTATGGATATCGGGGTAATTAGGGGACCACTCACTGCCGAAGAACGAATGAGAAGAAGGAACAACCACTTATGCATGTATTGTGCAAACCCAAGTCACATGGTCACAGTCTGTCCCATTCTACTTAAAAACAAAAAGAGTAAGTTTAATATTGTAAATAATGTAACAAGACTTGATGAACTACCTTCTTATTGCAATTTATCTCTCTTGTTACAGTGGGACCTTAGACGTCTGCCAATCAATGCCATAGTGGATTCTGGAGCTTTTGGCAATTTCATTGACAACACCACTGTACAAATTAATAAAATACCCACTGTTGAAAAAAAACACCCTGTCTCTCTCAAGGTTATTGATGGTTCCGTACTAGAAAACGGTCCTATCACGCACAAAACAATTCCCTTATTAGTGACCACTCAAGGGGGACATACTGAGTATATTACCTTTGACGTTATACCTTCACCACATTTCCAAGTTGTTTTAGGTCTATACTGGCTACAATTACATAATCCAAATATAGACTGGTCATCACTCACTTTGACCTTTCAATCAACATTTTGTAAAAATACTTGTTTTCCTCAAACAGCAGTACTACACACTAGCACTGATGTACCTCCTATACCGACTCACTATCTAGATTTCCAGGAAGTGTTTAGTAAAGTGGAAGCTGATACACTTCCACCTCACCGGGTATACGACTGCCCAATTGAATTAATCCCAGGAGCAACACTACCTGTAGGTCATCTTTACCCCCTTAGCCAACCTGAACTAGAACATTTAAAAGAATATCTGCAAGACAACCTAAAGAAAGGTTTCATCCGACCGTCTACCTCTCCTGCAGCTGCAGGTATGTTTTTTGTGACTAATAAAGACTCCACTCTTCGTCCCATCATAGATTATAGGGAGCTCAATAAACGGACCGTAAAAAATCGGTATCCACTCCCTTTAATTCCCGAAATGATCGAACGACTTACTGATGCCACAGTGTTCACAAAACTTGACTTGCGTGGGGCTTACAACCTTATTCGTATAAGGGAAGGCGACGAATGGCTCACTGCCTTTAGAACTAGGTATGGGCTCTTTGAATATCTTGTGATGCCATTTGGCCTTTGTAATGCCCCCGCAACTTTCCAGCACTTTATAAATGATATATTTCGCGATCTCTTAGATGTTTGTTTAGTTGTCTATTTAGACGACATCCTGATCTACTCTCAGAATATTTCTGACCACATAAAACACGTACGCTGGGTGCTGGCCCGTTTAAAGGTACATAAGTTATATGCCAAGCTCGAGAAATGTTCGTTCCACAAATCTACTATTTCCTTTTTGGGGTATACCATCTCCTCAGAAGGCGTACAGATGCAGTCTGAAAAGGTTGAAGCAGTAAAAAATTGGCCACAACCTCATGACCGCAAATCCCTACAAAGGTTTCTAGGTTTTGCTAATTATTATAGAAAATTCATAAGGAATTTTTCTAGAATTGTTAAACCATTGACTCAACTTACTGGTACTACACACCCATTTCTTTGGGAACAACAACATACCGCTGTCTTTGAACACCTGAAAACATTGTTCACCAAAGCTCCCATCTTACATCTACCTAATCCTAACCTTCAGTATATTCTGGAGGTGGACTCTTCAGACTATGCTATAGGTGCAGTCTTGTCCCAACAGAAGGCACCTCATGAACCGATGCATCCCATTTCTTTCTTTTCTAAATCCATGAGTTCAGCTGAGAAAAACTACGCAATCGGTGATAAAGAATTGTTAGCAATCCGAAGATCATTAGAATTCTGGCGACACCTCCTAGAAGGGGCTAAGAAAACCTTTTTGATTTATACTGACCACAAAAACCTTCAGTATCTCCAAAATAATAAGACTCTCTCATCCAGACAGGTTAGATGGAGTCTGTATTTTGCAAGATTTGATTTCCAGATAATCTATCGCCCGGCATGTAAAAATGGTAAGGCTGATGCCCTCTCTCGCCAATCGAGTCCACCATCTCAAAGTACCAGTTATACAAATATTATTCCGACTGAACGATTCATTGGTTTAACTTCTGACATTTTAACAGACATACAAAAGCTCTCACATATGCCACTACCTAACTCTAAGGTTCAGCTAATTAACCGGAATGGAATATATTACTACAAAGACAGAATATTCTTACCTGAACCTTTAAGACATCAAATTCTACAAGAGCAGCATGATTCACCTCTTGCAGGTCATCCAGGAGAGAGACGTACATTAGAGTTGATCAGCAGAGCGTATTGGTGGCCAGACATGAAAAGATCAATTTCTGACTACATAAAAACCTGCCTTATATGTCAAACTTGCAAAACAGAGAAAAAGAGCCCATATGGACTACTTATGCCCCTACCTGTTTCTGATAGACCATGGAAACAAATAGGCATAGACTTCATAGTGGATTTACCTCCCTCTAAAAATCATACCACTATAATGGTGGTTGTTGATAGTTTTTCAAAAATGGCTCACTTTCTACCATTTCATAAATTACCCACTGCACCTGAAACAGCCAGACTTTTTATGGATCAAATCCTCAAGTTACATGGAGTACCAAGTACTGTGATTTCTGACAGGGGATCTCAATTTACTTCAAGGTTTTGGAAATGTTTATGCAAAGCCCTTAATATCAAACACCAATTCACTACTTCATTCCATCCTCAATCAAATGGACAAGTGGAGAGAATAAACCAATGGTTGGACGAATACCTACGATGTTTTTGTGCTTATCAACAACATAATTGGATTTCATATCTCTCTTTCGCAGAATTTGCATATAACAACCTTACTAATTCTTCAACCAATCTTACACCCTTCTATGCAAATTACGGATACCACCCCACTTTCACTTCCATCTCATCAACCCCTTCTGATTCACCTTTGGTTGATGAGTTGAATAATTCTTTACAGGACAACTTCAATTTTATAAAAGAGAACATTATTAAGGCTCAAAACTCACAGAAATATCACTACGACTTAAGACATAGAGATCCTCCTAAGTATAAAATCGGAGACCAAGTATGGTTATCAACCAAGAACCTACGAATACAAGTGCCAAGTAGGAAACTAACACAAAAGTTTTGTGGACCTTTCAAAATTCTCAAAGTAGTCAATCCTAACGCCGTTACTTTAGACCTACCCTCTTCCATGAAAATACATGCTACATTTCATGTATCTCTCCTCAAGCCTTATAACCCAACCAGAGTTCAAGCTTCTCACACACCTTCGTCTCTTGAATTACAAGATACCGATGTATATGAGGTTGATCAGATTATTGACTCTAGGATTTCCAAAGGAGTATTGCAATACTTGGTTAGATGGAAGAACTTCACCAAGGATGATGATACGTGGGAACCTTCTACTAATATCTATGCTCCTAAATTGGTCTCCCAGTTCCATCAGAAATTCCCGGATTCTCCTAGACCTTAAGCTGAGGATCAGCTTGCTTGACGGGGGGATCATGTCAGGGTTTTGACTGTTACTGCACCTTTAAGTTGGTTCACCAATCACAGTGATTCATCACCTATTTTAACACCTGCTCTCCTAACTAGCATTGCTTAGTATTTTGTTTCTCTATCTAGAGTAACTCTGAGCCTTACTCTCTGAGATTTTCACAGATACCTAACTTCAATTTTCCTCCTCAGGATTCTTTGTTTAACAAAGTCATTTCTTTAACAAGAGGACAACACTCCTGTCAGCATTGGAATCTGCAGACCTCTAACTTCTTGCTAATTCCTAGCCTGTAGTGTCTTGGCATCTTAACAACTACAGAGAAGCTGTTTCCTTTTTTCTACAAGCAGGGATCTGTTTCTTGCAACACTAACAGGAAGTGATTGGGACCAAATTGTGCGCGCACAAGGAGTCAGAACAGGCAGCAGGTTCGGACAACAAACTTTGTGAGTAACATTTTCTAACCTTCCACAACTACTGTTTTGTGTTTCTCTGCCTGTATATCTACCGCTTCTCATGCTAACTGGGATTACTAGTTCAACACATACTGTGCACATACTTTGCATTAGCCTGATTTGTGATCTGCTTCAGATTGAGGCTGTGTTTTCCAATTGTGTATTATCCTCAGCAGAATATTAAGATTCATACCAAGTGTGACTGTCTAAATGTTATTTGATGAATAACTACTTCTAACCTTTCATTGTGGATTACAACTCTGAAATTTGTGTTTACCTTACTTAAGGATTTTCTACAGAGATCACTGAGGATTACAAATAGAGATTCTATTTTCGCATATTTTCTATCTAATGTCTAACATGTCGCTTCTCCCTCAATAAGGGTCTAACGTGACACCTGGGTATATAATTAAGTATTCAGTATATCCTGAAAACTATACTTTATAACAACTTTACACTATACTACTTGGTTTCACTTTGAAGCTAGTGTTACCAAATCACAATAGTGTTACATTTCACATTTTTGTCTTATAAAGTTGTTACCTCCATGACAAAATCTTACCTTTTTTTTTTTTTTTTTTATAAATATTTTTATTGAGGTTTGCACAGATTACAACATGAATCAGTAAAACCATAACAAACTGTATGCAATTAGAAAACAATAGATAAAATCAACTCAAAGAAGTGTCTAGTTAAACCATATTTGATTAAACATCAGAAAGAGGAGCGACATGGAAACAAATCAAGACGTAATTGAATGTATAGTTAAAACCTCATTTTTTGTATTTAGGTATAGTACGGAGTCCTCTCCTCATACTAAAGGCCACTCATGGACCATATGACTCATATATTACATCTCAGAGGACTATTAGTTTATGGAACAGCCACTTATGGGCCATAGTACATACAGGTATAGTTTTGTATCTGAGAGGAACAATCCAATTAATATCACGCTAGATGGGACAAATTATGAGGGAAACAATAACACAAAGAATCACTTTGGATGGGTTAGGGTACAGGGAGGTGAAATTGAAGTGGGCCAAAGGCTGCTATATAGGAGTATATTTAAGGAGGCATGTTTTGGGCTGCTAATGCATCAAGGGTGAGATGATGTTGGGATCTTGGATAAAGTCCAAAATGACATAGGAGCATGTATATATTAGTACATTGGATTAAAGAATTAACTCTCTGAACCCTCACTATCTGCAGTGGCTAAAAAGGGCCGAAACACTATAAAGTACTGTATGTAAAAGTACCAATCAAAAAGAATAGGGTATAGTAGTAGCGTTTATTAAACTGGAGTGGTTTTATATGTCATTCCCAATAGCTAAGATAAACTATCCAACCTTTAAATTCCAGATCAAACAATAAAAATAACATGCCTGTTACCAGTGGGCTCTATGGTGTAAAATAACATAGGGTTTTACTTCTGTTAATCGGGCCGAGTAGTTATAAAAGGAAAATATGCATTTTTTGCTTAACAACTCGCTGGCCCAGTAAAATAAATAGCAATCTCCATGAATACTCTGATTAGGCTTAGTGACCATTAAGTGCAATTGTAAAATTGTACAAACGTGATTATTACAGATTTAGTGCTCAATCTTACCCACAGAATAAATAAACTGTCAATTAATGTCAAAATATCAAACGTAGAGTAAGTGGTGATGACATTAGTATTCTAATGGGGAGTAGCAGCAGGCTGCTAAGACAAATAAACAGCAATGAACTTCTTACAACTTTGTAGTACAGTGAAGCGGAAAGTGAAAGTCATATATCCAGCTCTGTGTACGGGCACTACAGACTCCCAGCTGCCCAGTAATTTGTCTGGAACTATAGAGAGTCTAGAGTCCTGGAAGCTGGAAAGTTCGCTTAGGTAGCGTCCACAACCCACGGTTCAGATGGACAAAATAAGCCCCCAGGGTCAAACACTCCCCACGGCTGTACTGTACCTCATCTAGTCGGCAGCTATGACTGAAGCTCCAGCCCACTCCGTGTCTGTCAAGTAGTCTTGCGCTAGCCCGAGCCGTAAGCACAAGGTAAGGAAGCTGCTTTCTGAGGGGGCTGCAAGCCTCTAACTGTTCAGGTTCCAATGGAGGGGTAAAGCCGTACTGAAGGAATGATGGTTTTGGGACACAGGTATCGAGAGCAGGCACCTTAATGATCTCGGTTGACCAATTGGCCCATGGGTCCAGGCTGTTACTCATGTTGAGCTGCAATGCCTGTAGCGCAATGTCCTTGACAGTGTTCTCCTTCTTTGGTTCACCGTAACATGTGTGAAAGGTGTCACAGCTTAGTTTAGGTAGACAAGCCCCAGATGCATCCCCGGTAAGAGAAAAGATGGTCGGGAGATGTGTAAACAAGGGCTGCGGCTCCCAAACACTGTGGGGTGCTCCAGTGGCGTACGGCCCTCTGTCTGTCAGGGTAAGCTGCGACTTGCTGCCAAAGTATCTGGTGTTCCACTCCTCTTGAAGGGCTCACCCCCGCACACTCAGCGCCTATATGCACCGCAGCTCCCTGCTCCCAGTGAGCTGCTTGCTCCATCGCCTCTTCTGTATATGGGCCGGTACCATCTTCTGACAGGGTCAGACGGATTGTGTCAACTTTGTAGATTTCAGGTGCCTGGGTCGAGTGCTTGTGTGGTTCAGGCAAAGGTTGTGCTCCACTTACTGCTTTAGCGCAAGCCCCCTTTAGGGATGTGAATTCCTCCTGTAGTGCTTCATGCAGGCTGAGGAAGTGCGCATCTAGCATGGCTTTCACTTCATTCAGGATTAGTTTGGTGTCCAGCGCCATATTCGAAAGACAAAATACAGGTCTCCGTACCCGTTGATATAAGGGGTGACTAGTGCTTTTCCTTCTCTTTGTCAATAGTTGTGATTAACGAGTTGTCCAGTTACTATAGAACTGGTTTGATAACCCAGGGTCCTGGGGGGTATATTGGCGGCAGCTTTGACAGCACTATCAGGCTAGAGAGGCCTCGCAGTCAGCTGAGGAACATAGGTAAGCCGATATGAGTAAGGTATCTCCAGGCTCCTCTTGGATAGCCCCAGAAAGTGTGACTATGAATCCCAAAAAGAAAATTAAATTAAGGTTGAAAACTAACTCCAAAGTAACTTGTAAGACCTGGAGCTCCTCAAACACACGTCCTACCGCAACAGCTATAGGCTCCGCCCCCCCAAATCTTACCTTTTTAATGCCAATTGATATTGCCACAGCTGGAACAACAGTAAATAACATGTGCGTGTGTGTGTTTTAGATTTCACGGTTGCAACTAATTATCTCTGTGTTTCTAAAATCAATGCCTTTCCTGTAATCTATTATTCAAAAGGATGCCATATGTCCTCTTTCATGCTGTTGTTTCGGTTGAGGCTCCGGGACCCTCTTATAAAATAAGTGTAATGGGTGTCTAATCAATGTTTTTTTCTATTTCCCGGTTGCAACTAATGATCTCTGGGTTTCTAAAATCAATGCCTTTCCTGTAATCTATTATTCAAAAGGATGACATATGTCCTCTTTCATGCTGTTGTTTCGGTTGAGGCTCCGGGACCCTCTTATTAAAAAGGCCTAAGGATAAATAAGTGTACTGGGTGTCTAATCAATGTTTTTTTCTATTTCCCGGTTGCAACTAATGATCTCTGGGTTTCTAAAATCAATGCCTTTCCTGTAATCTATTATTCAAAAGGATGACATATGTCCTCTTTCATGCTGTTGTTTCGGTTGAGGCTCCGGGACCTTCTTATTAAAAAGGCCTAAGGATAAATAAGTGTACTGGGTGTCTAATCAATGTTTTTTTCTATTTCCCGGTTGCAACTAATGATCTCTGGGTTTCTAAAATCAATGCCTTTCCTGTAATCTATTATTCAAAAGGATGACATATGTCCTCTTTCATGCTGTTGTTTCGGTTGAGGCTCCGGAACCCTCTTATTAAAAAGGCCTAAGGATAAATAAGTGTACTGGGTGTCTAATCAATGTTTTTTTCTATTTCCCGGGTCATATAAATGATCTCTGGGTTTCTAAAATCAATGCCTTTCCTGTAATCTATTATTCAATAGGATGCCATATGTCCTCTTTCATGCTGTTGTTTCGGTTGAGGCTCCGGGACCCTCTTATTAAAAAGGCCTAAGGAAAAAGAAGTGTACTGGGTGTCCAATCAATGTTTTTTCTATTTCCCGGGTCATATAAATGATCTCTGGGATTCTAAAATCAATGCCTTAACTGTAATCAATTGTTCACAAGGATGCCATATGTCCTCTTTCATGCTGTTGTTTCTGTTGAGGCTCCGGGAGCCTCTTATAAAAAGGCCTAAGGATAAAGAAGTGTGCTGGGTGTCCAATCAATGTTTTTTTTTATTTCACAGTTGCAAAAAAATTACCTATGGCTTTGTAAAATCTATGCCTTACCTGTCATCTATTGTTCAAAAGGATGCCATATGTCCTCTTTGCTGCTGTTGTTTTTGTTGGGGGTCCGGAACACTATTCTAAAAAGGCCGAAGGAGAACGACCTGTACTGTACTGGGTGTCCAATCATGTTTTTGTTTTCAATTTCACGGTTCATAATAAATATTGCCGTGTAAATAAAATCAATGCAATACCTGTACTCTGTTGTTCAAAAGGATGGCATATGTAGTGTTTCATTCTGTTGTGGTTGTTGAGGGTCGTGGCCGTGGGACATCGTATAAAACGGCTGAAAGAGAACAACCTGTACAGCCTTGCTCCTCTTTTTAGACAGGCCAGCTCTTTGCATACATGCCCACAGACTCTGTAACGCATGCCTCTTTTAGGGAGAGGTGCAGCCATAATGCAGGGTCAGAACCTCTGCCTGCAACTGGTATACTCGATTTTGCAAAAGGAAGTAACCTTACCATGGTTCCCTGCGCGCACGTATAGTTGTTATATTTTGGTGAGGGTAATCATGATGGCCATGTAGACCACCACCACTGAGAGTCCTGGAAGTAACAGGGATGAGATGAAAGAGCTAAGAATAGTAGAACTTGAAACAACAGAGTTAGCCATTGGTGTTAGTGCAAGACCGCTTGGCTTTTTTTTGGCTTTGGGTTCGGCTATTCATGCAGGCCATATAGAGCTGCCACCATTCGGTGTTGTATCAGGTATTAAACTAATAAGAACAGTACTACCAAAATACAGGCAATGAAGGGCCTTATGAAGACTGAGTCAAGGTTGGATTGTAGTATTTGGTTAGGCTAATCATGATGGCCATGTAGACCACCACGAGAGTCCTGGAAGTAACAGGGATGATGAGATGAAAGTGCTAAGAATAGTACTACTTGAAACAACAGAGTTAGCCATGGGTGTTAATCCAAGACCGCTTGGATTTATTTTTGTATTGGGTGCGGCTAATCATGCAGGCCATATAGAGCTGCCACTATTCGGTTTTGTATCAGCTATAAAAATAAGAACTGTACTATCAAAATACAGCCAATGAAGGGCCTATGAAGACTGAGCAAAGGTTGGATTGTAGTATTTTGTTCGGCTAATCATGATGGCCATGTAGACCACCCGTAACAGGGATGAAAGTGCTAAGAATAGTACTAATTGAAACAACCAAGTTAGCCATGGGTGTTAGTCTAAGACCACTCGGCTTTTTTGGGGGTTTGGGTGCAGCTAATCATGAAGGCCAGATAGACCTGCCACCATTTGGTGATGTAACAGGTATTAAACTGCTAAGAACAGTACTACTTAACACAACCTACTTACCATGGGTCCCAGAGCATATGTTTGGTTATTATATTTTGTAAGGTTAATCATGCAGGCCATATAGACCTCCACCGATAGGGTGAGTATGAGTAACAGCTATTAAAATGCGAAGGACATTACTAATTAACACAACATAGTTACCATGGGTCGCAGACCAAGAGCAGATGTCTTATTATTATATTTTGTATGGGTAATCATCCAGGCCGTATAGACCTCACCAAATAGGGGGAGTTACAGAGATTAAAGTGCTAAGAATGGTAGTACTTAAAACACAACCTAGTTAAAATGGGTACCAGACCTCATGTCTTATTATATTTTTTCAGGGAAATCAGGCAGGCCATATAGAACACCCCCGATAGGGGGGGGGGGGACAGGGATTAAAGTGCTAAGAAAAGTACTAATTAACACAAGCTAGTTATCATGGGTCCAACACCGTGTGTCTTGATGTTATACTTTGTCAGGGTAATCATGCAGGCCATATAGACCTCCCTTGATAGGGGGAGTAACAGGGATTACAGTTATAAGAATAGTACTACTTAAACACAACCTAATTACCATGGGTCCAAGACCAGATGTTTTATTATTATACTTTGTCAGGCTAATCATGCAGGCCATATAGAGCTCCAACAAAAGGGGGGGGTAAGAGGGATTCAAGTGATAAGAAAAGTTTTACTTAACACAACAAAATTAGCATGGGTCCCAGACCGCGTGTCTTGTTGTTATACTTTGTCAGGGTAATCATAACCGCCATATAGACCTCCACCAATAGGGGGAGTTACAGGGCTGAAAGTGCGAAGAATAGTACTACTTAACACAACCTAGTTGGGTCCAAGAACGCATGTTTAATTATTAGACTTTATCAGGGTAATTATATATCTAACAAATCTATCTATTTCTCTTCTATCGATTCTATCTAACTATCAATCTATGTATATCTATCTATCCTATCTATCAATCTATCTTATGTCCGGGATGTTTTGAGACAGCCACTTGTGTTTCTGACAAATTTGAAGTAGGAGGACAGAACAATCATCTTCTTCCATCTCCCGGTTCCACAAATGAAGGCCATATAGACCTCATCTGATAGGGGGAGTAACAGGTTGTAGTAAAATGTTAAGAATAGTACTACTTAACACACCACGGGTCACAGACCGCATGTCTTATTGTTATAGTCTGTCAGGGAAATTATATATATTTCAAATCCATTTATTTATATATCAAATCGATCGAACTATCAAACGTATCGATCAAATGTAGATTGCATCTATTGATCGATGTAATTCGTATCTATAAAATGTATATTACATATTTTAGTTGATGTCATTCGTATCTATAAAATGTATATTACATATTTTAGTTGATGTCATTCGTATCTATAAAATGTATATTGCATCTTTGATTCGATAACATTCTTATCTATCAAATGTATATTGCATCTATTGATCGATGTAATTCGTATCGATCGAATGTATATTGCATCTATTGAGCTATGTACAGTGTATCGATCATATGTATATTGCATCGATTGAGCTATGTTATCTATGTATCTATCTATCAAATCTATCTATCTCGTGGTTGTGCAAGTGGACTGTTTGCGGTGCGTAACACTTGGAGTTTGCTCTGTCACTGTGATGCGGCCGTAACCCTTACACTACCTGATAGATACGACATCATAACTGATGTTTTAAAGCACGTTATTGCAAACAATTTGGGAATGTTAGTTGATTTAGGCCCATTATGGCTTAAAAGCAGACTCTGCATAAACGATGTAATTTTCCGTGGGAGTTTTGCCAGGGATCCCCCTCCAGCATGCGACAGTCCAGGTGTTAGTACCCTTGAAATAACTTTTCCATCACTATTGTGGCCAGAAAGAGTCCTTGTAGGTTTTAAAGTTCGCCTGCCTATTGAATTCAATGGCGGTTCGCGAACAATACAGGAAGTTCGAGTCCGCCGTTCGCGAACCGAAAATTTTAGGTTCGCGACATCACTACTTGTAATACCAGCAGTAAGCCCCACAAGCGCAACCCCCCACGATAAACCCCTTATCGCTCGGGCACAAACATTTGGGCTCTACTCGTATTCTGGCCCTAAAGGTTTTATTGGAAAAGTATGTATTTACTTCTTGTTAAAAGTTTAAGCTGTACATAAGAACGTTCCTTTGTTTATTCATTTGTTATTGTGCTATTTTTATATTCTATACCTTATAATAAAGTTATCAATACATTGATTTTTTTTTAATTATTTGATATCAAATAGGCGTCCTCTTTAGTGTAACATTTTTTAACTTTGAGTAAAAAATAAATGTTATTTTAAATAAAACACATACAATAACATTAAACACACTTATTCAGAAAATGATCATCACAATCAGATCGATGCTTAAATACTGAGTGGCGTATTCCCAGTACCGGCAACTGAAATCATGTTATGTAATAATGGGAGTGTATAGCACTTCTAGATTACACCCCTAGTTCAAACCTGCTTCATCAAAGTAATACCCTAACTAGAACTACATGTTCGGATGATATTGCGCATGTGCTGGCGGCCATGATAGAGGATTCAGATATGTACATATGACCAAATTTATTGGCAGTTTATTGTTTGCTCCAGGAGGGCTTGGGCAAGGATTTGTTAATAAAAGGTAAATTTCATATTGGTATTGTATTGCAATAAACTTTGGAATCTACTGACCTATAAAATACAAAAGAGAAATGTTACGGGTTTCCTATCCCTTTAAAGTCATCATGTCCAAAAATGGATGGCAATTAATGTAGCAGAACAAGCTATTATGCTATTGTTCGTTCCCAGGTTGAGCGCTTCTCTCTTTTTAATTATGCAAATTATGACACTTAGGGAAGTCTCCCTAAGTGTGATGCGGGAATCCAGACATGGACCCGTTGCTCTCGTTCAGAGAGGGATTGCCTGGTATTTCAGGGCTGGACTGTACTGTGAAGTCAGGATCAGACTGATATGCTTCAGGAAAGTTCTTCTCTGTGAAAGGCACATGTTGAGCAAAAAGAGGCAGCTTCTTGGGTGGTAACTACCCATAGAACAAGCTATTATGCTATTGTTCGTTCCCAGGTTGAGCGCTTCTCTCTTTTTAATTATGCAAATTATGACACTTAGGGAAGTCTCCCTAGTGTGATGCGGGAATACAGACGTGGACCCATTGCTCAGTGTGCCTAGAGGGATATGGCTGCACCTCACTGACGAGGCCCACAATAGGCCGAAACGTACGTCTGAAGTTTTGCTGTTTCTCTCGTTCAGAGAGGGATTGCCTGGTATTTCGGGACTGGACTGTACTGTGAAGTCAGGATCAGAATGATATGCTTCAGAAAAGTTCTCTGTGAAAGGCACATGTTGAGCAAAAAGGAGGCTGCTTTGTGGGTGGTAACTAGCCATAGAACAAGCTATTATGCTATTGTTCGTTCCCAGGTTGAGCGCTACTCTCTTTTTAATGATTAATGTAGCAGAACACAAAAGAGAAATAAAATGCAGCAATGGTTCTCTTATGAAAATTAATTTGAATACTAATGTAATTGAAAGGCCACTGGTTAACTACTTATTATCACTCGTTGATAAGGACAGCAGCAGATGGTCAACATGTGCAGAAAGAACATATCCAGGCACATTTAAATCTACTCATTGTATGTTGTTTTGTTGCCGCCAGTGTTATGCATCGTGCCTGCTGTAAATTACCTCAATCTCCCTACATATTACCAAATGCTGAAAAAGACAAAGACAGCGCATCCCATCTAAGAGTAAAAGTTTATTTAAACACAATAAAGCGCTTGCTAAAAACACTTACAAAATTTAAAAGATGATCTAGCATTCAATATATGTAAACCGCTCTGAGCCCAGCTACGAAGATGTTACCAGTCCGGACTTGGAGAAGGATGTAAAGGCCACAAACGAGGTAGGCGCCGTGTTCACTCGTGGGCTCTCCTTGTCCGGGCGCTGCAGATCGTGTGCGTGCGTGGCGTGCGTGAAGTCAGAGCGTTGATGACCTCAACACGTTTCGTCCTACAACGTTAGGACTTTCTCAAGAGGATGTCTGTGGGGAATTGACGGAGACACAAACATGTAGCTGGAGCCTCAATCTGATTGGCTATTGCTATGTTTCAACTCCGGTTATGATATTCACAGCTGTATGTGTGTGCGCCCGAACAGGGCCCAATCTTGCTAGTACACAGTATAAAATTTGACACAAATGTATATACACAATTACAGGGACAATAGGCAACATAATATACAAAATAGAGATAGGTCACCGATATCCATAGCTAAAAGAATATCTAGCAATAGAGGAAGAATCACTTCCAACAATGGATCAAATGAGAACCAAATGCGACCCCCTCAGAACAATCAATCTGAACCCCATAGATCCAACTATCCCAGACACAATGTAACCAATACCAATAGAGCACCTAGAGGTCAGGTGCATCATAACTCTTACCATCCATATAATAGGGGCAATCAATCAATAGATCGCACATATACAGAATCCAATTTTAGGAGGGCCCAACCAGAACCTCCCCATGAACAAAATGTTCATGTTCACAATAGAGGTGATCAATACTCGCATCAGAGGGAATATGATACCCAATGGGACCAACAGGGAGCACGACCAAGAGCTCCACACTACAATAATAAGAATTCTTATGTACATAATGATAACAACCAACATGAACAATATCATGATAAAACCTTTAATCCACATAACGATAGAATTCCCAATCATAATAATGATCAGAACCAGTATGAGCCTCATTTTTTAGAGAGAGAGGATTTCCCCCACCCCCTTTGATAGACCCTCAAGTATACCGGAGAACAAGGGTGAAAACAGATCTTTCTACCTCAGTTCAGAACCAAAAACGAAAAAGAATAAGCGAGGAGCGAGAGCAGGAAGAAAATTACAGACAATAAGAACGAAAAAGGAAAGGAATAGGAACAATAGAGATAATATCTATAACCTATCTGATAGAAAGTTAGAGACATGTGAAGTTAATATTTTGGCTAAAGGGCTGAATTATGCCCCTAAAGTGGGTCCTAATAAGTTTCAAACCTATATTGACATACAACAATATATTAGGAAACTCACTTTGAAACGTTATTTTGTTAAAAACCCGCCCCTTTCTACTCATACAACACAGTATGGAATTTACTGACAATCAACTTCCCTTTTTGGGTTCTCACAGCAGTCCCACCAACTCACCCCCAAACATCAGCTTATCCATGCCACACATAGATACTCCCCTTGAGTCAGAGCTGGAATGGAGTATACACGAAGACAACAGTTAGATCAATGCAACCAATTTTTTTTTTAAATCTTCTTTTTACCCTGTAGGTGCTCAAGGAGAATACATTAGTATATTCAATAAGCTAGTTAATGAGGATTTCTCCAAACTATGGGAAAAGAATAAAGGAAAATGGGTCAACAAATTTAACGATAATCTTACCCGTGAGGAAAGATATACTCTTTCTAGGCTCAAAACAGATACCAACATTGTAATAAGGGCCGCAGATAAAAGAAACGGGGTGGTCATACAGAATAGATCTGATTATATCAAAGAAGCCTCCAACATCTTGAGTGACATAACAACATATAAAAGACTCAGCTTTAATCCTACTGAAACATATACTAAAAAACTCATTACAATCCTAAAAGCGGCTAAAACCGACAATATAATAACTAAAGATGAATACAATTTTCTTTCTGAACCACACTCTAGTACCCCTTATTTTATCACCTTCCTAAGGTTCATAAATCTCTCATAGATCCCCCAGGGAGACCCATTATCTCTGGGATTAACTCCCTTACTAGCAATCTGTCCACTTACATTGATTTTTTCTTGCAGCCGATAGTTAGAAAAATTCCATTGTTTATTAGAGATACTACCCATGTTATCAATACATTTGAAGGTTTAGACTGGGAAGAGGACTTCATCTAGCTCACTTGCGACGTGACTGCCCTCTACACCTGCATCCCTCACCACTTGGGGTTGCGGGCTGTGGAGGACAGTCTCGTGGCGGGTGACATGAGTTTTGAACAACTTAAATTTTTACTGTCATGTTTTAAATTCATACTAGATCATAATTATTTTGAATTTGAAAGAATCTTATTTACAAACCCAGAGTACAGCTATGGGTACTACCTTTGCGCCCTCATACGCTAACATATATATGGGGAAATTCGAGTCAGACTATATTTGGCAAAATAACCCCTTCCACAATAACATTATCCATTACCATCGCTACATTGATGATGAGGAGAAGAGTCAAAGGTCAATTGTTTTATTGAATACATCAATAACAATAATTTCAATCTTAAGTTCACTCACAACATGCAAAAGGAACATATTGATTTTCTAGGTCTAACTCTTTTCAAATCAGCCAATAATAAAGTAGCTGTTAAGAATTTTAGAAAAGCCACAGACAAAATGGGTTTTTGAATGCCAAGAGTGGGCACCTTGCAAGGTGGAAACAGAATATACCCTTAGGACAGTACCAGCGGGTAAAAAGAAATTGTACACTACAATCAGATTTTAAGAGAGATTTAAGGAAAAGGGGTATGGCCCTGAACTTTTAGAGAAAGCCAAAAGAAAAGTGGAAAACATGGATAGATTAAAAATGCTTGAACCTACAATAAGAAATAAAAATAAGGATGATAATATCAGATTCATTACCACATACAATCAAGGTAACAAAGCTATAGAAAAAATGATCAATTCCCATTGGGATATCCTTAAAGCGGATCCCATTTTAGGCAATTCCCTTCCTATTAGACCTATTTTCACCTATAAGAAAAATAGGGACCTTAAAAATATCCTTGCACCCTCTAAACTCAGATCTGTCACTCATAAAACAACTAATCACACGAACAGTAACTGGTTAGGCAACTCTAAAGGCACTAGAAGGTGTGGAGTAGCCAGATGTGGAATGTGCACATTTGTACACAGGATTTTTTTCAGGATTCACGTAGTGAGAACAAATATGTCATTAAAAACAGATACACATGCAGTTCCACATATATTGTATATATGCTTAGCTGTAACTAATTTGATATTTATAGGGCGTACTAAAAGAACTATGAGAAAAAGGTTCAGTGAACATAAATATAATATTACACATGAGCTTGAGACACATAGTGTATCTCATCACTTTAAAATCCATCACAGATCTAATCCAGATAGCCTCAAAGTTAAAATTATTGAGGGGGTACCAGCAAATAAACATGTAAATAGACTCAGAACTCTCCGTCAAAGAGAGACCTTCTGGATCCATGAATTAAATACACTCAGACCTAATGGATTAAACATAGATCTAGACCTGAATGCTTTTAAGTAAAAATATTTTTTATTAGTTTTATAAGATTTTATATTAACAAAATCATTCCCTATTGCTTCTTTACAACAAATTTATTTTTTAAGATACATACAAGAATTATTTTAATACATTCTCAGGAAACTGTCAATCTAAGTCTTTCTCCTTTGTGTAATTGTTTTATATGTATGTAATGCTGTAACGTTTTTCACACTTGTATATATGGAATGTTAGCTAGGGAGATTGTTATATATATATATATATATACCTGACGAGTTTTTATATGGAATATTTATGGCCTTTTATTAGTCTTACGGAGATCCAGTTGAGAATATATGTGTATATACATTTGCG
The DNA here is from genome assembly GCF_027579735.1 of Bombina bombina. Taxonomy (NCBI): domain Eukaryota; kingdom Metazoa; phylum Chordata; class Amphibia; order Anura; family Bombinatoridae; genus Bombina; species Bombina bombina. The sequence continues at coordinate 414,552,671 of NC_069501.1, forward strand.
TAAAATTTTATACTTTGTACTAGCAAGATTGGGACCTGTTCGGGCGCACACACATACAGCTGTGAATATCGTAACCGGAGTTGAAACATAGCAATAGAAAATCAGATTGAGGCTCCAGCTACATGTGTGTGTCTCCGTCAATTCCCCACAGACATCCTTTTGAGAAAGTCCTATCGTTGTAGGACGAAACACGTTGTGGTCATCAACACTCTGACGTCACACAGGCCACGCACACGATCTGCAGCGCCCGGACAAGGAGAGCCCACGAGTGAACATGGCGCCTACCTCGTTTGTGGCCTTTACATCCTTCTCCAAGTCCAGACTGGTAACATCTTCGTAGCTGGGCTCAGAGCGGTTTACATATATTGAATGCTAGATCATCTTTTAAATTTTGTAAGTGTTTTTAGCAAGCGCTTTATTGTGTTTAAATTAACTTTTACTCTTAGATGGGATGCGCTGTCTTTGTCTTTTTCAGCTTTTTCTACTTGGGTCACTCTGACATGGAAGTCTATTTGTAAGAACGGCTGCTCCCTTTGATCATATTACAAGCAAGATTTGAGAGGTGAAACTGTACAACAGGAATCATTATAAAGCATATGGTAACATTTCACCAAATTTTGATTTTCTGTGAACTGAGAACGACTATTTGGATACCAACTGACACGGTACTGTGCTATCTCCATTGAGATTATTGTTTATCATCTCATAATTTTATTTTTTCATCATCTGCATTTACATTTCATTGGACTTGGACTGTTATCTCATCTCATAATTTTATTTTTTCATCATTCTATTTTTAATCATTCACTATCTGCATTTACATTTCATTGGACTTGGACTGTTATCTTTTGACTTTAATTTGGGAAGCGCTGAATACCTGTTGTGTGTTTTACATGTTACCAAATGCCAAAATTGCTCAAAATAAACATATGTTCTTCGTTTATCACCCACAATCCAATACGCTGCTCCCTCATGTAGTAGACCTACATGAATATATTGACAGTCTACAGACTGTTTATCATTAGTGCAATTATAGTGTATTGTATTGTTGATAGGCTTCTTGCTTTCTTTATTCCGTAGCTTTTATCACTTTTCTCTCTCCTTCCCTTTCTTCTACCTCGAAGTTCTTATACACTAAATAATAAAATCAAAAATATTTTTTAAAAACTCACTCCTCTCATTGTTTAACTGCGTAATCCTGTGGGAAATTGTTCATATTGTTAAGCCAAATGTTTAGTACAGATTACTAACAGCGCTCGCCTACTTCATTATAGCTCCTGGGTAATAGGGTATCTAGCTTACCCTAAAGGAAAGTTATTAGTACAAAAATAATAATCCAAGAGCGCCTGTACGTAGGCGAAGGAAGATATTAACAGATTAAATAGATTAAATAGGTTCAAATTTATTACAAATCATAAAACATAATTATAAATAACATGGATCCATGTATACTACATACATCTAGAAACAATAAAAACAGTTGTCGATTATATCTTGCAAACAGTTGTCAAATATAACACTCAAACAGTTAAAATAATCACCAAAGAAAATAAAGTTCCTATAAAGTCTCAAAAATTAGGGAGATAAACAAATGGGAGTCATAAGAAGATCTTATAAACAATAAAAAAGATTCTTAATGGCAAACCCAAAATTGTGCTCGAAACTGACCTATCGGAGACAACTAATCTAACATACTAAAGACCGATAACAAATAAAAATACAGCAACAATCTAAAAACGGAAGTACAAAATAAAGAACACTTCCGGGTTAAGAACATTGATTTTTAGCGCCAAAACTAAAGCAATTCATTGGTTACCTACACACATAAATAGAGCCACCATTACTCACCACAATATAGTCTTGAAAAAGGCCTATAAAGAGGCCGAAACGCGTTGACAAACTGGTGAGCATCATTTTAATATTATTTAAGCTGTGAAACGTTATTGCACTATGTTATTTCTTTAATTTTCAGGTACCACTAAGGATATCACTGAAAAGAAAAGCAGAGACACTTGAAATTTATTTTTTAACACTTTACTAGGAGGAGCACCCATTAACAATTACCTGACCACTCATTTGGATTACACATACCACTGACTGTTTTGACCACATTATTTTTATTTTTTATTTTTCAGTATTTTTACATTTTTTATATTTTTTATATTTTTATTATATCACTGAGATTGTTTCACTGGATTTTATCACTGGACTTTTTTAACCGAGCACAATTTTGGGTTTGTCATTAAGAATCTTTTTATGACTCCCATTTGTTTATCTCCCTAATTTTTGAGACTTTATAGGAACTTTATTTTCTTTGGTGATTATTTTAACTGTTTGAGTGTTATATTTGACAACTGTTTGCAAGATATAATCGACAACTATTTTTATTGTTTCTAGATGTATGTAGTATACATTAAACCAAATGTTTCACTGAAAACTATTCGCTGCCATCCTCCTTCCTTTCCTGCTGTGAAAACTGTTTGATTGACAAGTGGCTTGTTTCCTGATTGGCTGTGTTAATCCAAAGTCCTGCAAAAACAATAAAGGAAGGTGGCTTTCTGTGAAATACACAGGGGAAAAAAGGCATTTGGATTAAAAAGCCTAACATTTAGATGATTTTAAAAAATGATTACTCAATGAAATTTGGTTGAGGGGTGAATTTCAAATGATGTTGTGATGATATCATTGTTTTCTGTCCCTTTAAATATGATCTTATGAAGTAGTTTTCAATATTTACTATTCTTGCTTGATGTAGATTAATAAGATTTTCTAATTTCTTTACTTTGACTGGGGAAAACCAGTGTACACTCAACGACTGATATTATATGCTATTTTATGCATGGCTAATTGGATGCCAAATAAAACATTTTTTACTGAATTATTTTTGCTAAACCATTTCATATCCATGTGCTAAAGCCATTTTAAATTGTTTAAACATACCGAATTTAAACATCAATTTAATTTTTGAAAATAACCAAAGTTTACAGCCAATAATGGCTAAATGCCACCATACTTAATGCAAAATAAGTTAGATTTGATTTTTGCTTTTTTATATTATACAGAGTAGTATATTTTTATGTCAATATGCACAGTGCTTCAAGAAGTCATTATTTGCTAAAACACACTTTATGGTTCAATATTTAGAATCTGTTTATCATTCAAAGTTTAAGAATTCTATACTATATTACAAAAAAAAGAGAAAAATGTATTTTGTCACCTTGAGCAATTATTTCAATTTATTAGAGAATGAGTAAGTAGAAAATAACAAATTTTACCCTAATAAAATATGATTTACAAGGGGTTGATATAACACCCTAATTCGGTAGTGCTCCTATAACTGTACACACTCACTTATACTTTTACTTTTATTATAACATTTGGTTCTTTTTATATTGTTTGTTGAAAGGGCAGCAACACACTTCTGTGAGCTAGCTGAACACACTGAGTGAGCCAATGACAAGAGGCATATATGTGCAGTCGCTAATCAGCAGCTAGCTTCCAGTAGTGCATACCTAGGTATGCTTTTCAACAAAGGATACCAAGACAGCAAAGCAAATTAGATAATAGAAGCACATTGGTAGGTTGTTTAAAATTGTATGCTCTATCCCAGCGGTTCCCAACCTGGGGTACCCGGCAGGCTGGTTGGGGGTAGGCAAAAATATTGTTGGTAATGGCGGAACCACACACGATGGACTTTTGCAGTTACCTTTAGATTCATAACGAGTGATTTCATCTTTGATCTGCCTGGGATTCTCTCTACAGATCGGCAACTGGTGTGTTTTGGGCTAGAGGTTATGTAGGAGCCAGTGTGGCACACGTGGTTTGGACCGGGTTGACTCATTGGGACTTTTGGAGTCAGGTGGTAAGGAAGTGCGGAAGAGAGGAAGCAGACTTTACTGATGAAGACAGTCCTGGGACCAAGTACTTACTCGCAACTGTGGTAAGAGGTAGCCTCTGACACTATCCCCTGCATAATTGTGACATAGCCCACCGAGCGATCTCCTCGCAGAAAGGTTCACCCGCGACCAAGTTTTGAATACACTTCAGTTCCTCTTGCAGATACAAAGACAGTGATTGTATTCTGCTTTGAGCTTGGTACACATGCTTTGGGACTGACTACTTTTGAACGTGTATTTTATTTGAGTCGTTTGATTATTTAGCTAACCTAAGAAAATTAAAAAAAAAACTTTGAGGGATAGGTTGTGGCAATAAAGAGAGGGGGTACTCATAAATTCAAAGTTTAATCAAGGGGTAAGGGAGAGAAAAAAGGTTGGGAACAGCTGCTCTATACGAATCACAAAAGAAAACAATTAGGTTTTATTTAATATGTATTAATTGGGGAAAAATTATGTTCCTGGGTTGAAAACAAAGCATGTTTAAAAGTGAATTATCACTGTCCGCCAATAGAGCTGTGCGTGTGTTCCAAATAAGCCAGTGCACTCCTCTTCAGTTCAGCTCTGTATTTACTGATAGTTTTAACATCAAAATTAAGTTATACTTTAAATTGTGCTCTTTAATATGTTTGAAAGAACTATGTTGAGCTTATTGGTTCTTTAAACCCTCTAAATGAAGAAATCCAGAGCTCTCGCACACACAGTCTAGCATTCATGGAAATTTTAATTTTAGAAACCTGGACTTCACCTACAATAAAATTCAAGATAGCGAACCTATCAATGATTTCAAATTAAAATGGACATCAGAATCATAGCATTATTTAAGAATGATCAATTCCATATATAGTTTCTTATTATGGTCTTCAAAAACCAGACTAGTAATACTGACAAGAAAAAAAAATCAACACTACATACTAGTTTTGCCTATTACTATGTTAGTGTTTTTAGAGCAGTATCAACAAGGCCTAAGGTTATATTCTTTATGCTCTTAATAACAACATACCTTGTATGTCAGCTGTCTATAGTAGATTGTCAGATCATTTTAGACAGTGACAGGTCTGTGTCACTGTCTGTAACGATGTCCATTGGTGCCAGCGTGAGGCAGCTGAGAGGCTAAGCGGCGAGGGGGGGGGGGAGTGGGAGTGACTCTATGCTGCAGAAAAAAACAAAAATTGAAGGGAGAGGGAGGGATGGGAACATAAAGGGTGACCGCTACACTACAGAAAAAAAAAATAGTAAATGTTACAAACATTTAAAAAAAAAAATACAAACTAGGTACTGGTGGGTGAGGAAGGTTCCCTACAGAAATTTAAAACATTAAATAATTAAAAACAAAATGCTATCCCTAAACTGCATATTGGTAGACTCTCTGCCATAAGATGGTGGTGACCTTTTGGGGGGGTGAGGTAGGGAAGAGAGCTGTTTGGAAGGAATCAGTTCAGGATCAGGGGGTGGGATGTGTCAGGTAGGAGGGTAATCTCTAAACTACATCTAAAATTAACCTTACAATCTACCTGATTAACCCCTTCATTGCTGGGAATTTCAGAAGTGTAGTGCGCAGCTGCAATTAGCAGCTTCTAATTATCAAATCCATGGGTGTTCTATTTCTAATCAAAGGGGATCCCAGAGAAGCATTTACAACCATTTGTTGTTATGACTGCACAAGCAGTATGTAAATAATTTCAGTGAGAAACCCAAAGTTTGTGAAAAAGTTAACTATCTTTTTAATATGATTGCATTGGCTGCGAAACAGTGGCATGAAATATACTAAAATTGGTCTAGATCAATACCTTTGGTTTTCTAAAAAAAAAATATAAAGTTATGATAGATAAATAAAAAAGAAAAATGCTCTATTTCTGTAAAAATGGAGTGATAGTCAAAATTCTAAAATTTTGGGCAAATTTTTAACTGAAATTCCCTGGCCAAAATGGGTTAACAGACCAACAAAATCAAGAGTCCCTTCTTCAGATATATATAATAGCTGAATTAAAGACCTGTGAGGTCTTGAAAGCTTATGGATAAGAAAAAAAATTGATTTTGCTGGTCCATTAAAAAGGTATCACAATTTACACTGTGGAACGAAAACGGCAACAACCCTTTTTCCATCAGTCTGCCAAATAGTGAAGCATGATTCACCACTCCAGAGAGATTTCCACTGCTCTAGAGTCCAGTGCTAGCGTGCTATGAGCCACTCTAGGTGAGGCTTGACACTGCACATGGTAAAATGAAGCGTTGCGCATATTGATTTGAGGTCGATGGGTTTGAATATTTTCTTTTTTTCTCCTACTAATCCTGTTAATAATTCACACAGCACAGCTGCTGGATCCTTATTGAAAATTCTTGAGGGACTAATGGAATAGTTTGCTGACTCCAGCATACAACACAGAAACAGTTTTTTTTTCTCAGCAGTCAGCCACTGCTGCATATACAATTTAATATCTGGGACTCTGTGTATATGAATTGGTCATCCCACTTCAGAAACCATACTTAATAAGTCCTATAGCAATTTTTTTATATTAAGAAAATTTCCAACAGTGACCTCTGTTGCACCTTATAAAAGGGGCCTTAGACATGATAAAACTCCTAAGCCACCTCAGAAAAAGGGACACTCAGGGAGCTCTTACTTTATGCATTCAGAAAGAGAATCGCTCTACCCGGAACGAACAACAGCTTACTGCATTACTTTGAAATAAAAAGATACCATATAGGTGGTGCTTTCCACTACAATTCATGGTAATAAAAAAAAACTTCTGCTTATTTGAAATTCAGAGTAAGTGCTATTGCATTGTCTTTTTATTTTGTACTTGTTATGTAGTTATGTAATTCTACTGCATTAAGTGGTCCTTTAAAAGATGACAAATAAATTTTAATAAAGCCAGCAGATAAAGGAGTGATAGTGATGGAGAGGGAATATTACTTATCTAAAGCTAAGAGACTTATAGGTGGCACTGCCATTTACAAGGAGCTAAAAATGATCATACTAGGGTAGATGTAATGCTACTAAGAAGGAATCTACATAAAGCCAAAGAAAAAGGGATCCTGAATAAAAAATTATTTTATTTTATTAAGTTCCCTAGGATACCAATTTTTGACTTTCTTCCACAAATTCATAAAAGTCTAGAAAATCCAATAATATCAAGCATTAGATGACATCTTGATTGTATGGAAAAGTAGTGAAGAGTCCCTGACGGAATTTTTGGAAGAAATGAATAAGAATGTTAGTGGATTCTCATTTACATATGAATATAGTAAGAACAATTTTTCCTTTTTAGATCTAGATATAGAGGTCTCAGGGAACACTTTTGACACCAAATTTAAAAAAAAAAAGTAGATGCCAATAATTTTATAAATTACACTAGTTGCCATCTTAATAGATGGAAATCTAACAATCTCTAAGAACTATTTCTAAGAGTCAGATAAAAAATGCACTAAGATAATTGATCATGAGGAGCAAGTTAAAGTTCTAATTTCTCTGAGAAAGGCTATTGGGAAACATGATAACAGAAGCTTATAATGAAGTTAAAGAAATAGCTAGGAATCCTCTACTGTAATACAAAAACAAAAAACAGATTGTAGATACTCAGGATAGTCCCTGTCATCGCTAATTTTAATGACCAATATAAGAAAGTAGAAGGTGTTATAAGAAAACATTGGCATATAGTTAGGGAAGATTCAATTATAGGAGACTAACAATGTATGCTAAATTCATTTCTAGACGATCAAAAAACCTCAAAATTATTCTAGCCTCAAGTGAGTATAGAATTAGTGCATCTAATAAGAATCAATTAGATTTATTTGGTCAAGAGGAAAAAGACTTTTATCCCTGTTTCTGCTGTAAGTCATGCCACTACAACAAAAAAGTTAAGGATTTCACATTGAGCCAAACAGGATCTTTTTAGATAAATGATACTATTAGATGCACTGACAAATGTGTCATCTATATGATTGAGTGCAGCTGTAAGAAACAATATAGACGAAACTTTGAGAACCCTACTGGAAAGATAAGGGAGCGTCTATGCATTATAGTAAAGTACTAGAACAGACTAAAGTACTTCAAAATTTGGGATATATGTAAAGTTAAACCTGAATGGAGGGGTGGTAAATGAAAATAAGCTCCTAAAAAGAAGCTGAATATATCTATGAACTGAAAACTTTAAATTAGATGTAATACCTTTTAAGTATGACTAATAATTTATTAGCTATCCTTTTATGATATTTATTTGAATACGTATCCAATACTTCTTTTCTTAATGTATAGAATACAAAGATATACCTATGAATTATCCAAGTATCAAATTGTATCTTACCATCATCAAAGTATAAAGAAAGGACTATTCAGGTGCTTCACCTTTAGGGAAAAAAGAAAAAATACCTCCTTTAGTCAATTAAACCTCAATTTGGAATTGAACCAATCAAATTAGAGTACATGGTTTAAAAAGGCTAAATGGATTCCAGCTTCTACATGTCTTGAGAAAGCCCTGTTTGGGTGAAACACGTTGATTTGGAGAAGCTTAACTGAGTGAACTTTTATTACAGATACAAGGTGTCCGGATGTTATACTCCCTTCACTGCAATAGATCATTTCTGTAGTGCTAAAGATTGGTAATACTGCTATTACCCAGCTCAGCTATTAAGCAGTGGAGACTCTCTCTAGTACTGGGATAGAGCAAATAAAGATTTAAGTCAGTATTACTAGGATCTGTCGTTTAACAGCAGCGACCAGAACGAATCTATTAGATTTTGTGCTAACCCAGATTAGCCCTATAATATCAGAGAGAGCCCCTAAGTGTGACGTGAACTACCACATAGATCGTTCTTGTCACCCGATATATCTTTGTGCCGCATTGGTACAGTTTGAGAAAGGCTTAGATACTATCCTCATACTTTCATGGGAATCCCACTATAGGTGACGCTATCGGGAAACACAGTCACGTGACTCGGCATCCTACACGATGCTCTCGGCAACTCATGGACACACTGAAGACTGTAACACTGCAGTAAGCATCCATCTCAGAGGAGCACTAAGAAAAAAACAACATCTTAACAGGTATGATTACTACAGCATATCCACTGGAGAGCAGCAAGTAAGCAATATTTCTCCAGCTTGCATTTAACCACTTGTTTTTTCTGTCATTGATATTTATGTTCAGATCGGACTAGAACTTCGATTTTTTTAAAGCTGTACACCATTCTGATTTTTATTTTCATGTTTATCGTATAATTATTCAAACATTTTTACTCAATGAAAGCTTGTATTATATTGTATTTTAGCAATAAATATTTGTTGTTATCTGTTTATACATATTGTGTCTTCCTAACTCTAGCTTTACTAGCGCCAGTATTTGTTTCTATTTGTCATTTTCTAGGATACTCTTTTAGAGAGGGAATATCGCGGTACTTGGCTTAGAGTTAAGGACGAGCGCAAGAATACATTTTTTCTTTGGTTTTTCAAAACCTACTACAACATAGCAAGAGGTCTGGGAACCGCAAGGAGAAAAGATTTCAGTGAACACTGCTGCAGCTGATTTCAACACATGAGACTCATCCACAGACGGGAGACCTAGATCTGGAAGCAGATGTGGAGACACTGTGAGCTTACTTTTATTGCTTTGCAATTGCAACATATACAAACTTTAACCTTGCTTCATACTGACGATCAGTCGATAAAGGTCTTCTCTTAATATATATAACTAGATCTGATTTATATGGCTAGTATACACTAAGTTTGATAATATCTATATAGGTTGTTAGCACACTTAAGTTTTAAATGGCCCCCTTAGATAAACTGATAACTAGAACATCCCAGAATGTTAAAGTGTTCAATTCCCCTTGCAAGCGTACAAAATAACTGATCTTATAAGTGCAACGCAGATATTTTACACCAACATGAAATCAGGAGCCTAAATACTTTCAAAGATATAGTAAAACTAAAAAAAAAGTGAGTCAGCATTTTAATTAAACAAAACATCCCGTTTGCTTTACACATATTGCAAGATGTAAAGTTGATTACAATCAAAACCACAAAGGAAATCCCAGACACATGAAAACATCTAGGGTTGGAAGCACCAGAAATGCAGGACTCAGAATCCACTACTTCTAGAGATCACTCGGATACCCAGATCAGATCTCAAAAATCAAATTGGTCAAAAATAACAAAAAAGAGAACCAAAACATGATCCCTCCTATTCCTGGAACAGAGAGAAAAGCAATAGCAAACCACCTAGAGGGAGGACCCTCCTAAAATACTGAAGGTACTCTGTTCTACCAGATATTTACAACCATGGTTGGGAAGTCTGCTGGAGAAAACAGCAGATAACCAGTTTATACACCATATAGAAGCCTACCAATTATAGTTCAAAATGTTTACTTAAATTATTTTTGTTTTACATGCAATATAAAGCTTGTTTAGTTTGTGATATCGTAATACTGTTACTACTGTTTTTTAAAATGTTATTCTTTATACACTAAAAATATTCTCATCCAATATAAGAACAAATAGAATAGAATCGCAGGAATACTAATCCATATATTGATACAAGAGGTCAAATTGAATCTCTAGAGACCCACACAGAGACCCTTATTTCGAAAGACATACAAAGATTAACTAATCCTAATCATGGAGATTTAAGTACTAGAGGGAATATCCAGAACACTAACCGCGTTAGACTAAGGAGACATGTCTATTCCTAAAATTAACTTAACCCCTTAATGGCTGACGATGTACGCCGTATGTCCTCAAAAAAATTACCCTTAGCGACCGAGGACGTACGGCGTACGTCGTCGGTCTTGGAAAGCAGTGGAAGCAATCCTGATCGCTTCCAGGTGCTTTACGGTTATTGCAGTGATGCCTCGATATCGAGGCATCCTGCAATAACACCCCTCCGGTGGGTGGGCGGCCATCGATAGCTTCTGTGATTAAGAGGGGGGCGGGATCGCCGGGGGCGTGCACGGGGAGGGAGCGGGTGGGAACCGCTGCACTACAGAAAAAATTTATAAGTGGGAGAAAGGGGGGAAGAAATGGGTTAATAAAATAGCTAAGGGATCTGGGAGGATGGTCTTTGGGGGGGAAGCTACATTACAGGAAAAAAAAAAGTGGAAAAAAATCCTTTTTTTTCCTGTAAAATGGGTACTGGCAGACAGTTGCCAGTACCCAAGATGGCTCCAAATAAGGTAGAGGGGAAGGGTTAGAGAGCTGTTTGGGGGATCAGGGAGCGTGGGGGCTAAGGGGGGACCCTACACAGCAGCATATGTAAATATGCTTAAAAAATACCTTTTATTTTAGTACTGGCAGACTTTCTGCCAGTACTTAAGATGGCGGGGACAATTGTGGGTTGGGGAGGGAAGAGAGCTGTTTGGGAGGGATCAGGGGTGTGATGTGTCAGGTGGAAGGCTGATCTACAAACTAAAGCTAAAATTAACCCTGCAAGCTACCTAATTAACCCCTGCACTGCTGGGCATAATACAAGTGTGATGCGCAACAGCATGTAGCGGCCTTCTAATTACCAAAAAGCAACACCAAAACCATATATGTCTGCTATTTCTGAACAAAGGGGATCCCAGAGAAGCATTTACAACCATCTGTGCCATAATTGCACAAGCTGTTTGTAAATAATTTCAGTGAGAAACCTAAATTTTGTGAAAAAGCAAACAATTGTTTTTTATTTGATCGCATTCGGCGGTTAAATGGTGGCATGAAATATACCAAGATGGGCCTAGAACAATACTTGGGGTTGTCTATTACACTACACTAAAGCTAAAATTAACCCTAGAAGCTCCCTACATGCTTCCTTATTAACCCCTTCACTGCTGGGCATAATACACGTGTGAAGCGCAGTGGCATTTAGTGGCCTTCTAATTACCAAAAAGCAATGCCAAAGCCATATATGTCTGCTATTTCTGAACAAAGGGGATCCCAGAGCAGCATTTACAACCATATATGCCATACTTGCACAAGTTGTTCGTAAATAATTTCAGTGTGAAACCTAAAGTTTGTGAAAAAAATTGTGAAACATTTTTTTTATTTTAATGCATTTGGCGGTGAAATGGTGGCATGAAATATACCAAAATGGGCCTTGATAAATACTTTGGGATGTCTTCTAAAAATATATATATAGAAAGGTGGACATAAATAGAGCACTCAAGGAGAATAATTACTGTTGGTTTATCAATAACAAGTGTTAGGCAGAAAAGTTGCCAAAAGGTTATACATTATGATTAAAACTTAACATTTATTAATGTAACTGAAACAAGATAAAACACAGAGGCGCCAAACATGGCCTAGTATAGCCAGATAACAGATACTAAAATCCACAAGATAGCGATTAGATACTCACAAAGGAGGCGCACCCATTGGTGCTTATGAAGCAGTCTGGAGCCTCTCAGTGGTCCAGCTCACTGGTATACTTCATGGGTAAAATAGTGGTCCTTGGTAGTGGTGATTAACAGGTTCCTGAATGAACACAAAAAATGCAAACCATAGCCCAGTAACGTTTAGACAAGTGGGTGGTAGACTGAGCAATCTTACTTACAAGATTCAAAGCACCAGCAGGTGCATATACTGCAAACTGGAACCAAACAGTCGCCCAGTAGACTGATCCCTCCAGAAGAAAACAGGATAACTCTCAGGTGCCAGAGAGTTAGCAGCATACAAATGATAAAAAGGTGTCCAAAAAGCAAGTGTATTTCTGTAAAAAATCTTTATTAAAAAGCGACGCGTTTCTCAGCTAAAACAAGCTGTTTCCTCAGGCTAAAACATTATATAATGTTTTAGCCTGAGGAAACAGCTTGTTTTAGCTGAGAAACGCGTCGCTTTTTAATAAAGATTTTTACAGAAATACACTTGCTTTTTGGACACCTTTTTATCATTTGTATGCTGCTAACTCTCTGGCACCTGAGAGTTATCCTGTTTTCTTCTGGAGGGATCAGTCTACTGGGCGACTGTTTGGTTCCAGTTTGCAGTATATGCACCTGCTGGTGCTTTGAATCTTGTAAGTAAGATTGCTCAGTCTACCACCCACTTGTCTAAACGTTACTGGGCTATGGTTTGCATTTTTTGTGTTCATTCAGGAACCTGTTAATCACCACTACCAAGGACCACTATTTGACCCATGAAGTATACCAGTGAGCTGGACCACTGAGAGGCTCCAGACTGCTTCATAAGCACCAATGGGTGCGCCTCCTTTGTGAGTATCTAATCGCTATCTTGTGGATTTTAGTATCTGTTATCTGGCTATACTAGGCCATGTTTGGCGCCTCTGTGTTTTATCTTGTTTCAGTTACCCATCTATCAGGAAGACCATCCTAAGACTGAGAGCTGCCTACCGTGTCTTGGATCCATTTTTTGATTGGGACTGTATCAATATTACCCACTTGGACTTTATGTTGGTACATCTTATAATTTATGTATAAGCATATTTGTATATTCTATAAGTAACAATTTAGGTTTTTGTTATTGCTTCAGCATTTGTTTGTTTGAAACGCCTTAGGAGGCGCCCCCTAAGCGTAGTAATACACACTGGTGTGTATTACACCCTCACTTTTACATTTATTAATGTATACAATTAATATAGAGTCTAACAGAGTAGTGATTGTATAAAACTTAGATTAAAAACAGAGATAGAGTACCAGCACACCATGTACTAATAAAGGGGATAGGTCCCAGCAAAAATGTATGAGGGTTAGTAATTAACTATCAAAATCAACTGTATATTGTTATATAATGATGATACCAATTAATAACACAAAAATGAAGGGTCAAGCAAGTTCAGTGTGGCGTACACTAGAAAAGGCTCACGGATTGTACAAAAACTATCTGCAAAAAGGGGATTGACCCCCAACACATTAACACTACCTAAGTACAATACTGGAGCAGAGTATGCCACACTAAAGGTGCTGACAGGGCTGACAATTGGTTCAAATAATCAGACACAGAGGTCCCAACGATGTAAGTGCTACTAGGAGTCAATATATTGAATCTATATTTGTGAACTGCTAATCCATTAATAGGTCAATACAAAATTAGGTGTAGCTGTCTCAAAAACGCCTGATGCGCATTTCGCCGCAACCGGCTTTATCAAAGGCTAACCCGACTTGGTCTGGCCTTCCTACTTAAAAGGATAATTGTGACCCAATAAGGGGCATGAATCATTACACACCCCTGAATGTGTCCAATAGCGTTAGTCCTCTCGTCACTGGATGAGAGCAAGTCACATGGAGTGACGTCACTAGCCGGTCCGTGTAAACATTACTGACGTGTTGACACATCTAAACTGTGTATGGTATATTATATTGCTTATTATAACTCTTAATTCTTGGGATCTATTACGAATGAAGCTCGTTTTCAGATAGAATTAGAGTGATAGTAGATGGAATTTGTTTCAACACCAAATATGTTGTATATTGTGAAAAATTAATATACTAACAAATTCTTTACTGTTCTTGGATCCCAATAGCATATTGAAAGAAACACTGAATGTAGGAATATGCTGCAAACTAGCATTAGTCGCATATGTTAGTTGATACCACAAGACTTATGGTGATATATAGCCAAAGTCCAGAATATAGGATTTAAATAGCGGTTTATTGATACAAAATCGATCCTGTTGTTAATATATTAAATAATCGGCATGAGCTTGTGTATATTATTGTAAAATCTCTTAAGGCTTCACATGAAAAAAGCAATTGGGATTAGAAGACACAAGTTTCCAACAAGCGATTAACCCTTAAAAAAATTAAGCGGTAAAGGAATATACTTATATCCCCTATCAAGAGATCATGTAACATCATGAAACAATTTTAGTAACCAGTAAAAAACAGTAGCGGAGTGATGTTGTGTAAGACAGAAGAGGGTATCCCGTTATGGTTAGATAGATCTACCTGTATAGGATTGATATTCTATTATATATTTCGGTTTCACTTTAATAAAAGTATATATAACGTAATGAGAACCCCTATCATTCATAGGATTAAATGGAAAATTTGATATACGTGATATGACCATATTTCATAGGAGATAATAGTTATATTTAAAATGAACACAGGGATCCAGGTCAATTGGACCAAGGGACAAAAGACCCACAAGAAGAGCAGCCAAAGGGGACAAACAGAAACCTACGAGACAGATCCAGATGGGCATACCGAATGGACAGTGGGTACAGGAGAAGGGAGGATTGGGGAAAATGACCCAAATGGTAGATGAGACTAAAGATAAACTACAAGTAATAAATCTATCAAAAAGAACGCCGACTCCCTTACATGTTGATATTTTGTTCAGGGGATTATCCTTTTCCCCCACACCAACACTTAATAAATTTGAACTAATTAATGATCTACATTTATTTTGTAGAAAATTAGCTCTTAAAAAGATGTATAATACCCATGGGGATGATGCCACTGACGACTTAAGAACTCTTGACATGTTGGTAGAACTATGGAATGAGAGTGAAGAGGCTGAAAGCCCTATGAATGAAACTTTTCTTGACAAAAAACTTAAATTAAAGTCTAATTTCATGCCCTCACTTAACAAAAAGTCCTTAAACAGAGGTATTTCTCAGGATGGTGATGAGAGATTTCTTGAAAATCAAAGAAACTAACCATTCGAATATAAAGAAAGAAGAATCCATAGCCCTTGATGAAATCAACTCATGGGATGACATCCTTGTCAAACCATCTGACAAGGGTGGCAACATTGTAATCTGGGACAAAGAGGAATACATTTTAGAGGCCAAAAGACAACTCATGGATATAAAATGTTATAAACATCTATTCTCCAACCCTACCACCCAATTTCTGATGGAATATATGAGTCTAATTGACAACGCTAAGTTGAATGGCTTGATTAGCCAGAAAGAATGGCGGTTTCTACATATAAAAAATCCAAAAATAGCAACATTATACCTTCTTCCTAAAGTTCACAAAAATAAACATAAACCACCGGGAAGACCGATTGTATCCAGTATAGGCAGCTTATGTGAACAGGCAAGCAGAATCTTAGACTTAAGTTTAAGGGAGATTGTATGGTCGTTACCACCATTTACTCGAGATACGTTGGACATCCTAAGCAAGATAAATGATCTAACTGTTGAACCAGAAGCGATACTCATAACATGTGACGTTGAGTCTTTGTACACATCAATAAAACACGAATATGGGTGTGAAGCAGTTAAATACTTTCTCAGCATGAAATCTACAGATGAATACAAACGTAATCATTTTATTCAAGATCTTCTAAAATTTGTTCTGAAACACAACTATTTTGTTTTTAACTACAAATTTTATTTGCAAATTCAGGGCACAGCAATGGGCTCAGCATGCGCACCAACATACGCAAACATCTATCTAGGTTGGTGGGAAAGAGAATTGTTTTTTAATGAGGATCTTGCTATGTACACACAGTACATAAGTCTATGGTGTAGACGTATAACCTCAGTAAAGAAAAGATCACGTTTTTGGATCTAGATATTATGGTAGAAAACAATCTGCTAATTACAAAGAATCACTTTAAAGAGGTAGATGCGAATAATTTTATTCATTCAAAAAGTTCCCATCTCAAGAGGTGGATTGACAATACCACGAAAGGACAGTTTCTCCGATTAAGAGGAACTGCAGTAAAACAATAGACTATCTAGAACAAATTTGGATCCTAGAATATAGATTTGTAGAGAGGGAATATGATAGAGAGATTTTAGAAAAGGCCAAAATAGAGGTAAACAATAAGGATAGACAATTCTGAGAAAAGAAAAACCTGCAACTGAGGAAAAACCAGGAGTTAGGGTCCCCTTTATAACCACATATAACCAACAACATGAAATTATGGCAAAAATAATACGAAAACACTGGCATATAGTAAAAACAGATATGTTTTTAGGGAAGGAAATATCTGAAAAATCAGTATTTGTATATAGGAAAGCAGAAAATTTGAAAAACATATTGGCACCAAGTGAATTCAGAAATGAAAGTGTAAGAACAAAAGAAAGGGATCTAAAAGGGAATATGATTAGTTGTTTCTTCCCATGTTACAGCTGTAAAGCGTGTGAACACAGCAAAAAGTGAAAACATTCACCTCTACTAGCACCGGTAAGAAATATACAATAAAAGACACTATCAGGTGCAGGGATAAAGGGATACTATATGTTCTGCAATGTTCTTGCAAATTACAATATTTAGGGGAAACTACAAGACCATATAGAGACAGAATCAGAGAGCACTTGAACAACATTAAAAATGGAAAATTAGAAACACGACTATATGATCACTTTAGAACAGTACACAATAACAGTACTAATAACATAACTTGCTGGGCAGTTAAGAAAGTAAAAAAGAATTGGAGAGGAGGAGAGTATGAGAACATAATTCTCAGAAAGGAAGCCAAAATGATCCATGAATTAGGAACACTGTACCCTTCAGGGTTAAATTCTGAATTCAACCTATCCTTTTATTCTAGATTAAAGATAATTAAGTAGATTTATCACTATTTAAATTAAATACTAAACAAGGTCAAACATACTAATCTTAAAGGTAACCCTATATAGATTAAATCTATCAATAGAGATTAATAGACCCTAGTATAGCAACTGCTGTTACACAATTCGGATGCTAAAGTCACTTATATTGTCACCTTTTAATTATTATTATTATTATTATTTTTTCAATTTTCACTCTTTATTTTTCACTTTTGATTATAATTCTAACTGCCACATATTTCTTAGAAGCAACTATATAATAGATTCAATTCTATCACTTGGGATTAATACACCTCAGTATAGTAATAGCAACTACACAATCTGGATACTAACAAAGAAGTCACCCAGAGTTTTTTCTCTTGGAAGTAACTCCATATAGATTCAATTATATTACTTAAAATCAATACACTTTAGTATAGCAATTGTTGCCACACAATTTGGATATTAATAAAGAAGTCACTCAGAATAAATATGTTTTATATATATAGCCTGTTGCATAAAAAAAAAAAAAAAACTTTTTATATATACAACCTGTTGGTAAATATGATGGATGATAATTAGTATTGATTTTTAGTATTGTTTCTAATTAAAAGGTGAGATCCTCATAATGGTGAATTATAATATAAGCCCACTTTCAAAGGGACAATAGCACGACACCATGTATAATAAAATGACAAACTCAGCAAAATAACGTACTGATCAATAAAATCCAGAGAAACCCAGCATATATTGAACCACACTGTGGAATATATCTATGGGAAAGGAATACAATACCCTGATAATGTGAAGAATTTCTATGAAAAAAGGATAATCCACCTTAAACAAGAAAATCCACCTTTATCTAAATGATTGGGAAGAACGAACCAATGAGAGCATAGAGGAGGGGTATTTAAAGCATTGCAAACACTAAGCATATATATTGATAAAGCCTGCTAGTCAGGTGAAACATGTTGATTGGTGCCAGTGGTTTGTGAAATCAGCCCGGATAATACAAAGAGACTCTGCGCAGAGTTGAATTTTTATGCCTATACCCTGAAAAGAAGCTATTTGTACTCTCCCGTCTGGAAGGACCGTGATTGGTCATCTGAGCACACGTGACGCGGAAGTAGCAACTAACGGAGACCACGGAACTTCACACAGTAAAGCATAGGAGACGCGGTGGCGTCCGAAGAAAATCAGCACCTGAGGTGAGATAAGTTTGCTTGAACTTTTTGGGCACATTAGACTTACACACCACCCTTCACCTGCAATAAGTAGGAGTCCGGGACAATAGAACATCGGTCCGGATCTGATTTGAAGGGAGTTACACAGCATATTCAAGTCAAGCAATTATTGTTAAGCAAGTACTGACAGTTATCAGCAGGATTGAACTTTGCTCAAGTAGCACAATTTTAAGATATACATGGTGTACTCTAACGTTGTATAATCTATAGTAGGATAACGTTGTATAATCTATAGTAGCATATCAGAGCAATGATATTTTTATAGAATATTTACGCTATTTTTATAGAATATATATGTATATACTATAATTTTTACTAGAGTCAATGTTTTTTATGAAGGAATCAGAAATGGTTTATCAGTGACCGGTCACTTTATTACTGTTATATACTATTTTTATTTTTATTTTGTTTTTAGCAATTAATAAATTGTGTATGTTAACCTTTAGACAACAGTCTTTATTGGTCAATCTACTGGTTTTGTTGATAGATCCCTCTGGCTATAGTAGCGCTGATCCAGGCACATTTGCACTTTATCTTATGTAGATACAAAGACGACCTGTTTGTGATCTGGACAGGTAGCGAAGATACTTTTAAGAAATGTATCACCATTCTTAACTGCAATGATATGAATTTAATGCTCACATATAACATGAGCAGAGAAAAAGTAGATTTCTTGGACATAATAATCTACAAGGATGATAACAATATGTTGAAAACAGACTTGTATCGAAAAGAGACAGCCACCAATTCAATCTTACAATTTGATAGTTGTCATACCACTCAGACAAAGAAGGCAATTCCAACTGGAGAATTCCTAAGAATTAGACGGAACTGTACTGATGATGAGATTTTTAACATCAGAGCAAAATAGCTTAAATCACGTCTGAAAGAAAGCGGATACACATGTTGGGTGATTCGAGCAGCTTATCAGAGCTAGGAGAACCACTAGAGACCAGCTCTTATACCCTAAGGACAAAAAGAAAACACCAGCTCTTATACCCTAAGGACAAAAAGAAAACACTGAATGATGAGATAAGATTTGTAACTACATTTAATGGGAGCCATCAAAAAAATCAGTAATATATTAAATCGACACTGTGACATACTAAAATCTGATGAAGACGTCACAATTTATAGGTGATAGAATACAAACTAGTGGGAGAAGAGCACCAACTATTGGCAATAAATTGGTGAGGAGCCACTTTACAATGAAGAAGTCCAACAAAAGAAATATCTGTGGGACCTATACATACGGTTCGTGCAGCTCTTGCAAATATATTGAGAATAAAAGAGAATTCAACACCTGCACGGGTGAAATGAAAAGGATGCTAGGATTCGCAAATTGCAGAACACGTAACGTAGTGTACTGCATGCTATGTAAATGTGGATTAAAATACATAGGAATAACGACAAAAGAGCTACGTGTCAGATTAGGTGAACACATTAACAGTATCAAAAATTATGAAAAGGACAAAAAGAAAGAGAAGACATTAACTCCTGTCGCACGGCATTACCTTAGGAAACATAGCACTAATAAAAACTGGTATCAGAGGTGGAGATGTTGACAACTTGCTATTACAAGCTGAATGCAGGTGGATTTTTTTATTGAATACCTTAACACCCAATGGGTTAAATGAACAGGATGGCTTTGGCTCATACCTTTGAGAATCTCTGAGACACTGATCAATATGAACAAATACTTGTTTTGTCTTATTATGATTCCATATTTGATGGTGGACAGTCACAACTTGATATTAATCGATAGCCTTAGGGATATCGGATTAATATGCACAATCATTTGCTCTGCCTGGTCGACAATTTACATTTAATGCTTGCCAGTCATAATTTGACAATTTTTGAACTGCAATGGTTCTCTGACTATATGAGACTCTTTCTTTGTACATCTCTAACCAATTTGTTCTATTTTAAATATAACTATTATCTGCTATGAAATATGGTCATATCATATATATCAAATTTTCCATTTAATCCTATGAATGATAGGGGTTCTCATTACGTTATATATACTTTTATTTAAGGGAAACCGAAATATATAATAGAATATCAATCCTACAGGTAGATCAATTTAACCATAACGGGATACCCTCTCCTGTCTTACACAACATCACTCCGCTACTGTTTTTTACTGGTTACTAAAATAGTTTCATGATTTTACATGATCTCTTGATAGGGGATATAAGTATATTCCTTTACCACTTAATTTTTTAAGGGTTAATCGCTTGTTGGAAACTTAACTGTCTTATAATCCCAATAGCACTAATGCTAGTTTGTAGCATATTCCTACATTCAGTGTTTCTTTCAATATGCTATTGGGATCCAAGAACAGTAAAGAATTCGTTAGTATATTAATTTTTCATGATATACAACATATTTGGTGTTGAAACAAATTCCATCTGCTATCACTCTGTAATTCTATCTGAAAACGAGCTTCATTCGTAATAGATCCCAAGAATTAAGAGTTATAATAAGCAATATAATATACCAGACCAAGTCGGGTTAGCCTTTGATAAAGCCGGTTGCTGCTAAATGCGCATCAGGCGTTTTTGAGACCAGCTACACCTAATTTTGTATTGACCTATTAATGGATAAGCAGTTCACAAAAAAAGATAGATTCAATATATTGACTCCTAGTAACACTTACATCGTTGGGACCTCTGTGTCTGATTGTTTGAACCAATTGTCAGCACCTTTAGTGTGGCGTACTCTGCTCCAGTATTGTACTTAGGTAATGTTAATGTGTTGGGGGTCAATCCCCTTTTTGCAGAGTTTTTGTACAATCCGTGAGCCTTTTCTAGTGTACGCCACACTGAACATGCTTGACCTTCCATTTTTGTGTTATTAATTGGTATCGTCATTATATAACAATATACAGTTGATTTTGATAGTTAATTGCTAACCCTCATACATTTTTGCTGGGACCTATCCCCTTTATTAGTACATGGTGTGCTGGTACTCTCTCAGTTTTTAATCTAAGTTTTATACATCCACTACACTGTTAAGACTCTATATTAATTGTATTAATAAATGTTAAGTTTTAATCATAATGTATAACCTCTTGGCAACCTTTCTGCCTAACACTTGCTATTGATAAACCAACAGTAATTATTCTCCTTGAGTGCTCTATTTATGTCCACCTTTCTCTTTAAATTTACTTTCTATGTAACGGACATTGAGCACCCACCCATTCAATTGACTTTGATTTGTTTGTGAAGATCACCGTTTGCCAAACATTAAACCCCCTCCTTCTGTTTTTGAGAGGGTTTGTCTTTCTTTGGCCAATATAGTTTTTTTTCTATGGGGTTCAAATTAGTTTAATTTAGTATTCTTTTCCCCCTCCTTTTCAACTTTATGCATATAAAAATCTATATATACATGTCAAGGGATATTAAGGGATTCCTGAAAGATATCAGTGTCCCAATGTAACTAGCGCTAATTTTGAAAAAAAGTGGTTTGGAAATAGCAAAGTGATACATGTATTTATAGCCCTATAACTTGCAAAAAAAAGCAAAGAACATGTAAACATTGGGTATTTCTAAACTAAGGACAAAATGTAGAAACTATTTAGCATGGGTGTTTTTTGTTGGTTGTAAATGTTTAACAGATTTTGGGGGTCAAAGTTAGAAAAAGTGTGTTTTTTTCCATTTTTTCTTATTTTATAAAAAAGTTTATAGTAAATTATAAGATATGATGAAAATAATGGTATCTTTAGAAAGTATATTTAATGGTGAGAAAAACGGTATATAATATGTGTGGGTACAGTAAATGAATAAGAGGAAAATTACAGCTAAACACAAACACCGCAGAAATGTAAAAATAGCCTTGGTCCCAAACGGACAGAAAATGGAAAAGTGCTGTGGTCATTAAGGGGTTAATCTTGCATAATGCGAGAGGCCTTAATACTGACATTAAGAGACTAACTGCATTGACCCACTATAAAAAACTTAGGGCAAACATATTATACCTCCAGGAAACACATTTTCTAAAATCACAAATCCCCAAATACTGGGCCAAGGACTATACATCCCAATACCACTCTACCACTGACTCAAAAAAAAGAGTTTTGATTTTAATTCACTCATCCCTCCAATTTGTACATATAGAAACAGTTTCAGACATAGAAGGTTTCTACCTCTTAGTTCATGGGCAAATTCAGGGCACAGATATTCTACTTTGTAATCTATATGCACCCAACGACAAACAAGACATATTTTTCCGACATATATCTAACCTATTAACAGGCTGGTCGAAAACCAGGATCATTCTAGCGGGGGACTTTAATATAGATCTACAGGCCTTAACACATAGAACACTTGATACACTATCCAAGAAAAAGCAAAGGCAGAGATCCATAGCTAAATCTATCTCTGACAGCCTAGCCCAACACACTTTACAAGACGCATGGACTACAATGTATGGTAATACTTCCGACACAACCTATTACTCACCCGCAAACAACTGTTGCACCAAAATAGATTACATATTCACCAGTCAAATCCTTTAACCTATTCTTCAATCCCTTAAAGGACCAGTCCAGTCAAAACAGTAGATTTGCATAATCAACAAATGCAAGATAACAAGACAATGCAATAGCACTTCGTCTAAACTTCAAATGAATAGTAGATTTTTTTTCTGACAATTTTAAGAGTTGTCTATTTCCACTCCCCTGTACCATGTGACAGCCATCAATCAATCACAAATGCATATACGCTTATTCTGTGAATTCTTGCACATGCTCGGGAGAATATTACAAAGCATTTAAAATCAGTCTTGTTCCCCCATCTAGTTTAACTTGCAAATTATATAATGGAAGGTAAAAATCTCCCTATAGATTTACTACAACCTAAAATTGTAGTGATACCGAAGCCAGGGAAAACCCGCAAATTATGTACTAGTTACAGGACGATTTCACTTATAAACCAAGATATAAAAATAGTAACCAAAATGTTAGCTAACCGACTCAAACACATACTACCAAACATCATAAACCCAGACCTAGTGGAATTTATAAAAGATAGAGAGGCTCCTGATGACGTCCGTAGAATGATATCAGTGATAGACTATCTTGGTGAAAAAGGAATGCCTTCTCCAATTCTATCCTTAGATGCGGAGAAGGCATTCGACAGGGTGGACTGGACTTACATTAACGCAACCCTACACAAATTAGGATTTGATGACCCATTCATGGCAGCTATTAGAAGCATATACTCAACACCAACTGCCCAAGTTAGAGCTATAGGACATCAATCAAAGACATTTGCAATCCTAACAGAAACACGACAGGGCTGCCCACTCTCCCCCACTTGTTTGCTCTCTGCATTGAACCATTAGCATCCTGCATTAGAAACTCCCCAGATATATCAGGGTTAAAGATAGGAAATATACATCACAAGATCACTATCTTTGCAGACGATGTTCTGCTTACCATCACTAAACTACTAATCTCATTACCCAACATATA
This sequence comes from Bombina bombina, assembly GCF_027579735.1. NCBI lineage: Eukaryota > Metazoa > Chordata > Amphibia > Anura > Bombinatoridae > Bombina > Bombina bombina. Next base: position 414,576,726 of record NC_069501.1, read on the forward strand.
TATTAGGTAGACATAGAGACACAAGAAGACACAATTTGGCCAAAAATTGAAGCCACAATTGATGGATACGAATCACCAGAAGACATAGTTTGGAATAGCATTAGAACTAAACACGAACATACTTATCAAAACCTAACCGCAAAAACATCTACTCAACACTGGAAATCAGCCCTAAGGGAGGGGAATTCGATACCCAGATTCTCCCTGACAATGCCTCTAAAATATCTGAAACAGAGACTATAGACAAATTATTGACTAATGTTAAAATAAAGGTCTCTACAGAGTGGCAGACTTTATAAGCAGCCAAAAGCCTGCACACAATTACAGCAGAAAATAGACCCCACCACTTGTGTTTTTTATATTTACAGATGTCTGCTCTTCGCGAATATATCTCTAAAACTGAATCCCCAGAACAGTATTGAAACGCCTCTGCAGTGCCTCCCACAGACCAAAAAAAGCCATATCGCAATTATATATATATATATATATATATATATATATATATATATATATATATATATATATATGTATATTAAATGATAATGGTGGACTTTTTTAGGTATATATATATATATATATTTTTTTGTATTTAATGTTTTAATCTAATATGTATATTTATCTTCCACTAAGTATTTTATGCAGTCACTTTTTATTATATATCTTCTATATTCGTTATATGTATTTTTATATCAGTTTATCAGTATTGTTATTTTTACCCAAACATATATTTAAGTAGTCACTCTTATTTTTAGTGCTGTATTTCATTCATTGCACGATCTGTCCACCTTAATATCTGTGATAGTACTCAGTTAGATCACATGACCATTAGATGTGACGCTCCGGGCCAATCATGCAACAGAATGAATATCCAATGACCGGTCGGGATTCTCGTCCAATCAGTTAGCGAGAATTATGCTCTAACAAACGCACCGCCGGTTTTAAAACATTGGATCTATGCTCATGTAAGTAATACCGTACTTCTATCCCTCTGAGGAAGGAGACTTTGAAACGCGTCAGGGACGCTGTGCGGATACATTTTGAGTTATTAGAGACTCTGAGGTTTACTGGACGATCTTATTGTCACTAGAATTTATTATCTATTTGGCTTTAACTTACCTCATATCGATTGAGATTTTTATGTGTGAGTGGGCTGACAATTGGTGTCCTGTATTGTGGGGGTATTTAATAAAGACATACTTCACTATCTCTGGACCCTTTGTTTTGTTTCCCTTTACATATATGATGAGCCATCAGCTTTTCCAGTGAAGATCGAACATACTGCCTCAGCATACAGCACTTTCGATTCATCTCTAGGCTGCTACTCTGACGAACCAGCTGAAGGATCTGCAGGTACCTATGAGGATACACTGTGAAGGGTGACTACTTACCTCATATCGATTGAGGTTTCTTGAAGTAAGTGTTTGGGAACAGGGGAGATTCTATCCCCGTTGTTATTACTTCATTTCCATAGAAGACGGGCGCAGAACAAAATACTTCTATACATACTCATCTAGTGGAGGCATAGTGGGAGCCTTCACACAATTATCTAGTTCAGCTGCCTATCTCCAGATTAAATACAATCTTATGGACATTGCATATTTTGCATTTATTATTAATTGATATTTGTAACATCTTCTGGCTTTAATTGTGATTCTTATTTGTTTATTACTGGTATGCTTCCTCATATGACATCAGGATAGCGCAGTTACCATATCTTTATGCCTATATTTATTTCCCTTGCTTTCTGCTGCTCCATGGTGTCAATATTTGGAATCATAATATATTTCTACGAGTATAAACATATATATATATAATAATAATAATATATTATATAGGATTGATTGTTTATCCAGAGATTCATTCGCTTTCTTACACTTCCTTATGTGGCTGCATTGTTTTTATTATCCATATTATCTATATTATTATTAATAATATTTTTAATATTTGATATTTTTTGTTTCTACAATTTTTATAATATATATTCTTAATATTTATATGCCTATTGACTTAACCAGAAATATATATATATATATATATATATATATATATATATATATATATATATATATATAATATACATACATATACAAAAAATATAATTTCTTTTTGTTACTCTAATTAATGATGTCCAATTTTGAATATGGGGCTTATTTTGATCCTTCTACTAAAAAGTAGAAATTTATCGATTTCAGAGGAGCAATTAACTTTAGAGGGAAATTTAGCTTTAACTGACCCCAAAAAATTATTTGAAAAATTAGAAAAACTTAGCAAGAAGCAGCTACTTAATTGGCATGATAGCAACAATTTGGAGAGATATAAGAAATATCTTTTAATACCAAAAGGACTTAAGATTGACAAAACCCCAATTTTTGAGGATTCAGAAATTGAACTGCTCACCGAATGGGAAGCGGCTCTGGAAACTTGTTCTTTAACTTTTATTAACATTTTAATTAAATACCAAAATAAAAAAGTAGAGATTTTAACTGATCAAATTAAAGATATCAGGGAAAAATTAAATATGTTTAAAGGAGACGTTTATTATAAGGAGTTAGATAATAACAATAAAGGTAAAATTGACATATTTGAAAAGACAGTTGAAAACAAGAAAAATAATAAATTTCTGAGGGATTATCAGGCTAAAAAGAATTAGGAATTAACTAAAAATGATAGTGAATCAATGGAACAAGAAGCAGGGCCTAATGATGAAGAACTATGGCTAGATGATGCAGAATCAAGAACTCAGAAAGATATTGGTGAAGAACAAGGTTTGGAGGAATGTATTTATTCCCCAGATTTTGCACTAAATAAGGATTTTAGCAACTTCATCAAATTTAATGAAAAACAAAAAGAGATGAAAATAAGAGATAAACAACTCCATGGAAATTCAAAAAATACAAATAATAGAAATATGAAGGGAGGCAATAACAATCTTGCTAGTGGAAACTTCAATAAAATGAAGTTTAATAATAAGAATTACTACCAACATCCAAACACTGGGGCTATCCCAAAAAAAGGTAGCCAGTATACCTACGGAAGTGGTAGAGGTCATCAGAGACTAAACAGCTACACCAAAGAAGGAGATGGATATAGCTATAAAGGGTTTCAGTCTGTAAATAGATTTAAGCCGTTATCAGATGAATTAACCCCTGAGAAACAACATTATAGACAACTGAGTAAGAATGGTAATCAATATCATCACCATTTTTTAGGGGGGAATCAAAGAAAATACTCATTCCGTACGTCCCCAAAAAAAGGAAGGCAAGAAAAAGATTACCCAAAACAAGCTTCGCCAGAAATGCCACAGTGGAGAAGGGTGGCATCAAAACAACAAAAAAGAAGGTGGGAAGAAGGAGAGGATGTAGGGCAGGAAAGAGAATACAACTCTAAAAGAACAAAGTCAATAATATACTGACCAAAAATGATGAGGAGTATGTAAAGATTTTTAACCTTTCTGATAGGGTCTTTTCAACTAGGGAACTAGATATTCTAAAAAAAGGTCTGTCTTTCGTGCCCACTAAGGGCCCAAATTCTTTTAGTTTTTTTATAGACCTTCATAAGTTCATCCGAAAATTGACCCTAAAACGACATTTTGAAAAATCAAAAAAAGAAAGATTAACGTGCTTAAATCAAATGGATCCAGTCAAACTGAATGATCAGGACCTAGATGCTATTTTAGCTTTAGAGGAGCTAGCTGATACAAATATATCACTAGATGCAAGGAATTCTAACCCAAATTTTGATTATACTGTAAGTGATTCATTAACATATGGAAAACATACGGATTTTAAATCTCTCTCCACTTATTTTCCAGTTCATTCTAAAGGAAATTTTATCCCAGTTTTTGCGAATATGGTGGAAGAAGATCTAACAAATTTATGTTAAAATTACAAGATTAAAAAAGACAACCTATCATTTAAAGATAAACAGACCCTTGAAGCTTTAAATAAAGAAAGAGAAATAATTATAAGAGAGGCTGACAAGGGAGGCAGTATCGTAATTCAAAACAGGATTGATTATATGGCAGAAGCCTATAGACTTCTAAATGATTTAGTTACCTATAGAAAGATACAATCTGATCCCACAGAGATTTTCCTTAGAGAATATAAATCATTGCTTGACACTGCCAAACATCATAAAGTTTTGAATGAAAATGAGTGGAAATTTCTTGAACAAAAATGTCCGAAAATGGCAACATTCTACCATCTGCCTAAAATTCACAAACATGCTTCATGCCCACCAGGTAGACCAATCGTCTCCGGTATTGGTTCCATGACCACAAAACTTTCAGAATTTGTAGATACTTATCTACAACCACTTGTACCCCTTTTAAAGTCATTTCTGAAAGATACGCCTCACACCCTTCAAAGAGTTTCTAACATAGATTGGGAACCAAATTTTAAGTGGGTCTCACTCGATGTGAGTGCATTATATACGAATATCCCACATGATTTAGGTCTAAAGGCTATTAAATTTTGGTTGGACTCCAAAACCACTCTAGAGAATGTTCGTAAAGAATTTCTTTTGGAATCTATTAAATTTATTCTGGAAAGAAACTATTTTTGTTTCAATGAGGAGTTCTACCTACAGGTTAGCGGAAATGCGATGGACACGAAATTTGCCCCCAGTTTCGCTAACCTGTATATTGGATTTTGGGAAGAACAACAGATTTGGGCAAACAATCCATTCTATGAAAATTTAGTTACATGGATGAGATTTATAGATGATATTCTACTCATCTGGAAAGGTGATAATGAATCCCTCAAAGAATTTATAAATCATATTAGTACTAATGATTATAACCTTAAGTTTACATATAAAGTAAGCTGTGATGAAATCGAATTTCTGGATCTCATTTTATATCATCAAAATAACAAAATCCTGAGCAAGCTGTATAAAAAAACCAACTGATAGTAATGGTTACCTGCACGCTAAAAGTTGCCATAACCCAAGTTGGGTCAAGAATATCCCCTATGGCCAATTTCAGCGTGTCAGGAGAAATTGCAGCAAACTAGAGGATTTTGAAAAAGAAGCATTAATTTTAAAAACTAAATTTAAGTCCAAGGGATACTCCAACAAAATAATTGATTCAGCTTATAACAAAGCTAAGGATCTGAATAGGGATGTATTACTTTCTGTTGACAATCACATCTCGAAACCAGAAGGAACCAGACATGATAATGATGTGATTAAAGGACTGGAAAATAATAAGAATAAAAAGAAAAAAGAATTTGGGGTGAATATGATCACAACCTACAGTGAGGGAGCAGTAGATATTAAAAATATCTTCAAGAAGCACTGGCATATCCTGAAAAAAGATAATCTTTTGGACGATATAACTAGTAGGGGACCAAATGTGGTTATCAGGAAAAATAAAAATTTGAAGTCAATGCTAGCTCCTAGCAAATTGAAAAAACCTGCTGCTAAGCAAAATTGGTTAGAAAAAAGATCTATTGGCTTCTTCAAATGCAATAGGGCGAATTGTATGTCATGCAGTCACCACTACTCAGGAAATAGAGTGACTAAAAAAGTCATCTCAAATTCCAATAATAAAGAAGTGGAGGTAAATGCACTTGTGAACTGCAGAACAGAATTCGTTGTGTATTTACTTCAATGTGGGTGTGGCCTACAATACATTGGCCGCACGACACGCCCCTATAAAAAACGTTTGTTAGAACATATAACTAATATTAAAAATGGTGAAAAATCACATCTTTCTGTACACTATATGCACTTTCACAATAAAGATCCCTCTTGTTTAATAGGTACAATCATTGAACTCATCTCAGCCGTTCCTAATGAAGATAGAGAATTAGCCCTCAGAAAACGTGAAACATATTGGATCCATACGCTAGATACCAAGATACCAAAGGGTTTAAATAAAGACATCGATTTGGCAGCTTTTCTAGTATAATGATATTTTGTATTTATAGTCCACATTAAAAATAGCTGCTTCTTGTTTATAGATGTTTATAACTTAATTAAATTGACAAGTATGTTCGTTTCTATCTATTTATAATAAGTTTTTATCAATTTTAATATTTATTAAATTCTTTATATGTATATTAAATGATAATGGTGGATTTTTTTTAGGCATATATATATATATATATATATATATATATATATATATATATATATATATATATATATATATATGTATTTAATGTTTTAATCTAATATGTATATTTATCTTCCACTAAGTATTTTATGCAGTCACTTTTTATTAATTTCTTCTATATTTGTTATATGTATTTTTATGTCAATTTATCAGTATAGTTATTTTTACCCAAACATATATTTAAGTAGTCACTCTTATTTTTAGTGCTGTATTTCATTCATTGCACGATCTGTCCACCTTAATATCTGTGATAGTACTCACAGTTAGATCACATGACCATTACATGTGACGCTCCGGGCCAATCATGCAATAGAATGAATATCCAATGACCGGTCGGGATTCTCGTCCAATCAGATAGCGAGAATTACGCTCTAACAAACGCACCGCCGGTTTTAAAACATTGGATCTATGCTCATGTAAGTAATACCGTACTTCTATCCCTCTGAGGAAGGAGACTTTGAAACACGTCAGGGACGCTGTGCGGATACATTTTGAGTTATTAGAGACTCTGAGGTTTACTGGACGATCTTATTGTCACTAGAATTTATTATCTATGTGGCTTTAACTTACCTCATATCGATTAAGGTTTTTATGTGTGAGTGGGCTGACAATTGGTGTCCTGTATTGTGGGGGTATTTAATAAAGACATACTTCACTATCTCTGGACCCTTTGTTTTGTTTCCCTTTACATATATGATGAGCCATCAGCTTTTCCAGTGAAGATCGAACATACTGCCTCAGCTTACAGCACTTTCGAATCATCTCTAGGCTGCTACTCTGACGAACCAGCTGAAGGATCTGCAGGTGCCTATGAGGATACACTGTGAAGGGTGACTACTTACCTCATATCGATTGAGGTTTCTTGAAGTAAGTGTTTGGGAACAGGGGAGATTCTATCCCCGTTGTTATTACTTCATTTCCATAGAAGACGGGCGCAGAACAAAATACTTCTATACACACACATATACAGGGAGTGCAGAATTATTAGGCAAATGAGTATTTTGACCACATCATCCTCTTTATGCATGTTGTCTTACTCCAAGCTGTATAGGCTCGAAAGCCTACTACCAATTAAGCATATTAGGTGATGTGCATCTCTGTAATGAGAAGGGGTGTGGTCTAATGACATCAACACCCTATATCAGGTGTGCATAATTATTAGGCAACTTCCTTTCCTTTGGCAAAATGGGTCAAAAGAAGGACTTGACAGGCTCAGAAAAGTCAAAAATAGTGAGATATCTTGCAGAGGGATGCAGCACTCTTAAAATTGCAAAGCTTCTGAAGCGTGATCATCGAACAATCAAGCGTTTCATTCAAAATAGTCAACAGGGTCGCAAGAAGCGTGTGGAAAAACCAAGGCGCAAAATAACTGCCCATGAACTGAGAAAAGTCAAGCGTGCAGCTGCCAAGATGCCACTTGCCACCAGTTTGGCCATATTTCAGAGCTGCAACATCACTGGAGTGCCCAAAAGCACAAGGTGTGCAATACTCAGAGACATGGCCAAGGTAAGAAAGGCTGAAAGACGACCACCACTGAACAAGACACACAAGCTGAAACGTCAAGACTGGGCCAAGAAATATCTCAAGACTGATTTTTCTAAGGTTTTATGGACTGATGAAATGATGAAAAGGGCAGAGAGCTCCAGTCCGACTCAGACGCCAGCAAGGTGGAGGTGGAGTACTGGTTTGGGCTGGTATCATCAAAGATGAGCTTGTGGGGCCTTTTCGGGTTGAGGATGGAGTCAAGCTCAACTCCCAGTCCTACTGCCAGTTTCTGGAAGACACCTTCTTCAAGCAGTGGTACAGGAAGAAGTCTGCATCCTTCAAGAAAAACATGATTTTCATGCAGGACAATGCTCCATCACACGCGTCCAAGTACTCCACAGCGTGGCTGGCAAGAAAGGGTATAAAAGAAGAAAATCTAATGACATGGCCTCCTTGTTCACCTGATCTGAACCCCATTGAGAACCTGTGGTCCATCATCAAATGTGAGATTTACAAGGAGGGAAAACAGTACACCTCTCTGAACAGTGTCTGGGAGGCTGTGGTTGCTGCTGCACGCAATGTTGATGGTGAACAGATCAAAACACTGACAGAATCCATGGATGGCAGGCTTTTGAGTGTTCTTGCAAAGAAAGGTGGCTATATTGGTCACTGATTTGTTTTTGTTTTGTTTTTGAATGTCAGAAATGTATATTTGTGAATGTTGAGATGTTATATTGGTTTCACTGGTAAAAATAAATAATTGAAATGGGTATATATTTGTTTTTTGTTAAGTTGCCTAATAATTATGCACAGTAATAGTCACCTGCACACACAGATATCCCCCTAAAATAGCTATAACTAAAAACAAACTAAAAACTACTTCCAAAACTATTCAGCTTTGATATTAATGAGTTTTTTGGGTTCATTGAGAACATGGTTGTTGTTCAATAATAAAATTAATCCTCAAAAATACAACTTGCCTAATAATTCTGCACTCCCTGTATATATATATATATATATATATAGACATAGTCAACCATAACCAAAATTAAATCATCTAATATATTACCAGAGAGAAGAGTGGGATATGGTACAGTATTTTTTTTAATTCTTGTAAGGGTCTTCTCAGTGCAGATTTGAGAGAGAACTGCATCAAAACAACTTTTAGATAATATATGACTCCACTAAAAACAGCACATTGGTAAGTGGGAGGATCTAGAAACTGTTATAGAGGATGTGACACAACAGGCACATATTTACACATGTGGTGGGAATGTGATAAGATACAAAGGGTATGGAGTGAGTTATCCAAATTTTTAAGCACACTATTGGATGAAAGACTTTCATTCACCCCTCTACTAAAAGAAAAGATTCCAGATTATAATATACATATAAATACCTTTATTAGAATTATATGCACAGCCAAAATAATTAGCATAGCCAAATATTGAAAGGTAGAAGCCCCGGAGTGGCAAGAGATCTTAAATAAACTTAAGATGACATTTCAAATGTACGAATCTGCAGCACACATTCAAGATATGGAAGAATCATTTAATAAGGTTTGGTTTACTTGGATGCTCCGGGGCAACACCTTTTGACACCTACTTAGAGACAAAGGGGGAGATTAGAGGAGTGTAGAGGGGATAGGAGAGATAAATCCCTTCAGTAGTATTAGAAACCTTTGTACGGTCCTCTATTCAAAACTTAGGCTAATTCAATTTCTTGGAAGAGTAAGAAATTAACAGCTATTTGTGATGAATTGCACACTGACACAGTTTGTATAAATGTTACAATTTCTATTTTTTTTTTTTTCCGGTTGTACATTTTTCTGTTATGTAACTTTCTAAGTTCCAGTTCTGAAGAAATATGACTAAACAAATATATGTAACATAGGGGCTTTGCTCTACATACCATCGAGGAGATCAACTCCAAATGAAAACATGTATACCTATAAAGGACCATTTCTGATAATTATATACAGTTTAGAAGCTCATGTAAGCCCTACTTGATAGTGTGAAGATTGGACTCTTTTCAGACAGTCTCAATATGTAAGATGTTTGAATTTGTTATCAGCGGAGTCGCCTCCTGCTCTAACAGGATATTAGACTCCATAATTAAACATGGACCAGAGGGGAATAAATAAACCTTAAGAGTTGTTATACCTACTTTAATCTATGTTAAAACTTACATTTACATTGGAATGTGAAATATATTCAATAAAAATTATTTAAACCTAATTAAACAAAACATTCCTTTTCAAACTAAAGAAAATAATAGATAAAGACGGGAGATCTCTTGAAGTGGTAAGACTATTGTACGGTAGACCTGTTACTTTTATTAACATTTATGCCCCTAAGACATCATATCTCCCCTTTTTCAGAGACAACTTACGTAGACTGGTTGATATCTCAAAAGAAAAAATCTTCTTGGGAGTTTTTAACATTCCCTAAAATCCCAGTACAGATAGCTCCAATTCCAACTCTAATGTATTCAAGCAAAGTATTCTATGGCGTGTCCTTAGGGATCACAACGTCTATGATACATGGTGATATAAAAATCCTGAAAAAAAGATATCATGCCTTTTCCTCAAACCCTAATCACACCTATAGTAGAAATTGTTTATTCACAAACCAACTATTTTTATCTACACTTTTTGCATACGGAGATACAAACAGCATGGTCAGACCATTCAGCTGTGATTATTAAAATTAGGTGGCACAACACACCCATAGAACTGTTTCAAAGGAGGTAAGATGATTCCCTGCTAGGTGATTCAAATTTGGTAGAGAAGACAACCAAATTCCTGAAAGATTATTTTATAATCAATACAACCCCAGACATAGACCCCTGCACAGTGTGGGAAATCCATAAATGTCACATAAGGGGGGGAGTTCATTAAAAAGCAAGCACACAAACAGACAATAACTAAACAACTTTATGATAAGTTAACAATCAAGTTTCCCAGCTTGAGTACCTTAACAAAACTAAAGTAGCAGTCGACAATATATTAAAGCAACTGCGTCAGACAAGTACTGCTTTAAAGGATCTTTTAGAACAAGAATATCAGCTCATAAACCTTAAATTTAAACAGATTCTTTGAAGGAAACAAAGCTGGGAAATTATTAGAGAGAAACCTAAAAAGAAATGGAAATGCTTTGTACATGAACTACCCCTAAAAAACAAAAATAAGCTCTACCCCAGAAATCTGATCACAGTTCAAAGATTATTATACTCAACTTTATAACATTAAACAGCAGGAATCAATACAGACATAATTTAGTTTTCACCATGTATTTAAATAAATGTCCCTTGCCATCATTAACAGTCGAACAAGCTGAAGAGCTAGATAATTCCATATCAGAATCAGAAATACTTGCAGCAATTAAAAATCTACCAAAAGGAAAATCTCCAGGGCCAAATTGCTTGACCATTAAATATTATAAACTATTTGCTTGTTATTTAGTCCCACTTGAGGAATGTGTTTGCCTCATTATCTGAAGGGAAACATTTTCTATAATATATGCTACATATATCAGTAATCCCAAAACCAGAAAAAAATCTGCATAGACCAGCAAATTTCCGTTCGATATCCCTTCAAAACATGGACGCTAACATTTTTGCAAAAATTCTAGTTACCATGATGAATAGAATTCTCTCACAGTTGATCCACCTTAAACAAGTATGGTTTACTCCACTGAGAGGCAAGGGACAACACCCAGAAAATACTTAACCTGTTAAAATACTCTCAAACTAATCAAATTCCATCTCTCTATCTATAGATGCAGAGAAAGTCTTCTATAGGCTAAAGTGTTCTTTTTTCCGCCAAGCCTTAATGCGTTTCAAATTAGGCGAAATAACAAATATAATATTCTCCCTATACCATAACCCCACGGCTAGAATCATTAAATTATTCCCTATCAGAGCATATCTATATCCGAAATGGCACGCGCCGGGGATGCGTCTTGTCACCAGTGCTGTTTGTGTTTGCAATGGAGGTTATGGCTGCAAAAGTTTGAAACAATGAAAAAATTAGAAGACTTTCAGTGGGCCGAAGAGAGCACAGTGGCCTCCCTAATTCTTAAATGGAAGAAGTTTGGAACAACCAGAAATCTGAGCTGGCCGTCTGGCAAAACTGATCAGGGAAGAAGAGCCTTGGTAAGAGAGGCGACCAAAAAAACGATGTTAACTCCAGAGATCATGTTTGGAGATGGACAACCATCAATGCAAAACTCCACCAATCTTAGCTTTATGGCAGAGTGGCCAGACAGAAGCTTTTACTGGTCTCTGTCCAGTTTCCATCCCTCCTGAGCAACTGGAGGACTAAGGATCTGTTTGAGAACTGCTTATTCTACGGCCTGCTCTGGCTGGCTCTCTGGTTCCATCTGCCTGCCAGCTGCAGGCAGTTACTTAATCAACACCCTATAAAATCTGCTTCCTGTGTTTGCCCGTGCATAGGACTGTATTCCTGGGTGTGCTACTTCCATTCCTGTTTCTGCTGTTCTCTGTGTATGACCCCTGCCCGTTTCCTAGACTCAGCCTTTAGATTCTGATTTGGTTTTTGTTGTTGCCCGCAAGATTCTGACCTTTCAAGGTGTTTCAACTAAATACTGAGATAAGGGTATGAATACCTATAAATGTGATATTTAATTTTTTTTTCTTTATAATTAATTTGCAAAGTTATCATAAATCTGTATCATAAATCTGTATTTGCTTTGTCATTATGGGTTATGGAGTGTAGATTGTTGAGCAAAAAAAAAAAACTTTAGCATAAAGCTGCTACTTAACAAAATGTGAAATCAATTAAGTTGTCTGAATACTTTCTGGATGCACTGTAAAATCCCATGAAACATCACTTTCACAATTTGCTTCTGTACTTGGGAAATATATATGGTAAATATCTATGTGATATGTCTCATACTATTGCTGCTATATCAATTTTATCTTAACATCCCATTAAAGTCTATAGGCATTCCACTTTGTCATTCTATAAAAAGCAGCTATAATTCCATGTAATCTCAGTTTAAGATTATGCTACTGTATTTGGGGAATATGTGTGTTAAAGATCTATGTGATATGTCTCACAGTTTTTATGCTACAGCACTTTTAACTTTACATTCCATTAAAGTCTTGTCAGTATATTTATGAAAATCTAAGTAGTGCTCTCTAAATAATATATCATCTTATGGCAGGGTTATAACACAATACAAATAATAATTATCCTTAAAAATAGAAACCCTTAACTAACATACATCTACTAGAAACCATACAATTAATATAAATACCTGAATTCTTTTATTTAGTTAATATCCATGAACATATTGAAAATTATTTGTAATACCAGAATATACACGTAACTACTATTAAGATATGCTATCCTTCTTACAAAACCCAGAAAAATGTATCTTTAAAACCAACCTTTCATTCAGAGCTGCATTTAAAATATTACAATGAGACTAAAATCTTTCACTTTTAATATCCAAGCAAAACAAGTCTAACAGTGCTTATAATCAATAGGATAATATATATATTTTGCTATTTAACTGCAATTTATCCTAATACAATATTAATTTAAAACATCAGAACTTGCACAGATAAGTTTCTTAGTCTACCAGATACAGATTTAAACAACACATAGGCTTATGAAATACAATTTAAAAACACAATTTGCTCTCTCCAATCTTCCAATTTTAGTTTAACTGTAGTGACTATGCATATAACTTATTTTAAAACATCACATGTAGCTTCAATACTTTACCAGGGTATACACCAATCGATATCCAATATTCCTTAATAGGAATGTTTTCACCTCAGAATTACCAATAAGTATAATTTTGCAGTCAATGATAAGAATAGATCAGCTTTGCCGTAACCAGTTACAAGTATTAGCTCAGCAGAAATCTGTCCTTTCTCTCTGTTGCAATCCTTTATATGGGTTCTCCTCATTGGTGAAATTATGGGTGGCCCTCCTTGTCTCTTCTGATTGGGTATTTGGAATACCTGATTGGATTGGCCCTTAACGGAGTTGAGCATGTTTACCATGGCAACGCATCTTTTGAACAGTAAAATTCCCTTAACTGTCCTACCGGTATTGGCCCTTAGGTGGCAGCAGACATACAGACAAAACAGATTCACCTTTGACATTTCTAAGCATTTTTAACAAGATAATTATTCTCATAAAATGGTTATTTAATCAGACCACACTCTCTGCATTAATCATATATAACCCCAATTATAGATGGGTAGTATAAGATTATTTTTTTTTATTATTCTGATACCAAATATGTTAGATTATTAACATTGTATTATATTAAGGCAATTTAATACTGCTAATTATTAGCTTAAAATGCATTACAGTTTTATCAGTATCCTGGCATTTCTATCCAAATAACAGCCTATTTCATATTTCCAATAGTTCTGCCTGCATGCACTCCTCTATGACCCATCTGAAAAATAGAAAATTTATGTTATATATATGCACTTCAAATATGGGATTATTAAAATGATTATTTAATCTATACTAATTCTGAATTTATTTCCTATATAAATATCCCATGCAGCAATTATCTATTTAATATAATGTGTTTCATTTCAATATATATTCATGTGTTTAAATGTATTATCATATAAAAGACCCTCACATATCCGTTAAAAATATATATATTTTCTTATAATGCTGAAGTGTATTCTACTTGCCTATAACAGTTGTTTTAAAATTTCATTGTGAGCCATGTGCTTTCTCTGTGTTATCCTCCACAGACTCTTCGTCTTTTACTCACCACATGGGGTCTTTTTGTACCTGAGAGTAATGCTGACATTCTCACAAAACATGTCATTTGAAACTAGACTAACAGGTTCCTCTGTGAGGAGTAGGGAGTTTATCACACATTTCCACTTTGAAAAACAAATGGTATCCTGATCTATGCATCAAAATGCTGTTTTTGTTTCATAGCAGGAAGTGGGCTTCAAAGGCTATGTTAACTCTCAATTATGGTAAAACATGTTTGTATTTTCATCTAGTGAGAAAATGCTTTAGTGTCAAGCCTCTGGAGACATCCTGTCTGCAGTTTAGTCCTGAAATGTTTATTCAAACTTGTGGGGGTTTTGTGAATCAAATCCTGACATCAGAATTTAAACCTTATTCCAGTAATATCTGATAAAAATATGGTTTCATACATAAACACATTTCCCTGTCCTATTGACATATATATATATATATATATATATATATATATATATATATATATATATATATATATATATATATATATATATATATGTATTTACCTGTGCCCTGATAGTCTATAGGATTTCCATTTTCTCACTCACCCTTGCCATTCCATAGAAAACAGCTATAATCCCACGTAATCTATGTGATATGTCTTATAGATTCATTGCTACAGAACTTTTGATTTTACATCTCATTAAAGTCTATGGGCCTTCCATTTTGTCATTGACCTTTGTCATTTTTTAGAAATCAGTTATAATTCTATGTAATCTCACTATTACAATCTGATACTGCAATTTGGGAATATATATGGTAAATATCTATGTGATATGGCTCACCATGTTGTTGCTATAACATTTAACTTTACATCCCATTAAAGTCTAGGGGCCTTCCATTTTGTCATTCACCTTTGTCATTCCATAGAAAAAAGCTATTATTACATGTAATCTCCCTTTCAGAATCTGCTACTGTACTTGAGGAATATATTTTGTAAATATCAATGAGATGTATTTAATACTTTTGTTGTTATAGCACTATAAACTTCAATCCCATTAAAGTCCATGAGACTGCCATTTTGTCATTTACCTTTCTCATTCCATAGAAAGCAGCTATAATCCTACGGAATCGCCCTTTCAGAATCTGCTACTGTACTTGGGGAATATTAAATGTTAATATCAATGTGATGTTTCATAGTTTTGTTGTTATAACACTTAACTTTATATCCCATTAAAGTCTATTGGTATACCATTTTGTCATTAACCTTTGTCATTCCATGGAAGGCAAATCTAATTCCCCATAATCTCACTTTCAAATACTGTATCTAATACTGTTCTTGGGAAATATATCTAGAAAAGCATGCGATATGTTTCACAACTTCATTTTTAACTTTACATCCCATTTAAGGTTCACGCTTTGCTTCTGTACTTAGATCTGGTTAACATCTTTGTGATATGTCTCATAGTTGTGTTGCTATAGCACTTTAAACTTTACATCCCATTAAAGTCTATGGGCATTACATTTTGTCATTTACTCTTGTCATTCCACAGAAAGAAGGTACAATTCCACATAATCTCACATTTAGACCTTTTTCATTCCATAGAAAGCAGCTATCCTACATAATCTCACTTTCAGAATCTGCTACTGTACTTGGGTAGCATAAATGGTAAATATCAATGTGATATGTTTCATAGTTTTTGTTACAACACTTTTAACTTTAGATCCCATTAAGGTTTATGGGCATTCCCTTTTGTCATTCATCTTTGTCATTACACAGAAAGCTGCTATACTTGCTTCTATACTTGAGAAATATATTTGGTTCATTTCTATGTGGTCATAGTTGTGTTGCTATAGCACTTTAAACTTTACATCCAACTTAAGTCTATGGGTATTCAAATTATCATTCACCCTTGTCATTCCATAGAAAGCAGCTGTAATGCCATGTAATCTCACATTCAGACTGTACTTTGGGAATATATCTGGCACATATATTTATATTGTCTCATAGTATTGTTGCTATAACACTTTTAACTTTACATCTCATTAAAGTATATGGGCATTCCACTTTACCATTCACCCTTGTCATTGTATAGAAAGCAGCTATAATTCAATTTAGTCTCAATTTCAGAATCGGCTACTGTACTTGGGGAATATATGTGATATCTATGTGATACGCCTCACAGTTTTTGTGTTATAGCACTTTCAACTCTACATCCCATTAAAGTCTTTGGATATTCCATTTTGTTATTCACCTTTGTCATTCCCGAGAAAGCAGCTATAATCCTACATAATGTCACTTTTAGAATCTGCTACTGTACTTAAGAAATATATCTGGTAAATATCTGATATGACCCACCGTTTTTTATGCTATAACACTTTCAACTTTACATCCCATTAAAGTCTATGGGCATTCCATTGTAAGAAATGGTTTACAATGTGTAAAATATTATCATCATCATCGTCATTTATTGTATTACTGTACAAAATTCCATATTCACATAGGTTTTGATCATGTGTATATTTAAAGAGACATTGTACACTAGATTTTTCTTTGCATAAATGTTATGCAGATGATCCATTAGCCCATCTGGGAGTGTTTTATAAAAATGTAAATAAAACATTTGTAAAACACAAGGAGTAAAGGGACACAGTGCAAGTGACTACCATTCAAAACTTGAAGTCCTTTGATTATGTTGATAGGCCAAAATACGTCCTTTCCCCTTCAAAGGGAAATATTAATCTACTCCATTTTCTGATTATAACTAATGTCACTATCTCAACATCAGTAATCATCCATTTTTCCCTTTCTCTCAATAATTTAGACCCACTCCCCCCAAATAACACCACCTCCGGGGGGGTTAAGGATCCAAATTGTAGTCTAACCATTTGTTAATCAGATATTCTGTTCATAATTGGTTAATGATACTGATTGTTGAGTTATCCTAAAGTCTACAGTTGCTACATTGGGTTAATCGTAATCTAATAAGGGTTGGTAACCAGATAATCATATTGTATTCATTGAAAAATGTATTGCTTTGTTAGCATTGTATAAAGCTTCCTGATTAGTATACTGAATTTACATAAAGCTATATTGTATTTACTGGTAACGCTATTAATCTGTTGAATTCTAGTAAAGAATTTAACCCCTTAATGACACACGTCGTACAGGGTACGTCATACACAAACTGGTCTTTAAAGACCAGCGACGTACCCTGTACGTCGTTAGGGGTTTAAAGCAGCTGGAAGCGATCCTGATCGCTTCCAGCCGCTTTCAAGGTATTGCTGTGATGCCTCGATATTGAGGCATCCCTGCAATATCTTTTTTGGCACACCGATGCAGAGGGGGCCACTCTGTGGCCCTCTCTGCATCAGCCAGAGATGGTAACGATCGTTGGTGGGTGGGAGCAGCTGCAGGGAGGTGGGTGGGCGGCCCATCGCTGGACTAGTTCCGGCAAGGTGGGCGGGAGCGTGCGCACGTGCATGAGGGATGTGCATGTGCGTGCACGAGGGGCGTGCACGATCACTTGTATTTCTATGGGAGAGGGAGGAGGGAGAGGGGAAATATTTCTTTGTAAAGGGGATCTGGGAAGGGTAGGAGGTACTATATTGAGGGGGGGCAGCTACACTACAGAAAAATGGGTTTAAATGAAAAAAAAAATTAAAAAGCTAATTTTTTTAAGAAATTGGGTACTGGCAGGCAGTTGCCAGTACCTAAAATGGCCACAAATAGGAAGAGGGGGGAGGTAAAGAGAGCTGTTTTGGGGGGGGATCGTGGACGTTGGGGGGTTAGGGGGGGAACCTACACTGCAGAAACTATGAATGTATTTAAAAAAATGCTTACAAAAAAAAAAAGGCTTTTATTTTAATACTGGCAGACTTTCTGCCAGTACTTAATATGGTGGTGACAATTGTGGGATGGGGGAGGAAATAGAGCTGTTTGTGAGGGGTCAGGGAGGAATCAGGGGGGGATGTGTCAGGTGGGAGACTGATCTCTACACTAAAGCTAAAGTTAACCCTACAAGCTACCTAATTAACCCCTTAACTGCTGGGCATAATATAAAGTGTGGTGCGCAGGGACATTTAGCTGCCTTCTAATTATCAAAAAAGCAATTTAAAAGCCATATATGTCTGCTATTTCTGAGCAAAGGGGATCCCAGAGAAGCATTTACAACCATTTGTGCCAAAATTGCACAAGCTAATTGTAAATAATTTCAGTGAGAAACCAAAAGTTAGCGATTTTTTTTATTTGATCGCATTTGGCGGTGAAATGGTGGCAAAAAATATACCAAAATGGGCCTAGATCAATACTTTGGGTTGTCTACTACACTACACTAAAGCTAAAATTACCCCTACAAGCTCCCTAATTAACCCCTTCACTGCTAGACATAATACACGTATGGTGCGCAGCAGCATTTAGCGGCCTTCTAATTACCAAAAAGCAACGCCAAATCCATATATGTTTGCTATTTCTCAAGAAAGGGGATCCCAGAGAAGCATTTACAACCATTTGTGCCATAATTGCACGAGCTGTTTGTAAATAATTTCAGTGAGAAACCTAAAGTTTATGAAAAAGTTAGTGATTTTTTTTATTTGATTGCATTTGGCAGTGAAATGGTGGCATGAAATATACTAAAATGGGCCTAGATCAATACTTTGGGTTGTCTACTAAAAAAAATATATACATGTAAAGGGATATTCAGGGATTCCTGACAGATATCAGTGATCCAATGTAACTATCGCTAATTTTGAAGAAAAATGGTTTGGAAATAGCAAAGTGCTACTTGTATTTATTGCAAAAAAAAGCAAAGAACATGTAAATATTGGGTATTTCTAAACTCAGGACAAAATGTAGAAACTATTTAGCATGGGTGTTTTTTGGTGGTTGTAGATGTGTAACAGATTTTGGGGGTCAAAGTTAGAAAAAGTGTGTTTATTTCCATTTTTCCTCATATTTTATAATTTTTTGATGAAAATAATGGTATCTTTAGAAAGTCCATTTAATGGAGAGAAAAAAGATATATAATATATGTGGGTAAAGTAAATGAATAAGAGGAAAATTACAGTTAAACACAAACACCGCAGAAATGTAAAAATAGTCCTGGTCCTTAAGGGAAAGAAATTGAAAAATGTCCTTGTCCTTAAGGGGTTAAAAATATTTGTCATAACCACTTAATTAGGATTGGGTATAAGGAATATATAATACTATATTCATATTTTGCTATAGCACTTTTTACTTCTATTACATTCAAGTCCATGGGCCTTCCATTCTGTTATTCACCTTTCTCATTCCATACATAGCAGCTATAATTCTACATAATCACCCTTTCAGAATCTGCTACTGTACTTGGGGAAAATGTATGGTAAATATCAATGTGATATGTTTCATAGTTTTGTTGAAATAAAACACAATATATCCCATTAAAGTCTATTGGTATACCATTTCGTCATTCATAATCATCCTCTGGAGAGACCTGAAAATTGCTGTCCACCGATGTTCCCTATCCAACCTGACAGAGCTTGATATTTCATTTTTTGTTTTCTTTTTAATAAATTTGCAAAGTTATCATTTGTAATTACAAGTAGTTATGGAGTGTAGATTGATGTGGAAAAATTAAAAAAAACGAAAATTAGATTGTCTAGCCTTAGGTTTGGCTCTGTCTTGAGGCAGGGCATGGCCTTTACCTCCTGTAATGTCAGCGATAATTTCTTTCAATCAGGGCCCGAATAAGGTCTGCCCTTTGAAAGGTATATTAAGAAATTTAGACTTAGAAGTAACGTCAGCTGACCAGGATTTTAGCCACAGTGCTCTGCGCGCCTGAATGGCGAATCCGGAATTCTTAGCTGTAAGCTTAGTTAAATGTACTACGGCATCTGAAATAAATGAGTTAGCTAATTTAAGAGCTTTAAGCCTGTGTGTAATCTCATCTAATGGAGCTGATTCAAGTGTCCCTTCCAGAGACTCAAACCAAAATGCTGCTGCAGCCGTGACAGGCGCAATGCATGCAAGGGGTTGCAATATAAAACCTTGTTGAACAAACATTTTCTTAAGGTAACCCTCTAACTTTTTATCCATTGGATCTGAAAAGGCACAGCTATCCTCCACCGGGAAAGTGGTACGCTTAGCTAAAGTAGAAACTGCTCCCTCCACCTTAGGGATCGTTTGCCATAAGTCCCGTGTGGTGGTGTCTATTGGAAACATCTTTCTAAATATCGGAGGGGGTGAGAACGGCACACCGGGTCTATCCCACTCCTTAGTAACAATTTCAGTAAGTCTCTTAGGTATAGGAAAAACGTCAGTACTCGACGGTACCGCAAAATATTTATCCAACCTACACATTTTTTCTGGTATTGCAACTGTGTTACAATCATTCAGAGCCGCTAACACCTCCCCTAGTAATACACGGAGGTTTTCCAGCTTAAATTTAAAATTTGAAATATCTGAATCCAATCTGTTTGGATCAGAACCGTCAGCCGCAGAATGAAGCTCTCCGTCCTCATGTTCTGCAAGTTGTGACGCAGTATCTGACATGGCCCTAACATTATCAGCGCACTCTGTTCTCACCCCAGAGTGATCACGCTTACCTCTTAGTTCTGGTAATTTAGCCAAAACTTCAGTCATAACAGTAGCCATATCCTGTAATGTGATTTGTAATGGCCGCCCAGATGTACTCGGCGCCACAATATCACGCACCCCCCGAGCGGGAGATGCAGGTACTGACACGTGAGGCGAGTTAGTCGGCATAACTCTCCCCTCGTTGTTTGGTGAAATGTGTTCAATTTGTACAGATTGACTTTTATTTAAAGTAGCATCAATACAGTTAGTACATAAATTTCTATTGGGCTCCACTTTGGCATTAGCACATATAGCACAGATGTCTTCCTCTGAATCAGACATGTTTAACACACTAGCAAATAAACTAGCAACTTGGAAATACTTTTCAAGTAATTTACTATAATATGAAAACGTACTGTGCCTATAAGAAGCACAGAAAGAGTTATGACAGTTGAAAGTTAATAAACTGAAAGGTTATAGCATCAAATCTTTGTAAAAAACACAATTTTAGCAAAGGCTTGTTCCCATTAGCGAAGGATAACTAACCCTGATAGCAGAAAAAAAAGTTACAGAAATAAACGTTTTTTATCACAGTCAACTACAATCTCACAGCTCTGCTGTGAATGATTACCTCCCTCAAAACAAGTTTTGAAGATCCCTGAGTTCTGTAGAGATGAACCGGATCATGCAGGAAATACAATGAGCTTCTGACTGAATTTTTTGACCTCCCCCTCACACACAACAGTGAGAGAGATCAGTAAACTGTCATAAATTAAATAAAACAACTGCCAAGTGGAAAAAATAATGCCCAAAACATTTTATTCACCCAGTACCTCAGAAAATGAAACGATTTTACATGCCAGCAAAAAACGTTTAACATAAATTAAGTGTTATTAAAGAGCCTGTTGCCAGTCCCTGCAAATTAGGCTAAAGTCTTATGCACACAGTATAATTCCAGTGAAGTGCCATTCCCCAGAATACTGAAGTGTAAAATATACATACATGACAGCCTGATACCAGTTGCTGCTACTGCATTTAAGGCTGAGTTTACATTATATCGGTATGGCAGAATTTTCTCATCAATTCCATTGTCAGAAAATAATAAGCTGCTACATACCTCTTTGCAGATTAATCTGCCCGCTGTCCCCTGATCTGAAGTTTACCTCTCCTCAGATGGCCGAGAAACAGCAATATGATCTTAACTACGCCGGCTAAAATCATAGTAAAAACTCAGGTAGATTCTTCTTCAAATTCTACCAGAGAAGGAATAACACACTCCGGTGCTATTATAAAATAAACTTTTGATTGAAGGTATAAAACTAAATATAATCACCATAGTCCTCTCACACATCCTATCTAGTCGTTGGGTGCAAGAGAATGACTGGGAATGGCAGTTAGGGGAGGAGCTATATAGCAGCTCTGCTGGGTGAATCCTCTTGCACTTCCTGTTGGGGAGGAGTTAATATCCCATAAGTAATGGATGATCCGTGGACTGGATACACTTAACAAGAGAAAAAAACATTTTAGGCTGCAACATAACAAAATGTGAAAACAATTAAGTGGTTTGTATACTTTCTGAATGCACTGTATAATCCCAGGAAACTTCAATTTCAGAATAAGCTTCTGTACTTGGGAACTATATCTGGTAAATATCTATGTAATGTCTCATGTTTTTGTTGCTATAGCACTTTTAACTTTACACGCATTAACATCTTACAGGCAATCCCACATTGTCATTCATCCTTGTCATTCCCTAGAAAGCAGCTATAATTCCATGCAATCTCAGTTTCCGAATCTGCTACTGTACTTGGGGAATATATCTGGTAAATATCTATACAATTTGTGACAGTTTTGTTGCTATGTAATGTCTCATGTTTTTGTTGCTATAGCACTTTTAACTTTACATCCCATTAACATCTTACAGGCAATCCCACATTGTCATTCATCCTTGTCATTCCCTAGAAAGCAGCTATAATTCCATGCAATCTCAGTTTCCGAATCTGCTACTGTACTTGCGGAATATATCTGGTAAATATCTATACAATTTGTGACAGTTTTGTTGCTATAGCATTTTTAACTTTACATCTCATTAAAGTCTATGGGCATACACTTATGCCATTCTATAGAAAGTAACTATAATTCCATGTAATCTTAATTTCAAAATCTGACACTGTACTTGGGGAATACTGTATATCTGGCAAATATCTAAGTGGTATGTCTCACAGTTTTGTGCTACAGCATTTTTAACTTTACAACCCATTACAATGGGCATTGTCATTCATCCTTGTCATTCCGCAGAAAAAGCTCTAATTACACATAATCTCACATTCAGAATCTGATACTGTATATGAATATGTGGTAAATATCAATGATATGTCTCACAGTTTTGTTGCTATAACACTTTAAAACTTTACATTTCATTTAAGTCTAGGGGCATTCAATTTTGTCATTCACACTTGTCATTCCATAGAAGGCAGCTATAATTTCATGTAATCTCACTTTCAAAATGGGCTTCTGTATTTTAAGGAATATGTCTGATAAATATCTATGTGATATGTCTCATAGTTTTGCTGTTACAGCTCTTAACTTTACATCCAATTTAAGTCTATGGGCATTCCATTTTGTCATTCATCCTTGTCGTTACATAGAAAGCAGTTATTACACCTAATCTCACATTCAGAATATGCAACTGTAATAGAGGAAAGTATCTGGTACGTCTCAAAGTTTTGTTGCTCTAACACTTAACTTTACATCCCATTAAAGTCTATGGGCCTTCCATTTTCTCTTTCACCTTTGTCAAGTTATAATCCTACGTAATCTCTGTATTACAATCTGCTACTGTCTTTGGGGAATATATCTGGTAAATATCAATGTGATATATTTAATAGTTTTGTTGCTATAGCACTTTTAACTTCTATTCCATTTAAGTCCATGGGCCTTCCATTCTGTTATTCACCTTTCTCATCCCATAGAAAGCAACTATAATCCTACGTAATCTCCCTTTAAAAATCTGCTACTGTACTTGGGGAATATTTATGGCAAATATCAATGTGATATGTTTCATAGTTTTGTCATTATAACACTTAACTTTATATCCCATTAAAGTCTATTGGTATACCATTTTGTCATTGACCTTTGTCATTACATAGAAGGCAAATATAATTCCCCATAATCTCACTTTCAAATATCTGACACTGTTTTTGGGGAATATATCTAGAAAAGAATGTGATATGTTTCACAACTTCATTGCTATAGCACTTTTAACTTTATATCCCATTTAAGTTTCACACTTTTCTTCTGTACTTGGGAAATAGATCTGGTTAACGTTTTTGTGATATGTCTCATAGTTGTGTTGCTATAGCACTTTTAACTTTTACATCCCAGTAAAGTCTATGGGCATTCCATTTTGTCATTCATCCTTTTCGTTACATAGAAAGCAGCTATTACACGTAATCTCACATTCAGGATATGCTACTGTTATCGAGGAATGTATCTCTTGTCATTGCATAGAAAGCACATGTAATTCAACATAATCTCACATTCAGACTACATTGGGAATATACCCGGCACATATCTTTATAATCTCATAGTATTGTTGCTATATTAACTTTTTATCTCACAAAGATCTAAAGGCATTTCACTTTGACATTCCATAGAAAGCAGCTATAATTCCATGTAGTCTCAATTTCAGAATTGGTTTCTGTACTTGGGGAATATGTAACAATGATCTATGTGATAGGTCTCACAGGTTTTGTACTATAACACTTTTAACTTTACATCCCATTAATGTGAAAGGGCATTCCTTTTTGTTATTCACCTTTGTCTTTCAATAGAAAGTGGTCATTAAGGGATTGTCTGCCTAGCAGCAAGCCTGCGCTGTTAGTCCCTCCGTCCCACAGGCTTGCTAAAATAGCTATTGAAATACACCCCCCCATAGAAAGACCATCGACGTACAGTTCATTAAGAGGTTAACGTTACATCCCATTAAAGTCTATGGGTATTCAATTTTGTCATTCCATAGAAAACAGATGTAATCCTATATAATCTCACATGCAGAATTTGCTTCTGTATTTTGGGAATTTACCTGGCAAATATATATGCTATATGTATCATAGTTTTACGACCTTTGACTTTACATTCCATTAAGATCTATGGGTCTTCAATTTTGTCATTTTTGAGAAAGCAGTTACAATCTCATTTTCAAAGCCTGCTATTGTACTTGGGGAATAGATCTAGTAAATATATATGCGACATGTCTTAGACATTCCATTAAAGTCTATTGGCATCCCTTTTTATCATTCACTCATCATTCCTTTTAGTACGTCCCCATTTGAGTAATTACATCCAAAATACTGTATTATGAAAGCTAATCTGTACACTATAGAAAATTAATAGACATGGGTTCATCACCAAATTAAAATGCGAAAAAGTCAAATTCACAATATACAAAATATACATTAGATACTACAAGGGAATGGAGGTGGCGCCTGCGGCGATCTGGTTTATATCAGATTATTAAAATAAAATACATATCAAATGTAAAGCAATATAGTAGGTATAAAATAGAATAGAATTTACTATCTAATTTAAAAAAGTGATAAACATACAATCTTAAAGGGACAGTACACTGTAAAATTGTTTTTCCATTAATGTATTTAAATGACTTGTTATACCAACTGCAGAGTATAAAATATTTGAGAAATTCCATTTTCATGCTTATTTGTGTATATGAAGTAGCTGATTTTGTGCTTTGAAACCACAGCCTATTACAACGGGTTGAACTTAAAGGTGATATCAGATCTCATTATGTTCTAAGTTTGTGTAAACAGACTTGCTTCCTTATCTTTTATTTGGCTGGAACACCAAAGCCCAATACATAGAGAGAACAATGGAAAATGATCATTTTATTACTTAACTATCCTGCATCCCACTGAGACTGTAATCTCTTCTGCTGGCTGTGTATACTTAGGCTATTCAATAGCCTATACTCCAGAATTAATTTGTTCAGTGTAGGTGGCGATACCACAGGCTAAATCAGCTATTTCAAATGCTGAAATAGGAGTAAAGGAGCTACTTGTTACCAATTTAATACACTCTAGCAGGTTAAAAGGATCATTGGGAATAATTTAAAGAGAATTTTTGGGGGTGAACTGTCCCTTTAAGACACCTAAAGAGGTTTGCATAGCAGAGCATTTGAGGAAAAATGTATAAATGGATCCCCATGGGCGACTAACCTTGTGCTCTATAAACCCTACATAGACGACATGTTCTTAATCTGGAGGGGTGATATAGAGCTATTGGACTTATTTATTGAGGACTTAAATAGCAATGATTATGGTCTTAATTTCACCCATGAATATAGTCAGCGTACAATGAATTTTCTTGATAAAGGAGGTTGCGATTTTTGACAATAAGATTAAAGGGACAGTCAAGTCCAAAAAAACTTTAATGTTTCAAATAGAGCATGTAATTTTAGACAACTTTCCAATTTACTTTTATCCCCAATTTTGCTTTGTTCTCTTGGTATTCTTAGTTGAAAGCTAAACCTAGGAAGGCTCATATGATAAATGTCTAAGCCCTTGAAGGCCGCCTCTTATCACATGCTTTTTTATTTGCTTTTCACAACAGGGGAGAGCTAGTTCATGTGAGCCATATAGATAACATTGTGATCACGCCAAAGCTTGTGGCAGACACTGCACAAATTGGCTAAAATGAAAGTCAATAGATAATAAATAAAATGTCATGTGATAAGGGGGCTGTCAGAAGATGCTTAGATACAAGTTAATCACAGAGGTAAAAAGTATATTAATATAACAGTGTTGGTTGTGCAAAACTGGGGAATGGGTAATAAAGGGATTATCTTTCTTTTTAAACAACAAAAAAATTGGTGTTGACTGTCCCTTTAAAACAAAAACTTTTTTTTTTTTTTTTTTTAAATCGATTCTAATAACTATATTGATTCTAAAAGCTGTCATAACGACAATTGGAAGAAAAACATACCCAAGGGACAACTTTTAAGAATAAGAAAGAACTGTTCAGATGTAAAAGGTTATGAAGAACAATCTAAGGTCCTAGTGGAAAGATTTAGACAAAAAGGTTATGATATGGCAAAAACGTAAAAAACAGTAGAGGATATTAAACATATAGATAGAGATACTTTGTTAAGCAAAACAAAGAAGAGATATAACCCTATATCTAATTAATTTGACATACCAATGATTACATCTTTCTCTGCACAACACAGAATGTTAAAAAAAAATAGTTAAACATTAGCATCTCTTATTAAACGATCCAGTAATATGAGATAGATTGGGGGGCAAAAAAACTAGATTTATTTATAAAAAGGCTAAAAATATAAAAAGCCTACTGGTACCAAGCGATTACAAAGGTAGTGATAGGAAAGAGAAAGGGATACTTGATTTAAATGGAGAAAGGGTAGAAGGGTTTTTCCAATGCCATAACCAAGTCTTGTAAGCGTAGTTGCAAGTTAAATAAAATAGTCAGAAAAAAAAACAGGCAAAGAATTTAAGATTACAGGCATTATTAGGTGTACAGATATGAATGTGGTATATCTAATTCAGTGTGATTGTAGCCTAAAGTACTTCGGGCAAACTAGTAGAAAATTAAAAGTTTGAATAAGAGAACACCTACTAGGGATTGAACATATGAGGGATCAAACAACCCTCTATAAGCACTTCAAGTAGTAACACCAAGGCAATGTTAAAGCAACAAGGTTCTGGGGGTTAAAGAAAATGAATAAAGATGGAAGAAGTGATATGGAGCGTAGACTGTTATGGCAAGAAGCTGATCTTATCTATAACTTAGGAACCCTATCCCCATCAGACTTGAATAGCGAGCAAGATCTTAATTTTATAATTATTTTTAGCTTTATATATGTTAAGCCAAGAACAAGATTGTTGGTATAGCATTTTATTTTCTCCTAAACTCCCATACCTGAATTCATTATAATCATTTATGAACCCCTAGAATGACTGTTTTTTTGGTATTTTATTAGTGTGTGAATACATCTTTTATAATATTTTTATAATATATCATCAATTGTACGCACTATGGTGTGGATTAATTTGAATGAATTTTATAATTTTTAATGCATTGTAACTTTTTTTTAACATAAAACTCTTTTTGTATAATAAATGTGAGACGATACTGACAATAACCATTCATTTCCTGTAACAATTTGGTGTGAAATGATTTGCACAAGAAAGGGTTAATAAAATACCCTTTAAATAGGAGAAGCTGAGTAATGGAGATCTTGACAAAGACTTCCTACGAGCCGAAACGCTGATTCATCCCGGGTTACCCTGTAGCCGAATTCTACTAGAACCAAGGACGACTCCCAGGACCGCGACATCTAGAGATGTTTTTTAAGTGAGAAGTGCAGCAAGTAAGGTTGGCAGTTATCTGGGAGAAAGCCCTAGATTCAAAATACTTTTTGCAAAATATACATTAGGCTTAATTTCTGATCCCCGTAATCTGCTGTACATGTCAATCCTACATCTGCATGTTTTTTAACCCATTCACCCAATCAGATGTATATATACACGTCTTGTAGTTACTCTGTGACAGAAAAGCTTTTCTGAAAGCTATTGACAACCCCTCAATAACCCAACAGCAACAAAGCTAATTTATTATTTGTGGCATCACTAAACCAACATCTTTTTTCAAAGCTATTTTTTTTCATATATATATATATATATATATATATATATATATATATATATATTTATATATTTTTTTTAATATATATATATATATATATACTGAGCATACCATATATTGCCATCAAGGCCTCTATAAAATTGGTGACAGTATATATTGATAATTGCTTCCGCTGTCTTTTTTTATTTTGTATCTTTTATTTTTTAGTTGAGCAGCGGAAATCCCGCTGACGCCGACGTTTCCTGTTATCGGCCAGTAATTGGGTGACCCACTAAAGGAAGCAAAAATAATATATATATATATTTTTTTTTAAATGTTATAGTTCTTAGTTGAATTATTATAGGGGGGGTGAGCGCAGAAGTTATCTGTAATATATTATAATACCAGATTTAGTTTTTTTCTTGCGGCAAGATAATATACCTTAGATATGGCAAAATGTCAAAAAGATTGTACAATGTTGAGGAGGCATACCAAATTGTAAATGATATTGTCCCCTCTGAATCAGAATACCACCCTAATTCAGAAATTGAGAAAACTAGTAACACTGATGATAAGCCCCAATATTCCCCCCCAAAAAAACAAAGGCCAAATATCCACAAAAACAAGTTACAGAGTCTCAAGGTGACAATTTAATTTGTAAACCCCCCCCCTCATTTTTATAGCCCTGAAATTCCCAATTTTACTAAGTCTGCTGGTATCAAATGCAGACATCAGCAATTTCAATCCAGCAGACTTTTTAAAAATATTTTTTTCAGATGTTATTTTGGAAGAAATGGCTTGCCAGACTAACCTATATGCAGAGCAGTGCTTGGCCCAGAAATCCCCTACAGACAATTGGATCCCAACAAATATTGCAGAAATAAAACAATTTTGGGGACTCATACTTACTATGGGCATCATACACTAGCCAAGCATAAAATTGTATTGGTCTACCCACCCTGTATTTTCTATACCACTGTTCCCTGCAGTAATGCTGAAAAGTATTAAGTTAGCGCTTATACCAAATAACAATCCTATCTAAGCCACTCATATATCTTATCTCCTTCCTTGATAAGTATTTGTGCGAAATAGGTTATAGAAAAATGAGGGCGCTACTCGATAGCCATAGGATGTTAATTCTATATGAATAAACAATTATCTACTATGATTAGTTGGAAATCTCAACTTTAAACTTAAAATTCTAGACTTTACATCAAATATCAATCATTTGCAAACCAATTTAAGATATTAAATAGAATAATTAACTCAGATTAATGTAATAAAAATTTTATTTTTTTAAAAATTAATAGATTTAGATATTAAAATATAAAATAATTATGAACTTTATCGTGATATATCAACAAAAAAATATTAACAAAATATGACTCTATATGCGAGTTTTAGAATTGATATTGGATTAGCAATATTGCACACTCATACTAAAAGGGAGAACCATAATAAAAAGCAATCACTATATGACGAAAGGGATTATTGTATGATGATAGGAATTAGTGCTATATGAATCTATCTAGACTCTCTATAGGCGAGCTTCACAATTGATATCGGATTAGCAATGATGCACACTCATATTAAAAGAGAAAACCGCTATACAAGGCCAACCATTATATGATGATAGGAAATATTTAAAACCTTAAAATACTTATGCATATAATTTACAAAGATCCTATTATTGTAAAAAGTCCTGGAGTGCGCTCCCTTTAAAAACAAATTATTTTAAGTCACATGGAAGATTTGAGTTGTTACAGTCCCTTAGAAGAGTTGAAATTGATAGTGTTACCGTCACTTCTTATGATGTGGATACAATCGATTCCATTTTTTATTATTACTTTACCCTGAAAACATTACACAGTTTCCTCCACTTTACCGATAACACACAGGACCTACCACCTTTGACTGACCCAAATTATGATAGAGTATATAAACGAAGACCACTAATTAATTATTTTAACAAATTATTTTCTGAAAAATATACCCCATCTAAACATATTTGTATTGACGAGTCCCTGATGCTTTTCAAAGGTAATTACAATTAAAACAATATATCCCCTCTAAAAGAGCATGTTATGGTATTAAATTGTATAAACTGTGTTTGAGTTCCACAGGCTATATCCAATATTTTAGAGTGTATGAAGGGAAAGACTGCCAATTAGATCCACCTGGCTGCCCACCTTACCTTACAACAAGTGAGAACATTGTCTGGGACCTCATCCATCCCTTGGTTGATAATTATTATACTAGTATCCCCTTTTCAAAAATATTTTTCATTGACACTGTAGCCTGTGGAAACATAGAAAAAATCGTAGAGGTTTCCCACAGCAATTAGTCTCCAAGAGACAAAATGCAGGAAAAAAAAGCAGCGCTGCGGAGTGAAGAACTCCTAGCAGTTAAATTTTGTGACAAAAAGATGTGTATGTGTATATGCTAACAACTATACACATTGGGGGAACCAAGACAGTTATTCCCAGAGGTAAAAGGAGACAAATGCAAAAAAACTGTTTAAATACATGGGTGGAGTAGACCTCTCTGACCAGATGATGAAGCCTTATCTTGCCACAAGAAAAAACTAAATCTGGTATAAAAAGCTTGCTGTCTATATGATTCAGATGGCACTTTTTAATTTGTATATTTTGTACAAAACCTCTGCATCTGCAAAAAGCTCCCCTACCTAAATTATCAAATAGAGGTGACTGCAAGCCTTTTATTTGAAAATAGTGAAACACCCCAAAACCTGCAGTGTGAAAACATTGCAAGACTTACTGGCAGACATTTCCCCAGTTATATCCCTCCTACAGCAAAGGCGGCCTGTTCCCAAAAACGCTGCAGAGTTTGCACAAAAAAGGGAGTGAGGAATCACGTTTTCATTGTATGTCATGCCCAACAAAACCTGGTCTATGCATCAAAAATTGCTTTGAAATGTATCATACAGTTGAAAACTACTGGTGAAAATTCTGGTTTTAAATAATTTGCAAATCCCAAAGTCTGTGTATTTTTTTTTTTTTTTTATCTCATTTTCCATAAATACGGACGGCTGGTGGCATGAAAATTATATAATTTAATACTGGGAGTTATGCCAGAGCAAACAAGAGATTAACCCTTTCCCCAAAATCTCCTTTCAGAAAAGTGGTGCACAGCTGCAATTAGCTGCCTTCTATGGCCCTTTGCCCAAACATATCTAAAAATCCCCTTCCATACATGTGATGCACAGCTGCAATGCGTGACTTTATATGACCTATTGCCACAACGTGTCTAAAATCCCCATTCAGAACTGTGATTCACAGCTACAATTAGTAGCTTTATAATTACCAAAACCAATGACAAGCCCATGCATGTCTGCTATTTCTGAAAAAAGGGACTCTAAAAAAGATTTTAAAATAATTTGACTTTTCACTGTACGTTTTCTATAAATAGTGTCAGTAAAAACCCCAATGTTTTTGAAAAGAATATTTTTTTATTTTTCTAAATTATTGCATTTGGCACTTATCGGACTACCCGCTGTTAGCATGAAATATACCAAAATAGGCCTAGATCAATACCTTGGGTTTTCCGTTATTAAAATATTAACAATTAATTTGGGCAGTTATGCAACAGCAAATAAACTATTAACCATTTGCCATAAAGTGTCTAAAAAGTGGTGCGCAGGTGCATTTGGCAGACTTCTAATTACCAAAAGCAATGGTAAAACCATACATGTATAATTTTGAACACAGGGAATCCTAGAGAAGCTTCTGCAAGCATTTCTCTTAAGACTGCATAAGTTATATGTAAATCATTTCTGTGATAATTAGAATTTTATATACTATGTGTAAATAATTTGAGAAATCTAGTCTGTGAAAAAGTTAATGATTTTTTTTCATATGTCCACGTTTGGTACACATATAACGGCAAACTGGTGACATGAAATATGCCAAAATGGGCCTTGGGTTGTCTGCTTTGTAAATATATATAGTTTTGGTGGTTAATTTTAAAAATGTGAGCTCTTATGTTAAATAGGCCCTGTATCCTTTGCCATAACGGGTCTAAAAATCTTCTTTCAGAAGTGTGGTGCGCAGGTGCAATTAGCGGCCTTCTGATTAAAAGCAATGGTAAACCCATACGTCTGCTAATTCTGAACACAGGGGATTCTAGAGAGGTTTCTACAGGCATTTGCCTTATGATTGCACAAGTTATATGAAAATCATTTCTGTGATAACTATAATTTTATATACTTATTTTGGGTAAATATACAATAATTTCATAATTCTGTGAATAGCTAGTTTAAACTTATCAACTGAAAGCTGTTTTTATACCAAAACAATAATAATACAGGTTTCATAGGTAAATAAAAAAATGTTTGTTTGTTTTTTTTATTTAAAAAGGAGTCATAGTAAAAATGCAAAAACTTCTCCAGTACTTTGAGCAAGTTTTGCTATTAAAGTCCCGGTAGTAAAATCGGAGACTGACCACTAAAAATCGTAACAGTTGTGCTGCTAGGCCAAAATACATATTTTCACCTTCACAAGGAAATACTTCATTTTCTAAATATTAATGATGCTATTTCTTAACGTCAATTATCAACACCCATTTATCCTCTCCCCCCAATAACAACACATCCTTTCACACCCGCTCTCCCCCTAATGGCGACGTATCCCTTTAGTAACCTCTCCCAAAAAGTAAGTTACACACACGCGCAATTTATGACAACATTTATAGCCCAGCAAAGTGTCTAAAGAACGCCTCAGGCGTGTATGTGTCTGACGCCTATACTGGGCGTGTTATCGTGCGAGGTACGAACGCCCCCACCGGCAGTACAGCCAATCAGCGTTTCTTAAACATTCTACCTCGAGGGACCTGCAAAAATGCATCTCCCCCTAATGGCGACGTCACTTTCTATACCGGAAATGACGTTGCAGGCGGATGGCAGCTCCAGACTTGGTGGGCCTAAGCTCCGCCCACGGGTGACAGGACTTGGACATGGGGGAGTCCGGAACAGCAGAGCGGTGACCCGAGAGTGGGTAATTTGTTTTTAAGGGTAGGGGGGCGAGTACGTAGTAAAAAATATGCGGTGTGATCTTTGACAGTTACAATGAGCATGCTGTGTGCTGGAAGTTTGTTGTTCTAAACTTGCAGTCTAATGTCAGTGAGTGTAGGGTGCAAGCTTTGTGCTGCCTGCTGGACACCAGAAGTAAACATTGCGGAGACTTGATACCCAGCACTTTGTGATTTATCTAAGTGTGTGTGATTTTATTTATATTTACATTATACAGTTTGTGTATGTGTAATATACACGTGTGTAAATAAGAAAACGCTTACAGTGAGCATAAACAAGATAGAAGCCCACTACTATTCAAAAAGTAGTTTAAATACTATTTGTTTCCCATTGCACTTATAAACTAGTGTAGTAAGACATAGTTTGTGCTACACTGTGTCTTAAATATTATTAGTCAAATGTAATAATAGTTAAATAGTATTTAATGTAAAGTGTAATAAGCACATATGAATTATTTTATAACCAGCTTCAGACATTTAATTAAAAAAATAGTTTTGTGTGTATATATATATATATATATATATATATATATATATATATATATATATATATATATTAGTTATCTGAACTTATGTGGATGCAGAATAGTTTTATGCTTTGTGCATTTGCCTAAAAATATACACATGCTGCATCTATGTACACTCTAAAACTTTATTTATGGCTAAAAATGGCAAAATCTGTGCAATGTGGCTATATAATTACAGTGTACCTTTTGGATTTAGAATAACATAGCAATTGTAATGCATCAATAAATTGATGTAATATGTTAGAGCATATTATTTTGTTTGCACAAATGTCCCTTGGTTTTTAATCTCCCTTAGGGGTTAAATGTGTAACTAAAGTGCCACTTGGAAGCCACTTTGCATTGCTGCATTCAGCTCAGGACCTGAAGTCTGTTATAGCTAAAGTCTTTCTTGGGAGCCATATCTTTTTTTTTTATCTTTAAGGCAACACTAATGTACTGAGACAGAGCATGCACTGTAAAACCTTCCAATTTACTTATGTTTTCACATTTACTTTGTTACTTGTTATCCTTTGTTGATGAGTAAACCTAGGTATGCTTCAAGTGATGGTAAACTCTCCCCTTTATAAAATCAGATCTGGAATATAAGCGCTATTTTAGATGAAGTTTAATTCATTAGCTGTAATGAAGATGCAGTATAACTTAGTTATTAATATAGATATGAAATGCAAATACTGCATGCTCCTCCGCCCACTTCAAAAGTAAACTTTTCTGTGAGCTAACAGATTGAATTGTTGTCCAATCAGCGCTCTCCCCATATGGCACTTTTGTTGTAGCTAGAGCATTGATTGGAGAGTAATTCAATCATTTAGCTGACAGGAAAATTGACTTTTGAAGTGGGTGGTGTAACAAGGGGTATTTGAATTTCATATCTATATTAATAACTAAGTTATAGCGCATCTTCATTACAGCTAATGAATTAAACTCCATCTAAAATAGCGCTTACATTCCAGATCTGATTTTTAAAAGGGGAGAGTTTACCATCACTTTCAAGGGACTCAGGAGTGTGCACATCTTCATCAGTCTGTCAGTATGGTTTACAACAATGTATAACATTTTTTTCAAACATTGTGCAAATACTGCTGCAATACTACAGACGTGCACATTCCTGAGCGCCTATGGGACTACCTAGGTTTACTCTTCAAACTAGGATACAAAGAGAACAAAGCACATTTGATGAGATAAGTAAATTGGAAAGTTTTTTTTGTTTTTTTTACCTTAGTGTCTCTTTAACACCTTACCAGGGGTTAAACATTGTTAATTTTGCACCGTGTGCCTTGCTAACTTTGTGATATATTTGAGTATTTTATTTTTTATTTGATTGTCCCTTTAAAGGTATGTGGAAGAAAATATATAACACGACAAGCAGGAAATTAACATTTAAAGAGACAGTCTACACTAAAATTGTTACTGTTTAAATAGATAAATGCCTTTACTACCCATTCCACCAGCTTTGCACGACCAACATTGTTATATTAATATACTTTATAGCATTTAAACCTCTAAATTTCTGACCGTTTCAAAGGCTCTATAGACAACCTCTTAATCACCTGCTTTTTTATTTGCTTTTCACAACAGGAGACTGTTAGTTCATGTGGACCATATACATAACAATGTGTTCACGCCCGAGAAGTTATTTAAGATTTAGCACAACAAAGTACTAAATGTAAGTCGATTAGATAATAAATAAATAAATAGTCATGATTATTAGATGCAAGGTAATAACAGAGGTAAAAAGTACAGGTAGCCCTCAGTTTATGCCGGGGTTAGGTTCCAGAAGGAATGGTTGTAAATTGAAACCGTTGTAAATTGAAACCCAGTTTATAATGTAAGTCAATGGGAAGTGAGGGACATAGGTTCCAGGCCCCTCTCAAAATTGTCATAAGTAACATCCAATACATTATTTTTAAAGCTTTGAAATGAAGACTTTAAATGCTAAACTGCATTATAAACCTAATAAAATAATCACACAACACAGACTTCACTTGCATTTTTCTGCAAACAGTTCTTTCTATGCATTCCAATCTGAACTGAGTTATAGACAGGAAGATCTTGTTCCATTGAAATCTGCTTGATAGCTGAGGTCTGGTTAAACTGATTAATTTCAGCTTGCTTGACTTTGCTGCAACACAAGCAGACAGCTCCACCTACTGGCTATTTTAATAAATGCACTGCTTCTCAATGCTTTTCAATAGCAGTCACATGACTGGAAAAAAAGGTTGTTATTCTGAAACGGTGTAAATTGAACCGTTGTAAAACGAGGGCCACCTGTATATTAATATAACTGTGCTTGTTATGCAAAACTGTGGAATGGGTAATAAAGGGATTTTCTATCTTTTGAAACAATAAAAATTCTATTGTAGACTGTCCCTTTTATGAGAGTAAGTGAAAGAGGGAAATAGATGACACAAAATAACGTAAGCAAGTGTATGTAGTATTTATCATGTGTAAATATGAGCACTCTGTTTACAAATTTCATTACCCAGAATAGGTGTTTGTGTAGCGGAAGATAGGTCTGTTTATCCATCTGTGACCTTCTTAGCTGTCAAGGTCTGTTAATGCAAAGCGTAGAGATTTGATGACCGAATCAAAAGCTCTTAATTATGTAGCTTCTCAAGCAGTGAAGTCCTATATATTAGATCAAAGGAAAATCCAATTACTATGTTACCCAAAGACATAATCATCAAAAAAAATGTTCTAATGCATATTTCTTTAAAATCATTAGTTTATTTATGTAGGACTAAAACTGTAACAACCTATTTTAAAGTGCTTTCTATGGTATAAAAAAACATATCAGTTTATTTCCACTATGAGCATTTTTGTTATTTAAAAAAAAATGGGGGGGTTGACATTATAGTGGGAAAATTACAGTCTAATTTGATAAAGCATGTAATTGTGAAAGCTGCTGCTCATTGGGAGTGTAGAACAAGCACAAAAGCAAGACATGTTTAACCCCTTAAGGACCACAGCACTTTTCCATTTTCTGTCCGTTTGGGACCAGGGCTGTTTTTACATTTCTGCAGTGTTTGTGTTTAGCTGTAATTTTCCTCTTACTCATTTACTGTACCCACACATATTATATACTGTTTTTCTCGCCATTAAATGGACTTTCTAAAGATACCATTATTTTAATCATATCTTATAATTTACTATAAAAAATTTTTTAGAAAATATGAGGAAAAAATGGAAAAAAACACACTTTGTCTAACTTTGAACCCCAAAATCTGTTACACATCTGCAACCACCAAAAAACACCCATGCTAAATAGTTTCTAAATTTTGTCCTGAGTTTAGAAATACCCAATATTTACATGTTCTTTGCTTTTTTGCAAGTTATAGGGAAATAAATACAAGTAGCACTTTGCTATTTCCAAACCACTTTTTTTCAAAATTAGCGCTAGTTACATTGGGACACTGATATCTTTTTGTAATCCCTGAATATCGCTTGACATGTGTATTTTTTTTTTTTTAGAAGACAACCCAAAGTAATGATCTAGGCCCATTTTGGTATATTTCATGTCACAATTTCACTATCAAATGCGATCAAATAAAAAAAATTGTTCACTTCAATTTTTTCACAAACTTTAGGTTTCTCACAACTTGTGCAATTATGGCATAAATGGTTGTAAATGCTTCTCTGGGATCCCCTTTGTTCAGAAATAGCAGACATATATGGCTTTGGCGTTGCTTTTTAGTATTTAGAAGGCCGCTAAATGCCGCTGCGCACCACACATGTATTATGCCCGGCAGTGAAGGGGTTAATTAGGGAGCTTGTAGGGAGCTTGCAGGGTTAATTTTAGCTTTAGTGTAGGTATCAACCTCCCACATGACACATCACACCCCCGATCCCTCCCAAACAGCTCTCTTCCCTCCCCCACCCCACAATTGTCCCCGCCATCTTAAGTACTGGCAGTAAGTCTGCCAGTACTAAAATAAGAGTTTTTTTGGGGATTTTTTAAAAAAATAAAAATTAATAATTATGTTCTGTAGGGTCCCCCCTTAGCCCCCAACCTCCCTGATCCCCCCCCCCCCCCAACAGCTTTCTAACCCCCCCCCCCTCTCTGCCTTATTGTGCGCCATATTGGGTACTGGCAGCTGTCTGCCTGTACCCAGTTTGAAATCAAATATGTTTTTTTTATAAAATTTTATTTTAAAAATACTATTCTCTGTAGTGTAGCTGCCCCCCCCCTCAACCCCCCACACTCTCCCAGTTTGTTAAAATTTGTATTGTTCCCACCCTCTCTCCCACCGACTACCACCTTACACGCTTTCAGTTGTTCCATAGTGTAGGGTTCCCACCCGCGCGTGCACCTGCTCCCGTGCACGCACGCGCGCGCACTCAATCCCGCCCCACCGATGGCCGCCCACCAGCCTCCCTGGATCAGCTCCCACCCACCAACGAACATGGCCATCGATGGCCGATGCAGAGAGGGCCACAGGGTGGCTCTCTCTGCATCGGACGGCTAAAAAGGGTTATAGCAGGATGCCTCAATATCGAGGCATCACTCCTATAACATGAAAGCAGTTGGAAGTGATTAGGATCGCTTCCACTGCTTTTAAAGACCAACGACGTACGGGGTACGTCCTTGGTCGTTAACTGCATTTTTTTGCAGGACGTACCCCATACATCGTTGGTCGTTAAGGGGTTAAAGGGACATACAACGTGAAGAAGAAAATGGTACAGTATTTTATTATTGCACTATTGCTTGCAGAGTTTAAAGTAATCTCGATCGCAGAAGTGCACTACTGGGAACTAGTTGAACATATCTGGCAAGCCAATGACAAGAGGCATATGTGTTTCTCCACCTCTCACCAGTCAGCTCCCATTAGCTACTCCTGTGGCTGTCTAGATATTCTTTTCAACAATGGATATTAACAGAACAAAGTCAATTGAAAAGTCTTTCTGAACTATGAAAGTTTAATTTTGACTTTTGTCTCTCTCTTATGTTGTTTTGACTAGTGTTTACATGTGTAGTGTTTTCTAAATGAAAATGTTTAAAACCAGAAGCCATTTTTTCAGTTTTCACTCTAGAGCTTTCTAACCCCCCCCCCCCCCCTCTCTGCCTTATTGTGCGCCATATTGGGTACTGGCAGCTGTCTGCCTGTACCCAGTTTGAAATCAAATATGTTTTTTTTATAAAAATTTTATTTTAAAAATACTATTCTCTGTAGTGTAGCTGCCCCCCCCCCTCAACCCCCCACACTCTCCCAGTTTGTTAAAATTTGTATTGTTCCCACCCTCTCTCCCACCGACTACCACCTTACACGCTTTCAGTTGTTCCATAGTGTAGGGTTCCCACCCGCGCGTGCACCTGCTCCCGTGCACGCACGCGCGCGCACTCAATCCCGCCCCACCGATGGCCGCCCACCAGCCTCCCTGGATCAGCTCCCACCCACCAACGAACATGGCCATCGATGGCCGATGCAGAGAGGGCCACAGGGTGGCTCTCTCTGCATCGGACGGCTAAAAAGGGTTATAGCAGGATGCCTCAATATCGAGGCATCACTCCTATAACATGAAAGCAGTTGGAAGTGATTAGGATCGCTTCCACTGCTTTTAAAGACCAACGACGTACGGGGTACGTCCTTGGTCGTTAACTGCATTTTTTTGCAGGACGTACCCCATACATCGTTGGTCGTTAAGGGGTTAAAGGGACATACAACGTGAAGAAGAAAATGGTACAGTATTTTATTATTGCACTATTGCTTGCAGAGTTTAAAGTAATCTCGATCGCAGAAGTGCACTACTGGGAACTAGTTGAACATATCTGGCAAGCCAATGACAAGAGGCATATGTGTTTCTCCACCTCTCACCAGTCAGCTCCCATTAGCTACTCCTGTGGCTGTCTAGATATTCTTTTCAACAATGGATATTAACAGAACAAAGTCAATTGAAAAGTCTTTCTGAACTATGAAAGTTTAATTTTGACTTTTGTCTCTCTCTTATGTTGTTTTGACTAGTGTTTACATGTGTAGTGTTTTCTAAATGAAAATGTTTAAAACCAGAAGCCATTTTTTCAGTTTTCACTCTAGAGTTTCTTCAATCTACTTATTTCAAATGTTAATCTTTTTCTTATCTGGCACAACCAGATCTTTTTTTTTTATTAGGCTACTGAAATAACAGAACTAGTCTCAAGACTTTTTATTTTCTAGAACCCTTTTTATTTTAAAGGGATAGAAAGGTCAAAAATAAAATGTGCGTGGGTTCATTTCATTGTGAAATAGAAGCATTTTTGCAATATATATTCATTACCAAAAATGCTTCTAGTAAAAGTTTATTACTGTTTTTCTGAGCCATGCGCACATATCCTGTGAAGGCCTATGCACCAGTATTCAAACACCAAACCTTTTCAGAGAGCTGGTGTTCTGGGAAAACGGCAAACCTGTAAAAGTCGCAAACCACGTCACTTCCTGTGACGTGGCATCAGCTGTTTCACAAAGTTTGAGCGTAATGCGCATTCGTGCCAGCGTCATGACATTCCTGGCCACATACGTCACTGCTTCAATTTCTAGACCCATGATATCCTTAGACCGTCTGTATTGCGCATGTGCGGGATTTGGAAGTCTGTCAATACTGTGCCCCGTTTTGCCAAACACTTACTTTACAAAGCAGCTTCACTGTTTTCATTTGTTTATCAAGATTATCAGGAACACTTGAATATACTTTGCATAATACAATGCCAAATACAATCTAGATGACCTTTAATATATACATAAAGGAAGCAGGAGTCGAGCAAAGTTTAGTACAAATATAACTACCATTTAAAATACACACTCTGATAAGTATTAAAATAATTTTTGTTTCCATAGTTTTTGGTGTGTCATATAGTCACAT
The DNA here is from genome assembly GCF_027579735.1 of Bombina bombina. NCBI lineage: Eukaryota > Metazoa > Chordata > Amphibia > Anura > Bombinatoridae > Bombina > Bombina bombina. The sequence continues at coordinate 414,617,666 of NC_069501.1, forward strand.
GCAATTTTACAGCTAGAAGTGTTTGGCAAAGCAGGGCGTAGTATTGACAGACTTCCAAATCCCGCGCATGCGAGCGCACATGCGCAGTACAGATGGTCCAGGGATTTCATGGGCCTAGAAATTGAAGCAGTGACGTATGTGGCCAGAAATGTCATGACAATGGCACGCATGCGCATTACGCTCAAACTTTGTGAAACCGCTGATGCCACGTCACAGGAAGTGATGTGGTTTGCTACTTTCACAGGTTCACCGTTTTTCCCAGAACACTGGCAGTGGTGTGTATTGCTTCTAAAGACATTTGTGTCATACAAGCCACTGCTGACTCTCTCAGCAGTCATGGTATCCGAATACTGGTGCCACGGGCCTTCACTGAATATGCTGCAGAAAAACAGTAATCATTTTTACTGGAAGTATTTTTAACTAATGAAAGTATATTGCAAAAATGCTTATTTTAAATTGAAATGCACCCATGCACATTTTATTTTTGACCTTTGTATCCTTGTAAGTAAAATTAGCCCTCAACTTGTTTTGTTGGCAGAGCCAAATTGTGCTCTATTGCAGGTAATGTACACATTTGTGTTGTAGTTTATTAATTTTATGTAAAGCAGAGATCTTGTAGCTTTACATCCTGTGTTGCTAGTTTCTAGATTCAAAATTCACGTAGACAGGTCTGTGAGAATAAAAATCACACAGGATGCTAGAAAACAAAAAAATACTCTGACTGTGGTAAATCAATACAAACTCTTTTGGCTGCAGCAAGATTATGCAAAGAGAAAAACAATATTTTAAAGGGTGTTTATCACATATATACCTACATCTGTTTTAACTCCTGGCTTTTTGCTGCGGCTGGAGTCTTGTCGTTAGATTTCTAACGCTCACTTCAGCCAAGACTCTAAATACCAGCGTTAGAAAGATTCCATTGAAAAGATAGGATACGCAATTGACGTAAGGGGATCTGCGGTATGGAAAAATCGCGGCTGCGAAGTGAGCGTTAGACCCTTTCCTGATTGACTCTAAATACCAGCGGGCGGCCAAAACCAGCGTTAGGAGCCCCTAACACTGGTTTTGACGGCTAACGCAGAACTCTAAATCTAGCGGTATAGGTTTAATCTAGATCCTTACTACCTCACTGTAGTATATATCTACAAAACTCATAAACTCTGGTCCAAATTAGATTGTACATTTAGCTCACATCAATCTGTATCCAAAGTAATGCAGAATAAGTAATAATTAAAGAGACAGTCTAGTCCAAAATAAACTTTCATGATTCAGATAGGGCATGCCATTTAAAAAAAAAAAATCACATCACCAATTTAGCTTTGTTCTGTTGGCATTCTTAGTTGAAAGCTAAACCTAATTTCTTAGACCTTGAAGGCCGCCTCTTTACAAGTATAAATAGAATGTTCTGCTCCCACAGAATGGCATCTATGGAACCCATGTTGTTAGTCCTGCTTGCAAGTAGGGATTGTTTTCAAATCTCAACCATTCAAAAAAAGATGCTGAGTGATAAAGCGTTAGGAGTCTCAATATCAAAGCTCCAATTCTAGTCTTGGAATTACTGCTTCCCTAATGTTCCATACTATGGCTCCCAATGAGGTATTTGCTATAATAAAGGTCTCAACCACTATTGAATAGATTACATTTACGGTCCCTTTATTTTTTTGTCGCCAGGGGGGACTTCAGTGCATTAAGGTATTAAATTGATGACTCCACAAGTTTACTTTGCCCTAAATATTACAATAACATGTTGTTTTTTTGTTGTTGTTTTTTTTAATACTCATGACAGTAATTGTAGAAGTTTAGCCTGCAGTACAGATGACCGCACTACACAATACTACAGAGATCTATGCATTTTCTACACATCCCAATATTTAAAGTTCTTAACCATGGCTTCCAGGGGTGAATCTGAGTGACCCAAGGGCAAAGTCGGCAGGCAGTGACTGAACAGGCCAACAACTGGGCTGGTGGTCAGTAGTGGAGACGGGGTGTGGTTTGGGCATTCCCAAATTTTATTTTTGTGAAACCACGACATACACAGATTTAGCAACAGCAGGACAGAGTCCCTATGTCAGAACCATTGTGCAAATTGCTGTATTTTTCAGAATTTTGCTTTTAAGCCTTCGTAAATTAAAAGGTCAAGAAATAAAATGATGCACCTCCTACAGTCAATGATCATTTACAGCATGTCACATGTCATGCTAAATACTGTAGCTGATCATTTGCCAAACTGCTTATATCCAAAGGAGAGGAGATACAGTGTATATTTATTTTCTGTATTTTCTCTTTATAAGTGAATAAACAGGCAAACCCATTCCCCCAAATACCTATTGAGGACCTCTTTTTACTGGTGGATGTTTCAACTGATTCATTAAAAGAGAACAAATCTTTCTTATGTTATAATAAACAATAAAATTGCCAGTCACAAATTATTAAATATTAGCTTATGTGAAAACCCGTTTTAAAATGTTAATAAGATGTGCCCTCTTCATGATAAATGTCTAAACACGTTAATGCATGAGGTATGCTAGTAACCATTGGGCTGGATTGTACTCAGTGTATCAACAACGTTTTTGCTTGCTTCCTTATTCAAGGGTGACAGAGTTTACTACACTTAGGAAATTTACATCAGTCAAGAACTCAGTGTTGTTGAGCCCTGTATTGAGTTCCTTGCAAATAGACTAACAAAGAGATGCAAATAATGTTATATCCAAAATACTATGATTAATTTAACACTTTAAACAATAATGTAAAACCTAGATAGGTGAAAATAGTTAAACAATTTATTCACCTGTAAAATTATTTTAGTATTTTGGAGAAAAAAAAGAGCGCCTCACATTTTGGGTTGCCAACATCAGTGATTACTTGTTTTGTTTTCTGAACTGTTCTGGAACTATAATTTGCTTCTTTTCTATTCCCAGCACCCTGCTATGGATAGCGCAATAACTCTGTGGCAGTTCCTACTCCAGCTCCTGCAGGAGCCTCATCACAAGCAGGTAATCTGCTGGACCTCAAATGATGGAGAGTTCAAGCTCCTCCAGGCCGAGGAAGTGGCCCGGCTGTGGGGTGTGCGCAAGAATAAGCCAAGCATGAACTATGACAAGCTGAGCAGGGCTCTCCGCTATTACTATGTCAAGGTAATGAGATTTCTTTGGACAACTGGTCCAACTGGTCCAAGGGCAAGTGTTTGTAAAATGTTGAAAACTTGGGTTCTTAAAGGGGCAGTAAATTCAAAATTAAACTTTCATGATTCAGATAGAGCTTTCAATTTTAAACAGCTTTCCCATTAACTTCTATTATCTTGTTTGCTTTGTTCTTTTAGCATCCTTTTGTTGAAAAGCACATCTAGGTATGTTCTTTCCCTAAAAGTCACAGAGACTACCACAGACACTGGGGTATTTTTTGATTACATTAAAGTGAAGGTAAACTTTGGTTAATGAAAGCCCGTTTTTTTTAAAATACTATTAAAAACAGGGGCACTTTCATTCATCAAAGTTTAAAAAAGCAGCCGTTTTGATTAAAAACGTACCTTTGTTTTTTTCACAGCCAGAGCAGCTTCCCCCACCTGGAGATCCTTTCTTCACATGTCATCAATGACTAATCCGGCTTCCTCCAATCACGGCATGGCCTCAGGCAATGACTACCCTGGGGGGAAAGCCGTGATTGGAGGAAGCTGGATTAGTCATTGATGACGTGTAAGGAGAGGATCTCCGGTGGGGGAAGCTGCTCTGGCTGTGAAAAGAACAAAGGTAAGTTTTTAAACAAAAGGGCTGCTTTCTCAGCTTTGATGAATGAAAGTGCCCATGTTTTTTATAGTATTTTAAAAAAAACGGGCTTTTATTCATCAAAATTTACCTTCACTTTAAAGCACAGTTTTTCAAATCTGTCCTTAGGCCTCCCTAACAGGCTAGATTTTGAAGATATCTGAACTAGAGCACAGGAGAAATAATCAGCTGATTAGTAAACTGGTTATTATCCTGCTCCCGTCCAAGTTAATCCTGAAAATCTGTCCTGTTAGGGAGGCCTGAGAACATGTTTGAAAACCAGTGCTTTAAAGGAAACGTGAACACTTTGATCTTGTAATATAACATTTTTAATTATGTGTAGTAAAAAAAAACTTTACAATATATTTTCATTATTTGTCACTTTTTCCTGTAATTTAAAGTGATTGTAAAGTTTAATGAATAAGTGCCCAGTATCTAAAACTAATCTTAAAAACAGGGGCACTTTCATTCATTAAAGGGACATGAAACCCAAATTTTTTCTTTCATGAGTCAGAAAGAGCATGCAATTTTAAACAACTTTCTAATTTACTTCTATTATCTAATTTGCTTTATTCTCTTGATATCCTTTGCTGATAAGCATATCTAGATAGCATCAGTAGCTGCTGATTGGTTGCTGCCCATAGATGCTTCGGGTGATAGGCTCACCCATGTGCATTACTATATCTTCAACAAAGGATATCTAAACAATGAAGCAAATTAGATAATAGAAGTAAATTGGAATGTTGTTTAAAATTGTATTCTGTACCTGAATCATGACAGAAACGTTTTGGGTTTAGTGTCCCTTTAAACTTTACAATGAAGTTTCTTTTTAAAAATACTTGCCTTTCTATTTGGAAAACAGACCTGCGATCCTCCACCCGGCTTCCTCCAATCATTGCGTGACCCCACAAGCTGGACGCCAAAGTGGGCACGCAACGATTGGAGGAAGCCGGATTCGTCATCGCTGTGCTAACTACAGCAGGAGATGCAGGTGGAGGATCGCCAGTTTACAAAGAAGCTTCATTGTAAAGTTTAATGAATGAAAGTGCCCCTGTTTTTAAGATTAGTTTTGGATACCGGGCACTTATTCTTTAAACTTTACAATAACTGAAACCATGAAAAAATTCTGGGTTTTCCAATTCCCTTGAGTTTCTTTAAAGTAACGAACATCACCATTTTGTAATTTAGTTATCCTATATTTAGAGGGACATTAAACACTACATAAATCATCAACTGAATGTTGTATTCAAAGCAAACATAAGCCTGAGAATAATTTGTACATGTATTTTTAAAAATGATATAAATATTGAAAAAAATAAGGGTAACATGCTAATGTCCATAAGCAGTGGGCACCACCATATTGTAACTTAGTTTACATTTTCTGCTGAGGCCAATTAGGAATGGTTATAAATGGTTACTAGAGTGTGCAACCAATGACTGTGTGGAATATAGCTGTGCCTGCACTTCCATGTTTAACATCTGTTGGAAAGCCCCCACAATATTCAAAATTAAATTACATGAAGGGAGAACAAAATAAATAATGAGCATATATTGCAAAGTTGTTTTACAACATGTAATTAAACAATTTATATTGCTATCTTGAGGTGTTTAATTTCCCTTTTTAAGAGGCTCTTGTTTAATATTCACTGACAATAAACTGTTACAAGTCAATTGATGAAGTAACTTTCCCAGGATTATATGCCCTTTTAATGGTGGTATATTCTACACACTCATTGCACACTTTGATTTATTTATAGGTAATTATTTATATCTGTACCTAGAAATAATAGATAAAGGAAGCCTAAGTTTCAACATAGTAGTGCCCATCATTTTATAGAAACTAGAACTTTATTTCTTCATTATTTATATAACTAATAGAATTTAATCTTTACTTTGAGTGCATCATTATATCTAGCATTTATTTAGTGTTTAGTGTTCCTTTAAAGGGACACTCAAGTCAAAATTAAACTTGCATGATTCAGATAGAACATGCAATTTTAATCAACTTTCCAATTTACTTCCATTAACAAAATGTGCCCAGTCTTTTTATATTTACACTTTTTTTTTGCTCTTACTGAGCATGTACAATAATTCACAGAATATATGTATAAGCATTTGTGATTGGCTGATGACTGTCACATGATACACGAGGAGTGGAAATAGAAATTTGTCATTTGAAGTTCAAACTAAGTGCTATTTCATTGTCTTTTTATCATGCATTTGTTTATGTCAATCTACTATATTTACTGGTCCTTTAAAATATGTGTCTGAACTATAATTAAAACAGTTGATTAAAGGCTGGTTGCAATAGTCTTTAATTATAGCCACTGGGTGTGCTATAATACTAGAAAATGGGTAAATTAAATGCTGTTTTGTTTACACGAGTGTGCATTGCTTACTGTGTTTATCCCTTGTAAAAAGGTTAAACACATAAATAAAGTTATGCTCTAGAGCCGTAACACATTTCCGCTCATGAGCAGTACACAGTGGGTGAGCCAATGAGGAGTTGCATATGCATGTAGTGGACAGTCACTGAATGTGGCCTGCTCAGCTGCTGCTCCTAAGCAGGACTTAAAGGGACATGAAACCCAATTTTTTTCTTTCATGGTTTAAATAAAGCATACAATTTTAAACATTTTACGTTTATTATTTAATTTGCTTCATTTTCTTGGTATCCTTTGTGGAAAAGCATATCTAGTTAGGCTCCGGAGTTGTGAGCTAGCTGCTGATTGGTGGCTGCACATATATGCCTCTTGTTATTTGCTTACCAATGTGTTCAGCTAGCTCCCAGCAAAATTGTAAATAGAAGTATATTGGAAAGTTGTTTAGAATTGAATGCCCTATCTAAATCATGAAAGAAAAATTTTGGGTTTCATATCCCTTTAAGCTATTTGTTTATTCCCTTTGCAGGATTACACACACATAGTAAGAGGAGGCTACTAATGTAAAAATGACATACTCTAAGGAATAAGCACTTTTAATGCTTGCATTACATAAAAATGATTCATAATCATGGAAATGCCATAGACTATATTAAAAGCCCAAACTGTATTATTTTGTATCCTGAGTTTATTACCAGTTCTGTGTGCATAGATTTCTCAAAGAGAATCACAGAAAATCTTGAGATTTCCTCCACACTATTTTTTCACCTGCAGAGCCTGTTTTTCCTTACCGGTTTTGTGAACAATTGCTCTTTGATCTGTTGTTTAAAACCCATGCTGTCACAAGCATATGAAGGTGTGTCTTCACAATCATCTAGCAGCCGCTCCTTTTGCATTTGCCAAGGCTCAAGGCAAATAGTTAGCGTAGCACTCTCTGATTTGCCCACAGATTTAAATGCCAATAAATATCTACTCCAACACACGCCAAGGGAGATATTTTAACTAGGTGAACACTAGGTTAAAGATAACTGTGTAGTCTGCTGAAACTTCACTCCACGTTAATTAAAGGGACACGAAACCCAATTTTTTTTTTTCTTTCGTGATTCAGATAGAGCATGCAATTTTAAGCAACTTTCTAATTTACTCCTATTATCATTTTTTTCTTCGTTCTCTTGCTATCTTTATTTGAAAAAGAAGGCATCTAAACTAAGGAGCCAGCAAATGTTTGGTTCAGAACCATGGACAGCACTTGTTTATTGGTGCTGTCCAATCAGCAAAGACAACCCAGGTTATTCACCAAAAATGGGCCGGCATCTAAACTTACATTCTTGCTTTTCAAATAAATATACCAAGAGAATTAAGCAAATTTGATAATAGGAGTAAATTATAAAGTTGCTTAAAATTGCATGCTCTATCTGACTCACGAAAGAAAAAAATTGGGTTCAGTGTTCCTATAAGCTAAAAGCAAGTGATTAGAGTAGATAAATGTGCCTAATGTATTTCTCATGTATAGAAGTCCTATAGTTGCTGAATATTAATCCACAATTTATGCAGTTTTGTAATCTTGGTATATCTTCTAGAGAACATTATATTACAACAGTATCTTCAGTTATACTTGCTTAATTGAAATATAAATAAAGCAGTGTCAGTCACATAATCAGTAATACATTAACGTATAGTTAAAGGCTACAACTGTATAAATGATCAGCCAGCTAATTAAAATATTTTGGTTGGTTAAAGGCACCAAGTACTTATAAACAAAAAAAATAACACAAGATGATACTATAATAATGCATTTAAATGTTTATGTCCATGATTCTTATACCAGAGCACTTTTTCTGGTAGTCTTGTACAGTAGGTAGGTTGTTATTCTATGTGTTATGTTAGAGCGTGACAAGTTTATATTAAATTTAAAGGGACAGTATACTCCAGAATTATTATAGTTTAAAAAGATAGATAATCCCTTTATTACCCATTCCCCAGTTTTGTATAACCAACACGGTTATATTAATATACTTTTTACCTCCGTGATTACCTTGTATCTAAGCCTCTGCAGACTGCCCCCTTATTTCAGTTTTTGATAGACATGTATTTTAGCCAATCAGTGCTGATTCCTAGGTAACTCAATGGGAGTGAGCACAATGTTATCTATTTAAAACACATGAACTAGCGCTGTGTAGCTGTAAAAATGCACTGAGATAAGAAGTGGCCTACAAGGGCTTAGACATAAGCATATGAGCCTACCTAAATTTAGCTTTCAATAAAGAATACTACAGAACAAAGCAAATTTGATGATGATAAAAGTAAATTGGAAAGTTGTTTAAAACTGCATGCCCTGTCCGAATCATAAAAGTTTAATTTTGACTAGACTGTCTCTTTAAAGGGATACTAAACCCAATTTTTTCTTTCTTGATTTAGATAGAGCATGCAACTTTCTAATTTACTCCTCCTATCAATTTTCTTCGTTCTCTTGCTATCTTTATTTGAAAAGCAGGAATTTAAAGCTTAGGAGCCAGCCCATTTCAGGTTCAGCACACTGGGTAGCGCTTGCTTATTGGTGGCTACATGTAGCAAACCAATAAGCAAGCATAACCCAGGTCCTGAACCAAAAATGGGCTAGCTCTTAAGCTTAAAGGGACACAGAACCCATTTTTTTTCTTTTGTGATTCAGATATAGCATGAAATTTTAAGCAACTTTCTAATTTACTCCTATTATCAAATTTTATTTATTCTCTTGGTGTCTTTATTTGAAATGCAAGAATGTAAGTTTAGATGCCAATCCATTTTTGGTGAACAACCTAGGTTGTCCTTGCTGATTGGTGGATAAATTCATCCACCAAAAAAAAACATTCTGTCCAGAGTCTGAACCTTTCTTCTTTTTTTAATCTTGACTGAAAATGAGCCCTGCTCCTGTCCAGGAATCCAATACAGGCATAAAGCAGTAGAGGTGGGGGCTGCTCCTTTCAGAAATGCTGTGCCTTGCTGATATTAAATACATTGAAGATGCAGTTAACCCAGCAGTTAGCTAGCAGAGGGGCCTGCAGTTTTAGCCTTTTTGGCAGCCGTGGGGTTAACTGCATCTGCTATGTATTTGAGCCGTTTCTCAGAGAGCAGGAGATTCTGTTGGAGGTTCCATAATGATTACATACCCTAAGTTTCAGACTGCAGACGTCCCTAGGGGGAAATATAAGTAAGTGGCTTTCCCTCCTCTTCACATCTCCTGCATGGGCTCTGCTTTTAGACTTCTATAGATTGGCTGCTACTGAGATCACAAACAGAAAGTCAAAGTAAAACAGCCATTTTACAAATGTGTGCTAAAAGCAACCACTAGATGGAGCTGTTTTGCTAGAAATCACATACAAATACAAGTACAGCCACATCTGAGGATTTATTTAATTTTAGCAAAAAAATTACGTACTTTTGCATTTTTTAAATCGCAGCAATAAATCACGGTTTTAAATCGCATATGCGATTAATCGTGCAGCCCTTATTGCACACACACTCTTTTATGGTTCCTGAAAAGGTACCTGCTCCTCAAATTTCTTCCAGTATGGTACAAATATATAGAGCAAGGGAGCCACTGGCTCCTAGATTTTTCCCCCGGCTCCTAACTTTTAAGGGTTTTTCTCCATATATCTATATACAAATGCCACTGTCTAGCTCCTAAAATTCTTGCTGGCTCCAAAATATTTAACAGCTTTGTTGACCCCTGCCTCTAAAGCATTGCATGGTATGGGCAATGTAAGTGGTTGAACTAATCTCTCAAATTGCTAAGAAAGAAAGCATATTTAAGTAGTAGTATCCCTTTATAACATTGTGATGCTATATTTGTATTTTATTTGTTTTTCAGAATATCATAAAGAAAGTAAATGGCCAGAAATTTGTGTACAAATTTGTTTCATACCCAGATATTCTTACTATGGACCCTCTGACATTGGGTCGAGGTGAAGGAGAGACAGAAGGCCATCAGACTGAATCTGTCAGTATATGCACTGGCAGAGACAAGGAGAACTGTGGTAAAGAGCGAATGGCAATACCTCCCACCAAAGCCTCTGGTCGTAATGACTATTTACACTCTGGTTTATACACATCCTTTACCCTTCAGACTCTGAATACAGCAGGTGCAAATCTCTTCAAACCCATCAATGTGGAGACTCCTATTGAGAAAAAAATTGTACATGAGTCAGCTTCCTCTGTAATCAAGTTTGTAACAACACCAGCCAAAAATCCTGAGCAAGCACATAGGGTACCCTCCATCCCTCCTCAGACTCAGGACCCACATGAAAAACCTGCAGAACCACCACCAAATATAGCAATTCATTTGGTTGTTCCTTATCCCACCTCTTCCATCACCCCAAATCCCATGCATTCTCAACCTACATCCTCAGTCTTAGATTCCAACCAGGATATTGATGCAGATTTGGAGCCTGTGACTTCAACATCCCTGGAATTTTCTCATGAGATGTCTATGGAGGTTGATAAATCTAATCCTGAGTCTGATGCTGAACCGGAGCCAGAACCTGAACTGGAGCCTGAAGCAGAGCCAGAACCAGAACCCTACCTGTTGGACATGAAAAGCAAGCCTAAAAAACCCAAAGAGCTTGAGTTGGCTCCCACTGTTTTCATCACAACCAGCGACTCAAACCCTCTGGGTATCCTCAGCCCCTCACTGCCCACAGCATCTCTCACACCAGCATTTTTCTCTCAGGTAAAGACATACTCGCTTCTCTTTCTGTGATTTTTAAGATTTAAGGAGAGTGTCAAAGGAGCACTAAAAGATGTCAAAAGTGTGTAAACGGGGACTGAAATATAATTGCAAAAAAAAGTAATGCTTATTTAATAAACAACAATATTACACAACAATATTAAAAACTACAATCTAAAAACAGAATATGTAAATTTGATAGCAGTATAAATCTAAAACCAGTGATCACTTGGTATATGAAAAGTCACCCAGATAGGGTGTGTTCACTGTGCACAAAAAAAGGATGGTGCTACAATAGCACAAGAAAAAACATGAAGATAAAAAATGAAACAGTGTTGAAAATGGGTGTCCCAGGGGTGTGTTTCAAAGTGAAATTAGTAGAATCCAGGAATTAAAAATAAGGATAATGTCTGTGTCCAAATGAATGAGGAAAAAGTTCCAAAATGTGAGGATGTTGGATGGGTGTAGTGTCCTTAAAAGACAGTGAAGGAAAAAAACAGGTACAAAAAATCTGGGTGGTTAGTTAGGCCTATATGGTAAATAGGCTTACCTTGAGAAAGTACAGGAAACTCGGACTGTTATGTCAGATAAATCATTGATGCGTTTCGGCCTTTAATAAGGCCTTTTTCAAGACTACCAGCTTCAGAGATTAAGAGGATATTTATAGAGCTATTGGCCTATTGAAAAAAGAGGAGGTATGGCTGAAAAGGACCGCCAAAGAACTGATTGCCGCCAAACTAATCAGTCTAGTATTACTGATTTAGTGGTTTCCGGTTTGTCAACAACTTCCGGTTTGTGTGTCACTGGATATCGTCGCTTCCGGTCGCCGCATCTAATTATTACGTCATTTCCGGTGACTGGGAGGGGAGCATAGATGCACCAGTAGTCTGCCATCATTTTTAAGGGCATATTGACAGTTCAGCTGGCTTAATAATTCTATTGTGAAACAGGGCGAGTACGGGGATAGCATGAGTCTTCTATTATAAAGATTGATTTTGGAACAGTTCTAAAGACGGATTATAAAAATATTTATAAGGCAAATTTTAAAAATATTTATAAGGCGGATTTAAAATGTATAAAAAGATATATGTAAAAAATATAAGAGCCAGAGTTTCCTGAATAGTAATGTACATAAACGGTTTATAAATAAAAACATTATATTAGTGACATTATATAAACATACGGGTATGTAAATGGGGTACAGAAAAAAGTATATTGAAAATAATTACATTGAAAATAAGTACATTAAAAATAAGGTAGATATTCTATATACAATATTAGATGTCAGGAATATATAGGATATATAAACCACAAAAATGTACATAGTCTGTAAGGTATATAAGATACAAAGAGTATGTTAAAGTGAAGGTAAACTTTGATAAATGAAAGCCCGTTTTTTTTAAAATACTATTAAAAACAGGGGCACTTTCATTCATCAAAGTTTACAAAGCAGCCGTTTTGATTAAAAATTTACCTTTTTTTCTTTTCACAGCCAGAGCACCTTCCCCCTCCTGGAAATCTTCTCTTCACACGTCAGCAATGACTAATCCGGCTTCCTCCAATCACAGCATGACCTCAGGCAATGACTACCCTGGGGGGAAAGCCTTGATTGGAGGAAGCCAGATTAGTCATTGCTGACGTGTGAAGAGAGGATTTCCAGGAGGGGGAAGGTGCTCTGGCTGTGAAAAGAAAAAAAGGTAAATTTTTAATCAAAACGGCTGCTTTGTAAACTTTGATGAATAAAAGTGCCCCTGTTTTTAATAGTATTTTTAAAAAGCGGGCTTTCATTCACCAAAGTTTACCTTCACTTTAAGTATGCAAGATATAAGGATTATGCAAGTATTGGTATAAACTGTTCAAACAAAGTGATTACTCTAACCTTATGTTATGTAAACATAGGCTTATCTACAGACATAGAATTACTTATTGTTATTATGCAGTATTTTGTGGCACATAAATAAACAGAAATCTCAGTTAGCATGGAAATACATACCGGGTCCCTATTCTAAATGTGTGCTGTTAGCTTGGTATTTAATAATTCTGGTTATTAAATAATTCTAAATAATCACATCTCTTGTGATATAAAAAGACAGAGTGGAAGAGTAAAGGCGTATTACTCATAGATATTAATATACTGTCACATATAAACTCTATCAAATAGAAGTGGCTTGTAATAATGGGTGAAAAGGGATATGTGTATGCCAAAAATAATGAAAGTAATGGACCTAATATGTGGGTAAGGCATTGGTGCCAAAAGACTGGGAGGTTTCTTGGTGAAAAAGGGATGTAAATAAAATAGGTAAAACGGATGCAGATATTCAAAGGAGATTATTATTATTATTATTCTTTATTTATAAAGCGCCAACAGATTCTGCAGCGCTGCCCATGGGTACAAGGATAGAAGTACAATGGAGAAACAATACAATAAAAGACAAAATTTTACAGACAGATACAGGGGGAATTGAGGGCCCTATTCCTGTGGGAACTTACAATCTAGATGGGTACGAGGGTGGCAAACGGGAGGTGGGGACTGCAAAGGTGGGAATGATATTAGTGGGGAGATGAGGGCAACTGTTGGGTTAGTGAAGTTTATTTGTTAATGAGTCGGGTGATAGGCTTCCCTGAACAAAAAGGTCTTCAGGGAACGTTTAAAGGAGGAGAGGTTAGGGGAGAATCTGACGGCTCGAGGAAGTGCGTTCCAGAGGGTTGGAGCCGCACAAGAGAAGTCCTGTAGTCTAGCATGAGAGGAGGTGACGGTAGAGGACGCAAGGAGCAGGTCATTGTTGGATCTTAGGGGGCGGGCTGGAGTATATTTACTGATGAGTGAGGACAGGTAGGGTGGGGCAGCATTGGTGAGGGCTTTGTAGGTCAGGGTGAGAATTTTGAATTTAATTCTGCTGTGAATGGGGAGCTAATGAAGGGACTCACAGAGAGTTGCAGCAGAAACGGAGCGTCGAGAGAGGTGGATTAGCCTGGCAGATGCATTTAGGATGGATTGAAGGGGAGAGAGGCGGGAGAGAGGGAGGCCAGTTAGCAAGTTATTGCAGTAGTCAAGTTGGGAAATTACCAGGGAGTGAATAAGCAGTTTAGTAGTTTCGTCACTCGGAAACGGACACATTTTGGAGATATTGCGTAGGTGGTTGCGGCAGGATGAAGAGAGCAGTTGGATGTGGAGAATGAAGGACAGATTTGAGTCAAGTGTGACTCCGAGGCAGCGGACTTGGGGTGATGGGGAGATAGTGGTGCTGCCAACAGTGATGGAAAAATTAGAAACTGTAGAGGGGGGATTAGAAGTAGTTCGGTCTTGGCCATGTTTATTTTTAGGTGGTAAGGCGCCATTCAGGAGGAAATGCCAGATAAGCAGTCGCTGATGTGAGAATTGACAGAAGGAGAGAGTGCAGGGTTGGAAAGGTAGATCTGGGTGTCATCAGCATAGAGGTGGTAGTTGAAGCCATGTCTGTTAAGTTTACCCAGTGAAGAAGTGTAAATAGAGAAGAGACAGAGCCTTGAGGTACTCAAACAGACAGAGGAAATGGAAAGGAGGAGCCACCAGCAAAAGAGACAGAGAAGGATCTGTTAGAGAGATAAGAGTGAATCCAGGAGAGGGCAGTGTCACAGAGCCCAAGAGAGCTGAGAGTCCGTAGGAGAAGGGGATAGTCAACAGTGTCAAAGGCAGCAGAGAGGTCAAGTAAGATGAGTATAGAGTAGTAGCCTTTGTTTTTAGCAGAAAGGAGATTGTTGGTAACCTTGGCGAGGGCAGTCTCAGTTGAGTGATGGGGATGGAAGCCAGATTGCAGGGGCTCGAGCAGTGAGTTGGAGGATAGGAAGTGGGTTATGCGATCGAAAACTAGTTTTTCAAGGATTTTTTAAGCTAGCGGGAGCAGTGATATGGGGCGGTAGTTCGCAGGAGAGTTAGGGTCAAGGGAGGGTATTTTGAGGATGGGGGTGACCTTTGCATGTTTGAAGGAGGCAGGGAATGAGCCGGTAGAAAGGGATAGGTTGAATATGTGGGTAAGAGCCGGAGTGAGGGTGGGAGACAGAGAATGTATTAGATGTGAAGGAATAGGGTCAAGTGGGCAGGTAGTGAGGTGTGAGGAAGACGATAGGGAAGCCACTTCACTCTCAGTGGTTAGGAGGAGGATGCAGAGAGCGGCAGAGGGGGTGACTGGGAGTGAAGTTGGGAGATTGCAGGCTTGTGTTGGGATGTTTCTTCGGATGGTAAGTGTTTATTGAAAAAGTAGTTAGCCGGGTCTTGAGCACTGAACGCAGATGAGGGGGGTGGTGCAGGTGGGTAGAGAAGAGAGTTGAAAAGGAGATGGACTACTTCAAAATCTGCATTTAAGCCTTTTGGATAAATGCAGTCTAGATTGAACATCCATTTGCATTCCTTTAATAATAATCTTTTTTCAAAGTTTCCACCTCTCCAGTCTTTTTGCACTTTACATATTCCCATATATTTGAGGTCAGAGGTATTTCCGTTATTTTTCTCTTTTAAATGTTTGTATATAGGAATGTCATCTTTCCCCCACTCAATTTGTAGATTCCTCCTCTCCAGTCTTTTTGCACTTTACGTATTCCCATATATTTGAGGGCAGAGGTATTTCCGTTATTTTTCTCTCTTAAATGGTTGTATATGGGAATATCATCTTTCCCCCAATCAATTTGTAGAAGATGTTCCCTTATATGGTCTTTCTACTGGTTTGGCCAATATACTGAAGTCCATACTCGCATCCAATTAAGTAGATTATACCTTTATCAAAACAGCTTAATACTTGATTGATTCTAAATCTTTCCTTTTGAAATGAAGGATTCAAAATGGTCTTTTTTTTTATTATGTGTTTGCAGGAAACAGAATAAGAATTAAAAACAAAGATAAAAATATAGAGCCTCCTACCTGAAATATCCCAGATTCTAATATAGCATCAAGCTCTAATAAAAATTCCTCAAATAACAAAGGTTTTTTTAATTTGAGCAATCTAGAACTTACAGCAAAAGAGGTTTTGGGTCTAGGTCTATTATTTGCACCTTCGTCTAAATTAGATACATTTAAGACATATCTAAGTGCAAAGGAACTGGTGAGAAAATTAACTCTTAAAAGATTCTTCCTTAGATCCCCTCTCGAAAACAGCAAGGTCAAAATCCTACCCAAAATAGATAAATTTACTCATACAGACTTGAAACCAAAGTCCAGTTTTTTTTCCTACGGGATTCAAAGGTCCATCAATAGAGACCTTTGAAAGGATGGTCTGCCATGATATTAAAAATCTAAGCTCTAAAAGTAATATTAAACACAACTTTACTAAAAAAACAAACAGAAACCATAAGAAAACTAGAAACCGATAAAAAATATTATCAAGCCAGCCGACAAAGGCGGAGGATTGGTGATTCTTAACAAAGATGATTATATTAAAGAATCACTTAGAATCCTTAATTATGTCCATACATATGAAAAACTCAAATCTGATCCAGCTAAATCCTTTATAATAGACTTGTTCTATCTCCGTACTCCCCCTGTTTCATGATAGAATTATTAAGCCATCAGAACTGTCAATATGCCCTTAAGAAAGATGGTGGACTACTGGTGCAACTATGCCCCCCTTCCCGGGTACCCGGAAATGACGCAATAATTAGATGCGGCGACCGGAAGTGACTATTTCCAGTGACACACAAACCGGAAGTTGTTGACAAATCGGAAACCACTGAATCAGTAATACTAGACGGATTAGTTTGGCAGAAATCAGTTCTTTGGCTGTAATTTTTTGGCGGTCCTTTTCAGTCACAACCTCTTTTTATCAATAGGCTAATGGCCCTAAAAATATCCTCTTAATCTCTGGAGCTGGTAGTCTTGAAAAAGACCTTATTAAAGGCCGAAACGCGTCAATGATTTATCTGACATACCAGCCCGAGTTTCCTGTACTTTAAGGTAAGCCTATTACCATATAGGCCTCACTTGCCACCCAGTTTTTTTTGCACCTGTTTTTTTTTTCCTTCACAGGTGTTTTAAGGACACTACACCCATCCTATTTGGACGTCCCAACATCCTCACGAATTCAACCTTTACATTCCTCATTTATTTGGACACAGACATTATCTTTATTTTTAATTCCTTGTTTATTCCTGGATTCTACTAATTTCACTTTGGAACACACCCCTGGGACAAATCATCCCCATTTTGGACACTTTAATTTTTTTAGCTTTATGTTTTTTCTTGTGCTATTGTAGCACCATCCTTTTTTGTGCACACACCATATGTGGGTGACTTTTCATATACCAAGTGATCACTGGTCATAGATTTATACTGCTCTCAAATTTACATATTCTGTTTTTAGATTGTACTTTTTAATATTGTTGTGTAATATTGTTGTTTATTAAATAAGCATTACTTCTTTTTTTTGACAAATTTAATTTTTTGTAATTATATTTCAATCCCCGCTTACACACTTTAGCCATCTTTTGGCGCTCCTTTGACACTCCCCTTGCATATTTTTAAACGATTGTTAGGTAATCGTTTACACTTAAAGGGACAGTCTAGTCAAAATTAAACTTTCATTATTCAGATAGGGCATGTAATTTTAATCAACTTTCCAGTTTACTTTTATCATCAAATTTGCTCTTGTTTTCTTAGTTGCAACTAAACCTAGGTAGGCTCATATGCTAATTTCTAAGCCCTTGAGGGCTGCCTCTTATCACGTTTTTTAAATTGCTTTCTCAACAAGAGACTGTGGGCCATATAGATAACACTGTGTTCAGGCACAGGAAGTTATTTAAGAGTTAGCACAACACAGTAGTAAATGCAAGTCAATAGATAATAAATACATGTCATGTCAGAAGGTTCTTAGATACAAGGTAATCACAGAGGTAAAAAATATATTAATATAACAGTGTTGGTTATGCAAAACTGGGTAATAAAGGTATTTATCTATTTTTTAAAACAATAAAAATTCAATTGTAGACTGTCCCTTTAAGTGAGCTTGTGTGTATACTCTTTTGGCGCTATATACTATATTCTTTCCGTGAATTTTCAATATTTTAGTCCCACATATGTTTTACGCTACTTGACCACACGTGTGTGTTTTACACTTGAGCGGTAAATGTCTTTTTAGGTTTAGGAGATTTTGGTATTTTCTATGATTATTATATTATAAGTAGCGCTTTAACTTTTTTCCCCCACATGTGCGCTAACTGCGTTCAAAGTAAACATTTAACGCGGGTGGATTAGCACGCATATTACAAGTTGAAAGTAAAAAGTTAGTGCGTGAGCGAAACCTAATGCAAGCTAACTTTAGGACTTTGAATATCGCGACCACCTTAACTTCTTCTCCCCCTAGACTTCAATAGAGCACGCTTTTAAAATAAAACACCTAACACTGTCTTATCGCTGGTATGCTAACCAGACACCACATTAGGCCAACTGAGCTAAAGCCGAAGGTAGTTAAGAATATTTAACATTCCAATCTGCTTCACATTTTAAGAAAATTGTTTTTATTTTTAAATATTTATTTCTATACACACACACATATATATATATATATATATATATATATATATATATATATATATATATATATATATATATATATATATATTACACACACAAATACATACACACTCACCGATATATAAATAAATAATTATCTAAAAAATAAAAAGAAAATTGTCTTCAAAGTGAAAAACATTCACTAATCTGTTGAGTGCAAATTTTATGAGCGCAACCTTCTACTTACTTGTAATATGCGAGCCAGATATCTAGGTGGTGATACAGCTTATCACATCCTGTGTTAACAATAGTGCGCCTCTTTTAATCTAACCCTAATGTATAAAAGTTCAATCAAATTTTAGTTTAGAAACGCTTTATTTTCAAAAAATGCTTCTAGATGCAAGCTGCCAGTAAGGATGCATGCTGCATACAGACATATTCATGAAAAAGTGATAGCTTGTACTATTATTCATTTTTCTAATAAATGTGTATTTCAACGTTTTCTCTATAATGTTTAATCCTTAGGCACTAAACAGATTCTGTATGCATGGAAAAAAAAAAAAAAAGCATGAACACCTCTGGTAAGCCAATGACAAATGGCCTCCCATCAACAGCTAGCACCCAGTAGTGCATTGTTGCTTCCAGAGCCTACCTAGGTTTGCTTTTCAACAAAGGATACAAAAGAATGAAGTAAATTAAAAATTATCTTAAAATCACATGCTCTTTCATGTCCCTTTGGCATAAACCATTTTAAGCACATTTAGCAAACTCAGATGCATTGCTGTAGTGGAAAGGCAGCAAGGCAGATGGATTTTGAAATATTAAAGGGACATTAAACACCTCTTGCGTAACCAATATGCTTGTGCAACACATTGTAGAAAGGCCAAAAAGTAATATCTGTAACCTAGGTTTGCAGTGTTTAATAAAAAAAAATCCAAAAGACCTAGATTACAGATTTTGCTTTTGTGACAAGGACATTTTTTTTTTTTACATATAAGCAAAATATGGTTAATGCCCATTTAATATTACAATTCAAACAATTACTTTATCAACATTCTAAAAAAAATAGATATAGAAATATATAGAGAATAATAACACCCTTTTTAAAATATTGTAGGTAGAAATTCTCAAATAACAAGACCAAAAAGGAGCCTAAAACTCTTTCTATGATTGATAAACTGATGATGACATGGAAAACTGCTATAGGAGTTTGTTTAGTGTTAGGGACAGCCTACAAAATAGAGTAAATTATTATCAATGTCTCAGCCAAAAACTGTATCAGAGGTTTGTCGCAGTAATGCATTGCTGCTCTGGAACCGATGGGCTAAACATATATAATTATTGCACTCTTGCTTGCATATAACTAAGTGCTCTACACATACAGATTACTCTCAGCATTGTATCTAGCATGTACTTAGTTATTAAAGGAAACCGTAATACATGCTTGATATGATGTTTTCAAAGCAGCCTTACAATAGTTTACAGATGTATTGAAACAAAAATATTGGTTGTTTAACTATTGAAGAATTAAAGGGACAGTAAACACCAAAATTGTTATTGTTTAAAACGATAATGTAAGAATCATACCTTCTTTTGTACTTTGTCCCACATCAAGATACCCTAGGTATATATGTCAAATTTCTTGTTTTTTCTATATATAATATACAACCCTATATAACTGTAACATACCACTGGCTGTCCCCCACATATTGATATTCCACAGCCTATGTAATCTTGCTGCACTAAATATATATATTTTGAGGTTCCAAAGTGAAATACCTTAAGCTTTTACTAATATATATGCACTTTGTTATTACAGTTTTTGTTACAAATATAAAATAAGGATATCATTTAAGACCCAAAAGTGGTCTTTTTTGTTGGTAATAACCTCCTATAATTTTAATATATATTTAAGAGGTCCAAAAGTGGCCTTGTGTGCCATTCAGGAGGGAAAAAGATTTATACACTATACCTGTGATTTTTTTCTTTCAGAAATATACACTGTATAAAAATTTCATACAATATTTTCCCACTGTTATGTTATATTGCTTCATATTACATGTATGCCTTATTTCAATCCTCAAATAAAAACTATTTAAAATAAATAAATAAAAATAATTCCTTTACTTCTGATTCCTTAGCTTTGCGCCGCCAACATTGTTATATTAAAATACTTTATAACATTTAAACCTCTAAATGTCTGCCAGTTTCTAAGCCACTACAGACAGCCTCTTAATCACATGCTTTTTTATTAGCTTTTCACAACCGGGGACTGCTAGTTCATGTGGGCCATGTAGATAATATTGTACTCACGCCCGAGTTGTGCACAACACAGCACTAATTGGCTAAAATGCCAGTCAATAGATAATCGTACAAAATCATGTTATCAGGGGGCAGTCTGCAGAGGCTTAGATACAAGGTAATCACAGAGGTAAACAGTGTATTAATATAACCGTGTTGTTTATGCAAAACTGGGGAATAAAGGGATTATCTATCTTTTTAAAAAATAAACATTTTGGAGTTGACTGTCCCTTTAAGTGTAAAGTTTGTTTCCATAAAGTAACGGATGCCACTGTGTTATAAACTAGGTTTCTCTTATCTAAAGTCTTCTGCTGACAACAATTAGGGACAGATAGGAGTTAGTAAAGTGTGCAAACAATGGCTGTTTGTTATATACTAATATTAAAGGAACTTTAACCCCTGTGAGATTACTTCAGCCAGGTTGGAAAACACACTTTTTTTTAATTACAGATAAAGGGACCAAAATATGAGTGTATTACAACATTTTTATGCTAGACATAATTTAGCATTTGATATTATAATTTCAAACTGTTTAATGTCCCTTTTGAAGGGACACTGAAGTCAAAATTAACCTTTCATGATTCAGATAGGGCTTGCAATTTTGAAAAACTTTCCAGTTTATTTTTATTATCAACTTAGCTTTATTCTCTTGGTATTCTTTGTTGATAACTAACTCTAGGTAGGCTCATATACTAATTTCTAAGCCTTTGAAGGCCGCCTCTTATCTCTGTGTGCATTTTGACAATTTTTCACAGCGAGATAGCGTTAATGTGTGCTATATAGAGAATTTTGTGCTCACTTGGTGGAGTTACCTAGGAGCCAGCACTGATTGGCTAAAATGCAAGTCTGTCAAAAGCACTGAAATAAGGGGGCAGTTTGCAGAGGCTTCGATACAAGGTAATCATAGAGGTAATAAGTGTATTAATATAACTGTTAGTTGTGCAAAAACTGGGGAATCCTATAATATAAAAGGCCAAGTGTGGTTGTCTGAAGCTGTCATGCACAGAAGAGACTGCATGAGGACAAACACACCTAGACTTCAACAAACTGACCTATCCGCCGCGAGAACTGTAGTCATGATGGGGTGGGGCCGGCCGGGCATGATAGGGGCGGGTCGGGAGTGACAGGGGTGGGGTCGGGTGTGGCAAGGGCTAGCATGACAGGCGCGGCCATGGCTGTGAGAGAGAGAGCAACAGAGAGGTGGGGAGAGAGAGCAACAGAGAAGGGAGGAGAGAGAAAAAAAAGAGGTGGGAGAGAGAGCAAAAGAGAAGGAAGAGAGAGCAAAGAGAGATGAAACGGGGAAGGAAAGCAAAAGAGAAGGGAGAGAGAACAAAAGAGAAGGGAGACAACAAGAGAGAAGGGAGAGAGAGCAAAAGAGGGGGGAGAGAGCAAAAGAAGGGGGAGAGAGCAAAAGAGGGGGGAGAGCTAAAAAGAGAGGAGGGGAGAGCTAAAAAGAGAGAGGGGAGAGAGAGCTAAAGAGAGAGGGGAGAGAGCAAAAGAGGGGGGGAGAGATAGCAAAAGAGAAGGGGAGAGAGCGAGCAAAAGAGAAGGGGAGAGAGCGAGCAAAAGAGAAGGGGAGAGAGAGAGCAAAAGAGAAGGGGAGAGAGAGAGCAAAAGAGAAGGGGAGAGAGAGAGCAAAAGAGAAGGGGAGAGAGAGAGCAAAAGAGAAGGGGAGAGAGAGAGCAAAAGAGAAGGGGAGAGAGAGAGCAAAAGAGAAGGGGAGAGAGAGAGCAAAAGAGAAGGGGAGAGAGAGAGCAAAAGAGAAGGGGAGAGAGAGAGCAAAAGAGAAGGGGAGAGAGAGCAAAAGAGAAGGGGAGAGAGAGAGCAAAAGAGAAGGGGAGAGAGAGAGCAAAAGAGAAGGGGAGAGAGAGAGCAAAAGAGAAGGGGAGAGAGAGAGCAAAAGAGAAGGGGAGAGAGAGAGCAAAAGAGAGGGAGAGAGAGCAAAGGAGAGGGGGAGAGAGCAAAAGAAGGGGAGGAGAGAGCAAAGGAGAGGAGGAGAGAGAGCGCAAAAGAGAGGGGGGGGGAGAGAGCAAAAGAGAGGGGGGGGGAGAGAGCAAAAGAGAGGGGGGAGAGAGAGAGCAAAAGAGAGGGGGGAGAGAGAGAGCAAGAGAGAGCAAAAGAGGGGGGGAGAGCGCAAAAGAGAGTGGGAGAGAGCAAAAGAGAGAGAGCAAGGGGTGGGACCGCTGTACTGCAAAAAATCGCCCGTGTAAACGGGCTTTAGGACTAGTGGGTAATAAAGGGATTATCTATCTTTTTAAACAATACCAATTCTGGAGTAACATAGTAGATGAGGTTGAAAAAAGTCAGAAGTCTATCGAGTTCAACCTATACAAATATAAAATACTTACAAAAAGCTCCAGTTAAAGGGATACTAATCCCAAATTTTTTTCATGATTCAGATAGAGCATGCAATTTTAAGCAACTTTCTAATTTACTCCTATTATCAATTTTGCTTCGTTCTTTTGCTATCTTTATTTGAAAAAGAAGGCATCTAAGCTAAGGAGCCAGCCAATTTTTGTTCAGAACCCTGGACAGCACTTGTTTATTGGTGCTGTCCAATCAGCAAGAACAACCCAGGTTGTGAACCAAAAATGGTCTGGCTTCTAAACTTACATTCTTCTTTTCAAATAAAGATAGCAAGAGAATGAGGAAAAATTGATAATGGGAGTAAATTAGAAAGTTGCTTAAAATTGCATGCTCTATCTGAATCATGAAAGAAAAAATGTGGGTTCAGTGTCCCTTTAAGCTTAAATAATTCCACTAAAAGGTGACCCATTTAATACAAGCAATCCTATCCATGAATTTTGTTTCTAGACAGAAATGCATCCAAACAATTTTTAAATATATCTACGGTATTAGCATTCACTACCTCCTTTGGTAATGAGTTCCACAATTTTATTGCTCTTACAGTGAAAAAACGCTTCCGTTGCAGGAGATTAAATCTCCTTTCCTCCAACCTTAAATTGTGACCTCTTGTCGCAAACAATTTTCTTGGAATAAACAGAGTTTCTGTCATCTCTGTATATGGGCCTTGAACATATTTATATAAAGTAATCATGTCATCTCTCAAGCACCTTTTTTCTAAAGAAATCACACCCAGTTTGGCTAGCCTCTCCTTATAGCTTAAATTATCCATTCCCCTTATTAGCTTTGTGGCCCTTCTCTGAACCTTTTCTAATTCTGCAGTATCTTATTTTGTGATCGGTCCCTAGAACTGCACTCCATACTCAAGGTGAGGTCTTACCAGGCATTTATATAGTGACAGAATTATTCTTTCTTCCCTTGAATCAATGCTTCTTTTAATACATGCTAGTATCTTATTAGCCTTTGAAGCCGCTGCCCTGAATTGTGCCCCCATGTTTAGCTTGTTATCTATTACTACTCCCAAATCCCTTTCCTCCTCTGTTTGGCTAAGTCTTGTCCCATTTAAATAATACATTGCCTGCTTATTTTTACTTCCAAAATGTAGAACCTTACATTTTCCCGTATTAAATCTAATTTCTCTTGCAAGGTGTATCCAGTCCACGGCTTCATCCTTTACTTGTGGGATATTCTCATTCCCTACAGGAAGTGGCGAAGAGAGCACACAGCAGAGCTGCCCATATAGCTCCCCCCCTAGCTCTGCCCCCCCCAGTCATTCTCTTTGCCGGCTCTGACAGCAGGGCCACTCTGCGGAAGGGTAAAGTGAATGTGTTGTTAGATTTGTAGTTTTATATCTTCAATCAAGAGTTTATTTTTAAATAGTACCGGTTTGTACTATTTACTCTATAGCTGAAATGTGATGAAGAATTCTGCTGAGAGGAAAATGATTTTAGCATGTTGTAACTAAAATCCATTGCTGTTCCCACACAGGACTGAGGAGTACCAGAAAACTTCAGTTGGGGGGAACAGTTTGCAGGCTTAACTGCAATAAGGTATGTTCAGTCATTTTTTTCTAGACAAGACTCAGTTAATGCTAGAAGACTGACAAGAATCCCCATGTGGGGAAGGTAAGCCATGTTCTTAGACTCAGTATAGAAGGAAGGCTTACTTAACAGGGCTCAATAGGCTGGTGGACACTGTTACAGGGCAATCGATTATTTAATTGGAAAAAATACTCGTTATAGACATTTTTTATGCACTTTGGTGTGTTATTATGGGGTTATATTCCACATGGCATATGTTTAGTCACCTATTT
The DNA here is from genome assembly GCF_027579735.1 of Bombina bombina. Taxonomy (NCBI): domain Eukaryota; kingdom Metazoa; phylum Chordata; class Amphibia; order Anura; family Bombinatoridae; genus Bombina; species Bombina bombina. Next base: position 414,642,468 of record NC_069501.1, read on the forward strand.
GGGATTTTGAAGGCCCCACAACTCCGAAGTGGAGGGGGCCTAAATTTCGCGCCTCAGTTGCGCAGTTAATATTGCAGACAGTTCATGCAGCTTCACGTGGAGGGTCCAAAGATTGCTTGAGGACTTCAAAGAAGCTTGTTTTCCACAAAACTAATCCCCAGGGGCAGGTAGGGCTACAGCAGTAAGCTGTGGCAAGGTGCTGTAGTTTATTAACCGGTTGTCAGCTTTAGGTTGCTCCGGTTTGGACATTAAGGGGTTAATTGGGCTGAAAATTGTTGTGCACAGTAACATTTTTTTTCAAATTGTAAATTTTATTTGAATAATGTGTTTCCAAGCCTGCTTGTGAATAATACTAGTCTGTTAAACATGTCTGACACTAAAGAGAGGCCTTGCTCTATGTGTTTAGAAGCCATGGTGGAACCCCCGCTAAAATTGTGTTCCAAGTGCACTAATGTGTCTATACACTTTAAAGATCATATTGTGTCACTTAAAAATGTAGCCCTAGATGATTCTTTGACGGAAGGTAACGAGGATAGTCCACCTTCCTCTCCCCATGTGTCGCCACCAGTTACGCCCGCGCAAGCGATGCCTAGTACCTCTAGTGCATTGGCCCCTATTACATTACAACAATTAGCGACAGTCATGGATAATTCCCTTGCGACATTTCTATCCAAACTGCCAGTTTTTCCTACAAAGCGTGATAGCTCTGTTTTAAGAACAGATTATGAGCAGTAAGAAGCTTTGGGAGGTTTATCTGATGTACCCTCACAACACTCTGAAGTGGCGGTGAGGGATTTGATGTCTGAAGGAGAAATTTCTGACTCAGGAAAGGTTTCTCAGCGGGCAGAATCAGATTCATTAGCGTTTCAATTTAAACTGGAACACCTCCGCGTATTGCTTAAGGAGGTATTAGCCACTCTGGATGATTGTGATCCTATGGTGATCCCAGAGAAATTGTGTAAAATGGACAAGTACCTAGAGGTCCCTGTATACACTGATGCATTTCCGATCCCTAAAAGGGTTGCGGATATTGTTACTAGGGAGTGGGATAGACCAGGTGTCTCTTTTGTTCCCCCCCTATTTTTAAGAAAATGTTCCCCATAACTGACCCCAGACGGGACTCGTGGCAGACGGTCCCTAAGGTAGAGGGGGCTGTTTCTACACTTGCTAATCGCACAACCATACCAATTGAAGACAGTTGTGCTTTTAAAGATCCTATGGATAAAAAGTTAGGTTTACTTAAGAAAATTTTTGTTCAACAAGGTTTCCTTCTCCAACCTATTGCCTGCATTATTCCTGTAACTACTGCAGTGGCTTTCTGGTTTGAGTCGCTCCAGACGGAGACCTCATATGACGAAATTATGGATAGAATTAAGGCTCTAAAGCTGGCTAATTCTTTTATCACAGATGCCGCTTTGCAATTAGCTAAGTTAGCAGCAAAAAAATCAGGTTTCACCATTATGGCGCGCAGAGCGCTTTGGCTCAAGTCATGGTCGGCCGATGTATCGTCAAAATCCAAATTATTAAATATCCCTTTCAAAGGAAAGACCCTTTTCGGGTCAGAATTGAAAGAGATTATTTCAGAAATCACCGGGGGAAAGGGCCATGCTCTCCCTCAGGACAAACCCTTTAGGGCTAAAAACAAAGCTAATTTTCGTTCCTTTCGTAACTTCAGGAGCGGTCCCGCTTCAGCCTCTACAGCTGCAAAGCAAGAGGGTAACGCTTCACAGCCCAAGGCAAACTGGAAGCCTTACCAGGGCTGGAACAAGGGTAAATAGGCCAAAAAGCCTGCAGTTGCTACAAGACAGCATGAAGGGGTAGCCCCCGATCCGGGACCGGATCTGGTATGGGGCAGACTCTCTCTCTTCAATCAGGCTTGGGCAAGAGATGTTCACTATCCCTGGGCAGTAGAGATTGTTACCAAGGGATATCTTCTAGAATTCAAGGACACCCCTCCAAGGGGAAGGTTTCACATTTCTTGTCTGTCTTCAGACCAGACAAAGAAAGAGGCGTTCTTACGCTGTGTAGAAGATCTACTCACGATGGGAGTGATATGTTCAGTTCCAATTGCAGAACAAGGAACGGGCTTTTACTCAAACCTGTTTGTGGTTCCCAAAAAAGAAGGAACTTTCAGACCAATCCTGGATCTAAAAATTCTAAACAAATTCCTCAGAGTTCCATCATTCAAGATGGAGACCATTCGAACGATCTTACCAATGATCCAGGAAGGTCAATATATGACTACCGTGGATTTAAAGGATGCGTACCTACATATCCCTATCCACAAAGATCATCACCAGTTTCTCAGGTTCGCTTTTCTGGACAAGCATTACCAGTTCGTGGCTCTTCCCTTCGGTTTGGCCACTGCTCCCAGAATTTTCACAAAGGTGCTAGGTTCCCTTCTGGCGGTGCTAAGACCGCGGGGCATAGCAGTAGCGCCTTATCTAGACGACATCCTAATTCAGGCGTCGTCTTTTCCCAGAGCCAAGGCTCACACAGAGATTGTACTGGCCTTTCTAAGGTCTCACGGGTGGAAGGTGAACATCGAAAAGAGTTCTCTGTCCCCGTTCTCAAGGGTTCCCTTCCTGGGAACACGAATAGATTCGGTAGAAATGGAAACAATTTCTGACGGAGGTCAGAAAGTTAAAGCTTTTAGCTACTTGCCAAGTACTTCATTCCACTCCTCAGCCATCTATAGCTCAGTGCATGGAGGCAATCGGATTAATGGTAGCGGCAATGGACATAGTCCCTTTTGCTCGAATACATCTCAGACCACTGCAACTGTGCATGCTCAAACAGTGGAATGGGGATTACGCATACTTGTCTCCTCAGATACAATTGGACCAGAGGACCAGAGACTCTCTTCTCTGGTGGTTGTCTCAGGATCATCTGTCTCAGGGAACATGTTTCCGCAGACCAGAATGGATCATTGTAACGACCGATGCCAGTCTGTTAGGCTGGGGTGCAGTCTGGGACTCCCTGAAAGCTCAGGGCCTATGGTCTCGGGAAGAATCTCTTCTCCCGATAAACATTTTGGAACTGAGAGCGATATTCAATGCGCTTCAGGCATGGCCTCAACTAGCTGTGGCCAAATTCATCAGATTTCAGTCGGACAACATCACGACTGTAGCTTACATCAATCATCAGGGGGAAACGAAGAGTTCCTTAGCGATGAAGGAAGTCTCCAAAATAATCAGGTGGGCGGAGGATCACTCCTGCCATCTCTCAGCAATTCACATCCCAGGAGTGGACAACTGGGAAGCGGATTTTCTAAGTAGTCAGACTTTTCACCCGGGGGAGTGGGAACTCCACCCAGAGGTTTTTGCTCAGCTCACTCAGCTATGGGGCACTCCAGAATTGGATCTGATGGCGTCCCGTCAGAACACCAAACTTCCTCTCTACGGATCCAGGTCCAGGGACCCCAAGGCGGTATTGATAGATGCTCTAGCAGCGCCTTGGTCCTTCAATCTGGCTTATGTCTTTCCAACGTTTCCTCTTCTCCCTCGTCTGGTCGCCAGAATCAAGCAGGAGAAGGCTTCGGTGATTCTGATAGCGCCTGCGTGGCCACGCAGGACTTGGTATGCAGACCTAGTGGACATGTCATCTGTTCCACCATGGACACTGCCATTGAGGCAGGATCTTCTAATACAGGGTCCATTCAAGCATCCAAATCTAGTTTCTCTGCGTCTGACTGCTTGGAGATTGAACGCTTAATTCTATCAAAGCGTGGTTTCTCTGAGTCAGTTATAGATACTCTGATTCAGGCTAGAAAGCCTGTCACTAGGAAAATCTACCATAAGATATGGCGACAATATGTTTGTTGGTGTGAATCCAAGGGTTACTCATGGAGTAAGATTAGGATTCCCAGAATATTGTCTTTTCTCCAAGAAGGATTGGAGAAAGGATTGTCAGCTAGTTCCTTAAAGGGACAGATATCTGCTCTGTCTATTCTCTTACACAAGCGTCTGGCAGAGGTACCAGACGTTCAAGCGTTTGCTCAGGCTCTAGTCAGAATCAAGCCTGTTTATAAACCTGTGGCTCCGCCATGGAGTCTTAATCTTGTTCTTTCAGTTCTTCAAGGGGTTCCGTTTGAACCTTTACATTCCATAGATATTAAGTTATTATCTTGGAAAGTTTTGTTTTTGGTAGCTATATCTTCTGCTCGAAGAGTGTCAGAATTGTCTGCTTTACAGTGTGATTCACCTTACCTGGTGTTTCACGCAGATAAGGTTGTTTTGCGTACCAAACCTGGTTTTCTTCCTAAGGTTGTTTCTAACAAGAATATTAACCAGGAAATAATAGTTCCTTCTCTGTGTCCGAACCCATCTTCAAAGAAAGAACGCCTGCTACACAATCTTGATGTGGTTCGTGCTTTAAAATTCTATTTACAAGCAACTAAAGACTTCAGACAAACATCATCCTTGTGTAGTGTAATTCTAGACTTTACAACTTTGAAACTTTTTAGGCTTGATTACAAAATCTGCCAACATATCCATATCATTCTATGGGCTCTAAACTACTCCAACTTGATGTTTCCTTATGTGTTTAAGTCCCTTACCAAATCGTTTGATGATTGAGACATTTAAAAACTGAAGAACTACACAACTTTGCAAAGAATTATAAAAAATCTTTTTTCTCCAACATAGGTGTGTCCGGTCCACGGCGTCATCCTTACTTGTGGGATATTCTCCTCCCCAACAGGAAATGGCAAAGAGCCCAGCAAAGCTGGTCACATGATCCCTCCTAGGCTCCGCCTTCCCCAGTCATTCTCTTTGCCGTTGTACAGGCAACATCTCCACGGAGATGGCTTAGAGTTTTTTAGTGTTTAACTGTAGTTTTTATTATTCAATCAAGAGTTTGTTATTTTAAAATAGTGCTGGTATGTACTATTTACTCTGAAACAGAAAAGAGATGAAGATTTCTGTTTGTAAGAGGAAAATGATTTTAGCAACCGTTACTAAAATCGATGGCTGTTCCACACAGGACTGTTGAGAGGAATTAACTTCAGTTGGGGGAACAGTGAGCAGACTTTTGCTGCTTGAGGTATGACACATTCTAACAAGACGATGTAATGCTGGAAGCTGTCATTTTCCCTATGGGATCCGGTAAGCCATTTTTATTACAGAGTAAATAAGGGCTTCACAAGGGCTTGTTAAGACTGTAGACATTTTCTGGGCTAAATCGATTCATATATAACATATTTAGCCTTGAGGAATCATTTAATATGGGTATTTTTGTAAAATAATATCGGCAGGCACTGTTTTAGACACCTTATTCTCTAGGGGCTTTCCCTAATCATAGGCAGAGCCTCATTTTCGCGCCGGTATTGCGCACTTGTTTTTGAGAAGCATGACATGCAGTCGCATGTGTGAGGAGCTCTGATACATAAAGACTTTCTGAAGGCGTCATTTGGTATCGTATTCCCCTTTGGGCTTGGTTGGGTCTCAGCAAAGCAGATACCAGGGACTGTAAAGGGGTTAAAGATAAAAACGGCTCCGGTTCCGTTATTTTAAGGGTTAAAGCTTCCAAATTTGGTGTGCAATACTTTTAAGGCTTTAAGACACTGTGGTGAAATTTTGGTGAATTTTGAACAATTCCTTCATACTTTTTCGCAATTGCAGTAATAAAGTGTGTTCAGTTTAAAATTTAAAGTGACAGTAACGGTTTTATTTTAAAACTTTTTTTGTACTTTGTTATCAAGTTTATGCCTGTTTAACATGTCTGAACTACCAGATAGACTGTGTTCTGAATGTGGGGAAGCCAAGGTTCCTTCTCATTTAAATAGATGTGATTTATGTGACACTGAAAATGATGCCCAAGATGATTCCTCAAGTGAGGGGAGTAAGCATGGTACTGCATCATTCCCTCCTTCGTCTACACCAGTCTTGCCCACTCAGGAGGCCCCTAGTACATCTAGCGCGCCAATACTCCTTACTATGCAACAATTAACGGCTGTAATGGATAATTCTATCAAAAACATTTTAGCCAAAATGCCCACTTATCAGCGTAAGCGCGACTGCTCTGTTTTAGATACTGAAGAGCATGAGGACGCTGAGGATAATGGTTCTGATATGCCCCTACACCAGTCTGAGGGGGCCAGGGAGGTTTTGTCTGAGGGAGAAATTTCAGATTCAGGGAAAATTTCTCAACAAGCTGAACCCGATGTGATTACATTTAAATTTAAGTTGGAACATCTCCGCGCTCTGCTTAAGGAGGTGTTATCCACTCTGGATGATTGTGAGAATTTGATCATCCCAGAGAAACTATGTAAAATGGACAAGTTCCTAGAGGTCCCGGGGCCCCCAGAAGCTTTTCCTATACCCAAGCGGGTGGCGGACATTGTAAATAAAGAATGGGAAAGGCCCGGTATACCTTTCGTCCCTCCCCCCATATTTAAAAAATTGTTTCCCATGGTCGACCCCAGAAAGGACTTATGGCAGACAGTCCCCAAGGTCGAGGGGGCGGTTTCTACTTTAAACAAACGCACCACTATACCCATAGAAGATATTTGTGCTTTCAAAGATCCTATGGATAAAAAATTAGATGTTTGTTCAGCAAGGTTACCTTCTACAACCAATTTCATGCATTGTCCCTGTCACTACAGCCGCGTGTTTCTGGTTCGATGAGCTAGAAAAGGCGATCGATAGTGATTCTCCTCCTTATGAGGAGATTATGGACAGAATCCGTGCTCTCAAATTGGCTAATTCTTTCACCCTAGACGCCACTTTGCAATTGGCTAGGTTAGCGGCGAAAAATTCTGGGTTTGCTATTGTGGCGCGCAGAGCGCTTTGGTTGAAATCTTGGTCAGCGGATGCGTCTTCCAAGAACAAATTGCTTAACATTCCTTTCAAGGGGAAAACGCTGTTTGGCCCTGACTTGAAAGAGATTATCTCTGATATCACTGGGGGTAAGGGCCACGCCCTTCCTCAGGATAGGTCTTTCAAGGCCAAAAATAAACCTAATTTTCGTCCCTTTCGTAGAAACGGACCAGCCCCAAGTGCTACGTCCTCTAAGCAAGAGGGTAATACTTCTCAAGCCAAGCCAGCCTGGAGACCAATGCAAGGCTGGAACAAGGGAAAGCAGGCCAAGAAGCCTGCCACTGCTACCAAGACAGCATGAAATGTTGGCCCCCGATCCGGGACCGGATCTGGTGGGGGGCAGACTCTCTCTCTTCGCTCAGGCTTGGGCAAGAGATGTTCTGGATCCTTGGGCACTAGAAATAGTCTCCCAAGGTTATCTTCTGGAATTCAAGGGGCCTCCCCCAAGGGGGAGGTTCCACAGGTCTCAATTGTCTTCAGACCACATGAAAAGACAGGCATTCTTACATTGTGTAGAAGACCTGTTAAAAATGGGAGTGATTCATCCTGTTCCTTTAGGAGAACAAGGGATGGGGTTCTACTCCAATCTGTTCGTAGTTCCCAAAAAAGAGGGAACATTCAGACCAATCTTAGATCTCAAGATCCTAAACAAGTTTCTCAAGGTTCCATCGTTCAAAATGGAAACCATTCGAACAATTCTTCCTTCCATCCAGGAAGGTCAATTCATGACCACGGTGGATTTAAAGGATGCGTATCTACATATTCCTATCCACAAGGAACATCATCGGTTCCTAAGGTTCGCATTCCTGGACAAGCATTACCAGTTTGTGGCACTTCCGTTCGGATTAGCCACTGCTCCAAGGATTTTCACAAAGGTACTAGGGTCCCTTCTAGCGGTACTAAGACCAAGGGGCATTGCAGTAGTACCTTACTTGGACGACATTCTGATTCAAGCGTCGTCCCTTCCTCAAGCAAAGGCTCACACGGACATTGTCCTGGCCTTTCTCAGATCTCACGGGTGGAAAGTGAACGTAGAAAAAAGTTCTCTATCTCCGTCAACAAGGGTTCCATTCTTGGGAACAATAATAGACTCCTTAGAAATGAGGATTTTTCTGACAGAGGCCAGAAAATCAAAACTTCTAAACTCTTGTCAAATACTTCATTCTGTTCCTCTTCCTTCCATAGCGCAGTGCATGGAAGTAATAGGTTTGATGGTAGCGGCAATGGACATAGTTCCTTTTGCGCGAATTCATCTAAGACCATTACAACTGTGCATGCTCAGTCAGTGGAATGGGGACTATACAGACTTGTCTCCGAAGATACAAGTAGATCAGAGGACCAGAGATTCACTCCGTTGGTGGCTGTCCCTGGACAACCTGTCACAGGGGATGAGCTTCCGCAGACCAGAGTGGGTCATTGTCACGACCGACGCCAGTCTGGTGGGCTGGGGCGCGGTCTGGGGACCCCTGAAAGCTCAGGGTCTTTGGTCTCGGGAAGAATCTCTTCTCCCGATAAATATTCTGGAACTGAGAGCGATATTCAATGCTCTCAAGGCTTGGCCTCAGCTAGCAAAGGCCAAGTTCATACGGTTTCAATCAGACAACATGACGACTGTTGCGTACATCAACCATCAGGGGGGAACAAGGAGTTCCCTGGCGATGGAAGAAGTGACCAAAATCATTCAATGGGCGGAGACTCACTCCTGCCACTTGTCTGCAATCCACATCCCAGGAGTGGAAAATTGGGAAGCGGATTTTCTGAGTCGTCAGACATTTCATCCGGGGGAGTGGGAACTCCATCCGGAAATCTTTGCCCAAATTACTCAATTGTGGGGCATTCCAGACATGGATCTGATGGCCTCTCGTCAGAACTTCAAGGTTCCTTGCTACGGGTCCAGATCCAGGGATCCCAAAGCGACTCTAGTAGATGCACTAGTAGCACCTTGGACCTTCAAACTAGCTTATGTATTCCCGCCGTTTCCTCTCATCCCCAGGCTGGTAGCCAGGATCAATCAGGAGAGGGCATCGGTGATCTTGATAGCTCCTGCGTGGCCACGCAGGACTTGGTATGCAGACCTGGTGAATATGTCATCGGCTCCACCATGGAAGCTACCTTTGAGACGAGACCTTCTTGTTCAAGGTCCGTTCGAACATCCGAATCTGGTCTCACTCCAACTGACTGCTTGGAGATTGAACGCTTGATCTTATCAAAGCGAGGGTTCTCAGATTCTGTCATTGATACTCTTGTTCAGGCCAGAAAGCCTGTAACTAGAAAAATTTACCACAAAATATGGAAAAAATATATCTGTTGGTGTGAATCTAAAGGATTCCCTTGGGACAAGGTAAAAATTCCTAAGATTCTATCCTTTCTTCAAGAAGGTTTGGAGAAAGGATTATCTGCAAGTTCCTTGAAGGGACAGATTTCTGCCTTGTCTGTGTTACTTCACAAAAAGCTGGCAGCTGTGCCAGATGTTCAAGCCTTTGTTCAGGCTCTGGTTAGAATCAAGCCTGTTTACAATCCTTTGACTCCTCCTTGGAGTCTCAATTTAGTTCTTTCAGTTCTTCAGGGGGTTCCGTTTGAACCCCTACATTCCGTTGATATTAAGTTATTATCTTGGAAAGTTTTGTTTTTGGTTGCAATTTCTTCTGCTAGAAGAGTTTCAGAATTATCTGCTCTGCAGTGTTCTCCTCCTTATCTGGTGTTCCATGCAGATAAGGTGGTTTTACGTACTAAACCTGGTTTTCTTCCGAAAGTTGTTTCTAACAAAAACATTAACCAGGAGATAGTCGTGCCTTCTTTGTGTCCGAATCCAGTTTCAAAGAAGGAACGTTTGTTGCACAATTTGGATGTTGTTCGTGCTCTAAAATTCTATTTAGCTGCTACAAAGGATTTTAGACAAACATCTTCCTTGTTTGTTGTTTATTCTGGTAAAAGGAGAGGTCAAAAAGCAACTTCTACCTCTCTCTCTTTTTGGATTAAAAGCATCATCAGATTGGCTTATGAGACTGCCGGACGGCAGCCTCCTGAAAGAATCACAGCTCATTCCACTAGGGCTGTGGCTTCCACATGGGCCTTCAAGAACGAGGCTTCTGTTGATCAGATATGTAAGGCAGCGACTTGGTCTTCACTGCACACTTTTACTAAATTTTACAAGTTTGATACTTTTGCTTCTTCTGAGGCTATTTTTGGGAGAAAGGTTTTGCAAGCCGTGGTGCCTTCCATCTAGGTGACCTGATTTGCTCCCTCCCTTCATCCGTGTCCTAAAGCTTTGGTATTGGTTCCCACAAGTAAGGATGACGCCGTGGACCGGACACACCTATGTTGGAGAAAACAGAATTTATGTTTACCTGATAAATTACTTTCTCCAACGGTGTGTCCGGTCCACGGCCCGCCCTGGTTTTTTAATCAGGTCTGATAATTTATTTTCTTTAACTACAGTCACCACGGTATCATATGGTTTCTCCTATGCAAATATTCCTCCTTTACGTCGGTCGAATGACTGGGGAAGGCGGAGCCTAGGAGGGATCATGTGACCAGCTTTGCTGGGCTCTTTGCCATTTCCTGTTGGGGAGGAGAATATCCCACAAGTAAGGATGACGCCGTGGACCGGACACACCGTTGGAGAAAGTAATTTATCAGGTAAACATAAATTCTGTTTTCTCAAAAAATTCTTTTCTTTTCTCTTTACTAAAGATTGTTGCCAAAAAATATATAATTAAATATACTTTAACTTCAAGCCAAACTTAGGTGAAGCCCCCGGACACACAGACCCAAAAACTTTTACTCCCAAAAATTGATTATATCAAATTCTGAATTTAATCCTGTGGGGATTCTAGTCCTGAGTCTGTGTATCCAGAAGGCCTCTCTTTTGGCAAGAAGCGTATCCCTGTATCCACCCCTTGCCTTACAAGTTACTTGTTCGATGATGGTCCACCTCAGTGTTTCTGCATTTTTATTATGTTTCATTTTGGAGGTAGTGGTTTCCCTCAAACATGAAAAAAATAAGCAATTGCATAATGTTTATATTACTTATTAGTATTTATTAAACATTCAGGAATAATGTTTTATAATGGTTAAATATATATAAGAGGTGTGTTCTGAGAAAACGCCCAGGATAATTCTTTTATCCAATCACAATTTAGCACAATGTATTTAAAGGTGGATTGGGATTATGAGCATTATGCTACGACTACGGCCAGTTAGGCTGAAACGCGTCAGCGATAAGCTCTTTGGGTGATTTCTACACACACCACAATGTCCTTTGTTGAAAGGAAGTGTCTATTTCTAGATTGGATATAGCCAAAAAAAGCAGGTCTCAATTTCTTAAGTCAGAGAAGCCTGAGAAACAGGATGTATTTGAAGGTGTTACCTTTATCACTAGATATAGTAACCAGTACCACCAGGTCTGTAACATCATACGGAAGCATTTCCGTATGCTATCAGCTGATGATGATCTTAGTGATATTGTCTCTAAGGGATGTGGGTATGCTTTCAGAAAAGGAAAAACATTGGCTAACATTTTAGCTCCTACACAAATAAGCACCACAAAACCTGATCAATCATCATGGTTAAGATTTAAAGGAGTCTTTAAATGTAGCTACACGTCATGTATAGCCTGTGGATACCTACAGTGTGGGGAAGGTTTTTTAAGTTCAGTAACAGGTGAACAATTCAGGCACTATTCATGCCTGAATTGTCGAGCCACTTATGTGGTTTACCTGCTGACCTGTGTACAATGTGGAGTTCAATACATAGGACTCACATCTAGAGAAACACGGGACAGAATACTTGAACATGTAAACAATATCAAAGCAGGAAAATTGACAACGCCATTAGTGCAGCATTTTAAAATGAAACATAATAAAAATGCAGAAACACTGAGGTGGACCATCATCGAACAAGTAACTTGTAAGGCAAGGGGTGGAGACAGGGATAAGCTTCTTGCCAAAAGAGAGGCCTTCTGGATACACAGACTCAGGACTAGAATCCCCACAGGATTAAATTCAGAATTTGATATAATCAATTTTTGGGAGTAAAAGTTTTTGGGGCTGTGTGTCCGGGGGCTTCACCTAAGTTTGGCTTGAAGTTAAAGTATATTTAATTATATATTTTTTGGCAACAATCTTTAGTAAAGAGAAAAGAAAAGAATTTTTTTGAGAAAAAAGATTTTTTATAATTCTTTGCAAGTTGTGTAGTTCTTCAGTTTTTAAATGTCTCAATCATCAAACGATTTGGTAAGGGACTTAAACACATAAGGAAACATCAAGTTGGAGTAGTTTAGAGCCCATAGAATGATATGGATATGTTGGCAGATTTTGTAATCAAGCCTAAAAAGTTTCAAAGTTGTAAAGTCTAGAATTACACTACACAAGCTTTAAGCCTATTTTAAGTCCTTACTAACAGCTCATCTGAAAATAAGCAATTGCATAATGTTTATATTACTTATTAGTATTTATTAAACATTCAGGAATAATGTTTTATAATGGTTAAATATATATAAGAGGTGTGTTCTGAGAAAACGCCCAGGATAATTCTTTTATCCAATCACAATTTAGCACAATGTATTTAAAGGTGGATTGGGATTATGAGCATTATGCTACGACTACGGCCAGTTAGGCTGAAACGCGTCAGCGATAAGCTCTTTGGGTGATTTCTACACACACCACAATGTCCTTTGTTGTGTAACAAAGCTTCTTGAGGGGAGTTTCTGTGACCTGCAATAAAAGTTTTTAACAAGTACCCTGGTGCAGCTCATCACTTTGTGTCCTGGAGTTAACTGAAATGGAGCGTGCACATTGGTAGCTTGTGTCCGCTATCTATCTAGCCAGCACCCATCGGACGGATCTGACAGCTGATTGAACAGCTGAGGAAAAGGAAGCCGAATGTGGAGATTCCGGTGACGTCAGACGCCAAGCTACCGCGAGTGGAGAGGGACCCAGGAGGAGAGTGGAGGATAAGCCGGAGGCAGAAAGAGGGGCTCTGATTGATACCATCCCATTGCCTCGAGAGTACGAGTAAGCTCTCTGTGGACGGGCCAGTCTCTGCAAGCAGCGGTAAGCGGCAACAACCCGGGAACATTCTCCAGCAGGGGTGAGTCTATTTACAAGACATCTCTACCTTGGTGTGAATACAAAATTGGGATTGCCTATTATATCAAGTAAAAAGACTTGGCAGTTATAACAGGTGCTCACACAACCTATGACTATTAAACATCATCCTTGTTTGTCATTTATTCTGGTAAGAGGAGAGGTCAGAAAGCGACTGCTACCTCTCTTTCCTTCTGGCTGAAAAGCACCATCAGGTTGGCTTACGAGACTGCTGGCCAGCAGCCTCCTGAAAGAATTACTGCTCATTCTACCAGAGCTGTGGCTTCCACATGGGCTTTCAAGAATGAGGCTTCTGTTGAACAGATTTGTAAGGCAGCGACTTGGTCTTCACTGCATACTTTTGCCAAATTTTACAAATTCGATACTTTTGCTTCTTCGGAGGCTATTTTTGGGAGAAAGGTTTTGCAAGCAGTGGTGCCTTCCGTTTAGGTTACCTGTCTTGTTCCCTCCCTTCATCCGTGTCCTAAAGCTTTGGTATTGGTATCCCACAAGTAAAGGATGAAACCGTGGACTGGATACACCTTGCAAGAGAAAACAGAATTTATGCTTACTTGATAAATTACTTTCTCTTGCGGTGTATCCAGTCCACGGCCCGCCCTGGCAATTAAGTCAGGTAAATAATTTTTTTGTATAAACTACAGTCACCACGGCACCCTATGGTTTCTCCTTTTTCTCCTAACCTTCGGTGGAATGACTGGGGGGCGGAGCTAGGGGGAGCTATATGGGCAGCTCTGCTGTGTGCTCTCTTTGCCACTTCCTGTAGGGATTGAGAATATCCCACAAGTAAAGGATGAAGCCGTGGACTGGATACACCGTAAGAGAAAGTAATTTATCAGGTAAGCATAAATTCTGTTTTTTCATTTACCTGCCCATACTTCTAATTTTTGCAGATCCCTTTGTAATGAAAGTTCATCCTGCTCTGACCTAATGACCTTACTTAATTTAGTATCATCTGCAAAAATAGAGATGTCGCTATTTAATCCTTGCTCCAAGTCATTTATAAAAATATTAAAAAGAACAGGGCCCAGTACTGATCCATGGGGGGGACTCCACTGATTACCTTTGTCCAATCTTAATATGATCCATTCACTACTACTCGTTGCTCCCTATCTTTTATCCAGTTATTTATCCATGAGCTAATATTTTCAGCTATTCAGTCCTTAATTGTGTGCAGTAATCTCTCATGTGGCACTTTATCAAACGCCTTTGCAAAATCTAAGTATATCACATCAACTTATTCCCCTTTATATATATTTTTACTTCCTCTTAGAATCTAATTAGATTAGTTTGACATGATCTATTTCCATCTTAATGGGAGGAGAGTCCACTGCTTCATTCATTACTTGTGGGAAATAAGAACCTGGCCACCAGGAGGAGGCAAAGACACCCCAGCCAAAGGCTTAAATACCTCCCCCACTCCCCTCATCCCCCTGTCATTCTTTGCCTTTCGTCACAGGAGGTTGGCAGAGAAGTGTCGGAAGATTCGGAGTAGTTTCTTATGGAGGGTAGTACTCTTCGAAATGGGACTGGAGTTTTAAGTAATCCTGTCAGCCTCTCAGTGAGAGCATGGTTAAAAGTTAGAGTCCGGAGATTCAGGGAGTGTCTTCTCTGCGAGACCATCCAGACTCATGTTAACAGTTGCTGGGCAATCAGCGTTGAAGAGTTTCGCTGCCTGCCTTTGTTCACTCAAGTCCATGTCAGAAGCGATGCTATTAACCTTTCACACTTGAAGGGCCGTGTTCCTGTTTCACAGCATAGATTCTGGTAAGATCGTTTCATTTATACACATATGATAACGCAAGAAGACAGGGTCACAGTGTCTCTCCTTTTATCTGTATAGAATCAAGAGTTAATATCCTTGGAAAGGGGATTATTGAACAGGGGGGATTTATGCATAATATCTTTATTGTGTTAATGCTACGTCATGTGTGAGATGAGGCTCTAGCAATGTGTGAACAGTCAGGTGTAGATCGGCGCGGTCCTTTTGGCGCATTTTCTCTATAGTGTAGGGGCGGTCCTGCATGGCACTCCATGTGACCGGGTGTGGCCTCTTCATCTTCCTCTTTCCTGATCGGCATTTGTGGGAGACGTAACGGTTTCTCCGTGGCCTGGGTCACAGGAGGGGGGGATGCCCCCGCCATTGGTGTATAAAGGTGCCATTTAGTCTATCCGCATTAAAGGTGCAAGCTATGGAGGACTCTGATATGTTAGAGGATACTCCCTCTTTAATTAAATCTAATACCTGTGTTTATTGTGAGGAGGTTCAGGTTGATCCGTCTGCTTAACTGTGTTCCATATGCTTTGATAAGATTGCAATATCTAAAAAGAATAAGATAATTAGTACTACTGAGCCGTCAACTTCTGAGGGTTCTCCGTCCCGCGAGGTACGTTCCCAACATTCATCTCCAATTACACATGTAGCTCCCCAAGGCCCTACTAATCCTCCCGTGGGAGGAGCCTCGTGACCGCCAGATTTCGCTGCCCAGTTGCAAGAGGCGGTTTCTGCTGCCTTCCATGCCCTACCACGCCCTGCACAGCGCAGGCAAAGGGAAAGACGGAGCCTCCCGTCCCAGGTGTCATCTACTCCATTTGATGTCTCTGAGAAATTATCCAATGAGGAGGACGGAATTGTCAGAGGGTGCTCTCTCTGGGACGAAATCGGCGTCTTCTAGACCTCCGGTTACAGAGGAGCCAGACTTCAAGTTTAAGATGGAGCATTTGCGCTTTTTACTGAAAGAAGTGCTTGCTACGTTGGAGGTTCCAGAACCGAAACTTCCGGAGGAACCTTTGATCCCTAGGCTAGATAGGGTTTATGTGGGCAGGGTGGTGCCTCAGACCTTCCCAGTTCCCGTGAAGATGGCTACGATTTTTAAGAATAAGTGGGAGAAACAGGGCTCGTCCTTTTCTCCCTCTACCTCTTTTAAAAAGCTGTTCCACGTTCCAGACTCTCAGCCTGAGCTATGGTTGGCCATTCCTAAGGTGGATGGAGCTATCTCCACGCTCGCTAAGCGTATGACTATTCCCCTTGAGGATAGTTCGTCGGTCAAAGAGCCCATGGATAAAAAGAATCCATGTTGAGAAAGATGTCCCAACTCACGGGGTTTGTTTTTTAACTGGCAGCGGCGATTGGAACAAGTCTAAGCAGAGCAAGAAGCCTGCCAAAACAAAATTGTCATGAAGGGGCGGTCCCTGGTCTCCGGACCAAGTAGGGGGCAGATTATCTCTCTTCTCAGAAGCCTCGTTACAGGACGTTAAGGACCCTTGGGTTCTGGAGGTTGTTGCCCAGGGTTACAGGATAGGGTTCAAATCCCATCCGCCCAGGGGCAGATTCCTCCTGTCAAACCTGTCTTCAAGACCAGAAAAGAGAGAGGTTTTTCTAGAGTGAGAGATCTCTCCTCTCTCGGCATTGTCATACCAGTACCCCAAGCAGAAAGGGGTCTAGGGTACTATTCAAATCTTTTTGTGGTTCCAAAGAAGGAGGGCACATTCCGCCCGATTCTGGACCTAAAGTGTTTAAACAAGTTTCTGAGTGTTCTATCATTCAAAATGGAAACAATCAGATCTATTCTGCTCCAAGAGGGACAGTTCATGACAACTATAGACTTGAAGGACGCTTACCTTCATGTGTCAATTCACAGGGACCACTTCAAGTTCCTAAGATTTGCGTTTCTGGACCAACACTTCCAGTTTGTGGCCCTCCCATTTGGTCTGGCGACGGCCTCAAAAGTCTTCACAAAGGTTCTGATGGCGCTACTTGCAGGAGCCAGAGGCATTGCTGTGGCGCCCTATCTGGACGACATCCTAGTCCAGGCGCCGTCGCTCAGTCTCGTAGAGGATCATTCGAGGGCTCTTCTTATTTTGCTCCAATCTCACGGTTGGAAAATCAACTCAGGAAAGAGTTCCCTGGTTCCCAGCAACAGAGTGGAGTTCCTGGGCACGATAATAGACTCTATGTCCATGAAAATATTTCTCACAGACTATCAACGCTCTCCTTCTGATAAATATTCTGTAACTCAGAGCAATCTAAAATGCTCTGAAGTCATGGCCTCCTCTTGGGGTCGTTCAGCTTCATCAGATTCCAGACCAACAACATTAGCTCAGTGGCTTACATCAACCATCAGGGAGGTACGAGGAGCTCCCTAGCCATGAGAGAGGTGTCTCGGATCTTGGAGTGAGCGGAGTCCCACAGCTGCTCGCTCTCAGCGATTTACATTCTAGGTGTGGACAAATGGGAAGCAGATTTTCTCAGCAGGCAATCCTTCCATTCGGGGGAATGGTCTCTCCACCCCGAAGTGTTTGCGGAGATTTGTCTCTGGTGGGGATCGCCGGAGATATTTCTCATGGCGTCCAGACTTAACTGCAAGCTACCCCTTTTGATCCTCCATGAAGCTTAAACTTGGTCCTTAAGGTATTGCAGAGCGTTCCGTTTGAGCCTATGCATTCTATTGACATTAAGATTCTGTCCTGGAAGGTTCTCTTTCTGTTGGCCATTGCATCGGCACACAGAGTATCTGAGCTGGCTGCCTTACAATTAGAGCCTCCTTATCTGGTCTTTCATGCGGATAAGGCTGTTCTTCGCACCAGTTTGGATTTTCTTCTGGCTATTGCATCGGCTCGCAGAGTCTCTGAGTTAGCGGCCTTGCAGTCTGAGCCCCCTTACCTGGTTTTTCCTAGTTTTTCACGCTGATAAGGCTGTGTTTTGTACTGGGTTGGGATTTCTTCCCAAGGTGGTAACATCAATCAGTAGATAGTAGTTCCTTCCTTGTGTCCTAACCCTTCTTCATCTAAGGAAAGGTTACTGCATAACTTGGATGTGGTTCGAGCCTTGAAGTTTTATCTTCAGGCCACGAAAGATTTCAGACAGACTTTGTCCTTATTTGTGGTGTATTCAGGGAAGCGTAGGGGGCTGAGGGCCTCTTCCACTTCTCTGTCTTTATGGTTGAGGAGCATTATCTGTTTGGCCTATGAGACAGCAGGACATAAGCCTCCTCAGAGGATTACGGCTCACTCAACTAGAGCTGTGACCTCTTCTTGGGCCTTTAAGAACGAGGCCTCTGTGGAGCAGATTTGTAAGGTGGCTACTTGGTCCTCCTTACACACTTTTACAAAGTTTTACAAATTCAATGTTTTTGCTTCGGCGTTAGCTGTTTTTGGGAGAAAGTTTCTGCAGGCTGTGGTGCCCTCAGTATAGGGTCCGCCATCTTTTACCCTCTCATTTTTGTTCATTCAGTGTCTTCTAGAGCTTGGGTATTTGTTCTTAAAAGTAATGAATGAAGCAGTGGACTCTCCTCCCATTAAGATGGAAAACATAAATTATGCTTACCTGATAATTTCATTTCCATCTGTAGGAGGAGAGTCCAGTGCCCCCGCCCATTTGCTCCGGTGGGCGGACCTAAATTTAATATTCTTCTGGCACCATTTATACCCTGATATTTCTCCTACTGTTCCTTGTTCCCTTGGCAGAATGACTGGGGGAAGTGGGGGGGAGGTATTTAAGCTTTTGGCTGGGGTGTCTTTGCCTCCTCCTAGTGGCCAGGTTCATATTTCACACAAGTAATGAATGAAGCAGTGGACTCTCCTCCCACAGATGGAAATTAAATTACCAGGTAAGCATAATTTGTTTTCTCATAAAACTATGCTGATTTGAACTCATAATCTTGTTTACACGAATGGATCATCCGTGCTTTTTGAAGAGTGGCACCACATCAGCTTTATGCTAATCCTGGGGGATCATACCGGAGGATAATGAGTCTGGAAAAATTAAGAGTAGAGGTTTGTCTATAACAGTGCTAAGTTCCCTTAACACCCTTGGGTGATTCCATCTGGGCCTGGAGTTTTATTTACCTTAATATTATCCAGTTTTTTCCTGATGTCCTCTATACATAACCCAGTAAATGGTTTTACTAGTTTAGTACCTCAGCCTTCTCCCTGTCACTATTAATCATGCTACCCTCCACACATTTTAATGTACCTATATTGTCCTTCTTAGATTTTTTGCTAATTATGTACTTAAAGGACCTTTTAGGGTTAGACTTAGAACCCTTTGCAATTAATTTTTCATTTTCAATTTTGGCTAATTTGATTGCTTTTTTGCATGCATTGTTACATTCCTTATAAATATGGTATGTTGAGTCTTTACTATTTTCTTTGAATAATTTAAATGCCCCACGTTTTTTCCTAATTTCTCTTAACACATTTTTATTTTGCCACATTGGCTTGGATTTTTTATTTTTATATTTGTTGATATGTATTTAGTTTTAAATGTTATCCATTTATCCTTTGTATTTTTATTAGATAATACTTTGTCCCAATTTATGTTATGTTATTTAATGATATCCTTAAATCTGTGATTTTTGCTTTCTTAAAATTAAAAGTCTTAGTTAAACCTTTTAGACACTGCTTATGAAAAGAGATTTCAAATGTGACCATGTTATGATCACTGTTACCCAAATGTTCTTTTAATTATATGTTTGATATTATATCTGTATTGTTTGATAGCACTAAATCCAATATAGCTTTACTCCTAGTTGGTTCCTCTATTAATTGCAACAAGAAGTTATCCCTGAGAACATTTAAAAATCTATCCCCCTTAGCTGAATCACTAGTTTCGTTGGCCCAGTTTATATCAGGGTAGTTAAAATCTTCCATAATTACAGCACTGTTATTAGCAGCCTTACCTATTTGCATTAGTAGTTGAGCTTCCTCCAGGTCACTAATGTTGGGGGGCTTGTAGCATGTTCCTAGTAATAATTTTTTAGGATTTTTCCCCCCACTCTTTATTTCAACCCACAGGGTCTCTACATTGTCACCTGTATCATAAATATCTTTCCTTATTGTAGGTTTAAGGTCAGGTTTAATATACATGCAGATCCGTCCACCTCTTTTATTATGCCTGTCCCTCCTAAATAAAGTATACCCCTCTAAGTTAACTGCCCAGTCATGTGAATCATCCCACCAAGTTTGTTATACTGATAATGTCATAGTCCTCTTCTGCAACTAAGAGCTCCAGCTCCCCCATTTTACTCGTCATGCTTCTTGCATTTGTTGTCATACATTTCATTTTCATGTGCTTTTTTGCTGCTACTTGGTGTGCTTTCCTCCATACTTTCTAATGTGACATTTCTTAAGTCATCCCTTCCTTGAGATACTATAGGAGTGACATATTCATAGACTGATCTCTCTGTTGTGTTCTAACTGACCCTCTACCCCTTTGCCTAGTTTAAAAGATTCTCTAAACGTGCTACCATCCTTTCCCCCAACACACCTGCACCCATGTAATTCAGGTGCAATCCATCCTTACTGTACAAATTGTACCCAAGTGAAAAATCAGCCCAGTGCTCTAAAAAGTCAAGCCCCTCATTTTTACACCATGTTTTTAACCCTGAATGAATTAACAGACCTTAGCTCCTTCTGCCTTACTGAGTTAGCACACGGCACTGGTAATCTCTCCGAAAATATTACTTTGGAGGTCCTTGCTTTAAGCTTGCTACCTAACTCCCTGAAGTCATTTTTTAGGACTCTCCATCTCCCGCTGATTCCTTCATTAGTATGTACCATGACTGCAGGATCAGACCCATATCCCTCTAACAATCTATCAATACGCTCCACAATATGCCTAACACGAGCCCCTGGAAGACAGCAAACTGTTCTATTTAAAGGGTCTGGATGGCAAATTTCCCTATCAACCTTCCTAATATTAGAGTCTCCTACCACCAACTTCTGCCTCAAGCCCTGACTAGTATGCCCCTCTTCCATGACCGAAGGACTGTTAACTATAGTATGCCCCTCTACCATGTCTGAAGGACTGCCCACCATAGTATGGCCTTCTTCCATGACTAAAGGACTGATCACTATACTAGGCAAAACAGCCTTCTCTGACACTGCCACCCCTGAACTGATATCCCCAACATCTTCACTTGATCTGGCAAATCTGTTGGGGTGTACCAGCTCAGAACTGGCCTGTCTCTTCCGCTTACCTTTACCTCGCCCTCTGACTGTGACCCAGCTAGATTCTGGAGTTTCTTCATTTGAATCCTCCCCTTTCCCACTGCTATAACCATTAACATCCAGCTCAGTCCTATCCATTTCCCTTTCAAGTGTCTGAATTTCATGCAGTGTTGCAATTCGTTCCTCCAGAACTCCAATACGAGTTTCTAAAGAGACAATATGCCCACACTTGCCATAAACATATAATCCCTGAAGTGGCTGCTCCAGTGATTCAAACATGTGGCAAGCTGTACACTGAATGAGATTCTCACACATTCTTACTAAAAGGTTTAACTTAAAAATATAAAATAATTATATTTCCCCTTGTTCACTTCAAATCCTTGTTTGCCTAGCTACCTTATTTAGCTAACTGCTATACTTAAAGGGACATTCCAGTCAAAATTTAAATGCACATAAATTAATTACAACTTTGAATAAACATATTTGTAATATACTGTACATGTATTGCTAAAAATGCTTCTAGTAAAAGTTATCATTGCTTTAGTGTTAACATTTTTCTCTACATGTGCATGTGAAGCATAGCTAGATATTGTCACTGGACCTACATTTTAAATAATGCAGCTGCTCAGATCATCACTGGGGCTTGTATCATGTCAGCAATTAACAAATTGAGTCATTACCAGATGGTACAAGCACATTAGACTCTAAGAGCAAGTGCTGTGTTTAAAATGCTGGTGCTCGGTGCATACTTAAATACACTTTTGAAACAGCTATAGCTTTTAATAGAAGCATTTTTGCTAATGCATGTATATTACAAAATTGCTTCTGTTCAATACTGAAATGCACCCATGTGCTTTCCAATTTTGGCTAGAAAATCCCTTTAAACAGGCAATCTTACTTTAACAAATAATCAATGCAGCAGACCCTCTTAGAGCAGGCTCCAAGAGTTACTGTGCTAAATTTATAGTCTAGGTAGGCCCAAACAGGTGAAAATAATCCCTCCCCTAATTACCCACACAGGAAACAAAAAAATAAATAAAAATGGTTAGGAATAAATTTAGACTGTCCCTTTAAGTTCAAACTGTTTACAGATGTGTTTTGTTTTTTTAATCTGTCTGTATCCTGTGCTATAACAGAATTCCCCGCATTTCACCCACTCTTTCCAAGTGTAAATCTTGTGCTTAGTCCTTTATTGGTTACTGAAGTGAGTAGGAAGTTCTGTCGGACTTTCCTGGGATTATGTCACTCCTTCTGTGCAGAGATCAGTAAGCTCTGTAACAGGGGCACAGCTGCATGTTGTTCATTGCAATCCAAGGACATATCTGGTACATTAAGTTTTCCACTTCAAGATGCCTTTGCATGCCCTGTCTTGTCTGTGGACCTAACAATGTTTGTGTAACTGCCATAGAATACATACAGCCAGTTCTGGGACAACTGCAGCACAGATTGCTGTAACCTTTTCACTGCTGTATAGAGAATACATGTTTCTTTTTCTCTCAGGAAAGCATTAAAGGGACAGTCTACACTTTAGTCATCTAAAAGTCTTACCTTCTATTTAGCTGCAACTACCCTCCTTCACCTTTTCTATATCATGCAGCAGAAATAGTAAAAAAGTTATTTTAAAATGAATATTGTTTCTGGCTACTTTGAAATGGCTGCCAAGCTCCACCCACTAATTACATCATGATCTGGTTTGCATCTAGGTACTCTGCTGAATAGCATTGACAGTGTGTTGAATCAAATTAGTGAGTCTTTTGTAACAAGTGAGCCTTTAATGCAGCCCAGATCGTGATGTTATCATTTGGCAGAGCTTTGACAGCCATTTCAAAGTGGCCAGAAACAGTATTCATTTTAAAATAACATTTTTACTGTTCTTGCTGTATGATATAGAAAGGGGTGCAGGGGGCTATTTGCAGCTTACTCTGAGGTAAGACTTTAAGATGACTAAGGTGTGTAGACAGACTGTCTCTTTAAAGTAGCAGTTTTAGCACACAATCGTATCTTGCCACTGTGTCATGAATGGCTTCAATGTTAAAGCAAATACAGGAGCTTAAATGAAAATCATTCTGTATTTTAATATATGCTTATGCACAAACATAGATCTGTAGATACCTCTTGCTCTGTATGACACATTGTATATTTCTTTCCTAAGATATGGAGAGTCCACAACAACATCAATTACTAGTGGAAATGTCACTCCTGGCCAGCAGTAGGAGGCAAATAGCACCACAGCAAAGCTGTTAAGTGTCACTCCCCTACCTACAATCCCCAGTCATTCTCTTTGCATCTGTCAATGGAGGAGGTGAAGTTTGGTGTCTGAAGAAAATTTGATTTCCTTTTGCTACAAGCAATATTTTTGGGTATAGCTGTAGTCCACATCAATCTCTGCAGTAGAGTAGTGGTGGCTTTAAAGCAGTTAGAAGGTTGTGAGGTAGTCCTTGCTTGGTTTTCTAACATATTTGCTGCCCATTGTATAGAAAGCCAGAGTATGTTTACTCTGTTCTTTCTTTTTCTACTGGTCTCCGTAAAGAGTATGTGTCCTTTCACGCCTTGTGAGCTGTCTATCTGCCGGACAGCTAGATTGCAGGTAAGTGCTTTTGTATTCTAGGTGAGGAGACTTGCACTTCAGAATTTTTAAAATTTAAGAAGTAAAACTCTGCATTTTATTATTGGGACTTAAAATTGAATCCTTAGTTGAGGATTTGTTTCAGGCAGTATGCAGGCACTTCTAATGCATGTGGCAGGAGACTTAGAGTTAACTCCCTTTATGGGTATGAAGGGGTTAACTTCTTTTTATGGCTCTTTCGTTTATACTTGGCATCAAAGTACCCTGGTAGTCTTTTGATGTAGGGCATTAGTTCTGTCTCGTAGTTTTTTATTGTATGTAGTAAATTTTGTAACTATGATCTCAGTAAACGGCTCATATTAGACTAAGGTGTTTAGTTTCGTTTTGAGCCGCCTGGAAAGCGCACGCTTTACTTAATGGCGCAGCTTCTCTCAGCCCGGTCATGTGACCTCCTTCTGCTTTGGAGCGGTGTTGGCCGCATCCGTGAGAGGATTCTGTGAATAGTGCAGCAAGTAGCTTGATGGTTAGAGTGGAATGTTGCTTCTGATCTATGTTAAAATTAAAGGGAAATTTCAACGTAACAGCAATTTTCTGGTAAATAGCAGCATGTTTCTTCTCCATTTGCATTGCAAATAAAAATATTTTAATCCGGATTAACTGTCAGTTTGCTTAAAAACCGGAGGGGCAGGTAGGCACCGCAGTCAAATACTGAGGTGCAGAAGGTTTTAGTTAGGAGTGTATTTGTGAACTATATCACTCTGGATGGTGTTTATTTCTCAGTTTAAATTAGAGTGTCTAATTTAAAGGGACAGTAGCATTATAAATAAAAATATATATATATTTTTTCTTATCATGCTGGTAACAATTTTTAAGGTCATGGAGGAGTCTCCTATGAACATGTCTCCTATGAACCTCATATATTACCGATATACTTTTGTTCATCATGTCTAAATAAATCTTTAAAATGAAAAAGATAACATTTTTATTTCTGAGCCTATAAAAAACAAGACAGAGGGGTGCTTCATGTGTACATCAGTATATCCACAAATGAGCATACGGGTATTCAAGCCAAATGGATACTCACATTCTATATAAGTACTGGTAGGAGCATGCTGGTAACTTGGTGTACCGGCTAACCCTCTTTTGGTTCCCACCAGGAGAATCAGTACAATCCAACCCACTACAGAAGTAGGTAACTCTGGGTATTCAGGTGCAGTCCAGTGACGACCAAAGGTAAACAGGTGCTTCCACTCGGCTTGTTATAATAAAAGCAGGTTTATTAAAAATATATATAAAAGCAAACAAGCAGTGGATATCCTCTGTCTTCTATTTTGTATAGTATCATCCGGCCATGTCTGTGAGGAGAGTGGCAGTGGTCGTTTTCCATTTAATATTATGAACACTGCACAATATTGGACTCTACACTAAGACTCAGTACTTTTAATTTTTATATACCGATTTTTATACCATCCTTTAATCACATATACTTTGTGGGTTTGCCTAATGTCTCTCAGGATGATGCTGTTCAGGCTATGCCACAGTTTGTTCCTCAAAAGTCCCAAGCCTCAATGGCGTCACATGCAGTGCCCTGCAGTTCCTCTCAGACTCCAAGTGGAGTTTATTTGCCTGCAGAAATTGTTGCATGGGTATCTTCTACAGTATCTGCAGCATTATCTGTTTTTCTTCTTAAAAGGGAAGAGTCCACAGCTGCATTCATTACTATTGGGAAAATACAGAACCTGGCCACCAGGAGGAGGCAAAGACACCCCAGCCAAAGGCTTAAATACCTCCCCCACTTGCCTCATCCCCCAGTCATTCTTTGCCTTTCGTCACAGGAGGATGGCAGAGAAGTGTCAGAAGTTTGAGATAGTCTCGTATGGAGGGTAGTACTCTTCGCAATGGGACTGGAGTTTTAAGTAATCCTGTCAACCTCTCAGTGAGAGCATGGATGAAAGTTAGAGTCCGGAGATGCAGGGAGAGTTTTCCTGCGAACCCATCCCGACTCATATTAACAGCTCCTTGGTAATCCACCTTGACGAGTTTCACTGCCTACCTTTCTTCACTCAAGTCCATGTCAGAAGCGAGGCTACTATCTATCACACTTGAAGGGCTGTGTTCCTGTTCCACGGCATAGATTTCGGTAAGATCGTTTAATTTTATTTCGATATGTGATGTTAACAAAACAAGGTAGGTTCCCAGTGGGACTCCTTTTATCTTAATAAGGAATCATGGGTTAATATCTCCTGAGGGGGGTTTATTGAACAGAGGGGACTTTTAATCATGCTTGTTATATGGTTATATCTGCAAATGTGTAGCTATACTTGGGCTCACGGCCTTTTCGGAACATAACAGCCTTTTTTTCATGACGCATTCTTCAAGATTTCCGTGACTGTCACGGTGCACCTCGTGACGGGTGCGGTTATGTTGTTTTTCACTTCTGTATGCTGACTGTGTGCGACTGAAAGAGTATTGTTCGTGGGTTGTCTGGTTCACAGGAGGTGGTGAGTGCCCCAGCCATTGGGGGTGTTAAAGGGTGCCAGTTAGTCTTTTTTCTTCATAAATGGAAAGAGTCCACAGCTGCATTCATTACTTTTGGAAAATAATAACCTGGCCACCAGGAGGAGGCAAAGACACCCCAGCCAAAGGCTTAAATACTCCTCCCATTTCCCTCATCCCCCAGTCATTCTTTGCCTTTCGTCCAAGGAGGTTGGCAGAAAAGTGTCAGAATTTATGTTCTCTTATGGAGGGTAGTACTCTTCGACATGGGACAGAAGTTTTAAGTAATCCTATCAGTCTCTCAGTGAGGGCTTGGATGAAAGTTAAAGTCCGGAGATGTAGGGAGAGTCTTTCTGTGAAACCATCCCAACTCATGTTAACAGCTCCTCAAGCAATCGGCGTTGTCGAACTTCGCTCCGCTGCCTGCTTTCTTCTCTCAAGTCCATGACGGAGGTGATACTACTATCCGTCACACTTGAAGGGCCGTGTTCCTGTTCCACGGCGTAGATTCCGGTAAGATTGTTTCATTTTACTTTCCTCATGATTGTATTATATTGCAATGTTTTCCCGAGAGGCTATCACCTTGTGGGACTAACTTAACATAAGGGTCTCAGTGAGGCGCCTTTTGTATCTTGGAATCAAGGGTGATATCTCCTGAGAGGGGTTATTGAACAGGGGGGTTTTAATCATGTTTGTTTTGTGATTCGACCTGCTTATGCATAGTGTTACTTAGGCTCATGGCTTGGGAACATAACGACCTTTGGAAGTGATGCAGCCTTTTCAGTCAGGCACGCTTTTTCTGGACTGTACGGTTCACCGTGTGACCGGGTATGGTCACATTTTTTACTCTCCATTTACGCATTCCTAGCCCTGTGGCGACGGAGAAATTAAAATCTGCTGGTATTGGGCTCTTAGGAGGTGGTGAGTGCCCCAGCCATTGTGGGTGTCAGGTGCCGTTTAAGTTTTGGGTCCAAATCTCGTATCAATATCCTAGCTATGGAGGAGTCTGATAAAGTGTTTTATTTTCTACTCCGTGCGCAGAATGCATATTGTCCCGGATGATACTAGTTATGTTATGTTCTGAATGCCGTTTGTAGAGTGCTCAATTCCTTGGGATCGGAGAATCAAGGAGCTGCTGAGCCATCCGCCTCTGGGGCCTCTGTCCTCTGAGTGGCGAGTTCCCTTCCACCATTGCTTACTACGCATGCAGGTAACCCAAATTTTGCTTCCCCCTTCTCCGGAAGGTAGCTTTATCCCACCAGGGGTTTCGGCCAGATGTCGCATGTCCATAATTTTGGCACTAGCGCATATGCAACTTCCAGAAGTTGGTTTTGGATACTGTTCGTGTTCCGTTATCCAGGGCTCTTCAGGCATAAGTTGGCCTGTTCAGCTCTCTGGGGGAACAACTGTCCCTGAGGCTTCGGTGGGTCAGCCTTCGAGGCCGGATTCGTCCTTCGCTCTGGCGGGGGTATGCTGCGCTTTTCGGTATAGACTGGCTAGCCTTCGTGTTCTTTTGAGGCGCGCTTTGGCCTTGTCGGAAGATCCCATCCTTATTGGATCTGAGACTTCTCAGTCTGCTTCTTCGAATAGCTTGCAGAAATAGACATAAGGGGATGAAATAATCTTCTTATAGTCTTGTTATTGAGTACTTTTTCAGTTTGAGCTTGGTAGAACAGGGGCCTTGTTGGGTGTTCCTGCGGGTACGTCTGTTCTACTTAGGTGATAAACCTGCGGGTTACCTTATCCTTTATTTTATTTTAATAACGCTCATATTTTATATTTCCTTCGGGAAGTTTGTCTGGAATAGTTACTCACAATGTTTGATCACACTGTTACTTCTAAGGAAGTTTGTTAAGGAAGTGTTTAGTCCTATGTGTGTGTTTCCTCTCTCGGGGGCATTTTATACGGCCTTGACAGGAATAGCCCTTGGTTTCAGGCTAGTCCTGATTGGGTTCAGTCCTTCTGTCCTGAAGCCTAGTTCAGACACGTGGCGCCTGTTCTGCCTGGCTGGTCCGATTGGGCGCTGAGTGCCTCACATATTATTGTGTTATTCTTGTTCTCTTTATAAGTTTCAGTTTATTCTGAGTGGACCTGAGGGTTGGGGGATTGGTTCAGTCCTCATTGACCTCTCCAGCTGGCCGATGCCAGCGAGGTAGCTCAGTTGGTAAAATGCTCTGACTACTAGGCCTGTTCAAAGATCCTAGGGTCACAGGTTCTATCCCGGCATGGCCGACTCAGTCCTTCATCCTTCTGACGATACATTGAGTATCATTCAGATTGGGTAATACTCACAACTATTACTATTCAGCTGCCGTTTGGAAAAGCGCTTTGTGGCCCACTGGAAGAAGGGCGCTATATAAATGCTAGTTTGACTCTCTCATGATTCTGTCTTTATGTCGGGATGTGGAGTTTTCCTCCCCGTGTGCGTTGGAGGTTGGGAGGATTTCAGACCTCCTTGCCGCCGGTTCGGGCGGTCTTGCCCTTGTGGCTCTTGGATTTGTCCTTTGTTGGATTTTTCCTTTTGAGGTTCTCCTCTTCAGATGAGACTTCGGGACTTGTATGTTGCCGCCTTATGGGAGGTCCTTGTGGCTTTTTCCTACCTCGGGAATTAAGTTGTTCCCTATCAGGGATGGTAGGCTGTGCTGTCTCCTTCTCCAAGCTTCGCTTAGGGGAGGTTTATACAGGAGTTTAGGATTCTCAGCATTCTTTTTCCTTGGGTATGGTCCTCCTGATACTCCAGATTGGATTATGGAGACTAGCCTTTTTTTTGCTCACTCTTCAGGGTGACCTTGTTCTCGATGTTCTTTCTGGGCGTTGTTGTATCGCCTTGGTGGGCTCTAGGCCACTCGTGCGTTTAGTTCCCTTTGGAGTGTCTTCTTCCCTTTTGGGTTGGGATTTCAGAGTGGGACTTGTTTCCGTTTTACGGGTTGGTCCTGTTATGTTCCTTGGGAGGTTCCCTGGAACTATCTGGGACTCAGGCCTATAGTTTTTCCTCAGGCCTATAGTTTTGTTGTGGATCTTCCTGATGTCTGGCAGACTTACGATCCTGTGGCTGGTTCGGTGTGATTCAGTTTTTCCAGGGTACACAAGCTATGACCTTCGGTCTAAAAGGTTTGGCTAGGATTTCTGTGCCCTTTGAGGTGTGCTCTACTCCCTTTTTTGGGGAGTTCCTCGATGTTCATCTATGACGTCTAGATGATGTAATCTGGAATTGCTTCCTCAGCCTATGGCTTCATGTCTTATGAGCTTGTGTGCTGTTCCTTCCATACTCTCCCCTTCGGGGGAATTGTTTGTCCTCCTTATGGAGGTGGGGTTTCCTCTCTCTGGAGGTTGGTTGTCCTGTGTGCAAGTTGTTGGAACCGGAGTTTTTTTTATCCTCTAGAGGAGAGCCTCCGTTGGGGGTTCTGTTTCCTCTGGGGTGGAGATGTCTCCATGTTCGAGACTGTCATGGAGTGTCATGCTGGGGCTTTTGAGGCTCTATTGCATTTTATCTGTTCCTCCCCTATGGTTTCTCTTGGACTTCCTATTGTTCGAAGTCTTGGGTTGGCACCCAAGTTCCGTTGGGTGGCTGAGTCCATCCTTTTCCGTCCCCTTTTGGGGTCTGGTGTTTGGGGGTTTTCTGTTCCTCTGTCCTTCAGACCTGACAGCCAGCTGTAGAGGCCTGTGGGTTACTTTGCTGCAAGTGGAAGGTTGCAGTTTGAAATCAGTCGCAACCGTTTGCACTCCATCAGTGTGTTGGCAGATTTTTACCAAAACTCTATGTTCGCCTTTGGGCCCTTGTGGTACAGTGAGCCTTTTTGAGGTTTCTGTGCTTCTCCATGTTCAGGATATGGATTAGGGCTGGCGGATTTTTGGTTACCCCTGAGCTGGGTCCACTGCTTAGTGGATGTTCTTCTGTCGGTGGTAGGGTTTGTGACCTATCCTCTACTGCTCTTACTTGCCTGCAAGTAGTTTACTACTGTAGTCATCCTAGTATGACTGTAGTGTCTGGTGCTAACCCAGGGGGCTTGCCCTCTGGGTTTGCTGCACGTATATCGGTTTCTGAACACTTCAGTTTTTTGAGTTCCTTGAGGACTCTGTCTTCAGTTTTCTTTAAAGTGTGGTTACACTATCTTGTTTATTCCCCCATCTCTTTCCCTTTTGGGGAGTTTGTGTTTGCTGATCCCCTTCTCTGATAAGGGGTGTGTTGTTGAGGACCGCTTTCTGAGCGACAGTGTCTCCTGGAGGCGTGCTGGCTCAGCTGTGTTTTTTCTGCTGTCTCTAGCAAGGCTTGTGGACTATCTGTGGGTCAGTGTCCTTGGGGGCCTTTTTTCAATCCAAATTTTCTCAGCTTTGGATGAAGCAGGTTTTTTGTTGGGTAGGGTTTTATTCAGGCCTGGTGCCCTGCATTCAGTGTCTTCTATAGCTTGGGTATTATTTTCCCAAAAGTATTGAATGCAGCTGTGGACTCTTTCCATTTATGAAGAAAAACATAAATTATGCTTACCTGATCATTTTCCTTTCTTCAGATGGAAAGAGTCCACAGCTCCCCGTCCGTTTTTTTCTGGGGGGCGTCTGTTCTTTCTTCTGGCACCTTTTCACCCTGGTATTTCTTCTACTGTTCCTTGTTCCTCAGCAGAATGACTGGGGGATGAGGGAAGTGGGAGGAGTATTTAAGCCTTTAGCTGGGGTGTCTTTGCCTCCTCCTGATGGCCAGGTTCTTATTTCCCAAAAGTAATGAATGCAGCTGTGGACTCTTTCCAGCTTAAGAAAAGAAAATTATCAGGTAAGCATAATTTATGTTTCTTGTAATCCCAAGATTATGGAGGATTCTGCTATGCGCGACACGGATGGATGTGTCTTGTGATGAATATGAAATGGCCCAGGTAATCAACGCCCATCAGTTATGTTCCAATTGCTGTTCTAGAGTACTCTCTTCTCCCAAAGCAGGGAGCTTAGAGTGCGTTGAGCCATCTGCCTCCATGGTTTCCATGACCGGTGAAGCGAGTGCCTCAGTCCATTTCCCAGGCTACGTAAGCAGGTGTCCCTATGGCCTTTACTCCTCCGGAAGGTGGCTTGTTTCCTGCAGAGGTTACGGCACGGTTCCGCCTGGCCATTTCTATGGCGCTGAATAATTTATATCTCCCAAGTGAAGTATTTCTAAGATACTGTCCGTGTTCCGTTAACCAGGGCCCGTCGAGCGTGGGTTTGTCCGATTCAGTTCGGCCTTCTGGGGAAGCGTGGGCCCCTAAAGTTTCAGGGGCCCCTATCTTGGGGCCAGGGTCTTCAGTTGATCCGGCAAGAGATGATTTAGCCTTCCGTTATAGGCTGGCTCACCTTTGTGTTCTTTTAAGACATGTTTGGCAATGTTGGAGGATCCCAGTCCTAGC
Source organism: Bombina bombina (assembly GCF_027579735.1). Classification (NCBI taxonomy): domain Eukaryota; kingdom Metazoa; phylum Chordata; class Amphibia; order Anura; family Bombinatoridae; genus Bombina; species Bombina bombina. The sequence goes on from NC_069501.1 coordinate 414,673,771, forward strand.
GGGCCGAGGGATTTAGGTAGATTTAGGTCGCGTGGGCACTTCCTCTGAAGTTGGGCACTTGTTGAATAATAGAATTGTTTTTCTAGTTCATTTGTCAATCCTTCAGGACAAATTTTCTTTGACCTTGGGCAGTTCTAGAGTGTCCTTAGATCAGGCAGGTACTGGTCGGATGTCTTATCGACTGTTACCAGGGTTCATGCCACCCTCGTGGTGCTGATTAATCCTGTTGGTTTTTAAATGTCACTTGGCCTATTCTATGGACTTCGGGCTCGGATCCTACTGATGTATGAGGCCTGTTGTTTCAATACAACCCCTCCAATCGGAGGATTATGAGTACCAATCTAGGTTGGTTGTTCGGGCTTCTCACCTGGGATACGGTTCTGTTTTTGCAGATGTCATCTTGGTTCTCAGGTCCCCGGGGACTCAGAACCATTATTCCATTCTTTGGAGTTGGGAGATGTGTGTGACCTATGTGGTCTGGTGTGCCAGGTGATTAATGGTTTACATTTTCACGCAAGGTTCTTCCAGACGCTGACTCTTTAGCATATTAAGCATTTTATTGCGGTGGCAGAGTTTCCTTTCTTCCTGCCTTGAGTGGATCATATGATCTGGATGCACGGGCATGTTCTTTCTCTGCTCAGAGTTGTGTTACTCTAAGAAATGGTGTGCAGGGGTTCCCTGCCTTCTGTGGAAGCTGCAAAGCTCCAGCTTTTGCCTGCTTCAAGGTGATTTTTGGGAGAGAGATTCTTCTAGGGTCTCTGGCTGTTGTCTCTTCCATTACCCTTGGTCATATCATGATCTCGACGTTCGGGTGTCTTTTCGTCCTTGCTGCGACTCTAGCCTTGGGGCTTGTCAGTGCAGAGGAGAGGTCGGTTATGGAGGGCCGCCTTTCTGGGGTCAGGTAGTTGACCATTTATCCTTGATGCTCCGTTAGGGGCTTCTTGGTCGGTGTCTTAAGTACGATCCTCTGGGATGATGAGCAGGGTACAGGGTCACCTTTGGGTGTTGTTTGCTACCTTGCCTGTGTGTGTAGCACGTATTTACGCTTGCCTACAGGATTTTTTTGCGATCCAAGAGCCCTGGGTCTTAGACCGTTAAGGAAGTCCTTGTGACTCTTGGGTTTGAGGTTATTGCTAGATCGCTAAGTCTACAGATTTTAGAGGTGAGTTCCTCCTTGTAGGAGGCAGCTTAGGGTTCCTCTGGAAGTTGGATCTTCGTTTGATTCCTTTTTCGAGGACGCTGACCTGGGTCCGTGTCTCTCCTTGGATGGCTGTGGACGGTTCGTTCTCACTCTAGATATTTGTGGTCCTGTGGGCCTCTCCGCAGAGGCTGGGGCTCTGTGAGAGATGCCTATCTGTTTGTAGCTTAGGCTTTAGGTCCCTCTGACGGTCCCCTACTGCTCTTCTGGCACATTTACGCTGTTCCTGTAGACTCCAGGTATCTTCATCTGGGTTGGCAATATGGCCGAGGGGTCTCGCCTCTATGGTAGGGTGGGTTTCCGTTGTTTCATCCTTCCTCTTCTAGAGCCGGGGTGGGGTTCTCTTGGTTTGGAGTTATCTTATTTGGACCTGTGGGTCCTTGGTGTCTTGCCTGGTAGGGGTTTTTCCCTTCTTGCATTTCAGAATACTGGAAGGGGAGTTCTGATGTAGTGACTTGTTCCTCCATTCCTGCAGCGGGAGGCTGAGGGTTTGATCCTTATGGGGCTCCTGCTATATGTTGGATTCTGATTTATGGATGCTGAGGGTCTGAGGACCTTCTTCTCTTGGGAAGTGTTCCTTGTTTTTTTGAGAAGACAGCCGTGTAGGGGGTTTCGCACCCGAGCACAATGTCTATCCTGACTCATGGTAGCATACCATTTGTAGTAACGGTCAGCAGTCTAACCGGGGCTTTGTTCCTACATTGACCCTTTTTTCTCTTCCGAAGTCTTGTCTTTGGTCTTGACTAGCCTTTGGGCTAGGACCATTATCCTAGAGGGAAGATTTGGGGTCGGTTACTCTATGCAGGGTTGACCGTTTTTCTTTAGAGTCAGTTCTCTCCTTTTGTGGGAGGTCTTGGATGTCCTCCTTTTTCAACTGGCATTCGGTGCTGTGAGGGGGCGTTCCTTGGAGCCGATATTCGGAGGGCGGTGAGCCCTTGAAAGGTTTGCAGTTGAATCCAGATACAGCTATTGCACTTTGAGGGTGTAACCAACTACTACAGCTAATTGCACTTTGATTGGCAAGCTTTGACACGCCTTCGGTGTTTGGGTTTCCATCAGTGAGTCAGCTTTCTACCTGGAAGCTGGTCATTGGGAGTTCCTGTTCAGTGGTTGGTGTTCTTTTTAGATAACTCTTTACTAGCTGCTGGGATAGTTATCCTATTTTTGCTGTCTAGCTTACAGATCTAGATTTATTTTGAGACAAAGGGGAACTCATGATTTTCCTGGAGTACCTTTGGGTATGAAACAGGGTCAGGGATATGAGGGTGGTTCTCTGGTCCTTTTTGGGACATGTTTCCCTGTGTATGGATCTCTCTTTCTTCGGTCCTTGTGTTCTAGGGAGTTCATCTCCCTGGGCGCTGCTATTGTATGACAACCATGGGTTGTTCTATGTTCTGCAAAGTGGAATGATCTTTTGGATTTTCATGTGATTCTGTTCTCCTTTTTGGGGGCATTATTATTATTATTTTTATTATTATCAGTTATTTTTAGAGCGCCAACAGATTCCGCAGCGCATATAGTGGTCCTTGTCTTCGCTGGGTACCTTCATGGGTGTCGTGATCCGCGGGGTTGACTCCTCTGTGGTTTTTAGGTTTGACGGACTCTGGGACTGAGTGGTTTAGTTCGGCTTTGCCGGTGGTGTAACTAGTGTGCAGTTGGGCATCGGGTTTTCCCCCGTGACGTCTACTTTTTCTGGTGTTGAGTAATCAGGCTGTGGTGCCTTTTGAAGGGGCCGCATTTTGTACCCACCCATTGTTTGCATTCAGTGTCCTCTAGCTTGGGTATTATTTTCCCAAAAGTAATTAAGGCAGCTGTGGACTCTTCCCTTTTAAGAGAAAAACATAAATTATGCTTATCTGATAATTTAATTTTCTTCTGAAGGGAAGAGTCCACAGCTCCCGCCGTGTTTTTATCTATGAGGCGGCTGTGATTTTTTGTTCTTCTGGCACCTTTTTTTCACCCTGATATTTCTCCTACTGTTCCTTGTTCCCTCGGCAGAATGACTGGGGGATGAGGGAAGTGGGGGGGGGAGGTATTTAAGCCATTGGCTGGGGTGTCTTTGCCTCCTCCTGGTGGCTAGGTTCTGTATTTTCCCAAAAGTAATGAATGCAGCTGTGGACTCTTCCCTTCAGAAGAAAATGAAATTATCTGGTAAGCATAATTTTTTTTTTTTCCTTGGTTGGGAAAACGCAAGAGGAAATTAGAGATTCAGATAGTAAGGTTTCTGCTCCACCTTCTGCTACCCAGTTTGCTCTTCCTCATTAGTCTGATGAGAAGGATATGTCGGTAGCCTCTAAGGGTGAGATCTCAGATTCGGATAGTATAATTCCTTTATCTGATACTGAAGAAGTAAACTTCAGATTTTAGCTTGAACACCTTCGTGTACTGTTAAAGGAGGTATTGGCTACTTTGGACAACTCTTATTCTCCTGTCGTTGTCAACCTTAAGAAATCTAATAACTTAATAAATACTATAATGTTCCTCCTTCCGTGCAGGTGTTTCCTGTTCCAGACCGTGCAACGGAGCTTATTTCACAGGAATAAGAAAAGTCAGGGATTCCTTTCTCCCCGTCTTTAAAAAGATGTTTCCTGTCACTGACTCCATTAAAGATTCATGGCGCACGGTGCCTAAAGTAGAAGGGGCCATTTCTACTCTGGCTAAGAGAACTACGATCCCTATAGAGGATAGCTGCTCCTTTAAGGATCCCATGGACAAGAAGCTGGAGGCTTATTTGAAAAAGATGTATGTTCATCAAGGTTTTCAATGGCAACCTGCAGTTTGTATTGCCACTGTGTCAAGTGCGGCATCTTATTGGTGCGCCTTGTCTGAATCTATTTTGGTAGAGACTCCTTTGGAGGAGATCCCAGACAGGATTAAGGCTCTCAAACTAGCCAATCCCATTATTTCTGATGCTTCCATGCAAGTTATTAGACTGGGAGCCAAGATATCTGGCTTCACTGTCCTAGCCCGCAGGGCATTGTGGCTGAAATCTTGGTCAGCTGATGTTTTTTAAGTCCAAGCTTCTGGCGCTTCCTTACAGGGGTAAGACCTTGTTTGGGTCTTGTCTGGCTGAAATTCTTTCTTATATTTCGGTTGGAAAAGGGTCTTTTCTACTGCACGACAAGACGAAAAAGACCTAAAGAGTGAACTTTTCGACCTTTTCTAGACCTGAAGTGTCTCAAAAAGTTTTTCAGAGTACCGTCCTTCAAAATGGAAACCATTTGTTTCATTCTTCCTTGGGTCCAAGAGGGTCACTTCTTGACAACCATAGACCTGAAGGACGCGTATCTTCATGTTCCCATTCACAGGGATCATCACATATTCCTGATATTCTCTTTTCTAGACAAACACTTTCAGTTTGTGGCTCTTCCGTTTGGCCTTTGCCACAGCTCCCAGATTTTCTCAGAGGTTCTGGGGGCTCTCTTGGCAGTGATCAGGTCTCTGGGAATTGCAGTAGCGCCTTACCTGGACAACATATTGGTTAAGGCGCCATTTTTTTCAATAAGCAGACTCTCATACAGAGATCTTGTTGTCTTGTCTATGTTCCCACAGATAGAAAGGGAATCTGGGGAGGAGTTCCCTTGTTCCAGCTACAAGGGTAGTTTTTTTTAGGGACCCTAATAGATTCACAATCAATGAAAATATTGCTGACAGAGGTCAGAAAATCCCAAATTCTTGCCTCTTTCTGCATTCTACTGTTCGGCCATCAGTGGCTCAATGTATGGAGGTAATTGGCCTGATGGTCCCTCCTCTCCCGTGGTGGCTTTCTCAGAACATCTGTCTCAGGGCATAGGTTTCCCGAGACCTTTCTGGGTGATTGTGACCTCGGACGCCAGCCTACTGGGCTAGGGAGCAGTCTGGGACTTGTTAGAGGCGCAAGGACTATGGACTCTGGAGGAGTCTGCTCTCCTTATAAACATCTTGGAGTTGAAAGCGATTTAGAATGCTCTGATGACTTGGCCTCAGTTGTCCTTAGCCCGTTTTTTCAGGTTCCAGACGGACAACATGACCTCTGTGGCTTACATCAACCACAAGGGAGAAACTCTGAGTTCCTTAGACATGAAGGAGGTGACTCGGATTGTTCAGTGGGCGGAAGCTCTCAATTGTTGTCTATCTGCCATCCACATTCCAGGAGTGGTCAACTGGGAAGTAGATTTCCTGAGCAGACAGACATTTCTTCTAAGAGAGTGGGCTCTCCATCTGGAGGTGTTCTCCAGGTTAACCCTCAAATGGGGGGTGCCGGAGTTGGACCTGATGGCGTCTTGGTAGAACGTCAAGCTTACAAGGTAGGTTCAAGGTCAAGAGGATCCACAGGCTGTCCTGATAGATGCTCTGGCGGTTCCTTGGGATTTCAGTCTAGCATTCCAGGTTCCTCCGTTTTCTCTCCTTCCACAAGTTATTGCTCCTATCAAACAGGAGAACATCGGTAATTCTAATAGCTCCTGCATGGCCTCGCAGGATCTGGTATGCAGACCTAGTGAAGATGTCCTCTCTTCTACCTTGGAGGTTGCCTCTGAGGAAGCACCTTCCAACTCAGGGTCTATTTCTTCATCCAAATCTCGTTTCTCTGAAGCTGTCTGCTTGGAGATTGTACGCTTAGTTTTGTCTAAGCGTGGGGTTTTTTTTTGGGGTTTTTTTTGTGGGTTTTTTGTTTTTTTAGACAATGATCCAGGCGTTAATACCTTTTTTGGTGTGAATCCAAAAGCTACTCTTGGAGTAGGTTTAGGATTTTGTCTTTTTTTCCTCCAGGAAGGTCTGGAGAAAGGATTGTCAGTCAGTTCTCTGAACAGATTTCTGTTTTTTTTTATATATACAAGCGTCTGGCGGATGTGCCAGATGTTCAATCTCTTTATCAGGCCCTGGTCAGAATCAGGCCTGTATTTTTATCTGTTGCGCCTCCTTGAAGCCTTAACCTTGTTTTTTAAGGCTTTGCAGCAGGCTCCGTTTGAGCCATCGCATTCCATAGATATTAAGTTGTTATCTTGGAAGGTTTTGTTTCTTATTGCTATCTCTTCTGCTTGGAGATTCTTGGAACTCTCGGCTTGCTGTGTGATTCCCCTTACCTTATCTTTCATGCTGATAAGGCGGTTTGTCGTACTAAGTTGGGTTTCTTACTAAAATTCTTCCTACCGGCGACTAAGGTTTTTCGCCAAGTACTCTGCCATGTTTGTTTGTTTCTCTGGAAGCGTAAATGTCAGAAGGTTACTGCTACTTCTCTTTCCCTCTGGTTAAAAAGTATAATTTGTTTTGCTTATGAGACTGCTAGTCAGCAGCTTCCTGAGAGAATTGCAGCTCATTCCACAAGGGCTGTCTCCTCTTCTTGGTCTTTTAAAAATTAAGTTTTTGTTGAACAGATTTGCAAGACTGCAACTTGGTCCTCTCTGCATACATTTTTCAAATTTTACAAATTTGATACTTTTGCCTCGGCTGAGGTTTCTTTTGGGAGAAAGGTTCTTCAAGTGGTGGTGCCTTCTGTTTAGGTCTGCCTGTCTTGTTCTCCCTCCCTAGTCATCTGTGTCCTCTAGCTTGGGTATTGGTTCCCACTAGTCATTGATGACTTTGTGGACTCTCCATATCTTAGGAAAGAAAACAAAATTTATGCTTACCTGATAAATTTATTTATTTCCGGATATGGAGCATCCACGACCCCACCCTTAATTTAAGACATTTCTTTTTTTACTAAACCTCAGGTACCTCTACACCTTTGTGTTATTCCTTTTTCCATTTCCCTTCGGTCGAATGACGGGGGATTATGGGTAGGGTAGTGACTCTTAACAGCTTTGCTGTGGTGCTCTTTGCCGCCTTCTGCTGGCCAGGAGTGATATTCCCACTAGTAATTAATGACGTTAATGTTACACGTTTCATTTTTACACACATGATTTGTTTGTGTGAAATATTCCAAAAATATTGTAAAAATCCAACACAATGCAAACTTGCATTTTCCCTGGTACCAGAATGGTAAAAAAAAAAAAAAGCGCTTGTCAATTTACTTCCCACCAACTTTCACATTATTTCACTTGTTTTTCACAATTAAAGTGATGTTAATTCTTGCGTTTGTGAAAAGCTAGGATTTGCCAGTGGAACAAATAAAGGGGACTTTCAGTCATGAAGTATAAAATACTTAATGCTGAAAGTTCCTTTATATGTCTAAAGCATTCACCGCGCTGAGCGCCTTAGGCAGCCCACGGCAGAATGCTATTTTGCTGTGAGGTGACGTTTCCACCTCTTAGCCAATAGCTTGCTAGCTATCGGCTTGGTGCCAGTTGGCCCGCACGGCTATTGGCTAAGAGGTGGAAATGCATACTTTACAAAAATACCTTATGTTTACTATAGTTTGTCAGTATAACAACAATAAATTGAGAGTTGTGTGATTTATATTAGTACCAGTTGATGTATTGACTACCTCAGGATCATTTTGCACCTGTGGTTATTTGCTAACTTTACACCCTATCAGTTTGCCAATATGCATTTAAATCCCTTGTAAAATGTATAATAAATCCTATGAGATTGTTACCCTTGCAGCTAATTTAAAACTTGAGAAAAGAACAGCCTATTAAACCTATTGAAATCTAATTTACAGTAAGGCATCATCCATTACTTTTATAGAAACTAAAACTTCACACTTATTTAATGTTAAAGCAACTGATATAATTTATAAAAATGGCCATTATAGTAAAAATAAAATTTAAAAAAAGCCGCCTGCTCTCATTTGCTAGAGCATGTCATTTTAACACTAACAACTTTGCAAATCTGTTTCCCACAAATGGGATAAAACACTTAAAGTGCCACTTCAAGTGTGTAATTTTAGAATGACTGAATTTGCCAATCTGTGTTTAAACCCCCCACAAAAGTACCTCTCATGTGCTGCAGAAAACTGTTGGCCCTGAGGGTCCCAATAATTCTGCAAATCATGACAGTGTCAGTTTGAGACCACCAGTTCTCTGTGGCTTCCAAGTGTTACATTAACTACGTGTTTACCCCTCTGCGGAAGTTAAACACATACACTTGCGGGGTCAGTGTTGCAAAAATTACGTGCTTGGATTAGAGTGAGTCATTTTGGCAGTACAGTGTCCTTTTTATTGCTGAAATGTGATATGTATGTATGTATGTATATGTGTGTATGAAGTATAGAAATGTCTTTCCATCTAATATTGCCTATTTGTACCACAGACCCCAATTTTGTTGACTCCCAGCCCCCTGCTCTCCAGCATACACTTTTGGAGCACATTGAGTCCTGTGGCCCCTCTCAGTCCAGCAAGACTTCATGGTGCAAACACGTTGTTTCAGGTGAGAAATCCTTTAATTCAAATATATTTTTATATATATAATCACACACACGGTATATACAGTCATAAGAAAAAGACACACACACACATATATATATATATATATATATATATATATATATATATATATATATATATATATATTTTTTATAATGTTTGTATGAAAGAAAACACATACGCCTAGATTACGAGTTCTGCGTTAGCTTTAAAAAGCAGCGTTAAGGGATCCTAACGCTGCTTTTTAACGCCCCCTGGTATTACGAGTCTGGCGGGTACAGGTGTACCGCTCACTCTTCTTCCGCGACTTTTGGCTACTGCAAATCCCCTTACGTCAATTGCGTATCCTATCTTTTTAATGGGATTTGGCTAACGCTGGTATTACAAGTCTTGGAAGAAGTGAGCGGTACAGCCTCTACCTCCAAGACTCCTACCGCATATAAAAGTCAGTAGTTAAGAGTTTTATGGGCTAACGCCGGAACATAAAGCTCTTAACTACAGTGCTACAAAGTACACTAACACCCATAAACTACCTATGAACCCCTAAACCGAGGCCCCCCACTTTGCAAACACTGTAATAAAATTATTTAACCCCTAATCTGCCGACCGGACATCGCCGCTACCTACATTATACCTATGAACCCCTAATCTGCTGTCCCTAACATCGCCGACACCTATATTATATTTATTAACCCCTAATCTGCCCCCACGTCGCCGCCACCTACCTACACTTATTAACCCCTAATCTGCCGACCGGACATCGGCGCCACTATAATAAATGTATTAACCCCTAAACCGCCGCAATCCCGCCTCGCAAACACTATAATAAATTTTATTAACCCCTAATCTGCCCCCCCCAACGTCGCCGCCACCTACCTACAATTATTAACCCCTAATCTTCCGCCCCCAACGTTGCCGCTACTATAATAAAGTTATTAATCCCTAAACCTAAGTCTAACCCTAACACCCCCCTAACTTAAATATAATTTAAATAAAACAAAATAAAATTACTATAATTAAATAAATTAATCCTATTTAAAACTAAATACTTACCTATAAAATAAACCCTAAGATAGCTACAATATAACTAATAATTACATTGTAGCTATTTTAGGATTTATATTTATTTCACAGGCAACTTTGTATTTAATTTAACTAGGTAGAATAGCTATTAAATAGTTAATAACTATTTAATAGCTTCCTAGTTAAAATAATTACAAAATTACCTGTAAAATAAATCCTAACCTAAGTTACAAATACACCTAACACTACACTATCAATAAATAAATTAATTAAATAAATTACCTACAATTATCTAAACTAAAATACAATTAAATAAACTAAACTATAGTACAAAAAAAACAAACACTAAATTATAAAAAAAATATTACAAGAATTTTAATCTAATTACACCTAATCTAAGCCCCCTAATAAAATAAAAAAAGCCCCTCAAAATAATACAATTCCCTACCCTATACTAAATTACAAAAGTAATCCGCTCTTTTACCAGCCCTTAAAAGGGCTTTTTGCGGGGCATTGCCCCAAAGTAATCAGCTCTTTTACCTGTAAATAAAAAATACAAGACCCCCCCCCCAACATTACAACCCACCACCCACACACCCCTACTCTAAAACCACCCTATCCCCCCTTAAAAAAAACTAACACTACCCCATTGAAGATCACCCTACCTTGAGCCGTGTTCACCCAGCCGGGCACCACTGGTCATTCGATCCGTCCAGAAGTGTTCATCCGATGGGGCAGAAGAGGACATCCGGACCGGCAGAAGTCTTCATCCGATCGGGGCAGAAGAGGTCCTCCATCCAGCAGAAGTCTTCATCCAAGCGGCATCTTCTATCTTCATCCATCCGGCGCGGGTTTATCTTCAAGACATCCGACGCGGAGCATCCTCTTCTTCCCGACGACTAACAACGAATGAAGGTTCCTTTAAATGACGTCATCCAAGATGGCGTCCCTCGAATTCCGATTGGCTGATAGAATCCTATCAGCCAATCGGAATTCGAGGGACGCCATCTTGGATGACGTCATTTAATCAGCCAATCAGAATTCGAGGGACGCCATCTTGGATGACGTCATTTAAAGGAACCTTCATTCGTCGTTAGTCGTCGGGAAGAAGAGGATCCTCCGCGTCGGATGTCTTGAAGATGGACCCGCGCCGGATGGATGAAGATAGAAGATGCCGCTTGGATGAAACTTCTGCTGGATGGAGGACCTCTTCTGCCCCGATCGGATGAAGACTTCTGCCGGTCCAGATGTCCTCTTCTGCCCCATCGGATGAACACTTCTGGACGGATCGGATGACCAGTGGTGCCCGGCTGGGTGAACACGGCTCACGGTAGGGTGATCTTCAATGGGGTAGTGTTAGGTTTTTTAAGGGGGGATCGGGTGGGTTTTAGAGTAGGGGTGTGTGGGTGGTGGGTTGTAATCTTGGGGGGGGGTCTTGTATTTTTTATTTACAGGTAAAAGAGCTGATTACTTTGAGGCAATGCCCCGCAAAAAGCCCTTTTAAGGGCTGGTAAAAGAGCTGATTACTTTTGTAATTTAGTACAGGGTAGGGAATTTTATTATTTTGGGGGGCTTTTTTATTTTATTAGGGGGCTTAGATTAGGTGGAATTAGATTAAAATTCTTGTAATATTTTTTTTTACACTATAGTTTAGTTTATTTAATTGTATTAATTGTATTTTAGTTTAGATAATTGTAGGTAATTTATTTAATTAATTTATTGATAGTGTAGTGTTAGGTGTATTTGTAACTTAGGTTAGGATTTATTTTACAGGTAATTTTGTAATTATTTTAACTAGGTAGCTATTAAATAGTTATTAAAGGGACATTGAACTCAATTTTTTTCTTTCATGATCCAGATAGAGCATGCAATTTTAAGCCACTTTCTAATTTATTCCTATTATCAATTTTTTTTTTTAGTTCTCTTGCTATCTTTATTTTAAAAATTAGACATCTAAGCTTTTTTTTTATTCAGAACTCTGGACAGCACTTTTTTATTGGAGGATGAGTTTATCCACCAATCGGCAAGAACAACCCAGGTTGATCACCAAAAATGGGCCGGCATCTAAACTTACTTTCTTGCATTTCAAATAAAGATACCAAGAGAATGAAGAAAATGTGATAATAGGAGTAAATTAGAAAGTTGCTTAAAATGTCATGCTCTATCTGAATCACGAAATACATTTTTTGGGTACAGTGTCCCTTTAACTATTTAATAGCTATTCTACCTAGTTAAATTAAATACAAAGTTGCCTGTAAAATAAATATAAATCCTAAAATAGCTACAATGTAATTATTAGTTATATTGTAGCTATATTAGGGTTTATTTTATAGGTAAGTATTTAGTTTTAAATAGGAATAATTTACTTAATTATAGTAATTTTATTTAGATTTCTTTAAATTATATTTAAGTTAGGGGGGTGTTAGGGTTAGACTTAGGTTTAGGGGTTAATAACTTTATTATAGTAGCGGCGACGTTGGGGGCGGCAGATTAGGGGTTAATAATTGTAGGTAGGTGGCGGCGATGCTAGGGAGGGCAGATTAGGGGTTAATAAAATTTATTATAGTGTTTGCGAGACGGGAGTGCAGCGGTTTAGGTGTTAATACATTTATTATAGTGGTGGCGATGTCCGGTCGGCAGATTAGGGGTCAATAAGTGTAGGTAGGTGGCGCGACGTTGGGGACGGCAGATTAGGGGTTAATAAATATAATATAGGTGTCTGCGATGTTGGGGGCAGCAGATTAGGGGTTCATAGGGATAATGTAGGTGGCGGCGGTGTTCGGAGCGGCATTTTAGGGGTTAATAATATAATGTAGGTGTCAGCGATAGCGGGGGTGGCAGATTAGGGGTTAATAAGTGTAAGGTTAGGGGTGTTTAGACTAGGGGTTCATGTTAGGGTGTTAGGTGTAGACTTAGAAAGAGTTTCCCCATAGGAAACAATGGGGCTGCGTTAAGAGCTGAACGCTGCATTTTTGCAGGTGTTAGGTTTTTTTCAGCCGTCTCAGCCCCATTGTTTCCTATGGGGAAATCGTGCACGAGCACGTTTTTCCAGCTTACCGCTACCGTAAGCAACGCTGGTATTGAGGTGAGAAGTGGAGCTAAATTTTGCTCAACACTCACTTTTCTGAGTCTAACGCAGCCATTCAGAAAACTTGTAATACCAGCGTTGTTTAAAGTAAGCGCTGGAAAAAAAGGCTCGTTAGCAACGCAAGTTTTTACCGACAAAACTCGTAATCTAGGCGATAGTCTGTTTACACACATGTAAAAACTAGTGATACACAACTATGTGTGTACAGTGCATTCGGAAAATGTTTTCAGTGCCCTTAATTTTTTTTTAACATATTGTTATGTTGCAGCATAATGCTAAATGGTTTCAATTAATTATTTTTTTCCACATCAATCTACATACCATACCCCATAATCACAAAGCACAAAACTGATTTTTTTTTAACTTTGCCAATTTATTTAAAAGAAAAACTGGTCACATTAACATAAGTATTCAGACCCTTTGCTATGATACTTGAAATTTAGCTCACTTGCATCTCATTTCTCTTGATCATCTTTGAGATGTTTCTACACTTTGACTGTAGTCCACCTGTGGCAAATTAATTTAATTGTACTTGATTTGGAAAGGCACACCTGTCTATGTATGGTTTCATCAACTGAAACTGTATATCAGAGCCAGAAACAAAGCCATAAGGTCAAAGGAACTTCATGCAGAACACAGAGACAGGATTGTGTCATGTCTAGAGAAAATCAGACACCGTTCATTACCTGCGCAATGCCATCCCAACGGTGAAGCATGATGGTGGTAGCATCATGCTCTGGTGTGTTTTTCAGCAGCAGGGACTGGGGAATTTGTCGGGGTTGAGGAAAAACTGAACACAGCAAAAAAACAGAGATACCCTTAATGAAAACCTGGTCCAGATCGCTCAGGTCCTCAGATTGGGCCGAAGGTTCACCTTCCAACAGGACAATGACCCAAGCACACCAAGACAACGCAACAGCAACGTAGGGACAACTCCGTATATGTCCTTGAGTGGCCCAGCTAGAGCCCAAGCCCAGACTTGAACCCAAAACAACATCTCTGGAGAGACCTAAAAATGGCTGTCCGACGGTCCCCATCCAACCTGACAGAGCTTGATAGGATCTGCAGAGAAAAATGGCAGAAAACCCTAGCCAAAAGGCTTGAGGTTGAATCGCTGCCAAAGGTTCTTCAACTAAGTACTGAGTTAAGGGTCGGAATACTTATGTCAATGTGATATTACAGGTTTTTTCTTTTTAATAAATTTGCAAGTTTATATAAAATCTGGTTTCTTTCTAATGACACCATGAGTCCACGGATCATCATCAATTACTGTTCGGAATATCACTCCTGGCCAGCAGGAGGAGGCAAATAGCACCACAGCAAAGCTGTTAAATATCACTCCCCTACCCACAATCCCCCAGTCATTCTCTTTGCCTGTAGTGCAAGGAGGAGGTGAAGTTTAGGTGTCTGATGAGAAGTTTTCTTCAATGAAGATCTTATTTTTTTAGCAGAGTAAGCTTACTCTGTTCTTTTCTGGGGTCTAGCCTAGTCCACATCAGTCTCTTTAGTAGGGCAGTGGTGGCTTTTGAGCGTTTGAGAACTTGTGAGGTACAATCCTCACTGCATTTTCTCAAGAATCTGCTGCCCTAACTAGAAAACCTGAGTTTTCTCAGTTTTTCTCTCTTCACAGGTCCATGTGAGGTGCTGCACCCTCTCAAACCAGGTGAGCTGTCCTGCTGCCGGACAGCACTTTCAGGTAAGTGCCATTTTAATTTTCTTTTGCAAGGAGATTGCTGGCACTTGTTACATCTGTCTTATTTAATATGGGACTTTATTAAACCTTCATGTTTGGGTTTTTTTTTTAGGCAGTTTGGGCATTGAGACTGTTGAGGTGATTTATGATGGCTCAGTGTGTTATAATAGTTTTTATACTGTTGTAAGACGATTTTTTTCGGCAGTTAGGGCTCTGTAACCGCTCTGTATTTGAAAATGAGCTGCAGGACAGGTAGGCACCTCAGTAAAGCTACTGAGGTGTATAGGTAGCCTGAGGTCTATTTAGTTTGTTGCGCTAACACACATTTCTATTTAAAGACACAGTACACATTTATTTTTTATTTTCAAATAAAGAATTTTTACACTTTATCCTTATTTATTACATAAGATGGATCAAGAGACTTTTCAAACCATTATCCCAGGCAAAGTTGCTGCTTGTCAGTTATGTTTTGATGCTCAGGTGCAACCCCCAGTTCCTTTTTGTTCCTTATGCATTGAGAGAACTTTGTTATAGAGATAAAATATTTGACCATGAGCCACCATTATCCCAGGTAAATGCTGTTCAGGTGTCTGCTGTTGCAGATATGCCGCAGCTTTCTCCTCAAGCGTCCCAACTTTTTCAGTCTCCACATACAGTGCCCTGTGTTTCCTCTTGCAATCCTGTAGGATTTTCTCTACAAGACATTGCTTCCCAAGTATCCCTTGCGGTATCTGAGGCCTTGTCAGCTTTCTCCATGTTGCAGGGAAGGCGTAAATGGAAATTTAAGGAAACAGTAAGCTTTCTGATCAAGTCTATCGTAGTCAATCCTAAAAAGTCTAGTAAATTGAACAAATACTTCGATGTTCCCTCCGCGGTGGAGGTTTTTCCAGTTCCTGACCGCGCTGCGGAGATTATTGCTCGAGAATGGGTAAGACCTGGTGTTCCCTTTTCTCCATCTCACAATTTTTAAGAAGATGTTTCTTATAACGGATTCTATTAAGGAGTCGTGACGGACGGTTCCTAAGGTAGAAGGAGCGATCTCCACTTTGGCCAAGAGGACTACTATTCCCATAGAGGATAGTTGTTCTTTTAAAGATCCAATGGATAAAAAATTGGTTGCTTTACTAAAAAAGATGTCCACCAGGGTCTACAATGGCAACCTGCGGTGTATATCGCCACTGTTACCAGCGCTGCAGCTTACTGGTTTGATGCGTTGTCTGAATCTCTTCAGACGGCTACCCCTCTTGATGAGATCCAAGACAGGATTAAGGCTCTCAAGTTAGCCAATTCCTTCATTACAGATGCTTCCTTACAGGTAATTAAACTGGGAACCAAAATTTCTGGTTTTGCAGTCCTAGCCTGCAGGGCCTTGTGGTTGAGTCCTGGTCTGTGAATGTTTCATCTAAATCTAAGATCATGGCTATTCCTTATAAGGGTAAGACCATGTTTGGACCTGGTTTGGCGGAAATTATCTCTCATATTACTGGAGGGAAGGGTTCTTTTCTTCCTCAAGATAAAAAGAATAAGCAGAAGGGGCGTCAGAGTAATTTTCTTTCCTTTCGTAACTTTAAAGGCAAGTCTTCCTGCCATTCCTCCAAGCAAGATCAAGCCAAGCCTTCCTGGAAGCCCAACCAGTCCTGGAATAAGGGAAAGCAATCTAAAAAAGCCTTAAGCTGATTCCATGTCAGCATGAAGGGTTGGCCCCCGATCCGGGAGTGGATCTTGTAGGGGGCAGACTCTCTCTCTTTTCCTAGGCTTGGATAAGAGATGTACCAGATCCCTGGGCGGTGGACATTGTCTCCCATGGATAAAAAATAGACTTCAAATCTTTTCCTCCCAGAGGCAGGTTTCTCCTCTCCAGATTATCTGTAGACCAGATAAAAAGAGAGGCGTTCTTACATTGTCTCAAGGACCTTGCCGTCCGGGGGGTAATGGTTCCAGTTCCTTTTCAGGAAAGGAGTTCTGGGATTTTACTCAAATCTGTTCATAGTTCCCAAAAAGGAGGGAACTTTTTGACCAATCCTAGATCTAAAATGTTTAAAAGTTTCTCAGAGTGCCATCCTTCAAGATGGAGACTATACGCTCTATTCTTCCCTTGGTATAAGAAGGTCAGTTCATGACAACCTTATCTGGACGACATTCTGGTTCAGGCGCCATCTTTTTAACAAGCAGAATCTCATACGGAGATCTTGTTGTCTTTTCTTCCATCCCACGGATGGAAGGTGAATCGGGGAAAAAAGTACTCTGGTTCCAGCTACAAGGGTCGTATTTTGGGAACCATAATAGACTCCCTGTTAATGAAGATTTTTCTGACGGAGGTCAGAAAAAGAAAGATTTTCGACTCTTGTCTTGCCCTTCAGTCCTCTCCACTGCCATCAGTGGCTCAATGTATGGAGGTAGACGGTCTGATGGTGGCTTCCATGGACATAATTCCGTTTGCTCGGTTCAATCTCAGATCTATGCAGTTATGCATGTTCAGACAATGGACAGGGGACTATACGGACCTGTCTCCGCGTGTAGATCTAGATCAGGCATCAATAGACTCTTCTGTGGTGGCTTTCTCAGGATCATCTCTCCCAGGGTACTTGCTTCCGCAGACCCTCCTGGGTGATTGTGACCACGGATACCAGCCTTATAGGTTGGGGAGCAGTATGGGGCTCGTTGAAGGCTCGGGGCTTATGGACCCAGGAGGAGTCAGTCCTGCCCATAAACATCTTGGAGCTGAGAGCAATCTTCAATGCTCTTCTGGCCTGGCCTCAGTTAGCCTTAGCCCGGTTTATCAGATTCCAGTCGGACAACATAACCTCAGTGGCCTACATCAACCACCAGGGGGAACTCGGAGTTCCTTGGCCATGACAGAGGTGGCCCAAATTACTCCCGGGGAGTGGGAACTTCATTTGGATGTGTTTTCCAGCTTGACCCTCAAGTGGGGGCAGCCGGAGTTGTATCTCATGGCTTCTCGTCAGAATGCCAAACTTCCGAGATACGGCTCGAGGTCAAGAGATCCGCAGGCATTTCTGATCGATGCTCTGCCAGTTCCTTGGAACTTCAGTCTAGCATACCTGTTTCCTCCGTTCGCTCTCCTTCCAAGAGTCATTGCTCGAATCAAGCAGGAGAGGGCGTCTGTAATTCTCATAGCCCCGGCGTGGCCTCGCAGGATTTGGTATGCAGACTTAGTGGAAATGTCATCCTTTCCACCTTGGAGACTGCCTCTGAGGAAGGCCCTTCTACTTCAGGGTCCCTTCCTTCATCCAAATCTTGTTTTCTCTGAAGCTGACTGCTTGGAGATTGAACGCTTAGTTTTATCTAAGCGTGGATTTTCAGAGTCAGTCATTGAGACCTTGATTCAGGCTCGTAAGCCTGTGACTCGCAGGATTTACCATAAGATCTGGCGTAAATACTTGTAGAATCCAAAGGATACTCTTGGAGTAGAGTAAGGATTCCTAGGATTTTGTCCTTTCCCCAGGATGGTCTGGAGAAGGGCTTGTCGGCAAGTACTCTAAAGGGTCAGATTTCGACATTGTCTATTTTGTTACATAAGCGCTTGGCGGATGTGCCAGATGTGCAATCATTTTGTCAGGCCTTGGTTAGAATTCGGTCTGTGTTTAAACCTGTTACTCCTCTATGGAGTCTTAACCTTGTTCTTAAAGTTTTACAACAGGCTCCATTTGAGCCTATGCATTCTTTAGATATTAAGATGTTATCTTGGAAAGTTTTGTTTCTTGTTGCTATTTCCTCTGCTCGGAGAGTTTCTGAACTCTCTGCTTTACAGTGTGATTCCCCTTTTCTTATATTTCACTTTGATAAGGTGGTTCTGCGTACTAAGTTTGGTTTCCTGCCCGAGGTTGTTTTGGTCAAGAATTTTAGTCAGGAAATCATTGTACATTCTTTGTGTCCTAATCCTTCTCACAAAGAACGCCTGTTGCATAATCTGGATGTTGTGCGAGCGCTAAAATTTTATTTGCAGGCAACTAAGGACTTTCGTCAGTCTTCTGCATTGTTTGTATGCTTTTCTGGGATACGCAAAGGTCAGAAAGCTACAGCTACTTCACTTTCCCTTTGACTGAAGTTATTCGCTTGGCATATGAGACTGCTGGACAGCAACCTCCTGAGAAAATCACAGCTCATTCCACAAGGGCTGTTTCTTCTTCCTGGGCCTTCAAAATAAAGCTTCTGTGGAACAGATTTGCAAGGCTGCAACTTGGTTATGTTTCCACACTTTTTCCAAATTCTATAAATTCGATACTTTTTGCCTAGGCCGAGGCTTCTTTTGGGAGAAAGGTTCTTCAAGCAGTGGTGCCTTCTGTTTAGGTTCCGGTCTTGTCCCTCCCTTATCTGTGTCCTCTGGCTTGGGTATTGGTTCCCAACAGTAAGTGATGATGATCCGTGGACTCACCGTGTCATTAGAAAGAAAACAAAATTTATGCTTACATAAGGCACCTCTGCACCTTGTGTTACTTCCTTTCTCTCCTTTCCCTTTGGTTGAATAACTGGGGGATTGTCGGTAGAGGAGTGATATTTAACCGCTTTGCTGTAGTGCTCTTTGCCTCCTCCAGCTGGCCAGGAGTGATATTCCCAACAGTAATTGATGATGATCCGTGGACTCACCGTGTCAAGAAAGAAATACATTTATCCGGTGACCATACATTTTGTTTTTTGCTTTGTCATTTAGTGGTATGTAGTGCAGATTGATGTGGAAAACAAATAATTTAAAACATTTTAGCATAAGGCTGCAACATAATAAAATCTACAATAAATGAAGCGATCTGAATACTTTCTGAATGCACTATATGCTACTCCTAATTTGTTCACATTCTGAAGGAGCATATTAGGGCTCCCAATAAGGACATCATAATATGCAGTACAGAAGGGAAACAATTAGGAACCCTGATTTTTCAAGTCCCAGATTAGTAATTGTTCTCATTACTTAAAGTAAAGCCTTATCCCTGATAAGAAGTTGTATCTAAGCATTTATTTATTTTTGTGTTTTTTTTATTCCCTTCTGTAGTTTCCTTCGGTATATAACAGCCACATGCCTCTTACCTTATCAGGCTTTGATAGCCCGTCAACACCAGGACCCTTTTCTCCTGATCTGCATAAATCCTAGCACAGAAGCACAACAAAGAAGGGATAAGACATAAAATATATATATATATATATATATATATATATATATATATATATATATATATATATATATATATATATATATATATATATATATACTCTATATATAAAAAAAAATCCTGCAGCTTTTGTTTCCACATTGTGGAATATGTCTATTTTCATAGATTTTGCAAAACTTCCAACCAAATCCTTTTTTTTCTCGACGTGATTTGCTTGTTTAATTAGCTATGCTGGACATTTATATGTTTCCTTGTTTTATTCTGGAACCATATGCAACTTATAGTTTTCTGCTCTTGAACAATAAAAGTTCTCACTTGACGGCAGAAACTACCACAATATCCACTAAATCAGTGGAAAAATATTGACTCATGAGAAAAAAACCAGGACGTATGTCGATGTTGTGAGTGCCCAGCTCCAGCAAACCTTGCAACATGTCTTAATTCAGTATAATTCTGCGTTTCATAATGAAAACGAAGTTACAACCTTTGTTGCATCAGCAGACGGGTAAAGCTTGGCAGTCAAGGTAAAATTATGCCAACTCACTGGTACATTATGGGTCACTCAAAATGCATGATAACGTTGATGTATATATAATTATATATATATATAAATATACATAATATTACTAACTAGTAGAGCTTTTGTATATGAAATAAGTATGCAAATCGTATGTTATTCGCTAAAACATATAGCACTTAAATTGGGCTGTGCCCATGAAAGAGCATCAAATATCTTTAAGCATTATGTTCCTATGCAGCCAGCAGGTGTTGTTGGGGGACAGTATTAATGCTTATAGAGTAAAGTTTATGTGGAATTGTGGTAACTGGTAAATACAGCAAGGTCCTGTTACACATTAGTTTTTAAAATCACAAATATTTAGAGACCTTGAAGTAGGATTTTTCTTTTTTCATGCAAAGACTTTTAGAAAAATGAATAACACCTTTACCCTTTTTATTTTTTTAATGAAATAATGCAAACTTATACTTAGTGTCTTTTAATGTCAAATACCTCTATATATAAAATTTATAAGGCACAACTATTTTTATCTAGTCATGTTAAGGAGGAATCTGTTTACTTCCCTGTTACATGGACCTTTCTGGTGTTCGAAATCTATGCAAATGACATTTCTATTTTGCCGTATATATGTGCAGATACCAGCACACCTATCTGGCACTCAATGATAGCTAAGGCACTATGATTCTATAAAAGGGATTGTTGTTTATAGGAATATGTAGTTGTGGGTTTTAATGTCCAGCTCAGTATTGCCTGGGGGGAGGTGTATTTTATTTTTCTGATTGTGGCCCTCGGTGATTCCTTTATCATCTTTATCTGGTTTCTTCTAGGTTGATTGATGCTTTAAAATCTATAGCAAGTTTGTAAACATTTTGTTCTCTTGTTCCTTTCTCGGTAAGAGTTTGCAGCTCTCTGAGAAATACCATGGTTTTTAAAGGTAGACAATCATAAGAAAAAAACAAAATCCTTATTTTTAAGACATCTATTGTAGCCTGATTACATGTAAATGGAACCTTTTGAGTAAGGTTATTTTTCTCCTGTATCATAAAACGGTCAGTGATAACGGCCAAGGCAGCATTACTTGAACCTCACACAGGCTACAGTTGTTTTGTAAATCATAACATTGGTGTCAGTTTAATAAAGGGGCATTCTAAAGGAATTATTACATGCTCTAAATAAACAGGGCATGTTATTTTCGCATTACTGAGACTAGCGATGTGTTCAACCCAAGGGGTACATTTTTTTTAAGCCGTGCATGGCCCTTGCAGTGCAGGCTTGCCCTTTTTGAGGGATTGGTTGTGCAGAGGATCGCATTGCACTAGCAACTACACAAATCCTTCCCAAAGTCTTACTCAAGAGAGGCAAGCATTGCAACCCTCGCGCAAGACATTGCTGGTTAGCCAATCAGGAACTTAAGTTGCTTATCCCTGCCAATCACCAGCTGTATAATGCTCAGGAGCTGTAAGGCTTCCAGCTCTCAAGCAGGACTTATCTGTTTAATACCTTTGTAGGGCTGTGTATGTTATATAAGAATATTCATTTTAATATAGTTAAGGCTACAGTGATAATTTTAAAGCTTTGCTGAATTATTTCCTGCCTGAAGATTTAATTTCTTGCCTCTGTTTCAGTTTTAGTCATTTAGATGTGCTCCATAATGCTTATGCTTGGTATCTCAGTATCTGTGAGATGGAGTAGCGGAGGGACATACAAACGTAAGGGAGGGTCACATTGTGGCTCTTGGAATTAATGTCAGACAACTCTGGTCTAAAGCTTTCCAGAGTTACACTAAAGTCAAAATTGCACTTTCATGATTCAGATAGAACATGCAGTTTTAAGAGACCTCTCATGTTTCCTCCATTATCAGATTTTGGACATTCTTTTATATGCACACTTTCTGAGGCATCAGCTACTACTGAGCACAAACAAGAGTTCTCAATGTATACATAAGAGTCTGTGTTTGGGTGATGGTTGTCACAAGATACAGGGGGCGACAAATTAAAGGAAATTTTGAAATTTGTCAGAAAAAAAAAAAATCTGCTTATTTAAAATTCAGAGTTAGTGCTATCGCATTCTCTTTTTATTCGGTACTTGTTGGTTGTGCAATTCTATTGTATTTAATGGTCCCCACTTTTTTGTTGTACTGATTTCAACTACTCTTTTCATGATTCTGTCAGTTAAAAAATGAATTTGAATAATTTGATAAAATATGCACTTATATATAGTTTATTACATCATTTGCAAAACTAGTTGCATTTTTCCTAAGAATACATTGGCTTATTTGCTGAGTACCAGTCACAGTACTGTAAAAAGCTCATAATTATTCTTCAATTCTTACCTTTTCGTCAGTTACAAAATGACCTGCAAGTACAGTTTGTTTTTTTTACTTTGATTTGCTTTGTCACAAATCACCATTTGTATTTGGCATAATTTTTTTGTAATACTCTACAGAATAAGTATTTTTCTACCATCTCTGTCTAGAGGATACATATTCATTTATCTTGCATTTTTCCTCTGGGTAGAATTTGCAGTTAAAGGGACATGAATCCTAAATTTTGTCTTTCATGATTTAGAAAGAGCATGCAGTTTTAAACAACTTTCTGATTTACTTCTATTATCTAATTTGCTTCATTCTCTTGATATTCTTAGCTGAAAAGCATATCTAGATAGGCTCAGTAGCTGCTGATTGGTTGCTGCACATAGATGCCTCCTGTGATTGGCTCTCCCATGTGCATTGCTCTTTCTTCAACAAAGGATATCTAAAAAATGAAGCAAATTAGATAATAGAAGTAAATTGGAAAGTTGTTTAAAATTGTATTCTCTATCTGAATCATGAAAGAAATAATTTGGGTTTAGTGTCTCTTTAACTGATCCGACTCTACTCTAGTGAGCTCCATAGAACAACATAGTAATTTTATATTTTAATTTTTTTTCTTATTGAAGAGCTCTAAATTATTAGTTAATCCATAAAATAGTTGTTTTAGGTAAATGTTTGATTGTAGTGTCTCCATATAAAATGTTTGCAGATCTATACATTGTATAACTGGATCACATCTGGATCAATAACACTTTTATTGACTGTCATGGAAATGGATTCTAAAAATTGATAATGCTGAATGTGAAAAGAAATAGTTTCTGCAAAGAATCTAAATGTGCATTTAAATGCATAAATGTTGTCTTTGTGCATAAAATGATGGGGGGGGGTTATATATATTTTTTCTTGTTGTTTTGTTTTATATATGTATACCAAATTCATGTATACATCATCATACATGTACAGGGGAAATATGCAACTTTAAATTTTTTTATATATATATATATACAGTTGTGCTCATAAGTTTACATACCCTGGCAGAATTTATGATTTCTTGGCCATTTTTCAGAGAATATGAATGATAACACAAAAACATTTCTTTCACTCATGGTTAGTGTTTGGCTAAAGCCATTTATTATCAATCAACTGTGTTTACTCTTTTTAAATCATAATGACAACAGAAACTACCCAAATGACCCTGATCAAAAGTTTACATACCCTGTAATATTTGGCCTGATAACATGCACACAAGTTGACACAAAGGAGTTTGAATGGCTATTAAAGGTAACCATCCTCACCTGTGATCTGTTTGCTTGTAATTAGTGTGTGTGTATAAAAGGTCAATGAGTTTCTGGACTCCTGATAGACCCTTGCATCTTTCATCCAGTGCTGCACTGACGTTTCTGGATTCTGAGTCATGGGGAAAGCAAAAGAATTGTCAAAGTTTCTGCAGGAAAAGTTAGTTGAACTGTATAAAACAGGAAAGGGATATAAAAAGATATCAAAGGAATTGAGAATGCCAGTCAGCAGTGTTCAAACTCTAATCAAAAAGTGGAAAATGAGGGGTTCTGTTGAAACCAAACCACGGTCAGGTAGACCAACTAAAATTTCAGCCACAACTGCAAGGAAAATTCTTCGGGATGCAAATAAAAAGCCACAAATAATTTCAGGTGAAATACAGGACTCTCTGAAAACATGTGGTGTGGCTGTTTCAAGATGCATAATAAGGAGACACTTGAAGAAAGATGGGCAGCATGGTCGAGTGGCCAGAAGAAAGCCAATACGCCAAACAGCACAGAGACGAGCTTAAAACCTTCTGGCACAAAGTCATTTGGAGTGATGAGACCAAAATTGAGCTTTTTGGCCACAACCATAAACGCTACATTTGGAGAGAAGTCAACAAGGCCTATGATGAAAGGTACACCATTCCTACTTTAAAACACGGAGGTGTATTGCTGATGTTTTGGGGATGTGTGAGCTGCAAAGGCTCAAGGAAATTTTGGTCAGAATTGATGGCAAGATGAATGCAGTATGTTATCAAAATATATTGAAGCATAATTTGCATTCATCAGCCCGGAAGCTGCGCATGGGACGTACTTGGACATTCCAACATGACAATGAACCTAAACACAAGACCAAGTCGACCTGTCATTGGCTACAGCATAATAAAGTGAAGGTTCTGGAGTGACCATCTCCGTCTCCTGTCCTCAATATCATTGAGCCACTCTGGGGAGATCTCAAAGTGCAGTTCATGCAAGACAGCCCAAGAATTTACAGGAAATGGAGGGGGGTTTTCCAGGAAGAATGGGTAGTTTTACCATCTGAGAAGATAAAGAGCCTCATCCACAAATACCACAAAAGACTTCAAGATGTCATTGATGTTAAAGGGTAGAATACACAGCATTAAGAACCAGGGTATGTACACTTTTGATCAGGGTAATTTGGGTAGTTTATGTTGTTGTTGTTGTTATTATTATTTAAAAAGAATAAACACAGTTAATTAATAATAAATGGCTTTAGCCAAACACTAACCATGAGTGAAAGAAAAGCTTTTGTGTTATTATTCATATTTTCTGAAAAATGGCCAAGAAATCATAAATTCTGCCAGGGTTTATAAACTTTTATTTATATATATATTATCAAATTATTTACATTGTATATCATTTGGTCTTTTTTCAGAAGTGTATATGGGTAGCAAAGCAGATTTGCACATCGATGTAAAGCACTCAAATTAATCATACTATTGTGGAGGTGAAGCATTTGAAGTTGTGTTTAAAAGTTACAATGTCCTGTTTTTCCTGGTATTTTATTACAATTTTGCTGTACAATTTGAATGGTGATAGTATGGCCCCTCCCCCTTCCTGCACTGATTCACTTGTTGATTATGAAGGTGATCATTTGTTTTTAGCTATGTAAGTTAGAGGGATATGAAACCCCAAAATGTTATACAATGAGGATACAATTTTAAATTTTTTTTTCCAATTTACTTCTGTTATCAAATTTGCTTTGTTCTCATGATATTCTGTGTGGAAGAGATACCTGGGTATGTGTCTGTAGCACTACATAGCAGGAAATATTGCTGCCATCTAGTGCTCTTGCAAAACTGCTGCAGAAATGGGCATGCTCCTGAGCTTACATCCCTGCTTTTCAACAAAAGATACTAAGCGAATTAAGAAAAATTGATAATAGATAAAAATTAGAAAGTTGTTTAAAATTGCATGCTCTATCTGTTTCTTGAAAGAAAATGATGGGGTTTCATACCCCCTTAAGAAACTGGCTTTTTCTAGTAAAGAAAACATAAGCAGCAAACTAAGTTTGCATTCCCTTTAACCCTTTCACTATCAGGAATTTCAGAGAAAAACTTGTTCAAAGTACCAGAGCATTCTTAGCGTTTTTGCTATCACTCTGAACAGAAATCAAGCCCTTTTTTTACCTAAGAAAGCTATATATAATTTTATGTATTTGGATACAAGATACGATCATATAAAATGTTTTGCACTTTTGGTTTCGCACTGACATTTACACCAAACTACTGCAGTCATAAGACAAATGGTTGTAAAAGCTTCTCTGGGATCCCCTTTGTTCAGCAAACATGCATGGTTTTGCCATTGGTTTTTGGCAATTAGAAGGCCTTTTATTACAGCTGAGCACACTATTGAAATTCCTGGCAATGAATTGGGTTGATCGGTTAGCTTGTAAGTTTAATATTAGGCTTCTGCATTCGTTTTGTTACGAATGCAAATTCATAACGAAAACACGGATATTCGTTTCATTTTCATGAATACACTAATTTAAAGAAAACAAAAAATGTGTCAGTATTCATTTGCTTCTTTTAAATTAGCTGTAAGGCCTGAGATGCAGCATCACTTTTTAATACAGCAAAAATAAAATATTTTCAAAAACAGAAATGTGAATACTTGTTTAAATATATAGAAAGAATCAATCTCCCTATATATTACACAGTAGTTTTCTATTTGTATGCATTTATTAAATATATATACATGCTGTTTACACAGTCTGGCTATGCAGGTAGGGGAAAATTGATTATCACATCCTCTGAATGATACACCTTCAGTCTAACGGCCTTAAAGGGACACTGAACCCAAATGTTTTCTTTTGTGGTTCAGAAAGAGCATGCAATTTTAAGCAACTTTCTAATTTACTCCTATTATCAACTGTTCTTCGTTCTCTTGCTATCTTTATTTAAAAAAGAATGCATCTAAGCTTTTTTTTATTATTCAGCACTCTGGACAGCACTTTTTTATTGGTGGATGAATTTTCCACCAATCAGCAAGAACAAGCCAGGTTGTTCACCAAAAAATGGGTCGGCATCTAAACTTACATTCTTGCATTTCAAATAAAGATATCAAGAGAATGAAGAAAATTTGATAATAGTAGTACATGAGAAAGTTACTTTAAAATGTCATGCTCTATCTCAGTGTTTTTCAACCAGTGTGCCGTGAGAGATCCTCAGGTGTGCCGCGGCAGACTGACAACAGTGCGGGGGTGTCCCTCTTTCAAATTTTGAAATATTGGGAGGTATGTGACAGGCTCATCAGGCATCATTTACAACCATGACATTGACATTCATTCACAGACAATCATTACAATTGTTTGTGAATGAATTTTAATATGTCATGTATAGTTTGTAGGAGGCATGGCATGACCGCACAGTACAGTGTGTGTATATATGTATGTATGTATATGTATATATATATATATATATATATACTGTATCTATATCCTGTATTAGGCTACAATGTGTGATTTTGTAAAATTTTGAGATGGTGGTGTGCCACAGGATTTTTTAATGTAAAAAAGTGTGCCACGGCAAAAAAAAGGTTGCAAATCACTGCTCTATCTGAATCACAAAAGAAAAAATTTGGGTTCAGTGTCCCTTTAAAGGGACAGGTTAAGTCAGCTAAGGGGTTAAAAATGGTAAGACTTGGCTGATATGTTAATCTATAGAAAGACAACAGAAATGTCTTGTAATTGATTAAAAGGTGTTTACTGTCCCTTTTAAATTGAGGCTGTCACACAAATAAGGCCTGAGGTTAAAAGGAGTCTTAACTCTCTAAATGTTGCAAGGCTACTAATTGCTAATAATTGCACATATGCAATGTAGTGTATTATATATACAAAAATATTCTTTATATTTAGACGACTTCTTAACAATCATAACTTTACAACAGAAACATTGTCCACGATTTCTGTTAAAGGGACACAAAAGTAATTTTATTCTGTTTCATCTAAGAGTGAGCAATAAGAAATGTATTACAGTTTTTATTTTGTGAAAGAGATGTTCCTATGCTGTTTTATGTGTGTGAGGTGTATCACTGTATACCAGTAAAGCAGCTGGAGTTGTGTTAATCAGCCAGTGAGCAATCATTCCTTAATACACAGTTGCACTTCCTGTTAGCTTCACAATCAAAAATAATCCACTTAAACATTTTAATGCAAAATGTTTTTGTTTTTTATACGCATAATATAAAATGTTAGTCTTCTGGCCCTTTAAATTGATTGCCGGCTTTATGAATGTCACAGACTCTGTCCCTGTATTTGCACCCAATGCACCTTTTTCTAGCTTTGCTCAATTTAGGAGGCCTGTGCATTTATTTTTGTGAAAGTGAAGCACACTAAGGGCTAGATTTATCAAGCTGAGGCGGACAGGGGCACATATATGTGCCCCTGTCTGCCGCAGCTCACCTCTGGCGGGTCAAATTTCCCCGGAGGAATTTACCATTGCACATGAGCGCTATTTTGCGCTCGCGTGCAATCCCGCCCCCTGCCCGCACACAGCCAATCACGCGCAGGCAGGAGCTGTCAATCTCTGCGGTCAGACTAGACCGCAGAGATTGAATTTTGCTACCTTAGAGGTGGCGAAAGAGTAGGAAAGCAGCGGTCTGATGACCACTGCTTGTTAAATACGGCAAGCAGGTTCTCTTGTGAGAACCTGCAGCCGTAGGGGCTCAAAGGCTGGCGAAAGCCTTTGATAAATCAACCCCTAAGACCTGGATTTGCATAGATCTTAGTGTTTCACTTTCACAAGAATTAATGCGGCTTTGAATACAAGACGATTTTTTTTTCCTTATTTGGATCATAACAAATTCTTTGAATGCTCAGGCCTACAATTTAGCATTGCCTGGGTCAGTATATTAGAGAATGTTTAACATAATGCAGTAAGCAAGGAGTGCTTTGTTCTAGTTTAACAGTAGTTCTTAATTACATTTTTAATATTCTTTTTGCTGATCTATATAAATGCACTTAGGGACATAAAATTGCTATGTTCTACATTGCAAAATACCCACGTGCAAAATAAATATCCCTTTTATTAAAGGGATACTAAACCCAATTTTTTTTCTTTCATGTTTCAGATAGAGCATGCAATTTTAAGCAACTTTCTAATTTACTCTTATTATTTATTTTTATTTTTTTTTTTCTTCTTTATCTTGCTATCTTTATTTGAAAAGCAAGAATGTAATTGGATTGCACTTGCTGATTGGTGGCTAAATGTAGCTACCAATCAGCAAGCACTATCCAGGGTGCTGAACCAAAAATAGGCTGGCTACTTAGTTTAGATTCCTGCTTTTTCAAATAAAGATAGCAAGAGAACAAAGAAAAATTGATAATAGGAGTAAATTAGAAGGTTGCATAAAATTGCATTCTCTATCTGAATCATGAAAGAAAAAAAAATGTGCTTAGTATCCCTATAATGATTTTAAAAACTACTTTAAAATCCCAACAAGCATCATTGTGGCCGATTAGTGCTAGCTGTAAATGAGTTTAGCCACTGCTCTAAGCAGTCATGTAGCTAGTTTAGCCAATCTGCAGTATTTTACAAAATGTTTAAGTTACAGAATTTGCCTTTTTGGGCTCTCTAGGTAAAGTGGAACAATGATAATTTTTTACAATAAAGTAGGAGGTGTTTAATATCTCTTTAAAAGCACATTATTAAACATTGTAAGATTGCTCTAGTAACTAATGTATAACTGTCCCTAAGTTAGCTGACCTCAGCATAGGAGATAGCAGTTTTTTATACCTAGGGAAACCACTGGGCAAATTGGGAGTGGCATGTGTGTAGCTACCAGTTCAAGGCCAGGTCCAGTTTAGGACAGCTAAACTGTAGTAAAGTGCTCTAGTGCATTACAGCATTTTACTGTTGCACTTCAGTATCTCTTTAAAGATGCACAAAACACCTTAAGATTGCAATATAAAAATGTTTAATAATGTTAGTAAAACCACTTTATAATATACTTTAATTATCCTTACCTTTTCTTATCATTTTAAATTGAAAATTGTGTGTTTTCCAATTCTGAGAATTGGAGGTGCACACTGCAAACTTTACAAACCTAAAACCCTGCTACATTTGTGTCCATAACTGGAATTGGCAGGTCCAAATAAAGCAAGTGAAAAATAATTACATCACACAAGATGTTTATCTATTGGAACGCTATTACATTGAGTCTATATGTTAAATTATGGCAACTGTGTGCAAAAGTCTTGTAATTACTTGTGTTTTATGTACCTTTAATTTTGTTAAATTATCACCAAAGACTTCTAACTTGGAAAAGGATTCAGTCTGTATTAGCTTGGAAGGCCTTCTCTGCATATATTACTTATATTTCCAGCTTTAAAACATGATTCCTTTCTACTTTAGACTGTATAGCACTAATTGCAATGGGTAGGGTTAGTGAATTTAAATAAGGAATATTCCATTTTTATCTAAAAAAAAAAAAGTTGTCAACTTAGGGCTCAATTTATCATCCCGTGTTGGACAGGGGCATACATGTTCGTCCCTGTCCGCCCAGATTATCCTCTGGCAGGGGCTACAATCCGCTGCCCACATTAACCATTGCACACAAGTGTTTACGTGCAACCCTGCCTCCTGCCCGCGCACAGCCAATCATGCATGGGCAAGAGCTGTCAATCTCTAGCAAACGGTGAGATTGAAATCCACCACCTGAGAGGCGGAGAACAGGGTTTGATAAATCCTGACTGCAGGTTTGCTTGTGCTAACCTGCAGTTGAAGAGGACAGAAGGGTTTGATAAATTTCAGCCCTTTAGCGTATACAATCAACACAGTTCACACTGTGCATTCATAAAAATAGCAGTTGTCACTTGTCAAAATACTCTTGAATGTATAGCCTGCAAAATTTACAGTGACTCTTATTCTGAATAGTGTGTGCTCAGCATTCAAAATGCTCAAAAATTCAGTATTTGTCTAGCACTATTAATAGGTGTTGGATACTGATGTTGCCAACCATCACTTGTTTGTGCGTATATTATACAGTAGCAGACAGGAATCATTTATTGTATTAACCCATTAAACTCAGTGTATATATGGGTAGGTTTCTGTTAACTGATCTAGCTAACGTGTCTGTTAGTTAAAATCATGCTAATGAAAAACTAAATAATTAAGTATGAATCTACTTTTAATACCACTTGTATCTGATTTTGTCCCAATATGGGACTTTGTTAGAGTTTGTGTGTCATAGGGTTATTTGATATACTGTGAGGCATACAGCATTATTAGCCAAACTTGTGTGTTGTGAATATGGTGCTGATGCTCATTATATTGCTTGATCCTTGTATGACTGTTTTATGTAATAAAAAAGAATCCAGCGTTTGGCAGATGTTACTGCATATGTTTTCTTTTTCATTTAATTATAAATTTCACGGTTTTCTGTACCGTCTTTTTCTCCAACATAGGTGTGTCCGGTCCACGGCGTCATCCTTACTTGTGGGATATTCTCCTCCCCAACAGGAAATGGCAAAGAGCCCAGCAAAGCTGGTCACATGATCCCTCCTAGGCTCCGCCTACCCCAGTCATTCTCTTTGCCGTTGTACAGGCAACATCTCCACGGAGATGGCTTAGAGTTTTTTAGTGTTTAACTGTAGTTTTTATTATTCAATCAAGAGTTTGTTATTTTAAAATAGTGCTGGTATGTACTATTTACTCAGAAACAGAAAAGAGATGAAGATTTCTGTTTGTATGAGGAAAATGATTTTAGCACCGTAACTAAAATCCATGGCTGTTCCACACAGGACTGTTGAGAGCAATTAACTTCAGTTGGGGGAACAGTGTGCAGTCTCTTACTGCTTGAGGTATGACACATTCTAACAAGACGATGTAATGCTGGAAGCTGTCATTTTCCCTATGGGATCCGGTAAGCCATGTTTATTAAGATAGTGAATAAGGGCTTCACAAGGGCTTATTAAGACTGTAGACTTTTTCTGGGCTAAATCGATTCATTATTAACACATATTTAGCCTTGAGGAATCATTTATTCTGGGTATTTTGATATGATTATATCGGCAGGCACTGTTTTTGACACCTTATTCTTTAGGGGCTTTCCCTAATCATAGTCAGAGCCTCATTTTCGCGCCGGTATGGCGCACTTGTTTTTGAGGACAGCATGGCATGCAGCTGCATGTGTGTGGAGCTCTGATACATAGAAAAGTCTTTCTGAAGGCATCATTTGGTATCGTATTCCCCTTTGGGCTTGGTTGGGTCTCAGCAAAGCAGATTCCAGGGACTGTAAAGGGGTTAAATATAAAAACGGCTCCGGTTCCGTTATTTTAAGGGTTAAAGCTTCCAAATTTGGTGTGCAATACTTTTAAGGCTTTAAGACACTGTGGTGAAATTTTGGTGAATTTTGAACAATTCCTTCATACTTTTTCGCAATTGCAGTAATAAAGTGTGTTTAGTTTAAAATTTAAAGTGACAGTAACGGTTTTATTTTAAAACGTTTTTTGTGCTTTGTTATCAAGTTTATGCCTGTTTAACATGTCTGAACTACCAGATAGATTGTGTTCTGACTGTGGGGAAACCAAGGTTCCTTCTCATTTAACTATATGTATTTTATGTCATAAAAAAAAAAAAAAAAAAAAAAAAAAAAAATTTAGTAAAAATGATGCCCAAGATGATTCCTCAAGTGAGGGGAGTAAGCATGGTACTGCATCATCCCCTCCTTCGTCTACACCAGTCTTGCCCATACAGGAGGCCCCTAGTACATCTAGTGCGCCAATACTCCTTACTATGCAACATTTAACGGCTGTAATGGATAATTCTATCAAAAACATTTTAGCCAATATGCCCACTTATCAGTGAAAGCGCGACTGCTCTGTTTTAGAAAATTCTGTAGAGCATGAGAACGCTGATGATATGGTTTCTGAAGGGCCCCTACACCAGTCTGAGGGGGCCAGGGAGGTTTTGTCTGAGGGAGAAATTTCAGATTCAGGAAACATTTCTCAACAAGCTGAACCTGATGTGATTACTTTTAAATTTAAGTTGGAACATCTCCGCGCTCTGCTTAAGGAGGTGTTATCCAATTTGGATGATTGTGATTATCTGGTCATTCCAGAACCACTATGTAAAATGGAAAAGTTCTTAGAGGCCCCGGGGCCCCCCGAAGCTTTTCCTATATCCAAGCGGGTGGCGTACATTGTTAGTAAAGAATGGGACAGGCCCGGTATACCTTTAGTACCTCCCCCCATATTTATAAAATTGTTTTCCTATAGTCGACCCCAGAGAGGACTGATGGCAGACAGTCCCCAAGGTCGAGGGGGCGGTTTCTACTCTACACAAGCGCGCCACTATACCCATAGAAGATAGTTGTGCTTTCCAAGATCCTATGGATAAAAAATCAGAAGGTCTGCTAAAGATGTTTGTTCAGCAAGGTTCCCTTCTACAACCAATTGCATGCATTGTCCCTGTCACTGCAGCCGCGTGTTTCTAGTTTGATGAGCTAGGAAAGGCGATTATTAGTAATTCTTCTTCTTATGAGGAGATTATGGACAGAATTCGTGCTCTTAAATTGGCTAATTCTTTCACCCTAGACGCCACCTTGCAATTGGCTAGGTTAGCGGCGAAAAACTTCTGGGGTTGCTATTGTGGCGCAGAGCGCTTTGGTTAAAATCTTGGGCAGCGGATGCGTCTTCCAAGAACAAATTGCTTGACATTCCTTTCAAGGGGAAAACACTCTTTGGCCCTGACTTGAAAGAGATTATCTCTGATATCACTGGGGGCAAGGGCCACGCCCTTCCTCAGGATAGGTCTTTTCAAGACCAAAAATAAACCTAAGTTTCGTCCCTTTCGCAGAAACGGATCAGCCCCAAGGGCTACGTCCTCTAAGCAGGAAGGTAATACTTCTCAAGCCAATCCAGCCTGGAGACCTATGCAAGGCTGGAACAAAGGAAAGCAGGCCAGGAAACCTGCCACTGCTACCAAGACAGCATGAAATGCGGGCCCCCGATCCGGGACCGGATCTGGTGGGGGGCAGACTCTCTCTCTTCGCTCAGGCTGGGGCAAGAGATGTTCTGGATCCTTGGGCGCTAGAAATAGTCTCCCAAGGTTATTCTCTGGAGTTCAAGGGGCTTCCTCCAAGGGGGAGGTTCCACAGGTCTCAGTTGTCTTCAGATCACATAAGAAGACAGGCATTCTTACATTGGGTAGAAGACCTGCTAAAAATGGGAGTGATTCATCCTGTTCCATTAGGAGAACAAGGGATGGGGTTCTACTCCAATCTGTTCATAGTTCCCAAAAAAGAGGGAACGTTCAGACCAATCTTAGATCTCAAGATCTTGAACAAGTTTCTCAAGGTTCCATCGTTCAAGATGGAAACCATTCGAACACTCCTTCCATCCATCCAGGAAGGTCAATTCATGACCAAGGTGGATTTCAAGGATGCGTATCTACATATTCCTATCCACAAGGAACATCATCGGTTCCTAAGGTTTGAATTCCTGGACAAGCATTTCCAGTTCGTGGCGTTTTCTTTCGGATTAGCCACTGCTCCTAGGATTTTCTCATAGGTACTAGGGTCCCTTCTGGCGGTGCTAAGACCAAGGGGCATTGCTGTAGTACCTTACTTGGACGACATTCTGATTCGAGCGTCGTCCCTTCCTCAAGTAAAGGCTCACACGGACATTGTCCTGGCCTTTCTCAGATCTCACGGATGGAAAGTGAACGTGGAAAAGAGTTCTCTATCTCCGTCAACGAGGGTTCCCTTCTTGGGAACTATAATAGACTCCTTAGAAATGAGGATTTTTCTGACAGAAGCCAGAAAAACAAAACTTCTAGACTCTTGTCGGATACTTCATTCCGTTCCTCTTCCTTCCATAGCGCAGTGCATGGAAGTGATAGGTTTGATGGTAGCGGCAATGGACATAGTTCCTTTTGTGCGCATTCATCTAAGACCATTACAACTGTTCATGCTCAGTCAGTGGAATGGGGACTATTCAGACTTGTCTCCGAAGATACAAGTAAATCAGAGGACCAGAGACTCATTCCGTTGGTGGCTGTCCCTAGACAACCTGTCACAAGGGATGACCTTCCGCAGACCAGAGTGGGTCATTGTCACGACCGACGCCAGTCTGATGGGCTGGGGCGCGGTCTGGGGATCCCTGAAAGCTCAGGGTCTTTGGTCTCGGGTAGAATCTCTTCTACCGATAAATATTCTGGAACTGAGAGCGATATTCAATGCTCTCAAAGCTTGGCCTCAGCTAGCGAGGGCCAAGTTCATACATCAACCATCAGGGGGGAACAAGGAGTTCCCTAGCGATGGAAGAAGTGACCAAAATCATTCTATGGGCGGAGTCTCACTCCTGCCACCTGTCTGCTATCCACATCCCAGGAGTGGAAAATTGGGAAGCGGATTTTCTGAGTCGTCAGACATTGCATCCGGGGGAGTGGGAACTCCATCCGGAAATCTTTGCCCAAGTCACTCAACCGTGGGGCATTCCAGACATGGATCTGATGGCCTCTCGTCAGAACTTCAGAGTTCCTTACTACGGGTACAGATCCAGGGATCCCAAGGCGGCTCTAGTGGATGCACTAGTAGCACCTTGGACCTTCAAACTAGCTTATGTGTTCCCGCCGTTTCCTCTCATCCCCAGGCTGGTAGCCAGGATCAATCAGGAGAGGGCGTCGGTGATTTTGATAGCTCCTGCGTGGCCACGCAGGACTTGGTATGCAGATCTGGTGAATATGTCATCGGCTCCACCATGGAAGCTACCTTTGAGACGAGACCTTCTTGTTCTAGGTCCGTTCGACCCACTCCAGCTGACTGCTTGGAGATTGAACGCTTGATCTTATCAAAGCGAGGGTTCTCAGATTCTGTTATTAATACTCTTGTTCAGGCCTGAAAGCCTGTAACCAGAAAGATTACCACATAATTTGGTATATCTGTTGGTGTGAATCTGCAGGATTCCCTTGGGACAAGGTTAAGATTCCTAAGAGTCTATCCTTCCTTCGAGAAGGATTGGAAAAAGGATTATCTGCAAGTTCCTTGATGGGACAGATTTCTGCCTTGTCTGTGTTACTTCACAAAAAGCTGGCAGCTGTGCCAGATGTTCTAGCCTTTGTTCAGGCTCTGGTTAGAATCAAGCCTGTTTACAAAATTTTGACTCCTCCTTGGAGTCTCAACCTAGTTCTTTCAGTTCTTTAGGGGGTTCCGTTTGAACCCTTACATTCCTTTGATATTAAGTTATTATCTTGGAAAGTTTTGTTTTTGGTTGCAATTTCTTCTGCTAGAAGAGTTTCAGAATTATCTGCTCTGCAGTGTTCTTCTCCTTATCTGGTGTTCCATGCAGATAAGGTGGTTTTGCGTACTAAACCTGGTTTTCTTCCAAAAGGTGTTTCTAACAAAAACATTAACCAGGAGATAGTTGTGCCTTCTTTGTCCTAATCCAGTTTCAAAGAAGGAACGTTTGTTACACAACTTGGATGTAGTTCGTGCTCTCAAATTTTACTTAGCAGCTACTAAGGATTTCAGACAAACTTTGTCTTTGTTTGTTGTTTATTCTGGTAAACGGAGAGGTCAAAAAGCAACTTCTACCTCTCTCTCCTTCTGGATTAAAAGCATTATCCGATTGGCTTATGAGACTGCCGGACGGCAGCCTCCTGAAAGAATCACAGCTCACTCCACTAGGGCTGTGGCTTCCACATGGGCCTTCAAGAACGAGGCTTCTGTTGATCAGATATGTAAGGCAGTGACTTGGTCTTCACTGCACACTTTTTCTAAATTTTACAAATTTGATACTTTTGCTTCTTCTGAGGCTATTTTTGGGAGAAAGGTTTTGCAAGCCGTGGTGCCTTCCATTTAGGTGACCTGATTTGCTCCCTCCCTTCATCCGTGTCCTAAAGCTTTGGTATTGGTTCCCACAAGTAAGGATGACGCCGTGGACCGGACACACCAATGTTGGAGAAAACAGAATTTATGTTTACCTGATAAATTACTTTATACAAGGGTGTGTGCGGTCCACGGCCCGCCCTGGTTTTTTTTTAATCAGGTCTGATAATTTATTTTCTTTAACTACAGTCACCACGGTAACATATGGTTTCTCCTATGCAAATATTCCTCCTTAACGTCGGTCGAATGACTGGGGTAGGCGGAGCCTAGGAGGGATCATGTGACCAGCTTTGCTGGGCTCTTTGCCATTTCCTGTTGGGGAGGAGAATATCCCACAAGTAAGGATGACGCCGTGGACCGGACACACCGTTGGAGAAAGTAATTTATCAGGTAAACATAAATTCTGTTTTTTGTAAAAGGGGCTTAATGGGAAATCACATATATATATATATATATATATATATATATATATATATATATATATATATATATATATATATATATATATATATATATATATTACATTAAAGAGCTATTTTGTGTGTAAACTCACAATAAAGTTTATGTAAAAATAAAAGCTGGCTTAAAATGACAAAATTAAGAAAAAAAATATTTTGTATGTGAAAAGGTATATCTATATTAAAAAAAAAAGCCAAAAAGCCTACATTTATCTGCTTGTTGGTAACTTTGCATCCAGAAATGCAAAAGATGTATTTCCTTTTATAAATAAATATTTTTATGAAATTGTGTTTTTTGTGTTTACTTTGTATTAGATGTGTAGTTTATTAATTGTTTATACCCACAAGAGGGCAGCAGTATCCTCAATGTAATATGCTGTTAACAGAGTCTGCAGTCCAAGAAAGTGACACCATTTGAGAACAATCCTAATTTCTAAATGGAGAAAAACCCTAATTATTTTAATCTGGGTAATCTATATAAATCTTTTTAATAACTATTCAAGATGGTAAAGTAAAAATAACATGCATTCCCCTCTTTTGCCAAATTTAAGGTGCCATAATAGTAAAATTAATGACATTATGTAATTTTAAGACAAGAGACCCTTTACTACTATGTGTTTAACCCATGTAAAGGGGTTAAACACACAGAAGAAGTACTGCTCAGGTCCCACACAGCACTGTTGATCTAGATTGGAAACTGATCCAACAGAATTTTGCGGTACTATACAAATTAACAATGATAATAATTAGCAGCGCTAGTTACATGACTCAGCTCTCTAACCAGCGTTACTAATCGGATCAGCGGTAGTTTCTGCTTGGGACGCAGAGTGCTTTGCTGGTCCCGAGCAGTATTTCTACTGTGTGTTTAACCCCTCTGCAGGACTAAACCAGGGTCGTGCAGTCATAGCACTGCCGCACCTGCCATTTGGGGCGTTTTTAAATTAAAAATAAAATTTTATTAAATAAATAAAAAATAAAATCTATTCCCCCCCCCCTCCCCCCTCTATATTGCACAATAGAGAGAGGCAGCATAGGGGTTGGCTTTCTCTCTATTGCGCAATCTTGTAGCATGCTTTGTTACCAGTAGCCGATCTGACTCTCGGTGATGGTTTGTAGCTGCAGCACGGCTAAAAAACTACTTATAGAGGCATCTCTAATGCGGCCTCTTAGTTTGCGGGGGAGCCAATGAGCGACGGTCATATATGTTCTCCTGGTGATTGACAGCACCAGGAGAACTTGACCAGCGATGTTTGGCTCTCCCTGCGCAGTGCGCATGCCTAATCCAACGATCTCTCCACGCCGGTGCTCCACCCCACCTAAGAGGAAGAAGGAGAGTGTCACTGTGTCACAGCCTGTTTTTTGTAGTGGAGGACGTCCGACAGCTGCTGCCTGGCTAACAGTTCTTAGTCTAACACTGGTGACAAGAAGTTCAAACACTTGCCTTCCGGTACTACGGTATGTAATGTATGCTATATAAATACAATGTCATTGATTAATTGCTAGATTTCTGCTATTCATTTTGGTTCCTGTCTTGTGTCCTTTCACCTCAGCTTGTTTTACATTGCTCTTCAGTCTGATGGGATCATTTTATTAGGTTTTTAGATGTTCTAGGCTTATTCTGTTACCCTTCTTAGTTTCTCCTTCTGATCGCCTTCTTTCCCCCCCCCATAATTGATTGCTTTTTATTAATTTCCACACTTACAGTCTGAGGCAGGCACTAAAGTGAATCCGTGGGGATTATACATAAGGTGATAAAATCATAAAACACAGTTATAGATAGAATTGTGTGACCCAGTAAGCACAATCATTATTGGCTTATGTATAAAAATACCACTGGTTTTAACACATGTTACATTACTTCTTTTGTGGTCACAAGTTGGAAACAGCAAGGTGGCCATGTGTCACAACGTGACAGAAAACTAGTGCACTGCATACTGCTCAGTGATCCCTCATTGCCTTGTGCTCTTAAGTCTGGCACCAA
The DNA here is from genome assembly GCF_027579735.1 of Bombina bombina. NCBI lineage: Eukaryota > Metazoa > Chordata > Amphibia > Anura > Bombinatoridae > Bombina > Bombina bombina. Next base: position 414,712,578 of record NC_069501.1, read on the forward strand.
GAAGAGAGGAGAAGGCAGCGACTCTGTGGGTCTAGTGTACTAGTACGTAACTCTAGGCAGAGCCAGAGATGTATTCAGGGCCGCCATCAGGGGGTGGAAGGGGTGACTCCTATCAGGGGCCCACTGGGCCAGGGGGCCCCATGAGGCAAGCACAACTATTATTGAAAAAAATTACATTTTGGCAGCCACCAGAGGGCGCTACATTAGAGTTCTATTGAGCATTGTATATGTCATTACAAGGAGTAAAGCATTTGCATTTGAGAGGATTTCTGAGTGTGCACTAAACCACTATGCACAGTGTGAGACAGACATGGCACTTCAGTTTGTACAGTGTGTGCCTGAGTGAGACGGCAGATCACTTTCATTTGCAGAGGAGGTAGGACTTACTTAGTAAATGTTTTTTGTTTCTTTTTGCAATTTCGGACTGTAACTTCAGTGTGGTAGTTGTATGGTGGGGCCAGGGGTCCATAAAAAAACACTTTTTCTTCTATAAGGTACGACGAGTCCACTGATTCATCCTTTACTTGTTGGATATTATCCTCCTGCTAACAGGGAGTGGCAAAGAGCACCATAGCAGAGCTGTCTATATAGCTCCTCCCTTAGCTCCACCCCCAGTCATTCTCTTTGTCTACTCTAAGTACTAGGAAGGGTAAAGTGAAAGAGGTGATAAAATATTAGTTTTTAATTTCTTCAAGCAAGAGTTTTTTGTTTTAAATGGTACCGGTGTGTACTATTTACTCTCAGGCAGCAGATGGATGAAGACTTCTGCCTGGAGGATGATGATCTTAGCATTTGTAACTAAGATCCAGTACAGTTCCCACAGAGTCTGAGGGGTGCAGGAAACTTCAGTGTGAGGAACGTTTTCATGCTATATAGCAGTGAGGTATGTTCAGTCATTTTTTCTGGAGAGACTGTGTATTTCAGAAAGGCTGACAGTATCCCCATGAGGGTAAGGGTAAGCAGTAATCCTAAGAGCTATAGAAAGGCATTACTAAGCTTGCATAAGGGGCTAATTACAAAAATGGTTGACACTGAGTTTTGAATGTTTGTGGGCAAACGTTTTATGAACTGGGAGTGCTGTTAACGTTTTGTGGGCAATAACGTTTTTTGGGCAACTTTATTGAGGGTACACTTGGCTTATTTTTTGGGTCTCAGAACCCACATGGCTAGTTTAAAACCACTCTGGTGCGGTTCTTTGAGGCTGAGATGGGCGGCGCCTATTTTCGCGCCTCAGATGCGCAGTTTTCACTCAGCAAGCAGCAAGCTCCAACTCCTGAGGGCCCTTGTGGATGTTTTGGGCCAAATCGAAGCTTTAACCCCATATTTACTATCCCTGAGGGCAGGTAGGCGCCACAGCAGGGCTGTGGCAAGGTGCTGGGGTTTTTTTTTCCGGATTTAGGCCTAATTTCAATCCGGTTTGCACATTAAGGGGTTAAATGTTAAATTTCCTTGTGGGGCAAACTTAACTACACATATTGAGTCTGCTTGCAAAACGGTTCATGGGGTGCAACTCTATGGCACAATTTGTCACACATCAACCGCTTTGTAAAGGATCCAATTGCCTAAATAAAGTGAATTTCTTTTAAGTGCATACAAGTCTCCGGTGCTGCTTACTACCACTTATCCAGTTGATTCAGAAATCGAGCAAGCACGGAAGATCCTAAGGCACAACGGAACCTAGTGCACGCATTCACCACACACCCACCAGTGTAGGCGGGTGTATCTCAGAGAAAGAGATCGGCCAGCTGTCGGGAACTTGCAGGTGACGTCAGACGCCGAGTGCGGAGCGGTACAGTGAGGAGCGGGCCTAGGAGGGGAGAAAAAGTACCGGACAGGGAGCTAGTCTTGAAAAGTCCAGGTTATTTCACCGGTGGAGAGACACTCCTTCGAACAAGGGTACCCCGTGGACGGGCCGCTCCCAAATACCGCATCACTTTGAAGAAAAGAAAAAGTACCGACAAGAAGCCGGGTGAGTCAGCAGGTGCTATTCTGTTCAGAATTTCATCATAGAACAGTGCAAGTTTGACACATATATTTTCCAAAATAACAATTGCATCTCATGAGGTGGACTTTGGTAATCCTAGTGCTTACACATAAGTGACTTTGTAGTCATTACTAGCCTGTTCAACATGTCTGACATTGAAGAAAGTCATTGTTCAATATGTTTAGAAGCCATTGTGGAACCCCCACTTAGAATGTGTCCCTCATGCACTGAAAGGTCAATAAATTGCAAAGAACATATTTTGGCTACTAAAAGTATGTCGCAGGATGATTCTCAGTCAGAAGGGAATCAGGTTATGCCATCTAATTCTCCCCAAGTGTCACAACCATTAACGCCCGCACAAGCGACGCCAAGTACTTCTAGTGCGTCTAATTCTTTCACCCTGCAAGATATGGCCGCAGTTATGAATACTACCCTCACAGAGGTTTTATCTAAGCTGCCTGGGTTGCAGGGGAAGCGCAGTTGGTCTGGTTTGCGAACAAATGCTGAACCCTCTGACACTTTATTAGCCATATCCGATGTACCCTCACAATGTTCTGAGTTGGGGGTGAGGGATTTGCTGTCTGAGGGAGAGATTTCTGATTCAGGAAAGATGTTCCCTCAGACAGACTCAGGTATGACGGCTAATAAATTTAAACTAGAACACCTCTGATTATTGCTTAAGGAGGTTTTAGTGACTCTGGATGAATGTGACCCTATTGTAGTTCCAGAGAAATTGTGTAAAATGGACAGATTTCTAGAGGTTCCTGCCTACACTGAGGTTTTTCCGGTCCCTAAGAGGATTTCGGACATTGTTACTAAGGAGTGGGATAGACCAGGTATTCCGTTCGCTCCCCCTCCTACTTTTAAGAAAATGTTTCCCATATCAGACACCATGCGAGACTCGTGGCAGACGGTCCCTAAGGTGGAGGGAGCTATTTCTACCCTGGCTAAGCGTACAACTATACCTATTGAGGACAGTTGTGCTTTCAAAGATCCTATGGATAAAAAATTAGAGGGTCTTCTAAAGAAAATATTTATTCATCAGGGTTTTCTTCTGCAACCTATAGCGTGCATTGTTCCTGTAACTACTGCAGCTGCTTTTTGGTTTGAGGCTCTGGTGGAGGCTCTTCAGGTTGAGACCCCATTAGATGGTATTCTGGATAGAATTAGGGCTCTCAAGCTAGCTAATTCTTTCATTACAGATGCCGCTTTTCAACTGGCTAAATTAGCGGCAAAGAATTCAGGTTTTGCCATTTTAGCGCGTAGAGCATTATGGCTTAAGTCCTGGTCTGCTGATGTGTCATCAAAATCTAAGCGTTTAGCCATCCCTTTCAAGGGTAAGACCCTATTCGGGCCTGAACTGAAAGAGATAATTTCAGACATCACTGGAGGGAAAGGCCATGCCCTTCCTCAGGATAAGACAAATAAGATGAGGACCAAACAAAATAATTTTCGTTCCTTTCGAAACTTCAAAGGGGGTCCCTCTGCCTCTTCCCCTGCTGCAAAGCAAGAGGGGAATTTTGCTCAATCCACGTCAGTCTGAAGACCTAACCAGACTTGGAACAAGGGTAAACAGGCCAAGAAGCCCGCTGCTGCCACCAAGACAGCATGAAGGGGTATCCCCCGATCTGGGACTGGATCCTTGTAGGGGGCAGACTTTCTCTCTTTGCTCAGGCTTGGGCAAGAGACGTTCAGGACTCCTGGGCTTTAGAAATCATAACCCAGGGGTATATTCTAGATTTCAAAGATTCTCCTTCAAGGGGGAGATTCCATCTTTCTCAATTGTCTGTAAATCAGACAAAGAGAGAGGCGTTCTTACGCTGTGCAGAAGACCTATATACCATGGGAGTGATCTGCCCAGTTCCGAGAACAGAGACAGGGGTTCTACTCCAATCTGTTTGTGGTTCCCAAAAAAGAGGGAACCTTCAGACCAATTTTAGATCTCAAGATCTAAATGGAGACCATTCGGACTATTTTACCAATGATCCAGGAGGGTCAATATATGACCACCGTGGACTTAAAGGATGCGTATCTACACATCCCTATCCACAAAGATCATCACCAGTTCCTCAGGTTCGCCTTTCTGGACAAGCATTACCAGTTTGTGGCTCTTCCCTTCGGGTTGGCCACAGCTCACAGAATTTTCACAAAGGTGCTAGGGTCCCTTCTGGCAGTTCTAAGGCCACGAGGCATAGCTGTGGCGCCTTATCTGGGCGATATCTTAATTCACGCGTCGACTTACCAACTAGCCAAGTCTCACACGGACATCGCGTTGGCTTTTCTAAGATCTCACGGGTAGAAGGTGAACGTAAAAAGAGTTCACTTATCCCTCTCACAAGAGTTCCTTTCCTGGGAACTCTGATAGATTCGGTGGACATGAATATTTTTCTGACGGAGGTCAGGAAATCAAAGATTTTAACCATCTGTCGAGCTCTTCATTCCATTCCTCAGCCGTCAGTGGCTCAGTGTATGGAGGTAATCGGACTAATGGTAGCGGCAATGGACATAGTTCCGTTTGCTCGCTTGCATCTCAGACCACTGCAACTATGCATGCTCAAACAGTGGAATGGGGATTATGCAGATTTATCTCCTTAGATAAATCTGGATCAAGAGACCAGAGACTCTCTTCTTTGGTGGTTGTCACAGGATCATCTGTCCCAGGGAATGTGTTTCCGCAGGCCAGCATGGGTCTTAGTGACGACGGACGCCAGCCTATTGGGCTAGGGTGCAGCCTGGAATTCCCTGAAAGCACAGGGTTTGTGGACTCAGAAGGAGGCTCTTTTCCCAATAAATATTCTAGAACTGAGAGCGATATTCAACGCGCTTCTGGCATGGCCTCAGCTGGCTTCGGCCAGATTCATAAGATTCCAGTCGGACAATATCACGACTGTAGCATATATCAATCATCGGGGGAGACAAAGAGTTCTCTAGCGATGATAGATAATTCAATGGGCAGAGACTCACTCTTACCATCTATCAGCAATCTATATCCCAGGAGTGGAGAACTGGGAAGCGGATTTTCTAAGTCGTCAGACTTTTCATCCGGGGAAGTGGGAACTCCATCCGGAGGTGTTTGCACAATTGATTCAGCAATGGGGCACACCAGAATTGGATCTGATGGCGTCTCGTCAGAATCCAAAGGCTACTCATGGAGTAAGATCAGGATTCCTAGGATTTTGTCGTTTCTCCAAGAAGGATTGGAGAAGGGGCTATTAGCTAGTTCCTTAAAGGGACAGATATCTGCCTTATCAATTCTACTGCACAAGCGTCTGGCAGATGTTCCAGACGTTCAGTCGTTCTGTCAGGCTTTAGTTAGAATCAAGCCTGTGTTTAAACCTGTTGCTCCGCCATGGAGTTTGAATTTAGTTCTTAAAGTTCTTTAAGGGGTTCCGTTTGAACCTATGCATTCCATAGATATTAAGCTTCTATCTTGGAAAGTTCTGTTTTTAGTTGCTATCTCTTCGACTCGAAGAGTTTCTGAATTATCTGCATTGCAATGCGACTCGCCTTATCTTGTTTTCCATGCTGATAAGGTGGTTTTGCGTACCAAACCTGGATTCCTTCCTAAGGTTGTTACTAATAGGAATATCAATCAGGAAATTGTTGTTCCTTCTCTGTATCCTAATCCTTCCTCTAAGAAGGAGCGTCTGTTGCACAACTTGGACGTGGTTCGTGCTTTGAAGTTTTACTTGCAAGCAAACAAAGATTTGTAAGGCTGCGACTTGGTCTTCGCTTCATACATTTTCCAAATTTGATACTTTTGCTTCTTCGGAGGCTATTTTTGGGAGAAAAATTCTTCAAGCAGTGGTGCCTTCTGTTTAACCATCTGTCTTGCCCCTCCCGTTCATCCGTGTCCTGTAGCTTTGGTATTGTATCCCACAAGTAAAGGATGAATCCGTGGACTCGTCGTACCTTATAGAAGAAAAGTAAATTTATGCTTACCTGATAAATTAATTTCTTCTATGGTACGACGAGTCCACGGCCCGCCCTGTCATTTTAAGACGGATTATATTTTTTTATTTTAAACTTCAGTCACCTCTGCACCTTGTAGTTTCTCCTTTTTCTTCCTGTACCTTCGGTCGAATGACTGGGGGGTGGAGCTAAGGGAGGAGCTATATAGACAGCTCTGCTGTGGTGCTCTTGCCACTTCCTGTTAGCAGGAGAATAATATCCCACAAGGATGAATCCGTGGACTCGTCGTACCATAGAAGAAATTAATTTATCAGGTAAGCATAAATTTACTTTTTTTTTTTAGCAATATGCAGCAGTGTATTTATGATGAGAGATATATATATATATATATATATATATATATATATATATATATATATATATAATTTTTTTTTTTTTTTTTTTTTTTTTTTTTTTTTTATTACATTCCAGTAAGTATGCAGACTTTGCAGATGCCAGGAGGTATTTTATCTAAGATTTTTACATCTACTTCAGGGTTTTTTCCTACTTACAAACCTAGATCCTCTGTAGCTGACTGCTTGGAGTTTGAACGCCTACTCTTGTCTGTCTTGACAAGGTGTTTTTTTTTCTGGTGCGAATCTAGGGGTTTCTCTTGGAGTCAGGAGAGGTTCCCTGCATTCTGTCCTTTCTTCAGGAGGGCCAGGAGAAAGGCTTGTCAGTCAGTACTCTGAAGGTTCAGATCTCTGCTTTGATGATTTTTTTGCATATTTGTCTGGCAGATGTTCAATCCCTGTTCAGGCTTTGGTCAGAGTTAGGCCTTTGTTCTACCCTGTTGCTCCTCCATAGAGCCTTAATTTTGTTCTTAGTGTTTGGCAGCAGGCTCTTGTTTGAGCCTATGCACCCTGTTAATATTAAGTTATCTTGTAAAGTTTTGTTTCTTCTCCCTTTTTATTCTGCTCGTAGAGTTTCTGAGCTTTCAGCTCTGCAGTGTAATCCCCCTTACCTTATTTTTCATGCGGGTAAGGCAGGCCTTCGTACCCATTTGTGATTTCTACCTAAGGTGGTTTTGGATCCCAATATCAATCTGGATATTGTTGTTCCTTCATTCTATCCTAATATGTTCTTCTCATAAGGAACGACTCTTGCATAATGTGGATGTTGTGAGTGCTCTGTAGTTCTATCTGCAGGCAACTTGAGCATGTTGTCTATCTACTGACCTTCTTGTTGTTTTTTCCGGTAAGTCGTAAGGGCCAGAAGGCCACTTTCTCTTCTCTTTCCTTTTGTTTGAGTAGTGTTATTCGGTTGGCTTATGAGACTGCTGGACAACAGTCTCCTGAGAGGATTATGGCCGATTCCTCTGGGGCTGTCTCTTCTTCCTGGGCCTTTAAAAATTAGGCTTCTGTGGAACATATTTGCAAGGCGGCCACTTGGTCCTTGTTGCATTATTTTTCCAAATTCTACAAATTTGATGGTTTTGCCTCAGTTGAGGCTTCTTTTGGGAGGAAATTTCTTCAAAGGGTGGTGCCTTCTGTTTTGGTTCGCCTGTCTTGTTCTCTCTCCATTCCATTCTTTGTCCTCTAGCTTGGGTATTGGATCCCACTAGTAATTGAATGGATTTGTGGACCCTCCATGCCATTAGAAAGAAAACTAAATTAATGCTTACCTGATAAATTATTTTCTTTCTTGGCATGGAGAGTCTACGACCCGCTCTTAATTTATTTTAAGACGTTTGTCATTTTTCTTTTAAAACTCAGGCACCTCTATACCCTTGTGTCCTTTTCTCTTTCCGTATTCCCTCGACTGAATGACTGGGGGTTATGGGAAGTGGGAGTGATACTTAACAGCTTTGCTGGGGTTTTCTATCCTCCTCTTGGTGGCCAGAAGTTGAATTCCCACTAGTAATTGAATGGATTCGTGTACTCTCCATGCCAGCAAAGAAAATAATTTTTAATCAGGTTAGCATACATTTTGTTTTTGTCAACATTACCCTCATATATAAAAGACACAGGTGATCTTTTAAAGAAATTGGATGGTATTACAGTATCCAAGAAAACAGTGATAGCCTCTCTTGATGTAGAAAGTCTCTATATTCTTCTATCCCCCTTAAAATAGGGATTTCAGCTATAAAATCATTTCTGGATACCAGAGGACCGAGCTTTGAGAAGCACACAGTGTTTGTTTTCTAAGACAAATCTTAGTAGTTCAAGGACAATGTGTTTTCATTTGATGTGAAAATATACAGACAGATAAGAGGAACAACCATTGGGGGCAGTAGGTTACTCTACCTTTGCCTGTCTGCATTTGGAAACATTGGAATTATTTGAGGTCTATGAAAAATATAGCAGTACCTTTGATCAATCTGTATTACTATGGGTCAGGTATGTGGATGGTATTTTTATCCTTTTGGATAAAACCTTGGAAGAACTTAAGATCTTCTTTACAAACCTAAATCTAAATGATAAAAATATATTTCTGACATATATGATCTATGAAGTACAAGTGAATTGCCCTTCTTGGATATAAAAGTTAAGAAAGAAGGCTGCTTAATAGTAACTGAAAATTGCTGGGACATCGAGTGCCCACCCGTCTTTCTTGAATAATCTTCCTTGATAAGCACACCTCATTAATGAGTGAAAGATTTGGGAAAAAGGGTTATTCTAATAAGCTTATAAAAAGAGCCCAGACAAGAGCTAGAACAACTGATAGAGATGATCTACTCTCTACTAAAAAAGTGGATGACAAACAAAAGCAAATAAGATTTATTGCCAACTATAACTGTCAATGGAAAAAATGTAAGAATGGTCTTAAAGGGACAGTCAACACCAGAATTTTTGTTGTTTTAAAAGATAGATAATCCCTTTATTACCCATTCCTTAGTTTTGCATAACCAATACAGTTAAAATAATACATTTTTTACCTCTGTGATTACCTTGTATCTACGCCTCTGCAGACTATCCCCTTATTTCAGTTCTATTGACAGACTTGCATTTTAGCCAATCAGTGCTCACTCCTCGGTAAATTCACGTTCATGAGCTCAATGTTATCCATAGGAAACACATGAACTAATGCCCTCTAGTGGTGAAAACTGTCAAATGCAGAGGCGGCCTTCAAGGTCTAAGAAATTAGCATTTGAACCTCCTAGGTTTAGCTTTCAACTAAGAATGCCAAGAGAACAAAGCAAAATTGGTGATAAAAGTAAATTGGAAAGTTGTTTAAAATTACATGCCCTATTTGAGTCATAAAAAATTTTTTGGGACTTGACTGTCCCTTTAAAGAATAATTGGCATATATTTCATATTGACGATAGAATCAAAGAACTGGTGCGAGACCGACCATTGTTAACAGCACAAAAAGGCTCCCAGCTTAAAAGACAAATTGGTTAAAAGTAGATTTGCAAGAAGCTCCTCCTTGGCTGATTGGCTAAGGAAAAATAGAGGTACAAGAGGAAGCTTTCCATGTGGGAAATGTGTTTCTGTCCTTTCATGGAAAAAAGCAATACATTTTCTGGAAATGGTAAAAAGGTGTTTGACATAAAATATTTTTTTTTAACTGTGATTCAGTAGTGGTAGTTTATTTACTACACTGTTCGTGCCCTTGTTTTTACGTGGGAAAGCTAAATGTACCCTGAAAGATAGAATACAAGAACATTGAGATATCACTTATTGCACATTTGGCAGCATATCATAGAAGTGAAACGGCTTCTTCAAATTCATTGCAATTGATAAAGGCAACCCTAATAATAGAGGAGGAAATGTTAAGTGCCTTTTGCAAAAAGAAACAAGATGGATATTTAATCTTTAAATAATTAATTTAAAGATACCCTTTAGGCCTTAATAATGATAGACGTTGGATGTTTCTTATAAATCAATATAGAGATGGTAAAACATGAATTTGTGTGGTATGCAAAGAGATTAAAACTATGAGGGTATATCCCAGTAGTGGTATGTGTAAGAAGTGTAAGATTAGAGTTTGATCATTTATTATATGTACAAAAATGCGTTGTGTATATAGGTCACTATCCCTTTAAGAAGAAGGTAATTGTGAAGAGTAGGAAGGGCTTGCAAAATTTAAATAATGGAAGCAGATACTCAACTTTATAGCCCTGTCGAAGCCCCAACATGGACAGTGATAAAGGGGTGAAACACACGTGGCGTTAGCTATTTTAACTGTTTGTTTGCTACTTTATGGCTAATGCTAGGCTAAATATTGGAGGTGATTACCACAACTTCTGCAGCATGCAATAACTGTTTACAGAAAAAGGAAGCAAGTATCTTTGATGCTGTGTGTGATATATATTGAGCAAAACAGAGATGTGGGGAAAAGTAACCAAAACAATTAGGCACAGGAGGGAGCAGGGAGTCAGCCACCCCTCCATATAAGCAAATCTTGAACAAAGGTACTCCAGCCTTGGCAGGTTTCATAAAAAGACCTTTATTAAACCATGGTCCACACAAAAAACAATGTTTCAGGCCTGTACTAGGTCCTTAGTCATGTCATGGTTTAATAAAGGTCTTTTTTTGAAACCTGCCAAGGCTTGAGTACCTTTGTTCAAGATTTGTGATATATATTGAGTAAGCTGAATTACCCACACTGTGTACCAATGCCTGTGTAATGCCTATAACACTCTAGATGCGCTGTTTAAAACTTGGAAACAAAAACACACATTGGCTATAGTAACAAGTGGCACATCATACTTGGGGACTTTGGGAGCGTTTTTTACCGCAGTTATTACCGCAGTCAAACAATGCATCTGAATACAGGTAATAGATACATATACATCAATTTTGATTGTCCCTGTTTTTGTAATAGATTTGGCAATAGGAAGATTGTCAGCCGTTCACATATATCTTCTTGTAAAGAATAGATTACATCTATTACCCCTTTTTTGTGATGGACAATCTGAAAAAGGCAACCAATTTACTGTATTGTACTATATGTGAAATGTGAGTATTGCATGTTTAGAATTTGATGTATGTAGGTGAATACACAACTCCAGCTTTGTAATACTGCTTTCTTCTATAAGGTACGACGAGTCCATGGATTCATCCATTACTTGTGGGATATTATCTCCTGCTAACAGGAAGTGGCAAAGAGCACCACAGCAGAGCTGTCTATATAGCTCCTCCCTTAGCTCCACCCCCAGTCATTCTCTTTGCCTACTCTAAGTACTAGGAAGGGTAAAGTGAAAGAAGTGATAAAATATTATTTTCTTCTATAAAGGTAAGACGAGTCCACGGATTCATCCATTACTTGTGGGATATTATCCTTCCCTATAGGAAGTGGCAAAGAGCACCACAGCAGAGCTGTCTATATAGCTCCCCCCTTAGCTCCACCCCCAGTCATTCTCTTTGCCTACTCTACTAGGAAGGGTAAAGTGATAGAGGTGATAAAATATTAGTTTTTAATTTCTTCAATCAAGAGTTTGTTATTTTAAATGGTACCGGTTTGTACTATTTACTCTCAGGCAGCAGATGGATGAAAACTGCTGCCTGGAGGATGATGATCTTAGCATTTGTACCTAAGGTCCATTGCTGTTCCCACAGAGGCTGAGGAGTACAGGAGACTTCAGTGTGAGGAACGGTTTCATGCTATGCAGCAATGAGGTATGTTCAGTCATATTTTTTCTGGAGAGACTGTGTATTTCAGAAAGGCTGACATTATGCCCAGGAGGGTAAGGGTAAGTAGTAATCCTAGGGCTAAAAGAAGGGCATTACTTAGCTTGCATATGGGGCCAATTTCATATATGGTTGACACTGAATGGCAAATGTTTGTGAGCAAACATTTTTTTGAAGGGAGTGCTTTAACGTTTTTTGTGTGCAATAAACGTTTTGGGCAACTTTATTAGGGCACACATGGCTTAACTTTAGGGTCTTAGAACCCACATGGCTAGTTATAACCGCTCTGGTGCGGTTCTTTAAGGCTGAGGAAACAGAGTGAGATGGGCGGGGCCTATTTTCGCGCCTCAGATGCGCAGTTAGTTTGGCAGCAAGCTCTAACTTCTGAGGGCCCTGGTGTATGTTTTGGGCCAAATCAAAGCTTTTTCCCCACACTTTCGATCCCTGAGGGCAGGTAGGGCCACAGCAGGGCTGTGGCAAGGTGCTGAGGGTTTTTTTCCGGATCTGGGCCTATTTTCGATCCGGTTTGGAAATTAAGGGGTTAATTGTTAAAAAAAATTGTTGTGCAATCTTAATTACCTATAGTGTGTCTACATACAAAATGAGAAATGAGAAATTTGGTGCATGTTTAGGCTGTTTTGCTTTTTAAGAAAGAGAGGCGTTCTTATGCTGTGTAGAAGACCTATATTCCATGGGAGTGATCTGCCCAGTTCCGGAATCAGAACAGGGGCAAGGGTTCTACTCCAATCTGTTTGTGGTTCCCAAAAAAGAGGGAACTTTCAGACCAATTTTGGATCTCAAGATCCTAAACAAATTCCTCAGAGTCCCATCCTTCAAGATGGAGACCATTCGGACTATTTTGCCAATGATCCAGGAGGATCAATATATGACCACCGTGGACTTAATGGATGCGTATCTACACATCCCTATCCACAAAGATCATCACCAGTTCCTCAGGTTCGCCCTTTCTGGACAAGCATTACCAGTTTGTGGCTCTTCCCTTCGAGTTGGCCACAGCTCCCAGAATTTTCACAAAGGTGCTAGGGTCCCTTCTGGCGGTTCTAAGGCCGCGGGGCATAGCAGTGGCGCCTTATCTGAACGATATCTTAATTCAGGCGTCAACTTTCCAACTAGCCAAATCTCACATGGATATCGTGTTGGCTTTTCTAAGATCTCACGGGTGGAATGTGAACGTAAAAAAGAGTTCACTTATCCCCCTCACAAGAGTTCCATTCCTGGGAACTCTGATAGATTCGGTAGACATGAAAAAATTTCTGACGGAGGTCAGGAAATCATATATTTTAACCACCTGCTGAACTCTTCATTCCATTCCTCGGCCGTCCGTGGCTCAGTGTATGGAGGTAATCGGACTAATGGTAGCGGCAATGGACATAGTTCCGTTTGCTCGCTTGCATCTCAGACCACTGCAACTATGCATGCTCAATCAGTGGAATGAGGATTATGCAAATTTATCTCCTCAGATAAATCTGGATCAAGAGACCAGAGACTTTCTTCTTTGGTGGTTGTCACAAGATCATCTGTCCCAGGGAATGTGTTTCCGCAGGCCAGCATGGGTCATAGTGACGACGGACGCCAGCCTATTGGGCTGGGGTGCAGTCTGGAATTCCCTGAAAGCACAGGGTATGTGGACTCATGAGGAGGCTCTCCTCCCGATAAATATTCTAGAACTGAGAGCTATATTCAATGCTCTTCAGGCGTGGCCTCAGCTGGCTTTGGCCAGATTCATAAGATTCCAGTCGGACAATATCACGACTGTAGCATATATCAATCGTCAGGGTGGGAACAAAGAGTTCTCTAGCGATGATGGAGGTTTCCAAAATAATTTGATGGGCAGAGGCTCACTCTTGCCATCTATCAGCAATCTATATCCCAGGAGTGTAGAACTGGGAGGCGGATTTTCTAAGTCGTCAGACTTTTCATCTGGGGAGTGGGAACTTCATCCGGAGGTGTTTGCACAATTGATTCATCAATGGGGCACACCAGAATTGGATCTGATGGCATCTCGTCAGAATGCCAAACTTCCTTGTTACGGGTCCAGATCTAGGGATCCTCAAGCAGTACTGATAGATGCTCTAGCAGTACCTTGGTCATTAAACCTGGCTTATGTGTTTCCACCATTTCCTCTCCTTCCTCGTCTGATCGCCAGAATCAAACAGGAGAGAGCTTTGGTGATTTTGATAGCACCTGCGTGGCCATGCAGGACTTGGTATTCAGATCTGGTGGACATGTCATCTCTGCCACCGTGGACTCTGCCACTGAGACAGGACCTTCTCATTCAGGGTCCGTTACCAACATCCAAATCTAGTTTCTCTGCGGCTGACTGCCTGGAGATTGAACGCAAGCGGGATTCTCGGAGTCGGTCATAGATACCTTGATTCAGGCTCGAAAGCCTGTCACTAGGAAAATTTATCATAAGATATGGCATAAATATCTTTATTGGTGCAAATCCAAAGGCTACTCATGGGGTAAGATCAGGATTCCTAGGATTTTGTCCTTTCTCCTAGAAGGATTGGAGAAGGGGTTATCAGCTAGTTCCTAGACAGGTATCTGCTATGTTAATTTTACTGCACAAGCTTCTGGCAGATGTTTCAGACGTTCAGTCGTTCTGTCAGGCTTTAGTTAGAATCAAGCTTGTGTTTAAACCTGTTGCTCCGCCATGGAGTTTGAATTTAGTTCTTAACGTTCTTCAAGGGGTTCCGTTTGAACCTATGCATTCCATAGATATTAAACTTTTATCTTGGAAGGTTCTGTTTTTAGTTGCTATCTCTTCGGCTCGAAGAGTTTCTGAGCTATCTGCATTGCAATGCGACTCGCCTTATCTGGTTTTCCATGCTGATATGGTGGTTTTGCGTAACAAACCTGGATTCCTTCCTAAGGTTGTTACCAATAAGAATATTAATCAGGAAATTGTGGTTCCTTCTCTGTGTCCTAATCCTTCCTCTAAGAAGGTGCGTCTGTTGCACAACTTGGACGTGGTTCGTGCTTTGAAGTTTTACTTGCAAGCGACCAAAGATTTCCGTCAAACATCTTCTTTGTTTGTTGTCTATTCTGGAAAACGTAGAGGTCAAAAAGCTACAGCTACCTCTCTTTCTTTTTGGCTGAAAAGCATCATCCGTTTGGCATACAAGACTGCTGGACAGCAGCCTCCTGAAAGAATTACAGCTCACTCTACTAGAGCGGTGGCTTCCACATGGGCTTTTAAAAATGATGCTTCTGTTGAACAGATTTGTAAGGCTGCGACTTGGTCTTCGCTTCATACCTTTTCCAAATTTTACAAATTTGATACTTTTGCTTCTTCGGAGGCTATTTTTGGGAGAAAAGTTCTTCAAGCAGTGAGTCTTGTCTCTCCCGTTCATCCGTGTCCTGTAGCTTTGGTATTGTATCCCACAAGTAATGGATGAAACCGTGGACTCGTCGTACCTTATAGAAGAAAGTAAATTTATGCTTACCTTATAAATTAATTTCTTCTATAGTACGACGAGTCCACTGCCTTTTTCTTCCTGTACCGTTGGTCGAATGAATGGGGGGGTGGAGCTAAGGGAGGAGCTATATAGACAGCTCTGCTGTGGTGCTCTTTGCCACTTCCTCTTAGCAGGAGATAATATCCCACAAGTAATGGATGAATCCGTGGACTCGTCTTACCATAGAAGAAATTAATTTATCAGGTAAGCATAAATTTACTTTTTTCCCTCATGTTGGAAATATCAGAAATTGAATAAGTAAATATTTTTTCTGCATTAAAAAAGAGTGCTGTATCCTCCTCAATTAATTCTCTCTTTTGGAAGGAATTACCTTGGATAAGTTTTAATGAGATATATATATATATATATATATATATATATATATATATTTCTCCAACATAGGTGTGTCCGGTCCACGGCGTCATCCTTACTTGTGGGATATTCTCTTCCCCAACAGGAAATGGCAAAGAGCCCAGCAAAGCTGGTCACATGATCCCTCCTAGGCTCCGCCTACCCCAGTCATTCTCTTTGCCGTTGCACAGGCAACATCTCCACGGAGATGGCTAAGAGTTTTTTTTGGTGTTTAAATGTAGTTTTATTCTTCAATCAAGAGTTTGTTATTTTAAAATAGTGCTGGTATGTACTATTTACTCTGAAACAGAAAAGAGATGAAGATTTCTGTTTGTAAGAGGAAAATGATTTTAGCAACCGTTACTAAAATCGATGGCTGTTTTCCACACAGGACTGTTGAGATGAATTAACTTCAGTTGGGGGAAACAGTGGGCAGACTTTTGCTGCTTGAGGTATGACACATTTCTAACAAGACTTGGTAATGCTGGAAGCTGTCATTTTCCCTATGGGAACCGGTAAGCCATTTTCTTAGTTTAGTATAAGAATAAAGGGCTTCACAAGGGCTTTAAAGACTGGTAGACATTTTTCTGGGCTAAAACGATTACTTTATAAGTATATTTAATGGATGTTAACTATACATAGTTCTTTTAATCTTGGGGATGTATTAAAAAAAACGGCAGGCACTGTATTGGACACCTTTTTCACTGGGGGCCTTTTCTAGTCATAGGCAGAGCCTCATTTTCGCGCCACTAATGCGCAGTTGTTTTTGGAAAGCAAGGCATGCAGATGCATGTGTGAGGAGCTAAGAACCACTGAAAAAGCTTATTGAAGGCGTCATTTGGTATCGCATTCCCCTCTGGGCTTGGTTGGGTCTCAGCAAAGCAGATACCAGGGACTGTATAGGGGTTAAATGTAAAAACGGCTCCGGTTCCGTTATTTTAAGAGTTAAAGCTTTCAAATTTGGTGTGCAATACTTTTAAGGCTTTAAGACACTGTGGTGAAATTTTGGTAAATTTTGAACAATTCCTTCATACTTTTTCACATTTTCAGTAATAAAGTGTGTTCAGTTTAAAATTTAAAGTGACAGTAACGGTTTTATTTTAAAACGTTTTTTGTGCCTTGTTATCAAGTTTATGCCTGTTAACATGTCTGAACCATCAGATAGACGATGTTCTGTATGTTTGGAAGCCAAGGTTCCTCCCCATTTAAATATATGTGGACAAAGTAGGGACAATGATGCCACTGATAATGATGTTGCCCAAAATGATTCCTCAAGCGAGGGGAGTAAGCATGGTACTGCATCATCCCCTTCTGTGTCTACACCAGTCTTGCCCACACAAGAGGCCCCTAGTACATCTAGTGCGCCAATCCTTCGTACTATGCAACAATTAACGGCTGTAATGGATAATTCTATTAAAAACATTTTGTCCAAAATGCCTACTTATCAGAGAAAGCGCGATTGCTCTGTTTTAGATACTGAAGAGCATGAGGACGCTGATGATAATGGTTCTGAAATACCCTCACGCCAATCTGAAGGGGCCAGGAGGGAGGTTTTGTCTGAGGGAGAAATTTCAGATTCAGGAAAAATTTCTCAACAAGCTGAACCTGATGTTATTATTTTTAAATTTAAATTGGAACATCTCCGCGCTCTGCTTAAGGAGGTGTTATCTACTCTGGATGATTGTGACAACTTGGTCATTCCAGAGAAATTATGTAAGATGGACAAGTTCCTAGAGGTTCCGGTGCCCCCCGATGCTTTTCCTATACCCAAGCGGGTGGCGGACATTGTAAATAAGGAATGGGAAAGGCCCGGCATACCTTTTTGTTCCTCCCCCTATATTTAAAAAATTATTTCCTATGGTCGACCCCAGAAAGGACTTATGGCAGACAGTCCCCAAGGTCGAGGGGGCGGTTTCTACTCTAAACAAACGCACCACTATCCCTATAGAAGATAGTTGTGCTTTCAAAGATCCTATGGATAAAAAATTAGAGGGTTTGCTTAAAAAGATGTTTGTTCAGCAGGGTTACCTTCTACAACCAATTTCATGCATTGTTCCTGTCACTACAGCAGCGTGTTTCTGGTTCGAAGAACTAGAAAAGTCGCTCAATAAAGACTCTTCGTATGAGGAGGTTATGGACAGAGTTCAAGCACTTAAATTGGCTAACTCTTTTATCTTAGACGCCACTTTGCAATTAGCTAGATTAGCGGCGAAAAATTCAGGTTTTGCTATTGTGGCGCGCAGAGCGCTTTGGCTAAAGTCTTGGTCAGCGGATGTGTCCTCCAAGAACAAATTGCTTAACATCCCTTTGAAAGGTAAAACGCTATTTGGCCCTGACTTGAAAGAGATTATTTCAGACATCACTGGGGGAAAGGGCCACGCCCTTCCTCAGGATAGGTCTTTTAAGGCTAAAAATAAGCCAAATTTTCGTCCCTTTCGCAGAAACGGACCAGCCTCAAATTCTACACCCTCTAAGCAAGAGGGTAATAGTTCTCAAACCAAACCAGCCTGGAGACCGATGCAAGGCTGGAACAAGGGTAAGCAGGCCAAGAAACCTGCCACTGCTACTAAAACAGCATGAAGTGTTGGCCCCCGATCCGGGACCGGATCTGGTGGGGGGCAGACTCTCTCTCTTTGCTCAGGCTTGGGCAAGAGATGTTCAGGATCCTTGGGCGCTAGAAATAGTTTCTCAAGGTTATCTCCTGGAATTCAAGGAACTACCCCCAAGGGGGAGGTTCCACAGGTCTCAATTGTCTTCAGACCAAATAAAAAGACAGGCATTCTTACATTGTGTAGAAGACCTGTTAAGAATGGGAGTGATTCATCCTGTTCCATTAGGAGAACAAGGGATGGGGTTTTACTCCAATCTGTTCATAGTTCCCAAAAAAGAAGGAACATTCAGACCAATTTTAGATCTCAAGATTCTAAACAAATTTCTCAGGGTTCCATCGTTCAAGATGGAAACCATTCGAACAATTCTTCCTACCATCCAGGAAGGTCAATTCATGACCACGGTGGATTTAAAGGATGAGTATCTACATATTCCTATCCACAAGGAACATCATCGGTTCCTAAGGTTCGCCTTTCTGGACAAGCATTACCAGTTTGTGGCACTTCCATTCGGATTAGCCACTGCTCCAAGGATTTTCACAAAAGTGCTAGGGTCCCTTCTAGCGGTGCTAAGACCAAGGGGCATTGCAGTAGTACCTTACTTGGACGACATACTGATTCAAGCGTCGTCTCTGTCAAAAGCAAAGGCTCATACGGACATTGTCCTAGCCTTTCTCAGATCTCACGGGTGGAAAGTGAACATAGAAAAAAGTTCTCTGTCCCCGTCAACAAGTGTTCCCTTCTTGGGAACAATAATAGACTCCTTAGAAATGAAGATTTTTCTGACAGAGGCCAGAAAATCAAAACTTCTAAGCTCTTGTCAAGTACTTCATTCTGTTCTTCTTCCTTCCATAGCGCAGTGCATGGAAGTAATAGGTTTGATGGTTGCGGCAATGGACATAGTTCCTTTTGCACGAATTCATCTAAGACCATTACAACTGTGCATGCTCAGACAGTGGAATGGGGATTATACAGACTTGTCTCCGACGATCCAAGTAGATCAAAGGACCAGAGATTCACTCCGTTGGTGGCTGAACCTGGACAACCTGTCACAGGGAATGAGCTTCCGCAGACCAGAGTGGGTCATTGTCACGACCGACGCCAGTCTGGTGGGCTGGGGCGCGGTCTGGGAACCCCTGAAAGCTCAGGGGCTATGGTCCCGGGAAGAATCTCTTCTCCCGATCAACATTCTGGAACTGCGAGCGATATTCAATGCTCTCAAAGCTTGGCCTCAACTAGCAAAGGCCAAATTCATAAGGTTTCAATCAGACAACATGACGACTGTTGCATATATCAACCATCAAGGGGGAACAAGGAGTTCCCTGGCGATGGAGGAAGTAACCAAAATAATTCAATGGGCGGAGAATCACTCCTGCCACTTGTCTGCAATCCACATCCCAGGAGTGGAAAATTGGGAAGCGGATTTTCTGAGTCGTCAGACTTTCCATCCGGGGGAGTGGGAACTCCATCCGGAAATCTTTGCCCAAATAACTCAATTATGGGGCATTCCAGACATGGACCTGATGGCGTCTCGTCAGAACTTCAAGGTTCCTTGCTACGGGTCCAGATCCAGGGATCCCAAGGCGACTCTAGTAGATGCACTAGTAGCACCTTGGACCTTCAACCTAGCTTATGTATTTCCACCGTTTCCTCTCATTCCCAGGCTGGTAGCCAGGATCAATCAGGAGAGGGCTTCGGTGATCTTGATAGCTCCTGCGTGGCCATGCAGAACTTGGTATGCAGACCTGGTGAATATGTCATCGGCTCCACCATGGAAGCTACCTTTGAGACAGGACCTTCTTGTTCAAGGTCCGTTCGAACATCCGAATCTGGCTTCACTCCAACTGACTGCTTGGAGATAGAACGCTTGATTTTATCAAAGCGTGGGTTTTCAGATTCTGTCATTGATACTCTTGTTCAGGCTAGAAAGCCTGTAACTAGGAAAATTTACCATAAAATATGGAAAAAATATATTTGTTGGTGTGAATCTAAAGGATTCCCATGGAACAAGATAAAAATTCCGAAGATTCTATCCTTTCTACAGGAGGGTTTGGAGAAAGGATTATCTGCAAGTTCTTTGAAGGGACAGATTTCTGCTTTATCTGTTTTACTTCACAAAAAACTGGCAGCTGTGCCAGATGTTCAAGCTTTTGTTCAGGCTCTGGTTAGAATCAAGCCTGTTTACAAACCTTTGACTCCTCCTTGGAGTCTCAATTTAGTTCTTTCAGTTCTTCAAGGGGTTCCGTTTGAACCCTTACATTCCGTAGATATTAAGTTACTATCTTGGAAAGTTTTGTTTTTGGTTGCAATTTCTTCTGCTAGAAGAGTTTCAGAGTTATCTGCTCTGCAGTGTTCTCCTCCTTATCTGGTGTTCCATGCAGATAAGGTGGTTTTGCGTACTAAACCTGGTTTTCTTCCGAAAGTTGTTTCTAACAAAAACATTAACCAGGAGATAGTTGTGCCTTCTTTGTGTCCGAAACCAGTTTCAAAGAAGGAACGTTTGTTACACAATTTGGATGTAGTTCGTGCTCTAAAATTCTATTTAGAGGCTACAAAGGATTTCAGACAAACATCTTCTTTGTTTGTTGTTTATTCTGGTAAAAGGAGAGGTCAAAAAGCAACTTCTACCTCTCTCTCTTTTTGGCTTAAAAGCATCATCCGATTGGCTTATGAGACTGCCGGACGGCAGCCTCCTGAAAGAATCACAGCTCACTCCACTAGGGCTGTGGCTTCCACATGGGCCTTCAAGAACGAGGCTTCTGTTGATCAGATATGTAAAGCAGCGACTTGGTCTTCACTGCACACTTTTACCAAATTTTACAAATTTGATACTTTTGCTTCTTCTGAGGCTGTTTTTGGGAGAAAGGTTTTGCAAGCCGTGGTGCCTTCCATCTAGATGACCTGATTTGCTCCCTCCCATCATCCGTGTCCTAAAGCTTTGGTATTGGTTCCCACAAGTAAGGATGACGCCGTGGACCGGACACACCTATGTTGGAGAAAACAGAATTTATGCTTACCTGATAAATTACTTTCTCCAACGGTGTGTCCGGTCCACGGCCCGCCCTGGTTTTTTTAATCAGGTCTGATGAATTATTTTCTCTAACTACAGTCACCACGGTATCATATGATTTCTCCTATGCATATTCCTCCTTTACCTCGGTCGAATGACTGGGGTAGGCGGAGCCTAGGAGGGATCATGTGACCAGCTTTGCTGGGCTCTTTGCCATTTCCTGTTGGGGAAGAGAATATCCCACAAGTAAGGATGACGCCGTGGACCGGACACACCGTTGGAGAAAGTAATTTATCAGGTAAGCATAAATTCTGTTTTCTAATAACAGCACTTTGTATATACATATATTATATATCCGTTATTGCAACAATGAAAATTACAAATACCACTACCTGTTACAGTTTTTGCTACAGTTAAATTGGTAATTTTTTCTTTTAATCCGCACAACCCAAAATAAAAATGATAAACACCACCTCTACTGGAAAGTGGTGAAAAGCAACTAACTAATGGATTTTTAAATTGTGTGTTTCTAACCCCCTACACACCCTAAAATAAATATATATTGCTAAAACCACCTCTACTGAAAGGCAGTTAAAAGCAATCACAACCATTATATTTATGATTTTCATCTTTTGAAATAAGACATTTCATTGATATTTATTGATTTTAAACCACCTTTCATAAAAGTTGACATTTCTAATATTGTTTGGTGTTTTATTACTTTTTCCTGAAATATCTGTCAAATCTGTTGCTAGTGCACCAGCAGGAAATCACCGTTTTACACATGCTCAGTAGAGGACGCAAAAAAAATTAACCGCCCAAAAATATAATAATAATAGCGGCAACACGTAAAGCAGACAGAGTTGCTTGTTGTATACATAATCTGCACACAATTGTAAACATGGTAACTCATCGGTGTCAAAAGAGTGACTCAAGTGAGTGCTGATGCTTAGATATAAGACAAGACTTAAGAAATATGGTATGAAACTAGGGCTGCAATATGATGAAAAAAACATTTTATTTAAAGTCTGGCACTCTCTTGCAAGCACACAGCTAGACTAAAAGAAAAACGGAAGTGTAACAGCGTTTAGCTAAATGGCGATAGTCCTAGAGCCACATCAAGGTCCTCCATGGGTTCCTAACCTACAACCAAATTAGATATCTGAATAGATGTATGGTCTAAGTAAGACCTAATATTAATTGTTTGAATTTTGCATAGTCTCTGTGGATCCATCATGCCACCTATATACTAAAATTTGAGTTCCGATTAGAGGCATAACCCCTGAATATTCTTCATACCGAATATATGCGCAAATTATATTTTAGATCATTTACACAGCCCATGTGGTCCCTTGTTATCCTCTTACTCTACTCAGTCAGTCAGGACCCAGGAGTCTTAGGCACACAGGTAAAGTTCCTTTTTTTTTTTTTTTATCCCAATCTAAACCCTGCAACACAGTTCTGCAATATATGTTTCTTACAACACTCACAAAGCACAAGCTTACACATACACACAAACACACTTTTTTTGACACACGCACACACACAAACTCACACTGATACACACATGTGAACAAATTTACACTTTCTGACACACAAATTCACACACTTGCTCATACACAAACACACTCTCTTGCTCACACATACAGGAACAAACACACACACACTCTTGCGCACACACACACACTCTTGCACACACAGGAACAAACACACACTCTTGCACACACACACAGGAACAAACACACACTTGCTCACACACAGACACACAGGAACAAACACACACTCTTGCTCACACACAGGAACAAACACACACTCTTGCTCACACACAGGAACAAACACACTCTTGCTCACACACAGGCACAAACACACACTCTTGCTCACACACAGGCACAAACACACACTCTTGCTCACACACAGGCACAAACACACACTCTTGCTCACACACAGGAACAAACACACACTCTTGCTCACACACAGACATACAGGGAACAAACACACTCTTACATACATAGGCACAAACACACACTCTTGCACACACATACAAACACATACATGAACAAATTTACCATTTTGCTCACACACAGGAACAACATAATCTTGCTCACACACAGGAACAAACACACATTCTTGCTCACACACAGGAACAAACACACATTCTTGCTCACACACATGAACAAACACACACTTGCTCACACTCACACTCTTGCTCATACACAAGAACAAACACACAATCTTGATCACACACAAGAACAAACACTCTTTTTCTCTCTCTCTCTCTCACACACACACACAGGGTAATGTTGGTGAGACATGGGATACCAGGTGAGTGCAGTAGGTGCAGCAGGATACAAATAAGTGGCCACTGGTACAGGAGAATACAGGAGATCAGGAGGCTGTCATGGGATACCAGGTGAGTGCAGCAGCTACAGGTAAGCTGCCACTGGTTCAGCAGGAAACAGGAGACTCAGTAGGCTGTCACGGGATACTATGTGATTGCAGCAGATAAAGCAGGATACCCAGTGGGTACTATTGGTGAGATAGTCACGGTATAGCAGGTGAATGCAGCAGGTACAGCAGGATACAAATAAGCAGCCACTGGTACAGGAGGATAGAGGAGACTCAGGGGGCTGTCATGGGATACCAGGTGAGTGCAGCAGGTGCAGCGGGATACAGGTAAGCTGCCACTGGTTCAGCAGGAAACAGGAGACTCATTAGGCTGTCACAGGATACTATGTGAGTGCAGCAGGTAAAGCAGGATACCCAGTGGGTACTATTGCTGAGATAGTCACGGTATAGCAAGTGAATACAGCAGGATACAAATAAGGGGCAACTGGTACAGGAGGATACAGGAGACTAAGCAGGATATCACAGGATACAGGTAAGTGAGAAAAGGAACAGGAGGGCAGGTAAGCACAAGGTAAGCTCCCCAATAACTCAGCCCAGAGTGATGGGCTGAGTAGGTTTATATAAGATTTCCCACACCTGTGGCCACATAGGTAGAAGTTCCTGTAATTATTTACTGCCCCTAAATTAGAGCAGCGTGTGGCACCGTGCGCCTAGGGAGAACAGAAGCAGAAGACAGACCTCTTTGTTCTTCTACGGAGAGGCAGGAGCCGGTAAGTTTCTGACAGCGGCTGCTAAGAAGTGGAACTGAAGAACCCTGGACTTATAGCAGATCTGCCCAAACTAAGCCCATTGGCCATACCTGATCTGCCAGATGTTTGTTCTCTTCTCAGTGGTGCTGAGGACCACACAGACATTAAGTAATCATGTATACTGAGATTTACAGATAGCAGCTTGCTATGTAGTTAATTAACCCCTTTACGTAACGCTGCTCGTTATGCCCTTAAGGACCAGCAACGTACCCTGTACGTCGCTGCAGTCCTGGGCTTCTCTCTGCCGCGATCTCGCTAAATATAGCGAGATCGCACTATTCCTGCGTGCCCCATGAGTGGGGCATTGCAGAAATAGATTTGCAGAGTTACTGATGCAGAGAAGGCCACTCTGCATTGGACAGCGGTGGTGCCGATCGTTGGTGGGTGGAAGCCATAGCAGGGAGGCAGGTGGGAGGCCCATCTCTGGAGCTGTTCTGGCCAGCGGGGATCTCTTCCGGTAATGCGCGAGAGCACGCAAGAGGTCGGGAGTGCTCACGTGCGCATGCGTGCGCCCGCCCGCTTTAGATCACAGTAAAGTTATCAAGTGTAAGGGAAGGTGGGAGAGACAGGGGGAATAAAGGTTGGGAAAGGGATCTGGGAGGGAGGGGGGGGGGGGATTGGGCCAACCTAAATGATAGGGATAAAAAAGGATGGGGTAAAAAAATGCCCAATTTTATTGCAAAGTGGGTACTGGCAGACAGCTGCCAGTACCCAAGATGGCGGCAATTAGGTAGAGGGGGGAGCTTTAGAGAGCTGTTTGGGGGGAATCAGGGAGGTTGGGGGCTAAGGGGGGGGTCCAACACTGCAGAATAATATTTTTTTTTTTTTTTTTTTTTAAAGCCTTTTATTTTAGTACTGGCAGACTTTCTGCCAGTACTTAAGATGGCGGTGACAATTGTGCGGTAAGGGAGGGCAGAAAGGGATCAGGTGGTGGGATTCGTCTGGTGGGAGGCTGATCTCTACACTAAAGCTAAAATTAACCCTACAAGCTACCTAATTAACCCCTTCACTGCTGGGCATAACACAAGTGTGGTGCGCCTTCTAATTACCAAAAATCAATGCCAAAGCCATATATGTCTGCTATTTCTGAACAAAGGGGATCCCAGAGAAGCATTTACAACCATTTGTGCCATAATTGCACAAGCTGTTTGTAAATAATTTCAGTGAGAAGCCTAAAGTTTGTGAAAAAGTTAACAATTTTTTTTATTTGATCGCATTTGGCGGTAATATACCAATATGGGCCTAGATCAATACTTTGGGTAGTCTACTACACTGCACTAAAGTTAAAATTAACCCTACAAGCTACCTAAATAACCCCTTCACTGCTGGGCATAATACAAGTGTAGTGCGCAGCGGCATTTAGCGGCCTTCTAATTACCAAAAAGTCATCCCAAAGCTATAAATGTCTGCTATTTCTTAACAAAGGGGATCCCAGAGAAGCATTTACAACCATTTTTGCCATAATAGCACAAGCTGTGTGTAAATTATTTCAGTGAGAAACCTACATTTTGTGAAAAAGTTAACGATTTCTTTTATTTGATCGCATTTCACGGTGAAATGGTGGCATGAAATATACCAAAATGGACCTAGATCAATACTTTGGGTTGTCTATTAAAAAAAAATATATACATGTCAAGGAATATTCAGGGATTCCTGGCAGATATCAGTGTT
The DNA here is from genome assembly GCF_027579735.1 of Bombina bombina. NCBI lineage: Eukaryota > Metazoa > Chordata > Amphibia > Anura > Bombinatoridae > Bombina > Bombina bombina. The sequence goes on from NC_069501.1 coordinate 414,738,367, forward strand.
ACATTGTAAACTATCGCTAATTTTGAGGGAAAAAAATGGTTTGTAAATTGCAAAGTGCTACTTGTACTTATTGCCCTATAACCTGAAAGAAAAAGCAAAGGACATGTAAACATTGAGTATTTCTAAACTCAGGACAAAATTTAGAAACTATTTAGCATGGGTGTTCTTTGGTGGTTGTAGATGTGTAACAGATTTTAGGGGTCAAAGTTAGAAAAAGTGTGTTTTTTTCATCATATTTTATCATTTTTTTAAAGTAAATTATAAGATATGATGAAAATAATAGTATCTTTAGAAAGTCCATTTAATGGCGAGAAAAACTGTATATAATATGTGTGGGTGTAGTAAATGAGTAAGAGGAAAATTACAGCTAAACACAAATGCCACAAAACTGTAAAAATAGCCCTGGTCCTTAAGGGTAAGAAATTAAAAAATGGTCTGGTTCTTAAGGGGTTAAATAATGATTATAATCTAATTTTATATTGAGGCATTTTCTCTAGCATATGTATCATGTAATGGGTCCTAATCAAACATTAGTGACTGACCCTAGCCCCGCTAGCATACCCCCAGAACCTTTGTGAAAGGTTGGAAATGTTTGTCTAGGAAGGCAAACCTTAGATAACGAAAATCATCTTTGTGAAAAGAGAAATACAAGAAGGTGTCTTTCAAGTCTATTGTGGTAATTAATTGACCCTCTTGTACCAAGGGTAAGATGGTCCAAATCACTTCCATCTTGACGTGGTTAACAGAAGAAATTTTAAGAACTTGAGATCTAGAATGGGTCTGTAAGTTCCCTCCTTATTTTGAACTATGAACAGATTTGAATTAAACCCTTGGCTTCTTTCCAACTCTGGAACGGGAATGATCACTCCCAATTTATTCAGGTCTTGTTAATATTGGAAAAAGGCTAATGTCTTTGACTGAAGTTTGGGTACATGTGACAGAAAGAACCTTTACCAAGGAGGCCTGGACAAAAGCGCTATTCTTTATCCCGGAGATACATCCTGTACATATTGTGACCAAGCTGACTGAAAAGTGCTCTATCTGCCCCCTACCAGAGTTAAGCCTGGTTTAGGGGTCTCACCTTCATTCAGAGTTTGATACAGAGTAAATTGCCTAGCTTATAATGAGGCTTGGAAGACTCAGCTTTCTGGCCAGATAAGAAAGATTTCTGAATTACTGGACTGGTGAATAGAAAGAAAATTATAAACAAATCTAGTTTTGTCTTTGGACTTTTTGTCCTACGGTAAAAAAACACCCTTAGCACCAGACACTGGCCTCTAGTTATCAAGCTGTCAACCTCAAATACACTGGAATTCTGCAGCGTATTTGTGGCGAGGCTGATTCGCCTAAGTTATCAAGCCCTACACACCGGCAAAAGTAGAATATAGTGACGTAAGCTTCGATCCGCCGGACTCAGTCCGACACAGATCGATTCTTACGTCACTCCAGATGTTCCGAACAGAAGTTTGGCACAATCTGACTACTTTAGCTAGTTATCAAAAAACTAGCAGGTACGCTCAGCACTTTTCCGGCCCAGCGTACCTGGTTTTCAATCCGCCGCCCTGTAGGTGGCGGATCCCATAGGAATCAATGGGAGTCTGACCATAGTGAAAGTTCATGTTCGCTGCTGCCCGACATCCCATTGATTCCTATGGGAAGTGTGTACACCTAACACCCTAACATGTACCCCGAGTCTAAACACCCCTAATCTGCCCCTTACACCGCCGCCACCTACATTAAACATGCTAACCCCTAAACCGCCGCTCCCGCACCCCGCCGCAACTATAATAAATGTATTAACCCCTAAACCGCTGCTCCCGGACCCCGCCGCCACCTACATAATACCTATTAACCCCTATCCTGCCCCCCCCTATACCGCCGCCACCTATAATAAATTTATTAACCCCTATCCTGTGGATCCCGGACCCCGCCACAACTAAATAAATTGTTTAACCCCTAAACCGCCGCTCCCGGACCCCGCCGCCACCTATATTAAACTTATTAACCCCTAATCTGCCCCCCCTACACCGTCGTCACCTATAATAAATTTATCAACCCCTATCCTGCCCCCCCTACACCGCCGCAACCTATAATAAAATTATTAAACCCTAAACCTAAGTCTAACACTAACCCTAACACCCTAAATATAACTCTTATTAAATTAATTATTCCTATTTAAAACTAAATACTTAACTATAAAATAAACCCTAATATAGCTACACTATTACTAATAATTATATTGTAGCTATTTTAGGATTTATTTTTATTTTACAGGCAAATTTAAATTTATTTTAACTAGGTACAATAGCTATTAAATAGTTATTAACTATTTAATAGCTACCTAGATAAAATAAAGACAAATTTACCTGTAAAATAAAAACTAACCTAAGTTTCAATTACACCTAACACTACAATATCATTAAATAAATTATTCCTATTTAAAACTAAATACTTACCTTAAAATAAACCCTAAGATAGCTACAATGTAATTAATAATTACATTGTAGCTATCTTAGGATTTATATTTATTTTACAGGTAACTTTGTATTTATTTTAACTAGGTAGAATAGTTATTAAATAGTTATTAACTATTTAATAACTACCTAGCTAAAAGACATACAAAATTACCTGTAAAATAAATCCTAACCTAAGTTACAATTAAACCTAACACTACACTATCATTAAATAAATTAAATTAATTAACTACAAGTAGCTACAATTAAATACAATTAAATAAACTAACTAAAGTACAAAAAATAAAAAAAACTAAGTTACAAAAAAATTAAAAAATATTACAAGATTTTTAAGCTAATTACACCTAATCTAAGCCCCCTAATAAAATAACAAAGACCCCCAAAATAAAAAAATGCCCTACCCTATTCTAAATTACAAAAGTTAACAGCTTTATTACCTTACCAGCCCTTAAAAGGGCCTTTTGCGGGGCATGCCCCAAAGTATTCAGCTCTTTTGCATGTAAAAAAAAAATACAACCCCCCCAACATTAAAAGCCACCACCCACATACCCCTACTCTAACCCACCCAAACCCCCCTTAAAAAAACCTAACACTAACCCCCTGAAGATCATCCTACCTTTAGCCATCTTCAGCCAGCCGACCACCGATGGAACAGAAGAGGACATCAGCAGCAGCCGAAGTCATCATCCAAGGGGCGCTGAAAAGGTCTTCCATCCGATAGAAGTCTTCATCCATGCGGCATCTTCAATCTTCATTCATCCGGAGCGGAGCCTTCTTCAAACGAGCCGACGCAGAGCCATCCTCTTCCAACGATGCCTACCCGACGAATGGATATTCCTTTAAGTGGCGTCATCCAAGATGGCGTCCCTCGAATTCCGATTGGCTGATAGGATTCTATCAGCCAATCGGAATTAAGGTAGGAAAAATCTGATTGGCTGATGCAATCACAGATTCAAGTTCAATCCGATTGGCTGATCCAATCAGCCAATCAGATTGAGCTTGCATTCTATTGGCTGTTCCGATCAGCCAATAGAATGCGAGCTCAATCTGATTGGCTGATTGCATCAGCCAATCAGATTTTTCCTACCTTAATTCCGATTGGCTGATAGAATCCAATCAGCCAATCGGAATTTGAGGGACGCCATCTTGGATGACGTCACTTAAAGGAATATCCATTCGTCGGGTAGGCATCGTTGGAAGAGGATGGCTCCGCGTCGGCTCGTTTGAAGAAGGCTCCGCTCCGGATGGATGAAGATTGAAGACGCCGCATGGATGAAGACTTCTATCAGATGGAAGACCTCTTCAGCGCCCCTTGGATGATGACTTTGGCCGCTGCGGATGTCCTCTTCTGTTCCATCGGTGGTCGGCTGGATGAAGACGGCTAAAGGTAGGATGATCTTCAGGGGGTTAGTGTTAGGTTTTTTTAAGGGGGGTTTGGGTGGGTTAGAGTAGGGGTATGTGGGTGGTGGGTTTTAACGTTGGGGGGGGTTGTATTTTTTTTTTACATGCAAAAGAGCTGAATACTTTGGGGCATGCCCCACAAAAGGCCCTTTTAAGGGCTGGTAAGGTAATAGAGCTGTTAATTTTTCTAATTAAGAATAATTGTATTTAATTGTAGCTACTTGTAGTTAATTAATTTAATTTATTTAATGATAGTGTAGTGTTAGGTTTAATTGTAACTTAGGTTAGGATTTATTTTACAGGTAATTTTGTATTTCTCTTAGCTAGGTAGTTATTAAATAGTTAATAACTATTTAATAACTATTCTACCTAGTTAAAATAAATACAAAGTTACCTGTAAAATAAATATAAATCCTAAGATAGCTACAATGTAATTATTAATTACATTGTAGCTATCTTAGGGTTTATTTTACTGGTAAGTATTTAGTTTTAAATAGGAATAATTTATTTATTGATAGTGTAGTGTTAGGTGTAATTGAAACTTAGGTTAGTTTTTATTTTACAGGTAAATTTGTCTTTATTTTATCTAGGTAGCTATTAAATAGTTAATAACTATTTAATAGCTATTGTACCTAGTTAAAATAAATTTAAATTTGCCTGTAAAATAAAAATAAATCCTAAAATAGCTACAATATAATTATTAGTAATATTGTAGCTATATTAGGGTTTATTTTATAGATAAGTATTTAGTTTTAAATAGGAATAATTAATTTAATAAGAGTTATATTTATTTAGATTTATTTAATTAATATTTAAGATAGAGGGTGTTAGGGTTAGTGTTAGACTTAGGTTTAGGGGTTAATAATTTTATTATAGGTTGCGGCGGTGTAGGGGGGCAGGATAGGGGTTGATAAATTTATTATAGGTTGCGGCAGATTAGGGGTTAATAAGTTTAATATAGGTGGCGGCGGGGTCCAGGAGCGGCGGTTTAGGGGTTAAACAATTTATTTAGTTGCGGCGGGGTCCGGGATCCGCAGGATAGGGGTTAATAAATGTATTATAGGTGGCGGCGGTATAGGGGGGGCAGGATAGGGGTTAATAGGCATTATGTAGGTGGCGGCGGGGTCCGGGAGCGACGGTTTAGGGGTTAATACATTTATTATAGTTGCGGCGGGGGTCTAGGAGCGGCGGTTTAGGGGTTAATAACTTTATTTAGTTGCGGGGGCTCCGGAGGCTCCAGTATAGGGGTAGAACAGTCTAGTTTAGTGTGGGTGCTTAGAGACAGCTTATCAATAAAGCTGTAAAAAAGCCGAAGAGCAGCGAGATCGGATGAGTGATAACTATCACAGTCCGCTGCTCATCGCCCCGTACTTGGTGCGCGGCTTTTTGACAGCTTTTTTTATAACTTTGGCGAGCCTATTCAGGTCCGCTGCGGCGATGTGAGGCGAGCTTAGATGGGCGTATTGGGGCCGGCGAAGGCAGGTAAGTAGAGTAGACACATTGATAACTAGAGGCCACTGTGTCAACAATTGCATCCAAGCTAGGACTGAATAGAATTTATCCTTGGAAAGGGAGAGATAAAAGTCTGCCCATTGACACCATGTCTACAGACCGCCAAAGGCAAAATCTTTGCTTTAATGCGAATGATCTCATAAATTGTCACAAATAAAGGAATTTGTAACCTTGATCATTTTAAGACATTCCTGAATTTCCGCTAAAGAGATGTTTCTGAAGAGAAACCATCTCTGATAAGGTGTCACACAACAAAGTGGTAGCACCCACTACATAGGCCACAGTTATTGCTGGCCTAAATAAAAAAAAACTGTTTATGAAAACCCTCTAGCTTTCTATCCATGGAGCCATTAAAAGAGGTACTATTCTCTAAGATAGTCATTTTTGCAAGTGTAGAAATAGCTCCATTAACTTTGGGAATAGATTCCCAAAATTCCAGATTTGCGTGAGGAATTGGAATCATCTTCTTGAACTCAGAAAAAAACTGTAAATTTTTGGAAGGCTTAAATAACAAATCTATTTGTTTAACCAATCTTTTCTTCTGTAGGATCATTTTCTTGGAACTCTCAGAGTAAGGAAAACTTTTTGCAGCAAAGAGAGCAGATCATGCATCTTAAATATGTGCTCTCAGATTCCAGGTCCAACTAAGGATTCTGACTATCTAACAGTATCTCATCTTATGAAGTATCTGAATCTTAGACATCAGGATCCTTAAAGGGATAGGAAAGTCAAAATTAAGCTTGCATGATTCAGATAGAGCAGGTCATTTTAAGACATTTTTAAATTCACTTCTATTTTCAAATGTGCTTCGTTCTCTTAGTATCCCTTGTTGAAAAAGAATACATACATATCGTATACCAGTGGGAGCTGTTGCTAATTGGTGCCTGCACACATTTGTCTATTGTGGTTGGCTAACTAGCAATGCTGTCCTTTCAGCAATGGATAACAAGAGAATGAAGCAAATTTGATAATAGAAGTAAATTGAAAAGTTGTTTAAAATCGTATGTTCTATCCGAATTATGAAATCATTTTTGGGGGTTTACTGTCCCTTTAAGCAGAGTTACAGATGTGCTGCTTCTGTGTGATATACCAGATGAACTGAAACCAGGTGAAGTATTACCCTCTGCGAACAAACGCTTATGTTTGCTCTGGGGAAGCATATATGCCAAAACTTCACAAATAACAGAGTGCAAATATTCCTTAAAATCAAGAGAAGAATCTAGATAACCTCCTTGGGACCTACTCTACACAATAATGGTCTTTCACCTATAACCCAAACAGTTTCCCAAGGCAAAAGCTGACCTCCACACAACGAATGTAAAGAGATAGTACCCAGGACTGACTCTAAGTTAGAAAGTGCCCTAAACCTGTCAGAGAGAAAAACCTATGTGTGTATTGTCCTCAGACTAAAATTAACAATATTACATATCAATAGCCTGTGGGCTATGTGAATTCTCCTCTTCACCTACCTGTTAGAACTCGCTTCACCTTTCTTACCCAGCTGCAGTAAAGCTGCGTCCAACAAAATAGCCCATTCTGTTTAGATCTGAAGCAAGAGTACATTGAAAGGCCAACAGTAGCAGGCTGAAGGATAATACCCAGCAACACCTGTGGCAGGCCAGAGACAAACTCCCAAGGGAGAATTAGTATCACTGCCAGTTTACTCCTGTACATCCCATTTTCCTATTCCCAGCTCTCTGAAGGGCATAATGAGCCAGGCATAGGTCTGAGAACCCCTGAAGAGCACTTCAATTTTCACATTCTCCTATGGAGGCAAATAAGACTGAGGTGTCCTGGGAAGTGGGAGGGATTAAAGGCTCCTGGTATGTTGTGTATTTTTTTTCCTCCTTCCAATGGACTGGAGTTTAATCCCACATGTGATGGCTCATGTGCTCTTGCCATCTTATGAAAAAAAGGGATTAACCCAAAAGAGAGTAAATAAAATATCTTACCTCTTCCTCCATTCCAAGGGTTTGATGGACTGTTCTTTTTAAAGCTTCTTGGGAGGCTCAAGACCTGTTTTAAAATATTTTTTAAAAAAGCATACTGTTAGTTTAGCAAAATATAAAACATATCTTAATGCTTTTAGCAAAAAAAGGTAAGCCTAAAAGAGATGGTAAATAAAATAGCTTACCTCTTTCTCCATTCCAATCGTTTGAAGAACAGTTCTATTTAAAGCTTCTTGGGAAGCTTGAGACCTGTTTAAAAACAAACAAACAGTTGGATTACAAAAATATAAAACATATCTAATAGCTTTTATAAAAAAAAACACTAATTTAAAAACAGTTTAACCAAAAAGGGATGGTGAAACAAATAACTTACCTCTTCCTCCATTCCATGAACAGTTCTATCTTAATCTTCCTGGGAAGCTCGAAACCTGTTTAAACAAATCATACAAAGTTAGTTTAGCTAAATATAAAACATATTTAGATGCTTTAATAAAAAAAACTGTTTAACCCAAAAGAGATGGTAAATAATATAGCTTACCTCTTCCTCCATTCCAAGGGTTTGAAGAACAGTTCTATTTAAAACTTCTTGGGACGCTCAAGTAAAGAGACCTGTTTAAAAATATTAAAACAAACAAAGATATATATATATATATATATATATATATAGGTCTCAAGCTAATGGAAATATATAACTAGGGTACATGTAAAAATGGTTCTATTTAAAAATTAAATGCATTCATATACGTTTCAATTTTGACCTTTCTATCCCTTTAAGGGTTCAGGTAAAACAGGATTTTTTTTAATCTTAAACAATTTAAAAATAACAAACAAAAATTAAAATAAGGGGCATATTTATCAAGCCCCATGTTTCTAAAGACCGCTGCTCCATAAGATGTCCGCCTGCTCTGAGGCGGTGGAAAGAAATCAAGCCAATCGAATACGATCGGGTTGATTGACACCCACTGCTAGCGGCTGATTGGCCGTGAATCTGCAGGGGGCAGCATTGCACCAGCAGTTAACAAGAACTGCTGGTGCAATGATAAATGCCGACAGTGTATACTGTCTGCATTTATCGATGTGCAGCAGACATGATCCGCTATATTGGATCATTTCCGGTCGCACAATCATAAATATGCCCCTAAATGTTAAATTGAATAAGGAGGTATAATATTCAACAAAAATCTAATACAAGAACAAAAAAAACACAGCTAAATACAATATTAATTACAAATTTAAAGGAAAGGGCGCACATCAAACTTTCATTCATCTAATTTTATTGATATCAATTCTATAAGATCACCTACTGATTTCTACAGAACCCAAAGACAGACCAAATAGTGTGACGATCCATTTTCCTCTGTCATCTCCACAAGCTCTTTACTATTTCAGTTCCCCTCAGAAGATGAGGGGAAGTGCCACTCTGCTTGGCTTCTATTTGGGTCCTGTAGAGGTTTAGACAACTCTCCTAAATGCTTTTATTAAAAAAAAAAAAATATTTAAAAAGGTTTTAACCTAAAATAGGTGGTAAATAATATAAAATAAATAAACTTGCAACCTTCCGCTATTCCGAATGTTTGATGAACAGTTCTATTTAAAACTTCTTGGGAAGCTCGAATAAAGAGACCTGTTTAAAGAATATTAAAACATAAAAAGTTATTTTACAAAAATCTAAAACATAAAATAGAATGTGAAGAATATCGCTACATGATTAACGTCCTCTCAGGATCACTATAGATTTATACCAATACCAATATTTTTTTATTCAAGAGGAATGATCAGATTTGTATAATTTTGATTCCAAAAAAGGAGCTTAATAAAAACAGTAAAAAAAAAAACAATAATCTCCTCATGTTTGAAAATAATGAAGCTAATTTTTTTATTAACATCTTTTTAGCAAGTTAAAGGGACAGTTTACTCAAAAAAATTCTCCCCTTTAATTTGTTCCCAATGATCCACTTTACCTGCTGGAGTGTATTAAATTGTTTACAAGTAGCTCCTTTTCCCTTATATTGGCATTTGAAATTGTTGATTTAGCATGTGGTATCCCCACCTATTCTGAAAGTTTGTGGCCGCGCGTACCAGCTATAGATAAGCTTTGTAAACACAGCCAGCAGAAGAAATTACACTCCCAGTGCGATATAGCAGAGATAAGGTAATAAAATGTTGATTTTCCATTGTTCTCTCAAAGTACTGGTGATTGTTTTAAGGACAGATATAAGCTAAAGAAGCAGGTATATGTGCACAATGTGATACAGTAATGAGATCGGATTATACCTACAAGCTCAACCTATTTTATTAGGTTGTGGCTTCAAAACACAAAATCAGAGCTTTAATATACACAAATAAACCTTAAAAAGCTAATTTTCATACATTTTTTACTCTGCAGTTGGTAAAAAAAGCAATTGTAAACACATTAAGGGAATAACTATTTTACAGTATACTGTCCCTTTAACTTAAAAAAGAAGGTAACAATTATATCAATAGAAATATTTAAAAATGCTAATAAAAAGACAGACAAGTACAGGCTATATTACAAATTAAAGGGACATGAAACCCAAAAATTTTCTTTCATGATTTACAGTAGGCATTATATCATTTTAAACAACATTCAAATGTACTTCTATTAAAAAATTGTTTCATTCTCTTTGTATCAATTGTTGAAGGAGCAGCAATTCACTACTGGTTTCTAACTGAACACATGGGCGAGCCAATGGCAATCGGTATATACATGTAGTCACCAATCAGCAGCTAGAACTTAAGTTATTTGCTGCTCCTGAGCTTACCTAGATAAACCTTTCAGCAAACAAGATAACAAGAGAAGAAAGCAAATTAAATAATAGAAGTAAATTGGGAAGTTGTTTAGAATTTTATTCTCTGTCTAAATCATGAATGTTTATTTATGACTTTACTGTCCCTTTAAAGGGCCAGTCAACGTTCAAATTAATGTCAAGTAATTCTGCACTATGTGCAGAATTATGTAATATTAACCTAGCAACAAATGCAAAAGAAAAAAAGGAGTTTAAAGATTTAAAAAAAAAAAAATACGGGGCGGAGCTACGCCGTGCTGGGACATGGCCGCAGTGTGAGAGAGCTCCGTAGCTGTCAAACCATCAGAGCCTAAGAACAAACGAAAACTGGGGCCAAATTATATCACAACAAATGTGGAACAGCCCGTTAACATCACCGGTCTTATTACTGGGCATGGAAGTGATTTTGCAGGTCCCTACACAGCTTGAAATTGAGAGACATAACTGAAGCAGTCGCCATCTTTGAAACCCACGCTGTAAGCAAACCACAACGGCACTCCACGACTACCTCGCCGCTGCACCTACGCTTGCCCCTTTGTGACACCTACCACTAGGCTTAATCCGCAGTGAGAACCGTGTGCCGGGAAGGTAACCTGCAGACAATCGGAGCAGAGGGACAACTGCAAATAACAGATACAGGTACCGCCCGGTAACGAAGGCAATAGGGGTTATGCTTGGGTGCACGAGGGTCATATAATATAGCCTGGACGCCACTACTGGGGTGTTCTGAGGGAAGGCTCGCTCATATTATCAGTCACTACACTGCTCCACTAGGCCCTAGGTCTTTCTAACATAACTACCAACCACGTGGGCGCTGCCATTACAACACAGAGTTGCCTCCACGCTGGGCCCTAATTAAAACTTCGGAGAGCTCCCTGCCTCATTTCATAAGACTGACATACTGAAACTTCAGGCCCATACAGGCAACAGTGACACACGGTTTCCTCGCTGCAGCTCTGAAGGAACAGACTGGGGCAAAAGTGACATTGAAACTAACTAGATCTGTCGGTTGGTAGCTGCTCATTTTAACATCCTGAACATATTCAACTTAACATAAGCTACAGCCGGTATCGTGGTTGGAGGGCTAGAGGGCAATTCAGATCAGGTCGAACCCACCCTTATACTCTAATAACTTTATTCTACATTCAGACACACGGTTTGATCCAGCCTGAACTAAATTCAACCACAGCAACTCTCACTGTGGGCTTAGAAAGGAGGCTACTCTATCCTAACACCCACAACTTTGATCATCCATCACAGTACAGCCCACTATTAACAAAGAAAATGACCTCTAAAAAAGGCAACAAGCCAGAAAAGCCAAATAAAACTTCTGTCCAGACCCCCTCGGTCTCCACATTTTTCCTGACACAAGAAGGCCAAGGAACAGAAACACAGCAAACTTCTGAGGCCCACATAACAGAAACAACCACAGACACTGTAGTAACTCAGAGGGACTCCCTGCTTTCCATCCAGTCTCAGATAGCGAGTCTACCCTCCAAGACAGATATAGAATCACTCAAGTCCTTCATTAAAGATGAAATAAGAGATCTTAAAAAAGACTTAAATGAAATGGGATCTAGGATTGATTACCTAGAAGATGGCCAGGACAACCTAAACAATCTGGTCAGCTCAAACATCCATCAGCTTTCTATACAAGACTCCATCATACAAAACCTGCAGGATAAACTGGAGGACCTAGACAATAGAGGGAGGAGGAATAACTTAAGGATAAGAGGCATCCCTGAGGAGATCCCCCAAGAGCATCTAAAATCTTATGTCAAAGAATTGTTCCAGTATCTGCTTCCTAGATCCCCCCCACTGGCCTCTGAAGACATCGAGAGGATACACAGGGCACTGAGGCCCCCTCAGAAACCCCCAGCACCACCAAGGGACGTTATTCTTAGACTGCTGAAATTCACCACAAGAGAAGAAATCTGGCAGGCTGCCAGATCCAGGCAGTCTATCTCCTTTCATAATCATACATTACAAATTTTCCAGGACTTATGCCCTCAAACTATTCAGAGAAGGAGGGAAATTAGATTCATCACCTCAAAACTTCAGGATAATAATATCAGATACAGGTGGGGCTACCCCTTTAGCCTCATCATTAATCATAATGGATCTCAAATAATCTATAAAAGTTTCAATGACTTAGACACTCTATCTAAAAAGCTTAATATTACTTTTGAGGCTCCCCCAGAAAAAGTACTAGACAACCAGATTTCACCTGAGGATCGTCGTGGAGAAAGACCTAAAGAACAGCGACCTACTTGGTCCAAAGTCCCAGCAAAGAGATTGAAAACCGGCCCAACTCCCCCACAAGGAACTTGACAACCAAACCTAAAATGGGACTTTTGTTGACTGTGCTTCAATCACTAAATGAGACAAGACCACCAGTGCTAATTTTAATTGGCTTCTATCTTAACCCTTTTCTTCTTTTTGTTATTGCTTTTTCACCACAGTTCATTCCATTAAGGTTAAAAAACATATTTGAAGTGCTCCTTTGAAGCATATTTGCTCATAACCAGGTTACTCTCAGGTATTTATAAATTCGTGGAGGCTTATTGCAGTTCCCCCTTAAGCTTCTGTTCTAAATGTTACTTATGTTCCACTCTATAATCTCCCCAGTTTTCGCACTAAAATCAGAGACTACTATAAATAAACTCTGATGGTTAATTGACACCACTCGTCCCCCTAGCAAATAGTAAATGATATACCAGATGTTGTACATTTACAATTGCAAGTTAGAAATATGTTCACGAAAATGTTCTTTCTTAAGTTTTAAAATAAGTGTCTACAATGCTACAGCTATAACTCTTACAAGATCAGCTAAATGTGATTCACAAATCAGATTCATGTTTTTGAGATGTTGTTGTTATTTCTCCTTAGGTATTGATTCTCAAAGGTACGATGCTCGCTCTTCTGTGCTGTTCACTCCGGGAAGCCTTGATGCAGGGTATGTCACGTTCTGGGTCTCTCATAACACACAATATGCACCTTCTAACTTCACTCACGCACCATGATAGACGATCCATTACAAATTAAAATAATATCTCACAACGTCAAGGGCCTGAATTCCCCCCACAAAAGGTCTATGGCATTTAGAGAATACAGGAGACTCCAATGTGATATAATTCTTCTTCAGGAAACCCATTTTAAAAGAGGAAGGGAACCCTTAATGTCACTCAATAAATATGGGCAGGTGTTTCTGGCATCCAACTCCACCAAACACAATGGAGTTGGCATTGTTATCAAAAAGAATATCCCATTCTCTCCAATAAAAGTACATAAAGACAAGGGAGGGAGGTTCATTGTAGTGACGGGCAAGCTTTACAATAAAATGGTGACACTCACTAGTACATACGCCCCTAACGTCGCTACACCGCAATTTTATCACACCGTCAAAAAAGCCATTCTTGACTATTCCAAAGGTAGCCTTATTCTGGGAGGGGATTATAATATAGCAATAGATCCGGAGTTAGACTGCTCAAGAGGTGCTTCCTCTGCCCCCCAGAAACTCTTACGCTCATTTAGGGCCCACCTAGCTGACTTAGCGGTACATGATACGTGGAGACTTTCCCATCCTACCACAAAAGATTACACATTCTACTCCCACCCCCACCGGGTCTACACGAGAATAGACTACATATTAATTGATGTAACCAGCTTAGAACTAGTCAGACATACAGATATCTCTCCTATAACATGGTCGGACCACGCCCTGGTCAGTTGCTCCCTCAGGTGGCCTACCTCACAAAGACATGATAGGACTTGGAAACTTGACGAAACACTACTTCATGACCCGATCATACCCATACAGATTACCAAGGCACTTACCGACTATTTCACCACAAATAGCACACAAGATGTTACCGCGCAAACTATATGGGAGGCGCATAAGTGCGTGATTAGAGGGGAGATTATTGCATTAAAAGCAGCAAGAAACAAACAAAAAACCCAACTCCTGACTGCCCTACTAAATGACCTGGGCAAATTACAAGATATCCACAAAAAATTTCCAAGTAACTTATCCCTTCTTGCTAGCCTACAACATAAAAGAGACCAGCTCAACCTGCTTTTGGGTCATGAAACCAAGAAGGCGGCGCTGTTTCTCAAAAAAACATTTTATGAAGGGTACAATAAACAGGGCAAATTACTAGCCAGACTATTACGTCAACGCAACAACAAACGCCACATAATGACAATAAAAGACCTTAAAGGGAAGACCTGGTCGACCTCAAGAGACATAGCTGACCAATTTAGAAAATACTATGAAGGGTTATACAACTTAGAGGACGCAGGGTCCAACCCCACTGAACAGGAAATATCTGCCTACTTAGCCCAATTACAGCTCCCATCCCTCACCACAGAACAACAGACGGCCCTTGACTCACCAATTACCCTTAAAGAGGTCAAGGACGCCATATCCTCATTCCCGACAGGTAAAGCCCCGGGACCAGATGGTTTCGGATCGGCGTACTATAATAAATTTAAAAACACCTTGGCCCCTCGCCTATTGTCCTACATTCAAGAAATAGATGAAAACAAACCCTTTTCGCCCCTAGCTCTACAAGCCCACATTACAGTCATCCCAAAACCAGGCAAATCGCCTGACGCCATTCCCAATTATAGGCCAATTTCGTTATTAAATTGTGACTTAAAAATTTTCGCTAAAATACTGGCCACTAGACTAAACCTAATTCTTCCCTCCATAATACATCAGGACCAAGTTGGTTTCATACCAAACAGAGAAGCCAAAGACAACACGGTCCGCAATTTGCACTTAATTTGGCATGCTAAGGTCGAGGACATTCCCGCAGTGTGGTTATCCACAGACGCGGAGAAGGCCTTCGACCGAGTAAACTGGCAGTTTCTCAAGATGACACTGCGGTCATTTGGAATTGGAGACATTATGCTACAGAGAATTTTCGCTCTGTACTCAAGTCCTAGTGCCAAAATAACCCTAAATGGTATTCTTTCACAGCCCTTTCGGATAACTAATGGTACCCGTCAGGGCTGCCCCCTCTCCCCTCTGCTATTCGTATGCTTTCTGGAGACCCTCGCCACCAGAATCAGACTTAACAAAAACATCACAGGTGTTATTATCAGAGACAGGGAATACAAACTTTCCCTGTTCGCTGACGATATCCTATTCTCTCTTACTAATCCTGTCAGGTCCATGCCTCCATTGATGGAAGAGCTAAAGATATTTAACAAACTCACAAATTTCCTTATTAATTATACAAAATCTGAAGTTCTGGGAGTCTCTCTACCAGAGTGGATGACACGCCAGATAGCCCAAATTTGTCCATTTAGATGGTGTGAGAAATCCATAAAATACTTAGGAATCCAATTGGCAGAGGACATGGACAAGATATATAAATTAAATTATATCCCAATCAGAATTGCCCTGGCTAGGGACCTCTCCTCATGGAACTCCAGGAGATTGACATGGCTAGGGAGGATTAACACGGTCAAAATGAACGCTTTTCCTAGATTACTCTACATTATGCAGACCTTACCAATACCGCTTCCAAATAGATACATTATTCAGATTCAACAACTATTCCACTCATTCATTTGGAGGGGTGGACAACCCAGAATAAACAAAAAAACAATGATGCGCTCGAGAGAACAGGGAGGGTTGGGAGTCCCAGACATTGCACTTTATAGGACGGCTATTTTCCTTCAACGTATATTGGATTGGAGGACCCATAAAACACAAAAGAGATGGATAGAGATAGAGCAAAATTTAAACCCAGAAACACCCCTTTCAGCCGTCTGCTGGCAATCAAACTTCCACTCGCTTACCAAAAACATTGCAAATCCGATAACCAGAGAAACACTAGAGCAGTGGCATTGTGCAAACAAAATAAACCCACTTCTCTCTTCCAACCCCTCACCTTTGACGTCACTGACCCATAACAGTGAATTTTCAGTTACTGATCTCTGTGGGGCATGTGGGCTGGACGGAAGTATTATTGAAATAGAATTGCACCAGATATCTAGCCATGACCAGCTAATGTCCCAAACACTCCTACAGGATCAGGGCTTCTCGATATTCCAGAACTGGTTCAACTACAGACGGACTCGCCACTACATACTGACCCACAAATATTGCAACAACATGCTAAGACCCCTTACGAACCTCGAGAAATTATACACGGCAAAACACCCACAACAGCACACTCTATCCAGGATACATTCTATCCTAACACAGCCGCCACCAGGTGACCTTCCCCCCTCAATTGAGTCATGGGAAAGAGAACTTGGTACTATAATTCTCCCACATACAGCAGCAGATATTTTCAGAAACACCAAGTCCTCCTCATCCTCAGCTTACCTGGTTGAATTAAATTACAAAATACTACATAACTGGTATCTTACTCCCAAACGCCTGCACAGACTATACCCAACAATCCCAAATAGGTGCTGGAGGTGCGGACACACTGGCAGTGGAATGGGTCACATGTGGTGGTGGTGCAACGTTATCAACCAGCTTTGGAGAAATTGTATTGGAGAAATGGAGAAGGCCCTGGAGTGCACACTCCCTTTAGACCCCCTAGTCTTCCTACTCAATAAGTTTAAGAAATTGACCTCTAAAGCCCACCAAATTTTATTCCAAATAATGATAAATAGCGTTAAATCCATTATAGCCAAACAGTGGAAACTATACACTCCCCCAAACCCTCAGAGGTGGAGAGATAAAGTATCTGAACTAATTGAACTTGAGGAGTTTAGCTCATACAAAAATAACAATAGAGATCCGTTCATAGAGGCCCAAGCTCTCTGGGATCTCTACCTTTCACACATAAATGAGAGACCAGACATAAACCAGCGACCCGGAGTGGACACGCCGCAGACAGGGCGACCCTTGATGGATACTTAATAGAAAAGTTAGACCTACCTAAGTGTTATAATCTAGAGTTTTTCTTTTGTACATCTTTCCGGCCTTTGGGTTTGCTGTTTGGCAAACCCTAGAATAATTTGCTTCCCCTGAAGGGGCATAAAGACACTATTCTTTCCTTTTACTTCATTTAATATGCGAGAATCATTTGTGAAATTTTATATGTTCCACAGGTATAAGCTAAATTGGACCATGTCTTTTCTTTTTTTTTTTCTTTTTCATACATTTATGACGGTTTTCTTTTCCATGTGTACCAATTTTCTTTTATGGCTTGTATTATGCCTGATTTATCTTCAATAAAAAGAACTTGGAATAAAAATCCAGGATAAAAAAAAAAAAAAAAAAAATACACCAAAACCATACTCAACTTACCTTCCTTGCCAGCCTCTACTGCTCTTTAGGTTTCTTCAACAGTACGTCACAGGCACAGTGCATCAAGTCATGCCACTAAGCTACATGTAGCGTGCTCCTGTGCTGGCCAACAGCTTTACTCAGCGTTAGTGCACGCTACATGTAGTTCAACAAGAAGACCGATTGTGCTGTGATTAGAAACCTCGCTATTGAAGAAACCAGAAGAGGCTGGTGATGAAGGTAAGGTGAGGTAAGTATGGGTTTGGGGAGTTAAACCTTTAAAATCATTTCCCCTTTCCACATAATTATGTTATATTAATTTGAACATTGACTGGCCCTTTAATATATTCCACTGCTATATTTTCCTTTAGATTACCTGCTTTTTAAAAACAAAACAAAAAGGTACATCAACCAGTGTGACAATCCCTTCCTCTCTCCCTCCTACACCATCCCACCACTGATCCTATACTCCATAGAGGAAGAGGGGATGTGTCACTCTGCTTGGTGTCCTTTTCGGTTCTTCCGAGAACAAACTAAAACTGTTATTCTAATATTAAAATAATTAATGAAAAGCACTAGTGGAAAAACATTTTAAACTAAATCCCCTTCCCTCTCCCAGCTCCACAAACTCTCTGCCATTCCAGTTCCCTACAGAGAATATCACTCTGCTTGGCTTCCAATTATGTCCTCTAGAGAGGTGTAGGCAGCTCTCCAAAAGCAACTACATTTTATCAGAGGCGTAACTAGAAACCACAGGGCCCAGGTGCAAGAATCTAATACGGGCCCCACCCCCCAAAAAAATGTGAATTTGATACATATCTCTTTTTTTAACATTTAAAACAGAAAAAAAAATTGTGAATCAGAATTCATATCTGCAAAAAGGGCTACCCTGTGCCCACAGTCTGTGAGATGGTCTGACCCCCTATTACTGTATTTAGTGACACTGTTTAACCCACCAGTACTGTATATAGTGAGTTAGTGAATCTGTAATCTGTTGGTGAGATGGCTGGCCTGACCCTACCCACCCCAGTACTTTATAAAGTGACCACAGTAGTCTGTGACATGGTCCAGCCCCCCGTACTGTATATAGTGGTACTGTATAGTGACACTGTTTACCCCTCGCCACCCACATTCTATAGTAATAAGGTCAGTAATCTGCTGGTTCCAATAACATACACACACATACATACACACATGCATAAATACACTCACAGTCACATATATACATACACACACACATAAACACCAATGGGTAAAACAGAAACACTAACCCCTGTAGTCAGAGACACTAGTAAAGCATCATGTCACACTCACATGATATCAGTGCAGGCAGCGGCAGGTCAATGTTTTTTATTGAGAGAGAGAAAAAAAGTTGATTTTTTTTTATGAAGCTGGTCAAACCCCCCCGTCCCCTTAAAGGGCCTGGTTGCAGTTGCAGCAGCCTCTGCACCCCTGGTATTTCCGTCCCTGCATTTTATCAAAAACACAAATTTAACTGCTTAACCCAAAGCAAGTAATTAAAACAGCTTACCTCTTCCTCCATTCCGATGGTTTGATGAACAGTTCTATTAAAAACTTCTTGGGAAGCAAAAGTAAAGAGACCTGTTTATATAAAAATTAAAACATACAAAGTTAGTTTACAAACATATACAAGCTAAAAAAAAGAGGTTAAATGGATACTAAACCCAATTTTTTCTTTCATGATTCAGATAGAGCATGCAATTTTAAGCAACTTTCTAATTTACTCCTATTATGAATTTTCTTCGTTCTCTTGTTATCTTTATTTGAAAAGGAAGAATGTAAGCTTAAGAGCCGACCCATTTTTGGTTCAACACCTGGGTTACACTTGCTGATTGGTGGCTAAATGTAGCCACCAATCAGCAGCGCTATCCAGGGTGCTTAACAAAAATGGGCCGGCTTCCTAGCTTAGATTTCTCCTTTTTCAAATAAAGATGGCAAGAGAACAAAGAAAAATGATAATAGGAGTAAATTGGAAAGTTGCTTAAAATTGCATGCTCTATCTGAATCATGAAAGAAAAAAAATTGGGTTTAGTATCGCTTTAAGGAAATTTGCTACATGATTAGTAAGCTCTCAGGATCATAACAGATTTACACCAATATAAAAATATTTTAAAAAGTACTTCAAGTATTTCAAAAGAGGAGCTTAAAAAAAATGTATGCTTACCTGATAAATTAATTTCTTTAATGGTGGTGAGAGTCCATGATAAAATCACATGTGGGATCATACTCCAGTCCACTAGGAGGAGGCAAAAAATATTCAACATACCAAGAGCTTTTATTCTCATCCATTTCATTGATTACCTCATTCAAACATATGGCCAAGGAAGGAGAGGAAAAGAAAAGCAGGAAGGATCAAGGTAGGGTAAATGAAGTGCTGCCAACTGAGCATAAAAATTGGCAGGTCCCGTGGACTTTCATCACCATGAAAAAGTTAAATTATCAGGTAAGAATACATTTTGTTTTCTTTCATAAAGTGTTGAGAGTCCATGAGACATCCCATCTGTGATCTAATACTCAAGCTGTGGAGTCCATGAGATAACTGTGAAAGCGCGAAACACGAACTTAAGACACTAAAACTAATGACCAGATACTGCTGCCTGGAGAACTTTCCTGATAAAAACATGAGACAAAAAACATCAAAACGATAAAATGTAGTAAAATAATGTAAGAACCAAATAGATGTCTTGCAGATTTGTTTCACAGATATTTAATTCCTAGAGGCCTAGAAGTAGATACAGATCTCACCACCAGCCTTACAAATCATTTGCTTTAGCCAAGAATCAAGTGTAATTGCTGAAGCTTTCTGACCCTTATGAGATTCATTTAAAAAAAAATGGACAAATAAGGAAGAAGTTTGTCAAAAAAAATCTTACTGGCCCCAAAAGACAAATTTAGAGTCCTTACCACATCCAGATTATGTAAAAGATATTATCTTCCAGACAAAAGCTGAGTATCCAAACCATGCATAAGTGTAAAGGATGTTGTTTATAATACCCATAGGGCCAAAAACGGTTCCAAGGAGGAGATACACAGGATTAAACACCTGTCTATGGTAATGGTAAACAGCGCCTGTGTCATGCCTGCCGGCTTCATGCACCTGTCTCTTTAAGGATGTTACGGGTCATCCCTGTCAGTCAGCTTGCTTTCGGCGTCATGCTCTTCTGCTGGAACCTATCTGATTAGTTATCTCTCATTTGATCTCTGATTCAGTTTCTAATTAGGGAGTTCTCATGCCTAGGGGCCTATCTATCAAGCTCCGAAAGGAGCTTGACAGCCCATGTTTCTGGCGAGTCTTCAGGCTCGCCAGAAACAGCAGTTATGAAGCAGCAGTTACAAAGACCACTGCTCCATAACCTGTCCGTCTGCTCTGAGCAGGCAGACAGACATTGCCGGAAATCAACCTGATTGAGTACGATCGGGTTGATTGACACCCCCCTGCTGGCAGCCCATTGGCCGCGAGTCTGCAGGGGGCGGTGTTGCACCAGCAGCTCTTGTGAGCTGCTGGTGCAATGCTGAATACGGAGAGCGTATCGCTCTCCGTATTCAGCGAGGTCTGGCGGACTTGAATCCACACTGTCGGATCAGGTCCGCCAGACCTTGTTAAATAGAGGCCCTAGGCTCAATGCACTAGTTTAGTTTCAGTTTACTCTGTGTCTGTTCCAACATACCTTTTGTATTTCAAGTCATTCTGGTCCTGCCTGATTTCCTCTGCCTGTGTTCTACTGCCCACAACTACACTACTTAATTTTTTTTTTTTTTGTTTAATTTGCTGTATTTATCCTAGACACCGCTATATTGTATATATTTTAAGCCCTGCAACATATCTCCGTTCCCAAAGAACCATTATTGTGATCATCCAGCCATTTGCTACAAGTAAATTATATACCCTAATCCAATCCTGCAACATATCTCAGTTACCAGATTTGTATTACTGTGATTACCTAGTCATTTACTACTGCTGTATTGGATACTCTGAACCCTGTAATCTATTTCAGTTTTCCAAGAAAACTCTTCCTGTGACACCAGAAAGGAAAACATTTTTAGGCTTTATTATAAATCTTCCGAGACAAAGGATTCCTAGCTTGAAAAAGAGTGTCAATGGCTGAATCAGAAAAACCTCAAAAACAGGCGTAGAAATACATTCGTACAGTCCAGGTTTGAATAAAATCTAACCCCGAAAAGGAGGAGACAAAATCTGCCTTTACAAACCATATCCACAACCAAGATTTTAACCACCAGGCTCTTCTAGTTAAACGGCCAAGCTGCATTTTGGCATTGATGAAGATTATTTCCATAACAGCATCACAAAAAGTATTGGCAACTTTAATAATCTACGGAGGATCCTGAATCTTATCCAGTGAAATCTTCTCAGAGACCATCTCTGATAGTCACACTATAAAGTTATAGCATCTGCTACTCATGCACCAAAAACTGCTGGTCTGAAGACAAAAAAAACAGCCTGCTGAAAAGCTTTTCTATGATATGCTAATGTCCTATCCATTGTCAGAGCAAGTATGATGTGATCACTGACTCAAGAGCTGATACCTGTTTGTGAGCAAAAGCCCTCTGTGACATCACAGGCTCCATGGTAACTCACCATCACTAACCACAGACAATGAGGCAGAGGGGAACTGTCACTCTAGAGGTTACCTCTTAGCCAATATGGGACAAGTCTTATAAATATGTCCTTGAATTAAGTGTTGTAGCCAATATGGGACAAGTCTTATAAATATGTCCTTGACTGAAGTGTTGTAGCCAATATTGGACAAGTCTTATAAATATGTCTTTGAATGAAATGTATTCTAATGGAAGAGTAGTTTCCTTAGCTAAAATTATTCTGTTCCTTTAAAAAGAGGTAAAGAATTTTAACCTGGTATCCTTTGTTGGAAAGCATACCTAGGTAGGCACCGCAGAAATGCGCTACTGGGTGCTGCTAGCAGGTGATTTATTGGTAGCTACACGCATGATTCTTGTCATTCATGCAAAAATTATAAGAAAGTAAATGTGTAGGTAAAAATCCCATGAAAGGGTGTGTGTGTGTGTAAAGGATGGGCGAATGTGTTTATATTCGAATTTGAATGTTAGAACGAATGTTATTGTAGAAATTCGATTTACATAATCGAATGTTGATAAGAACTTATATTCTTAAAAATTCTATTATCGAATGTTATTTACAGTTTTCGAATGTTACTTTCGAATTTGAATGTCCAATTTCGTATGTCACATTCGAATCTGAATATTACATTTATAAAACACAGTTGTAGAAATACAATTTCGAATTAAAGTGCTACATTTGAAATCGAATGTGACTTTTCGAATTCGAATATTACATTTATAAAGCACAGTATTAGATTAGAAATACTATTTTGAGTTAAAATGTTACATTCGATTTCGAATGTAGCATTCAAATTCAAATAATATATTTATTAAACACAGTTGTAGACTAGAAATACTATTTCAAATTCGAATCTTCATTCGAATTTAAATGTAGCATTCAAATTCGAATATTACATTTATAAAACACAATGTGCTTGTGCAATCGCTGTCGGCATTTAGCAATGTCGGGCGGACATGATCCGCTACAGTGGATCATGTCCGCCCGCATCATAATAAATCGGCCTCCAAGTCCTATTGCATTGTCTTTTTATCATGCATTTGTTATTATGCAAATCTACTGTATTTACTGGGCCTTTAACTAATTTCTGATACATTACAGGAAGTGGAAAAAATGACACGACACAGTTTCATTCATAGAATTAAACATTTTTGTGTGAGAATAAATGTATTTTATTTTCAAAACATTTAATAAAATTGGATAATTTATTGTAGAATTCAAATGGTAGTGCTTGTTATACAAAAACTAGAGAACAAAGTTAGACATTTGCTAACTTGTTTAAACTTACATTGTACACTAGATTTTTCTTTGCATAAATGTTTTGTAGATGATCCATTTATATAGCACATCGGGGAGAGTTTTTGCAAAATGTATAGTTTTGCATAATTTTTAATAACATTATGCTGATTTTCAGACTCCTAACCAAGCCCCATACTGTCAGATGTATACTGATGTCTACAGAGTCCTGCTGACTCCTGTTTATATTATCTGTCTTTTCATATGGAGGAGAGGGGTAATGTCTGCTCTTCTTGTTTTCTCAGCCCCTTTCACTGTGTGTCCCAGTCAAACCTCATCAACAGTGTTAAAATGGGAGCTTCTAAGTAAATTTTATAAAGGTTTTATACTGGATTTCTCAATCAGTATCTGTGCATTTTCTTCTTTATAGTAGTGACTATTAAATGCTGTTATATAAAAATTGGCGTATACTCTCCCTTTAAATGTAAATGGTTGAAAATATGATTTGTCTCCACTAGGTGGTGCAATAGACTGCAGATGAGTGCTGTATTTTTTGCAGACCAGTCTGCTACTATGCTGATGGGTGCTGTGAAGTAAAGGGACCGTGTACTATAAAATTGGCTTTACCATAATGTGTTTACAATTACTTGTTATACCATCTGCAGAGTATTAAAAGTATGACAATTTGCTCATTTGTGTTTATATTTGCATTTAAAATAGCAGTTATTGTTCTTTGAAACCACAATCCATTAAAATTATTTGAGTTTGTAGGGAAATCATATTTCCTTTGTTTATAAATTTCTGTACACACACACATGCTTCTTTATACAGTGGGGCAAAAAAGTATTTAGTCAGCCACCAATTGTGCAAGTTCTCCCACTTAAGAAGATGAGAGAGGCCTGTAATTTTCATCATGGGTATACCTCAACTATGAGAGACAAAATGTGGAAACAAATCCAGACAATCACATTGTCTGATTTGGAAAGAATTTATTTGCATATTATGGTGGAAAATACGTATTTGGTCACCTAAAACAAGCAAGATTTCTGGCTCTCACAGACCTGTATCTTCTTCTTTAAAGGGACATAATACTCATATGCTAAATCACTTGAAACTGATGCAGTATAACTGTAAAAAGCTGACAGGAAAATATCACCTGAGCATCTCTATGTAAAAAAGGAAGATATTTTACCTCACAATCTCCTCAGCTCAGCAGAGTAAGTTCTGTGTAAAAAGTTATACTCAACTGCTCCCAGCTGCAGGTAAAAAAAATAAAAAAAAGGAAGAAATGAACAGCAGCCAATCAGCATCAGCAGTGCTGAGGTCATGAACTTTTACTGTGATCTCATGAGATTTGACTTGACTCTCATGAGATTTCATTGTAAACTTCCTTTACCTGATTGGTGAAATAAGATGAGAGTGCACTATGCTCATCCCTTCAGATGTCCCAGGACAGACACACTAAAATGCTGCTTAGAAATCCTTTACAATGGGAGGTGGCTACTGAGGAACTTTTGAGGTAAAATATCTTTCTTTTTTACATAGAGATGTTCAGGAGATATTTTCTAGTCAGCTTTTTACAGATATGCTGCATCACTTTCAAGTGTTTAAACATTTGGGTATTATGGCCCTTTAAGAGGCTCCTCTGTCCTCCACTCATTACCTGTATTAATGGCGCCTGTTTGAACTTGTTACCAGTATAAAAGACACCTGTCCACAACCTCAAACAGTCACACTCCAAACTCCACTATGGTGAACACCAAAGAGCTGTCGAAGGACACCAGAAACAAAATTGAAGACCTGCACCAGGCTTGGAGGACTGAATCTGCAATAGGCAAGTAGCTTGGTGTGAAGAAATCAACTGTGGGAGCAATAATTAGAAAATGAAAGACATACAAGACCACTGATAATCTCCCTCGATCTGGGGCTTCATGCAAGATCTCACCCCGTGGGATCAAAATGATCACAAGAACGGTGAGCAAACATCCCAGAACCACACGGGGGACCTAGTGAATGACCTGCAGAGAGCTGGGACCAATGTAACAAAGGCTACCATCAGTAACACACTACGCCACCAGGGACTCAGATCCTGCAGTGCCAGACGTGTCGCCCTGCTTAAGCCAGTACATGTCTGGGCCCGTCTGAAGTATGCTAGAGAGCATTTGGATGATCAAGAAGCAGATTGGGAGAATGTCATATGGTCAGATGAAACCAAAGTAGAACTGTTTGGTAGAAACACAACTCGTCGTGTTTGGAGGAGAGCGAATGCTGAGTTGCAACCAAAGAACATCATACCTACTGTGAAGCAGGGGGGTGGCAACATCATGCTTTGGGGCTGTTTCTCTGCAAAGGGAACAGGACGACTGATCCGTGTATATGAAAGAATGAATGGGGCCATGTATCGTGAGATTTTGAGTGCAAACCTCCTTCCATCAGCAAGGGCATTGAAGATGAAACGTGGCTGGGTCTTTCAGCATGACAATGATCCCAAACACAACGCCCGGGCAACAAAGGAGTGGCTTTGTAAGAAGCATTTCAAGGTCCTGGAGTGGCCTAGCCAGTCTCCAGATCTCAACCCTATAGAAAACCTTTGGAGGGAGTTGAAAGTCTGTGTTGCCCAGTGACAGCCCCAAAACATCACTGCTCTAGAGGAGATCTGCATGCAGGAATGGGCCAACATACCAGCAACAGTGTGTGACAACCTTGTGAAGACTTACAGAAAACGTTTGACCTCTGTCATTGCCAACAAAGGATATATAACAAAGTATTGAGATGAACTTTTGATATTGACCAAATACTTATTTTCCCACTATAATTTGCAAATAAATTCTTTCAAAATCAGACAATGTGATTGTCTGAATTTGTTTCCACATTTTGTCTCTCATAGTTGAGGTATACCTATGATGAAAATTACAGGCCTCTCTCATCTTCTTAAGTGGGAGAACTTGCACAATTGGTGGTTGACTAAATACTTTTTTGCCCCACTGTATTATCTTTGTAAACTAAAGCCCAATACTTGAAAAATAACATTTTATTGCTTATCTCTTCTACCTCCTACTGGGAGTGTAATTTCTTCAACTTTACACAGGTTTCCTTTAACATGAATAAAAGAACAATCACAGTGGAATGAGCTGTGATCTGTTTTAGGGGAAATTCTCCCGCCGTCAAGTAAGCCTTATGAATCAGCTCTTTGAGGCAAGAAGCTAAAGCCGCCACAGTAGCTTTCTGACCTTTACAAGGACCAGAATGATGAACAAACAAACTATAACTTTGTCTGAAATCCTTAGTGACCTGAAGATAAAACTTTAATCCTCTTACAACATCAAGGTTATGGAGAAGACTCTCCTTAGAATTAGAAGGATCCAGACATAACAAAGGAACAACACTTTCCTGGTTTATATTTTTCGAAAAAACAATCTTAGGAAGAATATAATATTTGGTCCGGAGGACAACTTTGTAAAACAAGAAAAGGGGATTCACAAGATAATGCAGATAATTCCAAAACTCTCCTAGCCGAGGATATAGCTAGAAGAAAAAGAACTTTCAGGACAGAAGTTTAAGATCATGCTGTATAGGTTTAAAAGGTGGACTCTCACTAGTCCTTGAACAAATGTTTGAACATTTAGAAACCTAGCTAACTTTTTGTGAAAAAGAAGGCATAGGGTCGCAATTTGACCCTTTAAGAAAGTTACAGATAGACCTTTGTCTAATCTATCTTGAAGGAACTAATGAATTCTTGGAATCCTGAAGGAATGACAATTAAAACCTCTAGAAGAACACCAATCGAAGTTCACTTTCCAAACTTTGTAGTAAATCTTTTGGGTTACTGGCTTTCTAGCCTGCAAAAGAGTATAAATGACAGCGTCTGAAAAACCTTTATGTTTCAGAATTAGGTTTTCAACCTCAACGCTGTCAAACTTATATATTTGAGATCATGGTAGAACAGAGGACCTTGGGACAATATGTCCTGCTTCTGAGGATGAAGCCAAGGAGGAGAACTGGACATCTGAATCAAGCCGGCAAACCAGGTTCCGGGGGCAGAGCTGAAGCGATTAGATGACTGAGCTCCTTGATTCAAGCAATTGTTCTTGGAGGCAGAACGAAAGGAGGAAACAGGTAGGCTAGACTACAAACCCATGGTCACACTAAGGCATCTATCATCTGCGCCTTTGGATCCCTGGGCCTGGCACAATACACTGGCAGTTTGTGATTCAAGTGAGAAACCATCAGCTCTATATCCGGAAGATCCCACGTGGCAACTAGCTGATTGTAAATGTTCTGATGGAGAGACCACTCTACAGGGTGAACGGACTGACTGCTGAGATAGTCAACCTCCCAATTTTTCTTTCATACTGGTGGTGAGAGTCCACGATCCATTACTTCTGGGAATTACTCTTTCTTTCCACAAGAAGAAGGCAATGATTACCAAACCCCAAGAACTCTATAAAACCCCTCCCACCTCACATGTACCTCAGTCTTTACTTTGCCTCTGCTGGAGGTGGTTGAAGAATGAAGATGTGCATTTGATTCTTCAGAGAGAGGAGTTCTCAGCCTATACTGAGGCCCGATTTCCCCTCAGAGTATAGTGCTTGTCAGAGGGACGTATTTGGGGTATGGTTTTTGGTTCTGTTTTTGCCTCATGGGAAATGGGAAATCTATCACAGACCCTCCATAATTGGTCACAGGGACTTGTCTTTTGCCTCCTTTTATGGATCTACAATATACTCCTATTCCATAACCTCTGCTGATTTGTTTCAGTACTGGTTTGGCTGTCTGCTGGTTGTTTGCTCGTGGACGAATGTCTATTGGTAAGTATAATGTTTTTTAACATTTAGACACTGTATAGCCTTGTTATGGGCATTTATTGTTTGAATAATTTTATATATATATATATATATATATATATATATATATATATATATTTAATAATATATATTGATCCTGGGACAGAATCTATACATTATTCCCATTGCTATTTTGCATGCATCAGGTTTTTTGGAGCACTTATTTCCCTTATAAATGTCAGTTTTTCACACGCATTATTTAATACTGCTGAGCATTATCTAGGCTTCAGATGTGAAGTTTATATACAGTATGTCTCCTGCTTTGTTTTGCGGATTAGCACACATTGTTCCTGTAATTTTTTTTTAAAGTTACTTTAGGTGGGGGTAAGTTATTTCCATTCCTCAAGAGTTTTTTTAAGGGGTTAATGGGGCCTATTTAACAAAGGTCTGTCGGACCTGATCTGACAGTGCGGATCAGGCCCAACAGACCTCGCTGAATGCGGAGAGCAATACGCTCTCCGTATTCAGCATAGCACCAGTAGCTCTTGTGAGCTGCCAGCAGGGGGTGTCAATCAACCCGATCGTACTTGATCGGGTTGAATTGCGGTGATGTCTGTCCGCCTGCTCAGAGCTGGCGGACAGGTTATGGAGCAGCGGCCTTTAGACCGCTGCTTCATAACTGGTGTTTCTGGCGAACCTGCAGGCTCGCCAGAAACACGGGCCCTCAAGCTCCTTTCGGAGCTTGATAAATGGGCCCCATAGTGTTTATTGCTTTGCTTTGTCAATGCTATAATGGAACTGTCTGATTCTGTCCCTAAATCTACCTTAGAAACCAAGTCTCCTAAACACCTTCCTACAATGACAATTATATCATACTTTTCATTTATAGGTGTGTGGGTTTTTTTCTTCCTTCCTCCCTGGGCCTCTTGGCTAGGCCAGCCTTCAGGGGGGAGAGTAACAGGGAAGGGAGAGAGAAAACTGTCCTTTTTTAGAGCTGGTTTTCAGGGACAGGGTTTTTTGTTTTTTCCTCTTTTTTTTTTATTTGCTAAGTTAAATACATAATTATTTTGACAGAGGGTTCTCGGTTTGATAAGATGTGAGGTCCAAGTGATAAATGTAATCTGCAAACAGGAGTTATGACACATTTTATATTGCATTATGTTTTGATAGGATACCCATGAGCAAAGAGAAATTGTATATAAAAATAAGTATTGTAAAGGATATATCAATCATTTCTTTTCAGCTAGACTGACAAGTTTTTCTTTCTTTTTTCTGTTAGTACAGACCTGTGAAATTAACCCAAATATCTTCTTTTGTTATAATTCATCCTGACAATTGTATTATTATTGTTGTACTATAAAAAAAGCTGCTGTTTCTGAGGCTTGCTGCTCTCCCGCCTTTAAGTAAGTATAAAAGGTCAGTTCAGATTTTACCTTTTACTAGTACTATGTCTCCTGAAGTCAGGGATACTGTTATGTCCTCTGGTGATGAGGAGTCTTCTTCTGATGTTGAACCTGATACTTCTCTTTTGAAACAGGTTTTACTTACCCTAGGGGTTAAAGGGTTATGAAACCCATTTTTTTTTCTTTCATGATTTAGCATGCAATTCTAAGCAACTTTCTAATTTACTCCTATTATCAATTTTTCTTCATTCTCTTGGTATCTTTATTTAAAAAGCAGGAATGTAAGCATAGGAGCAAGCCCATTTTTGGTACAGCATCCTGGGTAGCACTTGTTGATTGGTGGCTACATTTTCTGGATCCCAGTACAAGTGAGTCTCTTACTTGGTGGCTGGATCATCAGTTAATTATTCAGGGAACTTCTTTTGCTCGTCCTACCTGGACTGTGACCACTACAGATGCAAGTCTTTCAGGTTGGGGAGCTGTTTGGGGGTCTCTGAGAGCACAGTGAGTTTGGGATCCTTGGGAGGCAAGGTTGCCAATAAATTTTTTCGAACTCCGTGCTATTTTCAGGGCTCTTTAGGCTTGGCCTCTGTTAAAAAGCAAGTCTCATCTCCGTTACCAAACAGACAATGTCACAGCAGTGGCTCATGTCAACCATCAGGGGGAACTCCCAGTTCCCTAGCCATGAGGGAAATGTCTCAAATTCTCTCATGGGCAGAAATCAATTCATGTCTAGTCTCTGAGATTCAAATTTTAGAAGTTAAAGACTCAGAAGCAGACTTTCTCAGACGTCAATCTCTACATCCAGGGGAATGGCCTCTTCACCAGGATCATCAGTGAATTAAACCTTAATTTAGGCTTGTAAGCATGTAACAAGGAACATGTATCATAAGTTGTGGAAGGCATTTATTTCTTAGTGTATAGATGTTTTTTTCCTTGGCATTCTTAGGATTTTGCAGTTCTTACAGGATGGTCTGAATAAGGGCCTATCTGCCAGTTTTCTGAAGGGGCAGTTTTATTTCATAGGAAAATTGCTAATCTTCCTGATATTCATAGTTTTGTTCAGGCTTTGGCCCTTATCAAGCCTGTGTTCAAGCCAATTTCTCCTCCATGGAATCTTAATCTGGTGATAAGGCTTTTGCAGGCTCCTCCTTTTGAACCTATGCATACTGTATTTTGCTAGAAGAGTTTCAGAGTTATCTGCTCTTTCTTGTGATCCCCCTTATCTTGTTTTTCATCAGGATCAGGTAGTTTCATGGACTACTTTTGACTTTTTCCTATAGTTGTTTCTTCAGACCACTTTTGCAGAGAAATTGTTGTCTCTTCCTTGTGTCCTGATCCTAAGAATGCTTCAAAAAAGATATTTGCATAATTGAAATGTTGTTAAAGCATTGGAATATTATATTGATGCTACTCAGGACTTTAGAAAGACTTCTAGCTTGTTCATTTACTTTTCTGGTGCTAGAAAAGGACAGGAAGTTTCTGTTTCTTTGGCCTCTTGGTTGAAACTCTTGATTCACAAGGCTTACTTGGGGGCAAGTCAGCCTCCACTGCAACTGATTACTACCCATTCCTCTAGGTGAGTCGGCACTTCTTGGGCTTTTAATAGAGAGCCTTCAATTGACCAAATTTGCAATGCAGCTACTTGGTCTTCTTTGCATAATTTTACTAAATTTTACCACTCTGATGTTTTTGCTTCTTCTGAGGCAGCCTTTGCTAGGAAGGTCCTTCAGGAAGTTGTCTTGATTTTAACTTGCCTGTTTTATTTATTTTTTAAGTGCATTAAAAAAAATTGCCCTTGTTGGGTTTTCGTGGGAGTGTGGATTTATTTTCTCAGTGAAAAAATATGTTGTTGTTTTTTTTTTTTTTAAATCCCTCCCTTTATGTTATTACTTGTGGGCTCCAGCTTGGTATTAGTTCCCATGAGTAATGGATTGTGGACTCTCACCACCTGTATGAAAGAAAACATAATTTTTGCTTACCTGATAGATTCATTTATTTAATGGTGGTAGCAGTCCAGTAGACCCCACCTTTTGTTTTTTTGGGGTTTAGTATTTTCTTTAGCATATCTTTTTTCCCTGTTCCTTTATTGCTCTTATTCCTTTTTTTTTTACCTCATTGTGCTTGGCTATACATTAGACTGAGGTACATGTGAAGTGGTCGGGGTTTTATAGAGCTCTTGGGGTGTGGGAATCTTTGCCTCCTTTAGTGGTAAGAAAGAGTAATTCCCAGGAGTAATGGATCATGGACTCTGCCCAAACCAAAATTTGTAATACTTCCTGCATAGAGAATGACTGTGTGTGCCTCCTTTATGCTTGATGTATGCCATAGCCTGCAATGCTTAAAGGGACAGTCAACCATAGAATTGTTATTGTTTTAAAAGATAGATAATCCCTTTATTACCCATTCCCCAGTTTTGCATAACCAACACAGTTATATTAATATACTTTTTACCTTTGTGATTACCTTGTATCTAGGAACCTTCTTCCAGCCCCCTGATCACATGACTGTGACTGTTTATTATCTATTGTCTTAAATTTAGCATTGTTTTGTGCTAGATCTTAAATAACCCCCTGTGCCCCCAGTGTTATCTATATGGCCCACGTGTACTTTCTGTCTCTTTGTGTTGAAAAGAGATTTAAAAAGCCTGTGATAAGAGGCAGCCCTCAAAGGCTTAGAAATTAGCATATGATCCTACCTATGTTTAGTTTAAACTAAGAATAACAAGAGAAAAAAGCAAATTTGATGATAAAAGTAAATTGGAAAGTCAATTAAAATTAAAAGTCCTATCTGAATAATGAAAGTTTAATTTATACTTGACTGTCCCTTTAACTACCTTTTAGGTTCTGTTTGAGAGTATTTAGAGTAATGTATTTAATGTTCTTAGTCATAAACATACAAGAATGTTAAGAGTAAATGATTTGGAATGTAGCTACAAAATAAAACAACAGTTTAACTGCATGTAAACTGCCTAAAACATATAATGTAGCAAATTAATGTTAGACAAAATAAAGTGAAATATCCAATAAGAATACAGAGGAATTAATTAGAAAGTTCTTACTTTATAGTTGTCTAGATGTTTTCAATAGCCTTAGGACTCTTGCTCAGCTGTTAAGGGTCTGTGTTTGCTGTGAACTGAGACTTCCACAAAACAAGCAGGCTGATCACAATGAACAGAAGCATTGAATCTGATTCCTGGAGAGAGAGTGAGGCAGAAGGATCCAAAACCAAAAATGGCCGGAACTATATCCAAGGAGTGAAGTTTGTAACAGGACAGAAATTATCTGTATTTGCAGAGGAGGAAAAGATACCAAAAGTTATAGGAGAGTACCTGAGGATAAAACAGGAGTTTAGAACAACTGGTCAAAGTAAGAGGTACTTAGGAAGGTTGTGGATGAAAAGCAAACAGCAGTAGATTACTGAGTATCTGCAGCTCCAGACTGAGACAGCATACAACTTGCAATCAACAAGCAATGTAACGGGTGCTTGTTGAAGCTTAAATAGCCAGACTTTAGTAGGAGGTGTTTTTTGTAAATTAAAGGTATCGAGTCAGAAATCAGGAATATGACACAGCCATGACATTGTCTGAAAACAGATGTACCTTTCCTTCTTCAGACAAGACTCCTTGCGCTCTTCAACACTTCCAGATAGCACCCCATACCCTTTGTAGTCACTATAGCCCATGTAGGCCAAAGAAAAGATGCCCTAAGGATCAAAGAAGGGTTTTACATCTACCAGGATAAGGATTGTTTTGTTGACATGTCCAGAATAATCTGTTGATCCAGATGCAGATAATTTCTTGTCCACTGATTGAGCATAGACAGTTAAGGAGGACGTAAATGAAAGCGAGCAAAAGAAACTGCGACTGAAGCCACTAGCATGAGGCCCACTACTTCCATGCACTGAGCCACAGTTTGAGAATAAGTGTGTTGGGGAAGGGAACCAGCTTTCTGAAGTTTTTGCCTTCAGGAGTTATTTTGGGTGTTAATGAAATCTGCATTGCTTTATTGAGACTCCCAGAATAGATACCTTGGTAGCTGGAGATAAGGAACTCTTTGGAACATTTATTTTCCAGCCTTGATCCTGAGGGAAGGATAAAAGACTGTGAGTGTGAGAAATTACCTGATACTGGGAAGGAGCCTGAAGCAATATATCATCCAGGTATGGAGCAACTGAAATGCCCTGAGCTATGATCACTGCCAATGTCCCCAAAACCTCAATAGAGATGCGAGGAGCTGTGCTGAGATCAAATGGAAGGGCGGTAAACTGATAATGTTTGTGGTGAAAAACAAATCTGAGGAACTGATAATGATCCCTGTGAATGGGTATGTGATGTTAAGCATCTTTCAAGTCTATTGACGACATAAATTGACCCTGTTGTATCAATGGTAAAATTGTGCAAATTGTTTCCATCTTGAAGGTAAGTACCCTCAGGAACTTCTTTAAGGTTTTCAAATCCATCATGGGTTTGAAAGTTCCTTCCTTTATGGGAACTATAAAAAGTTTGCAATAGAACCATTGTCCCTGTTCTGACAATGGTATCAGATGAATCACCCCCATGCTTTCTAAATCTTGGACACATTGGAACCTTCAACAGGTTCTCTTGGGAAACAGAAAGAATAGTCCTTGAGGAGGCCGATATCCTATTCTGTCATTCCGGTAAATTATATTTAGAACCCAACGGTCCTGGACTGAATGAGACCAGACCTCCTGAAAAAGACTCAATCTGCCCCCTACCAGACGTGAGTCTGGTTTGGGGGCCGCACCTTCATGCAGATTTAGATTCCCATAATTCTACATTTTGCTCATGTATCGGCTACAGAAGGGGCGAATGGTATACCTGGTTTCTTCGATACTTTAGATAAAATGTCTGTAACCAAATTAGGAATCTGAAATACTTCAGTAGTCTTTGGACAAGCTTTAAATATAACGTTTAACTGATTGACTGACTTGTCAGTAGGATTAGAATCTGATAAACCCAAAGTCTTAAGAACCTCATGCAGCAAGGGACGGATATGTTCCACCTTAAATCTGAAAGAGGAGTCAAATTCTGTTTTATATCTGAATCTGAGAAGGCGATACCTGCATATCTGCAACAGAAGTTGTAGCCATCTTCAAAGATTTGTGCTTAACCCCACTCTGTAAAAGTATGATGAAAATTGTTTTTAAATTCTGGGGTGAAATCTGTAGTAGCCATCTTGAGTAATATATACTGGAGCAGGACATATACCCTTAAAGGGAATAATGGCTGCAGGTTGATTTACATGCATATTCACCTAGATTATGAGTTTTGCGTTGTGGCTCGTTATGCTGAAAATATGGCATTTTCAGCATTAAAACAGCACGGCAGCCATTACAACTCTTGTCAGTATAGGTGTACCGCACAGCTTTTAGCCTGTAACACGACGTCAGTACCGCATTCGTAAAAATGACTTTTTTTCATGGGACTCCCATAGCGCCGGTATTATGAGTTTTGCGCTGAGGCTAAAAAGTGAGCGTTACAGCCTATGACGAAAAGATCCGTACCGCCATCTAAAGTCAGCAGTTATGAGTTTTACGCTACAAAGCTGTAACATAAAACTAAAGTGTTAAAAAGTACACTAACACCCATAAACTACCTATTAACCCCTAAACCGAGGCCCTCCCATATCGCAAACACTATAATAAACTCATCAACCGCTAATAAGCTACTCCCGACATCGCCGCCACTAATAAAATGTATTAACCCCTATTTTACCGCTCCTCGACATCGTTGCCACTATAATAAACCTATTAACCCCTAAACCGCCGCCCTCCCGCATCGCAAACACTATTGAAATATTATTTACCCCTACTCTGCCGTCCGCCCACATCGCTGCTTTAATAAATCTATTAACCCCTAAACCGCAAGCCCCCCACAACGAAATAAACTAAAATAAACTATTAACCTCTAAACCGAAAGCCCCCCACAGCGAAATAAACTAAAATAAACTATTAACTCCTAAACCGAAAGCCCCCACAACGGATAAAACTAAAATAAACTATTAACCCCTAAACCTAACAACCCCCTAACTTTATATTTAAAATTACAATTTTCCTTTCTTAAATTAAATTAAAATGTATCTGTCAAATTAAAAAAAATAATTTTAAACTAACAATTAAACAATTATAATTATTAAACTAAAATTAAACTAACTGCCAATTAAATAAAACTAAACTACACATTAAAAAATCCTAACACTACTCTAAAAATTACAAAAAGTATCTAATTACAAAAAAATAACTAAATTACAAAAACAAACACTAAGTTACGAAAAATAAACAAATTATCAAAAATAAAAAAGAATTACACCTAATCTAATAGTCCTATCAAAATAAAAAAGCCCACCCAAAATAAAAAAACCCTAGCCTACAATAAACTACCAATGTCCTTTAAAAGGTATCAGCTCTTTTACCTGTAAAAAAATACAAACACACCTCCAACAGAAAAACCCACCACCCAACCAACCCCCCCAAATAAAAAAACTATCTAAAATAACCTAAGCTAACCATTGTCCTGAAAAGGGCATTTTTATGGGCATTGCCCTTAAAGGGTATTTAGCTCTTTTACATTGCCCAAACCCTAATCTAAAAAAAAAAAACACCCAAAAAACCCTTAAAAAAACTTAACACTAAGCCCCGACATTCCACTTACAGTTGTTGAAGACCCGCTTGAAGGATCCATCCAGCCGGCGAAGTCATCATCCATGCGACAAGAAGTCTTCATCCAGACGGCCTCTTCAATCTTCATCCAGCCGGCGAAGCCCTCATCCATGCGGCAAGAAGTCTTCATCCAGGCCAAGTCTTCATCTTCAATCAGTCAATAGATTTGAGCTCTCATTCTATTGGCTGTTCCAATCAACCAATAGAATGAGAGTTCAATCCTATTGGCTGATTGGAACAGCCAATAGGATGAGAGCTCAATCCTATTGGCTGATTGGAACAACCAATAGGATTTTAGCAGCTCTAATTCCTATTGGCTGATTTAAATCTTTCAGCCAATAGGAATGCAAGGGACGCCATCTTGGATGGCGTCACTTGCATTGAAGAATCAGTATATGGTGGCGACCGTATGAAGAGGATGCTCCACGCCGGATGTCTTTAGGATGGACCCGCTCCGTGCTGGCTGGAAGAAGATCGAAGAGGCCGTCTGGATGAAGACTTCTTGCCGCATGGATGATGACTTTGCCGGCTGTATGGATCCTTCAAGCGGGACTTCAACAACTGTAAGTGGATTGTCAGGGGTTAGTGTTAGGTTTTTTTGGGTGGGTTTTTTTTAGATTAGGGTTTGGGCAATATAAAAGAGCTAAATGCCCTTTTAAGGGCAATGCCCATACAAATTCCCTTTTTCAGGGCAATGGTTAGCTTAGGTTATTTTAGATAGTTTTTTTATTTGGGGGAGTTGGTTGGGTGGTGGGTTTTACTGTTGAGGGGGTCTTTGTGTTTATTTTTTACAGTTAAAAGAGCTGATATCTTTGGGGCAATGCCCCACAAAAGGCCCTTTTAAGGGCCATTGGTAATTTATTGTAGGCTAGGTTTTTTTTTATTTTGGGTGGGCTTTTTTATTTTGATAGGGCTGTTAGATTAGGTGTAATTCTTTTTTATTTTGGACGATTTTGTTTTTTATTTTGTATAATGTATATTTTTAGTGGGTGTTTTATTTTTTGTAGCATAAGAGCTGTTAAACGTAGGGCAATGCCCTCCAAAAGGCCCTTGTGAGGGCCCTTGGTATTTTGGGGGTTGGGGGTTTGTATAGTGTTAGGGGGTGTTTATATTTTTTTTGGAGCAAAAGAGCTGTTTATCTCAGGGCAATGCCCTACAAAAGACCCTTTTAAGGCCCCCCAAAAGGCCCTTTTAAGGGCCCTTGGTAGTTTGGGGGGTGGGGGTTTGTATAGTGTTAGGGGGTGTTTGTATTTTTTTTGGAGCAAAAGAACTGTTTATCTCAGGGCAATGCCCTACAAAAGGCCCTTTTAAGGGCCCTTGGTAGTTTGGGGGGTGGGGTTTGTATAGTGTTAGGGGGTGTTTGTATTTTTTTGGAGCAAAAGAGCTGTTTAACTCAGGGCAATGTCCTACAAAAGACCCTTTTTTATTTTAGGGTGTTAGAATAGGAATAATCTTTATTTTTTTTTGGATAATTTAGTTGTTTTTTTGTAATGGTATTTTTTTTTATTTTTTGTAATGGTAGTTTTTTTTTTTTGTAATGTTAGGTTTAGTGTAAGGCAGGTTAGGTTTTATTTCACAGTTAAGTTTGTATTTATTTTAGCTAGGTAGTTAGTAAATAGTTAATAACTATTTACTAACTAGTCTACCTAGTTAAAATAAATACAAACTTACCTGTGAAATAAAAATAAAACCTAAGATAGCTACAATATAACTATTAGTTATATTGTAGCTAGCTTAGGTTTTATTTCACAGGTAAGTATTTAGTTTTAAATAGGTATTATTTAGTTAATAATTGTAAATTTAATTTAGATCTATTTTAATTATTTTAAAGTTAGGGAGGGTTAGGGTTTAATAGTTTAATTTAAGTTGTTGCGATGTGGGGGGCTGGCGGTTTAGGGGTTAATAGGTTTATTTAGTTAATTATTGTACGTTTAATTTAGATCTATTTTAATTATGTTAAAGTTAGGGGGGTGTTAGGGTTATGTTAGGTTTAGGGTTAGGGGTTAATAGTTTAATTTAGGTTGTTGCAATGTGGGGGGCTGGCGGTTTAGGAGTTAATAGGTTTATTTAGTGGTAGTGATGTGGGAGGCCAGAGGCGGAATAGGGATTAATAACTTTAATATAGTTGCAGCGATGTTGGGGTGCAGCGGAATAGGGGTTAATAACTTTAGTATAGTGGCAGTGATATCGGGAGCGGCAGATTAGGGGTTAATAACTGTAGGCAGGTGTCGGCGATGTCAGGGGCAGCAGATTAGGGGTGTTTAGACTCGGGGTTTATGTAAGGGTGTTGGGTTTAAACTGTACTTTCTTTTCCCCATAGATATTAATGTGACTGCGTTACAGAGCTTTTGTTTCCGCAATCGCAGGTGTTAGACTTTTTCCTCTCCACATTGATGTCTATGGGGAAAGCATCCACGAGCACGTCAAACACAGCGCTGCTTTTGTGTGCGGTATGGAGCTCAACACAGCCATATCGCCCACACAAGCCAGGTTTTTTTTAAAACTTTTAATGGCAGCGCTATAGGGGGTTAAATAACGCAACTTTTGTGGCATTCTTTACTTTCCCTATAGCGCTCAAAACTCGTAATCTAGGTAGATGTGAGGTACACAACTATTACATAGCTAATTAACCTGACAAATTGGTACAGCTTTGCAAAGTACACATAGCAATTGAATAGAGGTATGAACAAAAGATCTACTCTCTAATGGGTCAGACAGTAACAGTGGGGACAGAAATGTTAGATTCCATAAGTACCAACTTTGTGAAAACAAATGTAAATAGAAATTTTCTTTTAAACATTTTTTTTTAGCGAAATGTGCAATATAGTCGCATAGACATAGAGTAGAGAAATATCTTCTACTATAAATCCGCTAATATTTGCACCTCAAAACACCTAGCACAATAAAATATATGGGAAAATTATATATTAATATACCCTCAATAAAAACCTTAATCCCTCCAGCAGCTCTTGTTACTGAGGCTACTCACCACCTCCAGGTCTGTTGATCGCAGAAAACACTTTAAAATTTGTTGAAAACGCCAAGATCTTACCTCCTGCAGTAATGGCTACCATAGCCAACAGGAAGAGAAAAGAGCGCCAAAAAGGGGGTGGGGAAAAAATCCAGTAGCACTCCCAGAGAGGCCTCATGCAGAATCCCTCAGAATAAGTGAATAAAATCCATATTTATCCCATATCAGTCCGAGGTGCTACCAAAGGTTAGGAAGGAGCAACTACTAAGAACCTCTGCAAATCGCTGACTGAATTCAGCAATTGTGGTCTTTTAAAGGAATATGCACTTAAAAATATTTTTTTTATTTTTTGTAAAGAAAAGAGCTGCTATAACAATAATAATGGCTTAGAGAGTCCCAAATACCCCATACAAGTGTACATTAAACAGAAGGAAAAAAAACAGAAAACTGACTCTGGTCTAGGCTATGCTATACTGATAAAAGTATCTATAAATAGCCTTATCTGAGAGAAGCACCCCTCCACTGAGCTTAACAACAAGATATGTAGCTGTATCAAGTAGAAAACCCACCTAGTGCTGTACAGCTGAGGATATGAGAGGAAATGTCCTAAACAACATCTCCCCATGACACTTTGAGGGGGTTATGGCTGAAATCCCATAGATAGATACTGTGTGCATTACCTGGTACTTCTGTAACCCATCTTCTGAAATTATTTGCTCCAGGGGTAATGTGTCTCACATAGGTCTGAGCTCCCACAAAATAATCCAAGATTGAATAACATTAACACCTCTATCTTTACCTTCTCTCTTGGAGGCAAAGAACAAAACCTAGTGCTGGGAGTGGGGAGGGATTAAAAGCTCTTGTTGTTGCGGTTCTTTGCCTCCTACTAGTGGCATGAATTATATCCCACACGTGAAGGTGAAGATAAAGGTGTTCATGTGGACTCTCATCATCTAGTGAAAGAAATACAGATTAACAGGGGCATTTCTGGGTCTATTAACCTTTTGCTTACAATGCATTAGCAAAGATAAAAATACGAATAGTTACCTCATAAAATGCCATCTACTTTCAATGATGTCTTAGCAAGTTCTTAACATATCTGCATATATTGTTCCCAGCAGCTCCAAGAAATCAGTTAGTAGGTTAAACATATTATTATATTATATGTTAATCTCAGGCTGTGTAACATCTATATAAACTATGGTGCTTTGTCAGGTGCTGAAGGGTTAATAATTTGCTTATTGCTTATTTTAGTACTTGCTGTAAATTTATTCTTCCCATGTCAGTTTTGTGCTTGAGAGTAAGGGAGGTGACAAGGAGATTGATGCTTTATATGCAGAATAAAGGGTTAACTGATTAATGTGTACAAGTATACTGGGTAACGACGTCCCAAAATCTAGCGTGTTCTTTGCTTATCATGGAGCACTTACCAATAATAAAGTAAAGTTCTGACCTGCTATCAATCTTTAATGGGAATCTGCCTTACATCTGTGTGATACACAGCTTTCTCCTAGACGTCACAAGGAAGTTTAGCAGTGTGTCAGCGGTAAAGTTACCATGTCCTGGAAACGTGTTCGTTCTCTGGAACACAGAATCTTTGGCCCCTGTAGAACCAGTACACCTTGGTTC
Source organism: Bombina bombina (assembly GCF_027579735.1). Lineage (NCBI taxonomy): Eukaryota > Metazoa > Chordata > Amphibia > Anura > Bombinatoridae > Bombina > Bombina bombina. The sequence goes on from NC_069501.1 coordinate 414,779,108, forward strand.
CTGCATGAGTAGGTACGCTGCGTCAGGAACTCCCACTTGCTGACTCCGTATCGGTCAAGGGTTGCTGCTCCGGTCAAAGACTTTAGTAAACTGATGCTGTGCAGCGGATCCTCACCTCCATGAAGTACATCAAAAAGAAGACAGCCGACCAGGTTAGGCAGTGATGGTTGCGTTTAATGGTGCTAGTAAAAATTTTCAGGTGAATACAAAAACGTAGATTAACCACAAACATGTGCAACAAGATTTCTCTTACGCGTTTCATGTGTGCAAACACACTTCGTCAGAGAGGTCGATTGATGCTTTAACCATAATTAGAGGGATATAAAAGTGCATAAAGAACATTATCTAATGTGTCAGAGCAATTTTTTATTGCACTATTACTTGCATATAGCCATGTGTTTAACCTCTGCAAAATGATTAAGCACATAATTATGAGCATGCCGGCAGCCGAAAGTTAGAAAGCAGCAGTCATGAGACCGCAACTTCCTAACAGTACGCCAGCTATTAGCTGGCAGATGAAATCACCCTTGGTACGTTCGCCCCTGGGTCATTGACAGCCCCCTACTCGCGTGCCAGTGTGCTAGTTTTAGGAGGGGGCGGTATTGCACAAGCAAACGCTTGTGGTCCCAGTGCACAGGTTTGCGTGAGTGAACACTGTCCATCCGGTAGTTGATAAATATTGGCCTAAGTGTAATTATTTTTCATCAATCATCCACAGAGCAGCATCTGATTCTGACCCCTTCCTTCCTCCTTATAATTATTTTCTGCTACTCAAAGCAATGACTGGTTTTACTACCACAGAATGTTATCACCAAAGATGGGATATTAACCCCTTCTTCACTCATACAAATAAACAGCAGTGGTCACAAATATTCAGTACTGATTATTAACCCCTTCTGTACACACATATCATAAAGAATAAGCATTCCAATTTGGAAAATACAGGTTAAGCAAAATAAAAAAATAAAAATCTTAAAGATTTCACCTAAAGAGGCTCTGGAGCCGATTTATGTAGCTACGAATGCAGCTGTTTCCGCACAAGCAGTCAGGCTCGCCGAAAACATAAGATAAGAAGCAGCGGTCTTAAGACCGCTGCTCCTTAACTTGTCCGTCACCTCTGAGGCGGCGAACAGCAATTTTCCTGATCAGATACGATCGGGATGAATTGTACCCCCTGCTGGCTGTGAATGTGCAGGGGGCGGCATTGCACGAACATTTCAAAAGGAATGCTTGCGCAACACTGTTGGCATTTATCGATGTGGGGCGGACATAATCTGCTATAGCGGGTCATGTCCGCCCGCACATTAATAAATCGGCCCAGCCCCTTTGTGTCTAACTACAGTACATCATGGTTTTTCCACTTCTATTCAAACACAGGCATGCAGGAATATTACTACTACTATAGCTACTGTTTTAATTATATACACCCTCAAATAAATTTAAAGCAATTAATTTAAAGAAATGCTATATTTTTTACTCTTTTTAAAAAAAGAAAGAAAGAAAACAGTAAAACTATCAGCTATAAATAAGATTTCACAGCACTGTTTTCCCATATCATTTGCTTCCTTCATTTCACCTTAAATTCAGGCAACATTCATTCACATCTGAAGAGAAAAGAATGGGATCATATAAAGTTACGGTCCCATAAAAGTAAGGGTTTTCAGCACTTTTTTAATTATCAAAAGTATTTTTCTTTATTAGAAAATACCACTGGTGCATACCAAAATAAATACCATTCATTATGAAATACTGGCTAGAAAATATGTGCAAGTGATGTAAAATAAATATAGCAAAATATACAGGTCAAGTACAGACAGAGATCCAAACCAATAAATAACATATATGAAACTGCAACATATAAGCACATTCATGCTCTACTAGATTAACACCGTCCCATACTAATGTTAAATCTCTGTTCACAAAGTGTTGTATTAAACAGTATCTCACAAAAGTGAGTACACCTCTCACATTTTTGTAAATATTTTATATCTTTTCATGTGACAACACTGAAGAAATTACACTTTGTTACAATGTAAAGTAGCGAGTGTACAGCCTGTATAACAGTGTAAATGTGCTGTTCCCTCAAAATAACTCAACACACAGCCATTAATGTCTAAACCGTTGGCAACAAAAGTGAACTGCTGGTGCAATTCTGCCCCCTGCAGATTCGTGGCCAATCGATTGGCCGCTAGCAGGGGGTGTCAATCAACCTGATCGTATTCGATCGGGTTGATTTCTGGCGACCACTGTCCGCCTCCTCAGAGCAGGCGGACAGGTTAAGACTGCTGCTTTATAACTTGTGTTTCTGGCGAGCCTTCAGGAAACACAGGGCTTCAAGCTTCATACAGAGCTTGATAAATATACCCCAGTATGCTGGGTATGGTATGAGCACCGACAGGCTGACCCCCACCCCTTCAACCTCTATAGCAATGCTGGCAGTACTCATATGTCTATTTGCCAAAGACAACCTCTGGATATGACGCTGAGCATGTGCACCCAACTTCTTTGGTCGACCATGGCGAGGCCTGTTCTGAGTGTAACATGTCCTGTGAAACGACTATATGGTCTTGGCAATCTTCTTATAGCCTAGGCCATCTTTATGCAGAGCAACAATTATTTTTTTCATATCTTCAGAGAGTTCTTTGCCATGAGGTGTCATGTTGAACTTCCAGTGACCAGTATGAGAGTGTGAGAGCGATAACAGCACATTTAGCACACCTGCACCCCGTTCACACCTGAGATCTTGTAACACTAACGAGTCACATGACACTGGGGAGGGAAAATGGCTAATTGGGCCCAATTTGGACATTTCCACTTAGGCGTGTACTCACTTTTGTTGCCAATGGTTTAGACAGTAATGGCCGTGTGTTGAGTTATTTTGAGGGGGCAGCAAATTTACACTGTTATACAGGCTGTACACTCACAATTTTACATTGTAGCAACATGTCATTTCTTCAGTGATGTCACATGAAATTATATAATAAAATATGTGAGGGGTGTGAGATACTGTGCATAAAAGAGTTCCTTGTTTCCGTATTCCATAAATACCTTTATCCTGTAAATTAGAGAAAGTGCTCATACCCATACACAGGATGTTTCCATAAACCGGTTGGTCAATCATTCCCTTGTCAAGCTGTCTACATCTGCAGCATCAATTTTACACTTTAGGTCAACTGTTTCAACCGGTAATATAGTGACCCTGCATCAGGAGCTCATATATTGATCAGACCAGCAACGCTCCTGCACTCTTCAGGGAGGATCTATATCAACACCTGTTGCACTACTTTCGGTGTGGCAACTATGTACAGACCAAATTCTCACAAGCCATTACATTGGTATATCCAGGGCAGGTGACATTGTTTACCATCAATATAGAACAAGAACAATCCTGCTTTTCCACTCAAGGAAACATGGGCAGCGTGTTGTGCCAGATTGAGACTGCAACCTATGCGGGTTTTGCCCCCACAATGCCTTGTAATTGGGGCTTCATCAGGGAATAAATCCAGGCCACAGCTGGTCAGCTTGTACCTAAGTACAAGATCCAAGCACTTGGTTCAAGAGGTTAAAAAGCAAATTCAGAGCACATCTGCAACCTCTTATTCTCCACCTGACACGGTACTGGTCAACCCCTGTAATGCCACTTCTTCACCATTATAACAGGACTACTAAGCACACAGAAAGGACAGGGTGGGTCACACAGCCCAAGTCTCCAGGATAATTCCCTGGACAATAAAGTACTGGGACAAACAGAAAAATCATGTGATTTTCCTGAGAGATTCAGCACTGTTGGCAACTATGGATGCACCTGTATAACCTCTCTTCTCCTCTGAAATATATGTATTAAGATCACAAAGTATTTCCTTGTAAGTTTTAATTCCTAGACCAGGGATGGCCAACTTCGGCCTTCTGTACTATTTTTTGTGGGCCCAGAGAAAAAGTAGAACTGAGAATGTGTGCCATAGTTTTTGTGGTTCTAGATAAAAGCAGAAATAAAAACATGTGCTTTGGGGACTTGGTTGGTGCACAAACTCAAATGGGCCTATTGAAGGTAAAAACAGCAGAGAGCGGGTACCCTGCATCGTTACATAAAGCTTGCCCCGGGGCACTGGACGTTTTCAGGAGCCATCTTACAGTGTGCTCTGAGGTTTTTCTTTGTCTTGCTGGCCATGGTAGTATCCAGATCTTGTGGGGATGTCAGTTTGGAATAATCAGTAGTTTATATTGCTATAATGCCTGCATTTCTTAATCAAAGTGCTGAAAGCTTTGTGTCTAGGAGGCCTCTCATGAAATATAAATTCAAGCATATTGATGATTATAATCATACAGTGGCCCATATAAAGGGTAAATATAGAGGCCTAGATTTGGAGTTTGGCGTTAGCCGTGAAAACCAGCGTTAGAGGCTCCTAACGCTGGTTTTAGGCTACCTCCGGTATTTGGAGTCACTCAAAATAGGGTCTAACGCTCACTTTTCAGCCGCGACTTTTCCATACCGCAGATCCCCTTACGTCAATTGCGTATCCTATCTTTTCAATGGGATCTTTCTAACTCCGGTATTTAGAGTCGTGTCTGAAGTGAGCGTTAGACATCTAACGACAAAACTCCAGCCGCAGGAAAAAAGTCAGTAGTTAAGAGCTTTCTGGGCTAACGCCGGTTTATAAAGCTCTTAACTACTGTACTCTAAAGTACACTAACACCCATAAACTACCTATGTACCCCTAAACCGAGGTCCCCCCACATCACCGCAACTCGATTAAATTTTTTTAACCCCTAATCTGCCGACCGCCACCTACGTTATCCCTATGTACCCCTAATCTGCTGCCCCTAACACCGCCGACCCCTGTATTATATTTATTAACCCCTAACCTGCCCCCCACAACGTCGCCTCCACCTGCCTACACTTATTAACCCCTAATCTGCCGACCGGAGCTCACCGCTATTCTAATAAATGTATTAACCCCTAAAGCTAAGTCTAACCCTAATACTAACACCCCCCTAAATTAAATATAATTTTAATCTAACGAAATTAATTAACTCTTATTAAATAAATTATTCCTATTTAAAGATAAATACTTACCTGTAAAATAAATCCTAATATAGCTACAATATAAATTATAATTATATTTTAGCTATTTTAGGATTTATATTTATTTTACAGGTAACTTTGTATTTATTTTAACCAGGTACAATAGCTATTAAATAGTTAAGAACTATTTAATAGCTAAAATAGTTAAAATAATTACAAAATTACCTGTAAAATAAATCCTAACCTAAGTTACAATTAAACCTAACACTAAACTATCAATAAATTAATTAAATAAACTACCTACAATTACCTACAATTAACCTAACACTACACTATCATTAAATTAATTAAATACAATTCCTACAAATAACTACAATGAAATAAACTAACTAAAGTACAAAAAATAAAAAAGAACTAAGTTACAAAAAATAAAAAAATATTTACAAACATAAGAAAAATATTACAACAATTTTAAACTAATTACACCTACTCTAAGCCCCCTAATAAAATAACAAAGCCCCCCAAAATAAAAAAATGCCCTACCCTATTCTAAATTACTAAAGTTCAAAGCTCTTTTACCTTACCAGCCCTGAACAGGGCCCTTTGCGGGGCATGCCCCAAAGAATTCAGCTCTTTTGCCTGTAAAAAAAACATACAATACCCCCCCCCAACATTACAACCCACCACCCACATACCCCTAATCTAACCCAAACCCCCCTTAAATAAACCTAACACTAAGCCCCTGAAGATCTTCCTACCTTATCTTCACCATACCAGGTTCACCGATCCGTCCTGAAGAGCTCCTCCGATGTCCTGATCCAAGCCCAAGCGGGGGGCTGAAGAGGTCCATGATCCGGATGAAGTCTTCTATCAACGGCATCTTCAATCTTCTTTCTTCCGGATCCATCTTGCAGACCTCCGACGCGGAACATCCTCTTCTCCCGACGCCTACTAGCCGAATGACGGTTCCTTTAAGGGACGTCATCCAAGATGGCGTCCCTCGAATTCCGATTGGCTGATAGGATTCTATCAGCCAATCGGAATTAAGGTAGGAATATTCTGATTGGCTGATGGAATCAGCCAATCAGAATCAAGTTCAATCCGATTGGCTGATCCAATCAGCCAATCAGATTGAGCTCGCATTCTATTGGCTGATCGGAGGTCAGCAAGATGGATCCGGAAGAAAGAAGATTGAAGATGCCGTTGATAGAAGACTTCATCCGGATCATGGACCTCTTCAGCTCCCTTTTGGATGAAGACTTCATCCGGATCATGGACCTCTTCAGCTCCCGCTTGGATGAAGACTTCAGCCGGATCATGGACCTCTTCAGCCCCCCGCTTGGGCTTGGATCAGGACATCGGAGAAGCTCTTCAGGACAGATCGGTGAACCTGGTATGGTGAAGATAAGGTAGGAAGATCTTCAGGGGCTTAGTGTTAGGTTTATTTAAGGGGGGTTTGGGTTAGATTAGGGGTATGTGGGTGGTGGGTTGTAATGTTGGGGGGGGTATTGTATGTTTTTTTTTACAGGCAAAAGAGCTGAATTCTTTGGGGCATGCCCCGCAAAGGGCCCTGTTCAGGGCTGGTAAGGTAAAAGAGCTTTGAACTGTAGTAATTTAGAATAGGGTAGGGCATTTTTTATTTTGGGGGGCTTTGTTATTTTATTAGGGGGCTTAGAGTAGGTGTAATTAGTTTAAAATTGTTGTAATATTTTTCTTATGTTTGTAAATATTTTTTTATTTTTTGTAACTTAGTTCTTTTTTATTTTTTGTACTTTAGTTAGTTTATTTCATTGTAGTTATTTGTAGGAATTGTATTTAATTAATTTAATGATAGTATAGTGTTAGGTTTAATTGTAACTTAGGTTAGGATTTATTTTACAGGTAATTTTGTAATTATTTTAACTAGGTAGCTATTAAATAGTTCTTAACTATTTAATAGCTATTGTACCTGGTTAAAATAAATAAATATTAATCCTAAAATAGCTATAATATAATTATAATTTATATTGTAGCTATATTAGGATTTATTTTACAGGTAAGTATTTAGCTTTAAATAGGAATAATTTATTTAATAAGAGATAATTAATTTCGTTAGATGTAAATTATATTTAATTTAGGGGGGTGTTAGTGTTAGGGTTAGACTTAGCTTTAGGGGTTAATACATTTATTAGAATAGCGGTGAGCTCCAGTCGGCAGATTAGGGGTTAATAATTGAAGTTAGGTGTCGGCGATGTTAGGGAGGGCAGATTAGGGGTTAATACTATTTATTATAGGGTTAGTGAGGCGGATTAGGGGTTAATAACTTTATTATAGTAGCGCTCAGGTCCGGTCGGCAGATTAGGGGTTAATAAGTGTAGGCAGGTGGAGGCGACGTTGTGGGGGGCAGATTAGGGGTTAATAAATATAATATAGGGGTCGGCGATGTTAGGGCAGCAGATTAGGGGTACATAGGGATAATGTAAGTAGCGGCGGTTTACGGAGCGGCAGATTAGGGGTTAATAATAATATGCAGGGGTCAGCGATAGCGGGGGCGGCAGATTAGGGGTTAATAAGTGTAAGGTTAGGGGTGTTTAGACTCGGGGTACATGTTAGGGTGTTAGGTGCAGACGTAGGAAGTGTTTTCGCATAGCAAACAATGGGGCTGCGTTAGGAGCTGAACGCGGCTTTTTTGCAGGTGTTAGGTTTTTTTTCAGCTCAAACAGCCCCATTGTTTCCTATGGGGGAATCGTGCACGAGCACGTTTTTGAGGCTGGCCGCTTGCGTAAGCAACTCTGGTATCGAGAGTTGGAGCTGCGTTAAAAATGCTCTACGCTCCTTTTTTGGAGCCTAACGCAGCCTTTATGTGGACTCTCAATACCAGAGTTATTTTTATGGTGCGGCCAGAAAAAAGCCGGCGTTAGTTTTTCGGGTCGTTACCGACAAAACTCCAAATCTAGCCGAGAGTTTCTTATACATCCTTAAAATCAGAATCCTTCCCCTGAGGGCCCTTCGTAAAAAGAAACATAAGGTTTCTCCTGTTAAGTGTGGTCAGTCCACGGGTCATCATTACTTCTGGGATATTTACTCCTCCCCAACAGGAAGTGCAAGAGGATCACCCAGCAGAGCTGCTATATAGCTCCTCCCCTCTACGTCACACCCAGTCATTCTCTTGCACCCAACTAATAGATAGGATGTGTGAGAGGACTGTGGTGATTATACTTAGTTTTATACCTTCAATCAAAAGTTTGTTATTTTATAACAGCACCGGAGTGTGTTGTTCCTTCTCTGGTAGAATTTGAAGAAGAATCTACCTGAGTTTTTTGTATGATTTTAGCCGGCGTAGTTAAGATCATATTGCTGTTCTCGGCCATCTGAGGAGTGAGGTAAACTTCAGATCAGGGGACAGCGGGCAGGTTAACCTGCAAAGAGGTATGTAGCAGCATATTATTTTCTGACAATGGAATTGACTGAGAAAATTCTGCCATACCGATATAATGTAAGCTCAGCCTTAAATGCAGTAGTAGCGACTGGTATCAGGCTGTCATGTATGTATATTTACACTTCAGTATTCTGGGGAATGGCACTTCACTGAGATAATACTGTATGCATAAGACTTTAGCCTAATTTGCAGTGACTAGCAACAGGCTTTCTAATGACATTTCATTTATTTGATGTTAAACGTTTTTGCTGGCATGTTAAATCGTTTAATTATCTGAGGTACTGGGTGAAAAATTGTTTTGGGCACTGTTTTTTCCACTTGGCAGTCGTTTTATTTAATTTAAGACAGTTTACTGATCTCCCTCACTGTTGTGTGTGAGGGGGAGGGGCCTATTTTGGCGCTTTTGCTACGCATCAGAAAATTCAGTCAGAAGTCTCTTGTCTTCCCTGCATGATCCGGTTCGTCTCTACAGAGCTCAGGGGTCTTCAAAAGTTAATTTGAGGGAGGTAATCACTCACAGCAGAGCTGTGAGATTGTGACTGACTGTGATATAAAAAACGTTTATTTTCTGTACATTTTTTCTGCTATTCAGGGTTAGTTATCCATTGCTAATGGGGGCAATCCTTTGCTAAAATTGTGTTTTTACCGGAAAGAATTTGATGTTATAGTTTCTCAAGTTTATTATTTCTCAACTGTCATAACTTTTTTTCTGTGCTTCTTAAAGGCACAGTACGTTTTCATATTATTTGTAAATTGCTTTGAAAAGTATTTCCGAGTTGCTAGTTTAATTGCCAGTGTGTTAAACATGTCTGACTCAGAGGAATATCTCTGTGCTATATGTGCTAAAGCCAAAGTGGAGCCCAATAGAAATTTATGTACTAATTGCATTGATGCTACTTTAAATAAAAGTCAATCTGTACAAATTGAACATCATTCACCAAACAACGAGGGGAGAGTTATGCCGACTAACTCGCCTCACGTGTCAGTACCTGCATCTCCCGCTCGGGAGGTGCGTGATATTGTAGCGCCGAGTACATCAGGGCGACCATTACAAATCACATTACAGGATATGGCTAACGTTATGACTGAAGTTTTGGCTAAATTACCAGAACTTAGAGGTAAGCATGATCACTCTGGGGTGAGAACAGAGTGCGCTGTTGATAATAGGGCCATGTCTGATACTGCGTCACAGTATGCTGAACATGAGGACGGAGAGCTTCAATCTGCAGGTGACGGTTCTGATCCCAATAGAATGGATTCAGACATTTCTAATTTTAAGTTTAAACTCGAAAACCTCCGTGTACTGTTAGGGGAGGTATTAGCAGCTCTGAACGATTGTAACACCGTTGCAATCCCAGAGAAATTATGTAGGCTGGATAGATACTATGCGGTACCGGCGAGTACTGACGTATTTCCTATACCTAAGAGGCTTACAGAGATAATTACTAAGGAGTGGGATAGGCCCGGTGTACCCTTTTCCCCCCCTCCTGTGTTTAGAAAAATGTTTCCAATAGACGCCACCACACGGGACTTATGGCAGACGGTCCCTAAGGTGGAGGGAGCGGTTTCTACTCTGGCTAAGCGTACCACTATCCCGGTGGAGGATAGCTGTGCCTTTTCAGATCCAATGGATAAAAAATTAGAGGGTTACCTTAAGAAAATGTTTGTTCAACAAGGTTTTATATTGCAACCCCTTGCATGTATTGCGTCTGTCTCGGCCGCGGCCGCTTTTTGGTCCGAGTCCCTGGAAGAGACTCTTGACTCAATAACTATAGATGAGATTTCAAACAAGCTTAAAACACTTAAGCTAGCTAATTCATTTGTTTCAGATGCCGTAGTACATTTAACAAAACTTACGGCTAAGAATTCCGGATTCGCCATTCAGGCACGTAGAGCACTGTGGCTAAAATCCTGGTCAGCTGACGTTACTTCTAAATCTAAATTACTTAACATACCTTTCAAAGGGCAGACCTTATTCGGGCCCGGTTTGAAAGAAATTATCGCTGACATTACAGGAGGTAAAGGCCATGCCCTGCCTCAAGACAGAGCCAAACCTAAGGCTAGACAGGCATTACCAGTTTGTAGCTCTTCCATTCGGATTGGCTACGGCTCCAAGAATCTTCACAAAGGTTCTGGGTGCTCTTCTGGCGGTACTAAGACCGCGAGGAATTTCGGTAGCTCCGTACCTAGACGACATTCTGATACAAGCCTCAAGCTTTCAAACTGCCAAGTCTCATACAGAGTTAGTACTGGCATTTCTAAGGTCGCATGGATGGAAGGTGAACGAAAAGAAGAGTTCTCTCTTTCCACTCACAAGAGTTCCCTTCTTGGGGACTCTTATAGATTCTGTAGAAATGAAGATTTACCTGACAGAAGACAGGTTAACAAAGCTTCAAAATGCATGCCGTGTCCTTCATTCCATTCAACACCCGTCAGTAGCTCAATGCATGGAGGTGATCGGCTTAATGGTAGCGGCAATGGACATAGTACCCTTTGCACGCCTACATCTCAGACCGCTGCAATTGTGCATGCTAAGTCAGTGGAATGGGGATTACTCAGATTTGTCCCCTACTCTGAATCTGGATCAAGAGACCAGAAATTCTCTTCTGTGGTGGCTTTCTCGGCCACATCTGTCCAGGGGGATGCCATTCAGCAGGCCGGATTGGACAATTGTAGCAACAGACGCCAGCCTACTAGGTTGGGGCGCTGTCTGGAATTCTCTGAAGGCTCAGGGATCATGGTCTCGGGAGGAGAGTCTCCTGCCTATAAACATTCTGGAATTGAGAGCAGTTCTCAATGCTCTTCTGGCTTGGCCCCAGTTAACAACTCGGGGGTTCATCAGGTTTCAGTCGGACAACATCATGACTGTAGCTTACATCAACCATCAAGGAGGGACAAGAAGCTCCCTAGCGATGATGGAAGTATCAAAGATAATTCGCTGGGCAGAGTTTCACTCTTGCCACCTGTCAGCAATCCACATCCCGGGAGTGGAGAACTGGGAGGCGGATTTCCTAAGTCGTCAGACTTTTCATCCGGGGGAGTGGGAACTTCATCCGGAGGTCTTTGCCCAAATACTTCGACGTTGGGGCAAACCAGAGATAGATCTCATGGCGTCTCGACAGAACGCCAAACTTCCTTGTTACGGGTCCAGATCCAGGGATCCGGGAGCGGTCCTGATAGATGCTTTGACAGCACCTTGGACCTTCGGGATGGCTTATGTGTTTCCACCCTTCCCGATGCTTCCTCGATTGATTGCCAGAATCAAACAGGAGAGAGCTTCGGTGATTCTAATAGCGCCTTCGTGGCCACGCAGGACCTGGTATGCAGATCTAGTGGACATGTCATCCTGTCCTCCTTGGTCTCTGCCTCTGAGACAGGACCTTCTAATTCAGGGTCCCTTCAAACATCAAAACTTAATTTCTCTGAAGCTGACTGCATGGAAATTGAACGCTTGATTTTATCAAAGCGTGGATTTTCTGAATCAGTAATTGATACCTTAATACAGGCTAGGAAGCCTGTTACCAGAAAAATTTACCATAAAATATGGCGTAAATACTTATATTGGTGCGAATCCAAAGGTTACTCATGGAGTAAGATTAGGATTCCTAGGATATTGTCTTTTCTACAAGAAGGTTTAGAAAAGGGTTTATCCGCTAGTTCCTTAAAGGGACAGATTTCAGCTCTGTCCATTCTTTTACACAAACGTCTGTCAGAGGTTCCGGACGTTCAAGCTTTTTGTCAGGCTTTGGCTAGGATCAAGCCTGTGTTTAAAACTGTTGCTCCACCATGGAGTTTGAACTTAGTTCTTAATGTTTTACACGGTGTTCCGTTTGAACCCCTTCATTCCATTGATATCAAGCTGTTATCTTGGAAAGTTCTGTTTTTAATGGCTATTTCCTCGGCTCGAAGAGTCTCTGAGTTATCTGCCTTACATTGTGATTCTCCTTATCTGATTTTTCATTCAGACAAGGTAGTTCTGCGTACTAAACCTGGGTTCTTACCTAAGGTGGTCACTAACAGGAATATCAATCAAGAGATTGTTGTTCCATCTTTGTGTCCTAATCCTTCTTCGAAGAAGGAACGTCTTCTACACAATCTAGATGTAGTCTGTGCCCTGAAATTTTATCTTCAGGCAACTAAGGATTTTCGACAAACGTCTTCCCTGTTTGTCGTTTATTCTGGTCAGAGGAGAGGTCAAAAAGCTTCGGCTACCTCTCTCTCTTTTTGGCTTCGTAGCATAATACGTTTAGCTTATGAGACTGCTGGACAGCAGCCTCCTGAAAGAATTACAGCTCATTCTACTAGAGCTGTGGCTTCCACTTGGGCCTTTAAGAATGAGGCCTCTGTTGAACAGATTTGCAAGGCTGCAACTTGGTCTTCTCTTCATACTTTTTCCAAATTTTACAAATTTGACACTTTTGCTTCTTCGGAGGCTGTTTTTGGGAGAAAGGTTCTTCAGGCAGTGGTTCCTTCCGTATAAAGAGCTTGCCTGTCCCTCCCGTCATCCGTGTACTTTAGCTTTGGTATTGGTATCCCAGAAGTAATGATGACCCGTGGACTGACCACACTTAACAGGAGAAAACAAAATTTATGCTTACCTGATAAATTCCTTTCTCCTGTAGTGTGGTCAGTCCACGGCCCACCCTGTTTTTATGGCAGGTCTAAATTTTTAAATTATACTCCAGTCACCACTGCACCCTTTGGCTTCTCCTTTCTCGTTGGTTCTCGGTCGAATGACTAGGTGTGACGTAGAGGGGAGGAGCTATATAGCAGCTCTGCTGGGTGATCCTCTTGCACTTCCTGTTGGGGAGGAGTAAATATCCCAGAAGTAATGATGACCCATGGACTGACCACACTACAGGAGAAAGGAATTTATCAGGTAAGCATAAATTTTGTTTTTTTGATCTGTTTAACAGGTAAAACTGTAAACTGCCTAATTCAGTTTTATAACATCTACAATTTAAGGAGTAAGTATTAACACATATGAGTTAGATAACCTGTTTTTAAGATATGCAATTAATAACATTGATGTCTCAGCAATGTTTTCTGAAAATTTCCTTGATATGGGAGTTTCTAGATATAGATCTGATAGCAACAAATTTAAATGGAAGGCTACCAAGTATTGCATAAGAAGTATTATGTCCTTATGCCTTTGGCGTGGGTGCACTGATAATTGAATTGGAAGTTCTAAATAGTTTATCTTTCTTCTATCTGTTTTGTTTCCCTGAGCAATTTAATAGAACAAGAGAGAGAACTAAGGGAAAAACATAATTTATGTAAGAACTTACATGATAAATTCATTTCTTTCATATTAGCAAGAGTCCATGAGCTAGTGACGTATGGGATATACATTCCTACCAGGAGGGGCAAAGTTTCCCAAACCTCAAAATGCCTATAAATACACCCCTCACCACACCCACAATTCAGTTTAACTAATAGCCAAGAAGTGGGGTGATAAGAAAGGAGCGAAAGCATCAAAAAATAAGGAATTGGAATAATTGTGCTTTATACAAAAAAATCATAACCACCACAAAAAAAAGGGTGGGCCTCATGGACTCTTGCTAATATGAAAGAAATTAATTTATCAGGTAAGTTCTTACATAAATTATGTTTTCTTTCATGTACTTAGCAAGAGTCCATGAGCTAGTGACGTATGGGATAGCAGATACCCAAGATGTGGAACTTCCACGCAAGAGTTACTTGAGAGGAAGGGATAAAATAAAGACAGCCAATTCCACTGAAAAAATAATCCACAACAAAAATAAAAAAAATGAAATAATAAGCAGCAGAATCAAACTGAAACAGCTGCCTGAAGTACTTTTCTACCAAATACTGCTTCTGAAGAAGAGAAAACATCAAAATGGTAGAATTTAGTAAAAGTATGCAAAGAAGACCAAGTTGCTGCTTTGCAAATTTGATCAACAGAAGCTTCATTCCTAAAAGCCCAGGAAGTAGAAACTGACCTAGTAGAATGAGCTGTAATCCTTTGAGGCGGGGACTTACCCGACTCTACATAAGCATGATGAATCAAAGATTTTAACCAAGATGCCAAAGAAATGGCAGAAGCCTTCTGACCTTTCCTGGAACCAGAAAAGATAACAAATAGACTGGAAGTCTTTCTAAAACCTTTAGTAGCTTCAACATAATATTTCAAAGCTCTTAGTACATCCAAAGAATGTAAAGATCTCTCCAGAGAATTCTTAGGATTAGGACATAATGAAGGGACAACAATTTCTCTACTAATGTTGTTAGAATTCACAACCTTAGGTAAAAATGTAAATGAAGTCCGCGACACCGCCTTATCCTGATGAAAAATCAGAAAAGGAGATTCACAAGAAAGAGCAGATAACTCAGAAACTCTTCTAGCAGAAGAGATGGCCAAAAGGAACAACACTTTCCAAGAAAGTAATTTAATATCCAGAGAATGCATAGGTTCAAACGGAGGAGCCTGTAAAGCCCTCAGAACCAAATTAAGACTGATTGACTTAATGACAGGCTTGATACGAACCAAAGCCTATACAAAACAATGAATATCAGGATGATTAGCAATCTTTCTGTGAAAAAGAACAGAAAGAGCAGAGATTTGACCTTTCAAAGAGCTTGCAGACAAACCCTTATCCAAACCATCCTGAAGAAACTGTAAAATTCTAGGAATTCTAAAAGAATGCCAAGAGAATTTATGAGAACACCAAGAAATGTAAGTCTTCCAGACTCGGTAATAAATCTTTCTAGACACAGATTTACGAGCCTGTATCATAGTATTAATCACTGAGTCAGAGAAACCTCTATGACTAAGAATCAAGCGTTCAATCTCCATACCTTCAAATTTAATGATTTGAGATCCTGATGGAAAAATGGGCCTTGAGATAGAAGGTCTGGCCTTAACGGAAGTGTCCAAGGTTGGCAACTTGCCATCCGAACGAGATCCGCATACCAAAACCTGTGAGGCCATGCTGGAGCCACCAGCAATACAAACGAACGTTCCATTAGAATTTTGGAGATTACTTTTGGAAGAAGAACTAGAGGCGGAAAGATATAAGCAGGTTGATAATTCCAAGGAAGCGACAACGCGTCCACTGCTTCCGCCTGAGGATCCCTGGATCTGGATGAGAGGCCATCAGATCTATTTCTGGAAGTCCCCAGATTTGAACAATCTGAAGAAATACTTCTGGGTGAAGAGACCATTCGCCCGGATGTAACGTCTGTCGACTGAGTTAATCCGCTTCCCAATTGTCTACACCTGGGATATGAACCGCAGAAATTAGACAGGAGCTGGATTCCGCCCATACAAGTATCCAAGATACTTCTTTCATAGCCTGAGGACTGTGAGTCCCACCTTGATGATTGACATACGCCACGGTTGTGACATTGTCTGTCTGAAAACAAATAAACGATTCCCTCTTCAGAAGAGGCCAGAACTGAAGAGCTCTGAAAATCGCACAGAGTTTCAAAATGTTGATTGGTAATTTCGCCTCCTGAAATTCCCAAACCCCCTGCGCTGTCAGAGATCCCCATACAGCTCCCCAACCTGAAAGACTCGCATCTGTTGAGATTACAGTCCAGGTTGGACGAACAAAGGAGGCCCCTTGAATTAGACGATGGTGATTCAACTACCAAGTCAGAGAAGATCGAACATTGGGATTTAAGGATATTAATTGTGATATCTTTATATAATCCCTGCACCACTGGTTCATCATACAAAGCTGAAGAGATCTCATGTGAAAGCGAGCAAAGGGGATCACGTCCGATGCAGCAGTCATGAGACCTAGAATTTCCTGCACAAAGCTACTGAAGGGAATGATTGAGACTGAAGGTTTCGACAAGCTGAAACCAACTTCAGACGTCTCTTTTCTGTTAGAGACAAAGTCATGGACACTGAATCTATTTGAAAGCCCAAAAAGGTTACCTTTGTCTGAGGAATCAATGAACTCTTTGGTAAATTGATCCTCCAACCATGTCTTTGAAGAAACAACACAAGTTGATTCGTATGAGATTCTGCAGAATGTAAAGACTGAGCAAGTACCAAGATATCGTCCAAATAAGGAAATACCGCAATACCCTGTTCTCTGATTACAGAGAGAAGGGCACGAGAACCTTTGAAAAGATCCTTGGAGCTGTTGCTAGGCCAAACGGAAGGGAAACAAACTGGTAATGCTTGTCTAGAAAAGAGAATCTCAGGAACTGATAGTGATCTGGATGAATTGGAATATGAAGATATGCACCCTGTAAGTCTATTGTAGACATATAATGCCCTTGCTGAACAAAAGGCAGAATAGTCCTTATAGTCACCATTTTGAATTTTGGTATCCTTACATAACGATTCAATATTTTAGATCCAGAACTGGTCTGAAGGAATTCTCCTTCTTTGGTACAATGAATAGATTTGAGTAAAACCCCAGACCCCGTTCCAGAACTGGAACTGGCACAATTACCCCAGCCAACTCTAGGTCTGAAACACATTTCAGAAACGCCTGAGCCTTCACTGGGTTTACTAGAATGCGTGAGAGAAAAAATCTTCTCACAGGTGGCCTTACCTTGAAACCTATTCTGTACCCTTGTGAAACAATGTTCTGGATCCAAAGACTGTGAATCGACTTGATCCAAATATCTTTGAAAAATCGTAACCTGCCCCCTACCAGCTGTGCTGGAATGAGGGCCGCACCTTCATGCGGATTTGGGAGCTGGTTTTGACTTTCTAAAAGGCTTGGATTTATTCCAGACTGGAGAAGGTTTCCAAACGGAAACCGTTCCTTTAGGGGAAGGGTCAGGCTTTTGTTCCTTATTCTGTCGAAAGGAACGAAAACGATTAGCAGCCCTATATTTACCTTTAGATTTTTTGTCCTGAGGCAAAAAAGTTCCTTTCCCCCAGTAACAGTTGAAATTATAGAATCCAACTGTGAACCAAATAATTTATTACCTTGGAAAGAAAGAGAAAGCACTTAGAAGTCATATCTGCATTCCAAGATTTAAGCCATAAAGCTCTTCTAGCTAAAATAGCTAAAGACATATACCTGACATCAATTCTAATGATATCAAAAATGGCATCACAAATAAAGTTATTAGCATGTTGAAGAAGTTTAACAAGGCTATAAGCATTATGGTCTGACACTTGTTGCGCTAAAGCCTCCAACCAGAAAGTGGAAGCTGCAGCAACATCAGCCAAAGAAATAGCAGGTCTAAGAAGATTACCTGAACATAAATAAGCTCTCCTTAGAAAGGATTCAAGCTTCCTATCTAAAGGATCCTTAAAGGAAGTACTATCCACCGTAGGAATAGTAGTACGTTTAGCAAGAGTAGAGATAGCCCCATCAACTTTAGGGATTTTCTCCCAAAATTCTAATCTATCAGATGGCACAGGGTACAATTTCTTAAACCTTGTAGATGGAGTAAATGAAGTACCCAGACTATTCCATTCCCTAGAAATTACTTCTGAAATAGCATCAGGAACTGTAAAAACTTCTGGAATAACTACATGAGGTTTAAAAAACGAATTTAAACGCTTAGTAGATTTAGTATCAAGAGGACTAGACTCCTCCATATCTAATGCAATCAACACTTCTCTAAGTAAAGAACGAATAAACTCCATCTTAAATAAATATGAAGATTTATCAGTGTCAATATCTGAAGCAGAATCTTCTGAACCAGATAGATCCTCATCAGAAATAGATAAGTCAGAATGATGGCGGTCACTTAAAAATTCATCTGAAATATGAGAAGTTTTAAAAGACCTTTTACATTTACTGGAAGGAGGAATAACAGACAGAGCCTTCCTAATAGAATTAGAAACAAATTCTTTAACATTAACAGGAACATCCTGAACATTAGATGTTGAAGGAAAAACAACAGGTAAAGGATTATTACTAATGGAGACACTATCTGCGTTAGAAAGCTTATCATGACAACTAACACAAACTACAGCCGGAGGAACAGTTACCAAAAGTTTACAACAGATGCACTTAACTTTGGTAGAACCAGCATCAGACAGCGTTTTTCCAGAAGTAGATTCTGATCCAGGGTCAGGTTGTGACATCTTGCAATATGTAATAGAAAAAACAACATATAAAGCAAAATTATCAAATTCCTTAAATGACAGTTTCAGGAATGGGAAAAGATGCAAAATAAACAAGCCTCTAGCAACCAGAAGCAATAAAAAAGTGAGACTTAAATAATGTGAAAAAAGGTGGAGTCCAGAACGACGCCCACATTTTTTGGCGCCAAGTATGATGCCCACATTATTGGCGCCAAGTACAACGCCCATATTTTTGGCGCCAAGTATGACGCAACATCCTCTGACGTCAAAAACAACGCCCACATTTTTTGGCGCAAAAAAACGTCTGTGACACACATACGTCAAAAAATGACGCAACTACGAACAAACTTCCGGCGTCAACTATGGCGCCGAAAATTACAATATTTTGCGCCAAAAAAGTTTGCGCCAAGAATGACGCAATAAATTGAAGCATTTTCTGCCCCCGCGAGCCTAACAGCCCGCAGGGAAAAAAGTCAATTGAAAATTTTTAAGGTAAGAAAAAATTATTTATTCATATGCATTATCCCAAATAATGAAACTGACAGTCTGAATGAAGGAATACTGATTATCCTGAATCATGGCAAATATAAGTTTAAACACATATATTTAGAGCTTTACATATAAAGTGCCCAACCATAGCTTAGAGTGTCATAAATAAAATAAGACTTACTTACCCTAAGACACTTATCTACATATAGTAGATAGCCAAACCAGTACTGAAACGAGAATCAGTAGAGGTAATGGTATATAAGAGTATATCGTCGATCTGAAAAGGGAGGTAGGAGAAGAAATCTCTACGACCGATAACAGAGAACCTATGAAATAGATCCCCTAGAGGAAGACCATTGTATTCAAATAGGCAATACTCTCTCACATCCCTCTTACATTCACTGCACTCTGAGAGGAAAACCGGGCTCCAGCCTGCTGCGAAGCGCATATCAACGTAGAATCTAGCACAAACTTACTTCACCACCTCCATGGGAGGCAAAGTTTGTAAAACTGAATTGTGGGTGTGGTGAGGGGTGTATTTATAGGCATTTTGAGGTTTGGGAAACTTTTCCCCTCCTGGTAGGAATGTATATCCCATACGTCACTAGCTCATGGACTCTTGCTAATTACATGAAAGAAATTAATATTTTTCTTCAGTCAGGACAGAACTGATGTTTACCTTCTCAGATTACTAATCTTCTGCCTTATGGTATATTCAATCACCTAAGGACCTAAAAGTGTAATTCAGTAAAGATAATTTACTTGAGCAAGATGGAGGCTGTATAATAGCAAAATCTCCCTCATTTTTTCAGTAGATCAGGTGATCTTGTCATTATCTCCTGCATCATATGGGAAAGTGACCCCTTATTTGAAACAATGCATTTGACCCTCTGAAATGAGTAGACTCTTGCACCTATAGAACAAGCAGGAAGAAAGACAGGGGGTTTATAAAAGTCCTCCCCAAAAATTATTTTGTCACTGTTGCTGAAAGCAGAGATGGATAGAGATACACAGTATACAATTTTAGTAAGAAAGATGTAGACTTTTTTTAAAAAGTATAGCAAAGAGAGAATATTGGGGGGGGGGGGTGGAGATGGAGAATATAAAAGTTGTAGTAAAGATGGTTGGATAGCAACAACTTTAATAAAGACAGCTGGATAGCAACAACTGTAATAAAGATGGTTGGATAGCAACAGCTGTAGTAAAAATGGTTGGATAGCAACATCTGTGGTAAAGATGGTTGGATAGCAACAGCTGTAGTAAAGATGGTTGGATAGCAACAGCTGTAGTAAAGATGATTGGGTAGCAACAACTGTAGTAAAGATGGTTGGATAGCAACAACTGTAGTAGAAAATATTGGGTAGCAACAAATGTAGTAAAGACGGTTGGATAGCAACAACTGTGATAAAGATGGTTGGATAGCAACAATTGTAGTAAAGATAATTGGATAGCAACAACTGTAGTAAAGATGGTTGGGTAGCAACAACTGTAGTAAAGACGGTTGGATAGCAACAACTGTGATAAAGATGGTTGGATAGCAACAACTGTAGTAAAGATAATTGGATAGCAACAACTGTAGTAAAGATGGTTGGGTAGCAACAACTGTAGTAAAGACGGTTGGATAGCAATAACTGTAGTAGAGAATGTTGGGTAGCAACAACTGTGTCATGATCTGATCCGATCATCGACGTGTCGCCGCGACTCCCGGATCTCTCTCTGTTACTGAGCGTCACATTGCTTAGCAACGTGACGCGGCCTTCCTGTTTCCGCCCCCTTCACGTTATCAGGCTTTTAAAAGCCTCGGCGGGACATCACTCCAGTGCCCGTTTGTTGTTGCTCTCCTGCTTTGGCTTCCTGGCTTGTGAGTACATTTTGGATTGATTAAAGGGACACTGACCATTGCTTTGCCTGACTACTCTGCTGCCTCATCCTTGTATTTGATTAAAGGGACACTGACCACTCTGCTGCCTCATCCTTGTATTTGATTAAAGGGACACTGACCATTGCTTTGCCTGACCACTCTGCTGCCTCATCCTTGTATTTGATTAAAGTGACACAGACCATTGCTTTGCCTGAATACTCTGCTGCCTCATCCTTATACTTGATTAAAGGGACACAGACCATTGCTTTGCCTGACCACTCTGCCGCCTCATCCTTATACTTGATTAAAGGGACATTGACCATTGCTTTGCCTGACCATTCTACGGACTCATCCTTGTATTTGATTAAAGGGACACAGACCATTGCTTTGCCTGACTACTCTGCTGCCTCATCCTTATACTTGATTAAAGGGACACAGACCATTGCTTTGCCTGACCACTCTGCCGCCTCATCCTTATACTTGATTAAAGGGACATTGACCATTCCTTTGCCTGACCATTCTGCCGCCTCATCCTTATACTTGATTAAAGGGACATTGACCATTGCTTTGCCTGACCAATCTGCTGCCTCATCCTTGTACTTGATTAGAGGGACATTGTCCACGGCTTCATTTGATCTCTCAACTGCCGTATCCTCTGCCTGTTTTAAAACTCCAATCCAAATACCTACATCTGTGAGTACAGTTTTCTTTTTCTACAAATTAACCTGTTCATTTTTTCCTGAGTGGGTAACGTCCTGGTTTCCTCTCAGCGTGCTAGCGTGTGCTTATCTTTTTCACGCTAGCAGTTGGGTCCAATCCTGGACTCATTCTATATGACTGACAGTACAAACGGGCCAATTATGGACCCTGCTGAGCTGTCTATGGCTGTGGCCCACCAGGGGCAATTATTGAGATCTCATGCTGCACATTTGCAATCCCTGGACTCCAAGTTGGATCAGATTACTGTTTTACTGCAAAGTTTGGTGGCTCCAACACAGCCCATTCCTACCTCTCTGGCTACACCTTCACCTCCTACAACCCTTACTCAAGGGCAAATTGGCCCCAGGATTCCCCTTCCTGACAAATATGATGGAAATCCTGAAGATTGTAGGGTTTTTTTTGAACCAATGCCGTCTTCACTTCTGCAACAGCACTGCACTCTTCACTATGCCTTCTTCAAGGATAACATTCCTTATATCATTGATGAGGGGCATTTGTTGAGGGATTGCGCCACCAGACCAGTAAAAGCCAGGGCTTAACTCCAGATCGAGGGACTGAGTTAAGCCAGATCGATTTCTCCTCCCTCAATAACAAACTTTTTCTACCGGTAACTCTTCATCTCGGAGATCGAAAGATCTACACACAAGGTCTCATTGATTCTGGTGCTGGTGGCATGTTTATCGATTCCAGCTTTGCAACCATACATAGAATACCTCTACGTGCTAAAGGGCACTCTGTCAAGGTCTCTACTGTCAGTGGTGGTCCACTGGGTTCTGGACTTATTCAGTTTTCTACCATGCCATTGCTTTTCTCCGTTGGGGCACTCCATTTCGAGATTATTAGCCTTGATGTCATTCCGACTCCTCAGTTTCTTGGGTCTCCCCTGGCTACAGCTGCACAACCCTACATTTTCTTGGACTCAAGGTGAACTCACTTCTTGGGGGTCTTCATGTTTTTTCAACTGTTTACACACCCCCGTCAAGCGTCCAGTCACCATAGCAATCACTACCGAAACTTCAAACTCCTTACCTATTTGCTATCAGGACTTTCTGGATGTGTTTTCTAAAAAAGAGTCTGAACGTCTTCCTCCCCATCGTCCCTTTGATTGACCTATAGACCTGCTCCCTGTAGCTCCTTTGCCCCATGGAAAAACATATCCTCTTTCTAGACCTGAAAACCTAGCCCTAGAAGAATATATCAAGAATAACCTGGCTAGAGGCTTTATAAGACCATCTTCCTCTCCTGTGGGGGCTGGCTTCTTCTTTGTGGAGAAAAAGGACGGAGGCCTCCGACCCTGTATTGACTTTAGGGGTCAAAATCAAATCATTGTAAAGAATAGTTATCCATTGCCTCTAATCCCCGAATTGTTCACTTATCTGCAAGGTTCCACTATTTTCACCAAATTGGATCTTCGTGGTGCGTACAATCTCATCCGTATGCGCAAGGGAGATGAATGGAAAACCGCTTTTAATACCCGTTTTGGGCATTACGAATATCTTGTCATGCCTTTTGGGCTTTGCAATGCCCCAGCAGTGTTCCAACACTTTGTCAACAAGATATTTCGGCATTATCTGAACACCTTCCTAATCATCTACCTTGACGATATCCTCATCTTTTCACAGACCTATCAGGATCATGTGTCCCATGTCAAGAAAGTACTTCAACGTCTTAGGGATAATCATCTTTTTGCCAAGATGGAAAGTGTTCTTTTCACCAGGATTCTATTTCCTTTCTAGTAGGGTTGCACCGATACCATTTTTTTTATGACTGAGTACAAGTACCGATACTTGTTTTCAAATACTCGCCGATACCAATTACTGATACTTTTTTTTTAATGTCATGTGACAGTTTACCAAGCACAATACAGACTAATTATTTAAGATTCCTTCTTTATAATTATGTTAAACTAATTTTTATTTCGTTCCACAAGGCATATGCATCTCACAAACAGTAACAACCACCACTTCAGCTTCAGTATTTTACATAGATTCAATTATAACGATACAGTGGTGCATTCCGTTGATTACTTATGTATACACACTTTTTATTACATTTCTGAGATAGTGTCCAACTAATCGAGATTTAGTCAACAGTGTGTGATCCAATATAGACCTTAGGAATATTTTCATTTTTTAACAAATAAACAAATAAACATCATAAACTCAAAATAACATTACTCTGTGTGGTCATAATTCCTCTAACCAAATCAAATAATCTTCTTTCTATTGGGACACCGGTTCCAAACCTTTAATTAACCTAGAGTCTCTCTATGTCAGGTTTTGCTGCTGTACCTTTAAGGTGAGGTTACTTAAGTCTGCTCCTCCCCCTTCCACCTGCCGATTAATGTTTAGTATTCAGACTTTTCAGCAAGAGAAGACTTCTATCCAAACCTCCAGGCCCAAATCACAGAAGCTACCTTATTTCGTTGGATTTACAAATTTCCAGTATTTGCTGACATCAGGACTTTTGTCTCTGCTTACAACCTCCTTTCCTGTCGGTTGCTGATAACCTACCGACTCCGGATCTTAACCGGCATCAATCTCAAACCAGCCTTCATATATAACCACTAAAGGGGACTTACTTGTTAAGACTGCCTTTCTTCCAAATACCGGAGCTTTCTACTGTTATCCGCTCCTGGCTACAAACAAGCCGAAGTACTGCAGCGTTCACACGCTGTCTATCACATAACTCACTTCACAGACCCGCTTCAGCCTACAAACAAGCTAAGTCTTGCAGCGCTCACACGCTGCCTGTCAGGTAATCCTGGGCTCTGATTGGAACAACGCTACACACCCTCTGTCTGTGCGCTTGCACTCTGCAGCGGCATCATCTCTCCCCTCTCAGTCCTTCCACGCTGGCTCAGTATATTACAGCATACATCTGATCCCTCTGGGCTCCTTGGCAACAGGAACAACACACCTTATTAACCCTCCTATAACCAGGTTACGTTCCGAAGTTTAACAAGCCTATAAGATTGAGAGTGGGAATTACACAGGACTTTGTCTGTTATAACAAGTTCCAATACTGATTCACCTCACTGTATCAAGCAACAATAATACAAGAACTATATTTGTTACAAACTTCATACTACAAGGGTTCCACAAGGTCCTTACTTTTGGGAGCAGTTAACTACTTATCAGCTGTTGAGATCCACTCACATACAACAGGGTAACCAGTAGACCCTGACACTCTATATGTGACAATCCGTCTATTCTATAATAATTTTCCTGTACTATCATATCTATTTCTTTATTTGCTATTCATAATCCAGTAATACCAAATTGACTGAAACTGTTCTTCAGTACCCTGAATTCTTGATGCTTCTTCTGACATAATATATATCTTGGATCTTATCCTTAACTTCCTTCCAAGTAGGAGTACCCTCCCTCCAATGCCTAGCTATACAGATCCTGGTAGTTGTGCATAGTATTTTAATATATTTATTAATTGCTGGTATAAACTTCGGGAAACCTCGATTCAGCAGTGCCTGAAGTATGGTCAGTGTTATGTTTTCCTCCAATGTGTTACTTAGTAACTCATTTAACTTTTGCCATATGTCCTTTATTACCACACAATCCCACCACATGTGCTTATAAGAGCCTATCTCTCCGCAGCCCCGGTAACAAAGTTTGGTGTTGCTATTTGAGTAGTGGGATGTACCTATCGGGGTCAGATACCATCTAAATGTTGTCTTAATGGTGTTTTCCTTAAGATCAGCGCTTAGCAGTCCCTTGCAGGACTTATACATAATTTGGTACCAATCTTCTTTTGGGAGGGTAAGTCCTAGGTCGTGTTCCCATTTTAATACTATGTTGGATTTGTTTCTAATCTTGCTTCTTTTAATGTCTATATAAAGTCTGGAAATCGTTTGTTTTTCCCTATCTATCGACCTACAAATCTTCTCAAGACTTGTCCCTGGTTGCTGTTTGTTGTGTACAATGTAGTTACCTAAGGCTGATGAAATCTGTAAGTATACATACCAGTGTAATTTGTCTGGGTGTAAGGCATCCTGCAAATGATTAAACGTGGTAATGCTATTATTTGTTATAAAGTCTGCCACTCTATATAACCCTTTATTTGACCACTTTCCTATTTATTTCTATATCTCTTTTGGCACAATATACCTGATGGGCGTAATCCCTGTATTTGTGGGTATGAGCTCCTTGGTTTTTGTAGCTGCTTTCCAGAGGGCCATCGTGTCCCTAATGGTGGGTATTTTACTCAAGGTACCTTCACTCCCTATAACAGAGTCCCATAAAATGCTATCTGAGTCTTCTTTGCCAAAAAGTTCTGTCTCTATTTTTGTCCAAATCACATTTTGTGACTGTTTACTTAGAAGGGTGGCTTGTGCAATCCTTGAAGCATGGTAATAGTCTGCTAAATTTGGTAACCCTACTCCCCCAAGCTGTCTATGTCGGGCCAGCACCTGGGAGGCTATTATCGTTCCCCTGTCCCCTCTTAAAAAGGACTGGCGATTAAATAACTTATAATATTCACTGGATAGACCATCAGGTCCTGCCACCTTACCTATCTTTAACTCTTTCAGCACATTAATGATCTCTTGAGTTGAGATCTCACCATTTAGTGTGTCTATGTCTGTGGCACTGATGACTTTTAATTTAGCTTGTCGTAAAAAGTTTGTAGTGGAGGTATATGTTTCTGCCGATCTTACAACCTTCCTACCGTCATAGAGAGTTTCATAATATGATGCAAAAATATCTGCGATCTCTCGTGGATTGGACGTCCCTGCCCCCTCTTGACTCTGTATGGATGGGATAGAGCACATTTTTGTTCTCTCTCTTAGTTTGTTGGCTAAATATTTGTCAGGTTTGTTTGAGTGTATAAAGTAAGTGCTTTTCAGTCTCAGGATTGCTCTCAGTGCCGCGTCATTTAAAACCCTTGTAAGGAGATTTTGCTTGGTCTGGAGCAATTTGAAAGTGGATGCTGATAGAGTTAGTTTATGTTGAGCTTCAAGCTTGTGTATATCTGCCTGTAGCTACTCTATAGTCTTATTGGCGAGTCTAGTGATCTTTGATTTTTCTTGTATAAGGATCCCTCTTATAAAGGGTTTATGCGCGGCCCAGGAGGACAACGGATTATTTGTAGAGAGCTCGTTAAGTTGCCAGTATTCCTCCAAAAGTTTAAGTGTCCGAGTGTATGTATGTTTGTTGCTTAGAATACTTGGGTCATATGTCCAAGATATCTGTCTTTGAATATCAATTATTCCCGTTAGGTCTACCATTACAATAGAGTGGTCAGACCACACGCATGAATGTATATGTGCCTTTCTAATATTAGGTATCAAAATCGGACTTATTGTTACATAATCTAATCTGGTATACGTTCTATGTGCATGTGAAAAGAAAGTATGGTCTGTTGTCTCTCCATGCAGTGTCTCCCAGGTGTCAACTAAGTTATGTGAAGCTAGGGATTCCCTTACTGACTTAATTATTGCTTTTTGTCTTTGTTGTTTCATTGTAATCTTATTTTCTATGGTATTTAAATGTAACATCAGTGGAATGTTGAAGTCTCCCGCTAAAATTGTCCGTGTTTGAGACCATTGAGTGAGGTGATGTGAGATCTGTTTAAAGAATATATGTTGTTGCTCATTCGGTGCGTAGACATTACAGAGTGTAATTTTCGTGTCCTGTATCCTACCCCTCACTATAAGAAATCTGCCTTCCTTGTCAGCTATAACCTCTTCTACTGTGAAGTGTAAGGAGGAATGAATAAGGACAGAGACACCTTTCTTCTTTTGATCCGTTGTAGCATGATAATGTAAGGGAAAATGTTTATGCCAGAACTTAGGTATCAGTGTTGGTGTAAAATGAGTTTCCTGTAGGAAAACTATCTTAGCTTTCAATTTTAAATATTGGGTGAGGGCTATCTTTCTCTTGACATT
The DNA here is from genome assembly GCF_027579735.1 of Bombina bombina. Lineage (NCBI taxonomy): Eukaryota > Metazoa > Chordata > Amphibia > Anura > Bombinatoridae > Bombina > Bombina bombina. The sequence goes on from NC_069501.1 coordinate 414,806,551, forward strand.
TGTATTTAAACCTCTCACATTATGTGAGAGAACTGTGAGAGTAGATGTCATTGTCTATAACAGTATGAACCAGCCATCATTGAGACGGCGCTGTATACACCCTTGATTTGGATTGACAGAGTCTCTCTTAAGCATCGGTGTCCCATTTGACCACACATGAAAACAACATAATAACATTTTAAACATTGTAAACATATAATAACAGAAGCTATTCAAGTACAATTCCTGAATAATTAACATAATAAAAGGAAAAGTCTGTGCAGGGTTATAACCTATTATAATTGAAGCTATAGTTCCAAAGGTTATCATATCTTAAGTAAATCAGGGTATATTCCCCGTAAAGTGCCTTTACTGTTCAATTTTAGTAGTAGTCCTCATGAGATAGTCTCTTTTGTACCGTGTTCCACATCTTTCAACAACATCTCTATGTCCTAGAAGACTAGCTTTAATTATTAAGTAATATTTGTCTCTAGCCTATAGGTAATGAACTTGTGATATAGCTTAAGAGGGGCCTAACATAGGCTTTCTCCTATTAACAATAATAACATGTACCCCAAGTGGGAGAAATTGTAGTGAGCATAGAGTATAAAAACATTTCAAAGTATACTCATCTGTCTCTCGACCTTCCGTAGGATCCTGTAGTTTGTCCCTAAGGAGGTTAGTAAAGTCCCTTCTCTTTAACATATCATCTTGACTTCTTCTTGGACACTTTAGTCCATTTGGTTCTTTTGGTCTTTTCTTCTCTCTGGGAGGGTCTTTCAGCTTCTGAATCACTATGACTTGCAGGTAGGTCAGGTGCGTCTAATGCGAGATATGTGCAGATTTCCGGGATATCCCGCCTTTCCTTTATCATCATAGTTCTACCTTCGTGAAGAATATGTAAGGCAAAGGGGAATCCCCATCTGTAATTTATTTGGTTTTTGCGGAGCAGCAGGATGAGTGGTCTGAGCGAGCCTCGCCTTTGTAGAGTCCGTATACATAAATCTTGATAGAACTGGATTACCACTCCTTGATATTTAAAAGTTGGATTCTTCCTTGCTGCCTGGAGGATTAATTCTTTTTCAGGAAACCGAAGCAGCTTAACTATTACATCTCTGGGGGGATAATCCCCTTTCGGCTTTGATTTGAGGGCTCTATGTGCCCTTTCTAATTGGAAGTTGTCATCTTCAGCGCAGCCTGTAATTGCTCTAAAAAGTTGTTTTAGGTAATTGTGCAGGTCTGACTGTGTTATAGTTTCTGGAATTCCTTTTAGTCGCAAATTGCTGCGACGAGTGCGATTCTCTAGATCCTCCATTTTGTCTTGGAGAGTATCCAGCTCTAATTGCTGATCCAGAGTCTGTTGAGATAAATTAGTCACGGTCTCTTCCACATTGTTTTCGTTATCTTCCAAAGTCGAAACTCTCGTGCCCAAGTCAAGAAATTCATACTTAAGCTCCGCCAAGCTATTGGTGATGGTGTTTTGAAAAGTGTCCATTTTATTCCACATCTTTTCAAAGTTTTTCTCTATATCCTTTTTTGAAACTAATGCTTTGATATCTGCTCTCGTGACCGGGATAAGATCCTCAGCACAGGCCTGCGCACTTAATTCTGCTTCCATTTCCTCCTCCTGCTCTACATCTTGGGGTTCTGCTACTTTCTCCCCTTTAGAGGATTTGAAAAATAAACTGGCTGCTGCCGCTTTACCCACCACAGGTGTTTTGTGCACTTCTCTGGACGTCATTCTGTTTATTTACTTGACAGGGCAGCAACACCAGGAGATAGTGTTAAACTAATCAGCTCCCCCCTTAAAAAGTTGCAGATAGTAAGTTGCAGGGTAAAGAACATATAATGCAACAAATCACTTTATCCCTTTTAAATAGATCAGCAAGGAGAAGTCCGTCATATATAGGCTACTCTGTTTTCCTGTATTAACAGATGTGTGTATTTATTTACTTGCTTAGCTTCATCTTTTTTCCCCTATGTTAACGGTATCCCTCCTTGGGCCACTTCCTGACCAAATCACCCTACTGCCTTTTCGCAGGTTTAATATATTATTGCCATATCCCAGGGCCCTTCTGCCATTAAGCTCTGACCCTTCTGTCGCATCTCATAAAAAGGAGTGTTATGGGACCCATTATGTACGGCCGTCTATGCCGCTTAGCCATATAGTCGAGTCCCTGATGCGTTATAGCCGCTATGAGAAATTCCCCTTACCAATTCCGGAGATCTCAAATTGCTTTGTCGGCCAAGCTTATTTATGAGGGTGTCGATGTACTGTCGTCATGTCCTAGTGAGGCTTGCAGCGTTTATGTTCTATTGTATTGCCGCGTCTGCTAATGCAAACCTCCTCGTGGGCTGCTAAGATGGCGCCTCCTCTCAGCCGTCTCGGAGTGATCTCCTCATAAAAGCCTCATTCCTCCTATTTTACCTATCTCTAGGAGCGTTTTCTTTGCATCCCCTTTATGCAGGTTGCATACCGAGGCCAGTTCTAGTTGCTATAGTGGCATTTTACAGGTTTTGAAACCTCTTCATTTAATACCCTGCACAGAGCGGCACAATTATGCGGCCATCTCCGTCTTCCTGGTCATAGTATTTAATCCTTCTTTATAATTATAAAGGGCTGTAATTCAAAAGACATTATGAAATAATAAAAAAGTTCACTAAACATGTTTATAAATAAAATATATTACAATAAAATATTACATTTAAAGAGGTGATACAATTGGGTTGTAGGGTTGTTATATAACATCAATCTGACATGTGTATGGAGGTTCGACTCTAAGTTGAACAGTCTTTAACTTTCCACACTACTGCATGGGGCAGAAAGATATTTTTGGGCCATTTTAGCCAGAGCTGGAAATCTGTTTATTAACTGCCCAGTACTTCAGGGGTTTGTCTGAATGAGGTACAGTGATCTCTCCTACAATAATACAAATAACAGCAATTTGTATTGTTAGAACAGTAGTAAACAATTTTTAGTTTGGTCTCCATTCCAGTTTAAAATGAAATGTTAACATGCAGTTTGAAAAAACGCCACAAGATAGCATATGGGTAGGAAGTAAAGGTATCGGTTTAAGTATCGGTGCATTTGCACGAGTACAAGTACTCATGCAAATACTTGTATCGGTATCGGTGCATCCCTAGTTTCTAGGATATGTGATATCCAAAACTGGTTTCAATATGGATCCTACCAAACTCAACGCCATACTAGAGTGGCCTAGACCTGACTACCTTAAAGCTCTCCAGCGTTTCCTTGGTTTTGCCAGTTACTACAGGAAGTTCATCAAGGGTTTTGCCACAATATCAGCACCCCTTACTTCTCTAACAAAAAAGGGGCAAAACGTCAAAGAGTGGTCTCCAGATGCTATTCAGGCTTTTAACTCCCTAAAGAATGCTTTTGCTTCTGCACCTATTCTTCGTCAACCCTAATCCGGAACATCAATTCATCCTGGAAGTGGATGCTTCCTCTGTGGCTGCAGGAGCAGTCCTTTCTCAACGTATTCCAGAGTCTGGTAAGATTCATCCCATCGGTTTTTTCTCCAAGAAGTTCACCTCCTCAGAATTAAACTATGATGTAGGCAACAAGAAATTGCTGGTCATCAAAATGGCCTTAGATGAATGGAGATATTGGTTAGAGGGCACTATTCATCCCTTCTTAATCCTCACTGATCATAAGAATTTACTTTATCTCCAGACAGCCAGACGTTTGAATTCCAGGCAAGCTCGATGGTCCTTGTATTTCTCTCGGTTCCATTATGTCTTATCCTATATTCCAGGCACAAAGAATGTCAAAGCAGATGCTTTGTCATGGCAATTCCAATCCTATAATGTTCCTGAATCTGGCACTATTCTCCATCCTCATGAGATCATAGCCCTTCTATCGGCCTCTACTTTACAAGAATTACAAGATGCTCAAAAAGAACTTTCCTTCGCCTGCAAACCTCCTGCTGGTCTGTTTTATGTTCCCGGACAGCTCAGCTCTAAGTTGTTATCATGGGCTCATGACAGTCCTCTTTCTGGACACCCGGGTATCAGTAACACTATTTGGAACCTAAAGCAACATATCTGGTGGCCTTCTTTAACTAGGATGCCAATGAATACGCCTCTGCCTGTACCATATGTGCTTCCAACAAGATACCTCGGCAATTACCTTCTGGTTTTCTCCAACCTCTTTCCGTCCCTCATCTACCTTGGACTCATTTATCCATGGATTTCGTTACTGGTCTCCCTCCTTCTGCTGGAAACAATACCATTTGGGTTATAATCGACAGATTCACCAAATCAGCCCATTTTGTGCCATTGTCTGGCTTACCCTCTGCTAAAACCCTTTCCAAATTGTTTATCCAACATGTAGTGAGACTTCATGGTTTTCCTCTTGATATCGTCTCGGACAGGGGAGTTCAATTTGTCTCTCGTTTTTGGAAATCTCTTTGTAAGCAACTTGGTACTTCCATCTCCTTGTCCACATCTCATCATCCTCAGTCAAATGGACAAGCTGAAAGAGTCAATCAGTGCTTGGAAACATATCTCAGGCATTATGTGGATCATCTCCACTCTAACTGGACCCACTACTTGCCTCTAGCTGAGTTGGCTCACAATGCCTGATACAATTCTTCTCTTAAAACTTCTCCCTTTAAAGCAGCTTATGTATTTCAACCCAGAACTTTTCCACTTCATACCTCTCCTTCGGAAATTCCTGCTGTTGATCTCTCAGTCCGCAGACTTTATCGCCATTGGCGAAAGATCTGCCTTCTCCTCGTCACAGCTTCTAATCAATATAAATACTATGCAGATCGTAAACGTAAGAAGGCCCCCAAGTACCATCCTGGAGACAAGGTTTGGGTTTCTACATGTCATCTTCATCTCAAGGAACCCTCTATTAAACTGGGACCACGTTATGTCGGTCCTTTCCGGATCCTGAGTCAGGTTTGCACTACTGCTTATCGTATAGCTCTTCCTAAGACCCTTAAGGCTCATCCAGTTTTTCATGTCTCTCTTCTGAAACCCGCCACCTTTAACAGATACTCCAGACCTAGGACCACTCCTTCTCCTCTTCTGGTTCAAGGACATCCGGAGTTTGAGGTCAGTCACATTATCGATTCCAGATGTTGTGGCAAAATCCTGTACTATCTCATCCACTGGAAAGGCTACCCTGTCACAGAGCGGTCTTGGGAACCAGCTCGTCAAGTTCATGCTCCTACTTTGGTCAAGGCTTTTCATAGGGCTCATCCCTCCAAACCTGGTCCTATCCCCCGGAGGGGTCGTTGAGGAGGGGGTGCTGTCATGATCTGATCCGATCATCGCCGTGTCGCCGTGGCTCCCGGATCTCTCTCTGTTACTGAGCGTCACGTTGCTTAGCAATTTCTCGACCTTGGAACTTGAATCTGGTGCTGAAGGATTTACAGGCTCCTCCATTTGAGCCTTTGCATGAGGTGGATATTAAGGGTCCGATTTATCAAGGGCCGAAAGGCCCCTGATGCCCCTGTTTCCGCGCGAGCCTTCAGGGTCACCAGAAACAGCAGTTATGAAGTAGCGGTCTTAAGACCGCTGCTCCATAACTGGTCTGCTGCCTTTGAGGCCTGTGCGGATCATGTCGGACAGATTGATGATAAATCGGCCACTAAGTTTCTTTCCTGGAAGGTTTTTATTTCCTTTAGCTATCTCCTCTACAAGAAGAGTTTCTGAACTTTCTGCTCTTTCTTGTGATTCTCCTTATTTGATTTTTCCTCAGAATAATGTGTTAAGAACTCAGCTTGATTTTCTTCCTAAGGTTGTGTCTTCGGATAATTTAAAGGGACAGTCTACTTCAATATTTTTATTGTTTAAAAAGATAGATAAAACCTTTACTATCCATTCCCTAGCTTTGCATCTAAAACTCAAAATCTGTTTTTAAGCCCCTGCAGGCCGCCTTTATCTCAATTACTTTTATAAGCTTTTCACATCAAGATAGGGCTAGTTAATGTGTACCATATAGATAACACTGTGCTCACTCCCGTGGAGTTACAAATGAATCTGCACTGTTTGGCTAAAATGCATGTTGTAAACAGCCCTGAGATAAGGGGCATTCTGTAGAGGATTAGATACAAGGTAATCACAGAGGTAAAAAAATGACAGTGTTGGTTATGCAAAACTGAGGAATGGGTAATAAGGGGATCTTTTAAAACAATCACAATTTTGGAGCAGACTGTCTCTTTAAGCATGGAATTTGTTGACCCTTCTCTGAGTCCTAATCCTAAGAATTCTTCAGAGAGACTTCTTTACAATCTGGATGTGGTTAGAGCCTTGAAGTTTTATGTTGATGTTCCTAAAGATTTCAGATAAACTTTAAGTTTGTTTGTTCACTTTTTTGGTTCTAAGCAAAGTCAGAAAGCTTCTGCTGTAAATTTGGCTTTGTGGTTAAATCTTTTTATTCGTGAAGGTTATTAGATGTTTTTGCTTTTTCTGAGGCAGCTTCTGGTAGAAGGCCTTTGTTTCTGTGTAATTTCGCCTGTTGGCTGTTTTTAAGTGCATGATAAAATGAAAAAAATATTTCTTCTTTCTTTTAAAGGGCCATAATACCCAAATGTTTAAACACTTGAAAGTGATGCAATATAGCTGTAAAAAGCTGACTAGAAAATATCACCTGAACATCTCTATGTAAAAAAGAAAGATATTTTACCTCAAAAGTTTCTCAGTAGCCACATCCCATTGTAAAGGACTTCTACGCAACAAATCAGTATGTCTGTCCCGGGACAGCGGAAGGAGCGAGCTTTCGTGCACACTCATCTTATTTCCCTATTCAGTGTAAGGAAGTTTACTATGAAATTTCATGAGAGTTAAGTGAAATCTCATGAGATCAAAGTAAAAGAGTTCATGACCTCAGCACTGTTGATGCTGATTGGTTGCTGTTCATTTCTTCATTTTTTTTAATTTTTTTACCTGCAGGTGAGCAGCAGCTCAGTATAACTTTTTACACAGAACTTACTCTGCTGAGCTGAGGAGATTGTGAGGTAAAATATCTTCCTTTTTTACATAGAGATGCTCAGGTGATATTTTCCTGTCAGCTTTTTACAGTTATACTGCATCAGTTTCAAGTGATTTAGCATATGAGTATTATGTCCCTTTAAGGGTTGTGGATTTAGTTTCCTTATAAAAAAAGATGTTTCTTATCCCACCCTATCTTTTTATTACTTGTGGACTCTTCACAGCTTTGGTATTGGTTCACAGGAGTTGTGTGCTCTTACCACCTTTATGAAAGAAAACAAAATTTATGCTTACCTGATAATTATTATTATTTTTTTGTCATAGGAAAACATGGGACCCCATCCTGTTTTTGGTCGTGTTTTTTTTATGTTTTTCCTGGCTCCTATATTTTTTGCTTTCTATTTCTTTTCCTATCTTTTTTGCCTACCATAGAGGTGTGAGGGTTTATATAGAGCTCTCGGGGTTTAAGAATCTTTGCCTCAAAAAAATCCTTAAAGAGACAGTAAAGTCAAAATTAAACTGATGATTCTAATAGAGCAGGCACATTTTAACCAACTTTCCAACATATTTCTATGATCAAATTTGCTTTGTTTTCCTGCTATCCTCTGCTAATGAGTAAAACTAGGTAGGTTCAGGAGTAGCACTGCTTTACAGTGATCTTGCTGAACACATCAAGGACCTAATAACAAAATGCATATATGAGCAGCTACTAATCATTAATCACTAGCTAGCTCCCAACAGTGCTGGTGTTTAGCCTACCTAGGTATGCTGTTCAATCAAAGGACTCCAAGAAAACAAAGCAAATTAATAAGTAAAATTGCATGCCCATGAATCAAACAATTGTATCTGTTGTTGTTTAAAATTGCAGGCTCTATCTAAATCATAAGAACACATTTGGGTTTCATGTCCCTTTAACAACCTGTTTGCTGCAGTGGTTTTTCCATAGCCAAACACCACCCACCTCTTGCCTTATTTGGAGGAGCCCATTAGGATTTGTTAATATAGTAGACACAACTAACTACTGCCATTTTGTTAGCAAACTCTCCATTGTTTTGCAGTTTTTATCATATCTGCTGAAGCCAATCAGGCATCATTTTATGACAGGGTTAGGCTGGTGAAGTACTCAGTGTGCACTTCAAATTCTCAGTACTGCAAAAGCTACCATATTTAGACTTAAATTACAGGAAACAAATATATTCAAGTTTTTTATTACACATAATTAAACATCTTATATTAAAAAAATGTTTGCTGTTTTTTTTAAGAGGTTAACTATATTGATTAGCTGTTAGCCCTATACTAAAAAAAGAGGGCTAAGAAAATTAGTAAAAAAGTTAAACCAGTTAAAAATGTATGAACTGCTGGTTACTAAAATTCCCTGAAATGCTAAATTAAAGCCAAAATTTAAATCCCCATGGATGCATTTTAGTTTTGGATAGAAGCATTTTTGTAATATACACATATGTGTATTTAAGTATGCACCGTGCACCAGCATTTTAAACACAGCACTTGCTTATAGAGCCAAAGGTACTTGTATCATCTGGTAATGACTCAATTTGTTAATTGCTGACATGATACATGCTGCACTTGTGCTCTGAGCAACTGCAGTATTTAAAATGCTGGTGCACTGGGAATATCTATACCTCACATGCACGTGCAGAGAAAAATGCTAACACTCAAACAGTGATAACTTTTACTAGAATCATTTCTGCCAGTACATGTATATTGCAAATATGTTTCTATTCAAATATGTCATTTATCTATGTGCATTTACATTTTGACTGGAATGTCCCTTTATAACAGTGGAGCAGTTGTGATATGTTTATCCAGTATGATGTGGAAAATGAAGTTATATTTCAGCAGTCTACAGTATAGCAAACAGATCATTATAGCAATGTTGAGGTGAACAGGCTTTCAGGATTAGGATGTTAAAGTTGATGTATTTTTTTTTAACTTTACTTTTTTTTTTCAAAGTTAAGAGGTCATCCTCAGTATTTAATCCAATGTCAATTGTTTCTCAACTGTAAGAATAAAGGTCAACACAATATGGAAAGTACAATAATCTATTTAAAGTATGAAGGTATTGTAAAAGCTCTCTGTCAGTGTCACTAGTGCAGCACTAAGTGTGACAAAAAGCAAATGCCATATTGAATAGCAAGAATTAACTCATTATGAGAAATGAAAAAAAAAAAGATATATGGTGAAATAACGTGATCAAACACTGCAAAGCAATATGGAAAAGTAAGACAAAAAAGATGGAGGCATTCAGTATGCATATGTGCAATATGTAGTATCATTTATTGTTGCAAAAGAGTAGAAGAACTCAAGTACTCTCAGACTAGTGTCCCACCGCGTGTATATGAGTCTCGTGGAGAAACAAAGAGGTACTGGTAATAGCGTCCTAATAGTTATCCTGTAATCCTTACGCGTTTCAAAGGCTATTTGCTCCTTTTTCGTCAGAGGAATTCTTTGTTGCTCAAGGCCGGATTGGCCTACCAGGATACCAGGAAATTTCCCAGTGGGCTGCAGCAGCTGGGGCTGGATAGCTACAATTTAAAGGGGTGTTTAATATAGGTGCCTTTATAACAACAATCTTGTAAAAAAATGTAATGCAAACTAAAATAATATAATTCTGAAAATAAATATTGGGTGAAGGAGTATCCCAGTAATCCCCTTTGAGAAAAATGAGACACATGCATTCTACTGACTCAACATTAAATAGGGCTGGTCTCCAAATTTTCCAGAGCTGCTTTTTATTTCTAGTCTGACCCTGTTGTTGCTCCATGAGACTTGACAAATACCTCTTAACTTATTGAGGTTTTTATATGTGAGCAGGATGTTTATTAAGCTTTTTGTGTGTTAAAAAAAACAGTGTTACACTATTGGTATTTCTCTGCTTTTATTCATGACCGCCATTCACATTGAATGAGAATACTACCATACTCGAGGAAACAGTGAAGTGAAGATTCCCAGGTGCCTTGGACGGGCTCTCTCTACATTGTGTAGAACTTACCTCATAGGATTGAGGTATTTATTACATTGTAAGTAGAAACTCCAGAAGGGTGTTGTTTATTTCTGTATTTGCATTTTTATGTTTATGCCTTTGGTTCTTAAAAGAACACCAGATCCATTTGTAACTAGAACACTATATCAATAGACGTTTGGACTCACTTTTTACTTGGAAATTGTGGAACTGCAATGAAATACTGTATATGTAAACGTTTTATATGTATACAATCACTAATATGTGTTGATTGATTGAATTTCTAATGAATGTGACATCCTATATCTTGTTTTACATAAATATTTATAAAAAAAACAAGTGTGTATATATATATGTGTGTGTGTGTGTGTGTGTGTGTGTGTGTGTGTGTATATGTGCATACATGTGTATTTATGTGTTTATATGTATAAGTATGTACATGCATACATATATACACATATAAACACATATATACATATGTATACACATAAATATACACTTTTGAAACCTTTGCAGTCAAATACCTTTAAATATGCAATATAATTTTTAACCATTTTTTATATGTTTCCTTTATTATTGCAACTCCATCCTCTTTGGTCTTCCTAGCTGCCGTCTTTCTCCTTTACAATCCATAATCAATGCCTTTCCCAGGCTGATCTTCCTTACACGTTGCTCTTCATCTGCTGCACCTCTCTGCCAATCACTTCACTGGCTTCCTCTAACCTCCAGAATAAAACACAAAATCCTGACTTTCAAGGCCCTCAATAACACTGCTTCCCCCTTCCCTATATCTCAGACCATGTCTCCAGATACTCTCCCTCCCTTCCCCATCACTCTGTTCACGATCTCCTTCTTTCCTCCTCTCTCGTTAACTCTTCACATTCCTATCTACATGACTTCTCCAGACTGGCCACAATCTTGTGGAACTCTCTGCTTTGCTCCACAATACTCTCTAGTTTTTAAAATTTAAATCGCTCATTAAAGACTCTTCTGTTCAGGGATGCGTACAATATACACTAACATTTTCTTACCTCTCCTCCTTTTTTCATCCCCTGAAACCCCTTAGCATGTAAGCCTACGAGCCCAACAGTGCTACTCTTGGTAGGGCCTGCTACCTATTTGTCTCCTGTAAATGCTACCTTGGATATCATACCTATGTTTATAGCATTGCAGAACCTGTTGGCGCTCTACAAATAATAATAATTTGATAATAATAATATGTTTTATTGTGTTTTGAATAGTAATACTTTACATTCCAATGTTCTTCACATAGAAGACATTTTTCTTTTTCTTTTAAATATTTATATCTATTTATATCTGTATATACAATATATATCTATATCTGTATATATCCATATAGATATATAGTTTATATATATATATATATATATATATATATATATATATATATATATATATATATATATATATATATATATTAAAATAATCATATATATATATATATATATATATAAATATATAACATAAGAAATTTAAACATAAGAAAAACATTTTCTTCTATGTGAAGAACATAAGAATGTAAACTATTTCTGACTTAAAGGGACATTAAGCCCAAACATTTTCTTTCATGATTCAGGTAGAGAATACAATGTTTAACAACGCTCCCATTTACTTCTATTATCTAATTTGCTTCAGTCTTTAGATATCCTTTGTTGAAGAAATAGCAATGCACATGGGTCAGCCAATCACACAAGGGATCTATGTGCAACCACCAATCAGCAGCTACTGAGCGTATCTAGATATGCTTTTCAGGAAAGAATAGCAATAGATTGAAGCAAATTAGATAAATAGAAGTAAATTAGAAAGTTGTTTAAAATTGCATCCTCTGTCTGAATCATGAAATTTTTTTTTTGGTTTAAGGTCCCTTTAATTCAGGTTTAGTGCTGCTGGTCCAGTGCTGTGTCAGGTGAGCGATAACTGTTAATTATTTTTGTAGCGCACTACATAGAAAAAAAGAAGTTAGCATGGTGGTGATATCCAAAGTTCTGAAGTTAGCACGCCTGATCTTTTGCTCTTGCGCTAACGTTTTACTTTGAACTTGCAATATGCGCGCTAACCCGGCCACATTAAAACTTGAGTGCAGTTCGAGTGCGAGCGAAAAAAATATTTTGTGTGCCATTTATAATCTGGCCCATTGTCTCTTATTTTACATTTGTTTTATTAAACTAAAGGCCTTTACATCATTCTCAAATATACAGTCTAAAACTATTAGAGGAGCACCAGTTGGGTATATTTCAGTTTTTACCAAATAGAAAAAGAACAGCACAACAGATATAAGGGTGCAAATCTATCAGAGACTCTACACAAAGTCCCAAACACAAGAATCAAAGTCCATAAAGACAGCAGCACTCACCACTTCAAAGTTCATAGATTTAGTGAGACACCAAGGTGCACAAGATAGACAACGTTTCAGACCTCTTCTAGCCAACATACTTCATTACAAATACAAATATTATTTTTGGTGTCCACAGAATCTTGCAAAACAATTGTCCACAAAGGTTTACTTACCAACGTTGGAATATTTTTTGTTCTAAACCTTGAAATCATTCTTTGCCTTGTTGAGAAGAAGCCGCTATTAGTCAGATGCTACAGTGCACAGAAACAAATTCTCAACAAGCCAGGACCTATTTTGTAAAATAAAATAACCCTTCAGCCTATTTATGATTCATATCTTCAATAAAGGTTATTTTATATAATAACATAGCTGGTGCAGTGGTGCTAGTAAAAAATATGTTTTGAACTATTAAACAGGTAAAGTGCTGAATCCTATGAATTATATGTTGACATTGTGCTACAGCATACAGATTAAATATGTCTAGGTATAACTTGCCCATTCTCCTATACTTCATATTGAACTGCTTTCAACTTTCTTTCATTGTTTCAGTCCTTAAATTAAAGGGACAGTCTAGGCCAAAATAAACTTTCATGATTCAGATAGAGCATGTAATTTTAAACAATTTTCCAATTTACTTTTATCACCAATTTTGCTTTGTTCTCTTAGTATTCTTAGTTGAAAGCTTAACCTAGGAGGTTCATATGCTAATTTCTTAGACCTTGAAGGCCACCTCTTTTCACAATGCAAACAGTTTTTCACCACTAGAAGGTGTTAGTTCATGTATTTCATATAGATAACACTGTGCTCATGCACGTGAAGTTATCTGGGAGCAGGCACTGATTGGCTAAACTGCAAGTCTGTCAAAAGAACTGAAATAAAGAGGCAGTTTGCAGAGGCTTAGATACAAGATAATCACAGAGGTTAAAAGTATATTAATATAACTGTGTTGGTTATGCAAAACTGGGGAATGGGTAACAAAGGGATTATCTATCTTTTAAAACAATAAAAATTCTGGTGTATACTGTCCCTTTAATCTAACAACTCTCTTTATCATCTATAATGACTACATTCAACGTAACATTGCTAACATGCTAGATTCAAAAGTCTGGCAGCTTGAGAAGGAAATATGAGGCTAAATTCATCAATTTGCGGATGGACAAGATTAACATTTTGTGAACCTGTCCAGATTTAATTCGCAAATTGTGGGGTGCATTTGTTCTACATTTGTTCCACATATTTAGCATTGCACGAGTGTATGTTTGTTAATCACCACGGTCTAATGAGTACAGGGTGATTTTCATCCGTTAACTGGAAGTTGGAGGAAAGGGTTTAGGAAGTAGTGGTTTAAAGTGCTGCTTCATAAATATCAGTTGCAGGCTCAAATGAGCGAGCCTACAACCAATAGGGGCATTTGCCTCATGATAAACTGCATGCATTATAGCAACCAATAGGGGCATTTGCCTTGTGATAAATAAACTACATACACTACAGCAACGAATAGGGGCAATTGCCTTGTGATAAATAAACTACATGCACTACAGCAACCAATAGGGGCAATTGCCTTGTGATAAATAAACTACATGCACTACAACAAACAATAGGGGCAATTGCCTTGTGATAAATAAACTACATGCACTACAGCAACCAATAGGGGCATTTGCCTTGTGATAAATAAATTACATGCACTATAGCAACCAATAGGGGCAATTGCCTTGTGATAAATAAACCCTATGCACTCTATACACTATGCTTGATTTATCAAATGTCGAGCGGACATGATTTGCTATAGCGAATCATGTCCGCTGGATAAAGTTAAATGCAGACAAGACAGCATACACTGTCCGCATTTATCATTGCACAAGCATTTCACCAAATGCCTGCTAGCAGGGGCTGTCACTCATCCCAGTCGTATTGGGATAGTTTCAATCCGCCACCTATTAGAGGTTAAGGAGCAGCGGTCTTACAACTTCTGCTTCTTAACTTTAGTTTCAGGCAAGCCATAATTTAACATATTATTCAGCCACTTGTCAGAGACAATACCAAAGGTGTTTAACCCCTTAATGACCGGACCATTTTTCAATTTTCTTACCCTTAATGACAATGGCTATTTTTACATTTCTGCAGTATTTGCGTTTAGCTGAAATTTTCCTCTTACTCATTTACTGTACCCACACATATTATATACCGTTTTTCTCGCCATTAAATGGACTTTCTAAAGATACTATTATTTTCATCATATCTTATAATTTACTATAAAAAATATATAAAATATGAGGAAAAAATTGAAAAAAACACACTTTTTCTAACTTAGACCCCCAAAATCTGTTACACATCTACAACCACCAAATAACACCCATGCTAAATAGTTTCTAAATTTTGTCCCGAGTTTAGAAATACCCAATGTTTACATGTTCTTTGCTTTTTTTGCAAGTTATAGAGCAAAAAATACAAGTAGCACTTTGCTATTTCCAAACCACTTTTTTTCAAAATGAGCGCTAGTTACATTGCAACCCTGATATCTTTCAGGAATCTCTAAATATCCCTAGACATGTATATATTTTTTTTTAGAAGACATCCCAAAGTATTGATCTAGGCCAATTTTGGTATATTTCATGCCACCATTTCACCGCCAAATACGATCCAATAAAAAAAACTGTTACATTTTTCAAAATTTTAGGTTTCTCACTGAAATTATTTACAAACAGCTTGTGCAATTATGGCACACATGGTTGTAAATGCTTCTCTGGGACCCCCTTTGTTCAGAAATAGCAGACATATATGGCTTTGGCGTTGCTTTTTGGTAATAATAAGGCCGTTAAATGCTGCTGCGCACCACACTTGTAATATGCCTAGCAGTTAAGGGGTTAATTAGGTAGCTTGTAGGGTTAATTTTTAGCTTTAGTGTAGAGATCAGCCTCCCATCTGACACATCCCACCCCCTGATCCCCCCCTGACCCCCCTCAAACAGCTCTCTTCCCTCCCCCACCTCACAATTGTCACCGCCATCTTAAGTACTGGCAGAAAGTCTGCCAGTACTGAAATAAAAATAATTTTTTATTTTTTTTCATATAGTCTGCAGTGATGGATCCCCCCTTACCCCACAACCTCCCTGATCCCCCCTATACATCTCTCTAACCCTCTCCCTCTTCCTATTTGCCGCCATCTTGGGTACTGGCAGCTGTCTGCCAGTACCCAATTTGCCCCCAAAAATAGTTTTTATTAACTTTTTTATATAAAACCTTTGTTTTCTGTAGTGTAGCTGGCCCCCCTAAATAATCTACTTCCCTTCCCCTCCCAGATCCCTTACTAAACAATAGAGCTCCCCCTGCATCTGCCTCTGTATTTTTTATTTTTATTTTACTTGCGGTCATTTTGCGTGCACGCGTATGCGCGTGCACCCGCCGCCTCCACCCCCGCCCCCCCCGGCTGCAAACGGAACCGCGCAACCGTCGACAATGCATTGTTACATTGTGATTGCACCGGTAAGGAAGTTGGAGCATACCCTCCTCCTACAAGCTGCTCCCACCCACCAACGAAAGTGTGAACAACAATCGCTGATGCAGAGAGGGCCACAGAGTGGCCCTTTCTGCATCGGTGGGTAAAATAGGGGATTGCAGTGAAGCCTCAATATTGAGGCATCACTACAATCCCTTGTAAGCAGCTGGAAGCGATCATGATCGCTTCCAGCACTTCTAACAACAGAGGACGTACCAGGTACGTCAATTGTCATTAAGGGGAGTTTTTCCAATGACGTACCTGGTACGTCCTCTGTCATTAAGGGGTTAAACAAATAGTACTCAGACTATAGACCCTCCATAATGCTTTAGGTCTGAACACAAAGACAGCAACACTAACACCATAATGAAGATCAAACAGTGCAATCAGCGTACAAATGATGTGCTATTGAATTTAACATTTGTTTTATTTTTACTTTTTCTTTCTGTTTTGTTTTGCTGATTTATCACTATACCAATTAAAAGAAGGCAAAATAAATGTATTGTTCCCTTTCTACAGTACAATTAAAAGCAGATAACGGTACATTTTTGCCATTCTTTCACACTTACTAAAAGAAATAAAAAAAATAAATCTTCACTGAAAAAGCTGCTCTAACTTAGGTCACCTACCCAAGTTTCTCCATGCTTTATGGTAGATTCAGATTAGAGTGCCAAATGATCTAAATTGGCAGGCTAACCCTTTTTACAACTATTAAAGGGACAGTCTAGTCAATATTAAACTTTCATTATTCAGATAGGGCATGTAATTTTAAACAACTTTCCAACTTACTTTTATTATCAAATTAGTTTATATGGTAATTCCTAAGCCATGGAAGTCTGCCCCTTATCTCAGTGCATTTTGACAGCTTTTCACAAATAGACAGTGCTAGTTTATGTGTGTCATATAGATAACACTGTGGTCACTCCCATGGAGTTATTTATGAGTGAGCAATGATTGGCTAAAATGCAAATCTTTCCAAAGATATAAGATAAGGGGGCAGTCTGCAGAGGCTTAGATACAAGGTAATCACAGAGGTAAAAAGTATATTAATATAACAGTGTTGGTTATGCAAAGCTGGGGAATGGTTAGTAAAGGGATTATCTATATTTTTAAACAAAAATTTTTTTCATGTAGACTGTCCCTTTAATCTCTAAAGTTTATTGTAATCAGATTAGTTTCTCTTTGTCCTCACTCTATCACTCCCAGACCTTTGGTCAAACCAAAAAATAAACCATACTTAAAAGTAGTTTCTTAATTGTTACAGTACCTATCTCCATGATAACTGTTACCAGATAGCGTAAATTACTGCTGTAATACGCATATTTACTTGTCTTTCTTTGTCAGTTATGGATTTCATCCATCTATCTATTTTTTTAAACAATAAACATTCTGGCGTAGACTGTCCCTTTAAAAGGACTACTACTAGGTGCTGCTGCAATAGGATTACTACTGAACAAGTTGTTTTTCCTTTTGACCTTCAGCTCTCTTTAAAAGAATTCTCGTAATTTAATCCCTCACAAGTGCTGGTTAGTGAAGTTCTGTATTTTCACACTGGGCGCTGCCATCCTGGAGCTTGCACCCAGGGCAACCTCACTGATCTGTGAATGCACATAGCTTCTGTCACAGGGTGCAATAATATGAGTGCTTCAAGATGGTGGTGCCCAGTATTAATTAAAATAATAAATATGGCTTTGAAGAACACAAGAGCAAAAACAATAGCATGGTAAGTAGTAACCATTCTGTTTAGATTTACTCAGCAGTTTAACCCCTTAACAACCACGACATACCCTGTACGTTGCTGGTCATTAAGGTTTTTTTTTGGCTATAATAGTACAGGTCCCACCGCCAGTGACAGGACTGCGTTATTAAACCCTCCCTCCCTCCAGCTGGCCACTGGAAATAGTGCTATTAAAAATGAAAGCCCTATAGAACGACCAGCGACTTACAGGGTCTTAAGGGGTTTATGTCCCTAAAATTATGTTTTCCTGTAAACCATAGTAGTGGCACATACCTTTGCCACACTTACTTAACTAATACTCTATAATTACGCTAAGCCTAAACCTTGTTTCTTATCTTTAATGTTTATTATTAATAATAATAATAATAATAATAATTATTATTATTATTATTATTAACATGCATTATTTTGTAATGTGGAAAAAAGTTCAGCAGAGCTATGCAAGGGGTACAATAAAGACTAGCTGGGGAGTAGCTTATGGTAAGTGCTACTTGTAGGCCATGGTTGGGTTCCATTTTGAAGAATTGGTTTTAGATGAGCAATAAACTTGTGGTTTGGTGGTATACTTCTTTGAAGAGGTAGGTCTTGCAGGAGGAATTTAACTTTATTGCTGGTAGGGGTATCTGACAGAATGGGGACAGATAAATAGAATGTGTGCAGCCTTATAGAAGTCCTAAAGACGGGAGTGGAGTGGAGTGGGATGTGATGATCAATGCCTCGGAGGCCTAGTTCAAAAACAGAGCCTTTTTAGGTTAATTTTAGGTTAATTTATGTACATGATTGTATGTTTTGAATTGTTTTATTTACTTCTTATTTTTCTTTATTTAGATGTGTTTATTTCATTTGCTGTTACTTTGTGTTAACATCTATTAGCCTTTTTTTCTAGTTGAGAGATGGAATCTCTGAGGTGGCACATGTCTCTTGGTAAGGATATGGGGATGAGCAAACCTCTTGTGTCTCTCCCATGTAATAAAAACGTACAGTATGTTAATGTATGTTTTGTGTCTCGTTGCATAGGATTCTAAAGACAATTAAAAGGCACTACACTTATAGCAGATCAGAAGCTTACAATACACTTTTCTTTTAGCTTCTACACTTTTAAGTACATTCTTATAATGTCAGGGATTTAAATACTAAGCTCCAGTTAACCCTTTTAAATTATAAGTTTCTAAATGACTACATAAGCTTCCTATTGAAAACTCAATTTAACAAAGCTCTCATACCTATATACCAGGAATCGCTATACTGATTGCATTTAATGCTACATCTCAGACTAAACCTTTCACGATTTCTATCCTTTATTCACAACTTACTACACTGGGTTGAAGTGAGAGTGAAATATAAAAGTTGTAGATATTTAAAGGGACAGGGGATTGTGTGCTTTTCCAATAAATGGAGTTAGCTGTACAACACTCTTTTAAATATAGTTTGATAAGACATAATCTCCTTTAAGTGAGGACAGCTCACAATGCCTTTATTAGGGGGATAATTATTAAAGGGACTGTTCACCCAAACATTTTCTTCCCTTTGATTTGTTCCCAATGATCCATTTTACCTGCTGGAGTGTATTAAAGTAGCTCCTTTACTTTTATTTCTGCATTTGAAATATCTGATTTAGCCTGTGGTATCCCCACCTACACTGAAAGTCTCTTGTCTTAAGTGCAGTCTAGCAGAAGAAAAGAGATAACTAATAAAATGATAATTTTCCATTGTTCTCTCCATTGTATTGGGCTTTTGTTTACAATCAGACACAAGATAAGGAAGCAAGTGTGTGTACACAAAGTGATTACATTTTACCTGCAAACTCAACCCATTTCAATAGGATGTGGTTTCAAAGCACAAAACCATCTAAATCATATACAAAAATAAACCGGAAATGCAATTTCTTATACATTCTATACTCTGCAGCTGGTATAACAAGTAATTGGAAATACATTAAGGGAAAAACAAGTTTACAGTATACTGTCCCTTTAAATTACACTTTAAATATATTAAAGGGATAGTAAACACCACAAATGTTATTGTAAAATAATTTGATAATCCACCTATCAGCACGCTTAACAACCAAGACAAAATGAACCAAGCCATCAAAGATATCCACAAACTAATGTTTAAACAAGACAAATTATGGTGGAATCACCACTTTTTTGAAAAATATATCAAACTCAAGTTAATTCCTAGAGGACTTACAATTATTCCCAGCTTTTGAATTTCACAACCCAGATCACAATACAGAATGGGAAGAGGCCCTCTCTGAGTGCTCAGCAAAATTAATGAAAATTTTAATTAAGCACAAGAAAGCAGAGTATGAAATATTGGAAACTAAAGTCAAGGAACTAAATTTACAACTGAAGGAATTTGAATCCCTCAAAGAATTCAGACAAACTGATAAACAATACCAAAAATAGTTGGATAAATATGAGAGTAAAATCAAACAAACTAAACAAGGGAAGCTCAGTAGGGACAAAACAGATTATGCCAATAAAAGGGTATACAAATGGAAAAAAAGATCCAAACCTAATACTAACAAACCATCTAGGGTTAATATTGTTCAAAGTGACATTTCAGACACTGAAAGGGAAGAATCAGAAGCACAAGAATCTGACAATGAACCGCAAACATCTAATTCTGACAGTCATATGAGAATTACAAGGGGCAAAAGAAAAGATTTTTTAGGAGTTAATGCCTCTTCAAACTCAGACACACCAAAAGAGGCAGGGGGAAAGCCAAAAAGGCAAAACAAAAGTCAGTCACACAACAAAACAAACAAAAAAGGCTGGAAACCCTACCAGAGAGCACCAAATCCCTTCTCTCAAATGAAAATGACTCACTAAGAATAATTAGTCACTCACAAAAATTACTAACTGAAGAGCACAAACAAGTACTATCCAAAGGCATGTCATTTTGCCCTACCCCGGCCCTAGAAAAATTTGAGACAATTAAAGATGTGCAACTGTTTGTCAGAAAAATCTCACTCAAGAGATTCTACAATAATAAACCTAAAGCCACAGAAAGCTCATCACTTCAGAACTTTTCTGTTGATGAAAGAAATACTCTAGAAATTCTAGATTTATTACAAGAAAATGAACCAATAATGGAATTACCCTCTGAACCATGGAGAGAGATGAAATGGAGAGACAAAGTTAAAAATAAGTCTACATTTGTGCCTAAAATCAATAAATGCTCTCAATTACAAGTATTCAACGAAATAGTATGTGACAGAATACTACAATTACCAAATAAAATTACACAAAAAAATCTCACGCTAAAAGAACAAAGAGCATTAAAAGATATGCAAACGTGGCAAGATGTCATCATAAGAAATTCAGACAAAGGGGGCAGCATAGTGATATGATCACTTAACATGTATCATAAAGAAACAGATAAACAACTTAGAGATTGTTTCTGCTATCACAAATTAGGATACAATCCATTACAAGTATTTTTACAAAAATATATGAATGTCATTCAAGCGGCCAAAAATAATAACATCTTACAGCTCAGGAATATCAGTTCTTAAAAGTGATAAATCCAACTGTAGCCACTTTTTATTTAATTCCTAAAATCCATAAAAATAAAACTCACCCTCCTGGACGTCCAATTCTATGTGGCATAAATAGCCTTACTGAAAAGGCAAGCCAGTATGTAGATTACAGACTTAGAAACAATCTCTCCCAAATTTCTTCATATGTGCAAGACACAACAGATGTCTTAATTCAACTAGAGAACATACATCTCACTCCTAATACATGGCTAGTAACAGCAGATGTAGAATCACTTTACACTTGTATAAAACATGATCTGGGAATACAAGCAGTTCAGTGGTTCCTAACTACGGGCTCGGAGGAAGATCATACATGATGATTTTATGATCTTCCTCCGAGTGCCGGTCTCACGCTGTGGCGCCAACTTTATACTCAACCACAACTTCTTCACATTTAACAACTGATTCTACCTGCAAATAAGAGGTACCGCTATGGGTACAGCATGTGCTCTCACCTATGCCAATTTATTCTTGGGATGGTTGGAGCATAAACATGTATTCTCTGATGCCAATTCACATTTTCTAAAGCATATCCCCCTTTGGATATGCTATATTGATGATGTGCTTTTCCTGTAAGAGGGTACCAAATTTGAACTTGATCTCTTCTTGAACAATCTAAACTCAAATGATTTGAATATAAAACTGACTTATGAATGAACCTAAATACATTAAATTTTTTGGATCTTCAAATCAGCAAGACTAACAAAGGCACACTCTTTATGGATGTCCATAGAAAACAGACAGCCACTAATAGTGTTCTTCATAGCACCAACACTATTAAAGCCCTACCTACAGACGAGTTCCTGAGGATGAGAAGAGACTGCTCATCTGATCTCAACTACACACAGAGAGCAAAGGAACTAACAGAAAGACTGATAGCGAGAGGCTACAGCAAAAGGGCAATAAAATAGGCTGAACACCGAGCAAGATCCACAACTAGACAGGAACTATTAAAGAAAAAACATAAATCCAATCAAGAAGAGATAAGGTTTATTACAACCTATAATCCAGCAAGCACACAAATTATAAAAATCCTACAGGACAGTTGGCACATTCTCAAATCAGACCCAATATTATCACAAATTTTTGGAGACAAAGTGCAGTCAGGATACAGAAGAACACACAATTTAAAATATCTGATAAGCGCAAATCACCTAGAGGGTCCTAAAACAGTTAGGGCATTCTCACATGGCTCATTTAAATGTGGAACCTGCAGCACTTGCAATTTCATGCTTAAACGACATGAAATACATGATCGGTTTGACAAATGCCACTGTCACGCCACGCCGCTCTACCCTTTGCTAGCGCTGCAGCGTCTCATTCCTTGATCGTTGCCTAGGGCTGTGTCGGGTCTGGATGCGTGCAGTGCTGATGTCATCGCCGCACGCTCCTCTCCCTCTCTGATGCCGGTCTCACGCTGTGGCGCCAATCCTGCGCCTAGTTAAATGTGTCTAGTGCGATCTATCACTGCCCAAGTATAGGTGTTACTTTGTGTGCTCCTGGGTGTGATAGATCGTACTATATTTGCTAGATTGATTATTGCTGCTGAAACTCTGCCTGTCTGACTACTCTGCCTCTTAACCCCTATAATTGCTGGATTGATTATTGCTGCTGCAACTCTGCCTGTCTGACTACTCTGACTCTTAACGCCTAACTCCTGGATTGATATACTGTTGCTGAACCCTGCCTGTCTGACTACTCTGCCTCTTATCTTAACCCCTAACTCCTGGATTGATATACTGTTGCTGAACCCTGCCTGTCTGACTACTCTGCTTATTAACCCCTGTTATTCTGTATTGCCTCTTTGTTACCGAACCCTGCCTGCCTGACCATTCTAGTGGTGTGCCCTTGGACTGCTTTTCTGTTGCCAACTCCTGCCTGTCTGACCATTCTAGTGGTGTGTCCTTGGACTGCATTTCTGTTGCCAAATCCTGCGTGCCTGACCATTCTACTGGTTTGCCCTTGGGCTGCTCTGTCATTGTCGCTGGGGACTGCCCTGCCTGTGGTGAGTGCCGCCTTCCTCATCTTACTAACTTTCTCTGCTCTGGGATATTCCCTATCTTTCCGGCTCGACGCCGAGATAACAAGACTACTGGCCGAGTCTGATAGAGGAATATCCCACGAGCGTTACAGCCACAAAATAAACGCACACATTAACTGCCAAACAGAGGGTGTTGTCCATGCACTACAGTGCAAATGTGAAAAAAACGTATGTTGGTATAACAACTAGAAAACCAAGAACCAGATTGCAGGAGCATTTGAGGAACATTAAAAATGAATCAAAAGATCTACAAGCAGGAAAACAACTTCCATCTGTAGCTCGCCATTTCTATAACAAGCATAATTCCAAACAATGCGACTTAAAATGTTATGGCATTCAGAAAGTAAAGTTGGGAATAAGAGGTGGTGATTTAGTAAAAGCTTTGCTCAAAGCTGAAAGTAGATGGATTTTCCTACTAAATACAGTACATCCTTTTGGTTTAAATGAACAAAACAACTTTGCTCCTTTCCTTTAAGTCAATTAGGCCTAGATTTGGAGTTCGGCGGTAGCCGTCAAAACCAGCGTTAGAGGCTCCTAACGCTGGTTTTGGCCGCCTGCTGGTATTTGGAGTCAGTGATTAAAGGGTCTAACGCTCACTTTTCAGCCGCGACTTTTCCATACCGCAGATCCCCCTACGCCATTTGCGTATCCTATCTTTTCAATGGGATCTTCCTAACGCTGGTATTTAGAGTCGTTTCTGAAGTGAGCGTTATAGCTCTAACGACAAAATTCCAGCCGCCTGAAAATAGCAGGAGTTAAGAGCTTTCTGGCTAACGCCGGTTCATAAAGCTCTTAACTACTGTACCCTAAAGTACACTAACACCCATAAACTACCTATGTACCCCTAAACCGAGCTCCCCCCACATCGCCGCCACTCGATTAAAATTTTTAACCCCTAATCTGCCGACCGCCACCTACGTTATACTTATTACCCCTAATCTGCTGCCCCTAACCCCGCCGACCCCTGTATTACATTTATTAACCCCTAACCTGCCCCCCACAACGTCGCCGCCAGCTACTTAAAATAATTAACCCCTAATCTTCCGACCGCAAAGCGCTGCCACCTACGTTATCCCTATGTACCCCTAATCTGCTACCCCTAACACCCCTAAATACTTACCTGTAAAATAAATCCTAATATAGCTATAATATAATGATCGGAACAGCCAATAGAATGCGAGCTCAATCTGATTGGCTGATTGGATCAGCCAATCGGATTGAACTTGATTCTGATTGGCTGATTCCATCAGCCAATCAGAAAATTCCTACCTTAATTCCGATTGGCTGATAGAATCCTATCAGCCAATCGGAATTCGAGGGACGCCATCTTGGATGACGTCCCTTAAAGGAACCGTCATTAGTCGGGAGACAACGGAAGAAGAGGATGGATCCGCGTCGCCTGCTTCAAGATGGACCCGCTCCGCACCGGATGGAAGAAGATCGAAGATGCCGCTTGGAGAAGATGTTTGCCGGTCCGGATGTCCTCTTCTTGCCGGATAGGAGGAAGACTTTGGAGCCTCTTCTGGACCTCTTCAGCACCGGATGATGGATCGCCAACCCCCGCTTGGGTTGGATGAAGATGTTGGAGCCAGGACGGATCAGTGAACCTGGTATGGTGAAGACAAGGTAGGAAGATCTTCAGGGGCTTAGTGTTAGGTTTATTTAAGGGGGGTTTGGGTTAGATTAGGGGTATGTGGGTGGTGGGTTGTAATGTTGGGGGGGGGGTATTGTATTTATTCTTTTACAGGCAAAAGAGCTGAAATTCTTGGGGCATGCCCCGCAAAGGGCCCTGTTCAGGGCTGGTAAGGTAAAAGAGCTTGTAACTTTTTTAATTTAGAATAGGGTAGGGAATTTTTTATTTTGGGGGGCTTTGTTATTTTATTAGGGGGCTTAGAGTAGGTGTAATTAGTTTAAAATTGTTGTAATATTTTTCTTATGTTTGTAAATATTTTTTTATTTTTTGTAACTTAGTTCTTTTTTATTTTTTGTACTTTAGCTAGTTTATTTAATTGTATTTATTTGTAGCAATTGTGTTTAATTAATTTATTGATAGTGTAGTGTTAGGTTAATTGTAGGTAATTGTAGGTAGTTTATTTAATTATTTTATTGATAGGGTAGTGTTAGGTTTAATTATATCTTAGGTTAGGATTTATTTTACAGGTAAATTTGTTATTATTTTAACTAGGTAACTATTAAATAGTTCTTAACTATTTAATAGCTATTGTACCTAGTTAAAATAATTACAAAGTTGCCTGTAAAATAAATATTAATCCTAAAATAGCTACAATGTAATTATAATTTATATTGTAGCTATATTAGGATTTATTTTACAGGTAAGTATTTAGCTTTAAATAGGAATCATTTATTTAATAAAAGTTAATTAATTTCGTTAGATGTAAATTATATTTAAGTTAGGGGGGTGTTAGTGTTAGGGTTAGACTTAGCGTTAGGGGTTAATACATTTATTAGAATAGCGGTGAGCTCCGCTCGGAAGATTAGGGGTTAATAATTGAAGGTAGGTGTCGGCGATGTTAGGGAGGGCAGATTAGGGGTTAATACTATTTATGATAGGGTTAGTGAGGCGGATTAGGGGTTAATAACTTTATTATAGTAGCGCTCAGGTCCGCTCGGCAGATTAGGGGTTAATAAGTGTAGGCAGGTGTCGGCGACGTTGAGGGGGGCAGATTAGGGGTTAATAAATATAATATAGGGGTCGGCGATGTTAGGGCAGCAGATTAGGGGTACATAGGGATAACGTAGGTTGCGGCGGTTTACGGAGCGGCAGATTAGGGGTTAAAAAAAATATGCAGGGGTCAGCGATAGCGGGGGCGGCAGATTAGGGGTTAATAAGTGTAAGGCTAGGGGTGTTTAGACTCGGGGTACATGTTAGAGTGTTAGGTGCAGACGTAGGAAGTGTTTCCCCATAGGAAACAATGGGGCTGCGTTAGGAGCTGAACGCTGCTTTTTTGCAGGTGTTAGGTTTTTTTTCAGCTCAAACGGCCCCATTGTTTCCTATGGGGGAATCGTGCACGAGCACGTTTTTGAGGCTGGCCGCGTCCGTAAGCACCGCTGGTATCGAGAGTTGCATTTGCGGTAAAAATGCTCTACGCTCCTTTTTTGGAGCCTAACGCAGCATTTGTTTGAACTCTCGATACCAGAGTTAATTTTATGGTGCGGCCAGAAAAAAGCCCGCGGAGCGTTAACAGCCCTTTTACCGCCAAACTCCAAATCTAGGCCTTAGACTCTTAAGTCATTTTACCACAAGTTTAAACATCATGAATATTTACTAACAATCCTTTGCGTCAAAGGATACTCTTAAGTCATTTGACAAGTATTAGTAGTACATAGGAAACATATTATGAATACTAAACAGCATGCTAAGTATGAATTAAATCCAATGTGCATTTCTTTAATAAAATTATACGCTTGCTTATTGATATTTAAGTTACATCAACTAATACAATCATAAATCTTCCATCCGATCCTGGGTATAAAAGTAATCAACTTGAATCACTTGAATAAAAATTGATAAAATATTGAAAAAAATAAAAAACATAATCACTTCACAAAGTATTATTAAACTTTAGTAATAGAATAAGCACCATTAGTAGACTGACAGCACCTTCTCAGTTACAGGATGTCATTGAAATCTAGTCTTGTATCTAATACCTTAACTAAACGTACTTCCTACTTAGTACATTCGGTCACTAATAATAGTTTACAGTTGACCATATAATATTACTGTCAATCACATTGTCTTTCACATATCACAAATTCATCACAATTTAACATTTTACCAGTTTCTTTATTTATTTGGTAAAAAATTCTGTTAACTTAGTACCACGTTAATAGTTTACTAACACCTGAATTCTACATCAGTCACTTAAACATTTAAAATTTGCACATTGTTTCACGTTCTCTTTTAATATTCCACTGATTATGCCTTGGATCGGAATAAAGCTCCAGCAAGTAAAGATTGGTATAAATATCACAAGTCAATACTTAAGATCGTCATTGGACGTAACCGATATTGAATATTATTTCAAATACATCAAGAAACAATACCTGTCATAATTCCTTATCCATGCTATTAATTGCAATTTGAGTACCATTTGACTCAATCTTGTTATAACATGTTAGGATCGTTACAATTTTTCTATCCGAAATTACCTTACATTAACATTCATGCATCACATATGATCATAACAGTGTAAACAACAGAATGGCAGAGATTCTGATGATGATGTTATGAAAGAGGGTGTGTAACAACACACTCGCTTTGAAAAGCCGACATGTCAGTGGCGCGCTCACCCTTTGAAAAAGCCATTCAGGTGAAACATGTTAGGGACGCTAGGATACTGGTGAGGAGTCCTAGGAGCTCCTGTGTTTTAGTTTGCTTTAGGCTACCGAACTACAATGCAGTATATTTACTAGTTAAGTTACCTTAGTGAGTGACCTTCAATAATTAGCATAACAGGTACCTAGAACCATTACTGCATTGCTTTGTATTATTATTTATTATATGTATTATTATTATTATTTTTAATTGGCTTTAATACTCGCCGCAATAAACAGCAGCTACGATTGATGCTGCACTACTTTAGATTAAGTATTATTGAAATATAATTTGATGAGAATCTGTATTGGTTGAGTATGTGACGCCTGTTGTTAAGTAAGCCACTTTAACAATCTCACAATTTACCATATTCTCCCAAACTATGCTCACATCTTTGCTATGAACCACCGGAGAGTTTAACTCACAGTGATCAATATACACAGAAGGCCTCACTAGCCGACTTTCAGTGAGGTTTATACGCACATATACTGTAGAGGGGTTTATGTGTAGCTGAGCTATTATATATATAAGCTTATGCTTAGTACATACTTTATGCGCCTATCATACTATGTCACTCACTGTGCTTACCAATCTTGCTATTACGACTGCAGGTACCTAAGAGTGGTTTTTAAAGTTCACCTTCCTATTTTAACTGTGTGTGTTTCTAATAAAAGTTAATTTTTAATTGCATTCTAATCCCCCCACACAAATATTGTTGTCAATTTTCCCTTTCTCATAAAAGCTTTGCAGCTGCAAATTGTGTACTGTTTCTTTATTCAGTTCAATGACTGTTACATTTCCATTAACCCCATGAGTGCTATATAATGTAGTCTTTCTAAAGAGTTGGTCCCTCCACCTCTCTTTATATCTCTATAAAGCAAACATGTTATTGTTTAAAAAGATAGATAATCCCTTTATTTACCATTCCCCAGTTTTGCATAACCAACACTGTTATAGAAATATACTTTTTACCTCTGTAATAATCTTGTATGTAAGCTTCTGCTGACTGACAGACTTGCATTTCAGGCAATTAGTGCTGACTCCTAAATAACTTTACGTGTATGAGCACTGTGTTATCTATATGAAACACATGAACTATCACCCTCTAGCTGTGAAAAACTGTCAAATGCAGAGGCGGCCTTCAAGGGCTTAGCATATGAGCCTAACTAGATTTAGCTTACAACTAAGAATAACAAAAGAACAAAGCAAATTTGATGATAAAAGTAAATTAGAAAGTTGTTTAAAATGACAAGCCCTGTCTGAATCATGAAAGTTTTATTTGGACTTTACTATCCTTTTAAAATGGGAAATTACAAACTTAGTTCAAGCTCAAAAATACAAGCATTTTGGAGTTTTAACATCGCTGGTGTTATAAAAAGTAAAGCTGTATTTCAAAGCATAATAGCAAGCAATAATAATTAAAGGAACAGTCTACACCATAGTCATCTTAAGGCTGCATCTAGGCCCTCTGCTGAATAGCATTGACAGTCTGTTAATCCAATTAGTGAGTCTTTTGTAACTAGTGAACGGCTAGATTACGAGTTTTGCGGTATGAGTGAAAAAGCAGCGTTAAGGCTCTTTTTCACTACCGCTGGTATTACGAGTCTTGCACACTTTTTTGGCCATAACGCAACGTAACTACCACAGCTTTCCAAAAGTCCTTTTTCAATGGGACTTTCATGGCGCCGGTATTACGAGTTTGCCTGGGAGGCCAAAAAGTGAGCGGTACAGCCTATACCGTCAAGATCCATACCGTAAACTGAAAGTCAGTAGTTATGGGTTTTATGCTACAACGCTGTAACATAAAACTCATAACTAAAGTGCTAAAAAGTTACACTAACACCCATAAGCTACCTATTAACCCCTAAACCGAGGCCCTCCCGCTTTGCAAACACTAAAATAAAATTATTAACCCCTAATCTGCCGCTCCGGACATAGCCAAAACTATAATAAACATATTAAGCCCTAAACCACCGCACTCCCACATCGTAAACACTAGATAAATATTATTAACCCCTAATCTGCTGTCCCTAACATCGCCGCCACTATACTAAAGTTATTAACCCCTAAACATAACCCTAAGTTTAACCCTAACACCCACTAACTTTAATATAATTAAAATAAATCTTAAGTAAAAATTACTATCATTAACTAATAATTCCTATTTAAAACTAAATACTTACCTGTAAAATAAAACCTAAGTTAGCTACAATATAACTAATAGTTACATTGTATCTAGCTTAGGTTTTATTTTTATTTCACAGGCAAGTTTGTATTTATTTTAACTAGGTAGACTAGTTAGTAAATACTTATGAAGGTTCCTTTAAGGGACGTCATCCAAGCCAATTGGAATTAAAGGGAAAAAAATCGTATTGGCTGATGCAATCAGCCAATAGGATTGAGCTTCAATCCTATTGGCTGATTGCATCAGCCAATAGGATTTTTTACCCTTTAATTTCCAATTGGCTGATAGAATTCTATCAGCCAATCGGAATTCAAGGGACGCCATCTTGGATGATGTCCCTTAAAGGAACCTTCATTCTGGAAGAGATGTCGATTGAAGAGGATGCTCCGCACCGGATGTCTTGAAGATGGAGCCGCTCCATGCCGGATGGATGAAGATAGAAGATGCCGTCTGGATGAAGACTTCTGCCGCTTGGATGAAGACTTCGGCCTGCTTGGATGAAGACTTCTGCCGGCTACGATGAGGACTTCTGCCGCTTCGTTAAGGATGAATGTCAGGTCTTCAAAAACTGTAAATGGATCTTCGGGGATTAGCGTTAGTTTTTTTTAAGGGTTTATTGGGTGGGTTTTAATTTTAGCTTAGGGTTTGGGCGGAAATAGAGCTAAATGCCCTTTTAAGGGCAATGCCCATCCAAATGCCCTTTTCAGGGCAATGGAGAGCTTAGGTTTTTTTAGTTAGGATTTTATTTAGGGGTTTGGTTGTATGGGTGGTGGGTTTTACTGTTGGGGGGTTGTTTGTATTTTTTTTTTACAGGTAAAAGAGCTAATTTCATTGGGGCAATACCCAGCAAAAGGCCCTTTTAAGGGCTATTGGCAGTTTAGTTTAGGCTAGGGTTTTTTTTATTTTGGGGGGCTTTTTTATTTTGATAGGGCTATTAGATTAGGTGTAATTTGTTTAAATATTTGATAATTTCTTTTTTATTTTGTGTAATTTAGTGTTTGTTTTTTTGTAATTTAGTTACTTGTATTTAATTAATGTAATTCATTTTATTGTAGTGTAAGGTTAGGTGTAACTCAGGTTAGGTTTTATTTTACAGGTAAATTTGTATTTATTTTAACTAGATAGTTAGTAAATAGTTAATAAATATTTACTAACTAGTCTACCTAGTTAAAATATATACAAACTTGCCTGTGAAATAAAAATAAAACCTAAGCTAGCTACAATGTAACTATTAGTTATATTGTAGCTAGTTTAGGTTTTATTTTACAGGTAATTTAGTTTTAAATAGGAATTATTTAGTTAATGATAATAATTTTTATTTAGATTTATTTTAATTATATTAAAGTTAGTGGGTGTTAGGGTTAGGGTTAAATTTAGGGTTAGGTTTAGGGGTTTATAACTTTAGTATAGTGGCGGCGATGTTGGGACGGCAGATTAGGGGTTATTAAATTTATGTAGAAGGCGGCGACATTGGGGGCGGCAGATTAGGGGTTAATAAGTATAATGTAGGTGGCGGCGATGTTAGGGGCGGCAGATTAGGTGTTAATAAGTGTAATGTAGGTGGCGGCAGGGGCAGCAGATTAGGGGTTAATAAGTGTAGGTGGGTGGCGGCGACATTGGGGGTGGCAGATTAGGGGTTAATAAGTGTAGGTAGGTGGTGGCGGTGTCGGGGATGGCAGATTAGGGGTTAATAAGTGTAATGTAGGTGTCGGCGATGTCAGGGGCAGCAGATTAGGGGTGTTTAGACTCAGGGTTTATGCTAGGGTGTTAGGTGTAAACATAAATTTTCTTTCCCCGTAGGAATCAATGGGGCTGCGTTGCGAAGCTTTACGCTCCTTTATTGCAGGTGTTAGGCTTTTTTATTAGCCGGCTCTCCCCATTGATGTCTATGGGGAAGTCATGCATGAGCATGTAAAACCAGCTCTCAGCAGCGCTGGTATTGGAGTACGGTATGGAGTTCAATTTTGCTCAACGCTCACTTATTGCCTGCTAACGCCGTGTTTATGAAAACCTGTAATAGCAGCGCTGTAGGGAGGTGAGCGGGGGAAATAACTTGCAAGTTAGCACAGAGCAGCTCTTACTGCAAAACTCGTAATCTAGCCGGAAGTCTTTAATGCAGCCTAGTTTGTGATGTCATTAGTGGGGCGGAGCTTGGCAGCCATTTCAAATTTACCAGAAACAATATTCATTATAAAATAACTTTTTTACTGTTGCATGATATAGAAAGGGTGCAGGAGGATATTTGCAGCTTAATCTAAGGTAAGACTTTAAGATAACTAAGGTGTAGACTGTCCCTTTAATAATATGTTTTCAAAAGCGTTAAAGGGGTATTTCAGATTGCACACTAAAGGAATCCTTTAACACCTTGTAATACAAAAGTTGGGGCACTACTACTACTTTGCACTTGCCATTTAATGTAAAGTGTGTTCCATATATGTAATATGGGTGTTATTATGCTTTGGCAGAACATTTTAACTAATAACTTGTAATTCCAGATAGAGTGTTATTGGCTGCACAGGGCCAAACGTAAAATAATACAGCACAAGTTATCAACTGTTCTTGATTTGTAATCGCACCCTTAGAATCTACAAGCTCATTTATACCAATTAACAACTCAATAACAGGAAAAGAGAGATTGATTGGATATAAATGCTGACTAAACAATCAGATGGCTCACTATGGACTAATCTCTGGACTTGTAAGATTTTCTAAGAAATCTCACCAGTACCATAAAGCAATGTTGCACTATATTTGATTTTTCTTTCTATATTTAATGTTATGCAACTGTTTTCTTTCATGTAATTGGCTAGTGAGCTAATGACATATGGGATATACAATCCTACCAGGAGGGGCATAGTTTACCAATCCTCAAAATGCCTATAAATACACCCCTCACCACACCCACAATTCAGTTTTACAAACGTTGCCTCTTATGGAGGTGGTGAAGTAAGTTTGTGCTAAGATTTCTACGTTGATATGCGCTTCTCAGCATTTTGAAGCCCGGTTCCTCTCAGAGTACAGTGAATGTCAGAGGGTTGTGAAGGGAGTATCACCTATTGAATGCAATGGTTTTCCTCACAGAAGATCTATTTCATAGGTTCTCTGTTATCAGTCGTAGAGATTCATCTCCTACCTCCCTTTTCAGATCGACAATATACTCTCATATTCCATTACCTCTACTGATAACTGTTTTAGTACTGGTTTGGCTATCTGCTATATGTGGATGGGTGTCTTTTGGTAAGTATGTTTTTATTACTTAAGACACTTTCAGCTATGGTTTGGCACTTTATGCATTAATATAAAGTTCTAAATATATGTATTGTACTTATATTTGCCATGAGTCAGGTTTATGTATATTTCCTTTTGCAGACTGTCAGTTTCATATTTGGGGAAAAACATATTTGTGAAAAAAATTTCTTACCTGGGGTTTAGTCTTTTTTCAAATTGACTGCTTTTTTCTTTCGATTTCGCAGGCAAAATTAGGCCTGCAAGGGCACAAAATGCCAAAGTTTATTGCGTCATTCTTGGCGCGAAGGTACGTCCAATGACGCAAATTCGTCATTTCCTGCGTCTTAGTTGACGCACAGTTCCTTGCACAAGGTTGCGTAGTTAATGACGCGAGTATGTAATTTCTGGATGTTGTTAGCGCCAAAACATTTTCAGTTACATTGTGTGTCATACTTGGCGCCAAATAATTTCATTATTTAAGACCCCATTCCTATATGCCTCTTGCCTTTTTTCTATGTCAGAGGGCTATGCTGTTTGCATATTTTTCCCATTCCTGAAACTGCTATGTAAGGAAATTGATAATTTTGCTTTATATGTTGTTTTTTCTCTTACATTTTGCAAGATGTCTCAATCTGATCCTGTCTCAGAAATCACTGTTGGAACCCTGCTGTCTGATAACAGTTCTACCAAAGCTAAGTGCATTTGTTGTAAACTTGTGGAGATTATAGCTCCAGCTGTGGTTTGTAATAGTTGTCATGATAAACTTTTACATACAGATGATGTGTCCATCAGTAATAGTACATTGCCTGTTGCTGTTCCTTCAACATCTAATGTACAAGATATACCTGTGAATCTAAAATATTTTATTGCTGATTCTATTCAGAAGGCTTTGTCTGCCATCCCGCCTTCTAATAAATGTAAAAGGTCTTTTAAAACGTCTCATAAAGTTGATGAAATTTCAAATGACCGACAACATACTGAATTATCCTTCTCTGATGAGGATCTATCTGTTTCAGAAGATCCTTCCTCAGATATTGACACTAACAAATCTACTTATTTATTTAAAATGGAGTGTTGATTACATTGGATATTGAGGAAACTAGTGCTCTTGATACTAAAACTAGTAAACGTTTAAATTCTGTTTATAAACCTCCTGTGGTTACTCCAGAGGTTTTTCCAGTTCCTGATGCTATTTCTGATATGATTTCTATGGAATGGAATAGGCCTGGTACTTCTTTTATTCCTTCTTCAAGGTTTAAAAAAATTGTATCCTTTGCCAGCAGTTACATTGGAGTTTTGGGAAAAGATCCCCAAAGTTGATGGGGCTATCTCTACTCTTGCTAAACGTACTACTATTCCTATGGAAGATAGTACTTCTTTTAAAGATCCATTAGATAGGAAACTTGAATCTTATCTAAGGAAAGCCTATTTACATTTTGGTCATCTTCTCAGGCCTGCAATTTCTTTGGCTGATGTTGCAGCTGCATCAACTTTTTGGTTGGAAAATTTAGCGCAACAAGAATTGGATTGTGATTTGTCTAGCATTGTTCGCTTGATTCAACATGCTAATCATTTTAATTGTGATGCCATTTTTTATATCATCAAAATTGATGTTAAATCTATGTCTTTAGCTATTTTAGCTAGAAGAGCTTTGTGGCTTAAATCTTGGAATGCTGACATGACTTCTAAATCTAGATTGCTATCTCTTTCTTTCCAAGGTAATAAGTTATTTGGTTCTCAGTTGGATTCGATTATTTTAACTGTCACTGGGAGAAGGGAGATTTTTGCCTCAGGATAAAAGACCTAAGGGTAAATCTAAAGCTTCTAACCGTTTTCGTTCATTTCGACAAATTAAGGAACAGAAACCTAATCCTTCCCCCAAGGAATCTGTTTCCAGTTGGAAACCTTCAAATTGGAATAAATCCAAGCCATTTAAGAAACCAAAGCCAGCCCCCAAGTTCACATGAAGGTGCAGCCCTAATTCCAGCTCAGCTGGTAGGGGGCAGATTAAGATTTTTCAAGGATTTTTGGACAAATTCTGTCCAAAATCAATGGATTCTGAGTATTGTCTCTCAGGGGTACCAAATAGGATTCAGAGTAAGACCTCCTGTGAGAAGATATTTTCTCTCACGCATCCCAGCAAATCCAGTAAAAGCACAGGCTTTCCTGAAGTGTGTTTCAGACCTGGAGTTTTCAGGGGTAATCATGCCGTATCCGTTTCAGGAACAGGGTCTGGGTTTTTATTCAAATCTATTCATTGTCCCAAAGAAAGAAAATTCATTCAGACCAGTTCTGGATCTGAAAATTTTGAATCGTTATGTAAGTGTACCAACTTTCAAAATGGTGACTATAAGGACTATTATGCCTTTTGTTCAGCTCGGGCATTATATGTCCACAATAGACTTACAGTATGCATATCTTCATATTCCGATTCATCCAGATCTTTATCAGTTTCTGAGATTCTCTTTTCTAGACAAGCATTACCAATTTGTCGCTCTTCCATTTTTCCTAGCGACAGCTCCAAGAATCTTTTCAAAGGTGCTCGGTGCCCTACTCTCTGTAATCAAAGAGCGGGGTATTGCAGTGTTTCCTTATTTGGACAATATCTTGGTACTTGCTCAGTCTTTACATTCTGCAGAATCTCACACGAATCAACTAGTGTTGTGTCTTCAAAGACATGGTTGGAGGATCAATTTACCAAAAAGTTTTTTGATTCCTCAGACAAGGGTCACCTTTTTAGGTTTCCAGATAGATTCAGTGTCCATGACTATGTCTCTAACAGACAAGAGACATTTAAAATTGGTTTCAGCCTGTCGGAACCTTCAGTCTCAGTCATTCCCTTCAGTAGCTATGTGCATGGAAGTTTTAGGTCTCATGACTGCAGCATCGCACGCAATCCCCTTTTGCTCGTTTTCATATGAGATCTCTCCAGCTTTGTATGCTGAACCACAGGTTCAGGGATTATACACAATTAATATCCTTAAATCCCAATGTTCGACTATCTCTGACTTGGTGGTTAAATCACCATTGTTTAGTTCTAGGGGCCTCTTTTGTTCGTCCAACCTGGACTGTGATCACAACAGATGCGAGTCTTTCAGGTTGGGGAGCTGTTTGGCGATCTCTGACAGCACAAGGGTTTGGAAATCTCATGAGGTGAGATTGCCAATCAACATTTTGGAACTCTGTGCGATTTTCAGGGGTTTTTCAGATTTGGCCTCTGTTGAAGAGAGAACCGTTCATTTGTTTTCAGACAGACAATATCACAACTGTGGCATATGTCAATCATCAGGCTGGGGCTCACAGTCCCCAAGCTATGAAGGAAGTATCCTGGATACTTGCTTGGGCGGAATCCAGCTCCTGTCTAATTTCTGCGGTTCATATCCCAGGTATAGACAATTGGGAAGTGGATTATCTCAGCCGTCAGACTTTACATCCGGGGGAGTGGTCCCTCCATCCAGATGTGTTTTCTCAGGTTGTTCAGATGTGGGGTCTTCCAGAAATAGATCTGATGGCTTCTCATCTAAACAAGAAACTTCCCAGGTACCTGTCCAGGTCCAGGGATCCTCAGGCGGAAGCAGTGGATGCGTTGACACTTCCTTGGTGTTATCAACCTGCTTATATTTTCCCGTCTCTAGTTCTTCATCCAAGAGTGATCTCCAAAATCATCATGGAGCAATCGTTTGTGTTGATGGTGGCTCCAGCATGGCCTCACAGGTTTTGGTATGCGGATCTTGTTCGGATGTCCAGTTGCCAACCTTGCCACTTCCATTTAGGCCGGACCTTCTGTCTCAAGGTCCGTTTTTCCATCAGGATCTCAAATCATTAAATTTGAAGGTATGGAAATTGAATGCCTAGTGCTTAGTCATAGAGGTTTCTCTGACTCAGTGATTAATACTATGTTACAGGCTCGTAAATCTGTTTCTAGAAAGATTTATTATCGAGTTTGGAAGACTTATATTTCATGGTGTTCTTCTTATAAATTCTCCTGGCATTCTTTTAGAATTCCTAGAATTTTACAGTTTCTTCAGGATGGTTTGGATAAGGGTTTGTCTGCAAGTTCCTTTAAGGGACAAATCTCTGCTCTTTCTGTTTTATTTCACAGAACGATTGCTAAGCTTCCTGATATTCACTGTTTTGTACAGGCTTTGTAATCTCTCCTCCTTGGAGTCTTAATTTGGTTTTGAAGGCTTTACAGGCTCCTCCATTTGAGCCTATGCATTCTTTGGTCATTAAACTACTTTCTTGGAAAGTGTTGTTCCTTTTGGCCATCTCTTCTGCTAGAAGAGTTTCTGAATTATCTGCTCTTTCTTGTGAATCTCCTTTTCTGATTTTTCATCAGGATAAGGCGGTTTTGCGGACCTCATTTAAATTCTTACCTGAGGTTGTGAATTCTAACAACATTAATAGAGAAATTGTTGTTCCTTCCTTGTGTCCTAATCCTAAGAATCCTTTGGAGAGATCCTTACATTCTTTGGATGTGGTAAGAGCTTTGAAATATTATGTTGAAGCGACTAAAGATTCCAGGAAGACTTCTAGTCTATTTGTTATCTTTTCTGGTTCTAGGAAAGGTCAGAAGACTTCTGCCGTTTCATTGGCATCGTGGTTAAAGCTTTTGATTCATCAAGCTTATTTGGAGTCGGGTCAAGCCCCACCTCAGAGAATTACAGCTCATTCTACTAGATCAGTCTCCACTTTGTGGGCTTTTAAGAATGAAGCTTCAGTTGATCAGATTTTCAAAGCAGCAACTTGGTCTTCTTTGCATACATTTACTAAATTCTACCGTTTTGATGTATTTGCTTCTTTGGAAGCAGTTTTTGGTAGAAAAGTTCTTCAGGCAGCTGTTTCAGTTTGATTCTTCTGCTTATGTTTTAAGTTTTTCTTTTCATTTATGAGGATAAACTTATATTTTGGGTTGTGGATTCATTTTTTTCAGCGGAAAATGGCTGTTTTTATTTTATCCCTCCCTCTCTAGTGACTCTTGCGTGGAGTTCCACATCTTGGGTATTGCTATCCCATACTTCACTAGCTCATGGACTCTTGCCAATTACATGAAAGAAAATATAATTTATGTAAGAACTTACCTGATAAATTAATTTCTTTCATATTGGCAAGAGTCCATGAGGCTCACTTTTTTATGGTGGTTATGATTTTTTTGCATAAAGCACAATTATTTCCAAATTCCTTTGTTGATGCTTTTTACTTCTTTCTTTATCACCCCACTACTTGGCTATTCGTTAAACTGAATTGTGGGTGTGGTGAGGGGTGTATTTATAGGCATTTTGAGGTTTGGGAAACTTTGCCCCTCCTGGTAGGATTGTATATCCCATACGTCACCAGCTCATGAACTCTTGCCAATATGAAAGAAATTAATTTATCAGGTAAGTTCTTACATTAATTATGTTTTTGTCTTCTTTCTCAGCTAAAAGTGATTTGATTCCCTAATATACTTGCATACCTGTCTATATATATATATATGTGTGTGTGTAAAATATTTGTTAGCGTTCTATCACAATCACTCATTATCAATAGCTATTTATTGCTTTGGCTAGAAAGATTCATTGAGAAATGTTTGGGTAAGAGGTTGCAGCAATGCAATTCTCTGCTTTTTTACGTTCTTTGATTATCTTTATTATCTTTTGGTAATCCTTTAAAAAAGGTTGTGATGTACAGGAAAGAAAAACTTTAGAAAGTTTGTTATGTAGGATATATACCTACTTTAAATGTAGACTGGACACCAATGTTCCTCAAACTTAACAATTTTGCAGCTTATTTTGTTTTTAATTAAAAAAAAAAAAAAACAGACAAAATGGTAGATCTTTATTTAATCTGACCTTTATTTTTGTGTAAGCATTTTTTTTACAGCTTAGAAAGTGCATTAGTGGTGGTGCTCTTTATCTACCCAGAATCCTATGCAGTCAAGTGGAACCACAGACAGGTTTGCTTTGTAATTTCCATTTTGGTATCCAAACATTGGAATGGGTTATTTGCTTTCTGTAGTAATTCCAGGAAAGCTAGTGGGTATTAATAACTGAACATTATACGACACTTACATATGCACATGACACTTTGCATTCTATATTCTCTACTTGATTTTGTTTTCATTCCTGCAGCTAAGGGCAACCCAGGTCTTAGATTAAGATGAGTGGTCCAAAAGTTCAGTCCATATTAGAATTCTTTATTTCACAAGCAATGACCTCCTTTACCTCTGATATGGAATATCTGTACCGAGCTCTGGAGTTTTACCTGAAGAATCTGCAGATAAAAGGAGTCATGATCAGAAAATAACACAAAGTTACTTAGTCACTACACATAATTATTTTGGAATGGATATGTTTACTTATATGTAGGTGTTGTTTACATACATTCAGTATCATATAATAACTCATGGGCAAATTCAGAAATACTTGGGCTAGTAATATTGCTAACATAGCCAAAGCGCATATGATTCAAATATCTGTTAAATTTCATCCATGTGAAATCCAAGGTTAACAGACTCTGATCATTTTTAATCAGTTTAAGAGGATGGAAACCTACCAGAACTTTTACTTATAATATCAATGAGCAAGAGTTACAATAAATAGATTCTGCCATCATGAGAAAATATTAAGATACTGAAAGTATTAGGTTCACTTGTTGACCATATAAACTTAACAATAAGACCTTGTGCTACCCCTGTGAGTCCTACATAAGTGTGGTCATTTTAAGGGCTATGGGGCTGGCCCTTTAAATGGTTTTGAATATTAGGCCCTCACTGAGATTGACTCATCTGTGCTAAGGTATGGAAATCTGAATCTGAGAAGCTACAGACATTTGAGGAGTGGAGTCGAGATACACTGATATAAAGTGTGTCACAGGGAAAGGGCTAAAAGGACTAATTAATTAAAAATAGTTAGCATAAAAAATTGTTTAAACATTTCTGGCAAGTATTTTAAAATAATTTTTAAAAATAAGCAAAATAATTACATTGCTAAGCTGCTTGGAGCAGCCAACCCCACCCCCTCTTATACACAGGCATTGCATTTAAACTGAGTTCACAGCTTCTAGGCATGCTCCAGCAGATAATTCCTATGCATTTTTGCATTCTACCAAAACAACAATAGATATAGATACAGCCATAGAAGGAAATGTGTGGGGGAAGTTAGAGCATTACAATTCAGAAATCAAAAAGAAAGGGTTAATAGCGAGGCACTGCAGTATACATTCGCAGGTAAAGTAATTAAAGTACATATTATTATATTTTGTCTCTATCCCAACTTGTTTTATGTCCCTTTAAGTGTTCTATAGCCAAGTACTTAGAAGCCAGCCCATTTTAAGGTTCAGCACCCAGGATAGCGCTTGCTTATTGGTGGCTACATTCAGCCAACCAATAAGCAAGCGTAACTCAGGTTGGCCGACTCCTAAGCTTTACATTCCTGTTTTTACAATAAAGATAGCAAGAGAACAAAGAAAAATTGATAATAGGAGTAAATTAGAAAGTTGCTTAACATTGCATGCTCTATCTGAATAATGAAAGAAAAAAAATTGGGTTTAGTATCCCTTTAAGTAAAGATTTTAAATCACCTAAAATTCACCTGCAATTCCTTTCTTTGTGAATAGAGCCCTATCTATAACTTCAAAATAATTTAGAACTGACATCCTTTTTTTAATTTAAAATTTGCTGTATGGAAACTTGTATGTGTTTATTTGTAAGGAATCCTTGCTATCCACTCACCAATGTATTAGAACAAAACTTGTTAATATTAAAAACAGATTTTTTACTTTCCAATAAATATTCCCATTCAAGATTCTTGATACTTATATAATTATAAAAGTAACAGACATATCCTTGGAGATATAATGAAGTTGTACATATTTGTCATTTCCAGTTAACCCCATCATGGCAACTCCATAATAGTGAATTAGTAGTGGACCTACTCAACACAGGGCCTTGGTGAAAATCTTTTTTTGAGCAGCCCAAATTTAACTCAATAGTATCACAAGAAATAATATACATGCTGCTCTGTATAATCATTTTGATTATAAATAGATAGGTGGACCTGCAATTTGTGCTAATAAATGGCTCTCTGCATTAGGAGTATACATATTCTGCACATCCCTATGTATAGACTGACTGCTATGGGCCCCCAGCACTTGGGTCCTTGTGCTACTGCCCCTGCTGCACCAATGGTAGTTCTGCCCCTGAGTACTCTATTACACTTCCAAACTTTACAGACATATACATATACATATACCAATTATTTTTTCTTAAAGGGCACACATATACTGTATGTATATATATATATATATATATATATATATATATATATATATATATGTATTTCATTAAAGAATATATATTTTAATAAATGAACATATATATAATTTTATATACTGTTTATATTTATTTATTTATTTTCTCAACTGGAATAAATGAAATCATCACTTCAGTTAGCCCTAACCATGACATGGTCTCACTTCAAAAAACTAAATTCAAGAAGAGAAGAAGGTTGTTGGAGATAAAAAGCAGTCATCTAGATTACGAGTTTTGAGCGCTATAGTTAAAGTAAAGAATGCCACAAAAGTGGCGTTATTTAACCCCCTATAGCGCTGCTATTAAAAGTTTAAAAAAACCCGGCTTGCTCGGGCCATATGGAGATTTTGAGCTCCATACCGCACCCAAATACAAGCAGTGTTTTGATGTGCTTGTGCACACTGTCCCCATAGACATCAATGGGGAGTGCCAGCAAAAAAAAAAAACTAACACCTGCGATCGTTGAAACAAAAGCTCCGTAACGCAGCCGCATTGATGTCTATGGGGAAAAAAAGTTATGTTTAAACCTAACACGTTAACATGAACCCTGAGTCTAAACACCCCTAATCTGCCTCCCCCAACATCGCCGACACCTACATAATGTTATTAATCGCTAATCTGCCGCTCCCAATATCGCTGCCACCTGAATAAAACGATTAACCCCTAATCTGCCGCTCCAGATGTCGCCCCCACTATACTACAGTTATTAACCACTATTCCGCCGCACCCCAACATCGCCACAACTATATTAAAGTTATTAACCCATATTCCACCGCTCCCCAACATCGCCGCAACTAAATAAAATTGTTAACCCCTAAACCTCTGGCCTCCCACATCACTACCACTAAATAAACCTATTAAGCCCTAAACTGCCAGCCCCCCACATCGCAACAACCTAAATTAAACTATATTAACCCCTAAACCCTAACGTAACCCTAACCCTAACACCCCCTAACTTTAACATAATTAAAATATAGCTAAATTAAAATTACAATTATTAACTAAATAAACCTATAAACCCCTAAACCACCAGCCCCCCACATCGCAAACAACCTAAATTAAACTATTAACCCCTACCCCTAACCCTACCCCTAAACATAACTCTAACACCCCCTAACTTTAACATAATTAAAATAGATCTAAATTAAATTTACAATTATTAACTAAATAACTAATAGTTATATTGTAGCTAGCTTAGGTTTTATTTTTATTTCACAGGTAAGTTTGTATTTATTTTAGCTAGGTAGACTAGTTAGTAAATAGCTATTAACTATTTACTAACTACCTAGCTAAAATACATACAAACTTACCTGTGAAATAAAACCTAACCTGCCTTACACTAAACCTAACATTACAAAAAATAAAACAAAACTACCATTACAAAAAAAAACAACAAAATTATCCAAAAAAATAAAAATGATTCCTATTCTAACACCCTAAAATAAAAAGGGCCTTTTGTAGGGCATTGCCCTGAGTTAAACAGCTCTTTTGCTCCAAAAAAAATACAATCACCCCCTAACACTATACAAACCCACATACCCAAAACTACCAAGGGTCCTTAAAAGGGCCTTTTGGGGGTGCCCTTAAAAGGGCCTTTTGTAGGGAATTGCCCTGAGATAAACAGCTCTTTTGCTCCAAAAAAATAAAAAAATTAAAACTAAATATACCTGTGAAATAAAACCTAACCTGCCTTACACTAAACCTAACATTACAAAAAAATAAACTAAACTAAATACATACTTACCTGTGAAATAAAATCTAAGCTAGCTACAATGTAACTAATAGTTATATTGTAGCCAGCTTAGGTTTTATTTTTATTTCACAGGTAAGTTTGTATTTATTTTAACTAGGTAGACTAGTTAGTAAATAGTT
This sequence comes from Bombina bombina, assembly GCF_027579735.1. Classification (NCBI taxonomy): domain Eukaryota; kingdom Metazoa; phylum Chordata; class Amphibia; order Anura; family Bombinatoridae; genus Bombina; species Bombina bombina. The sequence goes on from NC_069501.1 coordinate 414,849,558, forward strand.
ATTAACTATTTAATAACTACCTAGCTAAAATAAATACAATCTTACCTGTCAAATAAAACCTAACCTGCCTTACCATTACAAAAAATAAAAAACACTAAAATCACAAAAAATAAAAAAAACTGCCATTACAAAAAAAAATTATCGAAAAAAATAAAGACTATTCTTATTTTAATACTCTTTAAAAAAAACACCACAAAATAAAAAAGACTAATCTAGAATAAACTACAAAGGGCCCTTAAAAGGGCCTTTTGTAGGGCATTGCCCTGAGATAAACAGCTCTTTTGCTCCAAAAAAAATACAAACCCCCCCTAACACTATACTAACCCCCACCCCCCAAACTACCAAGGGCCCTTAAAAGGGCATTTTGTAGGGCATTGCCCTAAAGATATCAGCTCTTTTAGCGAAAAAAAAAAATACAAATACACACTAACATTACAAACACCCACCCCCCCAAACTCACAAAATAAAAAAATAAACTATCTATAAAAAGGGCATTTAGCTCTTTTACAAGCCCAAACCCTAATCTAAAAAAAAAAACACCCAAAAAAACCCTAAAAAACTTAACACTAACCCCCGACGATCCACTTACAGTTTTTTAAGTCCCCCTTGAATGATTTTAACCCTGGAGAAGTTTTAATCCAGACGGCCTCTTCAATTTTCAGTTTTTTTTAGAAATAGGTTTTTTATTTTGGGGGGTTGGTTGGGTGGTGGGTTTTACTGTTGGGGGGGGGGTCTTTGTGTTTTTTTTACTAGTAAAAGCTGATAAAGGCCCTTTTACGGGCCATTGGTAGTTTATTGTAGGCTAGGGTTTTTTTATTTTGGGTGGGCTTTTTTATTTTGATAGGGCTATTAGATTAGGTGTAATTCTTTTTTATTTTTGATAATTTCATTTGTTATTTTCCGTAATTTAGTGTTTGTTATTTTTTGTAACTTAGTATTTTTTTATTTTTTGTAATTACTTTGTAATTTTTATAGTAGTGTTAGGATGTTTTTAATGTGTAGTTTAGTTGTATTTAATTGGTAGTTAGTTTAATTTTAGTTTAATAATTATATTAGTTTAATTGTTAGTTTAAACTTAGTTTTTTTAATTTAAGATAGGGAAATTGTAATATTAATATAAAGTTAGGGGGCGTTAGGTTTAGGGGTTACTAGTTTAAATTAGTTTATTATGATGTGGGGGGCTTTCGGTTTAGGGGTTAATAGTTTAATTTAATATATTTAGTTGATGGGGGCTTTTGGTTTATGGGTTAATAGGTTTATTATAGTGGCAGTGGTGTAGGGCTTAATAACTTTAGTATAGTGGGGGCGATGTGGGCGGACAGCAGATTAGGGGTTAATAATATTTAAATAGTGTTTGTGATGCGGGAGGGTGGCGGTTTAGGGGTTAATAAGTTTATTATAGTGGTGACGATGTCGGGGAGCGGCGGAATAGGGGTTAATAATTTTTTTAAGTGGCGGCGATGTCAGGAGCGGCAGATTAGGGGTTAATAAATTTATTATAGTGTTTGCGATGCGGGAGGGCCTCGGTTTTGGGGTTAATAGGTAGTTTATGGGTGTACTTTTTAACACTTTAGTTATGAGTTTTATGCTACAGCTTTTGTAGTGTAAAACTCATAACTACTGACTTTAGATGGCGGTACAGATCTTGTAATTTTAGGCTGTAACGCTCGCTTTTTAGTAGGGATGGGCGAATGTTTTGCAACATTCGAAAAATGAAACGAATTTTAACACGTTCGTTCGAATCGAATTTCAAATGTTTACATAACATTCTAACATTCAATTTTCGAATGTTCGGTGTCGAATTTTATGATTTGTAATAGTATTTCTAATGCTTTCTTTAAATGTAATATTAGAATTATGCAATATTCTATATAGAAACATTCAAAATGATATATTTGTATCTATTATGTATCAATTTACTAGATTCCCTACCACATGAACTATTGAACTTCTGAATAGTATTTGTTAAATAGAATGTTACATTCGAAATTTCGAATGTGGACATTCGATATAATTATAAACATTCGAATTTGAAAGTGACATTCGAAAACTGTAAATAGCATTCGATTATAGAATTTTCAAGAATATTCGTTCTTAACATTCGGATTTAAAATTTGAATTTCGGTAATAACATTCGTTCTAACATTTGAATTCGGAAATTTACACATTCCCCATCCCTACTTTTTAGCCTCACCGCAAAACTGGTAATACCAGCGCTATGGGATTCCCATTGAAAAACGTCATTTTTAGGAGTGCGGGACTGATGTTGCGTTACAGGCTAAAAGGCTTGCGGTACAGCTATGCCGACAAGACTTGTAATGGCGGCGGTGCCATATTTCCAGCGTTAAAAGACAAACGCACAAACTTGTAATCTAGGTGAGTGTGATTAAAATCCAATGAGATGATTTGCCAGTGTTTTGGAGGCGTCAGCTAGTTGCAGGTTTTTCATATACATCTTATAATCATTATATTGATGTGCAACAGCAGATCAGGACTGAGCAGAATAAAGAAATCCATAACTGACAAAGACAAGTAAGTAGGTGAATCATAGCAGTAATTTACGATATCTGGTAACAGTTATCCTGGAGATAGGTACTGTAACAATCAAAGGGACAGTCTACACCTTAGTCACCTTAAAGTCTCACTTTAGATTAAGCTGCAAACAGCCTCCTGCACCCTTTCTATATCATGCAGCAGTAATAGTAAAAAAGTTATTTTAAAATGACTATTGTTTCTGGTCACTTTGAAATGGCTGCTGAGCTCCACCCACTGATGACATCACAATATGGGCTGCATTAAAGGTTTACAAGTTACAAAAGACTCACTAATTGGATTCAACAGACTGTAAATGCTATTTAGCAGAGAGCGCAGATGCAGCCCAGATCGTGACGTCATCAGTGGGCAAAGCTTGGAAGCCCTTTCAAAGTGACCAGAAACAATAGTCATTTTAAATTACTTTTTTACTGTTACTGCTGCATGATATGGAAATGGTGCAGGAGGTTATTTGCAGCTTAATCTAAAGTAAGACTTTAAGATGACTAAGGTATAGACTGTCCCTTTAAGATACTACTTTTTAAGTATGGTTCTTTTTTTGGTTTGACCAATAGTCTGGGAGTGATAGAATGAGAACAAAGAGAGACTAATATTCTGATTACAACAAATTTTAGAGATTAAAGGGGCAGTCTACATGATTTTTTTTATTGTTTAAAAAGATAGATAATCCTGTCCCTGCATACTGCTAAATTATCTCAGTACTTTTGACAGACATGCATTTTAGCCAATCAGTGCTGACTTATAAATAACTCCACGGGAGTAAGCACAATGTTATCTATATGATACACATGAATTAGCAGTGTCTAGCTATGAAAAACTGTCAAAATGCACTGAGATAAGCCTTTAACAGTTTAGAAATCAGTTTATGAACCTACATAGGTTTAGCTTTCAGCAAAGAATACCAAGGGGACAAAGCCTCTTCTAGCCTGCTCTCCTTCATGCTTGTCTCTCCCATGCCACAGCCACTGCCCTCCCCCCCGCCTACCAGCACATCACAGGTAACTCCCTTTGTTAACTTTCTTCCTACAGTCACTGCCCTGCTCCCCGCCTCCCAGCCCTCCCACCTCCCAGCACCTATTTAATGGAAGTTGCTGCTGCCTTACTCTGAGACTGCAGCCTCTTCTAGCCTGCTCTCCTTCATGCTTGTCTCTCCCATGCCACAGCCACTGCCCTCCCCCCGCCTACCAGCACATCACAGGTAACTCCCTTTGTTAACTTTCTTCCTACAGCCACTGCCCTGCCCCCCGCCTCCCAGCCCTCACACCTCCCAGCACCTATTTAATGGAAGTTGCTGCGCGACCGTGCAGCGGTCAAGCCCGTCTGCGCCCGTCCGCGCCTGGACCGCGTCCAGCACCACTAACCCTGGCTCCCATAACCACTGCCACTACGACGCCAGCACCCTCCTCCATCTCAACACCGGTAGATCATCTGCCTGCCACCACGCATCCCGACAAACACCATAGGACCCTTCACCTGCCGCAACTGCACCTTCTCCTCCCTCCGAACCACTAACCTGCCAGTCACCTCTCACGCCTTCTCCTCCCTCCGAACCACTAACCTGCCAGTCACCTCACGCAAAAACAACCGCAACCACCTCAACTGCATCCTCCTCAACACCCGCTCCGTCCGCAAGCACGCCGTCGAAATCTGGAACCTGCTCAACTCCATCTCCCCGGACGTTGCCTTCCTTACTGAAACCTGGCTGAACCCCACATCAATGCCGGACATCGCCATCGCCATCCCCGATGGATACAAGATCTCCCACAAGGACCGCAGCAACCGACCGGGAGGAGGCATCGCCATCGTCCACAAACACTCCCTCCAGGTCACAACCAGCTCTGACTACCACTCACCAGGCTTGGAACACCTACACTTCAAGATCCAGGTCAGTCCCAACACTACCCTCCGGGGCACCCTCATCTACAGACCTCCCGGACCTCGTCCTGCCTTCTGTGACTCCATCACCGACCTCATCGCACCCCACGCCCTCCCCTCAACAGACTACATCCTCCTCGGTGACCTCAACTTCCACCTAGACAACCCCAATGACCACAACACTGCCAACCTCTTAGAAAACCTTGGAACCATCGGTCTAAAGCAACTCGTCAACTCCCCAACCCACTCAGCCGGACACACACTCGACCCTATCTTCTCTGCAGGCAACCATATCTCAGTTAACCACATCACCGAACTCCATCGGACCGACCACCATTGCATACATTTTTCTTTCAACAAACCCACCGCACACCTCCAGCAGCACCACCCACCCCGCAGAAACTGGAACAACATCACCAAAGACCAACTGCACTCCACCCTGAACAAGTGCCCCCCAGCTACCTCCACAGATGCCAACTCCTCTGCCCGCAACCTCCACCACTGGCTCACCGACTGCACCAACACCCTCGCCCCTCTCAAGAAATCGTCCAACCGCCAACCCACCAACAAGGCTAGTTGGTTCACCCCTGCCCTCCAGGACTCCAAACGCCACTGCAGGCGATTGGAAAGGACCTGGAGATCCAGCAAGAACCCCACAAATAAAACAGCCTACAAAGAAGCCATCACTACCCACCACCACCTCATCAAAACCACCAAGAAGACAGCCATCCAAGATAGAATCAATGCCAATGTCCACAACAGCAAGGAGCTGTTCACAGTCATCAAGGAATTCTCAAATCCCAACAGCAACACCAATGACATCCCGCCCTCCCAGGACCTCTGCGATAACCTCGCAATGTACTTCCACCGCAAGATTGTCGACATCTATGACAGCTTCGCGCCCCAGAACTCACCCACCACCACCTACCCACCTACTCCCACCGTTACCTCACCCAAATACACCACTGCCTACCCCCCACTGACCATCTGGAGCCCCCTCACCACAGAGGACACCATCAGGATCATGAAATCGATCCACTCCGGAGCACCCTCGGACCCATGCCCGCATCACATTTTCAACAAAGCGGGTGACACCATCGCCCCCGAGCTCTGCAGCACCATCAACTGCTCCATCGAAACCAGCACTTTCCGGATGACTGGAAATTAAAACCCCTACTGAAAAAACCCACGGCTGACCCCAAAAATCCGAAGAACTACCGCCCAATCTCTCTGCTCCCCTTTGCGGCCAAAGTCATCGAGAAGTCCATCAACGCGCAACTCGTTGACTACATCGAAGCCAACCACACCCTGGACCCCTCCCAATCCAGTTTCAGGAGCAACCACAGCACCGAGACCGCCCTCGTCGCTGCCACAGACGACATCTTCGCCCTACTCAACCGAGGAGATCCCGCCGCCCTCATTCTCCTAGACCCCTCAGCAGCATTCGACACTGTCTCCCACCTCACCCTCCGCAACCGACTACACGATGCCGGCATACGCGACAAAGTCCTGGAATGGATCACCTCCTTCCTCACCGGCAGAACCCAGAAAGTTAGACTCCCACCCTTCACCTCCAAGCCCACAGAAATCAGCTGCGGTGTACCCCAAGGCTCTTCTCTGAGCCCCACCCTATTCAACATCTACATGGCCCCTCTCTCCGCCATCGCCCGACGACACAACCTCAACATTGTCTCCTACGCCGATGACACCCAGCTAATCATCTCACTCACCAGTGACCCCACCACCGCCAAGAGAAACGTCCACGAAGGGCTGACAGCAGTCGCCACCTGGATGAACTACAACTGCCTAAAGCTGAACGCAGACAAGACCGAAGTCCTCCACCACATCCGCCTGGAATAACTCCTGGTGGCCCACAGCACTCGGACACCCTCCAACCCCCACCGACCATGCAAGAAATCTAGGCGTCATCCTGGACTCATCTCTCTCCATGGACCGGCAAATCAATGCCGTCTCTTCTGCATGCTTCCACACACTTCACCTGCTGCGAAAGATCTTCAAATGGATCCCAACCGAGACCAGGAAGACTGTCACTCATGCCCTCGTCAGCAGCCGACTGGACTATGGTAACACACTCTACGCCGGCACCACCATCAAGCTCCAAAAGAGACTACAGCGCATCCAGAACTCCTCGGCCAGACTAATCCTTGACATCCCTCGTCAATGCCACATCACCAAATACCTGCGGGACCTGCACTGACTCCCCATCAACAAAAGAATAACCTTCAAACTTCTCACCCACACATTCAAGGCCCTCCACAACATCGGTCCCGAATACTTGAACCACTGTGTTACCTTCTACACCCCTGCCAGACAACTTCGATCGGCCGACCAAGCCCTCGCTGTCATCCCCCGCATCAGGAAAACCACAGCGGGAGGCAGATCCTTCTCTCACCTGGCTGCCAAGACTTGGAACACCCTCCCGCTGCACCTTAGACAAGCTACCGCCCTAACTAAGTTCAGAAAGGACCTCAAGACCTGGCTCTTCGACTGAACTGCAACCCTCAGCACCTTGAGACCCTTACGGGTGAATAGCCGTGCTTTACAAGAACCCAATAGATAGATAGATAGAAAGCAAATTTTATAATAAAAGTAAATTGGAAAGTTGTTTAAAATTGCATGCCCTATCATAATCATGAAACTTTAAAAGGACAGTCAAATCTAAAATAAACTTTAATGTTTCAAATAGGGCATGTAATTTTAAACAACTTTCCAATTTACTTTTATCACCAATTTTGCTTTGTTCTCTTGGTATTCTTAGTTGAAAGCTAAACCTAGGAGGTTCATATGCGAATTTCTTAGACCTTGAAGGCCGCCTCTAATCTAAATGCATTTTGATAGTTTTTCACCACTAGAGGGCATTAGTTCACGTGTTTCATATAGATTACATTGAGCTCATGCACGTGAATTTACCATGGAGACAGCTCTGATTGGCTAAACTGCAAGTCTGTAAAAAGAACTGAAATAAGGGGGCAGTCTGCTGAGGCTTAGATACAAGGTAATTACAGAGGTAAAATGTGTATAATTATAACTGTGTTGGTTATACAAAACTGGGGAATTGGTATTTAAGGGATTATCTATCTTTTAAAACAACAAAAATTCTGGTGTTGACTGTCCCTTTAATTTTGATTAGGCTGTCCATTTAACTGTGTGCCTCTGTCATAGATGATATTCAAAACTGTGCCAAAGAGTAACTTCTTTAGTTAATAAGCAACTGACAGATATTGAAGATGTATAATGTTTGACATTTTGAATAAAGCAACAAAAAACAACAAATATAGTAGTATATCTGCTCTGGCCAAGAAATTGTGGATGAGAAAAGTTACTACATCAGTTTTATTATTTTATGTATTATAGAAATTAACCTGGAAAAAAAATAAAAAAATAAACAGGCTTGTCTGAGACTAAAACAGTTTTTAAAATAATGTCCCCCAATTGCCCCCAAAGTTTTGTGAAATAAAAAAAGTAGGGGGGCAGAGCTAGCATCGGAACTGAGTGGTCGCACAACACTACAGCTCTGTACATAATACCAGCCTATTTGAATAATAGACCGCTCAGGAACACATATTGCTAATCAAGTGGGGCTTAACTATTGGAGAGCCGATCCAGCAAGCTAGGTCTCTAGCAGATAATTCAGTTTCTGGCATATCTCTCATGTTAATGGAGAGTTCACTGTAGAAGCCACTGGGAAGCGACCATCTTTACGTGTATATCCACGTGGAGTAGGACAACTCTTACAATCCAAGATCTACTCTTCCTATAATACTAAGAAACTGATCCTTACTAGCCACCATGGAAGAGATCTACCATGTTATCAATGTATTGTTTTTGGACCTAAAGAGAGAGCTCCTTATTCTAGTTACGGACCGTTTATCTCCTCAAGTCTCCTCCAGCAAAGACGGAGAGAGTCTGATGGCAGCACCATCATTTATTATTAAAGATCGAAAGGAAAAGAGGCAGAAGGCCGTGAAACACCCGGACATCCAATTGCCAAGAGACAGGAATCCAGCCCGATTTGAGCCTCGGCAAATTCAAAACACGGTAAGCCGTATTTTTACCTGCAAGACTGCACTGAAAATCACAGATAGGAAGAGCGCTCCTGGAATCTTAAGTGATTACCTTACAAGCTAAGGGGATAGTAGAATCCACGGCAATGCCGACCAAGCGGGTCTTAGGGGCGCAAAACTGGGAAATAATGGCTATGGTTTTTGAGCCCTGGACACGGTCTACACTGGCATGTATGAACGGTATTCGATTTGGCAGTTGCTGGGACACTCTTGAAACACCTAGATCTGCCTTGGACGATGAGGACCTACATATGGTCTGTAGTATTGGCCGGGAGGAGCAATTAACAATTTTCAGCATGTATCCTAAAGACGGAATAGGCTAAACATTAACTGAGTTTGACTTAGAACCACTAGATAGGCTGGCAGACTAACCTACATCATCTTGGGACATGACCTATCTATATAGTCTACGCCATAGGTGCATAGTCTCTTACATTCCTGATGAGACTTTGTTATATTTACACAGTTAACTTCTGTTTGCTAGTTTTACAGTTAATGGGACTTATAAATATATTCATATGTCTGTTAGTGCTGTTCAATATTTACTAATGTATACATACCATATGCTATGCTAAACTTATAGTTTAAAGGTGGAGCTATACTTGTTGATGTTCAGCATATTACCCTGTTTCTATCAATATACCAGGCTATGTTTGTTTCATATCTAGCAGTTTATTGTGTAAATTGACCTAAGTCAGGGCCCCGGTTTTAGTTCAAGGATTAATGGGCCTTTACATTGCGGTCTATGGGAACTGCATGTTCCCAGTGTAAATATATATGTATATGCTTATATACACAAATATGTATGTGTTAAAATGTGTATATACACAAAATAACACACAAATATATATGTATATCAGCATATACATATATATTTATATTTCTTTCATGTAATTAGCAAGAGTCCATGAGCTAGTGACGTATGGGATATACATTCCTACCAGGAGGGGCAAAGTTTCCCAAACCTCAAAATGCCTATAAATACACCCCTCACCACACCCACAAATCAGTTTTACAAACTTTGCCTCCTGTGGAGGTGGTGAAGTAAGTTTGTGCTAGATTCTACGTTGATATGCGCTCCGCAGCAGGTTGGAGCCCGGTTTTCCTCTCAGCGTGCAGTGAATGTCAGAGGGATGTGAAGAGAGTATTGCCTATTTGAATTCAATGATCTCCTTCTACGGGGTCTATTTCATAGGTTCTCTGTTATCGGTCGTAGAGATTCATCTCTTACCTCCCTTTTCAGATCGACGATATACTCTTATATATACCATTACCTCTACTGATTCTCGTTTCAGTACTGGTTTGGCTTTCTACTACATGTAGATGAGTGTCCTGGGGTAAGTAAGTCTTATTTTCTGTGACACTCTAAGCTATGGTTGGGCACTTTTATATAAAGTTCTAAATATATGTGTTTAAACATTTATTTGCCTTGATTCAGGATGTTCAACGTTCCTTATTTTCAGACAGTCAGTTTCATATTTGGGATTATGCATATGGATAATTCAATTTTTTCTTACCTTAAAATTTGACTTTTTTTCCTGTGGGCTGTTAGGCTCGCGGGGGCTGAAAATGCTTCATTTTATTGCGTCATTCTTGGCGCGGACTTTCTTGGCGCAAAAAATTTCTTGTCATTTCCGGCGTCATACGTGTCGCAGGAAGTTGCGTCATTTTTTTGACGTTTTTGCCCCAAAAAATGTCGGCGTTACCGGATGTGGCGCCATTTTTGGCGCCAAAAGCATTTAGGCGCCAAATAATGTGGGCGGCTTTTTTGGCGCTAAAAAAAATTTGAGCGTCATTGTTGTCTCCACAATATTTAAGTCTCATTATTTATTGCTTCTGGTTGCTAGAAGCTTGTTCATTGGCATTTTTTTCCCATTCCTGAAACTGTCATTTAAGGAATTTGATCAATTTTGCTTTATATGTTGTTTTTTCTATTACATATTGCAAGATGTCTCAAATGGACTCTGAATCAGAAGCCACTTTTGGAAAAACGCTTAACTGAGTTTCAGTTCTACCAAAGCTAAGTTCATTTATTTTAAATGTTATAAATGTTTATCTTTAGCTATGGTTTGTAATAAGATATTATGTTATACTTTTACATGCGGAATCCATTAGTATTTATGCTTTATATATTTTCTTTTCTTACAAGAAATATTTAGAAGACTTATAAGAAATATTTTTCTGATTCTATGTTAAAGGCTTTGTCTGACTTCGTGCCTTCTAATAAAATTTTTAGGTCTTTTTCACTTCTTTTTTAATTATTGAAGTTTCAAATGACCAACAACATACTGATTTATCCTTCTCTGATGATGTTTTTTTCAGAAATTTTCTTCATCAGATATTGACACTAACAAATCTACTTTTTTATTATTTTTCAATTATTAAAGTACATTTGTTCTTTGTTGAAAAGGTGTTGATTATTTTGGATATTAAGGTAACTAGTTCTTTAAGACTAGCTGACATTATTTCTGCCTATTTATTTCTTTAGAGGTTTTCTTTCCAATTCCCTATACTAGGGAATGGAATAGGCTGAGAATTTTCTTTTATTCCTTCTTCAAAAAGGTTTTATACTATATTCTTTGCCAGCAGTTAAACTCAATTTGGAGGGTTCTCCAATTTATTGGGGCTATCTCTAATTCTACTAATTATGCTATTGTTTCTATAGCAAAATAGTATTTATTTTCCTTTAGATAGCTGTATCTTATTTATGGAAAATTATTTAGTTTCAGGCTTGGTCCTGTGATTTATTTGGATATTGCAATTGCTTCATTTTCTCTGTTTACTTTAAGATCAAGTATCAGATTATGATTTATTTTAGCATTGTTAAAGGGAAAACATTTACTAGACTAGGTGCTGTTGCATTTGTCTTGTTGTTTTGCATTTATTGATTATGCAAGTCCACTGTATTGGCTGGTCCTTTAAACTGAACTATCATGCTAATAATTTCATTTGTGTCTTCATTTTATTGAATATTTTCGCAGATGAGGGTTAATCTATGTCTTTAGCTTTGTTAGCTAGAAGAATTTTGTGATTTTTAAAAAAAAAATCCATATTTCCTTTGTTCTAAGATAATCAATTATTTGTTTTATAATTGGATTTAATTCTTAACTGTTACTCTGGGCTTCAAGGTTGAGTTCTAAGACTAAAAACTTTAAGCTTATACTAGTTTGGTTGTTCTTATTAAGGAACGAATTCCTGAGTTCTTTCCCAAGTAACATGTCTATAATTGGAGTTCGAAATCAGCTCCCTAATTTTGCGATGTACGTGCCGAATTCCAGCTTGGCTGGTAAGGGGCAGGTTAAGGCTTCTTTGAAATTTATTTTGTCCAAATTTCTTTGATTTTATTCCAGCAAGGCTAACACTTTCTTTAACTGTGTTTCTGTCCTATATATTTTGGGTACTGTTGAAGCATTGCTGGGCACCCATGGGGTTCAAGCGCTGCTCAGACCTGGAATCTTCTGGGGTATTTCTTCCAGTTTCTTTTGAGGAACCGGGTTTTGGAGTTTTATTCAAACTATTTTGCCTTTTTATGGTCTTTTGATAGCATTATTTGTGGTGCAGGGATTATACAAAGATATCTCAATTAATATCTTTAAAACCGATTGTTCGACACTCTCTGACGTGGTGGACAGATCACCATTGTTTAGTTCAGGGGGCTTCTTTTTGTTCCTCCAACCTAGACTGTGATCTCAACAGATGCAAATCTGACAGGTTGGGGAGCTGTATGGGGGTTTCTGACAGCACAAGGGGTTTGGGAATCTCAGGAGGTGAGATTACCAATCAACATTTTTGGAACTCCGTGCAATTTTCAGAACTCTTCAGTCATGGCCTCTTCTAAAGAGAGAATCGTTCATTTGTTTTCAGACAGACAATGTCACAACTGTGGCATACATCAATCATCAAGGAGGGACTCACAGTCCTCTGGCTATGAAAGAAGTATCTTGGATACTGGTATGGGCGGAATCCAGCTCCTGTCTAGTTTCTGCGGTTCATATCCCAGGTATAGACAATTGGGAAGCGGATTATCTCAGTCGCCAAACGTTACATCCAGGCGAATGGTCTCTTCACCCAGAGGTATTTCTTCAGATTGTTCAAATATGGGGACTTCCAGAAATAGATCTGATGGCTTCTCATCTAAACAAGAAACTTCCCAGGTATCTGTCCAGATCCAGGGATCCTCAAGCGGAAGCAGTGGATGCATTGTCACTTCCTTGGAAGTATCATCCTGCCTATATCTTTCCGCCTCTAGTTCTTCTTCCAAGAGTAATCTCCAAGATTCTGAAGGAATGCTCGTTTGTTCTGCTGGTGGCTCCAGCATGGCCTCACAGGTTTTGGTATGCGGATCTTGTCCGGATGGCCTCTTGCCAACCGTGGACTCTTCCGTTAAGACCAGACCTTCTGTCGCAAGGTCCTTTTTTCCTTCAGGATCTCAAATTCTTAAATTTAAAGGTATGGAGATTGAACGCTTGATTCTTAGTCAAAGAGGTTTCTCTGACTCGGTGATTAATACTATGTTACAGGCTCGTAAATCTGTATCTAGGAAGATATATTATAGAGTCTGGAAGACTTACATTTCTTGGTGTCTTTCTCATCATTTTTCCTGGCATTCTTTTAGAATTCCGAGAATTTTACAGTTTCTTCAGGATGGTTTGGATAAAGGTTTGTCTGCAAGTTCCTTGAAAGGACAAATCTCTGCTCTTTTTGTTCTTTTTTACAGAAAGATTGCTAATCTTCCTGATATTCATTGTTTTGTACAAGCTTTGGTTCATATAAAACCTGTCATTAAGTCAATTTCTCCTCCTTGGAGTTTGAATTTGGTTCTGGGGGCTCTTCAAGCTCCTCCGTTTGAACCTATGCATTCATTGGACATTAAATTACTTTCTTGGAAAGTTTTGTTTCTTTTGGCCATCTCTTCTGCTAGAAGAGTTTCTAAAATATCTGCTCTTTCTTGTGAGTCTCCTTTTCTGATTTTTCATCAGGATAAGGCGGTGTTGCGAACTTCTTTTAAATTTTTTACCTAAGGTTGTGAATTCTAACAACATTAGTAGAGAAATTGTGGTTCCTTCATTATGTCCTAATCCTAAGAATTCTAAGGAGAGATCATTGCATTCTTTGGATGTAGTTAGAGCTTTGAAATATTATGTTGAAGCTACTAAGAGTTTCCGAATGACATCTAGTCTATTTGTTATCTTTTCTGGTTCTAGGAAAGGTCAGAAGGCCTCTGCCATTTCTTTGGCATCTTGGTTGAAATCTTTAATTCATCATGCTTATGTCGAGTCGGGTAAAACTCTGCCTCAAAGGATTACAGCTCATTCTACTAGGTCAGTTTCTACTTCCTGGGCGTTTAGGAATGAAGCTTCGGTTGATCAGATTTGCAAAGCAGCAACTTGGTCTTCTTTGCATACTTTTACTAAATTCTACCATTTTGATGTGTTTTCTTCTTCTGAAGCAGTTTTTGGTAGAAAAGTACTTCAGTCAGCTGTTTCAGTTTGATTCTTCTGCTTATAATTTCAGGGTTTTTTTCATCATAAGATTTAAACTTTATTTTGGGTGTGGATTATTTTTCAGCGGAATTGGCTGTCTTTATTTTATCCCTCCCTCTCTAGTGACTCTTGCGTGGAAGATCCACATCTTGGATAGTCATTATCCCATACGTCACTAGCTCATGGACTCTTGCTAATTACATGAAAGAAAACATAATTTATGTAAGAACTTACCTGATAAATTCATTTCTTTCATATTAGCAAGAGTCCATGAGGCCCACCCTTTTTGTGGTGGTTATGATTTTTTTGTATAAAGCACAATTATTCCAATTCCTTATTTTTTATGCTTTCGCACTTTTTTCTTATCACCCCACTTCTTGGCTATACGTTAAACTGATTTGTGGGTGTGGTGAGGGGTGTATTTATAGTCATTTTGAGGTTTGGGAAACTTTGCCCCTCCTGGTAGGAATGTATATCCCATACGTCACTAGCTCATGGACTCTTGCTAATATGAAAGAAATGAATTTATCAGGTAAGTTCTTACATAAATTATGTTTTTCTGCCCATCGCTCCACGACTTACCCCCTTCGCTGTGCTAGTTCTCATGCCATGTCTAACGACATGAGAATGAAGCTCCCAATGGAGCCTATAGAAGCGCGCTCTAGTCAGTTCAATGCTTCCGTGCAATGAGAACGCGAGGTCACGCTGATATTGCACATTTGCATGCAGTGGTATTACAAAGTGGAGTGCAAATATCTCTTTAGCGAAAGCAATATTTTGCGCTCCACTTTTAATCTGGCCCAAAATATATAAATTGCAGTGATTTGTGTAGATGTCAAAAATGGGTACTGTTCCTTCAACTTGCTGATTTCCCCTTTCAATGACTGGTTATATACTACACTTATGGTGGTAACCATAAAGCCATACTGACTATAAATAAATACATTGGTTTATCTCTTTATCTTTAAAGGGACACTGAACCCACATTTCTTCTTTTGTAATTCAGATAGAGCATGCAATTTTAAGCAACTTTCTAATTTACTCCTATTATCAATTTTTCTTCGTTCTCTTGCTATCATTATTTGAAAAAGAAGGCATCTAAGCTTTTTTTTGGTTTGAGCACTCTGGACAGCACTTTTTTATTGATGGATGAATTTATCCACCAATCAGCAAGGACAACCCAGGTTGTTCACCAAAAATGGGCCGGCATCTAAACTTACATTCTTGCATTTCAAATAAAGATACCAAGAGAATGAAGAAAATTTGAAAATAGGAGTAAATTAGAAAGTTGCTTAAAATTTCATGCTCAATCTGAATCACAAAAGAAAAATGTTGGGTACAGTGTCCCTTTAAGAAAGTATTATGATAATATTTGTGATAAAATATAATGTTAAATAACATAATTGCATTATTTTTAAAAAGATTGTGTCTTTGAAATACAGGAGTCAACAAACAACTTCTATACAAATGGACTCTAGTCCCAGGTTAGAATACACTTTAGGTCTCTTGCATTTTTGAAAAAAAGAGTAACATAGGATTTTTCATATAGCACATTTGCTCAGTACTTATCTTTCTCCCTTCATGCACCAGCCAAAGGCACATTGTTTACAGGTATGGAAGTTAAGTCACTGTGACATGTTCTGGGCATTCAAGAGGTCATGTAACTACTGTCAGAGTGTTACACAGTGCAAATTTAACTACTTGTTTGCCCATGTGTGATACAGGTAAGCTATGGTTGTCATTTGTTTATGTATGGTCTGACCTATCAAGGAATTAAACTACAGGTATGAGTGTGTAACAAAGCGTTAAAACACTGGCTGTTTATGACAACCACAGGTTTAAATTACTGCTGGCTATGAGGTGAAATAACTGCTACCAGTTTATCACAAAAAAGTATTATAACGCATTGATTTTGCTTGTGTTTTGTTGGCAACAAAGGGGTTAAATTATTTTTTGGAGCTTGCCATTGCCACTAGATTTTGAACAGATATCTTGAGCCCTGTTCTAATGTGTAGCAATTCTCTTTGTTTCCTGTTATCTGCAATAGATGTCAATGGATAACAATGTATGAATAATTATCTCTTACCTTCTAAGACTCCGGGATGCAAACTGTCAAACACCAGAAGCACAATAAACATTATGAGAGCCAGGGAAGAGAGACTGACACCGCACACCAGGAAGCTGTAACTACCTTGCGTTTGCATCACCTGAATCAGGAAATAATGTTACAAAAAGAGGGGGTGAGGAGTGAACTTGCTTCCCCAAGTCTGATATGCTCCCAATATCAGATGTGTGAAAGTGTGCAAGGTGGGGGTGGGGAGCGCTCAAAAAGAGCTGTGAGTTGGACTGTGATTCTTAACTATTCCTTAAAATCCTTCAAATCTTCTCACAAAAATCCTAAATTAAAGTGTTAATAAATTAATCACTATGCTATGTGGCGGTAGACGTTAGACGTTTCTACAAAAGAGTGTACTCCGTGTTAAAACTTATTTCCCCTAATCGGCAATTTTGTAACAATATATATTGTTTGAAACTTAGTTTAAAGTGCAGTGCGTGTATATATGTGCATTAGTAATATTCCCATCCGCAACAGATACTACTGGTATTTATCCTATTCCTTAACACTTCTATCCGTAATGTGTAAGCACAATGTTGTGAATACAATATTGTAAATATACTTATAAGTGAATGAAAAAATATACAGTGGTTTAGAAAAAAAACATTTACTTAAAACATGTTAAAATACAAATACAAATACTGTTGCTGAAGACAATTCATATGGTGTTCCGTATCTTTGTAATTAAAGCATATATTAGAGCATATCCATATCCTATGAAAAAGTGTAATTGTTTAAAAATAATGTTTTTCAGTGAGTTCAGATATTGTGATTCTTTAGTAATATATCTGATAGGGTATTCTTAAGTTGTGGCCACAACTAGTCCATAGATTAAAAAAGTCCCAAAGGTAAAAACAAATTGGCTCGACTCCCCCTAACCGGACCTCCGATATCCCTTACCTCCGTGATATTTATCGTGGTGCCGTGGGTTCTGGGAAGAGTGCTTCTGTGTACAAGCCGAGTTGTTGTTTCTCCCGTCGGCGTACCGCCGTTTGGGTCGCTTCCGCAACTACTTCCTACCCAGGTGTGTTTGATGTCCGTCTGACGTGGTGCACGGAGGACCTATCGGGTAGCCGGATCGTGGGGGGAGTGTTCCTGTGATCCTTCTGCTGGAGCTAATAGTATCCACACTCGATGTCGTTTTCTACGCGTTTCAGCGCTGTACCTTGCGCCTTTATCAAGACTGTACCACTGTATATTTTTTCATTCACTTATAAGTATATTTACAATATTGTATTCACAACATTGTGCTTACACATTACGGATAGAAGTGTTAAGGAATAGGATAAATACCAGTAGTATCTGTTGCGGATGGGAATATTACTAATGCACATATATACACGCACTGCACTTTAAACTAAGTTTCAAACAATATATATTGTTACAAAATTGCCGATTAGGGGAAATAAGTTTTAACACGGAGTACACTCTTTTGTAGAAACGTCTACCGCCACATAGCATAGTGATTAATTTATTAACACTTTAATTTAGGATTTTTGTGAGAAGATTTGAAGGATTTTAAGGAATAGTTAAGAATCACAGTCCAACTCACAGCTCTTTTTGAGCGCTCCCCACCCCCACCTTGCACAGGAAATAATGTTAAACATATAAGTGGAATAGGAGACAACAGCGTCTGGGCAAGAAAGGGACAGTGGTCCCTATGTCATTTCCATGCTAAGTGTGTAGCATGGCTTTTTGTAGGGTTTACAAAATTCAAACCCATTCCGTTCTATTTTAAAACAGCATGCTAACTAACCCATTTATCCCAAGTTTTTCATACATTTGTAGCACTGCCAGTCCAGAGCTGAACATAGCTGCTGAGCCAATCAGTGGTACCTTATGTGTGTATCCACCAATCACCAGCTTTGTACAGCAAAGGATCTGCAATGCATTGCTAATACAGAGCTGACATTAAAGGAACATGAAAGTCAAAATTTCAACTTGATTCAGATAGAGCATGTAATTTAAAAAAATAATAATTCCATTATCAAATTGTGCAGTGTTTTTATGCAAACACTTTCTGAGGCGCAGCTCCTACTGAACAAATTCACAGTATATATGTATATTAGTCTATGATTGGCTCATGGCTGTCACATGATAGCAGGGACATATAATTCAAGGAAACAAATCTGCTGTTATTAGAAATTCTGTTTGTTTCATTGCATTATCTTTTTATTATGCATGTTTTAAATATGCAAATCTACTGTGTTTAAATACATTGTGCAAGATTATAAGCAACACTCAAATATACAAGAGGTATGGAGTGTTAACATCTCCGGAGCGCAATCCATGCTGCTTGCATTTTTGTTCAGGTATTATAAGTTTATGATCATTATATATTATGCATGCGGTAGTGTACAGTAACGCAAGCTACAATATTCATGTTGGGTAGCGCATTTGTATTCTTTCTCTCAGATAACAGATTTTTATGAGGGCCTGCACTAAAATTCATAACGGATAATGCTCGAGCACTTAACCAATTGTAGATTTATGCCTCTTTCAACTTTTTTTTTTTATTAAGAATAACGGCATACTCACCGTTCCCACTAGAATCTGCAGGACCATCTCCCCCAATGCTGCTCCAGTTACAAGAATAGTTGTGGCACAGCCTAAGGGTATAAATATCACTATCTTAATAGAAATGCGGATATAGATGCAGCATAATAATTACTTAAAAATAAAGATTTAGGAGTAGATTTAACAACAGTCGAGCGGACATAATTTGCTGTAGTGCATGCTGTCGGCATTTAACATTGCACAAGCATTTCTGGTGAAATGCTTGTGCAATGCCGCCCCCTGCTCACTAATGGCCAATCGGCCACTAGCAGGGGCCGTCAATCATCTGGATCGGATCGGGATGATTTCAGTCTGCCACCTAAAAGGTGGTGGACAAGTTAAGGAAGCTTCTTAAAGGGACAATGAACCCAAATTTTTTATTTTGGAATTCAGATAGAGCATGCAATTTTAAGCAACTTTCTAATTTACTCCTATTATCAAATTGTCTTCATTCTCTTGGTATCTTTATTTGAAATGCAAGAATGTAAGTTTAGATGCCGGCCCATTTTTGGTGAACAACCTGGGTTGTTCTTGCTGATTAGTGGATAAATTCATCCACCAATAAACAAGTGCTTTCCATGGTTCTGAACCAAAAAAATAGCTTAGATGCCTTCTTTTTCAAATAAAAAAAGCAAGAGAACGAAGAAAAATTGATAATAGGAGTAAATTAGAAAGTTGCTTAAAATTGCATGCTCTATCTGTATCATGAAAGAAAAAATTTGGGTCCAGTGTCCCTTTAACTTCCGTTTAAGGCGGACCTGAAATGATGGGGCTCCGAAGTAGCATCCGCCGCTTAATAAATGGAGCCCTTAGACTATTACATTTTGCAAATTTGGGACATCTGTTAAACACATTTCGAATTGCTTTTTAAGAGTTTAAAGGACCATTAAATACAGTAGAATCGCATAATCAATGAATACATAATAAAAAGACAATGCAACAGCAGTTATTTGATGTTCAAATGAATACTAGATTTTTTTGCAAATTTCAGAGTTAATTCCATTTTCTCTAACCCTAAATTGGTCTAGTGGCGTGCTACATTTTTTTTTTATCTAGTGCGCTAACTACTCTCAAAATAAAAAAATAATAGCGCTCTTATTACAAGACCAAAGCACGCTAAATTTGTGACTTCAAATATCGCAACTATGCTAATAGCCTCGTAGACTTTTATGGGGCGCACTGAAAAAAACAAACTATTTGTTACCACTCTTGCGCTAACCGAACACTGTGCTAGACCAACTGAGCTAAAGCCGAATGTGCATTAGAAATGCTTGATGCTCTGTACATATAATAAACTCATCTGATGTTTATTAAGCTCTGTACATATGAAATTGAGATACAGTTTTTATTCAGTGCACAGAACATTTGGAAAAGAAAAGTGTATTACAAATTTAAAAAAATAAATAATTGAAATAAGAGGATACAGTTCTCACCCTTATAGCTCAGGATATGTTCTGTATACGCCAACATGCTGGGGAAGACGCTACTGAGAAATAGCCCAAGTAGAGACGTTCCAATAAACAGGCTAACAGTGCTGAACTGTGTCATCAGCAAGAACAGGAATGTTGCTGTCACTCCAGTCTGATGAGGAAATAAGTATCATGTTACAAATGTGCATTAATCATAAAACAGTTGTACCTGTTGTACCCATGGATAGCGCTGCAGAATCTGTTGGCGCTTTATAAATAGAGAATAATAATAATAAAATAATCAGTTATTGCTAGACTCTATGGGGCCTATTTATGATGGTGCGAGCGGACATGATACGATATAGCAGATCATGTCCGCTGCACATCGATAAATGCCTACAGCATACGCTCTCGGTATTTATCATAGCACCAGCAGTACTTGTGAACTGTTGGTGCAATACCGCCCCCCTGCAGATTCGCGGCCAATCGTCAACTAGCAGGGGGTGTCAATCAACCCGATCGTATTCGGGTTGATTTCTGTCGATTTCTGTCCGCCCCCTCTGAGCAGGTCGGACAGGTTATGGAGCAGCAGACTACTGCTTCATAACTTCTGTTTCCGACGAGCCTGAAGGCATCAATCTCCATACAGAGCTTGATAAATATGTCCCTATCTATCTATCTATCTTTTATCATAAAGTCTGATTAAAATGTAATTCTAACCTCCCTGGAATAATAATAATTAGTTCAAGGGAAATTAAACACATTGACGCTGGAATGCAAAATGTTTAAAGGGACATGAAACCCACATTGTTTCTTTCATGATTCAGATAGAGAATACCATTTTAAACAACTTACTAATTTACTTCTATTATCTAATTTGCTTTATTCTCTTGGTATTCTTTCCTGAAAAGCATATCTAGATAGGCTCAGTAGCTTCTGATTGGTGGCTGCACATAAATGCCTCATGTGATTGGCTCACCCATGTGCATTACTATTTCTTTAACAAAGGATATCTAAAGAATTAAACAAATTAGATAATAGACGTAAATTGGAACGTTGTTTAAAATTGTATTCTCTACCTAAATCATGAAAGAAAATCTTTGGGTTTAATGTTCTTTCATAATTAAAATAGAGCGTGACATTTTAAATAACTCTCTAATTTATTTCTATATTTAATTTGTTACTGAAAAGTATACCCAGGTAGGCTCCGAAGCTGATGATAGAGGGCTGCACATATATGCCTCTATCAGCAAGCTCCCAGTAGTGAATTACCGTTCATTCAACAAATTATACCAAGTGAAATGAAGTAAACTGGAAAGTTGCTTAAAATTGTATAATCTATCTGAATCCTGAAAGAAAAAAAAAATGGGTTCCATGTTTCCTTAGTTACGTTTAATAATGAATTGTACAACAGCTTTTCTATAATGTAAGTCTAAAACTTGTGGTAGTTCTAAGAAATCAAAGTGAACATAGCAGTCTTGACAAGTTTAAGCCTGCCACATATCTGTTCCTAATTGGCTTCATTAGAGATGATTAGATAACTGCAAAATAAATTATGTTTTGGTAACAAAGGAGGGCGAATCTAATAATTCCAAAAAAAAATAAATATCAGAAAAATGGGAATAGTTTTTGTTTTTTTTTAACAATTTTTCCAATTCAAACACAGTCGAGACTGATAACTATAAGATTTGATATTCATTTTTTAAACATCGCTATTCGGAACTACCAATAATATACATATGTTGATCACTGAAATCCAAAATTGGGGTTTAATGAAATCTGTGTGTGTGAGTCGCGTGGTATTTCTAATGTGTTAAGCGTTAAACTCTCTTTTAAGGGCATGATGGGTATACTGCGTATGCTTGATCATTGATGTTTTAAAAAAAGTAATTTTTAAAAAACAATCAGCAAGATTACAAGTTGTGCATTAAACCAGTAAATAACGCAAAAATATTAGCGGTATCGTACTCTCCATAGCGCTGCCAATACAAGTTACTGAAAAACCTTCTTTTGTTGTGCTGTTTGGTGTGTTTTTATTTTGGGGTGGCTTTTTTGTTTTTATAGGGCTATTAGATTAGGTTTAATTTTTATTATTTTGGATAATTTTGTTTATTATTTCTTAGATTATATTGATTTTTTCATATTGTTAGTGTTGTTGTTTTTTTTGGGAATGTCAGATTTTTTATTTTTTTTCATAGTGTTAGTTTTTTTTAATCTTGTAATTTAGTTTTTTTTATTTTTCGTTTTATTTTCTTAAAATAGTTAGGTGTATTTATAGTTTAATCTTAGTATTTTTTTTATTTCACAGGTAGTTAGGTTTAGGGGTAATAGTTTAATTTAGTGATTTGCGATGTGGGGGTGATGGGGGTTATTAAGTGTATTATAGTCTTTGCGATGAGGGGGATTGGCGGTTTAGGGGTTAATACTTTATTATACTTTAATACTTTATTTTAGTGTTGGCGATGTGGGAGGCTGGTGGTTTAGGGGTTAATAGGTTTATTATTGTCTTTGCGATGTGGGGGATTGGCGGTTTAGGGGTTAATACTTTATTATACTTTAATACTTTATTTTAGTGTTGGCGATGTGGGAGGCTGGCGGTTTAGGGGTTAATATGTTTATTATTGTCTTTGCGATGTGGGGGGTCGGCAGTTTAGGGGTTAATACTTTATTATACTTTAATACTTTATTTTAGTGTTGGCGATGTGGGAGGCTGGCGGTTTAGGGGTTAATATGTTTATTATTGTCTTTGCGATGTGGGGGGTCGGCAGTTTAGGGGTTAATACTTTATTTTATTGTTGGCGATGTGGGGAGCCTGCGGTTTAGGTGTTAATAGGTGTAATATAGTATTTGCGATATGGGGGCCGGCGGTTTAAGGGTTAATAGGTTTATTTAGTGTTGGCAATGTGGGGGATTGGCGGTTTAGCGGTTAATAGTTTTATTTAGTGTTGGAGATGTGGGGGTTGGTGGTTTAGGGGTCAATAGGTTTATTTAGTGTTGGCGATGTGGGTGGGCGGTGGGTTAGGGTTTAATAGGTGCAATATAATATTTGCGGTGCTGGGGCATGGCGGTTTAGGGGTTAATAGGTAGTTTATGGGTGTTAGTGTACTTTGTAACATTTTAGCTATGAGTTTTGTGAAACATTTTTGTTTTGCAAAATCCATAACTACTGGTCTCAGATAGCGGAATGAATTGCGGTGGTATAGACTATAACGCAAGCATTTTAGCTGGACCGCACAACCTGTAATACGGGCGCTATGAAAATCAAAAGCCATTTTTTTGGTGTGGAATGGAGAGTTGCATAAAGGCTAAAACACTTGCGGTATAGCTGTACCTCAGCGACTTGTAATACGGGAGACCTGCATATTCCGTGCACAAAGGTACATTTTTCAGCGATATAGCCGTAATGCACCATACCGCAAAACTTGTAATCTAGGTCCAAGTAATTTATTTTAAAAAACTTGTTTTCCTTTATTGCTAGATTTCCATCTAAAATCAAGAAGAAAACTGCGGGAAATACATTTCTATAAAAAGAAAGTGGCCACAACTTATCTCATATTCTGTAACAGTATTTTAACAGTTCTCACATTGTAAATTGTGAAACCGCTAAGTAAAGAGCTGGAAAATATTGTAAAAAATTCCAAACCTCGCTGTACAGAATGAGGTTTGTCTTTACCAAAGATCTATTACCGTAAGACGATGGCGGCACAAGGTTCTTTTTCAAAACACAATGTTTTGGACATCAGTTTACTGTAAACCCCATGCCGAAAGAAATCACGTTTAAGAAGATGAAATGACTGTAATTTACCTTCATGAAATGCGTGTATGTACTTTCAACTTGTAATATAATCAGACATTGCTGCTCAACGCCACCCATAGAAAATATGGGGAGCGTAAATTGGCGCAAACAAATTTGCGGTAATTTAAACAATGTGCCACTTGTAATTAGGATTTGAGCGTAAAGAACACAGCGATATCATGATCACGTTTACACTTCTTGCAATAATGATAGCGCTCCACTTGTAATCTTGCCCTAAATACATTTTAGTATTGAGGTTAATCCCCACCTCTCTCTAGGAAGGAATGCCGCCATGTTGACATATGTCATTCACTATATTCCAGTGCCAAGGAGTTTGCCCATGTGCAGCAACCCTCCTTCAGATACCTGCAGTGTAACCTAAGTTCCATAATTGCAGCACCCATGATTAGAGCTAGGTGCATGAAATATATTTAGGGCTAGATTGCAAGTAGAGCGCTTATGTATCGCACGCCCACAAATTAGCAAATTTGCTCGTTTGCGGGCACGCAATAAATAAACAACCATTGCAAGTGGCTGGTTATTACTACCACAAGATTGCTGTAGCTATTAATGCTCAGAAAATTAATCAGAGATCAGATCTCTGGTTAAGTTTCTCAAACTGCCCCAAATGCCCTCAAAATAGAGGATATTATAGTTTTTTTATTAAAAAAATATCTTTTTTTTTCTTAAATAATTTTTTTTTAGCCGTTTTTTGGGGCTAAAGTTGGCGGGTGTGGGGTGCCTTTACATAGTTTTACATAGCGGTCTATGAAAACGGTGTTTTTCCAGTAAATATATATGTATATGCTTATATACATATATATTTATGTGTTAATATGTGTATATACACATATTAACACATAAATATACATGTATATAATCATATACACATATATTTACAAATTGCTGCTATCGCTGTGCTACTTATCCCCTGCACTGCACGAGTTCTCATGCCGTGTCTCACCATTTGAGCCTGCGAGCGCAAGCTCATGTTCGCATGTTATGAACTTGTAATACCAACGGACATTAGCGTGCGCTGGTATTACTCAGTGGAGCGCAAATATTGCTTTCAAGAAAGCAATATTTAGCGCTCCACTTGTTATCTGCCCTTAGTGTTTTATGTCCCTTTAACTTCAAAAGGATAACAATCTTTCGGCTAGATTATGAGTTTTGCGTTATGAGCGGCTCGCTGCTAACTTGCAAGTTATTTCCACCGCTCACCTCCCTATAGCGCTGCTATTACAGGTTTTCAAAAACCCAGTGTTAGCAGGCAATATTGCAGTGTTGAGCTCCATTGAGCTCCATACCGCACCCAAATACCAGCGCTGCTTAGAGCTGGTTTTACGTGCTTGTGCACGATTTCCCCATAGACATCAATGGGGAGAGCCAGCTAAAAAAAGCCTAACACCTGCAATAAAGGAGCGTGAAGCTCCGTAGCGCAGCCCCATTGATTCCTATGGGGAAAGAAAATTTATGTTTACACCTAACACCCTAACATAAACCCCGAGTCAAAACACCCCTAATCTGCTGCCCCTAACATTGCTGACACCTACATTATACTTATTAACCCCTAATCTGCTATCCCCGACATCGCCGCCACCTACCTACACTTATTAACCCCTAATATGCCACCCCTAACATCGCCACCACCTACATTACACTTATTAACCCCTAATCTGCCGCCCCCAACGTCACCGCCACTATACTAAAGTTATTAACCCCTAAACCTAACCCTAAGTCTAACCCTAACACCAACTAACTTTAATATAATTAAAATAAATCTAAATAAAAATTACTATCATTAACTAAATAATTCCTATTTAAACCTAAATACTTACCTGTAAAATAAACTCTAACGGCTAGATTTAGAGTTCTGCGGCCAAAGGGGTGCGTTAGATACGCGTGCTTTTTTCCCCCCGCACCTTTTAAATACAGCTGGTATTTAGAGTTCACAGAATGGCTGCGTTAGGCTCCAAAAAAGGAGCGTAGAGCATATTTACCGCCACTGCAACTCTAAATACCAGCGTTGCTTACGGACGCGGCCAGCTTAAAAAACGTGCTCGTGCACGATTTCCCCATAGAAAACAATGGGGCAGTTTGAGCTGAAAAAAAACACCTGCAAAAAAGCAGCGTTCAGCTCCTAACGCAGCCCCATTGTTTCCTATGGGGAAACACTTCCTAAGTCTGCACCTAACACTTTAACATGTACCCCGAGTCTAAACACCCCTAACCTTACACTTATTAACCCCTAATCTGCTGCCCCCGCTATCGCTGACCCCTGCATATTATTATTAACCCCTAATCTTCCGCTCCGTACACCGTCGCTACCTACATTATCCCTATGTACCCCTAATCTGCTGCCCATAACACCGCCGACCCCTATATTATATTTATTAACCCCCAATCCTCCGCCCCAAACGTCGCCTCCACCTATCTACAATTATTAACCCCTAATCTGCCGACCGGAGCTCACCGCTACTATAATAAAGTTATTAACCCCTAATCCGCCTCACTCCCGCCTCAATAACCCTATAATAAATAGTATTAACCCCTAATCTGCCCTCCCTAATATCGCCAACACCTACCTGCAATTATTAACCCCTAATCTGCCGACCGGATCTCACCGCTACTATAATAAATGTATTAACCCCTAAAACTAAGTCTAACCCTAACCCTAACACCCCCCTAAATTAAATATAATTTAAATCTAACAAAATAAATTAACTATTATTAAATAAATTATTCCTATTTAAAGCTAAATACTTACCTGTAAAATAAACCCTAATATAGCTACAATATAAATTATAATTATATTGTAGCTATTTTAGGATTAATATTTATTTTACAGGCAACTTTGTAATTATATTAACCAGGTACAATAGCTATTAAATAGTTAATAACTATTTAATAGCTATCTAGTTAAAATAATTACAAAATTACCTGTAAAATAAATCCTAACCTAAGTTACAATTAAACCTTACACTACACTATCAATAAATAAATTAAATAAACTACCTACAATTATCTACAATTAAACCTAACACTACACTATCAATAAATTAATTAAACACAATACCTACAATTATCTACAATTAAACCTAACACTACACTATCAATAAATTAATTAAATACAATACCTACAATTAAATACAATGAAATAAACTAACTAAAGTACAAAAAAAAGAACTAAGTTACAAAAAATATTTACAAACATTAGAAAAATATTACAATTTTAAACTAATTACACCTACTCTAATCCCCCTAATAAAATAACAAAGACCCCCAAAATAAAAAAAATGCCCTACCCTATTCTAAATTAAAAAAGTTCAAAGCTCTTTTACCTTACCAGCCCTGAAAAGGGCCCTTTGCGGGGCATGCCCCAAAGAATTCAGCTCTTTTGCCTGTAAAAAAAAACATACAATACCCCCCCAACATTACAACCCACCACCCACATACCCCTAATCTAACCCAAACCCCCCTTAAATAAACCTAACACTAAGCCCCTGAAGATCTTCCTACCTTATCTTCACCACGCCGGGTTCACCGATCGATCCAGAAGAGCTACTCCGATGTCTTGATCCAAGCCCAAGCGGGGGGCTGAAGATGTCCATGATCCGGCTGAAGTCTTCATCCAAGCGGGAGCTGAAGAGGTCCATGATCCGGCTGAAGTCTTCTATCAACGGCATCTTCAATCTTCTTTCTTCCGGATCCATGTTCATCCCGCCGACGCGGAACATCCATCTTCACCGACGACTTCCCAACGAATGACGGTTCCTTTAAGGGACGTCATCCAAGATGGGGTCCCTCGAATTCCGATTGGCTGATAGGATTCTATCAGCCAATCGGAATTAAGGTAGGAAAATTCTGATTGGCTGATGGAATCAGCCAATCAGATTCAAGTTCAATCCGATTGGCTGATCCAATCATCCAATCAGATTGAGCTTGCATTCTATTGGCTGATCGGAACAGCCAATAGAATGCGAGCTCAATCTGATTGGCTGATCGGATCAGCCAATCGGATTGAACTTGATTCTGATTGGCTGATTCCATCAGCCAATCATAATTTTCCTACCTTAATTCCGATTGGCTGATAGAATCCTATCAGCCAATCGGAATTCGAGGGACGCCATCTTGGATGACGTCCCTTAAAGGAACCGTCATTCATCGGGAAGTCGTCGGTGAAGATGGATGTTCCACGTCGGCGGGATGAACATGGATCCGGAAGAAAGAAGATTGAAGATGCCATTGATAGAAGACTTCAGCCGGATCATGGACCTCTTCAGCTCCCGCTTGGATAAAGACTTCAGCCGGATCATGGACATCTTCAGCCCCCCGCTTGGGCTTGGATCAAGACATCGGAGTAGCTCTTCTGGATCGATCGGTGAACCCGGCGTGGTGAAGATAAGGTAGGAAGATCTTCAGGGGCTTAGTGTTAGGTTTATTTAAGGGGGGTTTGGGTTAGATTAGGGGTATGTGGGTGGTGGGTTGTAATGTTGGGGGGGTATTGTATGTTTTTTTTTACAGGCAAAAGAGCTGAATTCTTTGGGACATGCCCCGCAAAGGGCCCTTTTCAGGGCTGGTAAGGTAAAAGAGCTTTGAACTTTTTTAATTTAGAATAGGGTAGGGCATTTTTTTTATTTTGGGGGTCTTTGTTATTTTATTAGGGGGCTTAGAGTAGGTGTAATTAGTTTAAAATTGTTGTAATATTTTTCTAATATTTGTAAATATTTTTTTATTTTTTGTAACTTAGTTCTTTTTTATTTTTTGTACTTTAGTTTATTTCATTGTATTTATTTGTAGGTATTGTATTTAATTAATTTATTGATAGTGTAGTGTTAGGTTTAATTGTAGATAATTGTAGGTATTGTATTTAATTAATTTATTGATAGTGTAGTGTTAGGTTTAATTGTAACTTAGGTTAGGATTTATTTTACAGGTAATTTTGTAATTATTTTAACTAGGTAACTATTAAATAGTTATTAACTATTTAATAGCTATTGTACCTGGTTAATATAATTACAATGTTGCCTGTAAAATAAATATTAATCCTAAAATAGCTACAATATAATTATAATTTATATTGCAGCTATATTAGGGTTTATTTTACAGGTAAGTATTTAGCTTTAAATAGGAATAATTTATTTAATAATAGTTAATTTATTTCGTTAGATTTAAATTATATTTAAGTTAGGGGGGTGTTAGGGTTAGAGTTAGACTTAGCTTTAGGGGTTAATACATTTATTATAGTAGCGGTGAGATCCGGTCGGCAGATTAGGGGTTAATTATTGTAGGTAGGTGGAGGCGACGTTGTGGGGGGCAGATTAGGGGTTAATAAATATAATATAGGGGTCGGCGATGTTAGGGGCAGCAGATTAGGGGTACATAGGTATAATGTAGCTGGCGGCGGTGTACGGAGCGGCAGATTAGGGGTTAATAATAATATGCAGGTGTCAGCGATAGCAGGGGCGGCAGATTAGGGGTTAATAAATATAACATAGTGGTCGGCGATGTTAAGGGCAGCAGATTAGGGGTACGAGCGGCAGATTAGGGGTTAAAAAATTTTAATAGAGTGGCGGCGATGTGGGGGGACCTCGGTTTAGGGGTACATAGGTAGTTTATGGGTGTTAGTGTACTTTAGAGCACAGTAGTTAAGAGCTTTATAAACCGGCGTTAGCCCAGAAAGCTCTTAACTACTGACTTTTTTCTGCGGCTGGAGTTTTGTCGTTAGATTTCTAACGCTCACTTCAGCCACGACTCTAAATACCGGCGTTAGAAAGATCCCATTGAAAAGATAGGATACGCAAATGGCGTAGGGGGATCTGCGGTATGGAAAAGTCGCGGCTGCAAAGTGAGCGTTAGACCCTTTCCTGACTGACTCCAAATACCAGAGGGCGGTAAAAACCAGCGTTAGGAGCCTCTAACGCTGGTTTTGACGGCTACCGCCCAACTCTAAATCTAGGCCTAAGCTAGCTATAATATAACTAATAGTTACAATGTAGCTAGCTTAGGTTTTATTTTTACTTCACAGGCAAGTTTGTATTTATTTTAACTAGGTAGATTAGTTAGTAAATAGTTATTGACTATTAACTAACTACCTAGTTAAAATAAATACAAAGTTACCTGTAAAATAAAACCTAACCTGTCTTACACTAACACCTAACATTACACTACAATTAAATAAATTATATTAATTAAATACAATCAACTAAATTACAAAAACAAACAAACACTAAATTACACAAAAAAAAAAGAAATGATCAAATATTTAAACTAATTACACCTAATCTAATAGCTCTATCAAAATAAAAAAGCCCCCCCCCCCAATAAAAAAGCCCTAGCCTAAACTAAACTGCCAATAGCCCTTAAAAGGGCCTTTTGCTGGGCATTGCCCCAAAGAAATCAGCTCTTTTCCCTGTAAAAAAAAAATACAAACAACCCCCCAACAGTTAAAGGGACAGTCTAGGCCAAAAAAAACTTTCATGATTCAGATAGGGCATGTCATTTTAAACAATTTTCCAATTTACTTTTATCACCAATTTTGCTTTGTTCTCTTGGTATTCTTAGTTGAAAGCTTAACGTAGGAGGTTCATATGCTAATTTCTTAGACCTTGAAGGCCACCTCTTTTCAGAATGCATTTTAACAGTTTTTCACCACTAGAGGGTGTTAGTTCATGTGTTTCATATAGATAACACTGCTCGTGGACGTCAAGTTATCTGGGAGCAGGCACTGATTGGCTAAACTGCAAGTCTGTCAAAAGAACTGAAATAAATGGGCAGTTTGCAGAGTCTTAGATACAAGATAATCATAGAGGTTAAAAGTATATTATTATAACTGTGTTGGTTATGCAAAACTGGGGAATGGGTAATAAAGGGATTATCTATCTTTTAAAACAATAAAAATTCTGGGGTAGACTGTCCCTTTAAACCCACCACCCACACAACCAAACCCCCCAAATAAAATCCTATAAGCCAAATACGATTTTTTTCAACTTTAATTCCGATTGGCTGATAGAATTCTATCAGCCAATCGGAATTCAAGGGATGCCATCTTAGATGACGTCCCTTAAAGGAACCTTCATTCTTCTGTAGACGTCAAAAGAAGAGGGTGCTCCGTGCCGGATGTCTTGAAGATGGAGCCTCTCCGCGTCGGAAGGATGAAGATAGAAGATGCCGTCTGGATGAAGACTTCTGCCCGCCTGGAGGACTACTTCTTGCCTCTTGGATGAAGACTTCTCCCGGCTTCGTTGAAGACTTCTGCCCGCTTGGAGGAAGACTTCTCCCGGCTTCGTTGAGGATGGATGTCCGGTCTTCAAAAACTGTAAGTGGATTTTCCGGGGTTATTGTTAGGTTTTTTTTAAGGGTTTATTGGGTGGGTTTTATTTTTACCTTAGGGTTTGTGCTGAAAAAGAGCTAAATGCCCTTTTAAGGGCAATGCCCATCCAAATGCCCTTTTCAGGGCAATGGGGAGCTTAGGTTTTTTTAGATAGGTTTTTATTTGGGGGGTTTGGTTGTGTGAGTGGTGATTTTTACTGTTGGGGGGTTGTTTGTATTTTTGTTACAGGGAAAAGAGCTGATTTATTTGGGGCAATGCCCCGCAAAAGGCCCTTTTAAGGGCTATTGGCAGTTTAGTTTAGGCTAGGGTTTTTTTATTTTATTTTGATAGGGCTATTAGATTAGGTGTAATTAGTTTAAATATTTGATCATTTCTTTTTTATTTTGTGTGATTTAGTGTTTGTTTTTTTTGTAATTTAGTTAATTGTATTTAATTAAAGTAATTTATTTAATTGTAGTGTAAGGTTAGGTGTTAGTGTAAGGCAGGTTAGGTTTTATTTTACAGGTAAATTTTTATTTATTTTAACTATGTAGCTAGTAAATACTATTTAGTAACTAGTCTACCTAGTTAAAATAAATACAAACTTACCTGTGAAATAAAAATAAAACATAAGCTAGATACAATGTAACTATTATTTATATTGTAGCTAGCTTAGGTTTTATTTTACAGGTAAGTATTTATTTAGGTAGTAATTGTAATTTTTATTTGGAATAACTTAAATTATGTTAAAGTTAGTGGGTGTTATGGTTAGACTTAGGTTTAGGGGTTAATAACTTTAGTATAGTGGCGGAGATTTTGGGGGCAGCAGATTAGGGGTTAATAACAGTAATGTAGGTTGCGACAATGTTAGGGACAGCAGATTAGGGGTTAATAATATTTAACTAGTATTTGCGATGCGGGAGGGCGGCGGTTTAGGGTTAATATGTTTTTTATAGTGGTGGCGATGTCTGGAGCAGCAGATTAGGGGTTAATAATTTTATTTTAGTGTTTGCAATGTGGGAGGGCCTCGGTTTAGGGGTTAATAGGTAGTTTATGGGTGTTAGTGTACTTTGTTACACTTTAGTTATGAGTTTTATGCTACAGCTTTGAAGCGTAAAACTCATAACTACTGACTTTCAGTTTACGGTACGGATCTTGTAGTTATGGGCTGTACCACTCATTTTTTGGCCAGACAGGCAAAACTCATAATACCGGCGCTATGGAAGTCCCATTGAAAATTGACTTTTTGAAAGCTGCGGTAGCTACGTTGCGTTACGGCCAAAAAAGTGTGTGGTACAGATATACCTGCAAGACTCGTAATACCAGCGGTAGTGAGAAAGCAGCTTTATGAGGCTTTTTCACTCATAACGCAAAACTAGCCGTTAATTTGCCCTGCTGGGACTGGAACCCACTATCCTGAGATTTTACAGTTGACTAAATAATCATCTTAGCCAACTCACCAGCTATTCATGTGTGATAACGTAGTGCTATGCTGAATATTAAATGTCTCTCAAATTAATTATATAGACCACTAGTCGCAAATCTACAGCACAGGTGCCCACGGTGACACTCACAACACATTTGCTGGCATTTCACCTCTGGGCTACCACCATATTGCATGATTTTTTTGCTTAACAAGTTATTTTATTTATTAATCCATGCTAAATAACACTAATTAAAGGGATATTGAACATTACAAATGCTGGCTATAGTGTTCTTATCAAGGCAAAGATTAGCCTGAGAATGTAGATGCATTTTTTTTTTTTTTTAAAACGATTTTTATTGAAGTCATAAACAAATACAACATATAGGGTATGCCCCATAACATTTACAGATAAGTGTATACACAGTATAATTAGAAAGGTATTGCAGAAAAAAAACATGTAGAAAAAACATTATTTATCCATATATCTCAAGCGTTATTATAAAATTTGGGCTATCCATAGGGAGACTTCAGTTTTATAATAGAATATCATAAATGTAGTATAAACAAAAATAGTCCTCTCTGTGCCCTATGAAAAGTAAATTAGGGTATCTATTTAGATAAGATTAGGGCCAGGGAGGAGTTAGTTCTATAGTTTTATGGGGAGAGGGAATGCAGCAGGCAAGAGCCGCTCAAAATAGAGTAGGGGGGGGGGGTGGAGGGCGGAGCCAGTTAGCATGTCGAGTTTGTAAATGCAATTGGATCTCAGAGCTTTCAAGTACACTACTAGTGGAGTTATCCTCTATTTACGCCATGAGTAACTTTAAACTAAGGTATGTAAAAGTAAGGGTAGCCTCCTATAAAGGATACGAACAGGGGGAGATATATATATATATATATATATATGGAGAGCAGAGGACTGCTACATGAGCCCCTCTCCTGGGGAGATGCCAGCTATAGGCGATGTGGGTAAAAGGAGTAGGGGTATGACCCGCAGGTAATAAATGCCGGCGGGAAAGGGAGGAGAGGGGTCAGATGGAGGTGATATATGAGTGGGTATAACTGTAAAATAATACCACTAAAGGGGGATTTTCCTGCATGTACTAAGAAGGCAATGTCCTGAAAAAGCTATGTATCCCTCACATACTAGCTTATAAGAAGCTAGCATAAACATAAAATATATAATAGTACTTAGGGTAGATTGTAGTATGTTTTGCCCATATAGAGCTATGGGGCTGTTAGACCCATACTAAATATAAAATGTAGATAGAGGCGCATAGGACATAGACATTAACAGTAAACAGGAGTATGAACTATACAAGAAGGTAAGGAAATTGTCTGAGCCCATATTACCAATACGAGCTAAGAACAAACCTAGGTATGACATGATAGTATATATCTCATATATGCAGTAGTGAAAGCTGACACTATACAACATAACATTTGAGGCCTAATCTGTGCTGGCCAAGCTGTGCGGACTTAGACCGTATATGTGGTATATTCATGAACACTCGTGAGGGAGCAGTAAAATTATATAGTCCATGTGAGATCATACAACTGGTGTGATAAGATAGGGCAGCAATGATCAATGCCTGAAAGGTCCACATAATCTTACAGCCAATTTGCTTAGGAGTTTGCGGGCACTTATGTTAAGACGGCATGGAGATAGGCAAGAGATAATTGTTATAATATGCCGTAGGAGAAAAATTAGAATGTTCAATATCATCTATACCATGTAAAGTATAATTATTACAACATTAAGAAAAAAAGAAAAAAAAACAAGGAGCATTTTCAGCCATATTGCAACAGGACAGTAAGGAAACTATGGAGACATATTTAGAGATATCAAATAAGTGGTATGTATCATAGTCAATGAGAGCATAAGAATTATTGCTAAAAAACAAACAAACAGTTGCAACACACCAACACTTGATGTCATAAAAGCTTTTTTGGGAAATAGGAAGGTCTCTTGCATAGCGTGTGAGCTCAACATTGATCTGGGGAAGTAGGGTATAGGGGAAAAGGTGCCCTTAATCAAAATAAGCGCCCTAGATCACACACTGGGGTTTGTATTTTCGCAATAATAGTATAGTGTAGTAGTCCTACTCACAAAATTAAGAGGCACATAAGATTAGATATAGTATAACAGGTACTTCTATATCCTGGGTAGAATATGTGCCTAAGAGAATGTAAATCCATTGAAACAAAGATGCATATTCTTAAAACTAACTATTAACTATATGGCATGTACAAGCTATGGTAGCTCCTTTATGTGACCTCTATGCAGGAAGATTAAAAGTGAGGCTACAATATATTAGAAGGAAACACTGGCATGTTGAACTCAAACACATAAAGATACTCTTCTGACACCGTCTCAGCCTATAAAGAATGTAGTTTCCTAAAAAAACTCAGCAAGTTCTCCCCTATCTAAAGAAATACTGTCACCAATAGTCAAACCTGAAGTGTGCGCAGTATCTTAGTACAAAACAATATGTTAGTGATTCATTATCTATCACACATAACCAATACTGAACTCATATGAACATATGGAAATAAATAACTTGCAAATACTAACAGGGCAATAACAGTTCACAGACAGTGAGGACAATAACATTGCCAACGGGTAGTCATATGTGACTAACTAGGTCCATGAATGAGTAATAGTCCCTGCAAAAAAGGTATCCACTGTTCTCTCCATATTCACCCAATACCGCTCCTTAGGAGCGGAGCCATACCAGATGCATCATCTGAAGAGGGAAGAATCCACTTATGTATAGCACTTCTCGAACCTGAAACTTGTTCTTGCCAACAAATCAAGGGTTCCGTCCTGTTAGATGACCTTTGAGTCGTGGAGGTCTGCCTTGTCGGTCTTTCAATGCTGTTCCGTTAGCCACTTTGTCCTTTCTGAGAGCCTCTGCTTGCATCTCTAGATGTGATATCTATCTGTGCCATAATCGACTGAGCTTCGCATAGTGGCAGCAGACTGATAGTTAAATCAGATGAAGTTTGGGCTGCATATACTCCAAGCTGGGTTACATTCATGCAGAGCCACACAGATGGTGGATCCGCCATGTGGCATCCTTTCTGCAGGCGCATATCTCGCTCCGGATGATCAGCAGCAACCTCCGGAGAACTCGCTAGTAAAGAGTAGGGATATTTTTTCTGACCGCACGGTTCCGGTAAGTAGACTGAGCTGCAGCTGTTCTCCCTTAGTGGGATAGCCCAACATGTTGAGATGCTCTGTCGTGTGAGTTGGGCCGCTTCCTCGGGCCCCTCTGTGGGACTAGGCACTTCTCGCTTGGCAATATCTCTAATACACAACATCAAGCTATCAAATCCAGCCTGCATAGCCTCCTCGAATCCTTTCAGCAGCTCCAACACTGTAAGATAGGAGATCTCCATTTTGCAGATGCACGTGGCGTTACTGACTATAAGTAAAGTGGCAGTAAGGTGGATTTTTCGACCTCCTCAATGTTCCATGATATAGTTTAGGTTCTTGCAGGCATCTATAGCGA
Organism: Bombina bombina; assembly: GCF_027579735.1. Classification (NCBI taxonomy): domain Eukaryota; kingdom Metazoa; phylum Chordata; class Amphibia; order Anura; family Bombinatoridae; genus Bombina; species Bombina bombina. Next base: position 414,885,681 of record NC_069501.1, read on the forward strand.
TGAATAGCCAATATTTATCAGATAGCCCCCTATATTAGGGTTTAGAACTGGGAGCTCCCCGTGTACACGTCTTGCTGTGTTGGCAGTTGGCTCCGCCCCCCACATTTTTTTTTTTAAAGTTCTTAGCAGCTAACTTGTGGATAAAAAAAAATCTAATGCTGAGAAAGGGAGCACTGAAAGTCACTGGCCTTACCCTAAGGCAATGATCTAGTCCAGTGTTTTTTAACTGAGATACTCTTGCACTTTTGAAATGCATGTGATAAATTGCATTTTCTACATAGACATACTCCATTAAAGGGATGTGATATAAAATGTTTAATTATATGCATTGAACATCTGATATACGCCATACCATGTACAGTCACTATAAACGTCATTGGCAGGACCGCTAACAGGCAAAATGCTGGAAAAGATATCAACAAAACCCCTTGCAAGCCTAATGAGCATCTAGGAATTTAACCCATTGTTGCAAACTTTACAGGCATATAGTGCTCAAGACACGTGCTTGCTTCTGAGCCTACTTCAGTATGCTCTCATGTAAAGTGTTAATAAACTAAACCAAGGGACAGAGGTAAGAAAGAAAGTAAATTGGATTTTTTTTTTTATTGCACTAAATCTAAATCATAAGAAAGTTTAATTTTGAGTTTCATGTAATTTTAACACAGTAGTTTATTTGCACAGAGGGAATAAACCTATTACCCTGGCTGTCATAAACACTTAGTACAGTAAAAGATCCCAGTCTGCTGAGTGTTTCTTGCTATTCCTGTCAAGCAAGTCATTTTTATATTTACTTATCAGCTTACTAAGGAATGAATTCTATGGTATATAGCTATATACGTTTGCACTGACACAACCCTTTAAAGGGACATATGTAAATTTCCATAAAAAGTTTAATTACTCGTAATAGCCATAGCAAAGGAGATAAGGTAAATAATACTCGAACATTTTCAAAGGTTGTTTCCGTGGACTACAAAACAATTCAAATGTTGCTAAAAAAAACTGTGCAAAAGCCAAAGGTGCGTTAAGAAATACATTTGTTCTTCACTTAGAAATTATTATTTTTTATTTTAAAATATAATATATACACATGTTTATACATATATAGACATCTATATACTATTTGGAGCTCTTTCCACTTAAATACCTGAAAACATGAAAAATAATTTTTATTACATTTTAATATTTTATTATTTGTTTTAATGTGTATTTACTGTAAATTGTTTACATTACAATGTTTGTCAAGTAGTAGAAAATGTTCTCAGTCTTTTTAAATATATATTCCTACATATATCTGTATATATCTATATCTGTATATATTCATATAGATACAGTTTATAAGTATATATATATATATATATATATATATAGATACACATTGGTATCTCTTGTCCAGAGATTAAGGAATTTAGGGTAGTCCCTAGGGCCTCATACCGAAAGGGCCACACTATTGGTAGAAAGTTGGTACATGCCATTTCTGACAAGCCTAAGAGTGATACCCAGAGACAGTTTTTTGGAACCCCCTAAGGAGGGCACATTCCCATGCTTAGAGTGTGCCCAATGTAACAACATTATCAAGGGGGGAGTAATTTCCCACCCACATACAGGGAGGAGGGACCAGATCAAAGGGTACTATACGTGTGATTCGGCTTATGTTGTCTATGCGCTTAAGTGCCCATGTGGGCTACTATATGTTGGCGAGACAACACAAAAGATAAGAGACCGCATTTGTCAACACAAGTCGACCATTCATAATAATAAGATGTTACATCTTCCAGTCCCAGCACATTTTGCTGAGATGGGCCATCAGGCAAATCAGTTGAGGTATTTGGTAATAGATAGTGCCCCTAAAAAACTCAGAGGAGGCGATAGGCATAGGGACTTACTAAATCGGGAAGCCAAATGGATTTGGCTTCTCAATACTTTACACCCCAAGCGGTTAAACAGAGAGTTTGATCTTTTGCCCTTGATATGATAAATGTGTATTATATAATAACTACAATATTTATTGATCTGCTGTAGATTATTGTCAGTGTTACTTTGTTTTCCAGCACTAATATATTGTGGTCAGCGACTTGCTGCATTTGTTTTTAATAGGTTGTCCAATTCTTGCCAAGGGGTTAAATTATGTGTTGTTTTCTTTTTCCACAGGATATGTGATGCTGTCAATACCTGTTAAACACACCCCTGTTCTGTAATTGGTTACCTGTTTTATGTTTGACCCTATAAATGGGGTATGTGTGTCAGTTAAAAATTAGCTTGAGAAAGGGGCAGGATCCCCGAAACGTTGCTCTAATAAAAGGTTCAGCATTTGAAACAGTGTGCTAACTTCATTTCATTGAATACACACACACACACATATATATATATATATATATATATATATATAAAATGAAAAATTAAAAGAACATTTAGTCATAACTACCTTCGGCTTTAGCACTATAGGTCTAACACGGTGTTGTTATAGTACGTGATCAATAAGTGTTAGTTTTTTTAACATTGGGTTTTGCTCACTCACAAAATTTTACTTTCAGCTTGTAATACATGCTTAAACCCGCCCACGTTAAAAGTTTACTACCAGCGGTGTTTGTAAATGAGGGAAAGCGCTAAATAGAGAGCTAAATTGTAATCTGTCCCTGTATATTAAATTACCTTTTGACTTCTATATCAGCTCTATATACCTAAAAAGATATTAGCAACCTATTTCAACAAAATTGTATTGTGATGTCTGATCATGGCAGCATCTTTCTCCAAGAATGAAGCAAACATCCAATTCATAGCTCTAGATTCATAGATGCATGTGAGGTTGCTGATGGACAGCTTTGTAAAGGAGAGATTAGGTTCAAAATTATTTTAGCTTTGCTTCCTTGTCTTTCTTAGCGTATAGTTAGAGGGTGTTCCTTTCATTAACATCTATGACTTAAGGGACAAAAAAAACAACACATTTCTTTCATGATTCAGATAGAGTGTAAAATAAAATGAAAAATCCAATTTAGTTCTATTATCAAATTTACTTTCTTCTGTTATCTTTTGTTGAAAAGCAAGTAGGAAGGTGTAGGAGTGTGCACATTACCAGAGCGATATATGACATCAGTTTTATAACAATGTTATAGATTTGCAAGAGCACTAGATGGCAGCAGTGTTATACCTCCACATTTCAAAATTCAAAAGAGGGACACCCCCCCCCCCTGCGCAGCAACATTTTTAAATGTAGTGGGCAGGAGTGGGGGCGGGGCTTAAAAAAATCATAAGACCAAAGTAATATAAATAAAATTCTAAATAAAGTCATATCTTTTAATACTCTTAGGAAGCAAATTAAACGCAAGCTCAAACCACTGGTATAGCTATGTGAGCTCTGTATTTAAGTAACCTTTGCAGAGACAGTGCTAAATATTTTTATCTTAATTGGACATTTAATAATAGATGCTTTAATGCTGCTCTCTGCTTTCCTCATTAAAGGGACAGTAAAGTAAAAAAAATATTTCATGATTTAAATAGGGCATGTCATTTTAAACAACTTTCCAATTTACTTTTATTACCAATTTTGCTTTGTTCTCTTGGTATTCTTAGTTGAAAGCTAAATCTAAGAGGTTCATGTGCTAATTTCTTAGACCTTGAAGACTGCCTCTAATTTGAAAGCATTTTGACAGTTTTTCACCACTAGAGGGCGTTAGTTCATGTGTTTCATATAGATAACATTGAGTTCAGGCACGTGAAGCTCCTAGGAGTCAGCACTGATTGGCTAAAAATGCAAGTCTGTCAAAAGAACTGAAATAAGGGGGGCAGTTTGCAGAGGCATAGATACAAGGTAATAACAGAGGTAAAAAGTATATTATTATAACTGTGTTGGTTATGCAAAATTGGGGAATGGGTAATAAAGGGATTATCTACCTTTTTAAACAACAAAAATTCTGGTGTTTACTGTCCCTTTAATATTCTAGATTCTGGCCTTTAAAGTTAGTAAAAATGCACAGTAACACACTACATAGCATACACATACATGAAGATACACACACACTACATACCATACACTTACACATGCAGATACACACACACTACATAGCATACACTTACACATGCAGATACACACACACTACATAGTATACACTTATACATGCAGATACACACACTTCATAGCTTGCATTTATACATGCAGACACACACACTACATATTAGACTATTATTGAGCGACACAACAACAGTGTTTACTCTAATTTTTCCTGAGTTAAACTACGACTCCATCGTCCGTAACTACACTACAGTTACAAAATAGCAACGGTTATAATCTTAATGGAGTAAGATTGAACCTTAAGGCCTATTACATCCAGTAGTAGCTATCCCTGGGAAGTTGCAGCTCATACTCACATAAAATTATTTGCGTATCTAAATACACTTAAAACTGATCAGTACTCAATCTGTGAGTACACATAATCCCTTGTTGATTATATCTATATTATACGGCCTCCTACGAGGAGACCAATATATAGAGATCCTTGCTTTGGTCTCATTAGCCTATTATACTGATTTGTACTATTTAATCTAGCACCTATTTTGGTTAGTGTTTTTAATCTTTATTGTTTTCCGCAAATTTTAGCACTGTGTAATTAATAAACGTTAAGTTTTAATTTAGTTAGGTTTAGTATATTTGGAGACTAGTGATGTCACTCTTTCTATTGTACCACATTGAGCCTTGTGATAGATCTAACCACATCAAATTAAGCTCCTGAGTGCTACAAGTGTACTCTTTTTTGGTGGTTATCTCTTTAACCACATCTAGTCTTTAAAACACACACTACATAGCATACACTTATACATGCAGATAAACACACACTACATAGCATACACTTATACATGCAGATACACACACACTACATATCATACACTTATACATGCAGATACACACACTACATATCATACACTTATACATGCAGATACACACACTTCATAGCTTACATTTATACATGCAGATACACACACTACATATCATACACTTATACATGCAGATACACACACACTACATATCATACACTTATACATGCAGATACACACACTTCATAGCTTACATTTATACATGCAGATAAACACTACATATCATACACTTATACATGCAGAAACACACACTATATAGCATACACTTATACATGCAGATAAACACTACATATCTTGCACTTATACATGCAGATACACACACACACTACATAGCATACACTTATACATGCAGATATACACACACACTACATAGCATACACTTATACATGCAGATACACACACACACACACTACATATCATACACTTACACATGCAGATACACACACACTACATAGCATACACTTATACATGCAGATACACACACACACACTACATAGCATACACTTATACATGCAGATAAACACACACTACATAGCATACACTTATACATGCAGATACACACACACTACATATCATACACTTATACATGCAGATACACACACTACATATCATACACTTATACATGCAGATACACACACTTCATAGCTTACATTTATACATGCAGATACACACACTACATATCATACACTTATACATGCAGATACACACACACTACATATCATACACTTATACATGCAGATACACACACTTCATAGCTTACATTTATACATGCAGATAAACACTACATATCATACACTTATACATGCAGAAACACACACTATATAGCATACACTTATACATGCAGATAAACACTACATATCTTACACTTATACATGCAGATACACACACACACTACATAGCATACACTTATACATGCAGATATACACACACACTACATAGCATACACTTATACATGCAGATACACACACACACACACTACATATCATACACTTACACATGCAGATACACACACACACACTACATAGCATACACTTATACATGCAGATACACTAATAGATACAGATAGACACACACACTACATCATATATGGGTATCTGTAACTCATTGTATGGGGACGGGGTCCTGGGGTTGGCAAGAACATTAGCTGGCAGTCTGAGGCTGCCACTGTCCGTTACCCTGGTATTAGCACTGCTCATCATATAAAACTGAAGGCATGCTAGTATTATCACCAGGGGTTAGACATCATCACTACCAGAGGTTAGAGGTCATCATTACCTGAGGTCAGAGGGTATGCAGCCTTCCTACTCCTGCTTAACCCACACACCATTATTTTTCCACAAGGAATCTAACAGGTATATAACCCTGGGAGAGAAAAGCCAGCTGCTTCTGGGTATGTGCTCAATAGAATTAAAAAAAAAATGTTTAATGCATGGGGCGTTGCGGGACAGATGGCTAGCAACCCCAGACAGCGGAACAGAACCATAAAATTGGGACTGTCCCATGAAAATCGGGACAGTTGGGGGGTATGCAGTGTTTCCTGTCATGTAAATTTGATAATAGAAGTAAAGTGGAAACATTTTTTTTTAATTGTATCCTCTGTCTGAATCACAAATGAAAAAAAATGTAGGTTGCATGTCCCTTTAAGTGCCCAAAGCATGACATTTTGCATTTGACACAAGAAATATAAATGTCTGTAAGGGCAAAATATTTGCCTGTCTGTTTCATCTTGCTGAATAGAAGAAAGGCCAAAACTTTGTAGAGAGAACAAGGGGCTGACCATGGGCGTTCAGGGCTAGGGATCAGGTTTTTTTATCTAAACCTACGCCCAGCATGTGAAATGAATAAAGACTGTATTGCTCCTGTTAAATACCTCGTTTAGCGGTCGCTGTAACAAAGCTGATGAGGTTGATGTGGCTTTATTGGTTACGGAGCTGAACTTTCAACTCACGGTTGTTATGGTGATTGGGTACAAATATCTTTAAATTGATCAATTTTCAAGTTGCGATGTTGAGGTGCAAATTTTTCCACAAAATATTATTATCACAAACAGCCCATTAGAGCATGTGATTTTAAGTCTATCGACCCTGTACCCCTATGTGTTTAACCTCTTCAAAGGGGTTAAACACAGAGTAGAAGTACTGCTTTGGAACTGCAGAGCACTGCTGGTCCCAAGCAAAAACTGCTGCTTATCCAATCAGCAGCACTAGTTACAAAGAAAGGTTGTGCAACTAGTGCTTCTAATTAGCTCTCCAAGCCGTACTTCTACTATGTGTTTGGGTGTGCAGGGTCTCTAGTCTTAAAATGAGATCTTCTAACGAACTAGAGCATATCATTTTTCAGCTGTAATGGTCCTTTAAATCTGAACCACAGCGTAAAATTATAAACATGCGAACTACTCGGTTTTCGTTCCGCTGTAAGGTAAATATCTTTGCATGGAAGAAGAATTGTGCATTGAGAACAGAAAAATGGAAATGTAAACAATATATATGCTTCCAGTTTTGTGTCTTGCATAACCTGACACACCTATTTTCTTTTTAGGTATTGCAGAACAATTATTGCACGATAGAGATCACTGATCTCTAAACAATAACTTTCCATGGTAATCAGTCTTAGGAAACACGCACGCTATCATCCACAAAGAAAAATAAAGATACTTTTTTCCCAAGTCTATTGTCCAGACACGTATCTTAGGGAAATATTTGCTAATAATATTGTCATTTCTTGTTTAAAATTGTTCAGTCACCGGATTTTATAAAAACTTGTTTTAATTACTTCTGTATTTAATCTTCTTAGCAGATACACAAAATGCATAAAATGCATCAGACTAAAGATGGCGAACAAATATTTTTGTAGATACATATATTTAATACTGTGTATGGTTGTGTATCTGTTGTAACCACTTGTGTTTCTAATAAGCCACTACAGTATATTTGCTTGTTTTTCAGATTTTTATATATTCAAGCACTGAATACACACAAATAGTGTATGTGTGTGTATATATACACACACTTCTCTGTGTTGGATGTGTCTTGTGCTTGTATTTCAGAGTCCAAAAAGACTAAACATATTGGTTTAGTGTGTGTTTAAAAATATCACTACAGTTTAACAGTCCGAGTAAAGGTTACTAGTAATGGGGGGAATAGGAAAAATAATAATTACTTGTTCATCTGCTTTTTTTGTTAACTAGCCAATGCCATTCATTATAACTTGTGGAATTGTCCAACCTATATTCAGAGCAGTGCTATCACGATTTCCTTTTTTCCTACCCCATGTTATTGCAATCTTCTTTAATCCCAGTCCTCAGGATGGACCCACACCCAGATTTTCAGGATTACCGTAGGTAACTGGTTGTCCAACTACTTCAGCTGTGCTCTAGTTCAGATAGCCTTAAAATATGATATTTTATTGGCTCCTAAGGACTGGATTTGAAGAACCCTATTTTTACTGTATACATTTTTTTTTATTATTATTATTTTATTTTTTACAAATATTTTGTGCACTTGGTTAGCTTAATTAATAGTCCCTCTTACATTTGCCTTACTTACCAGGTTGATGAAAATCATGGTCCGGGGAGCTACTTTATAGGATACTGGAATGGAGATTAGGCGCCCCAGAGTGATGAAGCCCCAGAAGAGGCTAGGTAGGTATCCTGCTGTCTTATGGGCCAGATACAGCGGCTGATCCACAGCATAGCTGTAAACAAAACCAGAAAATTCCCCCTGCAATACAAACATCCATGTATCAACATTTCTGTTATTTCAATACAGTCTGCTGCAACTACTCTATAAACAACTTCTACACAGTGATTGCTGGAAAAAAAACGGACAGCTATAACTCTTATTGCATCTCTATACACAGCTATCTACCACTGCTTCTTTATACACAGATGTCTTCCACTGCTCCTCTCTACACTGTTGTCACTAATAATCCATAGACAACTTCCACTACACCATTATTCACAGCTATCTGTTACTTGTCCTCTATGTGCTGCTACTTGTCACTGCTCCTCCATAAGAAACTATGTATCGCTGTTCCTCTGTTACTGCCCTTCTAATCACAGTTATGTTTCTTTGTCCCGCCCCCGCAGAGCTCATATGTCATGACTGCTCCATATAAACTCAAGCAGCAAATATCAAAAACAGCATAAATAGACGCTGACTCCTAAAACAAACATCTCAAACCACCATCTCTCATTTGGTTACATTGTACGAGGGACCTGGCGCATCCTTCAAAATGATTTTATAATTTTATAGGGTTATAGGGATTTTATATAAGGATATAAAACATGCCCTGGCGACAATTGACCACAACACAAATGACTAACTGCTGTAAGCAGACAACATCTAAATTTCTCACAATTAATTTTCCAAAAAGTGAAGTTCCCCTGATGAAACATGGTACAAATAGTTTTGGAATAAGTATTTTTGTAAAAGTCAGAATGTATATAAAAAATGATTCATATATAAACAAACTTCCTTTGTGTAGTATATGTGTACAGTATATAGTATTATGTAGTATTTCTATTTGCAGTTAAAGGGACACTGTACCCAAAATTTTTCTTTTGTGATTCAGATTGAGCATGAAATTTTAAACAATTTTCTAATTTACTCCTATTATCAAATTTTCTTCATTCTCTTGGTATCTTTATTTGAAATGCAAGAATGTAAGTTTAGATGCCGGCCCATTTGTGGTGAACAACCTGGGTTGTCCTTGCTGATTAGTGGATAAATTCATCCACCAATAAAAAAGTGCTGTCCAGAGTACTGAAACCAAAAAAAAGCTTAGATGCCTTCTTTTTCAAATAATGATAGCAAGAGAACGAAGAAAAATTGATAATAGGAGTAAATTAAGAAAGTTGCTTAAAATTGCATGCTCTTTCTGAATTACAAAAGAAAAAAATTGGGTTCAGTGTCCCTTTAATGTAAGACAAAACATTTTTGCACAAAGTTCTACACACTTTTTTGTTTTCAGTTAAAAGTTCCTGTGATCATACATAATATTGCAATTTAAACATTTAAATATATATATATATCATACTGTACAAATGTTGTGCAAAGGAACATTGTATATATTTTTTCATAATTCTGCTAACATATACTAAAATAAAAATATCCTTTAAAAATGAAATTGTTAAAAGTTGGTATCTACGGAGCTTGATAAATGGGCCTCAATATCTGTTTAAGCAAAACTTAAAACATTTGCATCACAAAATCAAATATTTTCATGCACGTCATGTGCTCTCACAGTAAAACCCAGATATCTGTTATGCTGTAATCTTATCTGTTGCTTTTACAGTTGAAACATACACAAACCTATCTCCTATCGGTCTGATAGCCATATCTCTCCATCACATATCAGAGCTGTGCCTCTTGTATATCTCTTTCCTCTCTCTTTTCTTCTTTCATTTCATTTCCATTATGTCATATTTTAAATGCAAAGCTAATAATACTGACCGCTAGCCCATCAGTCATGAAGAGGATTACAGCAGCGCAGGTGTGTATCGCAAAAAAGGTAAAGGTAGCGTCACGCAAATTCTTACTCTGGCAGCAAAGCAGGGAAACACCATGGCCTAAAATTAAGATAAAGAAAAGAAACATAGAAGAAAAACATAAAATGAAAAGCATTTGTAAAAATAGGTAAACTAGTATTTACTCATACTGGAGATTATCTGTACTTTATACACAGAAAATGGCTCCAGAAAAAATAATATTGTGCATAGATTCACAATAAACCTAAAGGAAATATTCAATACTAAATAAATTATGTATCTATATATATATATATATATATATATATACTGTATATATATATATAACATTAACACCTGAGGCATCTGCATAAAGAGGCCAAAAAGTAATGTTTAACCAAGATGCTGTATATTACCTAAACCAGCTATCTGATTTGCAGCATTTGTGGATTACAGAATTTTCTCTTTCGCCTCGTTTGAGACCTTTCCAGTTACACACCTTGTCATATACCATATCTCTTTTAAACCCTTTTTTTATATATTTATTTAAAAAATAAACTTATATTTTACATGGCATATGTGGATACTGTATATTTGAGTGTAATACTTTATTTAATAGGTTTTACATGTGTTTTGTTATATTTTTATTCTAGCCCTAACCCTTTAATTCAGGCCCCAAGTCATGCTAATTTTGTAAAGGTGTTTTCTATTGCGCTGACTTAATAAGCAATATAGATGTTGCACCCTGTGCTATCAATAGCGCTCCACTTGTAATCTAGGCCTATATGGGGAGTTCAATTTTGAAATAAATGTCCACTTATTCATTTCTTAGTAAACCCTTCCAAGACTGCAAGCTACTAGTTTACAGACTTAGGATGTTTGATTCAGGGTACATTTAAGAACTGAGTATACTGAGGGGGAGAATTGCCTGTTTGAAAACACTGTGTATTCAGGACGTCATCTGTGTCTTTGTAGAGTGAGAACATTGTGTACTCAGGGTGTGAATCTGTTTTGTCAGGGTGTGAATTGTGTAAATTTCAGAGATCTTTATAAATTCAGTTTTGACAAATGTACAAGATCAGAGTAAGACATGTTTTTATCCAGGAAGGTATTTTTTGTATACACTGTGGCTATTGGTCACTATTGCATTAATAAGGCATAGAACTGGGATAAGTGCTGGATGCATTCAGAGTGAGTGACATATTCTGTGTAAGTACTATTGTTTCTCCGTGGGCTGGATACTCATTGTACACAGTGAGTACCAAATGTTACCTAATATAGAATTGAACTAGTAATGGTTGTTTAGGTTTGGTCCTACTCCTTCTTACCTTGCACATCCAATGTATCTGTGTCCTGGGTATCACCTGTCTCTTTCTGAGTCTCCATGGCTAACTCATCTGAAGACAGCAAAGACTTTCTCCGAGTGGTACATTTGGGCACCATTCCTTTCTTATACATTAGAAGAAATACAGCAAAGGGCACAGGGAGCTACAAAAAGACAAGATAAATGTCCATTGTGTGTACCCTCTCCACTCTCTACTTAACTATTAAACAAGGACACCATACTTACATTGATTGCAGCCATGATCCAAAACGCGTAGGATACTTGAGTCACAGATGGCCCATGGAGAGGAAGTACATAATGAGAATGGTTCATTGGGAGATGGGGGACCAAAGAGTTTCTGATGTGCTCCAAGTTTTGGCTACCATTTTGAGTAAGGTTGGACTGAATACAGTTACTCTCAGAGAGAAACGGGTCTGCAATCAAGGGGCTCAGGAGGGCACCAAACCCAACAAAAAAATGTAGCACCTATAGAAAAATAAAGATACTTATATATAGGATTTCCACCCCTGTGCTAAACTGTTTTGGAGTTTTTAGGAGCTGCTCACACTGTAGGTCATTTTTCATCTATATAACTCTACAACAAAATGTAAGATTTTTTTATTTTTTATTAAAATGTTAATACATAAGATTGCAAACAATTGTGTGTGTGTGTTTTTCTAAACTCTATAGTCAAAAGAAAGAAGGGATTATCCTCATAGAAATTATGGCTTTAGGGTATAAGTATATAAATATGATGTGCACTTAGGGGCTCCCATGAGCCTCTTCTCAAATAAATTCACATTTGTTCATGCCAAGCGATCATTTTTACTACAGTGATCACCTGGTGATTAAAACCTTTATAGGGGCTTTATTTTAAAGAGGGGCTTCTGGGCTTTAAAACAAGGGGTCTTTGGTCTTTTTGATGGCCTATTATGGGTGCGTATAGGAATAATTATATTTTGTTAACATTTTAATAAACAAGGTTAAATTAAAATGTGTGCTTTTTTTCTAAACTCTATAGTGAACATAAGGGTTAATCCTCATATAAATTAGGGCTTTTTGGTATATGTATATAACTTTTATTTGTACGTAGGGGCTCCCATGAGCCTCTGTTCTAATAAATGCAAGATTTTTTCATGCCAGGTTATCGCTATTACCAAACGTGGCAACATCACTTAGATCCTTGGAATCCCCAACTGAGGCCTAACCCAGCACCAACTGTATGCTCATCCATGTTTTCCTGGACACTTATGAGTTACACATGCTGCAGGGTGTGCAGGGAGGAACATGAATACTGCTCTCCAGGATCACTATTCGTGTGCAGTTGAGATGCACAAGTCATGTTCCCCTCTGCACACCCTGCAGCATGTGTAACTCATAAGTGTCCAGGAAAACATCACTGAGGTGGCAACCTTAATCCCAACTGTTGTGAAAAAAACTTATCTTTTAATCTTCACAGCAGCTCCAGCTTCCTCCACCCGTTGCAAAGCCTCTTCCTGGGTCTAAAATGAGGAATTCCACTTCCTCCAATCACGGCGTTGAATCAGACACTGATTCCCCCAGGGGGGAAGCTGTGATTGGAGGATGACGTATCCATCATTTCTGACATCAGAAATGACTTGCGACGACCGGAGGAAGCTGGAACTGCTGTGAAGATTAAAAGGTAAGTTTTTTTTCACAATAAGGGTGAAATGTAAATTTTGATGAATTAAAGTGCCCCTGTTTTTAATCAAATTTTTAAAAACCGTGCACTTAAGCATCAAAATTTACATTCACTTTAAGGGTATTAAAGAAAACAGTTTTGTATAAAAATTATGATTGTCTCATCCTCCCTAGGAAGTCCAAAAAGTATAGGTTTTCTTATCAGCTATATGATTTACCTTAGCAGCCCTAATGGACCAAAATTAAGGGGGATAAGATAAAGATAATAGTTTTAAAAGTAGTTTTGCAAATTATCAATAAACTGGCAGGTTTAAATGTTTTTAAAATATTTACATGTGTTTGGCAAAGTATGTAGTACTTAAAATTGTATTACACCCTGTAAGACTGTGACTTTATCAGCTGATGAATAATTGTTCCTAACTGGCCTAAGCAGACATATAAGATTAGGAAAACAGACTTTTAAACCTAGGATAACTTAAAAAGACGTAAAACAGTAAATAAATTATAGATACAATAAAGTATTCAAAGTAAAGATTAGCCAGCAGATGTATTTTTAATCTAAGACAACAGCTTTACCTAGAGCAGGAACTCGCTACATGTAGTTGAATGGAGTGAGTGGCATATTGAGTATTATAAATTGCTCAATTTTCAGAGCTAAATTACATGAGAGGGAAAAACAATAATGAAAATGTATTGCAAAGTAGTTTTATTATGCATGAGTAAACATTGCATATAAAAATCTTAAGGTGTCTTTTGTCCCTTTAATAGACACTCAGTGGAATTGAGAAAACAAACAATTTTCCAAGTAAAATTATAGGAAAAGGGGACAAAAAACACAAAAATAAGTTACAACATGGTGGCACCATTACTTTATAAAAATGAAAACAATATTTAATAATACAATATTTAGGCAACTAATATAATTTTAAAAACACATCTGTATATTGTTCTGAAGCTAATTTTTGTTTTAAATACATCATTATCTAACATGTATTTATTATTTAATGTCCCTTTAAGTGCTGATATTTAAAAAAATGTATATATATATATATATATATATATGTATATATATATATATATATATATATATATATATATATAAAATTAAAGGGACACTGAACCCAATTTTTGTCTTTTGTGATTCAGATAGAGCATGACATTTTAGGCAACTTTCTAATTTACTCCTATTATCAAATTTTCTTCATTCGCTTGGTATCTTTATTTGAAATGCAAGAATATAAGTTTAGATGCCGGCCCATTTTTGGTGAACAACCTGGGTTGTTCTTGCTGATTGGTGGAAAAATTCATCCACCAATAAAAAAGTGCTGTCCAGAGGACTGAACCAAAAAAAAAACAGCTTAGATGCCTTCTTTTTCAAACATAGATAACAAGAGAACGAAGAAAAATTGATAATAGGTGTAAATTACAAAGTTGCGTAAAATTGCATGCTCTATCTGAATCACGAAAGAAAAAATGTGGGTTCAGTGTCCCTTTAAGGACCATGTAGGTACGAAACGTCGCTTTTATGGTTCTGTATCTAAATAAAATAATTTTTCACCTTTAAAAACTTCTGTGGTGCTGTCACATTACATATATGGACTATATATATATATATATATACAGTATATACACACACACACACACACACACATATATATATATATTACTGTGAAAAGTTTGTCTGTGAAAAGTGTGAAAAATGCTATAAAACTAGCAATGCTTTTCTAAATACAAATGTTAATAGTTTAATTTTATTAATTAACAAAATGCAAGTTGAGTGAACTGAAGTAAAATCTAAATCAACATTTGGTGTCACCACCCTTTGCCTTTAAAACAGCATCAAGTCTTCTAGGTACACTCGCACACAATATTTTAAGGAACTTGGCTGGTAGGTTGTTCCAAACATCTTGGAGAACTAATCCCAGTTCTTCTGTGGATTTAAGCAGCCTCAGTTGCTTCGGTATCTTCATGTAGTCCCAGACAGACTCAATGATGTTGAGATCAGGGGTCATATTTAAAGCAGCAGATGCTGCAATCTACCCCTGAAGTTTCAGGTCCACCTGAAACTTAAGTTAAGAAGCAACAGTCTTCAGACCACTGCTCCTTAACACATCCGCTACCTCTGGGGTGGCGGACAGCAATCATCCCGATCGGAATATGCTCAGGAGGATTGACACCCCTGAATGTGCAGGGGGCGGCAGTGCACAAGCATTTCACCAGAAATGCTTGTGCAATTTCATATTCTGTCAGCATTTAGCGATGTTGGGAGGACATAATCCGCTACAGCGGATCATGTCCATCCAACATTTGATAAATCTACCCCCAGGGCTCTGTAGTAGCCATTCCATCACTTCCAGGGCTCCTTGTTCTTTACCTGAAGATAGTTCTAAATGACTTTCGCTGTATGTTTGAGGTTGTTTGAGGTTGTTGTCATGCTGCAGAAAACATTTGGGGCCAATCAGATGCCTCCATGATGGTATTGCATGATGAATACGAATCTACCTATACTTCTCAGCATTGAGGAGACCCTTAAATGAAACATTTTCTTTTTTGGTCCAGACACAGCAAACAATATTTAAAAAGATTCCCATTTACTTCTATTATCATGTTTGCTTTGTTCCCATTGTAATTCTTTGTTGAAGAGATACCTAGGTAGGTGTCTGGAGCAATGCATGACAAGAAATAGTGCTGCCATCTATTTATTGCAATACTGCTGCCATTTAGTGCTCTAGACACATGCATGCTCCAGAGCTTTCTTTCCTGCTTTTCAACAAAAAATACCAAGAGTACAAAGAAAATTTGATAATAGATAATTAGAAAATTGTTTGCAATTGTAAGCTCTATCTGAATCATAAAATATTTTATTGTGGATTTTATGTCTCTTTAATTCTGACCAACTCTCCAACTCAGTTTGCAGAAATGAAGCCCTAAACTTGTAAGGTACCTCCACCATGCTTCGCTGTTTAATGTTGCCTGCAGACACTCATTCTTGTACTGTTCTCCAGCCCATCAGCAAACAAACTGCCTTCTGCTACAGACACATTTTGACTCACCAGCCTAGATCACCTGTTGCCATTTTTCTACACACTTGTGTATTTGTGCTTAACTGAGTCGCCATAAGGACCACTTCTGACTTCTCTGGACAATAGATGGGTGTACCAGGGTCCCAATAGTTTTTGCCAATTTTGAGCTGATTGCACTCATGGACATCTGATTGAAAAGGGAAGAAACAATGGTGTGTTGTTCATCTGCTGCACTAAGTTTCCTTGGCTGACCACTGCATCTACGTTCCTCATTGTTGCCCGTTTCTTTGTGCTTCTTCAGAAGAGCATGTACAGCACATCTGGAAATCCCTGTTTGTCTTGATATTTCCACCTGGGAGAGACCTTGCTGATGCAGTACAACAACTACCTTGTGCCTTGTTGCTATGCTCAGTCTTGCCATGGTGTATGACTTTGACATTAAACTGTCTTCAGCAATCTCACTGTTAGGATCTGTGATAGATTACCTGCTACCCCGACTGGGTAGCTCCACCAAGGATTCTCCCAGTACCTGGAACCAGTCGCTATGTAGCGGAGAAAGTGATTTTAGCAGAAGCCCACCCAAATAACTAGACAAACTAGCATTCAGGTTAAAACACAAAGTTTTCTTTATTAGGAAACACACAACATTTATAAACAAACTGATCTTGATAATAGTCTTATCAGTCCCTCAAATCTCCCGCCATTCCTGCTTCTCCAGACATGCTGGCGCCACCATAGTGTCCATTGTTCCCCAGTGTCCAGCGGTACGGGGATGGTGCATTCGGGGTGATTTTGGAGGAGCAGCAGCACTTCCAGGGTGTCGTTGGAAAGCCCTTGGTCCCCAGCCGATACAGACCAAAAACTGCCCTGATACATGGTTGGGGGCTGGAGCTATGGACGTCCAACCATACACCGGAAGGCCGCTGGAGACTATGTGATTAAGGGGAGTCCGAAACCCCCGGTTCCCATGGGATCTCCCACCTCTGGTCCTCTTCAAGAGGTATTAATTCCCAGAAGGACCTATCAAGATGCTGCCCACTGCCTGTATGCAGTGGATCCTGCCAACTATGCTGAATGGGCAGATGAAGAATTTGGCGTTCTGCATGAAGTCAGCCTTGTGACCAAAGACACTACAGAGTTTTCACTATATATAATTTTAATATTATGTATTGTTTTTAATATGTATATATTTGATCAGTGGGAGAGTATAGGCATAATTACCATTTGGTTTAACATCAACCATATACTAAATTCTGATTGGTTGTGAATGCCAACTACTCGCTGACAAATAGTCTTGTCTGCTAAGTATTAATCAGCTCTGATGAAACGCCGTTTAGGCGTGAAACGCATCAGCTGTGGATGCTGAGTACTGTGTGTGCTGTGCCTGTGTTCAACTTTTTAACCATGAGGATTCAATAAAAGTGACTTTTTACTTTTCAAAGTTTGGCCGTTATACTCCGTTTTGTCTACCGCATATGCTGTCTCTTGAGGAGTTGTAATTTGTCTATGAGGGCATGAGGGAGAGCCCTGACAGCTAAGGTGGAAGCCGCAAACCTTTTGGATGATACCGGTAAGGAGGTGGAAGACGCACGCAGAAATGTCTACACTCTATAGGTCTGCATATAGTGTTACGGAAGGTTACTCACGAAGCTGGTGATTCCTGAGAGGCGGTGAGTGTTCCTGACTGTGTGGAGACATAAGCGGTAAGTCGTCACCTCTGCAACATATTGTGCAATGTTTATTGGATACATACAAAAATACAAAGTGACTGAGGGTTTTGACTTATGTTACAAGGAGCATCCGAATGGTTAAATATGCTCATGTTGTTGAGTATAAGCTCATGATTTCACCCCAGCATGTAAACTTACCTGCAGCACTGAGATCATTGTCTGTTTGTCAAACCTTTTTCTGGCCAGGGTTTACAGCAGATATTAGAGACTACTGTAAGTCTTGTGATGTGTGCCAGAAAGCAGGGAAGACTAAAGCCCCCCTGCACCCCCTCCCCATTATTGATGAACCCTTTAGCAGGGTTGCCGTAGACATAATGGATCTGTTAGCTCGACCCAGCCCCTCAGGGAAAAGGTACTTACTTACGATACTGGGAGGCAATCCCTTTGGCTAATATCCAGGTGGAGACAGTAGCTGATGCAATGCCCTGGATATTAACCAGGGTAGGCTTCCTCCGGGAAGTAATCTCATACCAGGGAACACAGTTCACTGCGGAAATCACTCGGCAGTTATGGAGATTGTGCGGAATCAAACCCCTGCACAGTGCCCCATACCATACCCAGATGAATGGGCTATGTGAGCGGTTCAACAGGACCCCAAAGCAGCTGCTTAGGACATTCTCAGCCGCTCACAAGGACTGGGAAAGATTCCTGCCACACCTCCTCTTTGCATACCAAGAGGTGACCTAGGAATTCACAGGCTTCTCCCCTTTGAGTTAGTGTATGACCGGAAGATAAGGGGACCGCTTGACTTAGTGAGAGCCCACTGGGAAGGGACTACAGGAGGGGAAGAACACTGTGGAGTACGTTCTCCAACTCAATGACTGACTGAGGAATCTCGCCGACTGGGTGCGAGAGAACCTTCAGGTTGCCCAACGTAAACAGAAACGATGGTACGACCAAAATGCTTGTACCCGGACCCTAGCAGTAGGGCAGAGCTTAGGGACACAGGACCGCTGGAGTGACCTGGGTTAAAGAGGGCCGGGGATCCGAGCTGCTGAATAGAGCTCGGAAACCCTGGTTCCCAATGGAGCTCACCTCCGGCAACTGGCCCACCTCTTGCCCTTCCCAAGGTGTACCAATCCCCAAGAGAGCGGAGCTCTGGGACAAGGGGCCTCTGAAGCAGCTGGAGGTAAAGTTTCCCGGAGGGTGCTGGATGTGGTGGCCGGCCGGTAGTTCCAGGAGCCCGGCCGGCTGGAGAGGGATAGGTCGGTCAGAGACCAGCTCTTTCAAGATCAGGTTCAATATACATTTCTCACAAAAGGGAAGGGTTTGGAGATTGTGGTTGCTCTGAGGAGCCCAAAACTGCAAAGAAATGAGAGGGGGGTGAGGTAGTAGGGGGTAGGGGTTTAACCCTTGCAGCCCGGTATCCGTGACAGGATCCTTCAGATATTTAGCTATCAAACCAATCCTGGCCGGTAGTCTTGTTATCCCGGCTTCAAGTGGAGTGATAATGAAAAATCTTAGGAATAGTAGCGTTAGGACCCAGGAAGGGATATGCTGAGCACCAGGAGGAAAGCCAGAAGCGATTAACCAGGAAATGACCGGAAAGGTCAAGGCAGAGTCGACAGGCCAGAGGTCAAACCAAACGGTTACAGGAAACAGAATAAGAGTCCAAAAGCTTAGTCAGGGAAATGCAAGGTCAAAATCAATCAGGCAACAAACAGAGTGAAATCAGCAGGCAGAAGAATGGAAGAGTGAAACCAGAGTGTGGTGTCAAGTATGACGCAAGACGTACAGCGTCATAACTGACACGACTAGGTAACCTGGAGTCATAGTAAACGGGGGTCATAGAAACCCGGCGTCAAGGAAACCTGGCATCATAACACTCACCGTGTTAGTAGAGTTTTGCTGTTCCTCAGCCAGTTTTATTCCTCCTACACAGCTGTTTCTGTTTCAGTTAATGATTGTGTTTCAACCTACATATTAAATTGATGACCATTATTACCTGTTAGGGATAATTGTTTAATCATGTTCCTGACTATATACCTACACAATCCCTGAGTTTGTGCAACTGTACCCAGAAGAATTGATGCTCTTTTGAAGGGACAAGTGGTCACGCCAAATATTGATTTGATTTAGATTTTTCTTTTGTTTACTTTACATTTTGTTATTTATTTAATTTTTAATATTTAAAGGGACCTTAAACTCATAGACACAACTACTATAGTATGATTACTACTAACTGTGCTATTGTTTTTTTCTGCAACTCTCTTCAAAGCCCTTCTCTTTTTTAACCCCTTACACTTGGTAAAGCTCTGCATCTTTATACTGGGCATTTTGGAGCTTAGATATTCTCACACCCAACAAGTATTGCAGATTCACAGATCAGGGATGTTTATGGTTTTTTGACAGTATGCACTTTGGATTAATATGCATGAAACAGAGTAGGGCTTTATATATTTTGGATTTTTTTTACACAGTTTAAAAATTACATAAGATATATAAAAAGTTTCAGCAAAATGTAAGCTCTTATTTTGTATTATGCAGCACGCCAGCACAAACAGTATAGATCAGTTGATAAAGTCCCTGACCTGTGATTGTGCATCACTTACTAATATGGGGATGTCTATTATGAAGATGCAGAGCTTCACCAACCGTCACCTGTAAGGGGTAAAAATAAGAAAACGTCTTTGAAGAGAGCTACAGGCACAGGATGAAATACAACACATGGTGAGTCGTAATCATTCACCAGAAGCTGTATCCAGCAGTTTTAAGTCCCTTTAAAGTTCTCAATCATTCTGCAATCTGATATAGGAACTTTGTCCTGCAGTCCCTTTTTGGATTATTAATGACCCAGTTCCACATAATGAGCCTACAAACTAGTGTGTGACATTTTGAATAAATTGCTGCACCATATTATGGACACACTAGTGTGTTATAGTTACTGTATATACAAGGGAGTATTTATAAGCACTGCCAGTATACTCTATAACTTGTGTACTTGTAACCCACAATCAAACCAGTATCCATCTAAAGATAATGAGTAAAAATGAAACCGAGTGGAACCCAAAGTCTCTCCTGCCCTGATGCATTTTCATAGCACGCAGAGACCTCCTCCCACTTTTTAGCGGAATTTAATTAAACATTTGTATGATGCTGTATGCACTGAATTTATCATTAGTCAAATCAGGATACTGCCTAGGGGCTCCCTGCTGGCGAAGTGATCAGATTTTGTATTATACCCGTATGTTCTGTACAACTGGCTACCCAGTGCAGTCGATCAATAACTGAGCTTGTAAATGTTGCTTTTTTTAAGTAAAATTTTAGATACTGGTGCTAATCCCCTCTCTATACTTTGGTGCTTTTCTCCAACTCTTTCTCTAGCCAAGGAAATTTCTCACCTGTAGAAAGACAGCTGAATCCTGCTGATAAATCTTTACTAGCTGCATGTTGGATATGGTGTCTATGCAGCCCATTGCCAGTCCAGCTATTGCCATCACTATTGCCAGGATCCCAACTTGGCTGCAAAATGGGATGATGACGAACACCATGGAGATAACCAGAGAAGAAAGCAAAAGGGCTAACAGAGACTGTTTGATCCTGCAGAGAGTGAGAGAGTTACAAATAAAGCTCACAACTGACAACACAAAATAACTTATAAATTACAAAATAAACCGTAGTGATGATAGTGTATTAAGCACAGTGACAGCAATGTATAAATGCATACTTTAAGGGACAGCAGACTGAAAATTAATCTTTAGTGATTTAGATAAAGCATGCAGTTTTAAACAACTTTCCAATTTAGTTCTATTATCAAATGTGCTTTGTTCTATTGGTATCTTTTGTTGAAAATTAACCCCAGGTATGCTGATAGGAGCTTAGGAGTGTGCACGTTTCTTTATGGCAGTAGGGTTTCAAACTATGTATAACATTGTTATAAACACTCCCCTGGCTCTTAAGCTTACATTCCTGCTTTTCAAATAAAGATACCAAAAGAACAAAGAAGAATTGATAATAGGAGTAAATTAGAAAGTTGCTTAAAATTGCATGCTCTATATTGCATGCGCTATCTGAATCAAGGTCAGCACTGCAAACATATACACCTAGATTACGAGTTTTGAGCGCTATAGGGAAATTAACGAACGCAACAAAGGTGGCGTTATTTAATTCCCTATAGCGCTGCCATTACAAGTTTTGAAAAACACGGCTTGCACGTGCAATATGGAGATTTTAAGCTCCATACCGCACCCAAAACAAGAGCTGTGTTTGACGTGCTCGTGCATGCTTTACCATAGACATCAATGGGGAGAGCTGGCAAAAAAAAGTCTAACACCTGCGATCGCGGAAACAAAAGCTCTGTAACGCAGCCCCATTGATGTCTATGGTGAAAATAAAAATACCATTTAAAGCTAACACCCTAACATAAACCACGAGTCTAAACAACACTAATCTGCTGCCCCTGACATCGCCAACACCTGCCTACTGTTATTAACCCCTAATCCCGATATCGCCGCCACCTAAATAAAATTGTTAACCCCTAATCTGCCGCTCCCGATATCACTGCCACTATATTAAAGTTATTAACCTCTATTCCGCCGCACTCCAACATCGTCGCAACTATATTAAAGTTATTAATCCCTATTCCGCCACTCCCGATATCGCTGCCACCTAAATAAAGCTATTAACCCCTAAACCTCTGGCCTCCCACATCACTACCACTAAATAAACCTATTAACCCCTAAACCGCCAGCCCCCCACATCGCAACAACCTAAATTAAACTATATAAACACCTAACCCTAACACCCCCTAATTTTAAAATAATTAAAATTTACAATTATTAACTAAATAATACCTAGTTAAAACTAAATACTTACCTGTGAAATAAAACCTAAGCTAGCTACAATATAGCTAATAGTTATATTGTAGCTAGCTTAGGTTTTATTTTTATTTCACAGGTAAATTTGTATTTATTTTAACTAGGTAGACTAGTTAGTAAATAGTTAACTATTTACTAACTACCTAGTTAAAATAAATACAAAATTAGCTGTGAAATAAAACCTAAGCTACCTTACACTAAAACCTACCATTACAAAAAAATAAAAAAACCTACCATTACAAAATATAAAAAAACTACCATTACAAAAAATAAAAAACCTACCATTACAAAAAAAAACAAAATTATCCAAAAAAATAAAGATTATTCCTATTCTAATACCCTTAAAAAAACAAACAAACAAAAAAACACCCCAAAATAAAAAAGCCTAATCTAGAATAAACTACCAGGGGCCCTTAAATGCGGACTGCACAATCCCTGGCATGACCAAGATACTATGTTGCATACATGTCCTGGCCTCTGGAAGCTTTCAATTCAGAGGGGTAAATGCATGGGTTGTCCCAGGGTACCTTCTCTGTGGTTTTTGAAAGGTTTCTGAACGCCATGGTACGAGTTTATAAGGGCCTTTTTTAGGGCATTGCCCTGAGTTAAACAGCTCTTTTGCTAAAAAAAACAAACACCCCCTAACACTATACAAACTCCCACCCCCCAAACTACTAAGGGCCCTTAAAAGGGCCTCTCGGGGGCCCTTAAAAGGGCCTTTTGTAGGGCATTGCCCTAAGTTAAACAGCTCTTTTGCTACAAAAAACACCTCCTAAAAAAATACATTACACAAAAATAACAAATTATCAAAAATAAAAAAAATATTCATACTCTAATACCTATAAAAAAAAAAACACTCCAAAATAAAAAACCTAATCTAGAATAAACTACCAATGGCCCTTAAAAGGGCCTTTTGTAGGGCATTGCCCTAAAGATTGCAGCTCTTTTAGTGACATTTTTTTACAAAGACCCACTAACATTACAACCCCCCCCCCCAACACACAAAAAAAACTACAGTATCTAAAAAACCTAAGATATACAAATTGTCAGGGCAATGGGTAGCTTAGGTTTATTTAGATGTAGTTTTTTTTTTGGGGGGGGGTTGGTTGGGTGGTGGGTTTTACTGTTGGGGGGGTCTTTGTATTTTATTTTACAGGTAAAACAGCTGATATATTTGGGGCAATGCCCCACAAAAGGCCCTTTTAAGGGCCATTGGTAGTTTATTGTAGGCTAGGTTTTTTTTATTTAGGGGGGGCTTTTTTATTTTGATAGGGCTATTAGATTAGGTGTAATTCTTTTTTATTTTGGATCATTTTGTTTGCTATTTTCCGTAATTTGGTGTTTGTTATTTTTTGTAATTTAGTATTTTATTTTTTTTGTAATTAGATAGTTTGTAATTTTTAGAGTAGTATTAAGATTTTTTTTATGTGTAGTTTAGTTTATTTTAATTGGTAGTTAGTTTAATATTAGTTTAATAATTATATTAGTTTAATTGTTAGTTTCAACTTAGTTTCTTTAATTTGACAGGTAAGTTTTAATTTAATTTAAGATAGGGAAATTATAATTTTAATATAAAGTTAGGGGGGCATTAGGTTTAGGGGTTACTAGTTTAAATTAGTTTATTGCGATATGTAGTGCTTTCGACTTAGGGGCTAATAGTTTTATTTAGTATATTTCGTTGTGGGGTGGCTTTCGGTTTAGGGGTTAATAGGTTTATTATAGTGGCTTGCGGTTTAGGGCTTATTAACTTTAGTATAGCGGGGGTGATGTGGGCAGATGGCAGATTAGGGGTTAATAATATTTAAATAGTATTTTGGGAGAAGTTTTGAACCTTTATTCTTTGAAGCTTAAAGGATTATCTGCCTAAGTGTTTTGTCTCTTAACTTTGATTTTTTACTTGAAGTAATTCAATTTAAGATTTATACCTGAACACTTAAGGAGCAGTGCGTAAGCATATGAAAAACTTTATTTACAAAGATGAACTGTACCTGCTGTATAAGCTTATACAGCAGGTACAGTTCATCTTTGTAAATAATATTTAAATAGTGTTTGCGATGCAGGAGGGCGGCGGTTTAGGGGTTAATAACTAGAAATAGGGGCTAATAAAATTTTTTAGTGGCGGCGATGTCGGGAGCGGCAGATTATGGGTTAATAAATGTATTATAGTGTTTGCGATGCGGGAGGGCCTCGGTTTAGTGGTCAATAGGTAGTTTATGGGTGTTTAGTGTACTTTTTAACACTTTAGTTATGAGTTTTATGTTACAGCTTTGTAGCGTAACACTCATAGCTACTAACTTTAGATGACGTTAAAGATCTTATCGTTTTAGGCTGTAACGCCGGCTTTTTAGCCAGAACGCAAAACTTGTAATACCAGCGCTATGGGAATCCCATTTAAAAAATGTCATTTTTAAGAGTGCGGTGCTGACGTTGCGTTACAGGCTAAAAGGTTTGCGGTACACCTATACCAACAATACTAATGGCTGCGTTAGGGAAAATTATGCGTTATGGGCCACAACGCTGCTATTTGACACATAACGCCAAACTCGTAATCTAGCTGATAGACAGACAAAAAGACAGATAAACATTTGCAACACATAATGGACCTGTGTTTGTTATCTCATGTGCCACTTGTTGGCAACAATAGGTAAATAATTAAATAAAAGCAAACAAGGAACTAATTACTAGTATGTTTACGCATTTATGGAAGTATCAGTGGAACACAGGCTTCTTCTATGGCAGAGATTCACAAAAGATGGCATAATATTTATATGATATTTATATTATAAATCTACATCCTAAAATTAGAAACATATTGAACGCAGGTAGCTTTGTAATATTCTTGTCCTATTGAGTACAACTTGTCCCAACTTTGTAATTACTCAGAAAAAAACAGGATCTAGAAACCCTGAGATCAACATTATACATTTCTTTGGAGCCCCTTGCGACCATCCTTCGCCAAAATTTAAACAAAATCCAAATCGAAGGACAGAAATTTGTGTTATAACTATACGCAGATGACCTATTACTATTTCTAACTTTTAGCTGATATCAATCTCTTCGGGGCAATCTCAGAACTATTATCGTTACATAAACCAGGACATAGTAACATTAATCACCCATTTAGAGAGACTACACAGATTAATTATTTGGGCATAGTACTGAGTACAAACCCGCAGGACAGGTATGAGATAAATTTTCCTACATTTTTTACGGATTGTAAAAAAAAAGCTAAATTACTTGTTTAATTTACCTATCTCCCTTTCTGCTTGAGTCATGCTAATAAAAAATATATTATTACCTAAACTACTATATTATTACAAAATATCCCTGTGTTGTTATATAAAGCGGATATCCAAATGTTTAATAATCTCTATTCTAGGTTTATTTGGAAAGGAGCCAAAACACGGATAGCGTTATTTTGTTTCATGTTTCAATTGTGTTTATAGCCCGAAATTTTATAATTAGAACCTGGAGAACTCACTCGCCATCTAACTTCCCAGAATTAAAAAAAGCCCTGCTCACTCAAAGCACGATAGAGCAATTTAATTTACAAAATCCAAGGGATGCTCAAATGGCAGCGTATTTTAAAAAATGGATAGGGGCTATCAATACTCTCCCAGAGATGGCACAAATCCAACTAGTTAAACCACTGATAAACTCAACTTATGTCCAACAAAATATATATGCTGGCCACCTTCTCAATCTGTGGTTGGGACAATAGACTATATTGCTCACCTCCCTTTAGACATTCTGTGCTCTGTGAACCTTGCTGGAGAGCTGAGTTTCCCCTTCCCTTGTGCTCTATCCCCTCCCCCCCCCTCTTTTTTTTCCCCCTGTTCTGTGTTATTCGATGTAATTCATCATATGATTGTGTCAATATTTACCAATACTGTTTTTTAGTTGACATAGTACATCGGTATTGTATATAGGAATGACTTAATATGACTTGAATCCTATATATACTATGAATTCTAACATTGTCATCCATTTTGATTTCTTATGATAATAACTTTGCAATCTTTTGCACCGGAATGTATAATAAAATTTATATTTAAAAAAAACAAAAACTATAAAATAAATTATGTGTTTTCTGACAAACACAACAATCATTCTTTACATGAAGCTGGAATTCCTTTCTTTGAAATAAGGGGTCTTATGATATATTTCTCTGCGTAAGTGGTGATATGGACTTCTTTAGTGTCAACGACCCAACAAAACATCATAAAAGCTTTGAGGTATTTCCTGTTGCTAGGACAGTCGCCTGGCAGCTGGTGAGGGGCACAAAGATTTCAAATGATGGGTCTCATCTCATATTATATTACTGAGGGCAAGAAAGAGGCTACTTCACCGCCATGATTTTGTGTAATGCGATTATAATTCAAGCTGATTGCAGTTGCCCAGGTGCCTCAATACCACTAACTTAGTCTAATGAAGGGGTCGGATCCCCGAAATGTCATGGGTTTGTTTTGTGCAAAATAAAGCACTTGGAAAATCCAGAGAGTGTCAGCTGTTTACAGGTCTGCTAGATTGCGCCCAGGAGGGACTATATATATATATATATATATATATATATATATATATATATATATATATATATTTTTTTTTTTATATATATATATACAGGAAGAAAACCCTTTATCGAAACTGCTTGTTGGATTTTGGATTATTTGCATCTGTAAATGTGTTAACCACAATATCATGTCATTTAGGCAATATTTACATGTTATAATACAGCTTATACATGCAACCTAGATATAGTTTTATATCATTGTTAATACTTTTGTAAACATATTACCCTCAGATAGATAATACAGTACTGTAATCAGAATATTTGTTGTTTTAATATTTAATATTTATTGTTTTTATCATTTGCATTTTAGAACACAAAAAACAAACCAAAGACGCAGGAAGAGACGATTTTGACTTATAGGTGGGGAGAAAAGACACACCCACATACATACACATATTTGACCCCTTCTCTGTCCCCCTTCTTGTCATATACCAAATCACTTTAATTCTGCCACAAAACCTGTTCCTCATTAATAAACCTTTGTTTCATAAATAGTAAGTCTAAATGTAACTTAAAACATTTAATCCCATAGCATTTTCATGTATTTTATTATACAAAGTAACAAACAATAATGGTTTACTTCAGGACTCAAATAGCGCTAAATTTTACCACTGTATATTGGATTACTCTCAAATATAATCTCTTGTAATACAAGCACACTAATAAAGCTCCCTGTGTTATCCTTTCAAAGTATAGGGCATGAGATGTTGTTTGTCTGTTGCTTGGAAGTAGCATGTCAGATATAGCAAATGCATATAACAATACCTGATGTACAAAATGGGTATTGTATTTAATACCATGGATATGCATTGTACAATGATCACCTTCTTTTCAGTAAAGTTTAGAAATAAAAAAAAGTATAGGGCACCCTTTATCCCTTTAACGGGCAGAAGCTGGAGAGGCTAGCTTTGTAGAAACTGAACTGTCACACATGTGAGCAGTAAACAATATAATTACACAATACAATTGCAAAGAGGTGTAATAAATAATGTTTAATTGACTTTTTGTTCTAGATAATAATAAGTTAAACTGCTGTCATTTTTTAGCTCATGGTACATAACCATATGCACATCCCCACTCAACAACTGTACTTGTAACAAAACTGAATATGCAGGAGAAGCAGCAAAGTATAAATACCATTGCCTTCTGCCTCCACTCCTCCATTAGAACTTGATTGGTCCACTGCACAGTGATCTGTTCCTATACAAGCCACATAGAAATCTGCAAAGTTAGCCAGACCACCAGGAGCTCAGCTAATCGTGATCACGGCAGTAAATGCATTCAGGGGTAATATATTATATATTATCTGAAATACACTTGGAGCTACAACTCTACTAATGCCCCTGAATTGATTCCTTGTGACATATATGTGATAAGCATATATTTCCAGTCACCAAAACATACAATGGGGAGGGACTACTGATTCTTCCTCAGTCTTCAATATTCCAGTAGATCAGTGTTTCTCAACCACAGTCTTCAATTACCCCTAACAGGTCAGATTTGCATGATATCTTAGCTAGAGATTAAAAACTCATGTAAAACTAGATCTAGGTTGCATCTAAAATAATTAGATGATGGATGAGAGCAGGTTAGTAACCATAGTAACTGATCAGCTGATTTCAGCCGTGCTCTAGTTCAGATAAAATCTGGCCTGTTAATATGGTCTAGTCCCATCCCTAGGTAAATTGTCCAATAAAAATATAGTGAGTCTAGATAGCAAAGTATGTTATTAGCAACTAATCCTTAACAAACAATGAGATTTTTTTTTTTTTAAAGTGTTGTTTGTGTCTTCACTACACTAATAAGATATTTATAAACTTCTTCAGAGAGTTAAATCTGGACAAAATTCCATTCTAAACACAAATATAAAATGACACAACTGCCAGTTTTTAAAGGGATCTTAAAGGGACAGTCCGGTCAAAATTGAAATGCACATTGATAAATTACATCTTTGAATAGAATCATATTTGCAATATACATATATTGGCAAAACTGCTTCTAGTAAAACTTATCACTGTTTTAGTGCTAGCATTTTTCTCTGCACATGCACATGAAGCATAGCTAGATATTCTCAGTGCACCAGCATTTTACATATGAAAGCTGCTCAGAGCACCAGTGGGACCTGTATCATGTCAGCAATTAACAAATATTGTCATTACCAGATGGTACAAGCACCTTAGGCTCTCTGAGCAAGTGCTGTGTTTAAAATGCTGGTGCATGGGGCATACTTAAATACAGCTACAGCTTTTATTGGAAGCATTTTTTGCAAATACATGTATACTATAAAAATGCTTCTATTCAAAACTTAAATGCATACATGTGGATTCTAATTTTGGCTAGAATGACACTTTAAACACAAATAAATCCCATAATGCATATGAGATAGCAGTAAATATCAGTACACATGTAAAAAATACTTGTTGCCTGACAAACATAAAAGGTTAAAGGGACAGTCTTGTCCAAAATAATCTTTCATGATTTAGATAGGGCATGTAATTTTTTTTTTATTCTTAATTTTTATTAGTTTTTTCGAAAACATCAGGGTACAAACAAAACCAACCGTAAACCACAATCTGGTGTACATACGATATATAATTCAATACAAATTAAATATTCCACGCTAATACCATCTACTGGATATGCTGGGCGAGTCTAATCTAGGGCAACTAGATTAGTTTGCACATAATACATTTTTGTTAAATATTCCAGTGTGTTAGGTGCTTGGAAAGTTCCCGGCACCTTTACTTTCCAGTAATCCAGTATAAGGATCAGACCACCACAAAAAAAAAAAAAAAAAAAAAAAAAAAAGGAAGAAGAAGAAGAGCTATTAGTTACCTTTTTCTCTCCCTCCCTCCCTCTCTCCCCCTCCACACCAGGCCCATGCTACCAAATACCCAAGAGAACTATTTCCGAGTTTTGAAATGGGCTTATCATAATCTCTATTTCGTTTGGCGAGAAACTTTTAATAAATTTGGACCATTTATTAAAGAATGCGAGAATCTCGCCCTCTGCATTTAAATCTGTAGCCAGTTGTTCTATTCTATATTGCTTTTTGAGATAGTTTTTTACTTCATTTACTGTGGGTATAAATCTTGATTTCCATTTTTTGAAAATCAAATTTCTTGCTGCAAGAAGTACAAGATTTAATAACTTGGCATCTCTAAAGTCCTCCTTGTTGTTAGTCAAAAAAATAATGTTTACCGAGGAGAGTTTAAGAGGTTTGATTTTTATCACTTTCACTAGCCAAAACTCTAGTTTATACCAGAATTGTTCTATTTTTGGGCAGGACCATATCATATGCAGTAAATCAGCCGCCAATAGACTACATTTTGGACATTTCTTAAAATCAGCATTGTTCCACCTAAATGCTTTGTCTGGTGTATAGTAAATCTGATATATGAGTTTTGTATGGGACTCTCTCCATGTTTCAGATATCGTAGAGTTATGTAATAGCGAAAAGGATTTCGCAATATGTGTGTCCTTATCTATACTCATAGATAGATAGTCCGACCATTTTTGAGCTAATTTTTCAACGTTACTAATACCCTTCTGTGAGTTCAGAAGGGCATACCATGGGGAGATGGAGACACGGCCCGCCTTAATCAGGGCCGGCCATGACTCCAACTTTCCCCATGACCACTTCCACTCAAACTGAGCAAGCAGCTGACATGTGTAGTGCCTGGCTTGAAGATAGGCAAAGAAATCTTTGTTGTTGAGATTAAATTCTTCTTTCAGTTCTTGAAAAGATTTAATAATTCCTGACTCTGTATGGTGAAGCTGTGCAACCTGACTAAGTCCTTGCTCTTGCCACTTTTTCAGGTGCAGGTCCTGGGACCCCTCTTGAAATTCTATGTTTCCTATAAAGGTTTGATACCTAGGGATACTGGTATTTATTCCCAACAGTGTGCCTATTTTCTTCCAAGCCTGAATTATTACATGAATAGTTTTGAAATTCCTCACTGATTTAGGTATTAAATGGGG
This sequence comes from Bombina bombina, assembly GCF_027579735.1. Classification (NCBI taxonomy): domain Eukaryota; kingdom Metazoa; phylum Chordata; class Amphibia; order Anura; family Bombinatoridae; genus Bombina; species Bombina bombina. The sequence continues at coordinate 414,917,121 of NC_069501.1, forward strand.
TGGTGTATGTAAGAGAGATACTGTCTTTAAAGGAAATATTAGGCTATTTTCTAATGCGTTATCCGTAAAATAATCCGCTTCTGCCACCCAGTCTGCCGCAGTGCGACCCAGAAAAACCAGGTTATAAAAATAGAGGTTTGGAAGAGCTAACCCCGCAAATTGCTTTGCCAGATATAATCTTTGCAGAGCAACTCTAGGTTTCCTTGACTGCCATATGAATTTCCTAAGTGCAGCATTAAATTTCTTGCTATCTTGCGTTTTTATAAGGATCGGGAGGTTCTGCAGAATGTATAATACTTTTGGCAAAATTATCATTTTGTATAGGGCAACACGCCCCGAAAGAGATAGAGGTAAATTCTGCCAATCTCTCATAAGTGAAATTGCACGTGTAAAGATTGGGGTAAGATTTAGGGAATACCATTCCCGAGGATCTGCAGAGATGTTAATCCCCAAATATCGAAATGATTTCAGAACCGTCTTAAATGGATGATTTAAAAATGACGTACCAGTCTTCCTTAACCACAGCAGTTCAGTTTTTTGTTTGTTAATTTTATAACCTGCGAATTGGCCAAATTGTTCAATTATATTAAGAATTCTTGGGATATTCCTGGGAGTATTAGAGACATAGACAAGCAGATCATCCGCATAGAGAGATACTTTCAGTTCCTGATTATTAATCTTAATGCCTTCAATGTAGTTTCTAATCTTTATAGCCAAAGGTTCAATTGCCAAATCGAATAACAAAGGAGAGAGCGGGCAGCCCTGTCTTGTACCCTGTTCTAAGCATGCCCGTGTATAAGTAATTTGGATGTTGCCTGCCTACATAGATTATTTACCAGATTTAGAAATTTATCTTGGAATCCAAATTGTTTTAGTGACGTTAAAATATGGTCATGGCTGACTCGATCAAACGCCTTCTCGGCGTCGATCGCTATAATCGCCGCGTCGGATATACTTTCTGCTAACTTTGTTTCACTGTTCTTAAAGTAGTCAATGGATAAGAGGAGTTGTCTAATTTTGGATGAGGAACTTCTTTTTACGAGAAACCCCACCTGGTCTTTATGGATTATTTCCCCCAAGCCTCTTTGCATTCTCTTTGCCATGATTGAAGCGAATATTTTGTAATCCGTGTTCAAAAGTGCGATGGGTCTGTAGGACTCTCTGCATTGTGGATCTTTATCAGCTTTAGGTATTAAAATGGTATGAGATGCCAAGAAGCTGGGGGGTATTAGGTTATTCTGTTGGAAAAGATAATTAAAAAGAATCGTCAACTGCGGAGTGATTGCTTTACTTAAAGTTTTATAGAATTCATTTGGCAACGAATCAGGACCCGGCGCTTTGTCTTTTTTCAGACTTTGAATTACTTGACTTACTTCCAGCTCTGTTATTGGAGCATTCAGCCCCAGATTAAATTCAGCGGACACTTTCGTAGGAGAAATGTCTTTCCAAAAGCTCTCTTTTATAACCATGTTAACTGGGTTCGCCGCATAAATTGCCTTATAATATAGGAAAAAAGATTCAGAAATTTCTTCCGCTGAGGTAAGTAATGTATCATTAATTCGTATGGTATCCACTGTTTTAGAAGATCTTGAATTTTTTACCAGTTTAGCCAATAGTTTGCCTGATTTGTTGCCAAATTTGTAAAAGTTAGATTGATATCTAAGGTCTGCTTGAGTTGCGTTGAGAAGTAAGAGGGTATCTCTTTCTTCTTTGGCTTTAATATAGTTTCTCCAGTTCTCATTGGACGATATATTTATATATCTGTTATAAGCATTGATTACTGTATTAATAACTTGTCTTTCCCTCAGCCTGGTTTTCCTTTTAATATTTGCCATATAGGCGATTATGTCCCCCCTCAATACCGCTTTCGCTGTTTCCCACAGTATCAGAGGACTCACCACTGAGTCTTTGTTGTTTCGGATATATTCCTCCCATCTTTCTCTTAACCATTCTCTATATTTTGCATTCTTATCCAGATACTTAGGATAAAAAAACACCTGTCTTTTTATGCCGAGCTTTGAGGCTGAAATGTTTAATGTAATAGGAGCATGATCGGATAATAGAATTTCGGGTATATGTGCTCTGGCCCCCATGTGGTAGAGGCTATCATTGATTAACATCAGATCAATTCTTGATAAAGATTTGGTTGTTTTAGAACAGCATGTATATTTTCTAGAGTCAGGATTTTGAACCCTCCAAATATCTCTAACTGCTAGGTTTCGCGTAATAGATTTGAATATTTTATTTTCCAATTTGTCTTTTTTGTTTATCTTTTGTTTTACACCATGTCTCAATCTATCTATTGGGGCTTGTGGGGTCATATTGAAGTCCCCTGCTATAACTAAGTGACCTTCCGCTATTTGCAGAATTTTAGCCTGGAGAGAGTCCCAGAACCCATACTCAATTATGTTTGGTGCATACAAGTTGCATATAGTAAAAATTGAGTTGACAATTTTTAATTTTAAAATTATAAACCTGCTGTCTGGGTCTATCAGGGTGTCTAGTTTTTCATAAGTTAATTTCTTACCTATCAGGATTGCCACCCCCTTACTCCTGTTAGCTGAAGGGGCAAAAATGCATTCCACCACCCAGGAAGATTTCAATTTTAACGACTCCTCTGCGTTCAAGTGTGTTTCCTGGAGTAGCGCTATTAGGGACTTGGTTTTCTGCAAGTGTGTCAAGATTGTTTTTCGTTTGATGGGAGATGTAATCCCTCCAATATTCCATGACGTGATTTTAATATCTTTATTCCTCAGATTATTCATGTATATTTATCAAGGTGGGGTGAATATACACAGGTAACCCTTATACTTACTAGCGCCCGAGCCGGAGGGGAGGGAGGGGGGTAGAGAAAGCCAGGGGACAGAGAAGAGAAGGGGAAAAAAAGGGAAAAAAAAAAAAAAAAAAAAGAATAAATAAATAAAAGTTAAACCCTTTATCATCCTTAGTATATTTGACACAATCCTTTTTTTTGCAATAAATTTAACAAGTAGCCCCATGTTCCACTATCTTTTTCTCAGCGTCAACTGCTGAGTCAAAAAAAAACGTTTGACCATCGTGTATAAGTCTAAGTTTGGCTGGATATATAACCGTAGCTTGCCAGCCCATCTTCAACATCCTACCACAGACCAGGGAGAGCTCCTTCCTCTTTGTGGAGGTTTCTATAGCGAAATCTTGAAATAACAAAATTTTGTTCCCATTGTAGAAGATGGGTTGATGTTTTCGGTAAGATTGAAGAAACAATACTTTATCCTGATAATTCAGGAATTTTGCGATAATTGGTCTGGGTCTGGTGAGATTGGTTGAAGAATCAGGAGCCCTCCCCAGCCTGTGCACTCTTTCAATAGCGATGCTCGTTTGTGCTGGGGGAATTTTTAACAGTTGTGGTAAGGTGTGTGTCATCACCTGCATGAGCTCATCCTGCCTAACTGATTCTGGGAGACCAATAATTCTGAGGTTGTTCCTCCTTGATCTATTTTCTAAATCTTCTACCTTAGCTTTTAATTTCAGGATCTCAGATTGGTGATCTTCAAGCTTAGAAAAATAACCATTTGACATATCCTCTAGATCTGAGATTCTCTGTTCTGCCTCTTGGATTCTTTTTGAAAATTGTCTGACCTCTACGGTCAGTAGGGAGATATCTTGTCTGATTTCATTTTTCAATAAGTCAAATTTCGGAGTGATAGCTTCTAATATACTTGCAACAAGATTTGTTTAGTTTAGAGTCGTTAGATTTTGGGGGTTCAAAGGTGTAGGTTCTAAAGGTGTCTCTGCCGGCGTCCCCGGTAAGATTTTATTCTTACGGTCCTTGTTCCTGGCGGCCATACCCGGAGTATTTTTCCCCGTGAGTGAAGGTGAGGTGATATATTTATCCATACACAACCAAGGAGGTGTACTAAAAAAAATTACGTGCAATAAGCGCCGAGTAGGTTAAGTGATTTAGGGAGCATGCCCTACTGTGAGGAGAGTGTTTTGGTGAGGGGAAGAGAAAAAAAAAAAAAAAAAAAAAGATAAAAAAAGGGGGGGGGGAAAGTGTTAGAGAGTGAAGTGCCGAGGGCACGTGCCAATCAGAAGGGGTGCCAGAAAAAGTGATAAATAGGAGAAGGAAGCCAAAAACCAACTGGCCTCTTCAAAAATACAGTGCAAGTGAAATAGGGTGGGATAGTGTCCACTAATAACCTTAATTTTTAAGACCGGGAGAACCAGTGAACAAATTACAATCTGGTGCCACAAGACAAGGACCGGAATTGCCACCACTAATAACCTAAATCTAAGCTAAATGATTTCCTATGTTGCACTTACTGTTAAGCTAACAGAAGCAATTGAGTTCAAAAAAGACTAATCATTAGTAATCAGCAGGAAAATTACTGTAAGAAGCAGTATAGATAGGGTTGATCTTGGATGCCTTGAACTTATTCTGAGTCACTTCAGTACTTTTACTAAGCACTAACCCTCAGCCTTAGAATAGGATAATTCAGTTTTGTGCCAGCTAATGCTGGATTAATAACTGCTTGATGCTATTTCGTCTCACACAGCTCAGTTAGGACAAAATGACCCACCGATAATAATGCTTAATACATTCAGGAAATAGCTTTAGAAAATTGAAGTTGACTTAATTTTAACTTGCCTCTAAGAATAATGAATTATTTCTGTACCTGTGCAGGATCATTTGCTTTTGGTTCTATATCTACCTTTCCACAGTTGTACAATTCAGAAAAAAAAAAAAAAAAAAAGAAAAAGAGAAAAAAAGAGGAAGGAAAAAGGAGTTCAGGAGAAAAAGACCAACAAATTCTTTCCTCCTTTTTCCTACATCATTCAGGCAGAAACAAGCAATTTAAACTTTACAGATGCCCAACAATATTGTTACCAACTTAAAAAGAAAAAAGAAAAAAAACAATGTTACTTCTTGATACCAGCAATTATTAAACGGTGGTGAAAACAAGATCAATTCCCATGTGTCTCACTGGAAGCAATTTCTACCCAGACAACTGAGCTGAGTCTTAAATCTCAGCTCTTGTATAAGCTACAACTGCTGTATGCAGCAAAACAATAACCGGCTTCAAAGCCAACTTCCGTTCAGATTGCCAGCTCGCTCCTAAGCCCCCAATCCCGCTGGCGATAGTTAGTCTCTTTAGTGTCCAGAGGGCAGGGAGGAGAAAGAAGAAAGGGGAAAACAAAAGTCAGAATAGGTGTTCATGGGTTAAATGAAATCCGCTATTTAACAAAAATTTGTTGAAAAGCTGCTAAAACAAAGTTAAATCAGTTGTGCCTCAGCAGGATAAAGCAGATTCAAAAAGTTCAGCAGTTCAAACTTTAGTTTTTTATTTTAATTGTCTCTTTCCCCAGATCTTCCCCTTTCAGGGGTTAATCAGCCAGGTGTTAAGCCAAAGTTCCTGTACCCAATATTGAGTTCCAGCCCTTAGATTTAGCTAAAGGCTTATCCCCAGCTTCCCTTCTCGGCAGTAAGCGTGTGAAAACACAGGGGCCGCCAACCCACACTCACCCGTCTTCACCATGCAGCTCTGTGACTATGGCTGGACCTGTTAAGCAACCGGTTTGCTTCCTGTTATTTCCCTTTTCTCTTCTGCTTGATGCTACAAACCGTTTCCAGGCTAGGATTGATCAGCTCGGTTTTTGAGGGTAATGCCGGTCTATTTCCCCCTAGTTATCGGCTTATCCTGCAGCAGCTACCTCGCAACATCGGTGGGGTAGATCCGTCGCTGCTTGTAGGGGTAAGATCCCTTTTGAAGGTGCCTCTCGCGGGAGCCAGGGTTAACCAGGACTTGCGTTGTTCAATCCCCACTCGCAGCATCGGTGGGTGGGGAGAACAGCTGATCTTGCAGAGCCTCGTTTCAGGTGCCGGCACCGCTCCAGCCGGATGCTTTCAGTTCTTCCGAGCCTCGTTAACCTTTCCAGTTCGGTGGCAAGACTGGGTGAGTTGCGGGTGGCCGCCACTGTGATGGGGCTGTAAATATGCACAAAGTCTCTGGGCTGCTTACCCCACTCCGGTGGCAGCCTTAAGAGTGGGAAGCCCGCCTTCTGATTTTCCTGTTTCCTCCACCAGGAATGGAGCTTACATAGATAGACTGCCAAGCAAAGTAAGCTCTTGGTGGGTCAGATCTTTTTTAGCGCAGTTGGAAGCTTGCGCTGCTGGGGTAGCACAGTTGGAGTATTCTTTTTTTTTCTTGTGCTGTAGCAAGGCTTTTCCCAGGTCTAGGGGAAAGCCAGGCGCGCAAAGAGAAAAGCCGCCTAGGATCAAGCTACAGGGTGTGGTAGCCTGGAGCACACTCTCTTACTCCAAACTCCTCCTCTTCCCCCAAGTCATCTCAGGGCATGTAATTTTGAACAACTTTCCAATTTACTTTTATCACCAATTTTGCTTTGTTCTTTTGATATTCTTAGTTGAAAGCTAAACCTAGGAGGTTCATATGCTAATTTCTTAGACATTGAAGGCCGCCTCTTATCTGAATGCATTTTGACAGTTTTCACCACTAGAGGGTGTTAGTTCATGTGTGCCATATAGATAACACTGTGCTCACGCACGTGGAGTTACCTAGGAGTCAGTACTGATTGGCTAAAATGCAAGTCTGTCAAAAGAACTGAAATAAGGGGGCAGTTTGCAGAGGCTTAGATGCAAGGTAATCACAGAGGTAAAAAGCGAATTAAAGGGACATTAAACCCCAAAAAATTATTTCATGATTCAGACAGAGAATACAATTCTAAACAACATTCTAATGTACTTCTATTATCTAATTTGCTTCATTCTTTAGATATCCTTAGTTAAAGAAATAGCAATGCACACGGGTGAGCCAATCACATGAGGCATCTATGTGCAGCCACCAATCAGAAGCTACTGAGCCTATCTAGATATGCTTCTCAGGAAAGAATATCAAGAGAATGAAGCAAATTAAATAATAAAAGTAAATTAGAAAGTTGTTTAAAATGGTATTCTCTATCTGAATCATGAAAGAAGAAAAAAATGGCTTTATTGTCCCTTTAATATAACTGTGTTGGATATGCAAAACCAGAGAATGGATAATAAAGAGATTATCTATCTTTTAAAACAATACAAATTCTGGTGTAGACTGTCCCTTTAATTACACTTCAAAATGTTCTATTATGCATATAAGAAGAGAATTATCAAATATTTGCTGCTTGTTATTTGCAATTGTAATTGGAAGAGCCAATCTGGACTTGTTATTGAAGTAGACAAGGCTTGCATAGTGTTAGCAAATTTGCATTGTTTTGCCCTATCTTATCACCTCTGCTGAGACCAATGATAAGGTTTGTATAAAAGCACAACTCCCAAACCTCATTTTTGGTTCAGCACCTGGGTAGCGCTTGCTGATTGGTGGCTAAATGTAGCCACCAATCAGCAAGCACCACCCAGGGTGCTGAACCAAAAATAGGCTGGCTCCTAAGCTTAGATTCCTGTTTTTTAAATGAAGATAGCAACAGAACAAAGACAAATTGATAAATGTAGTAAATTAGAAAGTTGCTTAAAGTTACATGCTCTATCTGAATCATGAAAGAAAAAAAATTTGGGTTTAGTATCCCTTTAAGAACCCAAACAACATCCAAGTTGATTATGAAACGCTCCTTTAAATTCTTAGGAGCTGGACACAAGGAGAACATACAGTCTCCTGAATGACATTATCTGTGGAAACCACCTTTGGAAGTAATAGTTGGTTCTGAAAACAGCCTAAGTTTTGCTTTTCTTGAAGAGTTGTAAAAACTAGTGCCAAGGGCAACAACTAGCCCTCGGGCCACTAGTTGGCCATACCTGCTCTAAGGTAATAGTAACCGGCCTGACTGTGAGGGTGAGGGAGGTGTCTGGAACCCAGTATGCAGGAATAGAAAACCAAAACAAAGAAAGTCTTTTATTGAACAAACTTTACTGAAGAAAAATAATGCAGAAACAGGTCAATCAAATTGAGGTCAATATTGAACCAGAATAAAGAACAAATAAAGTCTTTACAATGAAAACTTTAAGCACAAGTCTCTCAGCAAGCACAGAACCCAGCAGGCACTGTTGGTGAGATATTTTGTAAAATGTCCAGGAACAAGAGAGTATACATAGGTATCACAGCAGAGGCCTTTTGATTTGAGCAGTAAAGATAAGCATACCCAAGTATCCCAGCAGAGTTCTTTGGTCTCAGCAGTAGGATAAGCATACACAAGTATCACAGCAGAGGTCTTTGGTCTCAGTGGTGGGCTAAGCATACACAAGTATCACAGCAGAGGTCTTTGGTCTCAACAGTAGGATAAACATACACAAGTAGAGACCTTCAGATAAGGAGCAGGAACAAGATAATAAGGACCTTGTACAGAGTGGTGTACTGAGCAGTCTATATAGGGACTCCCACACCTGTGCCTTCCAGGTGGGAGTCCTAACAATCAAAGGCTGGCCCTTTAAATCTAGGCAGCGTGCAGCTATTGATCAGACTGGTCTTGAGTCTCTGCACGTAGGACGCAGAGATGGACACCTGGGGGCCCCGCATTCACTGCGGCAAGCGGCCAGGGTAAAGACCCTGACACTGGCTAACATGGAGATTGCCTCATCCACCTTAGGGACTTCCAGACCTCCAGGTTAGAGGCTGGCAAAGGAAACATAGTCTTGAACTTTGCAGAAGTAAAATAGGGCATCTGACATGTTCTATTCGTTAGACACCAATTCAGACAATGATTCAGGTATAGGGAAGGTAGTAGTATTTAGAGAAATGCTTAAACAATCTATCCAGCACCTTAGTAGTAGCTTTAGGAAGGTCACTGGGTTCATCTACCTCCTCACCCACTGTCTCAGATAATGACTCCTCAGCAGAGGAACAGTCAGAGTCCAACATTTCCATCTAATATTTGGGGGAACTAGACCACTCAATATACATATGTGACCCAGGGGAGAATAGCTCAAGACAATAGGTAACCTCAACAGTAGGCACATGTCTCTGCTTGTCTGGGAAGACAAAGCAGTCATTAGTTCACACATAGCAGCATGGATGTATTCTTTGAATTTAGGGGAGAGCTCAGTAAAGCCTCCTGATAGTTCAGGCTTGGGTTAGGAACCCCGAGGCCACCCTGTGCAACATGTGTAGATGCCCCCTGTCCCTAGATTTGTAATATGCTCAGCACATAAATCATACAGTCAAGATAAGAAACAAACAGGCACAGTTTTGCATATTAAGCATACATAAGCAGGATTGACTTGATTAGTAGATCTGCTCTCATCCCTGATGATGGTCTAGAGACCTGAGTTACACTGGATTGCTCCATAATATTGCAGATAAAAGGGGAGAAAGCAATTATGGCACTATATGCACAAATGAGTATGATTAAACTCAGACTGTAGCACTTACTGTTTTTAATTAGGTTCTCAGATTATAAACAGCACACCCAAATATAGAATTAAGCACAAAACTGCTAGTAAATGCTCTGAAATGCAAGAGATGTTCTTACCACCTTAACACAGCCCCAGTGGGATGTAGAAGGTCAATTTTTTGCTCACCTGTAGTACCTCGCTCTACCTTGCATCATGGCAGCCACAGCCTGCACTTAGTAATGGCCCATCCGAGAAAGTGAAAACACACTTCCAAGGATCTATAAAGAAGCAGCTCACTGCTGACCAGGTGATTGGCAGATGTCTGCATTTCACATGGAGTCATGACAACACACTGGGAGAAGTTTTCTTACTGCACAGCTGATTTAATTTGTCGACCCTTCTATCCAGCAGGCACTTTTGAGGGGGAACATTTGGACAAAGATCAGTTATAGAACGCCTATCAATTCACAGGCAAACACAGTACTTCTTTCTAGACATGTTCATAGGAAAAAAAATAGTTTTGTCTGAAATGTTCTTTTTGTTAAATTTAAATTATTCGTTTTAGTTAGTTTATGTTCATGGTTGCATTTGTTTCAAAGGAAATTGGTTTGAAATGTTTGTTTTCAACTAAAATATTCATATTGAGCTACAGTGCAGATTCAAATGACAAATGGACCCCTATAGCTAAACCCAAAATATCACACAGATCTCTCAACGTGTGATTTAAGTGACAAAAAAGAAATGGATATGGGACAAGTGCTCCAACAAGAGGAGCTGTCTGTATATGTGTCACAAATATATATATATATATAACAAGGATTAACTACTAGTGTTAAAAATACAGTTTTAATCATATACCAATGGACTAATTGCCCTGGCATAACAAAGTCAGTGAGTCTCCAAAAAAGTCTTAGTATAGTATCAGGGTAACCTTGTCCCAAAAAGACATGTGCAGGGATAATACCCTCTTAATAACAGATGGCTAGATTACGAGTTTTGCGTTATGAGCGGTGCTGTGCAAACCTGCAAGTTATTGTCACCGCTCACTTATATACAGCGCTGGTATTACAGGTTTACAAAAACCCGGCGTTATCAGGCAATATTGCAGCGTAAAGCAAAATTGAGCTCCATACCGCACTCCAATACCAGCTCTGCGGTGAGCTGGTTTTACGTGCTCGTGCACGATTTCCCCATAGACATCAATGGGGAGAGACGGCTGAAAAAAAAGTCTTACACCTGCTCCGTAAAGCTCCGTAACGCAGCCCCATTGATTCCTATGGGGAAACTAAAGTTATGTTTACACCTAACACCCTAACATAAACCCCGAGTCTAAACACCCCTAATCTGCTGCCCCCGACATCGCCGACACCTACATTACACTTATTAACCCCTAATCTGCCGCCCCCGACATCCCCGACACCTACATTACAATTATTAACCCCTAATCTTCCACCCCCAATGTCGCCGCCACCTACCTACACTTATTAACCCCTAATCTGCCGCCCCAATGTCACCGTCACCTACCTACACTTATTAACCCCTAATCTGCCACCCCCAATGTCGCCGCCACTATACTAAAGTTATTAACCCCTAACCCTAACACCCCCTAACTTTAATGTAATTAAAATAAATCTAAATAAAACCTACTATTAATAACTAAATAATTCCTATTTAAAACTAAATACTTACCTATAAAATAAACCCTAAGCTAGCTACAATATAACTAATAGTTACATTGTAGCTATCTTAGGTTTTATTTTTATTTCACAGGCAAGTTTGTATTTATTTTAACTAGGTAGAATAGTTACTAAATAATTATTAACTATTTACTAACTACCTAGCTAAAATAAATACAAATTTACCTGTAAAATAAAACCTTACCTGAGTTACACCTAACCTTACACTACAATTAAATAAATTACATAAAATAAATACAATTAACTAAATTACAAAAACAAACAAACACTAAATTACACAAAATAAAAAAGAAATTATCAGATATTAAAACTAATTATACCTAATCTAATAGCCCTATCAAAATAAAAAAGCCCCCCCAAAATAAAAAAAACCCTAGCCTAAACTAAACTGCCAATGGCCCATAAAAGGGCCTTTTGCGGGCATTGCCCCAAAGAAATCAGCTCTTTTACCTGTAAAAAAAAATACAAACAACCCCCCAACAGTAAAACCCACCACCCATACAACCAACCCCCCAAATAAAATACTAACTAAAAAAACCTAAGCTCCCCGTTGCCCTGAAAAGGGCATTTGGATGGGCATTGCCCTTAAAAGGGCATTTAGCTCTTTTTCTGCCCAAACCCTAAGCTAAAAATAAAACCCACCCAATAAACCCTTAAAAAAACTAACACTAACCCCCGAAGATCCACTTACAGTTTTTGAAGACCTGACATCCTTTCTCAACGAAGCGGCAGAAGTCCTCATCAAAGCTGGCAGAAGTCTTCATCCAAGCGGCCGAAGTCTTTATCCAAGCCGGCAGAAGTCTTCATCCAGACAGCATCTTCTATCTTCATCCATCCGGCGCGGAGCGGCTCCATCTTCAAGACATCCGGCGCGAAGCATCCTCTTCAATCGATGTCTTCTTGCAGAATGAAGGTTCCTTTAAATGATGTCATCCAAGATGGCGTTCCTTGAATTCCGATTGGCTGATAGAATTTTATCAGCCAATCGGAATTAAAGGTGAAAAAATCCTATTGGCTGATGCAATCAGCCAATAGGATTGAGCTTCAATCCTATTGGCTGATCCAATCAGCCAATAGGATTGAGCTTGCATTCTATTGGCTGATTGGAACAGCCAATAGAATGCAAGCTCAATCCTATTGGCTTGGATGAAGACTTCGGCCACTTGGATGAAGACTTCTGCCAGCTTCGTTGAGGACTTCTTGCCGAAGTGGATCTTTGGGGGTTAGTGTTAGTTTTTTAGGGTTTATTGGGTGGGTTTTATTTTTAGATTAGGGTTTGGGCGGAAAAAGAGCTAAATGCCCTTTTAAGGGCAATGCCCATACAAATGCCCTTTTCAGGGCAGTGGGGAGCTTAGGTTTTTTTAGTTAGGTTTTTACTTGGGGGTTTGGTTGTGTGGGTGGGGGGTTTTACTGTTGGGGGTTATTTGTATTTTTTTTTTACAAGTAAAAGAGCTGATTTCTTTGGGGCAATGCCCTGCAAAAGGCCCTTTTAAGGGCTATTGGTAGTTTAGTTTAGGCTAGGGTTTTTTTTTATTTTGGGGGGGCTTTTTTATTTTGATAGGGCAATTAGATTAGGTGTATTTAGTTTAAATATCTGATAATTTATTTTTTATTTTGTGTAATTTAGTGTTTTTTGTTGTAATTTAGTTAATTGTATTTAATTAATGTAATTTATTTAATTGTAGTGTAAGGTTAGGTTTTAGTGTAAAACAGGTTAGGTTTTATTTTACAGGTAAATTTGTATTTATTTTAGCTAGGTAGTTAGTAAATAGTTAATAACTATTTACTAACTATTCTACCTAGTTAAAATAAATACAAACTTGCCTGTGAAATAAAAATAAAACTTAAGATAGCTACAATGTAACTATTTATTATTTAGTTAATGATAGGAATTTTTAATTAGATTTATTTTAATTATATTAAAGTTAGTGGGTGTTAGGGTTAGACTTAGGGTTAGGTTTAGGGGTTAATAACTTTAGTATAGTGGCGGCGATGTTGGGGACGGCAGATTAGGAGTTAATAACTGTAATGTAGGTTGCAGAGACATTGGGGGCGGCAGATTAGGGGTTAATAAGTGTAGGTAGGTGGTGGCGATGTTGGGGACAGCAGATTAGGGGTTAATAACTGTAATGTAGGTGGCGGTGACATTGGGGGCGGCAGATTAGGGGTTAATAAGTGTAGGTAGGTGGCGGCGACATTGGGGGCGGCAGATTAGGGGTTAATAACTGTAATGTAGGTGGTGGAGATGTTAGGGACAGCAGATTAGGGGTTAATAATATTTAACTAGTGTTTGCGATGCGGGACTGCGGCGGTTTAGGGGTTAATATGTTTATTATAGTGGCAGCGATGTCCGGAGCGGCAGATTAGGGGTTAATAATTTCATTTTAGTGTTTGTGATGCGGGAGGTCCTTGGTTTAGGGGTTAATAGGTAGTTTATGGGTGTTAGTGTACTTTTAGCACTTTAGTTATGAGTTTTATGTTACGGCGTTGTAGCATAAAACCCATAACTACTGACTTTCAGTTTACGGTATGGATCTTGATGGTATAGGATGTACCACTCACTTTTTGGCCTCCCAGGCAGACTCGTAATACCGGCGTAAAGGAAGTCCCATTGAAAAAGGACTTTTTGAAAGCTGTGGTACTTACGTTACGTTACGGCCAAAAAAGTGTGCGGTACACCTAAACCTGCAAAACTCGTAATACCAGCGGTAGTGAAAAAGAGCCTTAACACTGCTTTTTCACTCATACGGCAAAACTCGTAATCTAGCCAAGAATCCCTAATCAGTGTGGGATTATAGAAACAGACTATATCATCAAAAGGAAACACTGGATGAATTGGTGTTGTTACAGAGTAACACTGTCCCAGACAGCCGTAATGAAGGAGATACCTTATGATAGATTTAGAGCGTCTCAGGCTGTGATTAGGCTTCCATTCGTCATTCGGTCTTTGAAGCCAGATAGAAACAATCCTCCTGTTTTTTGTTCCAAATGTTCTGGCTAACTTTTTGTCAACGATCCTCGTGATACAAAGTTGGGACTTCTGGATTTTAGCATATATCATGCAGCAAAGTAGAGCCGGGAATTTGTAAATGCCACAACGGTATTAGTGTAAAGGTTGCTCGTTTTAGAGACACAAAATGACTTGTTAACACCTGTTCTGTTTACTTTTACCTCTCAGCATGTGGTTAGTACAGGTAATATGAACAAAACCTCTTCCGGATTTTCGCATAAAGCCGGTAATATGTAAACACCACAATGGTATTTAGGTAAAGCTCGCTTGTTTTAGAGACACAAAGTGACCTATTAAAACACGTTCTGCTTACTTTTACCTCTCCACATGTAGTTCAGTACCAGTGGAGGCTCTTCCATATGCGCACAGCCACACGCGAACCCCCAGCCAAAAGAAGAGAAGAAAAAAATGTTTTGGCTGAATAAATATAATTTTTCCAATAGCCCCTTATTGCAAATTTATATTTATACAGCCAAAAATGTTCAGGTCCAGTTATGTTGCAAAAAAAAAAATTTTTGTTGCCTTTTTTACTTCTATCACACACCGCACGTGCAATAGATAGAAGTATAGGGCTTCAAGCCCTTTGCACTTATTTCAAAGTGCCTGCAGCACCTCCCACAACCCAGCTTTATACCTTCTTAATCGCACATCTTTTGATGTGCGAGTGAGAGCATGTGATGACGACGTGCAGGAGGAGGAGCGTAGTTGGTGCAAATCTGAGTTGGAGCTAGAGAGCTGAGAGGGAGCCGCCGGGAGCAGACTGTGCTTCCCTTGAAGTTGTAAGAGGCCGGCCACTCTGATTTCAAGCTGGGGCCCGCCTCACTGTTAGTTACTTACACCCGCTCAGACAAAAACTTGTGCACTGGATCAAGGTAGGGGCAGCATTTCTGTATTAGACTAATAGAATTCTAAATCAGATGGGGTTGCATAATGAATATTGTGCAACAGTGCTGTAACAGAAGATTTGTTCATTCAATCGTTGTAAATAAAGTGCCAAGTGTATGTTTACAATAACATAAGGAACAATAACATATAAGAATTGTAACCAGCATTGCATACTAATAAATGCATAATGATACTCCGTAGTGTGGGAAGTGGGATCTTTATTGTCGTTTTCCCCCTACTTGCGAACTTAATTTCTACCACCACTAAACCAAATACACTACAATTCGGACAAACCATCACGCACAGGAGGGGTACTTACACTTGTGGACTATACCATTTTACTGTGGGGGTAGTGTAACAAAGTCACTGAAACAGAAATTTATTTTTTATTGTATTGTCTCAGTGATATTTACACATGTGTAAACCCTATCTAACACACAAGCCCATAGTCAATAAATTTATTTATTAGTGGAATTAGGTAGTATTTAGCCCCAGTTAATGTAATGTGAACCCCCATTTGATTAACCCACGAGCCGCCACTGGTTAGTACAGGTGATATGAACAAAACTTAAGTTACCAGCCCTTATCAACATGTTCACCTGTGATAATAGGTATAAATAGCTTACATTGGGCTAGTACTTGTGTGATTGACAATTAATTTCACCAATGGTGATTTACAAGGTTAGCTCCCTAATTACTATCTGGGCTTCAAAAAATACTTCAAAACAGTGAATTAAGATTGAACTCCATATTCAGACCATTGGGGTGGAGGATTTTTAAATTGAATATTAATTCAGCTCCTCTCCTTAATAATTGACTGTCGATATTTCCCCCTCTTTTATCTTTTTGTACTTTTTTGTATACCCCAGTATCTGAAGCTGTTTAAATACCCTGGATGTATTTCTTTAAAATGTTTATACAGGACAGTGTTGTTTTTTTCATGTTCAATATTCCACGGGTGCTCTCTTAATCTATCTCATAAACAACGACTGGTTTGACCAATATAGATCAAATTACATAAGCATATTATGTTTGTATCTGCGCATCTTAGAATGTCCTTAATCTTATGACTCCTTTTTCCATCTGTGGAAAAAAAACACTTTTTTTTTTTTGCTGTATTTGCAGTCATGGCACGGGAAAAAAAACTTTAAAGGGACACTCAAGTCAAAATTAAGCTTTCATAATTCAGATAGAGCAGGCAATTTTAAACAACTTTCGAATTTACTTCCATTAACAAAATGTGCACAGACTTTTTATATTTAAACTTTCTGAGCCCCCAGCTCCTACTGAGCATGTGCAAGAATTCACAGAACAAGCGTGTATGCATTTGTGATTAGCTGATGTCTGTCACATGGTACGTGTATGCATTTGTGACTGGCTGATGGCTGTCATGTGGTACAGGGGGAGTGGAAACAGACATAACTTTTAAAATTGTCAGAAAAAAATCTACTGCTCATTTGAAGTTCAGACTAAGTGCTATTGCATTGTCTTGTTGTCTTGCATTTGTTGATTATGCAAATCTACTGTGTTGACTGGTCCTTTAATCTGTTCTCCCAACAGGTCCCTTTCTGTGGGACCATTACTTCTATTCTTCACTAGGGGCTACATCTTTTTTTTTTTTTTTCTAAAAATTATATCATTGTCTATTTTTACCTTATCTCCTAATAATGGATGTTTCCTAATAAATTGCCAATGCTTTTTCAGAATTTTCTTTATTTTGTGATGCTGGGAACTGTACCCTGTGATAAATGGGACTTCAATAGAATCACATTCATGTCCATCCTTAAATTTAAAATTATTTTTCTTTTCTTTCTTTTTTTTGTCGGTCTAGTAACATTTTTCTATCTATGTGCTTAACTGATTCTTTGGTTTCTAGGACTTTATCCATGTCATAACCTTTTTCGCTAAATTGTTCGATAAGGATATTTGATTGTGGATTATATGATTCTAGATATGTACAATTTTTTCTTATTCTCAAGAACTGGCTTTTCGGAATATTGGATTTCCAGCAATCCAGATGGCAGCTCTTATAATAGATATAATTGTTGGAATTATTTTTTTTTTTCTAAATGTTCTGGTCTTAATCTGTTTTTCTACTATTTCTACCTCAATATCCAAGAAGTCGATTAAAGTACTGCTGAGCTCATGTAAAAAACTTAAACCCAAATTATTGGAATTCAAATCATCTAGAAAAAATTCAAGTAATTCTTTGTCTTCTTTCCAAGAAGTAATTCCCATTTTGTTATTTGTTATTGGTGATTGTCTACAAGGGTTTTGTGATATCTGTCTATTGGAGGACATATTCATATTCCAATGATGGATCATGCTCTTATTTTTATTTTGCTTTCTATTTTTATTGCTTCTGTTTATATGTTGGTCCTCACTAGTTCTCATCTTACTTTTACTAAATACAGACAGTTTCTTTTTATTCTTCTTTATTATTGAATCTGTGTTAGTGTGATTTATTTTGGATTCTTAAACATTTTAGAATCTCAGTTTTTTTAGTTTTTCGATTGTATCATAGTCTTCAATATCCCTATTAAATGCCTTAACTTTCCCTTCTATCATCCATCCTCCCTTTGAGTTCAGTGATGTTTTTCATCTTATTTTGTTTATTTTTATACTCTATATCATTTTTAAAATGTACTAGTGTTTCTTTGAACTTATCTATCTTTCCCCTCAGTTGGGATAATGTGAGATTCCGTGCCTTTATAATAACATTTAGTAAATTAATAGAGGCTGTTTCTAAAATATCATACCATTCATTAGTTAATTCTTCATTTAATTAAAATGTACAATCTTTTCTTAGTCTAAGTCCTCTTGGGACAATTTTGGCATCAATATCAACTCAACAAATATGAAACATTATTAAATATCAACCAATTTGTACATAAACATACACTAAAAAGATATTTAAAAAAAAAAATCCCATAAATAGAGTAGAGAATCAATCCAATGTGTACATGCACTCAGGACTAAAGTCTACCTTTTACCCAACACAAGAAAAAAGTGAATACATTAAACTAATCAAAAAAATGGTTAAAGAGGAGCTAGAAAAACTTGATGAATATAAAACCTTTCACCAAAACCTAAGATCTAATGAAAGACTAGTTTTAAAACAATTACAATGCAATAGAGACATCACGATAAAACCTGCTGATAAGGGTGGTGGCATTGTGATCATGGACACTGACTTCTATTTAGAGGAGTCTAAGAGGCTACTAAATTATAAAACTACTTATGTCAATTTAAAGAATATTCCCATTAAAGATCAAGGAGAAATGTGTAATAAATTACTACAAAATGCCAAATGTATAGGCATTTTAAATGACTCAGAGCTTAATTTTCTAAAAATGGAACATCCTAAGACCCCCACTTTCTATTTTCTACCCAAAATCAATAAAAATCTCACGGCCGCTCCTGTACGTCCAATTATTTCAGGGATTGAATCGCTGACATTTAATCTCTCTCAGTATGTAGACCATTTTCTTCAAACATACGTGATCCAGCTTCCGGCATATCTAAAGGACTCCACTCACTTTATTAATACATTAAGTGAAATAACATGGGAAGAGAATCACATTATGGTGACCTGCGATGTCAACTTCCTGTACACTAATAACATTCACAATCTAGGATTGAAGGCAATATCTCATATTCTTGATAAAGATCAAACCCTTAGGAAAGAACAAAAAGAGTTCCTATTAGATAGTATTGAGTTTATACTTAATAACAATAGTTTTCTCTTTGACAATGAGATTTTTCTCCAGATTAAGGGCACAGCCATGAGCACAAGGTTTGCTCCCAGTTATGCTAATCTATTCATGGGCTATTTTGAGGAGATGTTCTTTGAGAATGGCTCATGGGGAGCGAACCTTGTGCTCTATAAATGTTACATAGATGACGTGTTCCTCATCTGGAAAGGTGACAAAGAATTACTTGAACTTTTTCTAGATGATTTCATTCCAATAATTTGGGTTTAAGTTTTTTACATGAGCTCAGCAGTACTTTAATCAACTTCTTGGATATTGAGGTAGAAATAGTAGAAAAACAAATTAAGACCAGAACATTTAAAAAAAAAATGATTCCAACAATTATATCTTTTATAAGAGCTGCCATCTGGATCGCTGGAAATCCAATATTCCGAAAAGCCAGTTCTTGAGAATAAGAAAAAATTGTACAGATCTAGAATCATATAATGCACAATCAAATATCCTTATTGAAAGTTTTAAAGAAAAAGGTTATGACATTGATAAAGTCCTAGAAACCAAATAATCAGTTAAGCACATAGATAGAAAAATGTTACTAGATGGACAAAAAAAGAAAGAAAAGAAAAACTATTTTAAATTTAAGGACGGACATGAATATGATTCTATTGAAGTCCTATTTATCGCAGGGTACAGTTCCCAGCATCACAAAATAGAGAAAATTCTGAAAAAAGCATTGGCACATTATTAGGAAAGGTAAAAAATAGACCTGATATAATTTTTAGAAAAAGCAAAAAAATTAAAAAATTATCTAGCCCCTAGTGAATATAAGAATAGGAGTAATGGTCCCACAGAAAGGAACCTGTTGGGAGAACAGATTAAAGTTTTTTTTTTCTGTGCCATGACTGCAAATCATGCAAATACAGCAAAAAAACAATGAGTTTTTTTCCACAGATGGAAAAAGGAGTCATATGATTAAGGACATTCTAAGATGCACAGATAAAAACATAATATACATGATTAAATGCTCATGTAATTTGATCATCTATATTGGTCAAACCAGTCGTTGTTTATGAGATAGAATAAGAGAGCACCTGTGGAATATTGAACATAAAAAAACCAACACTATCCTGTATAAACATTTTAAAGAAATACATTCAGGGGATTTTAATAGCTTCAGATAGTGGGGTATACAAAAAATACAAAAAGATAAAAGAGGGGGAAATATGGAAAGTAAATTATTAAGGAGAGGAGCTGAATTTATATTCAATTTAAAAACCCTCCACCCCCATGGTGTGAATATGGAGTTTGATCTTAATTCGCTGTTTTTAAGTATTTTTGAAGCCCAGATTATATTTAAACCACATGATGCAAACGTGCACTTAAAGGGACAGTATACACCAATTTTCATTTAACTGCATGTAATAGACAATACTATAAAGAATAATATGCACAGACACTGATCTAAAAATCCAGTATAAAACCGCTTAAAAACTTACTTAGATGCTCCCAGATTAGCACTGTTAAAAATGTTAGCTGGAAAACCCACTAAAAGTAGTTCTATAGCAAAAAAAAAGCAGACACTCCCCCCTCCCCCTTCCTCTGCATATGAAAAGACTCTTTAAACAAACAGGAGCAAGCTGAAGTAGGAATACATCAGTATTCTCCTAAAACTTTGGGGCTTGGTTAGGAGTCTGAAAATCAGCACAATATTATTTAAAAATAAGCAAAACTATAAAAATATAAAAAAAAAAAAATATGGGCTATATAAATGGATCATCTACAAAACATTTATGCAAAGAAAAATCTAGTGTATATTGTCCTTTTAACTATTTTCATCTCAATAAATGAATATAAACACTATCGTTTGCTTTTTGTATACATTATTTAATTATAATCACCTTATGTCTTCATTTTTATTTCTTAATAACTGTCAAATAGGCAGACTTTTTATATTTTCAATCTATTTAAAGGTTAGAAATTATGTCCAAACTTAAGTATATCTGACAAATGTATATAAAATTATTAACCTATACGGCTTTGTTTTTCTAAAAAATACTATCAGGTATGTTTGATGTATGTCTCGCATATCTTATGTTTATTTAAGACACATGTGTTTAGAAAACTAGGCTTACTTCCCCGGTGGGTAAAGTTTAATTTTTTCGGAGCGCAAGTACATGCAGCGTGCAACACTGTGTAAATGGTAATTGGTGAGCTAACCTTGTGAATCACCATTGGTGAAATTAATTGTCAATCACACAAGTACTAGCCCAATGTAAGCTATTTATAGAGACCTATTATAACAGGTGAACATCTTGATAAAGGCTGGTAACGGATGTTTTGTTCATATCACCTGTACTAACTACATGTAGGGATGGAAAAGTAAGCAGAACGTGTGTTAATAGGTCATATTGTGTCTCTAAAAGAGCGACCTTTACATAAATCCTATTGTGGCTTTACATATTACCGGCTCTACTTTGCTATATGGTTTATGCAAAAATCCGGAAGAGGTTTTGTTCATATTACCTGTACTAACCACATGCTGAGAGGGAAAAGTAAACAGAACAGGTGTTAACAGGTCATTTTGTGTCTCTAAAACGAGCGACCTTTACACTAATACCGTTGTGGCGTTTACAAATTACCGGCTCTACTTTGCTGCAATATGCTAAAATCCAGAAGGCCCAACTTTGTATCACGAGGATCATTGACAAAAGTTAGCCAGAACGTTTGGAGCAAAAAACAGGAGGATTGTTTCTATCTGGCTTCAAAGACCGCATGACGAATGGAAGCCTAATCACAGCCTGAGATGCTCTTAATCTATCATAAGGTATCTCCTTCATTACGGTTGTCTGGGACAGTGTTACTCTGTAACAACACCAATTCATACGGTGTTTCCTTTTGATGATATAGTCTGTTTCTATAACCCCACACTGATTAGGGATTCTGTTAATCAGAGGGTATTATCCCTGCACATGTCTTTTTGGGACAAGGTTACCCTGATACTATACTAGGACTTTTTTGGAGACTCACTGACTTTGTTATTCCAGGGCAATTAGCCCATTGGTATATGATCACATTGTTTTAGATATCTGCCTTTATTATGTGCATTTTTAGGTGCCGCACACATATGTAGGTTAGGATTTTATCTTTGTGTTTATAAAAACTGTATTTTTAACACTCACTAGTAGTTAATCCTTGTTATATATATTTGTGATACATATACAGACAGCTCCTCTTGTTGGAGCACTTTTCCCATATCCATTTCTTTATCCGAAGCTGTAATCAGCTATATTAGCTTTCATTTTGCCATTCTATGTAATTGTTAAAGGGACAGAAAACCCCCAAAAATGTAATTCATGATTCGTATTGAACATACAATTTTAAAAAAGTTTCACATTTATTTTTTTATCACATGTGCTTCATTCTCGTATTATCCTTTACTGAAGGAACAGCATTGCACTACTGGCAGCAAGCTGAACACCACTTTTTCTAAAGGGTTCCCTTTTCTATTTTTTATTTTTTATTTCTATTTTTGAATCCAATCTGATATTAACTTTTAAAACTTTTCTTTTTGATATTTTTATTGAGTGTTATTATCGAAACCAAATGCAACAATTTAGGTATGTATCTCTAGATTGATAGCCCTTGGAAGGAATGACTAAATGGTTAATCTATGTAATAGGTATACTTATTTCGATTGGCTAAGGTTACGGTTTTTCCTTGATTTAACAGCTGTTTGTAACACTCAATCCTGTGCTCTGATGAACTGCCCGTGAGGCAGGAAACGCGTCAGCCGAAGTCTGTCAGTTTGCTGTGCCTATGTTATCGTTTTAATGCAAGTATGAATAAACGTATTTACTTTTAACTTGGAATCTCTCCCTGCCTATCCTTACAACGGAACTGTGACTTTATGCTTGATTTTCTGAACACCTCTATGGCCAGATTACAAGTGGCGCATTAACAGTTACGTGCAAGCGAAAAGGGGTTTATCGTGGGTGTTTGCGTGTCTGGTTTTTAGCTCATATTACTTATATTACTTATAAGTTGAAAGTAAACGCAATCATTTGAGCGCAATCTCGATTTACGCTTGAATTATTACCGCGTCCTCAGAGCTCTGGTTAACTGTTTCATGAAAGAAAAAAGTGTAACAAAACACATAAAAAATACATTACAAAGTACAGTTACACTCATTATAACACCATCTAAAAAAAAAAATATTTAAAAAAATATTGCACACAAAAATGATAAAGGCTCAAAGATATGAGGTCTCAAGTGTTAGAAGAAAAAAAAAGCAGGCAAAGGGTTTTAACATTGAGATACATACATACTGTATACATGTTGTATATGTATGTATCTCAATGTTAAAGCCCTTTGTCTGCTTTTTTTTTTCCTTCTAACGCCTGAGACCTCATATCTTTGAGCCTTTATAATTTTTGAGTGCAAAAAAAAATGAGTTAAATACATAGTTATTTGCAAGAAATGGTGCAGTAAATATTAAAATGCTAATTAGAAAATGTTCTATATACGCTTTCATGTGTCTTTAACTGCTAAGAGACAACTCAATTTCCCAGTCTCGCTTGAATCTTAAAGGTTATTGTATTAATAATGTTATCAATATATGAACTTTTGATATATCCCTAATTTGTCTTCCAATATAGCGTACCTTTAATTAATCCTCTATATAGTTAAACTCACATTAGAAAATTGGTTTAGACCAGAGACCCCTACAAAGACTAAGTGGATAGAACGAATGTCAGAGTTTTTAAACCTAGAGGAATATGGATACCTCAGACGCAATAAATTAACATTCTTCTTAAACGCCAAATTCATTTGGGAGAACTCACTCCATTCAGCATCCACCACAAATACCATCAACACAGACATAACAATGTCATAGCAACACCAACACCTTTACCAGGAGTGAGGAGGACTCCAGTCTCGGTACAAGAGAACATCGTCCCTCCCTATACAATTCCAACCTTCTTCACCCATCTGATAAATATTATTGATCTGTTTTCTGTATGATTTTTTTTCCATTCTCTTTCAGCAGCACATTAACTAAAAGGTTACTTTACTGTCCTTAGATTGGATAACTCTCCTTAGAATATTTTTTAGAAAGGAAATAATTTACAGATGAAGAGCTTCGGTAAACAACTCTTGCACTTTTGCAAGTGGAATCATCAGAAAAGGACCATGGACAGACTAGAAGTCTAATTATTGGCATAAGTATTGAGCAATAAGTTTGTTAAAAGTTTAATTGTTTTCTATTATTATTAAAACCCAATTAGTTAATTGTAATGACCTTCTCATACTGATATTTTTCTTTTTGCCTGATGTATAATGCAAAATGAGAAAAAGAAAAGAAAAGAAAATAAAAGAAAATTGGTTTAGCATGCAATCCCAGTGAAGGGGAGGCAGAAGGCTAGAAACAAGGCAACAGAGGGTAGCACTGAGGCCTAACTGTAAATAATATAACTACATTTATCATGTCAGGGTTATGTGGTATTTAGCACAGCAGCAGGATATTTAAATAAAAGGGAAAGGCTTTGACCTTCCTTTTCTGTCTGCTGTTGGTCACAAGGTCACCTAATACTTATCTGTTAGAAACATTGGTAATAGCCACGTGAGCTTAATAGGAGCCATAAAATTAACAAGATAGTGTAACATAATTAATTGCCAATCTGGTTTCTCCTGGAACATGGTAATTAACTATGTTAGTGCCTCAGAGCTAAACATTCCAATATATCCACTGCTGTATTCCATAACACTGCTCCAATTGGTCTCTGTTCCATCTAAAAGAGAATATTTAAAAATGCAACAAACCAACTTGTTTCAGTTGGATTTGTCTCAGCCAGTAAGAGATACATAGATATCAGTTGTACACACGTACAGTCTTCCTTTTAGTTTCACGTTAAAATCAAACAGCTTTCACTTATTTTTTGTGCAAAACATTAGTGCTGGTACAATAATGTTGTCACTATTAATAAAAATGAAATCAGGCAATCATCAATACAATCATGCAATTTCAAGACTGGGATCAGATCATGGCATGCCCCCTAGGCCAATCCTTGCCTACGTCAAACGGGAAAGCTGAAGGACGCTGTATATGGTAGGACATTCCATGCCGTCCTAATGGCATTAAAGCACACGGCTGTTAGTACGGCATGGAGTGTCCTAATGGCATGAAGGGGTTAATATGTTTAATGGGACAATGTACTCTCTAACACCACCACCACTGAGAGGTTAATTTCTGTTGCTGCATCTTCTTTACATAGCTTTGTTATGGCTAATACTGCAGTATTTAAATTTTTAGTATGTGACAGTTTCAACAAGCCAAAGTAGGTATTTCAAATGACAAAGTAAAGGTAACATTGATCATTGGGAACACAAAGGGGAGAATATTTCACAGTATATTCCAAACTTTTCACTGGTCATAATTTGTCCCCCCACCCCCCCCCCCCCCAGGACATGACCTTGTTGTCCTTCCCACAATGCACACAATGTGCCTTTAACATGTTTTCTTCACGTATCTTTCACCTTTCTCTACCTTTC
Source organism: Bombina bombina (assembly GCF_027579735.1). Classification (NCBI taxonomy): domain Eukaryota; kingdom Metazoa; phylum Chordata; class Amphibia; order Anura; family Bombinatoridae; genus Bombina; species Bombina bombina. Next base: position 414,942,288 of record NC_069501.1, read on the forward strand.
ACTTTACCATTATATTGTTATCTGATATGTAAGTGAAAAACAACTTTATATCAGTAGTATGAGGGTAGGAGATGCCAAGTCAAACATTCTCTTTACACGAATGAAGGTCACCGCTAAATTCAAAATTCCGTGGACCAAGTTCCTCTTTTCTACATCAGTTTGACAGGGTTGACAAAGATAAATAAATAGACAACTACGTTATGGTTCTCCATATTTTGTTAAATATGCTAATTAAAGCTCTTCAGGATTTGAATCCCTTAATGGGACATTAAACTTAAAATTAAATTCTTATAATATCTTTAATTATGTATAGTAAAAAAAATTGCATTGTAGTTTCATTAATTAATTTGACCACTCATCCTCTTTTTTTCCACCAACTTCTCCCCGAGAAACTGAAGTGCATCCTGTAGCACCATCACTATACAACATAAGGGATTAAAGGCCTATTGGGTCATTACCAGCAGAAGAGATAACACCCATTACTCACCAAAACCCCTAAAATAGTACACAGACAACTTATTTGGAAGAATAACATGACCATCAAGAGACACCTTTATCAAATATAACAAATCAAATATGTAAAACCGACAGGACTAAAATGGGATGGCGGCAATTAAGATGCTAAGCTACCCAGGACTACCAGAGGTCAGCAGCCCAACCAAAGATTGGAGATGAAATGATACTAAGGGGTTTCTGAGATCATCTGGTCTACCTACACAGGTCGAGGGGTGCCTCATCGGCCCCTCCCATCAGCCTGGCCATCACTCCCACCGTTCTCCCTCTCTGTGCCCCCAAGGCCACAACCTTCTGCAGCGTGGATGCAACAGACACTCCACCCATAAGGCTCTGAGACCACCAGGCCCCGCAAACCGGCTAGTCACGGAAGAAGGTCAATAAATTAAAGAACTCCATGGTCTTACATAGACTGGATTGAGTCAGCCATCAGCACCCATGGAATTAATTATCTTCTGCCGACATCCAGAACCACAGAGGGAGGGTGGGCAAACTTGTCAGCTTCAGCTTCCAGGTGAAGAAGAGGAACAGAAACCTATATAAAGATAAGGCCTTCCCCTAAGGCTGCAACATTGTTTCCCCTACTCTTCTTCTATCTCACTCCACTACAGCCTTAATCCCTAAATGCTCCACACCCATTGCAGGGCCTTCCACTTACTTTCTATACAGTTATTGCTTGATCAGTGCAAAAGCTCTTTTGTACTTCCCTAATTGGCCTAATGAGATGAAATAAGAGGCTTTTCAAAGGGTATGTCTCTGGTCCGCAAAACAATGCAAACTTTGCAATCAAAATGACAATTTTAAAGGACCTGTAAATACTGTAGAATTGCTTTAATCAACAAATGCACAATAAAAATACAATGCAATATGCAAATGAGTAGCATATTTTTCTGACAAATTCACGATTCTTAATTCATGGTCACTATAGCATGTGACAGCCACCAGCCAATCACAAAATACAGAAAGAGCTGTGTATATAAAAAGATTTTGCACATTTTGATAATAGAAGTAAATTGGATTTAAAAAAAAAAAAAAGTAAACTTGCATGCTGTACCTGAATTTTGAAAGTTTAATTTTGATTTTAGTGTCCCTATAAATGTTTCACATAATTTATTTTGCATGCAGATCTTTTGGAATATTTATCTTAATTACTGATAAATATCTTTGGCGAAATTAAAAAACAAACAAAATTGATAATTTATGCTTCTGTGTGTTACATGGCTTAGTGTAAAATAAATAGAAAGTTTAATTAAATTAAGAAGAGAATGAGTGTAGTCCACTTTAAATTTTGGTGCAGCACTTGTTAGTATAAAATGCATAACCATTTAAAGTAGTTAAACATTAGCAATAGAATTAAACCTAGATAATTGGAATTTTTTAGTGAGTCTTACACAGAGGGGGAACCTTGACAAAGTTCACTTTACTTGTTAATAAATAAAATAAACATAAACACTATTTTTAATAAACTAAACATAAATATACCCATATGACAGGCTATCAAAAAGACCTAGATACCCTCAAGACCCCTTGTTTTAAAGTCCCTAAGCCTCTCTTGAAAATAAAGCCCCTAAATAAATGTTAATACCCAGATGATCACTGTGGTAATAATAATAATAATCATTGGAGCCCCTGATTTGCAGATGAAAGTTACATAACTATACTGAAGGCCTTCATTTATAGGAGGATAATCCCTTCTATATATTATAGAATTTAGGGGGGAAACTACACACATTATAGTTAATAATCTTATTTATTAAAATTTTAAATTTAAAAAATGCAATTTTTTCACACTTTTTGATGCAAGCTTCTTACACATTATATATATAAAATAATGGTATAGTTTGAATCTGCTAATCTTGATCTTCTAAAAAAATATATATTATTTGTGTGTTTTCTCACTGAAAAATGGCCTACAGTAGGGCCTAAATGTGGGCAGCAACTAAAAACTGCAAAACAGCTCAGCACAGGGGTGGAAATAACTAGCAGTTAAAAGGTTAAAGGTTCACTGAACCCAAATTTTTTCTTTTGTGATTCAGATAGAACATGCAATTTTAAGCAACTTTCTAATTTACTCCTATTATCAATTTTTCTCCGTTCTCTTGCTATCTTTATTTGAAAAAGAAGACATCAAAGCTAATGAGCCAGTCAATTTTTGGTTCAGACCTCTGGACATCACTTGTTTATTGGTGGGTGCATTTATCCACCAATCTGCAAGAACAACCCAGGTTGTTCACCAAAAATGGTCCGGCATTTAAACTTACATTCTTGCTTTTCAAATAAAGATACCAAGAGAATGAAGGAAATTTGATAATAGGAGTAAATTAGAAAGTTGCTTAAAATTGCATGCTCTATCTGAATCAATGCTCTATCTGAATCACAAAAGAAAAAAATTGGGTTCAGTGTCCCTTTAAAGCAACATCAAGTCAAAATGATACTTTCATGGTTCAGATAGAGCATACGACTCTAAGAGACTTTTCATTTTATTTTAGTTAGCAAATTTACTTTGTTGTCTTGCTAGCCTTTTTTGAAAAGCATATCTAGGTAGATTAAAAAGCAGCAATGCACTGCTAGGAGTTAGCTACTGCTTGGCAACTTAACATACATACCATTTGTCATTGGCTCACCAGATGTTCAGCTAGGTCCAGTAGTGCATTGCTACTCTGAACATAAAACGTTATGTGTTTAACCCCTTTGCATTTGATAAAATGTATTTTTCTGTTCTGAATAAACCAACATTTTATTGTCAGGTGTGTTTATCCCCACCAACAGAGGTGTGGGAATCGTCCTTATCCTTCAGTAAACGGACGTATACAACTCTGATGAGGGGCAGTTACAAAACAGTTTGAATCTTGCCATTTTTGAGCAGCAATGTTGCGGCATACAGAGCCTTAGCGTGGACACAATTTTTTTTTTATAAATGGTGCGTACGATTTACAGCCACAAAGGGGCTCCATTTGTAAGAAATAGAAGCAAGAAGTGGAAACTGTTAAGAAGAAGAGGATGAGCACAGAGTCCAAAGACGTTTCTTAAAAACATTTGGATGACATGTGACCTGTAGGTGTAAATTTCAAGGCCACCCTTGTACTTAAAGGGACAGTTTACTCAAAAATATTCTCCCCTTTAATTTGTTCCCAATGATCCACTTTACCTGCTGGAGTGTATTAAATTGTTTACAAGTAGCTCCTTTAGCCTTATATTGGCATTTGAAATAGTTGATTTAGCATGTGGTATCCCCACCTATTCTGAAAGTTTGTGGCCGCGCGTACCAGCTATAGATAAGCTTTGTAAACACAGCCAGCAGAAGAAATTACACTCCCAGTGTGATAAAGCAGAGATAAGGAAATAAAAGGTTGATTTTCCATTGTTCTCTCAAAGTATTGGTGATTGTTTTAAGGACAGATATAAGATAAAGAAGCAGGTATATGTACACAATGTGATACAGTAATGAGATCTGATTATACCTACAAGCTCAACCCATTTTATTAGGCTGTGGCTTCAAAACACAAAATCAGAGCTTTAATATACAGAAATAAACCTTAAAAAGCTAATTTTCATACATTTTTTACTCTGCAGTTGGTAAAAAAAGCAATTGTAAACACATTAAGGGAAAAACTATTTTACAGTATACTGTCCCTTTAACAGTTTCTGCTTCTATTTTATTACACCTCCTCGTCTTCTCATAATAAATATTTACCATCTCCTGTTGCAGTAGTAAGCATCAGAGTTTTGTCTGCATCTGGTAGCTGGGACTTGTGACCCTAAATCCTGCACATGGTTTAGTAAATTTTCCTCACATTTTAGTAAACCATGTGCACAATTAATAAAAAAAATGTTGTGTGGCCACTCTGGGACTCATTAGCAGTGAGTTTTTTTTCAACGAGATCTTAGTTTCACAAATGAGTCTTTTTGAAATCTAGGGCAGTGTCTCTTAAAGGTGTATAAATTACACATTGAAAAATATAATACCTAACCTTTAAATATATTATTATTAATATATTAATATTGTGTATTTTCAGGTGCTATAAAAATGAAATAAATGTGTCTGTTTAGTTATGCACAGGATACTGGTGACACTATGACAAGACACTTAAGCAAAACAATATTAAACATAAAAAGAGAATGCTGGGAAAAAATCAGTGGTAGACAACACCTCCCAACTGTCCCAGATACTGCAGGATTGCCACTGGTCGAGAGATCTGCCACGACGGTTTCTCAAACAGCCTCCTGTTAAGACAAATATCCTGGTTTCCAAAGACTTCCCACACTCTGCCCATGTCACTCCCACACATTCTGTCCACAACACATACAGGCCTGTGACCAGTATTCAAACACTACACCTTATCTGAGGGTCAGCAGTGGCTTGTATGACACAAATGATGTCTTTGCAGACACAATACACACCACCACCAGCTCTCTGTGCTTGAATACTGCTGCACAGGCCCTTGCAGCATATGTGCGTATGCCTCAAAAACAGTAATAACCGTTACTAGAAGCCTTTTTTGCTAATGGAAGTAGATTGCAAAAATGCTTCTAACTAATTTTAAAATACACTCATGCACATTTCAATTTTTGGCCTTTATATCTTTTTAATTGATTGAGCAGGTAGCTTTCGTATATGTTTGGTTACTGCTTACTAATGTAATTGAAAATGTTGTTGGGTTAATATGTGTTTTGCTGATGTGAGAAATCAATGTTACATTCTCAGACCCTTTTGTGTTACTAATTGGAAACACAATTGAAAATGGCTTTAATAATATGTTGTTAAATTGATGGTAAATTCTAGTGTTTGTGAAACGCTATGATTTACCAGTGGTACAAATAAAGGGGACCTTCAGTCATGAAGTATAAAAAAGTATGTTTGACTGAAGCATTTGCCGCACTAAGGGCCTCAGGCAGCCCACGGCAGAACGCTATTTTGCTGAGATGTGACGTTTCCACCTCTTAGCCAATAGCGTGCTAGCTATCCGGCTTGGCACCAGCTGGCCCGCACAGCTATTGGCTAAGAGGTGGAAACGTTACCTCACATCAAAATAGCGTTCTGTCGTGGGCTGCCTGAGAAGCTCAGTGCGGCAAATGCTTAAAACACATTAAGAAACTTTAAGCATGAAGTATGTTATACTTCATGAATGAAAGTCCCCTTTATTTGTGCCACTGGTAGATCCTAGTGTTTCACAAATGCTAGGATTTACCATCACTTTAATTAATGTAAATTTGGATTGTGATCAGACAAACAGAACTGGCACATAGGGACATCTTTTCCCAAAAATAAAAAAGTGCATCCAAAAACAATGAAAACAGGTAATTGCATCAGCATAGAAAAGTGCTCATCGGCAGCCATTAAAGAGACAGTTTACTCAACATTTTTCTCTCCTTTAATTTGTTCCCAATGATCCACTTTACCTTCTGGAGGGTATTAAATTGTTTACAAGTATTTCCATTACACTTATATTGGCATTTGAAATACTTGATTTAGCCTGAGGTATCCCCACCCATCTTGAAAGTTGTTGGCCTCAAGACCAAGCTGTGTTAACACAGCCTGTAGAAGAAATTACACTCCCAGTGGATTATAGAAGAGATAAGGTAATAAAATGTTAATTTTTCATTGTTCTCTCCAAGTATTGGTGATTGGTTTATGGACAGATATAAGATAAAGAAGCCTTTATATGTACACAATGTGATACATTAATGAGATCTGATTATACCTACAAGTTCAACCCATTTTATTAGGTTGTGGCTTCAAAACACAAAATCAGCGAATTCATATACACAAATAAGCCTTATAAAGCAAATCACATACATTTTAGCTGGTAAAAAAAAAAGTAATTGGAAACACATTAAGGGAAAAACAATTTTATAGTATACTGTCCCTTTAACTTGCAGATAACTGTCAACTGATAAATTGTGAGCAACCCCATAGTCAGCTGGGGTAAATAAGAACGTCATTATTGCTTTAAAATGTCATTTTAACTGTCATCAGATATTAATGGATCATTTTTATTGGTGTATATTAAGTTATCTAGTTCTAATAATCTACACATTGTGGTACAAGATGTGAAAAAAAAACACACACAAAGAAAAGGGTATAAAATAACAAAAATATACAAAAGAAAGACCTGTCCAAAGCAAATTTTGTGGTGTGTCCGGCAAAAAACTGGACTTGTTAAAGCAGTCAACCCACACTGGGAAAATTAAGAATAGAACATTTGAAAGGAAATGGCATTTAGTTTCCCTGTGCTCATGTCATGGCAAACATCCCTTTGGCAAAGCGTGACACATACAAATCATTGTGTGCTGCCCGGTGTACTTGGGATCTGCATTGTTACAAGACAGGGAGCAGCTGAGATTAACCTTCTGCGGGCACATAATATCCAAGTCACTTTGTATTATTGTTATAAGTGTTTTGGGACTTACACTATGATGCTTATAGAGCAAATACCATCAGGCACAAAATGAATTGTTTGTTTATGGGGAAGCTGAATCCACACAGGAAGAACTTTTCCAGAATGCGACCTCTAATTTCTCCTCTAATTTGTGAACCATCCAAATCACTGTCAACATTTAAGTTAAGCATCATTCATTTGAGTCAGACTGTTTTAAGGCAGAATTGTGAGATACAGTAAAGTAAAGGGAGGTTATGTCAAAATAGCTTTTAAAATAACAAATTTAAAGGGCCATTATAGAAAAATTTTTTACATGCTCTAATCCATTTTTTTTTTAAAGTTTTATTTATTGATTGAAAAGAGGAATAGGTTATACAAGTTAGTCTATCAAATAATACAATGAAAGGCGTACATACTTCATGATTAGTGTTATATACAGCTACTTATAACAAAAAGACAATACAGAGTGCTTTTATCGAGTTCGACAACCTTATCCAATAATGCTTCTTGGAATTGTGGATACAATTAAGAAACCTATGCCTCGAAACATTTTCTCCTTTTTGAACAAACAAAAACCCAGAACAGATATAGAATACAGAAAAGAAAAAACTGGGAGAAAGAAAGGAAAAGGGCGGGCTGGGAAAAGAAAGAAAAAAGGGAAGAAGCGAGAAAAAGAAAGAAAAAAAAAAAAGGGGAGAATTAAATTGAATTCACCCACCCCCCCTCCCCAAGAGGTCGGGACCATCAAAAAATTAAGTAATTACACCACTACTGATTTCCCCTCTCAATACAGCATTCTGAATCCATTCAGAGTGCTTGAAGGGAGCAATGAGACTTCTTTGATCTTCCAGTGTATTGGAGAGAATATATTCTCCCCATTTCCTGAAAAATTTGGCAATTTCTTTTTCAGAGGATATCTGCGTCTCATATTGTTCATATATTAATTTGGAGTCTAACATATTCAGAAAGGAGGTGAACATAGGGCTTCTATTGGATTTCCAGGAGGAGAAAATAATGTTTCTAGCGGTTAAGATTACAAAATTAACAAATTTTATGTTTCCCACCCTTTCATCGTATTGCCTTAAAAATATGCTTTCCTCCATCTTCAAAGAGATTTTATGCTTTAGAATTTTTGAGAGCCAAAATGAGACTTTTGCCCAAAACTGTTTTACTTTGGGACATGCCCAGATGCAATGGATCAAATTGGCATTTAGATAGTGACAGCGTGTACATTCATATCTTTGCGTATTATTCCACTTCCCTAGCTTCTCTGGGGTGATAGAAGTCCTATTAATTAATCTAAGGTGAGATTCGTGCCAAGATAACAGAGGCGTCGCTGACCAAGCCCTATCAATACTTTCTTGAATTGTCTTAAGCTCCAATTGCGGGATGTCTAATGACCATTTCTCATGGAGCCGTTCCATGCCATATACACCATCTTTAAACAGTAACAGACTGTACCAGTGAGATATGGAAGCTCTGCCAAGCTGACGGCGTGACAGAGCTTTAGTTAAAATTTCCCAGTTTTTGTAGAAATCTGCAAGTACTGTATTATTGAGAAAATGCCTAATTTGAAAATAACCAAACAAATCGCGGTTAGGGAGATTATATTTTTCTTTTAGGGAGCCGAATGAATGAATAACTTGTCTATCTTCATCAATACATTGTGCAAAGTAGGCGAGGCCCCCTACCTTCCACCTCTTGAAAATTTCGGTATCAGAACCTGCGGGGAACAGTGGGTTATTCTGAATAGGTAGATATCTAGAACACTGGAAATTGGCACCCACCACCGTGCATAATTTTTGCCAGGCTATGATAGGGTTTCTAAGAGTGTGCATTGCTTTAAGTAAAGGAGGCCAATCTTTTTGCCTCAAGTGTATTAGGGCTTTTAAGCTGTGCGGTTTAAGAAGACCGACTTCAACATCCTGAGGCGCTAGCTGACTCATATCTAATAACCAATCTGGTACTATCTTCATCAAGCAGGCCAAATTATAATTATAGATTGAGGGAAGGGCAAAGCCTGCGTTTTCCTTGGGTTGGGATAGTCTTTTTAGCGACATTTTGTGCTTTGTTTTTCCCCATAGAAATCTCCTAAATGCCAAATTTAACCTATTTATATCTCCTTTGCGTAAGAACAGTGGGATATTCTGCATTATATACAGAAGTTTGGGGAGTGCGATCATTTTTATGAGATTTATTTTGGCAGCTAGTGTTAATGTAAATGATGTCCATCTAGAGATATCCTCTAGAATTTTCTTAATTACGCCATCGATATTAGCTCGATACCACTCTTCCGGGCAGTTTGTGACATTAATCCCTAGATATTTAACCATTTTAACCTCCTTAAAGGGCAGTGCCCCCAGAGAATCTCTGGTCTTGTTTAACCACATAACCTCTGATTTACTATCATTTATTGTATAACCTGAAAATGAGCCATATCGTTTCAATAGACTCAGTAATGTAGAAACATTCTCCTTAGTGTTGGAAAGGAATACAAGCAAATCATCTCCATAAAGGGAGATTTGAATGTCTGTCTCCCCAAGTCTAATCCCCTTAATGGTATTGCGTAGTACTATAGCCAGTGGTTCAATGCAGAGATTGAAAAGTAGTGGAGAGAGTGGGCACCCTTGTCGAGTGCCCCGCGCCAATTGAAACCATTCTGTGGTCCTGCCATTCACAATTAGAGCAGATCTTGGATTCTGATATAGAGCTTGTATAAAGGGCAGGAAGGCACCTCTTATGCCAAACTGTTCCACTGTGGTAAATAAGTGATCCCACCCAATGGAATCAAAAGCCTTTTCGGCGTTGAGAGCAATGATAACCTTATCCTCCCTATCAGCCTCATTTGATTTCTTCCTAATGTTATGATATTCTGTTGTTAATAGTAGTTTCCTTAGATTTGAAAAGAGAGATCTGCCCTTTAAGAAGCCCGTTTGGTCTGGGTGGATGAGTTTGTCCATAATTTTTTGTAATCTAGCTGCCAAGATACTTGTTAATAATTTATAATCGGCATTGAGCAGGGATATAGGGCGATATGAATCTAGTTTTTCTGCATCCTTGCCCTTCTTTAAAATTAACACTATTAGGGAGGCACTGAAATTAGACGAGATGGGATGTCCTTGCAGGTAATATGCATTAAATAGATCACATAGAGGTTCCGTTATTTGCTGTATGAGTATTTTATAGAACTCTGCCGGAAAAGTGTCCGGACCTGAGGCCTTATTCAACTTACTACCTTTTATTGCCTGAGTGACTTCATCTTTATTAATTGGTTCGCACAATGATTTGCCTGCTTCCTCATCCAATGTCGGAAGCCTACATATATCCCAGAAAGCTTTTTTATTATCCACATTGATATCCTTAGGTGAAAAGATTTGGGTACAATATTCTAAAAAGTTTTTGCTTATGTCCTTAGACTGTGTTAAGCGACTACCATTAACTGATATTGCAGATATGAAGTTAGAGCCCCGATTTTGTTTGACTAAGTTAGCTAAATTTTTACCAATCTTTCCTCCAAACTTATATAACCTTGCATTGGACCTGGCCACCGTATAGGCAGCTTTTTGTTGGAGGAATATATCTCTTTCTTTTTTTGCTTTAGCATAATTCTGCCAGTTAGATGGCGAAGCTGTATGTAGATATGTGTTATATGCATTTGATAACTGATTTGTTAACTGTCCCTCCCGGAGCTGAGTTTTTTTCCATAGCTTATGTAAATATGCCTTTATTTCACTGCGTAGTACCGCCTTCGAGGCTTCCCAGTATGTCTCAAGACTTTTAACTGAATTCTTATTCAAGCTTTCATACTTTTTCCAGGCCTCTATTAACCAATTCGGAAATTTAAGATTTGAATATAAGTGTTTTGGGAAAGGGTATGTGGGGCTATTTTTACTAGCAGAACCTATTGACAAAGATAGAGATATTGGAGCATGGTCTGAAATAATGATTGAATTTATATCTGCCTCAGCAACGCCAACAAGCCTTTCATTTATTAATATATAATCTATCCGTGATAGTGATTTATATGTGTTGGATTTACATGTATAAGCTTTTGACTCTGGATTCTGAATCCTCCACACATCCTTTAGGTTTAACGTGTTTCTAAGTTTTCGAAAACGAGTGATATTGCATTTCTCTCGACCTAGATCTCTCACTTTAATCGGCCATCTGTCTAATGGGAGTTGAGCGACTAGGTTGAAATCTCCTGCCACTATCAGATTGCTTTCTATATATGGTGTCAGTTTAGTTTTTATTTTTTCCCAAAAATCTGGGCTTTGATTGTTAGGTCCGTATATATTGCACAGTATATACACTTGATCCTTTATCTTTATCTGCATTATAATGAACCGTCCCTCTGCATCTATTTCTATCTGGGCAATCTTATAGTTTAGATTTTTATGTAGCAAAATAGCCACCCCACACTTTCTGGTAGTTCCAACTGAAGCGATAACTTCACCCACCCAATCTATTTTCAGTTTATTTACTTCTTTTTGGGTTACATACGTTTCCTGTAGAAATGCAATATTGCATTTAAGTTTTTTAAGATTTTTTATAACCATTTTTCTTTTGATAGGGTTTGTTATGCCTCTGATATTCCAGGATACTAGATTGATGTTTACCATCTCTGTCATTCTATTGATTTAAAAACTTTAAGTCTCTTTTAACTTTATGCTCCATAATATAATAGCTGTCCCATAAACCTATTGCGACTTCACTGTTGGAAGATGGGGGAGGCAGGGGAAAAACATACCAGGGAGGCAAGAGGGGAGAGGCGACAGGCGAGGAGAGAGAAAGAAAAAAAAGAGAAAAAAAAAAAAAAAAAAAGAACAGAAAAAAGGGGAAGAGGGGGGGGAAGGAAGAGAAAAGTCCCCCCCCCCCAACACTTAAACTTAAAAACATCATCAATTATATACATCATCACTGTTATAGGAATTGATTCTTTCATCTTCTTAAAGAACTAACACAAATTCTTAAGCATTCTCCTCTAAAAACATATTAACTTCTTGATATGTATTTAGCATAACCCAGGTGTTATTTTTACGGACCTTTATCCTGGCTGGATATAATAAAAATGCTTCAAAACCTTTTTTAATAATACGTGTACATAGAGGGGCCATGACCTTCCGCCTATTTGTTGTTTCAACTGAATAGTCCTGAAACATTAATAGTTTAGCACCTTCTAACAAAACTTCCTTCTTTTTGCGATAGGCATTCAACAGATCTACTTTATCTTGGTAATTTAACAGTTTCATTATCACTTGTCTGGGTATCTGCACACCATCAGCTTTAGTTCTTAACTGCCCTATTCTGTGCACTCTCTCAATCACTATCTGACGTGTGGGATCTGGAAAATCTAGCAGTAGGGGTAATTTCTCAACGATAAATTTTTTTAAGTCAATGTATTCTGATGTTTCTGGGACCCCAACCAATCTCAGGTTATTCCTTCTGGCTCTATCCTCGAGGTCATCTACCTTGTCCTGCAATTTTTCTAGTGATGTTTTATGCTGGCTTGTGTCTTGTTCAACTATATTCAATCTATCCTCGATATCTGAAATGCGCAATTCAGCAGCTTCTATTCTACTATTGAATTCATGTATTTCATTTGTGAGTGTAAGTACGTCTTGGCGCAGTTGGTCAAATTGTGGGGACAATGCTACGCATATAGCTTTTATTAATGCCTGTGAGTCTGTGTCCATTTTAAGACCGCTGCCCTCTTCCAATATACTATCCTGCAAAACACTGGCTTTGCTTTTTTTGTCTTTTTTAGGAGCCATTACTGGCGATTTAGTTTTCACTGTGTGTACAAATTTCTCCATATGTGTACCATGAAGGTGTAACTACTTTAACTACAGAAAATATAAAAACGTGACTATGTTCTAAACTGTGCAACATACCATAATATACCCCTCAGATCTTTGTGTCCTAGGGTAGGCAATATTCGCCTGGGCTCTAAGTGTCCTAAGTTAGCCGAAATAAATTTTGACTTTGTGCAATTCAAAAACCATACAAAATACAATAGAACAGAAAAAAAAAGAAAGAGAAAAAATAGAAAAGTTATATATGAGTGAGTTTCACTCTGCCTTATGTGCAATTAGTGCATGTGCCAGCAAAAAGAAATCTGAGACAATTTTATGTATATTAGATGAGCAGCCCTTATCATCAATCACCACACCAGCTTTCCATACAACAATGAACTGTTTAAGCATATCATCAACTAGGTAGACAGATCTGCCTTATATTTACTATGACCATATATATCAACGTTCTAGTCCTTGTAAGCAAGAGTCCATCATCTATGAAGACCAGTGAGGTATAAGGTCTGTGAGGGACTTGCTGATTTTCAAATACAAACTCACTAGGTCTACAAAGACTCAGAATTTATAATATAACGTTGTGCCGCAGATATACAGGCCAGAACACAGTTCCCTTGATTTTACTTTGTCCTTCAACAAACGACCAGAGATTTTTTAATGCTGAGGGCCAGATAATGAGTTTTTTTTTCACCCTCCCAACAGACCAGGACACTTCTCTTAGCTTCAACTACCCCAGATCTATGCGGGGTGGGTTACCATTTTGCCCAGGGCTACTTCACTGGGGATAGGGTGAGGGACTTAGACCAAAGATATATCACCAGAGGGGAGGCATTGCGTGCAGCATACTCTTTTCCATATATCCCCCTTTAAATGTGTCTCTCTTCACCCCCGCCTATACCTCCAGACTGACGGCTGGCCCTGCACCTCCTCAGCGTGTTACCAATATGAGCAAAAATAATTGACACATAGCCGGCAAAGACAGGTAGCTTCACTGGCAGCTTCTAAGAGGGACTTACTCTGTAAATTAATGGCATACCTAGCAGCTTATTAGCCTCCGTCAGTCTATAGCACTTTGCTACTTTGCTACTTATGCCCCGTTGAACTCTCTTCACCCTCCCAGGTCTGCCAGACTTAAAATACCTATGACTATAAGTGCATATGCCGGAGAGCTATGCCAGACTGTTTGGTCAAGAGAAGACCCCACTTATACTCCTTAAATGCGATGCGTATATTAACTGATGTGTCTGTGGCCAATAGACATTGTTAGGCCTATGTTAGGTTTTACCGGACCAAGCTATGATGTTGCCTAGCTTGTGCGACCTCCCTTCCGAATTGCTCCGGCTGTATCTCGGACTGGATACTCCTGCCAAGAGATCTTGAGGCCGTGGACCAGGGTAGGTGTGCGTGTTTCAGCCAGTCCCAGGCTGCTTCCTCCTTGCCTCCGAGTTTGCTGTTTATGCTGGCCGTAAGGAGCCCGAGGCGTAGTGGCGGACGGCTGTTAGAATTGCTGCTTGGGGCTTTTACCGCTCTCCTCTCCGCTTGTAGCTGGCGTGCTCAATCGCACACTACCGCCTCTGCTCTGCCATGCGCACCTACGTCACAGCGTGATCAGACGCCGTTGCCGGAAAACCCCACAATTCTTTTATTGGTGTATATTAAGTTATCTAGTTCTAATAATCTACACATTGTGGTACAAGATGTGAAAAAAAACACACACAAAGAAAAGGGTATAAAATAACAAAAATATACAAAAGAAAGACCTGTCCAAAGCAAATTTTGTGGTGTGTCTGGCAAAAAACTGGACTTGTTAAAGCAGTCAACCCACACTGGGAAAATTAAGAATAGAACATTTGAAAGGAAATGGCATTTAGTTTCCCTGTGCTCATTTCATGACAAACATCCCTTTGGCAAAGCGTGACACATACAAATCATTGTGTGCTGCCCGGTGTACTTGGGATCTGCATTGTTACAAGACAGGGAGCAGCTGAGATTAACCTTCTGCGGACACATAATATCCAAGTCACTTTGTATTATTGTTATAAGTGTTTTGGGACTTACACTATGATGCTTATAGAGCAAATACCATCAGGCACAAAATGAATTGTTTGTTTATGGGGAAGCTGAATCCACACAGGAAGAACTTTTCCAGAATGCGACCTCTAATTTCTCCTCTAATTTGTGAACCATCCAAATCACTGTCAACATTTAAGTTAAGCATCATTCATTTGAGTCAGACTGTTTTAAGGCAGAATTGTGAGATACAGTAAAGTAAAGGCAGGTTATGTCAAAATAGCTTTTAAAATAACAAATTTAAAGGGCCATTATAGAATTTTTTTTTACATGCTCTAATCCATTAGCGCATGTAACGTTTCGACTATTGACCCAGCTCTGCTCTGTATATAACTCTCGCAAAGGAGTTACACATAATAGAAGTCCGCTTGAGACCCGCGGTGCACTGCTGGTCCTGAGCAGAACCTGTCGCCGATCAAATCAGCAGCACTAGTTACACATCTGAGCCATACGACTAGCGGGTCAGTGGCAGGTTCTGCTCAGAAGCAGCCAGTCACTGCAGGTCCCGAGCAAACCTTCTACTGTGTGTTTAACCCCTTGCAGGAAGAGCAGGGTCAATAGTCAGAAAATGACCCTTTAAAGGGACAGTCTACTTGAAATGTTTTATTGTTTGAAAAAGATAGATAACACTTTTACTACCCATTCCCTAGCTTTGCACAACCAACATTGTTATATTAATATACTTTATAATATCTAAACCTCTAAACTTTTGCCTGTTTCTAAGTCCCTACAGGTTGCCTCTTATCTAAGTGGATTTTATTAGCTTTTCACAGTTAGACAGTGCTAGTTCATGTGTGCCATATATAACCAGCACTAATTGGGTAAAATACAAGTTTGGATAAAACTAAAAGCTAAGGGGACAGTCTGCAGAGGCTTAGATACAAGGTAATCACAGAGGTAAAAACTATATTAATATAGCAGTAGTTGGTTATGCAAAACTGGGCAATGGGTAATAGAGAGATTATCTATTTTTTAAACAATAAAGCATTTCAAGTAGCCTTTACCTTTATAGCTCTAAATATATAATAATTTTCATTTAATCTTTGCAGAGCTTACCACTTTCCCACCTTTTGCAGGATTGTTACAGTTTTGGAGCTCAGCTCACTACCTCTTTTCCACCACGTTCAGCTAATTTGTGAAATCAGAACATAGTAACCACAAATAGAAATTCCTAGACTCCTGCCTAAACTATACCAGATAACACCCATGGGGACCACCCCAACACCAAACTCCTTGGGTTTACCAGACAAACCTCAGACTAATTTGACTCATCCCATGGACCACCCTGACTAAGCCCCTACCTTCCAGTCATGATTTTTTTCAGTTAGAATGTCAGTAGGTAATAGTATGCCCTTACTTTTCATATCTACAAATTAGCTTTGGTCCCAAAATAGTTACTTAAACATTTAGGGGTAATGCTCTGTGCTAATTTCACTGTTTTATGTTTTCTATGTTTATTCAAATGTGAAAGGCATTTTATTAGCTTTTCACAGCAATACAGTGCTAGTTAATATGTGTCATATAGATAACACTGTGCTCACTCCTGTGGATTTACAAATGAGACAGCACTGATTGGCTGAAATGCAAGTCTGTAAATAGCACTGAGATAAGGGGGGGGGGTTGCAGAGGCATAAATACAAGGTAATCACTGAGGTAAAAAGCGTATTAATATAACTGTGTTGGTTATGCAAAACTGGGGAATGGGTAATAAACGGGCAATCTATCTGTTTAAACAAAACAAAAAATGATGGAGTAGACTGTCCCTTTAAAGTGTTTCTAATTACTTGTTGCAGAGTATAAAATATATGACAAATTACTTCTTTATGATTACTTTTGTATATGAAATATCTGGCATTAAAATGGATTGAGCTTGCAGGGAAATCAGATCTCCTTATTTTACCACTTTCTGTACATACACATGCTTCTTTATATTATCTTTGTCTGTATACCAAAACCCAATACTTAAGTAATAAAATGTTAATTTTCAATTGTTCTATCTCTCTTACCCCATCTGGGACTGTAATGTATTCTGCTGGCTATGTTTACACAGCTTTTTTATAGCCAATACTTAAAGGGACAGTCAAGTCCAAAAAAAACTTTCATGTTTCAAATATGGCATGTAATTTTAAACAACTTTCCAATTTACTTTTATCAACAATTTTGCTTTGTTCTCTTGGTATTCTAGTTGAAAGCAAACCTAGGGAGGCTCATATGATAATTTCTAAGCCCTTGAAGGCCGCCTCTATTTTATTTACTTTTCACAGCAGGGGTGAGCAAGCTCATGTAGGCCATATAGATAGCATTGTGATCACGCCCGTGGCTAGTGGCAGACACTGCACTAATTGGCTAAAATGCAACTATATGCAAAATAACTAAAAGTCATGTGATTAGGGGCGGTCAGAAGATGCTTAGATACAAGTTAGTCACAGAAGTAAAAAGTGTATTAATATAACAGTGTTGGTTTTGCAAAAAACTGGTGAATGGGTAATAAAGGGATTATCTATCTTTTTAAACAACAAAAATTCTGGTGTTAACTGTCCCTTTAAGCATAGAAACTTTCAGTATAGGTAAGGATACCCCAGACAAAATCAAATTTCAAATCTGATATAAAGTTAAAGGACCTATTTGTAAACAATTTACTACACTCCAGCAGGTAAAATTAATTATTGGGAACAAATTAAAGAGTAGAAAAATGTAGGGTACACTGTCCCTTTAACCGCTCACCAATTTCCTTAGTTTCAGTTACTTATGCAACTGATTCACTAAATCTAACACCTCTCTTTATTCTTTAGTGATGAAATGCTGAGAGTAACCTAGGATCTGGTGAACCTGGAGAGATCAGAGGTGCTTGAACAAGCTTTTAGTGAACTTTCCCTCTAATGCAGTACTGGAATGCACATAGTATATAAGGTAATACCATACAGCAGTGTGTGTCACTCAAAGCAGAGTGCTGCATAATACTGTAGAGCAAACAGGGTGTTGCTAATCATACCACAGCAGTCCAGGGATTAACCTTTATTTGCTGTATTGTTTGCAGTCAGGGAGGCTCCAGGATGTCATTAAAGTATTAAGCAAAGTGTCTTCCCATATACGTCTTCATAAAGGGCAATATAATCATTACTGGCATTCTCTCCATTAACCCCTTCCCTCAGTCGCAAAAATGAAAGCAGTAGTCCATGAGTGGAAACTCACAGGGCCAGATTACAAATGGAGCGCTAAATATTGCTTTGATGTAGGGTGACCATATTGCCGCTTTAAAAAGGGACACATATGAAAAATACATATGTCAGGGCTGTTTTCAGGGCTGTTTAAATAAATGTTTTGTATAAGAACCCTAACTTATGTATTTTTCATATGTGTCCCTTTTTAAAGCGGCAATATCGTCACCCTACTTTGTACTCCACTGTGTAATACCAGAGCATGATAATGTGCACTGGTATTACAAGTTTTCAGCAATGTAAACACGAAATTGCGAGAGCTCGCTTCCATAAGCTCCTATGGGAGCCTCGTTCTGATGATGTCAGAGACGGTATCAGAACTTCAGCGCCAGTGAAGGGGGTAAGTAGCGCAGCAATGGCAGCAAATATAAACATATATGTATATGCTGATATACATATATATTTACTGGGAGCACTCAGTTCCCATAGACCTCAATGTAAAGGTACTTTTCAGTGAGTTTTTTTTTTTCTAACACCCCACTCCCGCCAACTTTACCCGCAAAATACTGCCTAGTGCAGTAAATTTATTAACAAGGATACTGCCATCTTTATTTTTTAATAAACTACACTAGACAGTATTTTGGAGCAGATTTATAAAATTAACCAGAGATCTGTTCTCTGGTTAATTTTATAAGCGCTAATTGCTACTGCGAGCTTGTGGTAGCAATAACCACCCACTTGTAATGGCTGGTTAATTATCGCATGCCTGCAAACAGGCAAATTTGTCCGTTTTCGGGAGCACGATAATTTAGCGCTCCACTTGTAATCTAGCCTACAGAGTGTAAAGTGGTCGAAGAACAGAACAAATAACACGAAAAAGCTTCTTCTGTAGTGATATTTATGCTGAATCACTCAGCTTCTCCTGATGTACTGGTAATTTCCATCATAAAATATTCAGCCAAACCTACTAAACTGAGGTTTGACACAAAAGTAAACCTTAACATAATTGAAATGAATGATGTTGAGAATATAAAAAATTGTAAACTAACATCTGATTAAACAATTTACTTTACAAGGAGCTCTACTAATAGTGATGCAGACACAAAAGAAAAAACACATTGTAAGCTTCTAAAGGAGAACAATGAAGCGTTTTTGTATTGGAGGAACTGAGTTGTCAGACACTTTATGTATTTATTGCTCTTTTGTCTGTGCTACAGGATATGTTAAAGGGACATGCAATACATTTTTTTCTTTCATGATTCAGACAGAGCATACCATTTTCAACAACTTTCTCATTTACTTCTGTGATCAATTTTGCTTCATTTTCCTGATATCCTTTATTGAAGGAGCAGCAATGCACTACTGGGAGCTAGTAAACCAATGACAGGAGGCATATATGTACAGCTACCAATCAGCAGCTAGCTCTCAACTTCTGAGCCTACCTATGATTTTCACAAAGGATACCAAGAAAATGAAGCAAATTAAATATTAAAAGTAAATTGGAAAGTTGTTCAAAATTACATTCTCTATTTGAATAATGGGAAACAATTGGTTTCATATCCCTTTAAAGGGACCATACCCTAAACATTTAAAAGGCTATTAAACACCTCTTGCTTTTGTGTAAAAAATGTGCTTGTGCCACACTCACTGGAAAAGCCAAAAAGCACAATCTGTAACCTGCAAATGTTGCAAATCAAATAGCTGCTTTAGGTAGTTTGCAGTATTTGAAAAACCTGTTTACAGAATGTGCTCAAGGGAGTGTTGAGTTTCTATTATAAAATCTGCTTGTTTCCCTTTTGCTGAAGAAGCCTCATTACACTACTGAGAGCTAGCTGAGCACATCTAGTGAGCCAATCATAAAAGATTAATGTGTGCAGGCATTAATCACCATCGAAGATCCCACATTTATGGTGGTTAAACATGTTCCACAATTAGAGCACATACCATTTGCACTACAACTAAACTAAATACCTTATGATCCCTAACAGACGGCCAGATTACGAGTTTTGCGTTATGAGTGGCTCGGTAATAACTTGCTGCTATTACAGGTTTTCCAAAAACCTGCGTTTGCGGGCAATATAGCAGCGTTGAGCTCCATACCGCACACAAATACCAGCACTGCTTTGAGCTGGTTTTATGTGCTCGTGCACGATTTCCCCATAGACATCAATGGGGAGAGCCGGCTAAAAAAAAGCCTAACACCTGCAATAACGGAGCGTAAATAAAGCTCTGTAACAAAGCCCCATTGATTCCTATGGGGAAAGAAAATTTCCTAACACCCTAACATAAACCGCGAGTCTAAACACCCATAATCTGGCGCCCTCGACATCGCCGACACCTACATTACACTTATTAACCCCTAATCTGCCAACCCCAATGTCGCCGACACCTACCTACACTTATTAATCCCTAATCTGCCGCCCCCAACGCTGCCACCACTATACTAAAGTTATTAACCCCTAAACCTCTGGCCTCCCACATCACTAAGACTAAATAAATATATTAACCCCTAAACCTAACCCTAAGTCTAACCCCTAAGTCTAACACCCCTAACCTAACCCTAAGTCTAACCCTAAGTCTAACACCCCTACCTTTAATATAATTAAAATAAATCTAAATAAAAATTACTATTATTACCTAAATAATACCTTTTTAAGACTAAATACTTACCTGTAAAATAAACCCTAACGGCTAGATTTAGAGTTTTGTCGGTAACGACCCGAAAAGCTAACGCCGGCTTTTTTCTGGCCGCACCATAAAAATAACTCTGGTATTGAGAGTCCACATAAAGGCTGCGTTAGGCTCCAAAAAAGGAGCGTAGAGCATATTTAACGCAGCTTCAACTCTCGATACCAGAGTTGCTTACGGACGCGGCCAGCCTCAAAAACGTTCTCGTGCACGATTCCCCCATAGGAAACAATGGTGCTGTTTGAGCTGAAAAAAAAACACCTGCAAAAAAGCCGCGTTCAGCTCCTAACGCAGCCCCATTGTTTGCTATGCGGAAACACTTCCTACGTCTGCACCTAACACTCTAACATGTACCCCGAGTCTAAACACCCCTAACCTTACACTTATTAACCCCTAATCTGCCGCCCCCGCTATCGCTGACCCCTGCATATTATTATTAACCCCTAATCTGCCGCTCCGTAAACCGCCGCTACTTACATTATCCCTATGTACCCCTAATCTGCTGCCCTAACATCGCCGACCCCCCACAACGTCGCAGCCAGCTACCTACAATAATTAACCCCTAATCTGCCGACCGCAAAGCGCCGCCACCTACGTTATACTTATGTACCCCTAATCTGCTGCCCCTAACACCGCCGACCCCTATATTATATTTATTAACCCCTAATCTGCCCCCCACAACGTCGCCTCCACCTGCCTACACTTATTACCCGTAATCTGCCGACCGGACCTGAGCGCTACTATAATAAAGTTATTAACCCCTAATCCGCCTCACTAACCCTATAATCAATAGTATTAACCCCTAATCTGCCCTCCCTAACATCGCCGACACCTAACTTCAATTATTAACCCCTAATCTGCCGACTGGAGCTCACCACTATTCTAATAAATGTATTAACCCCTAAAGCTAAGTCTAACCCTAACACTAACACCCCCCTAAATTAAATATAATTTTAATCTAACGAAATTAATTAACTCTTATTAAATAAATTATTCCTATTTAAAGCTAAATACTTACCTGTAAAATAAATCCTAATATAGCTACAATATAAATTATAATTATATTATAGCTATTTTAGGATTAATATTTATTTTACAGGTAACTTTGTATTTATTTTAACCAGGTACAATAGCTATTAAATAGTTAAGAACTATTTAATAGCTAAAATAGTTAAAATAATTACAAAATTACCTGTAAAATAAATCCTAACCTAAGTTACAATTAAACCTAACACTACACTATCAATAAATTAATTAAATAAAATACCTATAATTATCTACAATTAAACCTAACACTACACTATCAATAAATAAATTAAATACAATACCTACAAATAACTACAATGAAATAAACTATCTAAAGTACAAAAAATAAAAAAGAACTAAGTTACAAAAAATAAAAAAATATTTACAAACATAAGAAAAATATTACAACAATTTTAAACTAATTACACCTACTCTAAGCCCCCTAATAAAATAACAAAGCCCCCAAAATAAAAAAAAATGCTCTACCCTATTCTAAATTACTAAAGTTCAAAGCTCTTTTACCTTACCAGCCCTGAACAGGGCCCTTTGCGGGGCATGCCCCAAGAAGTTCAGCTCTTTTGCCTGTAAAAAAAAACATACAATACCCCCCCCCAACATTACAACCCACCACCCACATACCCCTAATCTAACCCAAACCCCCCTTAAATAAACCTAACACTAAGCCCCTGAAGATCTTCCTACCTTATCTTCACCATACCAGGTTCACCGATCGATCCAGAAGAGCTCCTCCGATGTCCTGATCCAAGCCCAAGCGGGGGGCTGAAGAGGTCCATGATCCGGCTGAAGTCTTCATCCAAGCGGGGCAGAAGAGGTCTTCCATCCGATTGAAGTCTTTATCCAAGCGGGATCTTCTATGGTCATCCATCCGGAGCGGAGCGGCAGGATCCTGAAGACCTCCGACGCGGAACATCCATCCTGGCCGACGGCTGAACGACGAATGACGGTTCCTTTAAATGACGTCATCCAAGATGGCGTCCCTCGAATTCCGATTGGCTGATAGGATTCTATCAGCCAATTGGAATTAAGGTAAGAATATTCTGATTGGCTGATTCCATCAGCCAATCAGAATCAAGTTCAATCCGATTGGCTGATCCAATCAGCCAATTGGATTGAACTTGATTCTGATTGGCTGATTCCATCAGCCAATCAGAATATTCCTACCTTAATTCCGATTGGCTGATAGAATCCTATCAGCCAATCGGAATTCGAGGGACGCCATCTTGGATGACGTCATTTAAAGGAACCGTCATTCGTCGTTCAGTCGTCGGCCAGGATGGATGTAGTGTTAGGTTTAATTGTAACTTAGGTTAGGATTTATTTTACAGGTAATTTTGTAATTATTTTAACTATTTTAGCTATTAAATAGTTCTTAACTATTTAATAGCTATTGTACCTGGTTAAAATAAATACAAAGTTACCTGTAAAATAAATATTAATCCTAAAATAGCTATAATATAATTATAATTTATATTGTAGCTATATTAGGATTTATTTTACAGGTAAGTATTTAGCTTTAAATAGGAATAATTTATTTAATAAGAGTTAATTAATTTCGTTAGATTAAAATTATATTTAACTTAGGGGGGTGTTAGTGTTAGGGTTAGACTTAGCTTTAGGGGTTAATACATTTATTAGAATAGCGGTGAGCTCCAGTCGGCAGATTAGGGGTTAATAATTGAAGTTAGGTGTCGGCGATGTTAGGGAGGGCAGATTAGGGGTTAATACTATTTATTATAGGGTTAGTGAGGCGGATTAGGGGTTAATAACTTTATAATAATAGCGGTGCGGTCCGCTCGGCAGATTAGGGGTTAATAAGTGTAGGCAGGTGGAGGCGACGTTGAGGGGGGCAGATTAGGGGTTAATAAATATAATATAGGGGTCGGCGGTGTTAGGGGCAGCAGATTAGGGGTACATAAGTATAACGTAGGTGGCGGTCGGCAGATTAGGGGTTAAAAAAATTTAATCGAGTGGCGGCGATGTGGGGGGACGTCGGTTTAGGGGTACATAGGTAGTTTATGGGTGTTAGTGTACTTTAGAGTACAGTAGTTAAGAGCTTTATGAACCGGCGTTAGCCCAGAAAGCTCTTAACTACTGACTTTTTTCCTGCGGCTTGAGTTTTGTCGTTAGATGTCTAACGCTCACTTCAGACACGACTCTAAATACCGGAGTTAGAAAAATCCCATTGAAAAGATAGGATACGCAATTTACGTAAGGGGATCTGCGGTTTGGAAAAGTCGCGGCTGAAAAGTGAGCGTTAGACCCTTTTTTTAATGACTCCAAATACCGGAGGTAGCCTAAAACCAGCGTTAGGAGCCTCTAACGCTGGTTTTCACGACTACCGCCCAACTCTAAATCTAGGCCTAAGCTAGCTACAATATAACTAATAGTTACATTGTAGCTATCTTAGGTTTTATTTTTATTACACAGCTAAGTTTGTATTTATTTTAACTAGGTAGACTAGTTAGTAAATAGTTATTAACTATTTATTAACTACCTAGTTAAAATAAATACAAAGTTACCTGTAAAATAAAACCTAACCTAAGTTACACTAAAACCTAACATTACACTAAAATTAAATAAATTACATTAAATACAATTTACTAAATTACATAAACAAACAAACACTAAATGACACAAAATAAAAAAGAAATGATCAAATATTTAAACTAATTACACCTAATCTAATAGCCCTATCAAAATCAAAAAGCCCCCCCCCAAAAAAAAAACCCTAGCCTACACTAAACTGTCAATAGCCCTTAAAATGGCCTTTTGCGGGGCATTGCCCCAAAGAAATCAGCTCTTTTACCTGTAAAAAAAAATACAAACAACCCCCCAACAGTAAAACCCACCACCCACACAACCAAACCCCCCAAATAAAATCCTATCTAAAAAAAACCTAAGCTCCCCATTGCCCTGCAAAGGGCATTTGGGTGGGCATTGCCCTTAAAAGGTTATTTAGCTCTTTTTCGTTGCCAAAATCCCTAAGCTAAAAATAAAATCCACCCAATAAACCCTTAATAAAACACTAACCCCCGAAGATCCACTTACAGTTTTTGAAGACCGGACATCCATCCTCATCCAGCCTGGAGAAGTCTTCATCCATGCGGCAAGAAGTCCTCAATGAAGCCGGGAGAAGTCTTCATCCAAGCGGCAAGAAGTAATCCTCCAGGCGGCAAGAAGTCATCCTCCAGGCGGGCAGAAGTCTTCATCCAGACGGCATCTTCTATCTTCATTCTTCCGACACGGAGGGGCTCCATCTTCAAGACATCTGGGGCGGAGCATCCTCTTCTTTCAATGGCTCTTGAAGAATGAAGTTTTCTTTAAATGACGTCATCCAAGATGGCGTCTTTTGAATTCCGATTAGCTGATAGAATTCTATCAGCCAATTGGAATTAAAGGGTAAAAAAATCATATTTGCTGATGCAATCAGCCAATAGTATTGAGCTTCAATCCTATTTGCTGATGCAATCAGCCAATAGGATTGAGCTTCAATCCTATTGGCTGATCCAATCAGCCAATAGGATTGAGCTCGAATTCTATTGGCTGTTTGGAACAGCCAATAGAATGCAAGCTCAATCCTATTGGCTGATTGCATCCGCCAATAGGATTTTTTACCCTTTAATTCCGATTGGCTGATAGAATTCTATCAGCCAATCGGAATTCAAGGGACGCCATCTTTGATGACGTCATTTAAAGGAAACGTCATTCTTCAAGAGCCATTGAAAGAAGAGGATGCTCCGCACCGGATGTCTTGAAGATGGAGCTGCTCCGCGTTGGAAGGATGAAGACTTCTGCCGCCTGGAGGATGACTTCTTGCCGCTTGGATGAAGACTTCTCCCGGGTGGATGAGGATGGATGTCCGGTATTCAAAAACTGTAAGTGGATCTTCGGGGGTTAGTGTTAGGTTTTATTAAGGGTTTATTGGGTGGGTTTTATTTTTAGCTTAGGGGTTTGGGCAACAAAAAAGAGTTTTTTAGATAGGGTTTTTTAGATAGGGTTTTATTTGGGGGGTTTGTTTGTGTGGGTGGTGGGTTTTACTGTTGGGGGGTTGTTTGTATTTTTTTTTTACAGGCAAAAGAGCTGATTTCTTTGAGGCAATGCCCCGCAAAAGGCCCTTTTAAGGGCTATTGGCAGTTTAATGTAGGCTAGGGTTTTTTTATTTTGGGGGGCTTTTTATTTTGATAGGGCTATTAGATTAGGTGTAATTAGTTTAAATATTTGATAATTTCTTTTTTATTTTGTGTAATTTAGTGTTTATTTTTTTTGTAATTTAGTTAATTGTATTAACTGTATGCAGATTAAGGGTTAATAATATTTAACTAGTGTTTGCGATGCGGGAGTGCGGCGGTTTAGGGGTTAATATGTTTATTATAGTGGCAGTGATGTCCGGAGCAGCAGATTAGGGGTTAATATTTTTATTATAGTGTTTGTGATGCGGGAGGGCCTCGGTTTAGGGGTTAATAGGTAGTTTATGGGTGTTAGTGTACTTTGTAACACTTTAGTTATGAGTTTTATGCTACAGCTTTGTAGCGCAAAACCCATAACTACTGACTTTAGATTGCGTTACGAATCATGTCGGTATAGGCTGTACCGCTCACTTTTTGGCCTCCCAGGCAAAACTCATAATACCGGCGCTATGGAAGTCCCATTGAAAATTTTTTTGAAAGGTGTGGTAGTTACGTTGCGTTACAGCCAAAAAGGTGTGCGGTATAGCTATACCTACAAGACTCGTAATAGCAGCGGTAGTGAAAAAGCAGTGTTATGAGGCTTTTTCACTCATAACACAAAACTCGTAATCTAGCCGAGAGTAATTATTTCTTACTATGATAATATATTACAAATTTTTATATATACAGGGCACACTTAATGCTCCACTGTTGGTATCTTAAAGGGCCATGATACCCAAATGCAACATAGCTGTAAAAAGCTGACTAGAAAATATCACCTGAACATCTCTATGTAAAAAAGAAATATATTTTACCTCAAAAGTTTCTCAGTAGCCACATCCCATTGTAAAGGACTTCTAAGCAGCAAATCAGTATGTTTGTCCCGGGACAGCTAAGGGATTGAGCCTTGTGCACTCTCATCTTATTCCCCATTGGTCGCGAGTCTGCAGGGGGCGGCGTTGCACCAGCAGCTCTTGTGAGCTGCTGGTGCAATGCTGAACACGGAGAGCGTATTGCTCTCCGCATTCAGCAAGGTCTGCAAGACCTTTGATACATAGGCCCCATTATTTCAATGTCTCCTTTGATTCCGTCTGTGTTTCCTATAAATTATTGGTTGACTAAGATCCGCACACAATTATTTTTGAGCACAGCAAAATGTTCTTTCATTTGATAGCAGGAAATTCTGTATGTGCGCAGTGGGTCATAGGAACAGATTGTCTACCCACCATGACAAAAAAAGGTGGTCTCAAAATTGCAGCTCCCATTTTGAAAAATACACACGTACATGTTAAAATATCTTACTGTGGCTGCTACAAAGTAATTACAAATATGATTTTAAAGACCCTTCAATAACATTAAATAAGAATCATGCTTAATTATACCCCTTTCAAGTGAAATACCCAAATACCTATTTACTCCCTGGCTATCTTCTGTCTTGATTATTATGAACCTCTTCTGGACAACATTTATTGAACCTTATTATTCCCATAAAAATCCAAACAAGGTCAAGTGTGCATTTTAATTTATTAGTTTTAGTGCAAATCTGTCTTCTCTTATAAAGATAGGAACTGTTTAAGGAGTATTTTTTGTTATTTTTAAAAAAAACATATGCTTTCCAGTTACTAATAAAAGTGGAAGTGAAAAAAAAGTGAAAGTGCAGAATCCAGACTTAACACTTGTATATTTTACACAGTCGTAGAATTAGATAAAAGAAGTAAATAGGAAAGCTGTTTAAAATGATATACTCTATCTGAATCATGTAAGTAAAATGTTGCGTTTCATGTCCCTTTAACTTTTGCCTCTTTTCTTTCTGTTCTTTTCACTATTCTTTATCCTCTCTCTTCACTATCCTTTCCTTAATCTCCAATCGCCCTCACCTCTTGCTCCCTACTTTCTTTACCCCCTCTCTATACCCTCCATTTTCTCTATTTCTACCTTTTTGCTCTACTCTTTGGGGCCGAATGATCAAGCTCCGAATGAAGCTTGATGGCCCTGTTTACGCGCAAACCTTCAGGCTCACCGGAAACAGCAGTTATGAAGCAGCGGTCTTAAGACCGCTGCTCCATAACTGGTCCGCCGCCTCTGAGGCTGCGGTCTGCAATCTGCCTGATCCTATGCGAGCGGTCTGTTTGACACCCCCTGCATGAATCTGCAGGGAGCGGCATTGCGCAAGCAGTTCTGGTGAACTGCTTGTGCAGTGTTAAATGCCGACAGCGTATCATGTCGAACAGACATTGATAAATTGGCCCCTTAGTCTCCTCATTTACTTAACTCTCTTCTATTTTTTTTTTCCTTTTTCCTTTTTTTTCTCTTTAATTGCTCTATTTTCTCTCTCTCCAATGTTCCCTTCTATATCATTCTCTTTTTATTCTCTGTTTTATATTCTCTGTTTATTTTCTCGATTCATTCCTTTCTCTTATGTTCACTCTTTGGGGTCGAATCATCAATGTGCTGTCGGCATTTATCATTGCACAAGCATTTCACTAGGTGGCAGACGAGTTAAAGGGACAGTCAAGTCTAAAAAAAAACAACTTTCCAATTTACGTTTATCGCCAATTTTGCTTTGTTCTCTTCATATTCTTAGTTGAAAGCTAATTCTAGGAGGTTCATATGCTAATTTCTTAGACCTAGAAGACTGCCTCTAATCTGAATGCATTTTGACTACTAGAGGGCATTAGTTCATGTGTTTCATATAGATAACATTGAGCTCATGCACGTGAAGTTACCCTGGAATGAGCACTGATTGGCTAAAATACAAGTCTGTCAAAAGAACTGAAATAAGGGGGCAGTTTGCAGAGGCTTAGATACAGGGTAATCACAGAGGTAAAAAGTGTATTTCTATAACAGTGTTGGTTTTGCAAAACTGGGGAATAGGTAATAAAGGGATTATCTTTCTTTTTATATTAAATATTTTTTTTATTGATTTTACATCATTTTTACAGAAAAAAAGGAACAATAACATGGAATTATATTGCAAAATAGCTTCGGGCAACATCATTGTCCTGGATTATCTAACAACAACGATACATTGTATAAACCAAAATGGTCCTTAATAACTTTTTGCATCTGTCTATTGACCAATCATGGCTTCATACTATAGCAACAATGATACATTTCTTATCCTATTGAGTTGAAGATACTAATAGAAGGTAGTGAAAAAGAGAAAGAGAGAAAAGTTAAATTAGGAAAGGGAAGGGTGCAGGGGGAAAGAAGGGCCAGATTGCTTTGGGCGTAAACCATCCAATCCGCCCCGACTAAGTGAGCAGACACCGTTATCTTTCTTTTTAAACAACAAAAATTCTGGTGTTGACTGTCCCTTTAAGGAGCAGCGGTCTTAAGACCGCTGCTTCTTAACTCCTGTTTCCAGTGAGCCTGATAAATCGGCCCTTACCTCTCCACTCTCTCCTTTCTCTTTTCTCCCTCCAGGGTTGGAATTTCAGGGTTTCATTTGAGGTCTATTTTGGGTATGTAGCTGACTTGGGTGTTTTAGGGCCAGGGGCCAAACTTTATGTAGTCATAATAGCTATTATCTTCTGTGTCAGGGGTCCTTCTGATCTGAGCTCTGATATAAAGAAAAGAAAAAAAAAACACTCATGATATGTCAACATCATAGTATTATTCTGGCATAGTTCTACGGGCCTATTTATGATTGTGCGAGCGGACATGATCTGATATTGTGGATCATGTCCGCTGCACATCGATAAATGCCGACAGCATACGCGGTCTGCATTTATCATTGCACCAGCAGTTCTGGTGAACTGCTGGTGCAATGCCGCCCCCTGCAGATTTGCGGCCAATCGGCCGCTAGCAGGGGTTGTCAATCAACCCAATCGTATTCGATCGGGTTGATTTCTTTCCGCTGCCTCAGAGCAGGCGGGCAAGTTATGGAGCAGCGGTCTTTAGGCCGCTGCTTCATAACTTCTGCTTCCGGGGAGCCTGATAAATATGCCCCCTAAAGTCTTCCCCTTCAGAGCAGTATTTTCTTACTCTGAGAAATTGACCCTGAGCTATAGCTTATTTAAAGGGTTTTAATTGACCACTTCATAAATGCCTTACAGTTCTGTTTTCTTTTGCTTCAATATCCAAGTACAGAACAACTGATTTCATTTGTAAGCTCATTTGTCTATCTAACTATTAGTTATTGTAATGACATCAGTGTAGAAAAAAGCATCAGAAGGGGTAAATGAGGATTTAAAAAATAAAATAAAAGTAGGTAGAAGTAGTAGAAGATGAAGTCCTCTCCCTATACCCCCTACAACCTTGATATTTAGAGTTTTGGCCAAATTGTTGCACGCACAAATTGTATGGTATAGTGGAGACACTAATACTGATAATAGACTTGTAATTTAATGTATTATTTTGGGAGCAACTTTGGGAATTGGGAATTTATTCAAATTGAATATTTGCCAAAACCCATAGGAAGGGATTGGTGAACTTTAATGCACATGGGGGCAGATTAAAGCGAAATTCAGAGCAATTCATATTCATATTTATTTGGTTATGGTTTGCATTTTGCTTTGTGTTAATGGGCATCATATTTGAGCTTTTCTAAGGCCTCACTAACTCAAGAGCCGCCTCTGTGTATGTGTGTATATACTGTATATATATATATATGTGTGTGTGTGTGTGTGTATATACTGTATATATATATATGTGTGTGTGTATGTGTGTGTATATACTGTATATATATATATGTGTGTGTGTATGTGTGTATATACTGTATATATACAGGGAGTGCAGAATTATTAGGCAAATGAGTATTTTGACCACATCATCCTCTTTATGCATGTTGTCTTACTCCAAGCTGTATAGGCTCGAAAGCCTACTAGCAATTAAGCATATTAGGTGATGTGCATCTCTGTAATGAGAAGGGGTGTGGTCTAATGACATCAACACCCTATATCAGGTGTGCATAATTATTAAGCAACTTCCTTTCCTTTGCAAAATGGGTCAAAAGAAGGACTTGACAGGCTCAGAAAAGTCAAAAATAGTGAGATATCTTGCAGAGGGATGCAGCACTCTTAAAATTGCAAAGCTTCTGAAGCGTGATCATCGAACAATCAAGCGTTTCATTCAAAATAGTCAACAGGGTCGCAAGAAGCGTGTGGAAAAACCAAGGCGCAAAATAACTGCCCATGAACTGAGAAAAGTCAAGCGTGCAGCTGCCAAGATGCCACTTGCCACCAGTTTGGCCATATTTCAGAGCTGCAACATCACTGGAGTGCCCAAAAGCACACGGTGTGCAATACTCAGAGACATGGCCAAGGTAAGAAAGGCTGAAAGACGACCACCACTGAACAAGACACACAAGCTGAAACGTCAAGACTGGGCCAAGAAATATCTCAAGACTGATTTTTCTAAGGTTTTATGGACTGATGAAATGTGAGTGAGTCTTGATGGGCCAGATGGATGGGCCCGTGGCTGGATTGGTAAAGGGCAGAGAGCTCCAGTCCGACTCAGACGCCAGCAAGGTGGAGGTGGAGTACTGGTTTGGGCTGGTATCATCAAAGATGAGCTTGTGGGGCCTTTTCGGGTTGAGGATGGAGTCATGCATGATTTTCATGCAGGACAATACTCCATCACATGCGTCCAAGTACTCCACAGCGTGGCTGGCAAGAAAGGGTATAAAAGAAGAAAATCTAATGACATGGCCTCCTTGTTCACCTGATCTGAACCCCATTGAGAACCTGTGGTCCATCATCAAATGTGAGATTTACAAGGAGGGAAAACAGTACACCTCTCTGAACAGTGTTTGGGAGGCTGTGGTTGCTGCTGCACGCAATGTTGATGGTGAACAGATCAAAACACTGACAGAATCCATGGATGGCAGGCTTTTGAGTGTCCTTGCAAAGAAAGGTGGCTATATTGGTCACTGATTTGTTTTTGTTTTGTTTTTGAATGTCAGAAATGTATATTTGTGAATGTTGAGATGTTATATTGGTTTCACTGGTAAAAATAAATAATTGAAATGGGTATATATTTGTTTTTTGTTAAGTTGCCTAATAATTATGCACAGTAATAGTCACCTGCACACACAGATATCCCCCTAAAATAGCTATAACTAAAAACAAACTAAAAACTACTTCCAAAACAATTCAGCTTTGATATTAATGAGTTTTTTGGGTTCATTGAGAACATGGTTGTTGTTCAATAATAAAATTAATCCTCAAAAATACAACTTGCCTAATAATTCTGCACTCCCTGTATATATATATGTGTGTGTGTGTGTGTGCAGATTTTAAGGCTTTGAGGAGCAGGCTTGCATGAGCGAGCCCACAGCCACAAATTTAAGAAGCAGAAGCTGTATCTGTTGCTTCTCCGCCACCTCATAAGTGGTGAGATAAATCACAGGGTGCAAGAATAGGGGACAACTGCATGAGAGAGCTCTTGTGCAAGGCTAAATCTTGCCACGTGATGCTGCAAGCGGACAGGTTCTCTACTTAAAGAATTCCAAAACTTTTTGTTTTTTAGTATAACCGGACTACAAATTTCACATAACAATCAATATTATACCAGTCACCTACTTTTACACTCCAACGAAACGACTCTATATTTTAAAATTTCATTTTTATTTTCGCTGATTACCTCACTCAGTCCAACCCTCAAATATGGGCTGTACAAGAGGAAAAGCAATCTCCAATCAGATGCCGATTTTATGCATATCATTATGTAACAATTTCTTCCCACTGCGTATGCGTATCCAGCCTCTGATGTCGCGATTACCCACATAATGTCAATGGAATCTCGCAAGTGATGTAAAGGATGACGCTTCAGAAGCTAGTGAATGCGCATTGCGGCAATTTTTCGCCATTTTCAGAACCTGGGTTATCAGTGGGGATTGGACTAGGGAAACGCATACCCGGGGGTGGGTTTGGAAATCGGACATATTTTAAAAAGATGATTACTACAAATAGTACAAATTTGAAACAGAATGTAAAAACTGCTATAAAATATATTCATTTTGCGATTACTGATAACTTTTTTGGGGGTTTAGTGTCCCTTTAAGAACCTTTTTGCCTACAATGATGATACATTTTGCCCATAGTGTTCAACACACATAGATACTCCTGAGTCTACTTAGGTATGCACTTTAAGGATACTAAGAGAATAAAGATACCAAAAGAAAGAAGAAAAATTGATAATAGGAGTAAATTAGAAAGTTGCTTAAAATTGCATGCTCTATCTGAATCATGAAAGAAAAAATGTAGGTTCCATGTCCCTTTAATGCTACATTATAAGATAAAGGATGTCATGTTTACAATATTATGAATCTGTCTGCTATATGGAGTCGGAAGTGTTTGATACACAGCCTTTTCACATCAGCATTGGCACACAATAGCATAATCAGAAATGGATTATAAGGAAACACACCCACTTATATCGCTTGTCACTTCTTTACAGTGTTTGTATATCCATGTGCTTTTGGTGAAACACTGTGTGACAAGTCACAATTCCTTTTACAGGCAGAAAACCCTTTATCCAAACTGCCTGAGACAAGAAAAAGTTTGGATTTCGGAATAGTTGAAATTTTGGAATATTTCTTTACATTTGTAAAATGGGATAACTCAGAGAGGGGATGGAACCAAGTGTAAACAACATCTTATGTCATTTAGACAATATTTACATGTCATAAAACAGATAGGGCATGCGATTTTAAACATCTTTCCAATTCTCTTTTATCATCAAATTTGCTTTGTTCTCTTGGTAGTCTTTGTTGAAGGCTAAACTTAGGTAGGCTCATATGCTAATTTCTAACCCTTGAAGGCCGCTTCTTATCTCATTGCATTTTATTAGCTTTTCACAGCTAGACAGCGCTAGTTTATGTGTGCCATATATAAACATTGTGCTAACTCCTGTGGAGTTATGCATGAGTCAGCACTAATTGGTTGAATTGCAAGCTTGTAAAAAGCATTGAGATAAAGGGGCAGTCTGCAGAGACATATCCACAAGGTAATCACAGAGGTAAAAAGTATATTAATATAACCGTGTTGATTATGCAAAACTGGGGAATGGTTAATAAAGGGATTATCTATCTTTTTAAACAATATAATTTTCCATATACTGTAGACTATCCCTTTAACTGTAACTTAGGTTTCCCTTTACACATCTCTTCTCCTGAGGACAATTAGGGGGCAATAATAATAATGCAATTAAAAAAAAGACATAATAATAAGACAGGCAATAAATATATTATTATTAAGAATATGCAGAGATATCAAACCCTGCTAGATAGTTACTTTTTTTTTTTTTTTTTAATTAATTTTTATTGAGGTTTAAATGATACATACAAAGAGAAAATAAAGACATGATACATTTCCATGCGTACAAAAATAAGTAGTATCTCAGTATAACATGCCTAAAATTAAACAGAATCACAGAGTGGGTTTGTGTAGCAGCATAAAATTTGTACAATGGAAAAACCTCAGTTTTGAATATTAACATAAGAAATACCCCTTTATATGGGAAGTCATAATGATAGGTAATTTATTCTGAGTCAAGTATAAGTAAGGAGTGTATAAAGCATTGTAAGTAAAGGGACCACTTACGGGCCAATTTTCAAAAATGAACAAACATAACAACAATAATGGAGCCAAGAGTAGTGGCATTTCAGAGGGACCATATGAGCTAAGAGTAAACTACAGTTTCTTGGCAGGCCATAAAATTAAGGCGAATTGTTATCTATAAACCTTCAGATCTAGCGTATAAAGTTATACAGACAATTATAGAGGGGGTGGGGTAGTATAGTATAAGGTATATTTTAACAGATGAGCCTTTGCACACTAATACTTATGTGGGTGATCTTTAATAAGGTGTGCCATCTCGGCCACAGACAGCACCCCAACATAATTGAGTATACCAAGGTGACCACCCAACCTGATATAAAGCCCCAAAATCAATGTATGGTAAACTAATACCTGGGCTATAGTATGGCATCATAGAAGGCATGAACATAAGTAAAGTATAAGTATAAGTCTCAGCAAACTCATATATCCATATAGAGTTAAGGTGCCATAACCTGAACTAATGGATTCAACTTTATACTGGTGCAGTTATATAGTTTAGGGAGATAATGAGCTATTCCTAAAAACTATCAGAATTATGACACTAGGGCAAGAGCAATATCCTTATTATATTTGGCTATAAATAGACTCACTCATGTTAAAATAGTTAATGAGTTGAAGGAGGACGGTAACATCAGATGTAAAAACACACTTAACAGTCAACGGTGATAGCAAACATTCTAAATTATCCAGTTAGGCATGTAAGCTACAATCTTTAAGGTTATCACGAGATAGTATAGCTTAATAAATCTACAGCTCATAACAGGTTTAAAGTAGGTTGGATAGCTTTGATATATGTTGTTAGTGTCTAATGAGCCACCTGGTTGTTAAACATAAGGGTATCACAAAACACTGCATGCATTTATATAAATAAAGAGAACGTATGGAAACAAAATGCAATAATGGGTATATGAAAGCAACCTTTAACAATTATTAAAGTCGCATACAGTCCTCTAAAACATGGAAGGTTATAGGTCTCTTAGGGCACATACCTAGAAGGTTGTCGCTAAGCTTTGGACTCCAACTGACCTAACACTAACTCTTGGTGATTGTTGGCCATATATGAGTTGTGGGAACGCAACCTGGCAGGTATTACAAGTTATCGAGTGAAATGGATTATGTAACGGAGCTGCAGCCATCAGTCTTGTGGAATCTAAAGGTTTCCATATAGTTATGGCTACAGTCTGATATAAGTAGAGTCCCTTCAGTGTTCGTCAGGTCTTCGCGCTGGATCAAAACTGTAGTCTCGTCGTCATAATCGCTTGTGCAGGGTCTGAGCAGGCATCATGATCCTCCATCAGCTTTTCCTCAGACACAAACGCAGCTCCATCCCTGATGGCCTCCCAATCACAGTGACATCTGTCTCTGTATCGGCAGTCACGTCGCGGGTCAGAATTTCTCCACCAGCCAGCGCACTCTACATCCAGGCAGGCCTCCTCTCTGCTGCCTCCGGAACTCCGGTCCACCAGACAAGTTGGATGTAAGTGTCCAAATTGTGTTCAATGCCACAGCGCTCTCTTTGTTATCCCCAGCACGCGCCCAGCTAGGTGGCAGGCTAGATGCGGTATGGGGGCGAGTCTGATAGCCTCCAGGGTCAAAAGGCTGGCAAAAGCAGAGCGCGCCCGTACAATCTATGGGCTGATAAGAGGCTCCCTGAAATGCGGCCCCCACTGATGTCCTGTAGCTCGGTCTCTCTCTTTCCATAGGGAGGTAATGATACACCGCAAGGATTTTCACTGCTGCGGCAAGAGTCACTTGTATAGAACCCCATTGAGTGTTAAAAGAGTCATCTCTCGGAAGGTGCGGGCAGACCGCTGCACATGGTTGCGGGCCTGTCTCGGCGGTCTGAGTGGGTTTAGTCACTGTTTCTGGACATGGCCGTGGGTTCACTATTTCTAGACCATCTGCAGTCTCAGGCAATGACTCAGCTCCAGTCAAGACATAGCATTCGGTAGAAATATGGCAGGCCGGGTCTTCACACACTCTCTCCAGGAAGAGTGGTAGTTTATGGGCCCTCAATGAGTTCCAGGAGCTGTACGTTACCCTCATGGGCTCCTCTAACTGTGCAGCGGAAGCCTCTGATTCCGGGTCCCTATCACAAGGGTCGCGTGGAGAAGGGCAGCCTGCAAAACACTGCGCAATTATGCTCCTCAGTCCAGCGAAGTGCACATTAAGCATCTCATATATAGTGTCTGCTGATGCTTTCATATCGATATCCATGTCTGATTCTAGTTGTGTAGTAATTAGTACTACTCGTAACCCCAGTGTCCCAGGGGGGGGAATATGCGTAAACCCCGGCTCCAGAAACCACCAAACACTTAATAAATGTGGCGGCCTTGAGGCCTAGCTGCAGATTTTAGACAGAACCGTCAATCCAGAAAGTTTTCCCCTCCGGACTGTCAATTTCTTGAGTCCTGTAGTGTCCCTCTGGCCCCCATCCACAGGGTTGGAGATTTTTATATAGGAAAACAATAAAAAAAATGCATAAAACACTGTAGTGGAACCAGGAGCTCCCACAAAACACGTCCTGTCTCTGCAACTGTAGGCTCCGCCCCCTAGATAGTTACTTTTATTGCCTGTTTTATATCTGTCTCTAAGTTATCATTATATCTAGCATGTATTTACTGTTTAATATCTCTATAAAGAGACATTAAAGTAATGTTTTTACCTTCTTCTACAAGGACATTACAAATATTGTTATATTGCTGATATATATATATGTATATATATATATATATATATATATATATATATATATATATACTGTCCCAGGACATACTTGAAAACGAGAGAAATCTCAATGTATCCTTCCTGGTAAAATATTTTATAAATAAATAAATATATATGTATATATAAATATGATGTTTTCATATCATCCAATGAGGTTCTATCACTTCCTTTTAGTCAAAATAAACAGCTTTAAATTAAAGGGACAGTAAACACCAGAATTTTTGTTGTTTAAAAGGGTAGATAATCCCTTTATTACCCATTCTCCAATTTTGCATAACCAACACAGTTATAATAATATACCTCTGTGATTACCTTGTATCTATGGCTCTGCAAACTGCGCCCTTATTTCAGTTCTTTTGACAGACTTGCATTTTTAGCCAATCAGTGCTTTCTCCTAGGAGCTTCACGTGCCTGAGCTCAATGTTATCTATATGAAACACATGAACTAGAGGGCTAGTGGTGAAAAAGTGTCAACATGCTTTCAGATTAGAGGTGGCCTTCAAGGTCTAAGAAATTAGTTTATGAACCTCCTAGATTTAGCTTTCAACTAAGAATATCAAGAGAACAAAGCAAAATTGGTAATAAAAGTAAATTAGAAAGTTGTTTAAAATTACATGCCCTATTTAAATCATGATTTTTTTTTACTTGACTGTCCCTTTAAAACTCTGCTCAAGGAAAACTATATAAAAGGTGTTTAAATAATATGCTTTTAAGTGAATGATTTTTAATGTTTGTTCCTTTAGCGCCCACACAACGGTAATACACACAAAGGGCAATTAGATATTTCTTGGCAAACTGCAAGCATCTGTAAATAGGTTAGTATGTGCAGGGCTTAAGATTTTCCAAATCAGAGCTTCCAGCTCCAAGGTATAAAAATAACAGCCAAAGTGGTGTAAACAGCTTATTGTCAAGTAGTGTAAAGTCATTCCTATCTATGTTAAGTGCATATCCACCAACATCTTATTACATTTTAAATACTTTTAAATGGACATTGTAGTGGAAAAATTACATGCATGCAATCTTCGCACCTGTGGCGTTTCTGGAAATTAATTGTGGGCAGGACTGTAGCTGTAGGGTGGGATCAGAATGTGGGTGTGTTTGGGCATGTTGTGAGTGGGGTTGGTGGAGCTGGAACAGGAAAGCATGGGTTGACCACAATAAGGGGGGCAAATGGGGGAATCCATTACTCTGGGAAGGGCTAGTGCCCCACTTGGAAACACCACTACTTTGCACTTCTCACACTTGTACTACTCACACTGTTTAACTAGGCTTACCATCATTTTTAGATGTGAAACTGGGACCATCTGGCGTGGTGCCAGTGGGGGTGTGGTTAGGCTTGCCACCCGTCCCTTAATATACAGAACACTTATAAGTTACACATGCTGCAGGGTGTGCAGAGAGGAATATGAATAGTGCTGTTTAGAAACACAATACATGTTGCTCCCTGCACACCTTGCAGCATGTGTAACTCATAAGTGTCCAGGAAAACAAGGCTGAGGTGGCAACCCCAGGTGTGGTCAAGGGAGCGTGGTGATTGTCGACCGGAACTGATTTTCCAGAGAGGGTTGCTATACAGCGACAGATATGGTAAATAGCCCTATATTTAGTAATTAACCTTTGTGATCACTGCCTATCACAGATGGCAGCTTTTGCTAAGCAGTTCCCCAGAATGAGTTCTATCTGCACAAGCTCATTATTACACAGCATTGCACCATATAATATGCCAGGGGGGAAATGTCCCCATTACAGAGCAGCACCCGATGCACATATTACAGAGGTAATGTGTAACTTACAACAGGGACTTACCTAGTACACAGACTCCATACACATGTGAACACTTAACCCAGAAGTCATCTGCTAAGGCAAAGGTCATATAACAAGATGGTGGTGCTCTGTCACTGTTGCAATGGAAATGACTAAGTAAACAGTGGAAATGTTGTCTAATGTTCACATAGCTTTATTGTACACATAACACACCCATGCACTGTACACACAGGATAAATAACGTTACATATATAACCATTTACATAGTGTCTGCTACTGAGCACATGTAGCTGCTGCTATAGCACTGTCTGCTCAGTGACCAGCAGTAGCCCTTGGCTTGCAGCCTGATGCTCATTATGTGACCGCAAAGCCATGTGTGACAGGAAAATACCCTCTGCTGGGGTTAATGTTTCACCCAGGATGGACTGTTAGCATCTTGCTACCATGGCAACTGCATGTCCCATAGTGCTGTGTACCTCACATGCTGCCTACCCTCACTCTTGCCGCACATCATGTAACTGACGTCACTCCCTTCTGCGCTATTCAGCGCTGCGCTACTTAGATTCACAGTGCCACTGACTGTAAACAAAGATTGTCAGGCAGTCAGTAAGGCGCATGGACAGAATGGACCCAAAACTGTCCGTTTTTAAAAAAAGTATTTTACCGGGCAACAAACAGAAATACCAGACTGTCCGGTCAAATACCGGACACCTGGCAAACTGGGACAGAATGAACAATTGGGTGGGACACTGGGACAGCGCCTCAAAACAGGAACAATCCCAGTCAAACTGGGACTTCTGGTAAGCCTATTAGAGAGGCCAGAAAGCAAAATGCTGCAAATTGCCCCATCCGTTTATAGCATGTTATATTCCTTGAGGGCTTCCTGGGGGAGGTGGGGGGGGGGTGATGGCCCTTATTTTATTTTTTTTCCCACAATTGAAGGAGCTGTTAAATGGCTGTTTAAATGCACGATATGAGAAAAGAAAAAATAAATCCCATTATAAATTGCAAGAGATTATTATCTTTGC
Source organism: Bombina bombina (assembly GCF_027579735.1). Taxonomy (NCBI): domain Eukaryota; kingdom Metazoa; phylum Chordata; class Amphibia; order Anura; family Bombinatoridae; genus Bombina; species Bombina bombina. The sequence continues at coordinate 414,982,206 of NC_069501.1, forward strand.
AAGGTACTTGATTGTGTCATGATTTATTTTGACTTTTTTCCTGGAATTTAACCACCTCGGATATGTAGTGCAATATCAGAAACTGGTTTTAAAGAAGGACATTATAGAACTGGAAGTGCAGAGAATGGTGACAAAACTGATAAGGGGAATGGAAGATTTGCTTTATGAAGAAGGGCTGAAAAGGTTGCAATTATTTACACTGGGAAAGAGGTGTCTGAGAAGGGATATGATTACATAACACAATATAAACAGGGCTTATATAAGTGATTCTCAGCTGACCTGTTTATCAGTATGATTGTACAAAGGACAATAGGTCGCCCATTGAGACTTGACAAACATTTCAGCAACAACAGCATAAAACAATACAGTAAAACAATAAGGATATGGAATTCTCTGCCTAATGAGGTTGCTTTAGTCAAGAAGGATTTTGTCCCATGTTTCGAACTGCCCTCCCCTTTCTTTTAGATCAGCAGAAGTAAATTGAATGCATGAACAGTTAAAGGGCCACTGTAAGTAAATATTTTCTATGCCTGTTACTAACTAACTACCCCAAATACACTTTTTATCAATAGCATTTCATTAACATATCTCTACCGTATATCAGAAATCTTGTCTGCAAATTTAATTGTTTTCCAAGCCCACTCCGTGGGTATCCTTTGCTCTGTACCAATCCGTTTACAATACCTAGGTTTCAAAATGGCGCTTTAAACACAAAGTTATTGGTTTAAGTATTTTGAACATGCAGTGCTGAAAATAGTGGGCAGGCTAACGTGACATCATCTGCGAATAAAATATATAACTTTTAGAACGTTATGAAACTTCGTTTTAGAGAAAATATAGGTCAGTAGGTTTTAATTAATGTTTATTAACTTTAATATGTTAGTTGTTTAGCTTAAAAATTATAACAGAAAGTAATCCTTTAAATATGATGGACTTGAGTCTTTTTCAACCTATGGGGTCAATTATAAACCTTTTGAAAAATGTATCTAATGCTTTTTTAACAGAAAATCACCATTACATTGTATAGGGATTTTTTTAAACTGTATGGGGATTATTTGTATATAAATTATTTGATAAGTTTTTCTACAGGATTGTGATTGCCCCTATATCAGTGTTTCTCAACCTCGGTCCTCAAGTTCCCACAACAGGCCAGTTTTCATTATAGCTGAACTAGAGCACAAGTGAAATAATCAGCTGATGAGTGAGAGCAGGTTAGTAACCATGGTTACTGACCAGCGGATTATTTCACATGTGCTTTCAGCTAGTTCAACCTCGCCTGTTGGGGGTACTTAAGAACCGTGGTTGAGAAACACTGCCCTAGATCACAATGTAACTAGCAATGCATTACTGGGAGCTATCTGCTGATTGGTTGCTGCACATATATACCTCTTGATATTGGCTCACCAGAGTGTTCAGCTAGCTTCCAGCAGTGCATTGATGCTACTGAGCCTACTTAGATTTAAATTAAATTAGGATACCAAGAGAATGAATCATATTCAACAACATAAGTACATTAGGAAAGTTGCTTAAAATTGTTTAATTTTGATTTAATTTGTTCCTTTAAAGAGACAATAGATATTAAAAATAGGCATACAAAATGTGTATGAGAATGCACTATATTACATGTGTTTATGTGCATTAAAAAAGGAAAGTTACGTAAATGTAAGCTATTTATTTTTAAATCAGCTAGCGCTACCAAGGGTTCTGAACCAAAAATGGGCCAGCTCCTAAGCTTACATTCCTGCTTTCAAATAAAGATACCAAGAGAACGAAAAAAATTGATAATAGGAATAAATTAGAAAGTTGCATAAAATTGCATGCTTTATCCGAATCATGGGTTTCATATCCCTTTAACTACAAGGCAATAATCATCATCAATACTGATGCAATCAGCCACCATGTTTAGCTTTGGTCATATTATCTTTGGCTTTTGTGTAAGGACACAGAAACGAACACAAATATCAAGAAAAAAGACTGTTTCAAGTGTTTATTTAATCCAAGAGTAAGCAAACCTAACCAAAGAGTAAGCAAACTAACTTTTTTTGTAATGGAGTAGAAAAGGGAGCCAAAAATCACCATGGAATATAAGTTTTTACGCCAATTTAGAATAGATTGTAATAGGGGGCAGTGAAGAGAAGATATATAGGGATATAACTGATACTTTGTTGGAAACAACTAAATATACAAATGTTTTGTTTGTTTTATGTTTCAATAATTACTGTTGTATATGACGCTGGGTCAGTCACAGTTATGTGAATGTTTACACAATTAAATAGGAGCCATTTTTTAACTGGGACATCAGCTCATATAGCAGGAAGCTGGTGCTCATATACAGCTAGATTACGAGTTTTGCGTTATGAGTGAAAAAGCATCTTTATGCTTCATAACAATGCTTTTTCCCTAACGCCGCTATTACAAGTCTTGTCAGAATAGGTGTACCGCACACCTTTTTGGCCATCACGACAACAACAGTACTGCATTTTTAATATTTTTCAATGGGACCCCATAGCGCGCCGGTATTACGAGTTTTGCTGTGAGGTCAAAAAGTGAGCGGTACAGCCTAAAATGACAAGATCTGTACCGCCATCTAAAGTCAGCAGTTATGAGTTTTACGCTACAAAGCTGTACCATAAAACTCATAACTAAACTGTCACAAAGTACACTAACACCCATAAACTACCTATTAACCCCTAAACCGAGGCCCTCCCACATCGCAAATACTAAAATAAAAATATTAACCCCTAATCTGCCGCTCCGGACATCGCCGCCGCTTACAAAAATGTATTAACACCTATTCCGCCGTTCCCCAACATTGTTGCCACTATAATAAACCTATTAACCCCTAAACTGCTGCCCTCCCGCATCATAAACACTATTCAAATATTATTAACCCCTAATTTGCCGTCTGCCAACACCGCTGCTATAATAAACCTATTAACCACTAAACCGCAAGCCCCCCACAACGAAATATACTAAAATGAACTATTAACTCCTAAACCTCTGGCCTCCCACATCACTACATGAATATATTAACCCCTAAGCCTAACCCTAACGTAAGCCTAAATCTAACCCAAACCCTAACACCTCCTAACTTAAATATAATTAAAATAAATCTAAATAAAACTTACAATTATTACCTAAATAATTCCTACTTAAAACTAAATACAAACTTATCTGTAAAAAAAAAACCTAAGCTAGCTACAATATAACTAATAGTTATATTGTAGCTATCTTAGTTTTTATTTTTATTTCACAGGTAAGTTTGTATTTATTTTAACTAGGTAGACTAGTTAGTAAATAGTTATTAACTATTTACTAGCTACCTAATTAAAATAAATACAAAGTTACCTGTAAAATAAAACCTAACCTGCCTTACACTAAAACCTAACATTACAATAAAATAAATTAAAATATTAAAATACAATGATCTAAATTACAAAAAAAAATAAACACTAAATTACACAAAATAAAAAACGAAATGATCAAAAATAAAAACAAATTACTCCTAATCTAATAGCCCTATCAAAATAAAAAAGCCCCCCAAAATAAAAAAAAACCCTAGCCTACACTAAACTGCACTAAACATTGGGGGCGGCAGATTAGGGGTTAATAACTGTAATGTAGGTAGCGGCGATGTTAAGGGTGGCAGATTAGGGGTTAATAAGTGTATTTAGGTGGCGGCAATGTTAGGGGCTGCAGATTAGGGGTTAATAACTGTATGTAGGTGGTGGCGATATCGGGAGCCGCAGATTAGGAATTAATAGTTTTATTTAGGTGGCGGCGATGTTAATGGCGGCAGATTAGGGGTTAATAACATTACGTAGGTTGCGGCGTTGTCTGGGGCGGCAGATTAGGGGTGTTTAGACGTGGTTGTTATGTTAGGGTGTTAAAACATACAGGTAACTTTTTTTTTCCCCATAGACATCAATGGGGCTGCGATATGGAGCTTTTGTTTCCGCGATCGCAGGTGTTTGGCTTTTTTTTTTGCCGGCTCTCCCCATTGATGTCTATGGGGAAATCATGCACGAGCACGTCAAAGCAGCGCTTGTATTTGGGTGAGGTATGGAGCGCAAAGCCACCATATTGCCCGCACAAGCCTGCTTTTTCAAAACCTGTAATAGCAGCGCTATAGGGAGGTAAAATACCGCCGCTTATGTGGCGGTCGTTAATTTCCCCATAACGCTCAAAACTCGTAATCTAGCTGATAGTACTATATTGAGGATAATATTTTTATTTAAAAGGGTAGCTTGGTTTTGTTTATTAATTTAATGTAGTTAAAGGGACACTGAAGTCAATTTTTTTTCTTTCGTGATTCAGAAAGAACATGCAATTTTAAACAACTTTCTAATTTACTCCTATAATCAATTTTTCTTTGTTCTCTTGCTTTCTTTATTTGAAAAATAAGGCATCTAAGCTATTTTTTTGGTTCAGAACCATGGCAAGCACTTGTTTATTGGTAGGTGAATTTACCCACCAATCAGCAAGAACAACACAGTGTGTTCACCAAAAATGGGCCGGCATCTAAACTTACATTCTTGCATTTCAAATAAAGATACCAAGAGAATGAAAAGAATTTGATAATAGGAGTAAATTAGAAAGTTGCTTAAAATTGCATGCTCTATCTGAATCACGATAGAAAAAAATTGGGTTCAGTTTCCCTTTAACAAACCTACTTTATATTTGTTGGTAATTATAAAAAAAAAAATAATAGAAAAAGGAGTGGGAAAGGGATGTTTTACAGTATGAAAATTATGAAATGTTTGTGAAAAACATTTTTCTGGAATTTAAGTAACTATGAATTAGTACTTATATTTTATATTCATGCCTTATTAATTAATCATGCCTCATGATTCAGATAGAGTGTAAAATCGTTAAAAACGTATTAATTTAATTATATCATCAAATGGACTTTGTTCTTTTGCTATCCTCTATTAAAAAGCAGGTAGGAAGGTGTAGGAGCATGCATGTGACTGGAACAATATGGCAGCAGTTTTATAACGATGTTATACATTTGCTAGAACAGTAGGTGACAGCAGTGTTTTTTTGTCATGGGCACACTACCTATAAAGATCTCTCTTCAACAAAGAATTTAATGAGAGAAAAGTAATTTTGACAATATAAGTGCATTGCAGACTTTTTTTTAAAATGTAAGCTCTCTCTGAATCACAAAGAAAAGATATGGGTTTGATGTCCTTTAAAGGAATATTTTTGAAACTCCAAAGTTTCACTTAACAAATCTATCTGCTCTATGTGTCACATATTTGTTTTTTGTCTTAATGATCCATGATCCATGAACTGGATCACTGGAACCTTAGGAGGTGGCCTAGTGTGAGATTCGGTACCCCCGTAAACCAAGTATTGCAGTTTGATTAAGACAGCCATTTTTGAGCTCCAGGATTATTGGACAAACTGAGAAAGCTTCTAAAAGGACTAGAGAACTGCATTTACACTGAAACTACAAGCCACGCTTAACCTTCATGCCCTTGACTCCACCATTAAAGTCCTATATCGGTGTTATTTCTCTGCCTTCAGGAGGTGGCGACGCTCAGGGGCCCCTGCAGTCATTGCCTCTCCAGGATAGAGATGTGCTTGATCTAAAACCCGAAGGGCTGACACAGATGGAGCACCTCCATAGCATTTAACCATGATCGGTTTACTAAACTACTACATTTTTACAACAGCCAAGGTCATATTGAGTCAATGTTGGCTACTGTTTTCTGGAACCTCTTGGAAATTGTTCTTCATTTTTGTCTCATTAAAGCCAACATTAGCTGAGTCCCTTGGATCCTAGAGAACTGTCTATAATAACCTGGATCTGTCATTTTATTTGTTCACTTGCTAGTTCTCTTCTGTTACCTACACTCACAGTTGTTTAATGATGGCTGCACTGCCTGATCCTTAAAGATTGCTCTCATTTAAGTATCATTGTGATAATCTCTTGTATTATAGAGAACTGAAAATAATAACTATGGACTGTTATTTAATTATAAGTCCAGTTTTGGGGGTAGATTTATCAAATGTCGGGTGGACATGATCCGCTGTAGAATACGCTGTCGGCATTTATCATTGTACAAGCATTTCTGGTGAAATGTTTGTGCAATGCCGCCTCCTGCACATTCGACCGCTAGCAGGGGGCATCAATCATCCTGATCATATTTGATTGGGATGATTGCAGTCCGCCACCTCAGAGATGGCGGATAAGGCTGCTTCTTAACTTAAGTTTCAGGCGAACCTGAAAATTTGGGGGTAGATTGCAGCATCCGCTGCTTGATAAATTTAACCCATGGAGGTCAATTTATTAATGTGCGAGCGGACGTGATACGATGTAGCATATCATGTCCGCTGCACATCGATAAATGCAGACAGCATACACTGTTGGCATTTATCATTGCACCAGCAGTTCTTGTTAACTGCTGGTGCAATGCCGCCCCCTGCAGATTTGCGGCCAATCGGCTGCTAGCAGGATGTGTCAATCAACCCGATCGTATTCGATCGGGTTGATTTCTGTCCGCTGCCTCAGAGCAGGTGGACAAATTATGAAGCAGCGGTCTGTACGGAGCTTGATAAATTGACCCCATGGTCTTTATTACTCCTTAAATTTTGTTGCTATCCACAACATTTATTTCTGGTTAATGATGACTACTCTGCCTAATCCTTAATGATTGATGTGCATACTTAGTTTTTGCTGTTTTACTATATGTCTGTTTTGTAATCCCACATTTTAATACTGGATGTAATTCTATAGATTTAAAGGGCCATAATACCCAAATGTTTAAACACTTGAAAGTGATGCAGCATAGCTGTAAAAAGCTGACTAGAAAATATCACCTGAACATCTCTGTCATGAGATGCAGGACATATGCAGGACACAGCAATGATGGTACAACTCTATTTTATTACAGAGCATAGCAATACACATCCAGACAGGTTGATTGTACTAAACTAACTGCGACACAGACACCGGACCTAAGCCCCGCCCACATGCTAGTGCCATCACATCCTGTTCTCATCACATCTTCCCCTTTTTCAAAGGCAAAGCATACATTCGCATATATTAAATAACAAGGTACACCAACAGGGTATACAACAACATTTTGTTTTAGAACATTATAAAAACAGATAGATTAGAAAACATGAACAAATAAATTACATCCTGACTTGGACATCGGGGTAGACTACCCTAGTCCACAGTGACCATGGGATTATTCTGCCCATACTTCCGGTCACTGTTCTAGCTAAAGTCAGTCCCTGTATCGGGCCGGAAGCCTCACCACTCTTCCGCTTGATGTAACTTTGCATGAACTGTCCTCTGATACAGAAGATGGTGAACAAGAGTCTGCTGGAGGCAAAGATATATCCCCGCTATGATCTTGCTGAGGGGAAGGCACCTCTCTTAGAACAGGGGATCCCACCGGCGGTGGTACTGAGGTATCCGGTTCCAGACTCTCAGGTACAGGCTGAAGATGTCTTCGGTTACGGCGTGTAACCGTCCCTCCCTCTGTAAGGACTGTGTAAGACCTTGGTTCTGGAGAGCGGCCCACTACCGTAGCAGGCGTCTTCCATTTCTTCTCATCATCCAGTTTAATTCTGACACTTTGGCCCGCTTTCAGTTCCTGTAAAAGCCTGACAGAATGTCTCCTGTCGTAGAAGAAACGATAACCCTTTTTGGCCTCTTCATCCCTCCTAAGGACTTCGTCCCGAGGAACAGGGCCAGGCGGCTTGAAGACACCCACTGAGGGTAAAGTGGTGCGAATCTGGCGTCCTAGCATCAGCTGTGCCGGGCTAAACCCGGTGGCTTGAATGGGCGTCGCCCTGTATGACAAGAGGGCTAGGTACGGTTCAGATTGCTTTAGAATGAATTTTGTTGTTTGAACTGCCCTTTCAGCCATTCCGTTGGCCTGCGGATAATGTGGACTTGATGTGGAATGTACAAAATCATATTCCCTGCTGAAAGCACTGAACTCTGTAGAAGCGAACTGCATGCCATTATCACTCACCAGCTCCATTGGAATGCCCCAGCGGGCGAACAGGCTCTTCAGGCGCATGATAACGGCCTGACTTGTGATATCATTCAGGGGTGCTATTTCCAAATACCTGGAATAGTAGTCGATAACAACAAGAAACTTTTTCCCGTGCAGTTCGCACAAATCAGCAGCTATTTTCTGCCGCAGGCAGCGGAGTAGACATTAAGGGCTCCCTTCTCTGAGTAGGCCGGCGTTCCCGGCAAAAGGCACATTTAGACACGTGATTTGCAATGTCGGAGCTGATCCCAGGCCACCACACAGCTGTAGCTGCTCTTTCTCTGCACTTTGTAATGCCTAAGTGGCCATCGTGAATCCTGTTTAACATCTCCTTCCTCATGCTGACAGGAATTACAATACGGTCTTGGAACAGCACCAACCCCTCCAGCTCCGTGAGCTGCGACCTCTCTGGCTGGTAAGCATTTAAAGACATCCAGGCTGCCCGGCTCTCGGGCCAGCCATCTCTTATGTACCTTATAACTTCTTGCAGATCTGTGTCCAAATATGTCTCTTTCTTTATCTCTTCCAGTTTCCTTGAAGAAATGGACTTAGAGGCCAGAACTGAATCAACATACACTTTTACATCCGACTCTGTGGAGGATTCTTCAGCAGCAGCCAGCGGGAGCCTGGACAGTGTATCTGCCACAACCAGCTGCTTCCCCGGCACATGCACTGCCTGAACATTGAACCTGAGTAGTCTCATTAAAAGTCTCTGGCATCTCAAGGGTGTTTTGTCGATGTCATAAGAATTGATAAGAGGGACTAGCGGTTTGTGGTCAGTTTCCAGACTAAATTTCTCCAAACCCACTAGATAACGCTGAAAGCGCTCACAGGCCCAAACTGCAGCCAGGCACTCTTTCTCAATTTGAGCGTATTTTGACTCCGCAGCCGTCAGTGTGCGGGAACAGTAGGCGATGGGCTGTAGTTTGTTGTCATTCAGCTGCAGGAGTGCAGCCCCCAACCCATAACTGCTTGCATCAGCACTAACCACAGTCTTTTTTGAAGGGTCGTAGAACCCCAGCACTGGGGCAGACCCCAGCAGGGACTTAGCATGCAGGAACGCTTTTTCTTGTGAGGGTCCCCAGACCCAGGCAACATCTTTCTTAAGCAACTCTGTGATAGGGTGCAAAACTGTAGATAAATCTGGAAGAAACTTGCCCACGTAATTTACAAGGCCCAATATCTGTCTCAGCTCATGTACATCAGAAGGGCTTTTCATCTGTTCGATAGCCTGAATTTTCTCGGGGTCCGGCTTGATGCCATCCCCGTTGATGACATGCCCAAAGTAGCATAATTCAGTTTTCCTAAAATGACATTTTTCTTTATTCAGCTTCAGCCCAGACTCTTTGATAGCCTGCAGCACACAACTCAAACGCTGATCATGCTCCTCCACTGTAGACCCATACACTAGAATGTCGTCCATGACGACTGCTGTGCCCACGTGGCAACTCAGGAGAGAACTCATTTCCCTTTGAAAGATCTCAGGAGCGGAGGATATCCCAAAGGGAAGTCTGCAGAAGCAGAACCGACCTACCGGAGTGATAAAGGTAGTCAGTTTGCGGCACTTTGGATCCAGGGGGATCTGCCAAAAGCCGCTAGAAGCGTCTAATGTGGAAAAGAACTTCGCCCCAGCCAACTTCGGGGCTATATCTTCCAATGTCGGCAGCACAAATCTCTCCCTCTTCACTGCCTCATTCAACCTTTTCAGGTCCACACAGATGCGCACCTTTCCGTTTTTCTTTGCAACTGGAACAATGGGGGCACACCAATCAGTTGCTTCAACAACCTCTTCAATAACCCCCATAGACTTCATGCGCATGATCCACTTGAGGCATGAGCGGGAACGGAATTCTACGAGGAGTAGAAATACTGTACGGGACTGCGTCACTTTTAAGTGCTATACGGACAGGTTTGCAGCTCAGTAGGCCCAACTCGCCAAACATATCTTCAGAGATCTCATTCACTCTGGCCACGAGGCCCAAGTCACAGGCTGCTTTTCTGCTCAATAAACTGTTAACACACTGACCTCGGATCACATGCACCCACATGGTGAACTTCCTTTGTTTGTACTCACAGCTGGCAAGAAATTTCCCCACACAATCAATGCGGCCACCAGGACTATGAACATTTGTAGTAACCTTCGCCAGCTGGGGCTGTCGAGGCAGTTTCATAAATTCAGCAAAAGACATTACAGTGATATCTGCTCCTGTGTCAATCTTAAAATCAACTTTGGCTCCCATTACAGTAAAAGTAACTTTCCAATCTTCCTCTGAGCTTGTCCGTTCCACAACAGACCCCACAAAAGACACTTCCTGACCCTCCTGGTCACTGTCCACCTGCATCTCCTTAATGTATTCAGTTTTACACACCACTTCAAAATGGCCTATTCTGTTACATTTTCTGCATCTTTTATCTCTGGCCGGGCATATAGCACTCTGATCATGAGCCCGGTAGCACCGTGTGCATCGGCCATGTTGCGCCCATCCACTTCTAGGCCTTTCCAGTACTTTAGATCTACCGCTCACACTGTGCCTTTCACTAGTAATTTTCCTAGACTGTTGCACTTCATCCACAATACTCTCAGACCTCAGATCAGCACTTTGCTTTTTCACCAGTTCACTCTGGCGGGCCATCCTAATAGCCCCGTCTAACGTTAAATCAGGCTCTAACTGCAGCTTCAGGGAGACTTCAGCATCTGCAATTCCAATAACTATTCTGTCTCTGATTTGCTCTTCTTTAGCAACACAAAACTCACAGAATTCAGCTAATTCATACAGGCTGCGCACAAATGACTCCACAGATTCTCCCACACGCTGATTACGTTTGTGAAAACAAGCTCTCTCATGAATCACATTTCTTTTGGGCACAAAGTGGGCACTGAGTTTATCCATAACTATATCAAAGTTAACTTCGTCCCCTTCTTGGAAAGTAAAAGCATTGAACACTGGCTCTACATCTTTCCCCATAGAATATAAAAGAGAATTAACTTGTACTTCACCACTCTCCTTGTTCAGTTTGGATGCAATCCTGAAGCGCTGAAACCGCTGACGCCATGTGGGCCAAGCTGCAGGCTGAGAAAAGTCAAAAGGCTCAGGTGGGGTAAACTTTGACATCGTCATCATCAGAAACAGAAGCGTAGTCCAGAACTTCTGACACCATGTCATGAGATGCAGGACATATGCAGGACACAGCAATGATGGTACAACTCTATTTTATTACAGAGCATAGCAATACACATCCAGACAGGTTGATTGTACTAAACTAACTGCGACACAGACACCGGACCTAAGCCCCGCCCACATGCTAGTGCCATCACATCCTGTTCTCATCACAATCTCTATGTAAAAAAGAAAGATATTTTACCTCAAAAGCTTCTCAGTAGCCACATCCCATTGTAAAGGATTTCTAAGCAGCATATTAGTATGCCTGTCCTGGGACATCTGAAGGGACTAGCATCGTGCACTCTCATATTATTTCACCAATCAGGTAAAGGAAGCTTACTATGAAATCTCATGAGAGTTATGTCAAATCTCATGAGATCACAGTAAGAGTTCATGACCTCAGCACTGCTGATGCTGATTGGCTGCTGTTCATTTCTTCATTTTTTTTTAAATTTTTTTACCTGCAGCTGGGAGCAGGTGAAGTATAACTTTTTACACAGAACTTACTCTGCTGAGCTGAGGAGATTGTGAGGTAAAATATCTTCTTTTTTTACATAGAGATGCTCAGGTGATATTTTCCTGTCAGCTTTTTACAGTTATACTGCATCAGTTTCAAGTGATTTAGCATATGAGTATTTTGTCCCTTTAAGATGTATACAGTACCCATTGTGAACTTACACTAGCGTGTTGTATTTCATTTCTTTGTCTTGTTGTGTGTAATTGGCTAACTGTTAACTTCTACTATTAATTATTCTTTGTTTATGCTCAGGAGCGTGCACGTCTGGAGCACTATATGGCAGCAGTTTTGCAAGAATGTTATCCATTTGCAAGAGCACTATATGGCAGCCCTATTTCCTGCCATGCAGTGCTTCAGACTAGATATCGCTTCAATACAGAATATTATGAGAACGTAGCAAATTTGATAATAGAAGTAAATTGGAAACATTTTAAAATGGTGTGCTCTGTCTGAATCACAAAAGAACATTTATGGGTTTAATGTCCCTTTACAGGAAAAACAAAATTCCAGCGATTTGCTAAATAAAATGTAGCTTTTATTGTCTCAGTTAAAAAGAAAATAAAGGACATATAGTGACAGGCATTTCAAGACAAAGATAAGCCGCATCCCTTTAAGCAAGTCTATTAGCCATCAAGGGCCAATAAGTGACCCCCATTTCTGACCCAACTCCTCCCCTATTTTAGGCTTAGCCATTTACCACTGGTCCAAGACTGACCTTGATAATAGCATTTTACATTTTTTCTCCACCTCATTCTCTTTTTTTTTTTTTTAAAAGCCCTCACGGTTTCTGAGCTATCCATATTGAGTGTGCATCATATTGCTCCCTGTATTTCCTTTTCCAAGAAACCTTTGGCACCTTATATATTTAAAAATTATAGGTAGCACAGATAATGCACAGATTAGTTATGTTTTATTTGACTACTATTAACAACCCAATCTCTGCTGATATATGTACCATATGTTACATATATACATATGTACATATGCTACATATACGCTGCACTAACCCTGTAGGCTTTGCAAGCAGGATCTGGCTGTTAGTAGTGATTCTGCATAGACACAAAGACCTAACACAAAGCTGCAAGTCAGGACAGAATCCTAAAATATGTGACTGATCTGCCAAATGTAGCAGCATTGCAGCGAACAGACAATGGAGCAAAGATCGGAGGAGCAACCTGTAAGAGAAATACTTACTGTTATTTTACCTGGGAACCTTCTTCATCTAGTATTATTTTTTTGCTGGTAACCTCACTCTTTCTTTCAACTATAAGGCTCCCCAAATTGCTAAAGGAACACTGACAGGTGACAATTTCAATATTTTTATGTGATGAATGTAAAATTATCCCTCTATCAGTATCTTTTTTTTTTTTTTTTTTTTTTTTTGAAATAAGTTTTATTGATATTTTGTATCAAATACAGAAAAAGGAAGAGAAAAAAAAAACATTAAGTTGTTTCAGCACAACAAATCCAGCAAAATGTTATACATATTTATCTGCATGCGTATTACACTAGTTTCATCAGTTCAGATAACATTTTTGTCTTAATATAATGTCGAGTTTTACCTTCCAAGCTATGTTACTAATCTCATCACTCCTTTCCATTTTTAATTAACAATACATAAGAAGCGAGAGCAACAACACAAAAGAAGAAAATATTCAAACTCACTTTCGGTCACATGAGTACATAATTACTCTTATCAACATTTCAATATGGCGTATATAGTTTTTAACTTAACTCTTATTCAGTCAGGTATATTTCCCCCACACCCAAAAAGAAGAGAAAAAAAAAAAAAAAAAAAAAAAAAAAGGAAATTAATATACCCCTCCCATCTCCCCCCCTCTCCCCATAGGCCGGCCATCTTTATTCAAATAACCATTCTCCTCTAAGTCTACAGTTTTCTATGTATACTGTATTATCAAACTTTTTAATTATTCGCTTCTGTTCTTCTAAGTCTTGGGTTTTAACCCACCTTCCCCATTTATCAAAAAAACGGGCGATATTAGTTTCTATATGGAACAAAGTATCTTGAAGTTCTATCAAGAATTGGTGGTGAGTATTTTCCTTAATCGCTATTAGGGTTGGAGTTTTATCTTTCTTCCACCCTTTTAATATGAGATTCCTTGTTATTAAAATCACTAATGTTATAAATTTTCTACACATTAAATGTTCTTTCTTATAGTGGAAAAAAATGACCTGATCTGCTTGTAGCCTGATTTGGGTCTCATATATGTTACCTAGCCAATAGTTTATTTCCCCCCATAATTTTTGTATTCTTGGGCATGACCAGAAACTATGTAGCAAGTTTGTACTTGGTTGCCTACATTTTATACATAATGCTCCCTCTCCGGTGCCTCCCCACTTGGCGATTTTCTCAGGAGTAATATATACCATCCACATTATCTTAGTATGTTGCTCCCTCATAGGGATAGCTAGCGATGCCTCTTCTACCCTCGCTACACTTTTCACCATTATCTGTGTACTGAGATTCTTGAAAAATACATCTCTCCATTTTGCGACCCCTAATTCAATATATTGTTTGTGATTTCTATTATTTATTATGTTATAGAGAAGTGAGATAGAGTATTTACCCTGTTTGATTAAATTGATAACCGGGATTAGTGCTGTAAGCTCCCAGTTATTCCCCTGCAGTTGAATTAGTTTCAAACAGTAATGTCTGACTTGCAGGAATGAGAAGAAGTGTCTATCTGCCAAACTATATCTATTCTTAATTACTTCAAATTCTTCAACCGTCATTGCCTCTTGATTAATTTTAACTAATTGTATAGGTTTAGATAATCCCTTTTCTCTCCAGCGTGTGAAGATTCCCGAAGGAAGACCCTGTTTAAACCCTGGATTTCCCTCTATAGACAAAAATTTAGTTGCGAAGGGCTTTAGGCCTAGAAATTTACATGTCCTATGCCAAGCCACTATTGTATCTTTGAAGAAATCTATTTTTTTAACATAGTCTGGAAGATTTTTAATTTCTGAGTGAAGAACGTTTTTTAAACAGAACGGTTTTATTAAGCCATTTTCTATGTCTGAGAGGGAAAAATGATTACTCTCCAAGAGCCAGTCTAAGGCAATCTTCGTAACTGCCACTAAGTTATACATTTCAATATTAGGGAGTCCTAAGCCTAGATATTCTTTTTTAAGGACTAGTTTTTGATAACTAATCCTGGGTTTCTTACCCATCCATATGTAATCTTTGATCGCAGAATTAATTATCTTAATCTCCTGTTTTTTAATTAAGAAGGGTATATTCTGAAACAAATATAGCAGCCTTGGAAGTGCAATCATCTTTAACAGGTTTATTTTGCCGGAGATCGAGAGTGGGAGAGATTTCCATCTTTTAAGGGTTTCAGAAAATTGTCTTGCACCATTACAAATATTTAAAGAATACCATTCCATAGGGTTATTGGAGATCTTAATCCCCAGATAGGTAATATGTTTACTTACTTCCCTGAAGATCTTATCTTCTGATGTCTGGTTTTTTTGTAACCACAGAACTTCAGATTTGTTTCTATTAATATTATACCCTGAAAAGGAACCAAAGTTTTCTATGATTTGACAAATTTGATTGAAGCTCTGGCAAGACTTTCTAGAAAATACCAAAAGATCATCAGCATATACAGCTAATTGCACATTTTTACCTCCTACCTCTATCCCCTGAATCTTATCCCTCAGGGCGATCAGTAAAGGTTCTAGGGCTAGATTGAAAATTAAGGGGGACAGGGGGCATCCCTGTCTTGTCCCTCTTAGAAGAGGGAAATAAGATGTTTTATTGTTATTTATAACAATTGCTGCCCTGGACTCCCTATACAGCATCTCAATTGTGTTAAGGCATTCCCCTTCGTACCCAAATTTTTTAAGAGCAGTGACAAGATGGTCCCATGTAACTGAATCGAAGGCTTTGCTTGCATCCAGTGATATTATTGCAATATCTTCTTTATTTAGTTTCTTGTTATATTTATTATTATACCAGTGGTCTATAATTGTTAAGAAGACCTTCCTCAAATTAGTGTTTGAGGATCTTCCCTTCATAAATCCTGTTTGATCAGAGTGTATTATAGTATCAAGTGACCCTTGTATCCTTTTAGCTAATATACTGGTTAATATCTTATAGTCCATGTTCAAAAGTGAGATGGGCCTATAAGAATCAATCAACTGTGGGTCCTTTCCTGGTTTAGGTATTACAATTATTGTAGACTCATTGAAGTCTGCTAATGGTTTTAACTGACCATTCCAAAATTTATTCATTAGGATAGTTAGCGTTGGGGTTATTTCATCGTTCAAAATTTTATAAAATTCAGATGGCATGCCATCTGGGCCTGCTGCTTTATTATTCGCCATTGCTTTAATTATCTGACTTATTTCTATTTCTGTAATGGGTTTATTAATATCATTTAGCTGACTGCTCTCCAAACGAGGATTTGTTAGTGAAGCCCAGAATTTTTCCTTTTTATCTAGATTTATGGGTTGTGTTGAGTATAATTCTGAAAAATACTCAAGGAAAGCTTTTTGTATGTCTTCGGTGTTTGTCCATATTTGGTCTTTATGTTTAATTTTAGTTATAAAGTTTTTAGTCTTATGATATTTATCTATACGGGCTAAGAAGCTGCCTACCTTATTCCCATATCTGTAAAACTGTGTACAAGTTTTTATATTCTCTTTGATTTCATTTTGTAATAGATAGTCATCTCTATTTTTTTTAGCCTGTAAATATTTCTGCCAGTTGGCTATATTTTTTTCCTGTATATAGTTAGAATATTTGTTGATTAAACAGTTAGTTACCTGTTGTCTTTGTAAATTCATTTTTTTCCTTAATCGTATTAGGTATGTTGTAATCTCCCCTCTAAGCACTGCTTTAGCCGCATTCCAGAATATATGAGTTTTGTCTAAAAAGCCTTCATTAAATCGTTTATAATCAGACCACTTCTCTTTTAAAAAATTTACAAATCTAGTGTTTTTTATCAAGTATTTCGGAAAAAAGAATTGGTTACTTTTCCTATCCTTCTTCTTAAGATTCATCACAATTACAATAGGGGCATGATCTGAGATTGTAATCATATCTATATATATTTCTTGTATTGCGTCAAGTGATTTCTCTGAGACCAAAAAATAATCTATCCTAGATAAGGTTTTTTTAGATTTTGAACAACATGTATACTCTCTGTCTTCTGGATGTATAACTCTAAAGCCGTCTAAAATTTTTAGGTCTTGCTGAAATTTCTTTATTATGTTAGATTCTCTCTTTCTCTTAGCTATTGTTGTTTTGTCCAGTGTCTTCTCCCCTGTTTGCGTTGTACTATTTCTGCATCTATCTAGTATACTATTTGGGGCAATATTAAAATCTCCTCCTATGATTAATGTGTTGCCAGAATATTTAAGTAGTTTGTCCCTCAGTATCTGCCAGAATCTTATATCTTCCTCGTTTGGGCCATATACGTTACATATAACAAATTTTTTTTCCTCTACTACCACTTCCATTATAATGTATCTGCCTTCCTCATCTCGGATTAAATTATCTATTTTGTATTCTAAGTTTTTACTAAATAATATAGCTACTCCTTTCTTCCTTTGGTATCCTGAGGTGAATATGACCTCCTTAACCCATCCTCCTTTTAATTTAGCCGCCTCTTCTCCCTTCAAATGAGTCTCCTGTAAGAGTAGTATTTGAGTTCCCAGCTTTTTTGCATACCTCAGGATGGCTTTACGTTTGATGGGTGATGTAATTCCATCTACGTTCCATGAAACGATTTTCAAACTCATATTTCCATTTTACTTAAGGTAAGGAAAAAAAGCTGGGAACTAAGGAGAGGGGAAGAAGTCCGCATAGCAGGGAGAGGGAGAGAGAGTGGGAGGGGGAGAAAGGAAAGGGGAAAAAAAAAAAAAAACCCACATAAATCCCATATTTTAATTCTTATACATTTGAGTTTCCTTAAAATAACTTTAACTATAACCCCCCAGTAAAAACACACCCTCAGGCTATTTGAATTTATAGCCATTATTTCACTATGAAAACCTATTAGACCTACAATAATCTTCCTATTTCTCCAGACTGTCTTTATTATTTTCTAAGAATTTATTAACTTCCTCACTGTCAGTAAAAATTTTGTTTCCTTGCCTAGTTTGAATGCTAAGTCTAGCTGGGTACAGGAGTCTAGCTCTATATCCCTCCTGGATCAATTTCGTACAAATCGGAGCTAGTATGCGCCTTTTATTTTATGTTTCATATGAAAAATCATTAAATAGTAGAATTTTCTTTCCTTTATAATTAATTTCGCCATTTGCCTTTCTATAAGCATTCATAATTTGGATCTTTCCTTGGAAATTTAATAATTTCATAATAATCGGTCTGTTCCCTTTATTTCTCCCTTCCTCATTCCTCTCTGGGCCTATTCTGTGAATTCGTTCAATCACTATATCGTGATCTTCTGCTCTAATCTTTAATAGTCCCATTAGTTCTACTTCAACAAATTTTTTAAGATCTTTTTCTTGTATTTCTTCCGTTAAGCCAATGAGGCGTAAGTTGTTTCTCCTGGCTCTATTTTCTATGTCCTCTATTTTATTTTTCAAATTTTCAATTTGAGTGGACATAGTATGAAAAGCCTGTTCCCTCTGTATAGCCCCATCTTCAATGTCTGAGATTCTTTGCTCTACATTGTTTAGTCTATTTGCAAACTGTTTGATCTCTAATGTTAGTGTAGAAATATTATTTTGTATCATCTCAAATTTAGGCGTAAATAATGCGTCCAACTGTTTTATTAACTCTTCATTATTCGAATTCTGGCTAAGGCTTGTTTCAATTGCTCCCCCATGGGGTTCTAATGAAATTCTACTCCCCTTTCTTTCCTGATTTTTGTTTCTAGAGGACATATTTGGTGAGGTAGTTTTACTTTTATTTAAATATTTTTCCATATATACTTCTAAAATTGAGTAACAAAATTATAGTGATTATATTTACTAGTGACTCGCAAAATTTTAACTATTCTCTTCTCTCTCCCTTTCCCCTAGTTCTTCCTTTTCCTCTCTTTTTAAGAGACAAGAAAAAGAAAGAAGTGCACTTTCCTATCTCACAGTGACATCCTCACCTTGAGTGCTTTAATTATTCACAGACCCTCTTGGTCAAAAAGAAAAAAAAAAAAAAAAAAAAACAAAAAACAAAAAAAAAAACGACAAGTTTAATTTAACCCGTGTGTACACTATTTCTAGTGTTAGTGTAGTCTAACTCTACTTTCCTCATGTGTGTTTAAAGTGTATAA
This sequence comes from Bombina bombina, assembly GCF_027579735.1. Taxonomy (NCBI): domain Eukaryota; kingdom Metazoa; phylum Chordata; class Amphibia; order Anura; family Bombinatoridae; genus Bombina; species Bombina bombina. Next base: position 415,001,167 of record NC_069501.1, read on the forward strand.
GGTTACTCTTTCTTAAAACCTCAATACAGGAATAATACTCACAGTATGTATCTATCAGGTCTTTTTGATATTATATCCTTTAACCTCTCCGTTATTTTACTACGGATTCCCCTTGTAGTCTTATTTCCAACTGAGCAGTAAATTTAAACCTTCCCGCACTCCATGTATACTCTGCTCACCCTCCCGCGGTGCAGGATTTAATATAAATCACCTTATATAATATTGACCACTCCTATGTCTGGGGATCCACATGTATTCTTACAGATGCAAAGCCTTTTTGCTATAGTAAATTCACATATATTTTCGAGGTTTTATCTCACGTTTATCCACCTAGCTTAGTAGTAGGTTCTACTTTAGTATCTTATCATTAGTCTCCCTATCAATATCACTATTGATCAACAACCATGTCATATGTGAACTATACACAGTACTTCAGTTATTCTCTAAGTCATGCCATCATTATCAGTAATACTCATCAGCACTGCCACAGATAGAATATATGCATTACTACAGTTAATCAGTGAGTCCTCAGTATCTATATTGCAGAGTTCTCTTAAAGTCCTTAAAATTTTAAGGTTCTTTTAAAGTCCTTAGGTGTATCTTTAAGCCTTTTGCCCGGTTCTTCTCTGGCAATTCTTTACTTATGTAGTGTTTTTAATGCTTATCCCAGCAGCAGTCTCTGCTTTGCTTAATCCCTGGTTTCTTAAGGATATTGTATAAAGTCTTTCACTATGGGTAGCAAAGGGTCAGGGGGGGGGGGAAGACAGCAATTGCCAGGTCCTACTCTCGCAGGAACCCCTTAATGCTTTAACTGTGGGTATACACCTGGCCCTCCCCCCCCTCTCTCTGCCCAAGTTTCCAAGCCGACCCAAGAAACACAGCAGCAGGATCCAAAAGCAAATTAACAGTTAATAGGTTTTCACTTATCTTAGTCGTGGAGTGGTTTCAGCCTCTGTCGCTCTCAGGAGCCGCAAGCTCTCATCTCCTTAGTTTCCCTTTTATAATAGGGACTTGACGGTAGGCACAGTGAATATTTACACTCCGGTTCCCGTGGGACCTTCTGTGCCGGTGACTCGGTTGTCTTGTCACCTTGCTGTTTTTCCCCAGGGGCGGGATCCTGATGCCTGGGCGCTCTCACCGCTACTGCCGCTCACCACTCCCTTCGTGGGTCCCCGCGGCTGCCGTGTACCTCCCGGTGATCAGACAGCTGCCTCCTCAGCGAGTTCTCTCAGCCTGGATCAGGCCAGCTGCCGGTAGCCTCCGATCTCCGTTTTGGCCTTTGCGAATCCTGGACGGGATTAGTTTCACCCGCCTATAGGCACTCAGCTTCTCGATATTGCCTCAGGCCTCCAGGCACAGACAGCGTTCTCCACACGCGACTGTGCGCCTAGCCCCTCCTACCGGAAGTCTAGTCCACCCCTCTATCAGTATCTGTGTGCATATGTGTATCAGCTCAATACTGAGCATGCAGGTTTGACAGAGCTGTCACATTACACTATTACACAATGTAACACACTATTTGGAGTCTGTACTCCAAATTACATTCAAAGTGAAACAAAGGTCATCAATTCATTGATACAGTGCTCCTCGCCTCCTCCTCCTATGCCATCGCATACCTCAGACAACAAGATCATATTTAAAGGGACATGATATCCAAGCACTTGAAAGTAATGCAACATAGCTGTAAAAATCTGACTAGAAAATATCACCTGAACATCTCTAAGCAAATTTTGAGGTAAATATCTTTTACAAAGTATTCACACCCCATTGTAAAGGGACTTTAAGCAGCCAATCAGGATGCTAGTCCCAGGACTTGCAATGAAGCATGCATCTGACATGCGCAGGCACAGTCATGTTATTTCCCTATTCAGTTGAAGGAAGTTTACTAAGGAATATCACGAGATTTCAGGTGAAATGGGCAGCAAAAGAGATGAATGCCCTTTTAAGAATGCCCTTTTCAGGGAAATGGGTAGATTAGGTTTAACTTTATTTTTATTTTGTGGGTTTGGGGGGTGGGGTTTGTATACTGTTAGGTGGGGGGTTGTTTTTCTTTTGTAGCAAAAGAGCTGTTAACTTTAGGGCAATGCCGTACAAAAGGCCCTTTTAAGGGCCCTTGGTAGTTTATTATAGATTAGGGTTTTTTTTTTTTTTTTTTTTAAGAATAGGAATCATTTTTATTGTTTTGGATAATTTCGTTTGTTATTTTTTGTAATGTTAGTTTTTAGTGTAAGGCAGCTTAGGTTTTATTTCACAGGTAAATTTGTATTTATTTTAACTAGGTAGTTGGTAAATAGTTAATAACTATTTACTAATTATTCTACCTAGTTAAAATAAATACAACCTTACCGGTGAAATAAAGACCTAAGCTAGCTGCAATATAACTATTAGCTTAGGTTTTATTTTTATTTCACTGGTAAGTTTGTATTATTTAGTTAATAATTGTAACTTTAATTTAGGTCTACTTTTATTATGTTAGTTAGGTGGTGTTAGGTTTAGGGTTAGGTTTAGGGATTAATATAGTTTAGTTTAGGTTGTTGCAATGTGGGGGGCTGGGGGTTTAGAGGGTTAATAGGTTTATTTAGTGGTAGTGATGTGGGAGGCCAGAGGTTTAGGGGTTAATAGCTTTATTTAGTGGTAGCGATGTTTGGGGACAGCAGATTAGTGGCTAATAAATTCATGTAGGTGTCAGCGATGTCGGGGACGGCAGATTAGTGGTTAATACGTTTATTTAGGTGTCGGCGATGTCAGGGGCAGCAGATTAGGGGTGTTTAGACGTGGGGTTTAATTTTAGGGTGTTAGTTTTTCCCCATAGACATCAATGGGGTTGCGTTACGGAGCTTTTCATTCCGCAATCACAGGATTTTTTCTAACACTCTCTTCCCATTGATGTCTATGGGGAAAGCGTGCACAAGCACGTCAAAGCACCGCTTATATTTTGTGCGGTATGGAGCTCATCGCAACCATATCGCACGCATAAGTCAGCTTTTTAAAAACTCGCAATGGCAGCACTATGAAGGGTGAAATAACGCAACTTTTGTTGCGTTCGTTCCGCACCCTCTATAGCACAAAACTTGTAATCTAGGTGACTGATAGTAAAGTACTGTAATCAGAAAGGTAATATTTGTTGTTTTAAATAAATATAGACTATTATTTGCGGAGAAGACTGTGATTTACAGGCAGGAAAAAAGGAATTTGTGAGCATTTTATTTAAAAAAAAATAAAAAAAATTAAAAAGTTTGGATTTCCGAATAAGTTTGGATTTTGGAATTTCCTAATTTTTTTACCTGTACTACAAAATGAACTGGCTTAGATTTAGGCTTAAAGGAACACTGAACCCAATTTTTTTCTTTTGTGATTCAGGTAGAGAATGCCATTTTAAGCAACTTTCTAATTTACTCCTATTATCAAATTTTCTTCATTCTCTTTAGATGCCGGCTCATTTTTCGTGAGCAACCTGGGTTGTTCTTGCTGATTGGTGGATAAATTCATCCACCAATAAAAAAGTTCTGTCCAGAGTTCTGAACCACAAAAAAAAGCTTAGATGCCTTCTTTTTCAAATAAAGATAGCAAGAGAACGAAGAAATATAGATAATAGGAGTAAATTAGAAAGTTGCTTAAAATTGCACGCTCTATCTGAATCACGAAAGAAAACATTTGGGTTCAGTGTCCCTTCAAATATGTATCTGCACCCTGAACAGCTCTCAGTTTGGTAATCCCTAATTAGTGACAGATAACCACCATTATCTCTCAAAATGTAGCATATGTGGTGGCTTCATGTTATTAGATGGACAGTATGACAATTTACCTCTTATGCTGTTCTTACAGGTATTTAAATGGACACAGTGCAAAAAAGAAAAAGCTCTAATGTCTGCTTAGAAGATTTTCATAACATACTATTGCTTATATATAGCTATGTGTTTAAACTGTACAAAGGGCTTAAACACATTGTTGAAGTCAGTTCTGGAGCAGCAATGCACTACTGGTACAGAGCTGAACATAGTTGGTGTGCCCATGAAATTAGTCATATGTGTATAGCCACCAATCACCAACCATATTCGGCCCTGTGCATTGCTACTTTGAAGCAGACTTTAAAGGGACACTGAACCCATTTTTTTTCTTTCGTGATTCAGATAGAGCATGACATTTTAAGCAACTTTCTAATTTACTCCTTTTATCAATTTTTCTTCGTTCACTTGTTATCCTTATTTGAAAAATAAGACATCTAAGCTTATTTTTTGGTTCAGTACTCTGGACAGCACCTTTTTTATTGGTGGATTAATTTACCCACCAATCACCAAGAATAACCTAGGTTATTCACCAAAAATGGTCCGGCATCTAAACTTACATTCTTACATTTCAAATAAAGATACAAAGAGAATAATGAAAATTTGATAATAGGAGTAAATTAAAAAGTTGCTTAAAATTGCATGTTATATCTGAATCACGAAAGAAAAAATTTGGGTTTAGTGTCCCTTTAACTTTGCAGGCTTTAAACACATGGAGCATTTTTGTATGCACTGTTGTAGGCATGAAACGCGTCAGAGCATTTTCTTATTGCACTTTTATGTCCCTTTAAAGGTATATTCCAGTCCCGAGTTCAACATAGCTGATAGCTGGTGACTATGCACATATGCTGCTCCTGCATCTATGTTCAGTCTTGCACAATTGCAGGTCTGGAGATGCCTTTAATGGGTCATTCTGATGCGAAAATGTCATGTAATTCATTAGAGTATATAATTTTAGCCTTATTGATCCTAGTTAACTGTGTTCAACCATCGCAAAGGGGTTAAATACATAAGTCCCACTTGACAGTCCAATGCTTAGCATTAGAATGTCCCTTTATGTAGTTAATCCGTTTGTATTTATTTGTAGAATTTACAGAATACTGAAGTTTAAACAGAGAAAACACTGTAATACCTAAAGCAAATCAATACAGTTACAATTACAAGCGGACAGTGTTAAAATAATGTTTTTGTTATGCAGATTTTCATATATATACAGAACGAAATTGTATTACATTTGACAAATTTATGTTATATTTTACAGATAAGAATGTGTAAAAGTACAGTAAAATTATGTTAATAGGAAGGGTTTCAAAATCCAGTAGTGTCTGTTTAGAATTGAGCAGGCCTAACAATATATTAGTAAACTATAGTGAAACTATTTTAGAAGTAGGTCACTTTAAAAAAAAAAAAAAAACATTACATTTGAACTATTTAAAAAATGTAGTTTTTTTTTTTTTATAAATGCAGCCTAAAGGTAGTGACAGAGCAGGAAGTACAATCAGCTTCATGTAGGTCTCAGAGTTGTTCATAGCTCTTCAGCCCCTGCTCTTTTGCATAACCTAATAACTGTAAGCAGCAGATTACTTTCTAAAACTGTCCTACATTCTATTAACATTGTTTATCCTGTATTCTATTTACATTGATTATCCTGCATTCTATTTACATTGATTATCCTGCATTCCTGCCTTTTTTTCTTATGTCAGACTAATGCAGCATAAAGTTGCTGCACCATACTGCACATGTGCTTATTGTAATTCCATGCTCTTCTTTTAGTATTTACAGTTTCTATCACAGCAATAAATTCAGTATTTTCAAAGACAAAACCACTATTTCTGTCTGCCTTGTTTATAGCTGTATAGTTCCACAGTTACTGGAGTGAGGACATATTTTGTAGTCATAATAATAATGCTGACTGACTGAGGGTTAATGAATTAGTCTGGTAGGTTTCATGCTTACTGCTTAACTTGTTCAGCATTTGTGGAGCAGTGGACTTTGCGATCATCCAGGTAAGGTAAAACTTATAAAACAAGCAATGTTGTTAGTTTGCTAAAATTAATTACCTTTTCTTTTTCCCAGCAAAACACTTGAGATGTGCTGCATGGTTCATAGGACGGCTGGGCGATATGGGGGGGAAATCGTGATTTTTTAAATAAAAAAACGCAATTGCGATTTAATCCATTTTAAACGTTAGAACAAGTTAATATTTTCTCTCAGATGTGAAGACGTGAGGCTCACATGACCTGTAGTGACAATACAGGAAGTATCATGATCCCACAGCACCGCCTGTAATGAAAAAGACGGTGTCGTGTTGGTGCTAAATTCCGATGGGCCGCTGTCATGCTACAGTAACACTAGTCCACCAATCACCTGCTAGAGACACCTCCTTCCCAGTCTATGTCCCGCCCCTCCTCCCCGGGACCATCCCAGAAATGCTTACTGCCCAGAGGGAGAAACACGTCACGTGTGCGCTCAGGATCTTCTCTTCAGTCACCGCAAAGCCTATTTACATGGGGTGAGTGATGTCACTTGTGGGTGGGGCTAAAAATCGCGTATTCTTGCGGTTTTTAACTAGCGGCGATTGATCGCAGTTTAAAACCGCAACCGCAATTAATCGTGCAGCCCTAGTTCATAGAAATGAACTTCATTGCTTTTTCAAAAGTGTTAGTGCTGGCTGCAAGCGGACATTATTGTACGTATTCAGATTTTAAAGCTCATTTCTATTGCGTTCACAATGTGCATGAACCCTCTGTTACTGCTAGAGATTTTAAATGCGTAATTTCGCGGTGTCATTGCCAATTTCATACATTTCCTACATTGGTCTTTTTTCATTTTCTCTTGTATTTTTCTTCCTTTCTCTATTTTCTGTCCATTTGGACACAGATTCATGTTGCACAATGTTGTTGTTTTTACTGTAATGTATGTTTCGATACAATTTTTTTCATTTTTTTTTAGGTCGATCCTGCTATTCTTTAAGATGGTTTATGTTGTGTGTATCGAAACATTATACTCAACAACATGACGTGTCCACCCCTGGGAATTCCCCCGATTGGCCAGAGAGCCGCTGATCTTGGTGTGATTAGCAGAACAATGAGTATACTGGATGAAGTGTGGAGGATGTCGTCTGCATGGAACGGGGAAACCTGCCGACATTCCCCACATTTCTTCTGCAGCAAAAGGGTTAATAATATTTAATTATTAATTTTAACTATTATTTAAATAACACTTCAAATATTTAAGTAATAATAGCTTGAAAAAATGTTTTAGTATTGATGTGAAGTTTTTTGTTGTTGTTAATGAAGCTATTTTATTATTAATACAGTCACCTGTTTTTCTTCTATTTCCCAAGGTGTTTTTTTTTTCATTAACCCAGAGAAGGGCACAAAAGTAGAGAAGACAAACAAATCCCGTCATCCTGTGAACCCTACAGTTTTTATCTTGATTCAGGAACTTCAGATCATGAGTGGTGTGATGTCTGACTATGAACTTAAAGGGAGAGTATACTGTAAAATAGTTTTTCCCTTAATGTGTTTACAATTGTTTTTTTTACCAACTGCAGAGTAAAACAATTATGAAAATTAGCTTTTTAAGGTTTATTTGTGTATATTAAAGCTCTGATTTTAAGTTTTGAATGGGTTGAGCTTGTAGGTATAATCAGATCTCATTACTGTACCACATTGTGTACATATACTGTACCTGCTTCTTTATCTTAAAACAATCACCAGTACTTGGAGAGAACAATGGAAAAACATAATTTATGCTTACCTGATAAATTTATTTCTCTTGTAGTGTATCCAGTCCACGGATCATCCATTACTTATGGAATATATTCTCCTTCCCAACAGGAAGCTGCAAGAGTCCACCCACAGCAAAGCTGCTATATAGCTCCTCCCCTAACTGCCATATTCAGTCATTCGACCGAAAACATGCAGAGAAAGGAAAAACCATAGGGTGCAGTGGTGACTGTAGTTCAAATGAAAAAATTACCTGCCTTAAAGTGACAGGGCGGGCCGTGGACTGGATACACTACAAGAGAAATAAATTTATCAGGTAAGCATAAATTATGTTTTCTCTTGTTAAGTGTATCCAGTCCACGGATCATCCATTACTTATGGAATACCAATACCAAAGCTAAAGTACACGGATGATGGGAGGGACAAGGCAGGTACACGGAAGTTACCACTACCTGTAAAAAACCCTTTCTCCCAAAAATAGCCTCCGAAGAAGCAAGGTATCAAATTTGTTAAATTTGAAAAGTATGAAGCGCAGACCAAGACTCCGTCTTGTAAATCTGTTCAACAGAAGCCACATTTAAAAAAAGGCCCAAGTGAAAACCACAGCTCTAGTAGAATGAGCTGTAATCCCTTCAGGAGGCTGCTGTCCAGCAGTCTCATAAGCTAAATGAATTATGCTTTTTAACCAAAAAGACAGAGAGGCTGCTGAAGTCTTTTGACCTCTCCTCTGTCCAGAATAGACAACAAACAAGGTGAACGTTTGATGAAAACTGTAGTAGCTTGTAAGTAAAACTTTAAAGCACAAACCACGTCCAATATTGTGTAATAGACGTTCCTTCTTTGAGGAAGGATTAGGATACAAGCATGGAACAACTATCTCTTGAGTGATGTACTTGTTAGATACCACCTTAGGAAAAAAACCCAGGTTGGTACGCAGGACTACCTTATCCGTACGAAGGACCAGATAAGGAGAATCACATTGTAACACAGATAACTTGGAGACTACGAGTCGAGGAATTAGCTACCCAAAAGGAACTTTCCAAGATAAAGATTGATATCTATGGAACAAAAAAGGTTCAAACGGAACTTCTTGAAGAACCTTAAGAATCAGGTTTAAGCTCCATGGCGGAGCAACAGTTTTAAACACAGGCTTGGATCTAACCAAAGCCTGACCAAATGCCTGAACGTCTAGAATACCTGCCAGACGCTTGTGCAAAAAAATAGACAGAGTAAAAATCTGTCCCCTTTTAAGGAATTAGCTGACAACCCTTTTCTCAAAAACATCTTGGAGAAAAGATAATATCCTGGGAATCCAGACTTTACTCCATGAGTAACCCTTGGATTCATAACAATCAGATATTTACACCATATCTATGTTCAATTTTCCTAGAGACAGGCTTTCATGTCTGTATTAAGGTATCAATGACTGACTCGGAGAAGCCATGCTTTGATAACATCAAGCGTTCAGTCTCCAGGCAGTCCATCTCAGATTGATTCTATTTAGATGGTTTAAAGGACCCTGGGGTAGAGGGACCTGTCTCAGAAGCAGAGACCGTGATGGAAAGGATGACATGTCCACCAGATCTGCATACCAGGTCCTGCGTGGCTACGCAGGCGTTGTCAAAAACACCAAAGCCCTCTCCTGCTTGGTCTTGACCTCCGGAGGAAATCCCACTCCCCCGGAAGAAAAGACTGACGACTTAGAAAATCCACCTCCCAGTTCTCAACACCTGGGATATGGATAGCTGATAGACAAGAGTGAGTCTCTGTCCAGTGAATTATTGTAAGACTTCTAACATCGCTAGGGAACTTCTGTTCCCCCTTGATGGCTGATGTAAGCCACAGTCGTTTATATTGTCAGACTGAGTATTATGTACCTCAGAGTTGCTAACTGAGGCCAAGTCTGAAGAGCATGGAATATCACTCCCAGTTCCAGAATATTTATTAGAAGGAGGGTCTCCTCCTAAGTCCACTATCCCTGAGCCTTCAGGGAGTTCCAGACTGCATCCCAACCTAAAAGGCTGGCATCTATTGTAACAATTGTCCCATCTGACCTGCGGAAGGTCATACCCTTGGACAGATGGACCCGACATAGTCACCAGAGAAGAGAATCTCTGGTCTCTTGGTCCAGGTTTAACAGGGGGACAAATCTGTGTAATCCCCGTTCCTCTGACTGAGCATGCATAGTTGCAGCGGTCTGAAATGTAGACGTGCAAACGGTACTATGTCCCTTGCCGCTACCATTAAGCCGATTTCATTCATGTACTGAGCCACCGAAGGGCGCGGATGGGATGAAAAAAACACGGCAGAAATTTAGAAACTTTGACAACCTGGACTCCGTCAGGTAAATTTTCATTTCTACAGAATCTATCAGAGTCCCTAGGAGGGAAACCCTTGAGATTGGGGATAGAGAACTCTTTCCTTGTTCACTTTCCACCCATGTGATCTCAGAAATGCCAGTACTACCTTCGTATGAGACTGGGCAATTTGGATGTTTGACGCCTGTATCAGGATGTCGTCTAAATAAGGGGCCACTTCTATGCCCCACGGTCTAAGGACCGCCAAAGCGACCCCAGAACCTCCATAAAGATTCTTGGGGCTGTAGATATCCCAAAGGAAAGAGCTACAAACTGGTAATGCCTGTCTAGAAAGGCAAACCTGAAAAACGATGGTGATCTTTATGCATCACAATGTGAGGATAAGCATCCTTCAAATCCATTGTAGTCCTCTATTGACTCTCCTGGATCATAGTTAAGATGGTACGAATAGTTTCCATCTTAAATGACGGAATTCTGAGGAATTTGTTTAAGATCTTTAGATCCAAAATAGGTCTGAAGGTTCCCTCTCCTTGGGAACCACAAACAGATTTGAGTAAAAACTCTGTCCCTGTTCCTCTCTTGGAACTGGATGGATCTCGTACACAATGTAAGAATGCCTCCTTCTTTATCTGGTTTGCAGATAATTGTGAAAGGCGAAATCTCCCCTTTTTTGGGGGGGGAATCTTTGAAATCCAGAAGATATCTCTGGGATATAAATTCCAATGCCTAGGGATCCTGGGCATCTCTTGCCCACGCCTGGGCGAAGAATGAAAGTCTGCCCCCTATAGGATCCGTTACCGGATAGGGGTCGTTCCTTCATGCTGCCTTAGAGGCAGCAGCAGGCTCCTTGGCCTGCTTATCTTTGTTCCAGGTCCGATTGTCTCCAGACCGCCTTGGACTGAGCAAAAATTCCCTCTTGTTTTGCCTTAGAGGAAGAGGATGCCACACCTGCCCTGAAGTTTTTAAAAGGTACGAAAATTAGACTTTTTTTTTTTTTTTTTTTGCCCTTGATTTAGACCTATCCTGAGGAAGGGCATGACCTTTTCCTCCAGTGATATAAGCAATAATCTCCTTCAAACCAGGCCCGAATAGGGTCTGCCCCTTGAAGGGAAGTTAAGTAGCTTATTTATTAAAGTCACGACAGCTGACCATGATATAAGCCATAGCGCTCTGCGCGCCAGTATAGTTAAAAAACAGAATTCTTAGCCGTTAGTCTAGTCAAATGAACAAGGCATCAGAAAACAAAGGAATTGGCTAGCATAAGCTTGTCAAATATATTCATCCAATGGAGTCGCTTAACTGTAAAGCCTCATCAAGAGACTCAACCCAGAACGCCGCAGCAGCAGTGACAGAAGCAATGTATGCAAGGGGCTGCAGGATAAAACCCTGTTGAATAAACATTTTTTATCCATTGGATCTAAAAAGCACAACTGTCCTCGTCAGAGGTAGTGGTACGCTTAGCTAGAGTAGAAACTCTTCTCTCCACCTTAGGAACTGTCTGCCAGAAGTCCCGTGTGGAGGTAACTATTAGAAAACATTCTTCTAAAAAATAGGAGGGGAAGAGAATGGCACACCTGGTCTATCCCATTCCTTATTAAAAAAAATTTAGTAAACCTCTTTAGGTATTGGAAAAACATCAGTACACACCGGCACTGCATATTATTTATCCAGTCTACACAATTTCTCTGGCCCTGCGATTGTACACATTCATTCAGAGCAGCCAAAGCCTCCCTGAGCAACAAGTGGAGGTTCTCAAGCATAAATTTTAAATGTAGAAATATCAGAATCAGGTTAAATCATCTTCCCTGAGTCAAAAAAAAAATCACCCACAGACTAAGCATATTGTGAGGTAGTATCATACATGGTTCTTAAAGCGTCTGTATGCTCTGTATCTACCCCCAGAGCTAACCGCTTTCCTTTAATTTCAGGTAGTCTGACTAATACTGCTGCCAGAATATTATTCACCACCTTTGCCATGTCTTGTAAAATAAACGCTATGGGCGCCCTTGATGTACTTGGCGCCATTTGAGCGTGAGTCCCTGAAGCGGGAGTCGAAGGGTCTGACACGTGGGGAGAGTTAGTCGGCATAACTTTCCCCTCGACAGAATCCCCTGGTAAAAGAAACGCTATGGGTGCCCTTGATGTACTTGGCGCCATTTGAGCGTGAGTCCCTAAAGCGGGAGTCAAAAGGTCTGACACGTGGGGAGAGTTAGTCGGCATAACTACCCCCACGACAGAATCCTCTGGTGATAATGTTTTTAAAGACAAAAAATGATCTTTATTGTTTAACATGAAATCAGTACATCTGGTACACATTCTAAGATGGGGTTCCACCATGGCTTTAAAACATAATGAACACAGAGCTTCCTCTATGTCAGACATGTTAGAACAGACTAATAATGAGACTAGTAAGCTTGGAAAACACTTTAAATCAAGTTAACAAGCAAATATATATAACGTTACTGTGCCTTTAAGAGAAACAAATTTTGTCAAAATTTGAAAAACAGTGAAAAAAAGGCAGTAAAACAAACGAAATTTTTACAGTACATGTAATAAGGTAACAGAGCATTGCACTCACTTGCAAATGGATGATTAACCCCTTAATGCAAAAAACAGATCAAAAAAAAAAAACGACATAGACGTTTTTAAAAACAGACACAACAAACTGCCACAGCCAACAGTGGGAAGCTTCAGTTAACTGTTTCTATGCAAAATTTAAGCCAGCCATGTGGAAAAAACTTAGGCCCCAATAAGTTTTATCACCAAACATATGTTAAAAAACGATTAAACATGCCAGCAAACGTTTTAAAACACATTTTTACAAGAGTATGTATCTCTATTAATAAGCCTGATACCAGTCGCTTTTACTGCATTTAAGGCTATACCAACATTACAGTGTTATCACCAATGTACGTTAAAAAACGATTAAACATGCCAGCAAACGTTTTAAAATACACTTTTATAAGAGTATGTATCTCTATTAATAAGCCTGATACCAGTCGCTATCGCTGCATTTAAGGCTTTACTTACATTACTTCGGTATCAGCAGTATTTTCTTAGTCAATTCCATTCCTAGAAAAATATTTTACTGCACATACCTTATCTGCAGGAAAACCTGCACGCCATTCCCCCTCTGAAGTACCTCACTCCTCAGAATGTGTGAGAACAGCAAATGGATCTTAGTTACGTCTGCTAAGATCATAGAAAAACGCAGGCAGATTCTTCTTCCAAATACTGCCTGAGATAAACAGCACACTCCGGTGCCATTTAAAAATAACAAACTTTTGATTGAAGAATAAACTAAGTAGAAAGCACCACAGACTCTCACGACCTCCTATCTATGTTGAGGCTTGCAAGAGAATGACTGAATATGGCAGTTAGGGGAGGAGCTATATAGCAGCTTTGCTGTGGGTGGACTCTTGCAGCTTCCTGTTGGGAAGGAGAATATATTCCATAAGTAATGGATGATCCGTGGACTGGATACACTTAACAAGAGAAATAAACATTTTATTACCTTATCTCTGCTATATCCCACTGGGAGTGTAATTTCTTCTGCTGGCTGTGTTTACAAAGCTTATCTATAGCTTGGACCTGCGGCCACAAACTTTCAGAATAGGTGGGGATACCACATGCTAAATCAACTATTTCAAATGCCAATATAAGGGTAAAGGAGCTACTTGTAAACAATTTTATACACTCCAGCACCAGCAGGTAAAGTGGATCATTGGAAACAAATTAAAGGGGAGCAAAATTTTGAGTAAACTGTCCCTTTAATAGCCAAATAGAATGATCCAGGTACTCTATGAAGGTAAGATAGGTAGATTTATTTTGACAAACACACAGCAATGTTTTGACTCTCAATGGAGTCTTTTTCCATTGGGAGTCGAAATGTTGCTCCGTGTTTGTCCAAATAAATTTGCCTATATTACCTACATCTTTCTATTTTACTATTGATATTTAGGGACCCTTGGATGCACCTTGGAGGGTAGTGGAAGAGTGCGGTTCCTCCCTTGCTTTACTGTGAATATGGACTTAAGTCAGTAAGATTTGACATGTGCCACACTTATAGTTTGAAGATTTGTTTCAGCTCATTAGTTGTCTACTTCTTCAAGCAGAAGAACCAATAAAAGTTTTAGGCAAAATCATCAGTTTTATTGCTCTTATATTTCATGATTTGCATTACTGTACGTCAATTTGAAGAGCTTGTTTGAAGATACATTTGTTCAATGTATTCTAATAAGGAAATGCAGTGTTAAAAATTCTAACTTTTAGTCATAAAAATATAACCTGTTAATTGTTCTCTGACAACTTTTTGGAGAAAAGTATTTTCCTCTTTCTTGCCCTTTCTTTCTCCATTTTACTTTAAAGGGACATGCATCACTTAAAAACACCTATTGAGACAACTGTCTCATTCAGTAGTTTAATAACTGAATAAAACATCTGATGATTAAAACAAAAAAATAAATAATAAAAAAATAATAATAAAATAAAACAATTTTTAAGCATATACTTACCTGCCACCGGTTCCTCCCCCTGCTTCTCAGTCGCATTCCAGGAATGCATGCATGTGCACCTCCCTGAAACGCAAGCACCATCAGAAGATTCCCCTCTGATGGAGCTTGAGTGCACGTGCAGTGTGCACTTTCTGCATTACGCGTATTGCGACTGAGATGCAGGGGGAGGGAATGGCGTCAGGTAAGTATAGGCTATAAAAATTATTTTATTTATTTAATTTTAAAAATGAGACAGCTGTCTCATTCAGTTATTAAACTACTGAATGAGTCAGTGGTCTCAAAAAGGGATGCATGTCCCTTTAACTGTTACTCTTTCTTTCTCTCGACTTTGTTTCTGTCTATCTCCTTTCTCTTTCAGATCCAATAAGATGATCACTAATCTGTCTGCTCTCTATTCTAATGTTTGTAAAGTACATATTACAAATTTGTATGTTGAGAAATGAGATGTTGAGATGTTTTTGTTTACTACTTTGAAGTTAAAGGGATAGTCTAGTAAAAATGTACCTTTTATAAATCAGAAAGAGCAGTATTTCCCAAACCCAGTCCTCAGGCCAGATATTCATTGTAGCTTAGCTAGAGCACAGGTGAAATAATCAGCTGATGGGTGAGCTGATTGTTTCACCTGTGCTCTAGTAAGATTTAATGAATATCTGACCTGAGTAAGGGTCCTGAGGACTGGGTTTGGGAAACACTGAGATAGAGCAGGCAATTTTAAGCAACTTTCTAATTAACTCCTATTATTCATTTTTCTTTGTTCTCTTGGTGTCTTTATTTGAAAAATCAAAAATGTAAGCTTAGGAGCCGGACTATTTTTGGTTAAACACCCTGTATAGCGCTTGCTGATTGGTGGATACATTTAGACACCAACAAGCAAGCTCTATCCAGGGTGTTAAACCTAAAATGGGTCGGGTCCTAAACTTATATTCCTGCATTTTCAAATAAAGATACCAAGAGAACAAAGAAAAATTGATAATAGGAATAAAAAGAAAGTTGCTTAAAATTACATGCTCTTTCTGAATCATGAAAGGTTAATTTTGACTAGACTATCCCTTTAATAAATTCTTTGAAAAACAAGTTATTGTTGGATTTTTTTTAAGTCTTTCAGTACAGTAACGCATATCTAGCTTTGCTTTTGAATGTTTAAATACTTAGTCTACACTGGGCTACATTTTTTAGATTTCTGGTAAAAGTCACACGTCTATAAGAAAGCAGTGCAATTTAAATGAAATTGTCTAAGATAGAAGTGTTCAATATGTCCATAATGTATAGGAACAGCTGAGCAATAATCCTAACTGGCAATGTAAAATATTTTTAGATAAATTTAAAGTTTATATTTGAGATTGGTATTAGATATGGAATCATAGAGCAGGATTTTATACTTTTAAAGGGACATTCCAGTCAAAATATAAATGCACATAGATTAATTACATCTTTGAATAGAAACATATTTGCAATATACAGTACATGTATTAGCAAAAATGCTTCTAGTTACATGCATGTGCATTTTTCTCTGCACATGCATGTAAAACATAGCTAGATGCATGTAAATCATGCTGCTTAGAAACCTGTATCTCAGGCATCTAAGCAGCTACAGACCCCCATGATCTTGGGGATCTGAAATGAATTAAAAAAAAGTTACAAAAAAATATTTTTAAAAATATAAAATAAAAAAACCCTTTAAAAAAAACCTTAGCACCCAGGTGGGAAAATGCTTAGCACTCAAAGGGTTAAAATTATTATTTTTTTGTAAATTACAACAGTTCTAAACAGTAAAATATACAGTTTAAAACTGTAAAGTTGTTTACATTTTTAATGTATTTTTTATAGAATTATTCTGTCAATCAGGGCAGCCATTTTTTTGTAGAAACAAAAGAAAAAAAAGATATTGGATTTACCAGATTAAGATGTATTTTTTTTGTAAATTACATTAGTTTTAAAATAAGAAATGTACAGTTTAAAAATGTTAACTACTTTACAGTTTTAAACTGTACAGAATTATTCTGGCAACCACAGCTGCCAGTTTTTTTTTTTCTGTAAAAACAACAGGATTTGTTTTACAGTGTATAGCAATGGAACAGGTGTATGGTGGGTAACTTTTTATGTAGCATGCAAGAGTCTTGTATGACAATACATTGTTTCAAATGTCTAAAACTGGTTTAGGCATTTCATACTTACGTTCTTTTGAAAATTCCTCCCAACGTGCTTCCTAGAAGAAGACAGAATTGCTGAGAGAAAAATACCCAGGTAATGTCCCTTAGGCTGCTGTGTGTCTGACATCTCAGGTCAAGCAAGGTGGGTCCCAAAAAGGCAATGCACAGGCCAAAACTAAAGAACACGCTCCAGTAGGTTAAGGTGGGATGTAGGTTCCTCTTGAAGAGGTAGAACAGTCTTTCATCCCACCACATCTTGAACGACTTAACAAGGAGACACAAGTATGGCAGAGGGTGGTAAGGATCTAGACCTCACTTGGGCACAGAGTGCCAGTGCATTGTGTCTCCATCTGCAGATACAGGTTGCACTACAGATTGCCAAATACAAACATCACTTGTCCTCTAGTGTACACTATAGGAAACACACCTGGCACTTTCTTCCCTAACTACTTTCAGTATTGTAATCTCCAATCTCTCTTCCTCTCTTAAATGTCCTTCAGCTTTAAAAGCTCTTGACTGCAGTTTCTCACTGCTGGTATCTTTTTACTTTACTGTGTAACTTTTTATTTAAATGTATTTTTCTCCAGTTCGTACTTCATTGCTGGGCTCCTTCCTCCATACTTTACTAATCTCTGTATCCCTGTATACTAAATCTGACTTAATCTCCATCTACAGTACTATGATCTATCATTCATTCTTTAACATATGTATCAATCGCCTGTTTCTGACTTTCCTACAGTCTCTCCGTTACTTGCTAAATGATTCATTTCTTCTATAGAGAGGTGTAGTCACTTACAGGAGTGTGAGAGGAAGGGGAACGCCCAAGGACTGTCAGAGGAGGAGGCACAAGTAAACCTAAATACACATAAATTAGTTCACACGCTGAGTGGTATCAGAAAGCACAGTCTGACAAGAGAGTAGATTGCAGATAACTGTCATTTGATAGTGCAGTGTTTGTGTCTCCAGGAACAAAAAAGGGGGGAGGGCATATCTTGGGGTGTAAAATCCTTGTTTTCTCAATAGACTTTCCCCAGCCAGCACTTACACGTGTGCTCTACTCACCTACATGGAGACATTGCATGAAACCCCTACATATTTGTATACATTTCTGCAGGTTTCTATAAATGTGTAACTGTATACTGTACACAGAGACCTAAAGCAGCTCTGTCAATACCAAGTGTACAAACTGCTGAGAAAATAATCTTCACCCAGCACATGCTTAAAGATACGATTCACTGAATGCTCACACAGTCTTAAAGGGCTACTCACTATACGCTCACACAGTCTTAAAGGGACAGGCACACAACCTACAGAGCTTTTAAAAGGACAGCTCACATCACACTCACAGTCTTAAAAAGAGACAGATTTCAGTATCTGCATACACACAAACTTGCACATTCTTAAATTCTTAAAGGAACAGGTACACCCATAACGCACATAGGGGCCGATTTATCATTGTGTGGGCAGATATCGTTAAATACGCATACGCTGTCGGCATCTATCATTGCACAAGCATTTCTCATGAAATGCTTGTGCAATGCCACCCCTGCACATTCGTGGCCAATCAGAGGGTGTCAATCATCCAGATCGTATATGATAGGGATGATTGCTGTCCGCCACCTCAGTGCAGCGGTCTTAAGATCGTTGCTTCTTAACTTCAGTTTCAGGGGAACCTGAATCTATGGGGGTAGATTGCAGCATCCGCTGCTTGATAAATCTACCCCATAGCCTTAAAGAAATGCTCAGTTTTAAAGGGGCAGACAGCCACATACAAAATGCACATACAACTCAACGCACGCTAACAGTCTTAAAGAGATGGAACCCCCCTGCACCTTTAAAGGGAAAACGCACAGTCTTAAAGGGACAGGTCACAGTATGTGCACACACACAAGTTTGCACACTCAAAATCTTAAAGGAACAGACACACACACACACCTCATACAGCCTTTAAAGGAACAATTCACATGGCATGCAATCTTAAAGAGACAAATCACAGTATGCACACACACAACCTTGCACATTCTCGAAGTCTTAAAGGAACAGGCACATACAATGCATACAGTCTTAAAGAGATGTCCAGTCTTAAAGGGACAGGTACACACCACACAGTTTTTAAAGGGACAACTCACACCTGACACACAGTTTTAAAGTGACAGGTCATAGTATGTGCACACACACAACCTTGTACACTCCCAAAGTCTTAATGCACATCCTTAAAGGGAAGGATCACAGTATGCACATACACAACCTTGTTCAGAATCTTAAAGGAACAGGCACATACATCGCACACTTCCTTAAAGGGAAGCTCAGTCTTAAAAGGACAGGCACACAGACTTAAAGGCATACAGTCCTAAAGGGACAGGTGTGTGCACACACAGACACACTACCAAGTTTTTAAAGGGATAACCTACACCATTCTCACAGTCTTAACGGTCCCAATCACAGTATATGCACACACTCAAAATGCAGACACTCAGGGGCCGACTTAAGAAGCTCCGTATCGGCCCCAATGCCTCTGTTTCTGCACGAGTCTTCAGGCTCGCTAGAAACAGGAGTTAAGAAGCAGCGGCCTTAAGACTGCTGCTCCTTAACTCGTATGCCACCTCTGAGGCGGCGTACAGCAATCAGCCCGATCACATAAGATCGGGTTGATTGACACCCCTGCTAGCGAATCTGCAGGGGGCGGCATTACACAGGCAGTTCACAAGAATTGCTTGTGCAATGATAAATGCAGACAGCGTATGCTACCTGCAAATCATGTCCGTCCGCACAATGGGAAGGCTACCTCTCAGTTTTAAATGGACAGAGAATCAAATCAGCCAATAGGAATTCAAGGGACGCCATCTTTAATCGCGTACCTTGAATTCACTATTCAGTGTACGACGGCAATCTTACGAAGAGGATCCTCTATGCTCCATGGCTCCGAAGTCGCCGGTCTACAGTTCCAGGGTCACCGGTCTTCAGTTCCAGGGTCGCCGGTCTTCAGCTCCGCAGTCATCGGTCTTCAGCTCCGCTCTCCTCTCCGCACTGGATTGTTACTAGAAGAAGAAAGAAGAGGTCGCCGCTTGGAAGAAAATGTCACCGCATGGGACAGGACCTTCTCGCCGGACTTCAGGAACGGTGAGTATCAACCTGGCGGTTAGACTTATTTTCTTTAATTTTAGCTTTATTATTTTCTGTAATTTTAGATTAATTTATACTTAGTTTTTTTAATTTTTAAAGTAATGCTAGTTTTTTTTAATTGTAATTTAGTTTTAGTTTAATTTATTTAATGGGGTTAGTTTAAGGGGTGTTAGGTTAGGGGGCTTAGCGTTTAACTATTTGCATTGTGGGCTTTGGCGGTTTAGGGGTTGATAGATATATTAGCATTGCGTTGTGTAGGCTTTGGCGGTTTAGGGGTTCATATTTTAATAGGTTTATTGCGTTGTGGGTTAATGGCGGATTAGGAGTTAATAGTTTTATTAGGTAGTTGCAATGTTGGGGTTGGTGGATTTAGGGGTTAATAATTAAATTATTACTTGCGGTGTGGGTTTGATGGCGGATATATCTCATGCGATTAGTTGTGCAAGAGAAGGGGTGAGCTTTACACACTTACTTGAATGTGTAATGATACATGTGTGCAGCGGATGCACAATATCCACTGCCCAAATGCCAAGAAGGGGAGTGGACAACTTCTCAATTTGAGAAGCTTCTCCGCTCACCTTTTAATACATGGAGCCCTTTATTCACAGTATACAGTTACATACGTTTTGAAAACTGCAGAAATGTATAGAAATGTGTAGTCTGAGGGTTTCATACAATGGCCTTTAGTTATCAACGTGTCTACTTACCTGCCATCGCCGGCCCCAATACGCCCGCCTAAGCTCGCCTCACATCGCCGCTGCGGACCTGAATACGTTTGCCAAAGTTATCAAAAAAGCTGTCAAAAAGCCGCGCACCAAGTACGGGGCGATGAGCAGCGGACTGTGATAGTTATCACTCATCTGATCTCGCTGCTCTTCGGCTTTTTCCCAGCTTTATTGATAAGCTGTCACTAAGCACCCACACTAAACTACACTGTTCTACCCCCTATACCGGCGCCCCCGGAGCCCCCCGCAACTAAATAAAGTTATTAACCCCTAAACCGCCGCTCCTAGACCCCGCCGCAACTATAATAAATGTATTAACCCCTAAACCGCCACTCCCGGAGCCCACTGCCACTCTAATAAACTGATTAACCCCTAAACCGCTGCTCCCGGACCCCGCCGCCACCTACATAATACCTATTAACCCCTATCCTGCCCCCCCTATACCGCCGCCACCTATAATAAATTTATTAACCCCTATCCTGCGGATCCCGGACCCCTCCGCAACTAAATAAATTGTTTAACCCCTAAACCGCCACTCCCGGACCCCGCCGCCACCTATATTAAACTTATTAACCCCTAATCTGCCCCCCCTACACCGTTGCTACCTATAATAAATTTATTAACCCCTATCCTGCCCCCCCTATACTGCCGCAACCTATAATAAAATTATTAACCCCTAAACCTAAGTCTAACCCTAACCCTAACACCCCCTAATTTAAATGTTAATTAAATAAATCTAAATAAATATTACTCTTATTAACTAAATTAATCCTATTTAAAACTAAATACTTACCTATAAAATAAACCCTAATATAGCTACAATATTACTAATAATTATATTGTAGCTATTTTAGGATTTATTTTTATTTTACAGGCAAATTTCAATTTATTTTAACTAGGCACAATAGCTATTAAATAGTTATTAACTATTTAATAGCTACCTAGTTAAAATAAAGACAAATTTACCTGTAAAATAAAAACTAACCTAAGTTACAATTACACCTAACACTACACTATCATTAACTAAATTATTCCTATTTAAAAATAAATACTTACCTGTAAAATAAACCCTACAATTACATTGTAGCTATTTTAGGATTTATATTTATTTTACAGGTAACTTTGTATTTATTTTAACTAGGTAGAATAGTTATTAAATAGTTATTAACTATTTAATAACCACCTAGCTAAAAGAAATACAAAATTACCTGTAAAATAAATCCTAACCTAAGTTACAATCAAACCTAACACTACACTATCATTAAATTAATTATCTACAAATACCTACAATTAAATACAATTAAATAAACTAACTAAAGTACAAAAAATAAAAAAAACTAAGTTACAAAAAATAAAAAAAATTACAAGATTTTTAAGCTAATTACACCTAATCTAAGCCCCCTAATAAAATAACAAAGCCCCCCAAAATAAAAAAATGCCCTACCCTATTCTAAATTACGAAAGTTAACAGCTCTATTACCTTGCCAGCCCTTAAAAGGGCCTTTTGCGGGGCATGCCCCAAAGTATTCAGCTCTTTTGCATGTTAAAAAAATACAACCCCCCCAACATTAAAACCCACCACCCACATACCCCTACTCTAACCCACCCAATCCCCCCTTAAAAAAACCTAACACTACCCCCCTGAAGATCATCCTACCTTTAGCCGTCTTCAGCCAGCCGACCACCGATGGAACAGAAGAGGACATCTGCAGCGGCCGAAGTCTTCATCCAAGGGGCACTGAAGAGGTCTTCCATCCGATAGAAGTCTTCATCCAGGCGGCGTCTTCAATCTTTATCCATCCGGAGCGGAGCGGAGCCATCTTCAAAGCAGCCGACGCGGAGCCATCTTCTTCCACCGACGCCTACTCGCCGAATGAATATTCCTTTAAGTGACATCATCTAAGATGGCGTCCCTCGAATTCCGATTGGCTGATAGGATTCTATCAGCCAATCGAAATTAAGGTAGGAAAAATCTGATTGGCTGATCCAATCAGCCAATCAGATTGAGCTTGCATTCTATTGGCTGATTGGAACATCCAATAGAATGCGAGCTCAATCTGATTGGCTGATTGGATCAGCCAATCGGATTGAACTTGAATCTGATTGGCTGATTGGATCAGCCAATCAGATTTTTCCTACCTTAATTTCGATTGGCTGATATAATCCTATCAGCCAATCGGAATTCGAGGGACGCCATCTTGGAATATTCATTCGGAGAGTAGGCGTCGGTGGAAGAAGATGGCTCCGCATCGGCTGCTTTGAAGATGGCTCCGCTCCGGATGGATGAAGATTGAAGACGCCGCCTGGATGAAGACTTCTATCGGAATGGAAGACCTCTTCAGCGCCCCTTGGATGAAGACTTCTATCGGATGGAAGACCTCTTCAGCGCCCCTTGGATGATGACTTTGGCCGCTGCGGATGTCCTCTTCTGTTCCATCGGTGGTCGGCTGGCTGAAGACGGCTAAAGGTAGGATGATCTTCAGGGGGGTAGTGTTAAGTTTATTTAAGGGGGGTTTGGGTTAGAGTAGGGGTATGTGGGTGGTGGGTTTTAATGTTGGGGGGTTGTATTTTTTTTAACATGCAAAAGAGCTGAATACTTTGGGGCATGCCCCGCAAAAGGCCGTTTTAAGGGCTGGTAAGGTAATAGAGCTGTTAACTTTCGTAATTTAGAATAGGGTAGGCCATTTTTTTTTATTTTGGGGGGCTTTGTTATTTTATTAGGGGGCTTAGATTAGGTGTAATTAGCTTAAAAATCTTGTAATTTTTTTTATTTTTTTTTATTTTTTGTAACTTAGTTTTTTTTTTTGTACTTTAGTTACTTTACTTAATTGTATTTAATTGTAGGTATTTGTAGTTAATTAATTTAATTTATTTAATGATAGTGTAGTGTTAGGTTTAATTGTAACTTAGGTTAGGATTTATTTTACAGGTAATTTTGTATTTCTTTTAGCTAGGTAGCTATTAAATAGTTAAAGGACCAGTCAATACAGTAGATTTGCATAACCAACAACCGCATGATGAGAAGACAATGCAATAACACTTAGTCTGAACTTCAAATGAGTAGTATATTTTTTTTAATAAATTGCAAAGTTATGTCTATTTCCACTCCCCCTGTATCATGTGACAGCCGTCAGCAAATCACAAATGCATATACGTATATGCTGTGAATTCTTGCACATGCTCAGTAGGAGCTGGTGACTCAAAAAGTGTAAATATAAAAAGACTGTGCACATTTTGTTAATGGAAGTAAATTGGAAAGTTGTTTACAATTGCATGCTCTATCTGAATCAGGAAGTTTAATTTTGACTTGAGTGTCCCTTTAATAACTATTTAATAACTAAAGTACCTAGTTAAAATAAATTCAAAGTTACCTGTAAAATAAATATAAATCCTAAGATAGATAAAATGTAATTATTAATTACATAGTAGCTATCTTAGGGTTTATTTTACAGGTAAGTATTTAGTTTTAAAGGACCAGTCAACACAGTAGATTTGCATGATCAACAAATGCAAGATAACAAGACAATGCAATAGCACTTAGTCTGAACTTCAAATGAGTAGTAGATTTTTTATAACAAATTTCAAAGTAATGTCTATTTCCACTCCCCTTGTACCATGTGATAGCAATCAGCCAATCACAAATGCATATACATATAGCCTGTGAATTCTTGCACATGCTCAATAGGATCTGGTGACTCAAAAATTGTAAATATAAAAGACTGTGCACATTTATTTTAATGGAAGTAAATTGGAAAGTTGTTTAAAATGACATGCTGTATCTGAATCATGAAAATTGAATTTAACCTGAGTGTCCCTTTAAATAGGAATTATTTATTTAATGATAGTGTAGTGTTAGGTGTAATTGTAACTTAGGTTAGTTTTTATTTTACAGGTAAATTTGTCTTTATTTTAACTAGGTAGCTATTAAATAGTTAATAACAATTTAATAGCTATTGTGCCTAGTTAAAATAAATTGAAATTTGCCTGTAAAATAAAAAAAAAATCCTAAAATAGCTACAATATAATTATTAGTTATTTTGTAGCTATATTAGGGTTTATTTTATAGGTAAGTATTTAGTTTTAAATAGGATTAATTTAGTTAATAATAGTAATTTTATTTAGATTTATTAAAATAATATTTAAGTTAGGGGGGTGTTAGGGTTAGGGTTAGACTTAGGTTTAGGGGTTAATTAGTTTAATATAGATGGCGGCGGTATAGGGGGGGCAGGATAGGGGTTAATAAATGTATTATAGGTGGCGACGGTGTAGGGGGGGCAGATTAGAGGTTAATAAGTTTAATATAGGTTGCGGCGGGGTCCGGGAGCGGCGGTTTAGGGGTTAAACAATTTATTTAGTTGTGGCGGGGTACGGGATCGGCAGGATAGGGGTTAATAAATTTATTATAGGTGGCGGCGGTATAGGGGGGGCAGGATAGGGGTTAATAGGTATTATGTAGGTGGCAGCGGGGTCTGGGAGCAGCGGTTTAGGGGTTAATCAGTTTATTAGAGTGGCGGTGGGCTCCGGGAGTGGTGGTTTAGGGGTTACCATGTTTAATATAGGTGGTGGCGGTGTAGGGGGGCAGATTAGGGGTGTTTAGACTCGGGGTACATGTTAGGGTGTTAGGTGCAAATCAAGCACCCCCCTAGTGCAACACTTTGCACTAAGACATGAAAAAAGTGCAGAAAGCTTTCGTTGGATGGCTATTGAATATGTTCCTGCACCCCTGAGAGGGGGTGACAGGGTTAAAACCTTGGGCAGACAGGAGGTGTTCTGGATCTTCAAGTTGAAGACTAGAACACCTTCAGGATTAAACTCTGCCTTTGATCTAATTAACTATTGGCATTAATTCTCTATAGGAGTGGTCAGAACTAAAATAAATCAGAGTGGTCAGAACTAAAATTAAACTAAGGATAAGGACATTATACACCATATTCAAATTGAAAATGATACATCAATTTCAGGGTCCCTCCACATATAAGAATTAGCTGTAATGTAGGTGTGGTTAAAGCTTTGATAATAGGCATAAAATAGATTACAAATGCATTATTATTTAAACCCCCCTTTTGTTCACCAATGTAAATATTAGCAATACAACACTTATCTAGGGACACCAGATTGAGTATTCAAAGTAAGCAGAGTTAGAACAACCGGAACACATATTATATTTTATATATATAAAGGCAGTGGAATTCAATGTAAATAAATTTGTATAAACAGAATGTAAAACCCATGTACGAAATAAGGGATCAATAATGAATATATGTGTTTACGATTGTCACTGATCATTCGTTGAAAAAGGCAAATAACTGTGTATTAATTTGATATACAAACATACTTTAGAATTGCCAGATATGTATGGTGGAAAGTGCAATCAGCTTGTAACTAATTATGAGCAGGGATTGGCTTCACTGATTGTCCAATGAGAGAGGGAATTGAAAAAGGGTGCTTGTTTTTACTTATTTTACCAGCTAAGACTACGGCTGAATAGCCGAAACGCGTCAGCTGTTTTTCTTCCCTCACCCATTACAAGGACAATCAGCTGCTGCCAGAGTCAACCTAAGCACTGTTTAAGGAAACTTTAACTTCATGATTTATGAATTATGGATTTTTGCTTTATTATTTGAGCGTTATTTCTAATAAACGCTGCATTCTTCATCCACCGGTGCTCCTGTCCTTCCTTTTTTCATTAGGTGCAGACATCTCCCATAGGAATCAATGGGATGTCGGGCAGCAGCGAACATGAACGTTTGCTGCTGTCAGACTCCCATTGATTCCTATGGGATCCGCCGCCTCCAGGGCGGCGGATTGAAAACCAGGTACGCTGGGCCAGAAAAGTGCCGAGCGTACCTACTAGTCATTTGATAACTCCCAAAAGTAGTCAGATTGTACCGAACTTGCATTCGGAACATCTGTTGTGACGTAACCATCGATCTGTGTCAGACTGAGTCCGGCGGATCGAAGCTTACGTCACTATATTCTACTTTTTCCGGGCAGCAGGGCTTGATAACTTAGGCAAATCAGCCTTGCCACAAATACGCTGCGGAATTCCAGCGTATTTGAGGTTGACGGCTTGATAACTAGAGGCCTATGTCTCCATGTAGGCGAGCAAAGATATGTAAGTGCTGGCTGGGGAAAGTTTATGAAGAAAACAAGGATTTTACACCCCAAAATATGCCCCCCCCCCTTTTTGTTCCTGGAGACACAAACACTACACTTGTTTGTATATGCTTTAATTCTTATGTGCATTCATTTTTGCTTTACAGATCATGACTTATGACATTGATCACAATCTATCATTTGATAATTATCTGCTTGTTACCAGCTGCAGAGGAGCTTTTTTTGATATCACAATCAGACATTTGGCGCTAGTTTCCATTGACATGCTAAAGTGTGGAATCTGGCCATTTCAGAGTAAAAACAGTAATGCAGCCATCTGTCGGTATAGCTATACCGCAAGTATTTTAGCCTGTAATGCAACGTCAATCCCGCACTCAAAAAAATGAAGTTTTTGCATGGGATTTCCATAGCGCCAGTATTACAAGTTGTGCGGTGAGGCTAAAATTCTTGCGTTACAGCCTATACTGACACGATCCATTCCGCTATCTGAAAGCAGTAGTTATGAGTTTTGCGCAACAAAAATGGTTCACAAAACTTATAACTAAAATGTTACAAAGTACACTAACACCCATAAACTACCTATTAGCCCCTATTCCGCCACGCTCCTGCATCGCAAACACTATTTAAAACTTATTAACCCCTAATATACCGCTCACGACATCACCACCACTATAATAAAGTTATTAACCCCTATACCCCCACACCCCAACATTGCTGACACTATAATAAAGCTATTAACCCCTATTCCGCCACTCCCCGACATCGCCGTCACTAAATAAAGTTATTAACACCTAAACCTCTGGCTATTAAATTAAAATTACAATATCCCTATCTTAAAATAAATAAAAACTTATCTGTGAAATTAAAAAACCTAAGTTTAAACTAACAATTAACCTAATATAACTATTATACTAAAATTAAAATAACTACCAATTAAATAAACTAAATTACACATTAAAAAAACCTAACACTACTAAAAAAATGTAAGTATAAAATTACAAAAAATAAAAAATACAAAATTACAAAAAATAACAAACACTAAATTACGAAAAATAACAAACGAAATTATCCAAAATTAAAACAATTACACCTAATCTAATAGCCCTATAAAAATAAAAAAGCCCCCCAAAATTTAAAAACCCTAGCCTACAATAAATTACCAGTAGCCCTTAAAAGGGCATTTTGTTGGGGAATTGCCCTAAAGAAATCAACTCTTTTACCTGTAAAAAAATACAAAGACCCCCCAACAGTAAAACCCACCACCCAACCAACCCCCCAAAATAAAAAACCTAACTTTAACAAAAACCTAAGCTACCCATTGCCCTGAAAAGGGTATTTGTATGGGCATTGCCCTTAAAAGGGCATTCAGCTATTTTACATTGCCCTTAAAAGGGCATTCAGCTCTCTTAAAAAAGCCCAAACCCTAATCTAAAAAAAAACAAACACCCAAAAAAAGTAAAAAAAACCTAACACTAACCCCTGACGATCCACTTACAGTTTCTGAAGTCCGGACATACAGGCGGCGAGAAGTCGTCAACCAGGCGGTAAGGTCTTCGTCCATTCAGGCAGCGTCTTCTATCTTCATCCAGATTGCATCTTCTATCTTCATTCCGGGGGCTCGGAGCAGGTCCATCATTGAAGACATCCGGCACAGAGCGTCCTCTTCATAGTTCACCGCCGTACATTGAATCTTCAATGCAAGGGAGCCTTTTCAAATAAGCCAATAGAATTTCAGTAGCTCTCATCCTGTTGGCTGATTTGAACAGCCAATAGGATTTCAGAAGCTCTCATCCTATTAGCTGATTTGAATTTCACATATAAGATCGGGTTGTTTGACACCTCCTGCTAGCGAATCTGCAGGGGGCGGCATTACACAGGCAGTTCACAAGAATTGCTTGTGCAATGATAAATGCCGACAGCATATGCTACCTGCGGATCATGTCCGTCCACACAATGGGAAGGCTACCTCTCAGTTTTAAATGGACAGCGAATCAAATCAGCCAATAGGAATTCAAGGGACGCCATTTTTGAAAAGGCTCCCTTGCATTAAAGATTCAGTGTACGTCGGTGACCGTATGAAGAGGACGCTCCGCGCCGGATGTCTTCAGGCATGGACCCGCTCTGTGCCACCAGGATGAAGATAGAAGACGCCGCAGGGATGAAGATAGAAGATGCTGTCTGGATGAATGAAGACCTCACCGCCTGGATGAAGACTTCTCGCCGCCTGGATGTCCGGACTTCAGAAACTGTAAGTGAATCTTCTGGGGTTAGTGTAATTTATTTTTTTTTAGATTAGGGTTTGGGCTTTTTTTAAAAGAGCTAAATGCCTTTTTAAGGGCAATGTAAAAGAGCTGAATGCCCTTTTAAGGAGAATGCCCATACAAATGCCTTTTTGTTAGTTAGGTTTTTTATTTTGGGGGGTTGATTGGATGGTGAGTTTTACTGTTGGGGGGGGGGCTTTGTTTTTTGTTTTTTACAGGTAAAAGAGCTAATTTCTTTAGGGCAATGCCCTACAAAAGGCCCTTTTTTATTTGGGGGAGGGCTTTTTTATTTTTATAGGGCTATTAGATTAGGTGTAATTGTTTTTAATTTGGATAATTTTGTTTGTTATATTTGTTACTTTTTGTAATTTAGTGTTTGTTATTTTTTGTAATTTAGTATTCTTTATTTGTAATTTTAGACTTACCTTTAAATTAAATTTAGTTTATTTAATTGGTAGTTATTTTATTATTATTATTTTTTTTTTAATATGTTTTTTTATTGAGGTAATTAGATACATGAACAGTTAAATAAACAAAACACAGTCACAGGATATAAGCAGCAAGTTTACAAGTCACTGGTGTCGTAGGTGGTAAATCCTATAAACAGAAATGCTGAAATATCTAACGGCATATTAACTTTCCTAGGATATAAAGAAAATTGGAAAATCAAGACATGCTTCAAGTGAATAGCAAAATTCCTGGACAAGGGGTATGGTTCCAGTGACTGAAGTGTTGAACCTCATTTTCTAAGTGGGATTTGTATTTCTCATAGGTACTAGTTAAGTAATAAGTGCATATAGTATGATAAATCAAGGGATGGGAAGGTTATAGACTTGCAGCTTGCAGGGTGAACACAATTAGAATATAAAGAAGGGTTGTTATTCCCTACGAGCCGCAAGCTATGTAGATTGTGCACTTGATTACGCTCAATGAGAGGGAGTAAGAAGTAGCATAATAACCAGTGTACATATGAGATCATATGAGCAGTAGTTATTAAGTGTTCTAACAAGGGTGATCAGCGGACAAAAGCCGCTCTAAATAGGGTGGGGTGGGGGGCGTGGTCTTCTAGGTCCAGTATAAATATCCTCTTAAAAGTAGGGTGATCATTGTTGGGCCTAAATATATAAATATCTTAGGTATTAGCGAAATTAGTAATTATATATCTACGTGTGTTAACGGCATTATTTATGGCACAATATCTGAGACCTTAGGGTAATGACCATACTGAAATGTAGGGGGGAGGGTGACCAGTTAATGTAGATGTATATGCTGAGGAGAAGTGCACTGAGGAGACTTAAAGCTAAGAGGGATACTAAATGGGAATTTAACGATATGGGTATTTATAGGTAAATGTATCATAGATCTATGTTATGCATTAAACCAAGACTGGGAATGTGCAATAATGTTAAAACTGAGTACATGAAGTGACTGTATCACAAATTGCTCTAGAAACTGAATAGTATTCGGTGACCTCTGAGATGAATAGCTGCTAGGCTATTAGCGACTACCACTTAATCAGATCGTAGATAGCTGTCAGGGTTTTTTCCCTGTTGTGTCTGCCATGTGCTGCTGGCAGCCATTTTACTCACCTCTCTTCCTGACTATTGTGCATTGTGGGGGATGCTGCTCACTTCCTGCACTTCCTTTTATGGCCAGACTGGTGTGCATCATCCATGTGAGACAGGATTCAGTCTCAGAATTGTGATGTCATCACTTATTATTTAAAGGGCCTCTGTTCAGTATGCTTTGCCTTTGCGTTGTCTCAGACCTGTTTGTGAGAGTTCCTGTGTATTACCTGGCTGCCTGACATCCTTCCTGGTTCCTGATCCCTGGCTTGTTCCTGACTCTGCTGTTTTCCTTGTTCCTGATTCCGGCTCGTCTGACTATTCGCTTTGGCTCCTGACTCGGCTCGTCTGACTACCAGCTCTGGTTTTGACTCCTGGCTTGTTATTTGACTTGTGGACTTTTTATTATTTTTTGCTATTATTAAAGGTGTGATCATTTTTGCACTTCTCGTCTCAGTCTGATTCCTGGCACCCTGACATTACGCAAAGGCCATGAATCCTGATGGTGCTAATAATCCACCTTTACCTGCCATCATTTCCAGGATGGATGAACAGGATCACCACTTGGATCAATTTGCACTAGCCCTGCAAACCCTGCTGACTCGCACTGCACATTTGGACCATAGTGTTCCGCAAGTTATGGCTGCTCCTGTTTCCGCTGCTGCACCTATGCCTACCAGGAGCATGTCCGGTTCTGCACCTCTACCTCAGCGATATGGAGGCGATCCTATTCAGTGCAGAGGGTTTTTGAACCAGGTGGGCATTTACTTTGAGATGTTACCTCAGGCGTTTCCCTCTGACAGAGCTATGGTGGGATTTCTCATCTCGTTACTCTCTGACACAGCTCTTGCCTAAGCTAATCCCTTGTGGGAGACTAATAAACCTGTGATTTCCAATTACCCTGAATTTGTGGCCTCCTTTCGAAGGGTATTTGATGTTCTGGCTCGCTCCTCCTCTGCTGCTAAACGACTCATGTCCATTCAGCAAGGTACAAGATCTGTTGCTCAGTATACTATTGAGTTCCGTACGCTTGCCTCAGAGGTAGGTTGAAACAATGAAGCCCTTTTTGCCGCCTTCTTTCATGGGCTCTCTGATGCGATTAAAGACAAAGTTGCTGCCAGAGATTTACCAGAGGATCTCGAGGCATTGGTGTCTTTTTTTATCCTAATTGACATCAGACTCAGAGAGAGGCCCTCTTTCAAGGACCGCTTGCGGAAGCCTCCTGTTCCGTTGTCTCCTACGTGTTCGTTCCCACCCATGCCTCCCTCTCCTCCCATGCCTCCTGGTCCCGAGTCACCAGGTACTGCTGAACCAATGGCGGAGAGGGCCTTTAGGAGGAGGGAGTGGCTCTGCCTCTATTGTGGGTTACAGGGTCACCTTTTGAAGTCTTGTCCTACACGGCCGGGAAACGCTCACACCTAATGTCCTGTCGGGGGCAGACCTTGGGTGGTTTATCCTCGTCCCCGGAACCGCTTAAGGAGAAACCTTTGGTCACAGTTGTCCTTTCCTGGGTGGACTCCTCCATAGTCGCTCAGGCTCTTGTTGACTTGTTGGTGCTGCGGGCTATTTCATTGACAGTGCTTTTGTATCAAAGCACTCCATTCCTGTTTTGCCTCGGTCCGTACCGCTTGCTATTGAGGCCATTGATGGCAGGTCCCTTCAGCCCGCACTCGTTACTCACGAAACTGCTCTATTGTCCATAGCTGTTGGGGCTCTCCATTTTGAAACCCTCCAGTTCCAGGTGATAAACTCTCCGCATTTTCCAGTTGTTCTGGGTTATCCCTGGCTCCAAAAGCACAATCCCAGACTTGACTGGCGCAGGTCCGAAATTTTGTCGTGGTGCCCGCAATGTATTTTCACTTGTCTTCGGAAACCAGTTAAAGTCTTGTGCACTTCTTCGGTATCTCAATTGCCAGAGGAGTACCGAGAATTCCTAGACGTGTTTGACAAGGTGCGTGCCGGTATGTTGCCTCCTCACCGGTCTTACGATTGTGCCGTAGACCTGCAACCCGGAGCCATTCCTTCTCGGGCCGGGTTTACCCTCTGTATGTTGCAGAGAATTGTGCTATGGAGGAGTATGTTGCCGATGCTCTGTCGCGGGGGATCATCCGCAAATCCTGCTCTCCTGCAGGGGCTGGCTTCTTCTTTGTAAAGAAAAAGGGTGGCGAGTTAAGACCATGTATCGATTATAGGGGTCTTAATCGTCTTACCATTAAGGATGCTTACCCTATTCCGCTTATTACTGAACTCTTTGACCGCCTCAAGCGAGCTATGGTCTTTACTAAAGTTGATTTGAGAGGAGCGTACAATCTCGTTAGGATTAAGGAGGGCCACGAATGGAAAACAACATTTAACACCGGGAGCGGGCATTATGAGTATCTTGTAATGCCCTTTGGCCTATGTAATGCTCCTGCTGTTTTTCAGGAATTTATTAATGATGTCCTACGAGATATGTTGCAACAGTGTGTTGTGGTGTACTTAGACGACATCCTCATACACTCACCCACACTTGAGGCTCATCGTTCTGATGTTACACGGGTTCTTCAGAGACTACGTGAGAACAGCCTGTTTTGTAAGCTCGAGAAATGTGAGTTCCACCAGACTCAAGTAACCTTCCTAGGTTATGTTATCTCTGTTGCAGGGTTCTCCATGTGTCCTGACAAGTTATCTGCAGTTCTGCAGTGGCCTCGCCCAGTTGGTCTTCGGTCTATTCAATGTTTTTTGGGGTTCGCCAATTACTATAGAAAATTTATTAAAACGTTTCTTCCTTGGTCAAACCTATCACAGACATGACCCGTAAAGAGAATGATCCACTCCATTGGTCACCTACTGCCATTAAGGCCTTTGATAGTCTTAAGACTGCCTTTGCTGCCGCTCCAGTTGTGGCTCATCCTAACCCTGTCCTGCCTTTCGTTCTTGAGGTCAATGCGTCTGAGACTGGAGTAGGTGCCCTCTTGTCTCAACGTTCCACGCCTGACGGTTCCTTGCATCCGTGTGGTTTCTTCTCTAAGAAATTGTCTCTAGCGGAGTGCAATTATGAAATTGGCGACAGGGAATTACTGACCATAATTTTGACACTTTAGGAATGGAGGCATCTTCTCGAGGGTACTAGCGTGCCAGTGCTCATTCTTACTGACCACAAGAATTTAACTTATCTAACTGAAGCAAAACGTTTGTCGCCCGACAGGCCAGATGGGCGCTATTTTTGTCTCGGTTTAATTATGTGGTCTCCTACTTGCCTGGTAGTAAGAATGTTAGGGCTGATGCCCTCTCTCGACAATTTTCGCCTCTGTCCAAGGAGGAGTCTGTACCTACTCCTGTTATACCTCCTGACCATATTTTGGCTACCATACGTACTAATTTGACTTCTCCCTTGGGGGAGGAGATCCTAGCTGCACAAATCAATGCACCTCCTGAGAAACCTAGTGGTAAGTGGTTTGTTCCTGAGAATATTCAAACTAAACTTTTGCACACTTACCACTATCCTAAAGCCGCAGGTCACCCAGGCAAGAACCAAATGATTTGGTCTGTCACTCGACAGGTCTTCGTTCTGATGTTGCTGCGTATGTTGCCTCCTGCTCAGTTTGTGCACAGAATAAAACTCCTGGACGTCTTCCTGTGGGTCTTCTGCAACCTATTACTAATGGTGAGCGTCCTTAGACACATCTTTCCATGGACTTCATTGTCGAGCTCCCTGTTTCCAATGCCAATACTGTTATCCTTATGGTGGTTGACTGTTTTTCTAAAATGTCACATTGCATTGCCTTGATGAAGCTGCCTACCACTCAGGAGCTTGCTTCAATTTTTGCCTGGGAGGTCTTCCGTTTACATGGGTTACCCAAGGAGATAGTGTCAGACCGGGGTAGCCAGTTTGGGGCTCTCCATTTTGAAACCCTCCAGTTCCAGGTGATAAACTCTCCGCATTTTCCAGTTGTTCTGGGTTATCCCTGGCTCCAAAAGCACAATCCCAGTCTCGACTGGCGCAGGTCCGAAATTTTGTCGTGGTGCCCGCAATGTATTTTCACTTGTCTTCGGAAACCAGTTAAAGTCTTGTGCACTTCTTCGGTATCTCAAATGCCAGAGGAGTACCGAGAATTCCTAGACGTGTTTGAGAAGGTGCGTGCCGGTACGTTGCCTCCTCACCGGTCTTACGATTGTGCCATAGACCTGCAACCCGGAGCCATTCCTCCTCGGGGCCGGGTGTACCCTCTGTATGTTGCAGAGAATTGTGCTATGGAGGAGTATGTTGCCGATGCTCTTTCGCGGGGGATCATCCGCAAACCCTGCTCTCCTGCAGGGGCTGGCTTCTTCTTTGTGAAGAAAAAGGGTGGCGAGTTAAGACCATGTATCGATTATAGGGATCTTAATCGTCTTACCATTAAGGATGCTTACCCTATTCCGCTTATTACTGAACTCTTTGACCGCGTCAAGCGATCTACGGTCTTTACTAAACTTGATTTGAGAGGAGCGTACAATCTCGTTAGGATTAAGGAGGGCCACGAATGGAAAACAGCATTTAACACCGGGAGCGGGCATTATGAGTATCTTGTAATGCCCTTTGGCCTATGTAATGCTCCTGCTGTTTTTCAGGAATTTATTAATGATGTCCTACGAGATATGTTGCAACAGTGTGTTGTGGTGTACTTAGACGACATCCTCATACACTCACCCACACTTGAGGCTCATCGTTCTGATGTTACACAGGTTCTTCAGAGACTACGTGAGAACGGCCTGTTTTGTAAGCTCGAGAAATGTGAGTTCCACCAGACTCAAGTAACCTTCCTAGGTTATGTTATCTCCATTGCAGGGTTCTCCATGTGTCCTGACAAGTTATCTGCAGTTCTGCAGTGGCCTCGCCCAGTTGGTCTTCAGTCTATTCAACGTTATTTGGGGTTCGCCAATTACTATAGAAAGTTTATTAAAAACTTTTCTTCCTTGGTCAAACTTATCACAGACATGACCCGTAAAGAGAATGATCCACTCCATTGGTCACCTACTGCCATTAAGGCCTTTGATAGTCTTAAGACTGCCTTTGCTGCCGCTCCAGTTGTAGCTCATCCTAACCCTGTCCTGCCTTTCGTTCTTGAGGTCGATGCGTCTGAGACTGGAGTAGGTGCCCTCTTGTCTCAACGTTCCACGCCTGACGGGTCCTTGCATCCGTGTGGTTTCTTCTCTAAGAAATTGTCTTTAGCGAGTGCAATTATGAAATTGGTGACAGGGAATTACTGGCCATAATTTTGACACTTTAGGAATGGAGGCATCTTCTCGAGGATACTAGCGTGCCAGTGCTCATTCTTACTGACCACAAGAATTTAACTTATGTATCTGAAGCAAAACATTTGTCGCCCGACAGGCCAGATGGGCGCTATTTTTGTCTCGGTTTAATTATGTGGTCTCCTACTTGCCTGGTAGTAAGAATGTTAGGGCTGATGCCCTCTCTCGACAATTTTCGCCTCTGTCCAAGGAGGAGTCTGTACCTACTCCTGTTATACCTCCTGACCATATTTTGGCTACCATACGTACTAATTTGACTTCTCCCTTGGGGGAGGAGATCCTAGCTGCACAAATCAATGCACCTCCTGAGAAACCTAGTGGTAAGTGGTTTGTTCCTGAGAATATTCAAACTAAACTTTTGCACACTTACCACTATCCTAAAGCCGCAGGTCACCCAGGCAAGAACCAAATGATTTGGTCTGTCACTCGACAGGTCTTCGTTCTGATGTTGCTGCGTATGTTGCCTCCTGCTCAGTTTGTGCACAGAATAAAACTCCTGGACGTCTTCCTGTGGGTCTTCTGCAACCTATTACTAATGGTGAGCGTCCTTAGACACATCTTTCCATGGACTTCATTGTCGAGCTCCCTGTTTCCAATGCCAATACTGTTATCCTTATGGTGGTTGACTGTTTTTCTAAAATGTCACATTGCATTGCCTTGATGAAGCTGCCTACCACTCAGGAGCTTGCTTCAATTTTTGCCTGGGAGGTCTTCCGTTTACATGGGTTACCCAAGGAGATAGTGTCGGACCGGGGTAGCCAGTTTGGGGCTCTCCATTTTGAAACCCTCCAGTTCCAGGTGATAAACTCTCCGCATTTTCCAGTTGTTCTGGGTTATCCCTGGCTCCAAAAGCACAATCCCAGTCTCGACTGGCGCAGGTCCGAAATTTTGTCGTGGTGCCCGCAATGTATTTTCACTTGTCTTCGGAAACCAGTTAAAGTCTTGTGCACTTCTTCGGTATCTCAATTGCCAGAGGAGTACCGAGAATTCCTAGACGTGTTTGACAAGGTGCGTGCCGGTACGTTGCCTCCTCACCGGTCTTACGATTGTGCCATAGACCTGCAACCCGGAGCCATTCCTCCTCGGGGCCGGGTGTACCCTCTGTATGTTGCAGAGAATTGTGCTATGGAGGAGTATGTTGCCGATGCTCTTTCGCGGGGGATCATCCGCAAACCCTGCTCTCCTGCAGGGGCTGGCTTCTTCTTTGTGAAGAAAAAGGGTGGCGAGTTAAGACCATGTATCGATTATAGGGATCTTAATCGTCTTACCATTAAGGATGCTTACCCTATTCCGCTTATTACTGAACTCTTTGACCGCGTCAAGCGATCTACGGTCTTTACTAAACTTGATTTGAGAGGAGCGTACAATCTCGTTAGGATTAAGGAGGGCCACGAATGGAAAACAGCATTTAACACCGGGAGCGGGCATTATGAGTATCTTGTAATGCCCTTTGGCCTATGTAATGCTCCTGCTGTTTTTCAGGAATTTATTAATGATGTCCTACGAGATATGTTGCAACAGTGTGTTGTGGTGTACTTAGACGACATCCTCATACACTCACCCACACTTGAGGCTCATCGTTCTGATGTTACACAGGTTCTTCAGAGACTACGTGAGAACGGCCTGTTTTGTAAGCTCGAGAAATGTGAGTTCCACCAGACTCAAGTAACCTTCCTAGGTTATGTTATCTCCATTGCAGGGTTCTCCATGTGTCCTGACAAGTTATCTGCAGTTCTGCAGTGGCCTCGCCCAGTTGGTCTTCAGTCTATTCAACGTTATTTGGGGTTCGCCAATTACTATAGAAAGTTTATTAAAAACTTTTCTTCCTTGGTCAAACTTATCACAGACATGACCCGTAAAGAGAATGATCCACTCCATTGGTCACCTACTGCCATTAAGGCCTTTGATAGTCTTAAGACTGCCTTTGCTGCCGCTCCAGTTGTAGCTCATCCTAACCCTGTCCTGCCTTTCGTTCTTGAGGTCGATGCGTCTGAGACTGGAGTAGGTGCCCTCTTGTCTCAACGTTCCACGCCTGACGGGTCCTTGCATCCGTGTGGTTTCTTCTCTAAGAAATTGTCTTTAGCGAGTGCAATTATGAAATTGGTGACAGGGAATTACTGGCCATAATTTTGACACTTTAGGAATGGAGGCATCTTCTCGAGGGTACTAGCGTGCCAGTGCTCATTCTTACTGACCACAAGAATTTAACTTATCTATCTGAAGCAAAACGTTTGTCGCCCGACAGGCCAGGTGGGCGCTATTTTTGTCTCGGTTTAATTATGTGGTCTCCTACTTGCCTGGTAGTAAGAATGTTAGGGCTGATGCCCTCTCTCGACAATTTTCGCCTCTGTCCAAGTAGGAGTCTGTACCTACTCCTGTTATACCTCCTGACCATATTTTGGCTACCATACGTACTAATTTGACTTCTCCCTTGGGGGAGGAGATCCTGGCTGCACAAACCAATGCACCTCCTGAGAAACCTAGTGGTAAGTGTTTTGTTCCTGAGAATATTCAAACTAAACTTTTGCACACTTACCACTATCCTAAAGCCGCAGGTCACCCAGGCAAGAACCAAATGATTTGGTCTGTCACTCGACAATTCTGGTGGCCAGGTCTTCGTTCTGATGTTGCTGCGTATGTTGCCTCCTGCTCAGTTTGTGCACAGAATAAAACTCCTGGACGTCTTCCTGTGGGTCTTCTGCAACCTATTACTAATGGTGAGCGTCCTTGGACACATCTTTCCATGGACTTCATTGTCAAGCTCCCTGTTTCCAATGGCAATACTGTTATCCTTATGGTGGGTGACTGTTTTTCTAAAATGTCACATTGCATTGCCTTGAAGAAGCTGCATACCGCTCAGGAGCTTGCTTCAATTTTTGCCCGGGAGGTCTTCCGTATATATGGGTTACCCAAGGAGATAGTGTCGGACCGGGGTAGCCAGTTTGTCTCCAGATTTTGGCATTTCTTTTGTGCTTAAATGGGGATCCAGCTTTCCTTCTCCTTGGCATATCACCCTCAATGGGGCTGCGGAACGATCTAATCAAGCTCTGGAACAGTTCCTCCATTGCTATGTCTCAGATCACCACAATAATTGGTCTGAACTGTTACCTTGGGCAGAGTTTGCTCGTAATAGTGCTATTAATGCTTCCTCCAAGTTATCCCCGTACATGGCGAATTATGGGTTTCAACCATCCTTGTTGCCCGATTCATTCATGTCTCAGGGTATTCCGGCTTTGGAGGAGCATCTCCGGCAACTCCATTCCACGTGGGTGCAGATTCAGGATTGCCTTCATCGTTCTATGCAGCGCCAAAAGTTCCAGGCTGATCGCAGGCGTCTGCCCGCACCTTCCTACCAAGTTAGTGAGAGAGTTTGGCTGTCCTCCCGCAACATGAACCTTCGTGTGCCTTCCAAAAAATTGGCTCCCCGTTATGTTGGTCCTTTTTGAATACTCCGACTGGTTAATCCTGTGGCCTACGCTCTTGACCTTCCTCCTGCTATGCGCATCTCCAATGTTTTTCATGTCTCCCTCTTGAAACCATTGGTTTGTAATCATTTTACTACTGTGTTGCCTTGTCCCCGTCCTATCTTTGTTGACAACCATGAGGAATATGAGGTCAGCAGCATTATTGACTCTTGTATGTCCAGGGGCCGTGTACAGTATTTGGTTCACTGGAGGGGCTACGGTCCAGAGGAGCGTTCTTGGGTTCCCTCCTCTGATGTTCATGCTGCCGCCCTCCTCCGTGCTTTCCATGCCCGTTTCCCCAATAAGCCTTTTGTCCTCCCACGGGGGAGGGGTCGTTGAGGGGAGGGTACTGTCAGGGTTTTTTTCCCTGTTGTGTTTGCCATGTGCTGCTGGCAGCCATTTTACTCACCTCTCTTCCTGACTATGGTGCATTGTGGGGGATGCTGCTCACTTCCTGCACTTCCTTTTATGGCCAGACTGATGTGCATCATCCATGTGAGACAGGATTCAGTCTCAGAATTGTGATGTCATCACATATTATTTAAAGGGCATCTGTTCAGTATGCTTTGCCTTTGCGTTGTCTCAGACCTGTTTGTGAGAGTTCCTGTGTATTACCTGGCTGCCTGACGTCCTTCCTGGTTCCTGATCCCTGGCTTGTTCCTGACTCTGCTGTTTTCCTTGTTCCTGATTCCGGCTCGTCTGACTATTCGCTTTGGCTCCTGACTTGGCTCGTCTGACTACCAGCTCTGGTTTTGACTCCTGGCTTGTTATTTGACTTGTGGACTTTTTATTATTTTTTGCTATTAATAAAGGTGTGATTATTTTTGCACTTCTCGTCTCAGTCAGATTACTGGCACCCTGACAATAGCCCTCATCTTAATGTAGTCAGTTCTGTGATCAGCTGTAACTCAATGATTTGAGGGGGGGGGCATTATAAGCTGAATATAATTACACTCATGAGATGTAGAATTCAATAATTTAAAGAGAGTTACCTAGGGAGTGTGTGACCTTAAAATGATCTCCTGTCATAACCTGATAGTGGTGGCTCTCTATCTTCTCAGTAATAAACAGTTAATGTCCAATAATATGTAGGATGTGGTGGCTTACTGACCTCTTGACTCATATAGTAAAAGGTCTATCTGTTTCCCATTCTATAATAGTAAATATATAGGATATAAGGATGGTAATGTAAACTTCATAAGGAGTCATTAAACATACTTGCTAGCGCTGTTATTGAAGATTGCTGGGGATGCAGCTAAGGGTGTTCTCAGAGACCGGGAAGCTGTTGCATGTGTAGGTGTTGGATTAACTCACTCTGGGAAGCAGACCTGAACAAGGGAAAGCTTTTATCAGGTGGGGATGAGTAGATAGGGGATTAGGAATCAGGGGTCCTATGTAGTTGTATGTGTTGTATATAGTGAAATGGCTCCTTAGCTTAGATAATATGGTAATAACTGCTAGTGTAAATACTAGGGCTTTTGAACCAGCAATGTAACAATAACAGCTATTATAGGAACTCTAAAAAAAAAGCTGTCTCCATATGATAAGTATTATTTTCCATCCTTTCAAATAGTGAATTATACGAGCACATCTTATAGTATTGGACAAAAGATACCTATGTGCAAGATAGGGTTATACCTGAGGAGTAAAAGAGGAAAACATAAATACCTGTGAGACCAGGGATGCATAATGGAAACATCTATTTTAAAAGTACTATATTAGGAGGGTATAAAAAAAATCACAGTACTATAATATATACATTTT
This sequence comes from Bombina bombina, assembly GCF_027579735.1. Taxonomy (NCBI): domain Eukaryota; kingdom Metazoa; phylum Chordata; class Amphibia; order Anura; family Bombinatoridae; genus Bombina; species Bombina bombina. Next base: position 415,041,958 of record NC_069501.1, read on the forward strand.
CCTGTCATTAATATATAGAGGCCTCATAAACAATAATTAGCCTGTATCAACGGGTTACTAGGCCAGAGGTAAAGTGAATTATACAAAGAAATCTAACAGCACCTTACAAGTTAAATAGACGGTTACATTTTCCTGGATACATACAATAGGATAGTAGGTGCCTATCTCACTGCTATAAGGATACAATTTCTTAGACTACAGCTTTGGCGTTTGAGTATACATCACCATTTATATATATGTTTACTGCTGTGCATGTAATAGCTACGAGTAGGAACCTAGAATTAATTCTCATCCATGCAAAGTTCTAAAGGATAAATGCTCAGGAGAAGAGAGGAACCCTGTATAGGTCAGCAGATATTATACTCATGAGAGCTAGTCATAAACATAGGAGTAGCATATATTAGGTTTCAAACACATATGGACTCATGTTATGGAATAATAAATGTATATAGCCCTTCAACGTGGTTACGCTTCATGTAAGCACCGCTAGGGTTGCTAAATAATTACATGTAAAGGGGCACTTCAATTTATGCTATTTAATGTTGAGAGGGAGACCTCCTGATGTAAATATGGACTTCTGTGACCTAACTAAGCCTACTCATTTTATAGCATATCCACCTAATGCAGGATCATGTTAATATGACCTAGTATGATAACAATGTGATTCTTTCTCTATTGTGTCTCTATTAATGGCAGTTTCTTATAGTGTTTGGAAAAAACTAGGTAGAGTGTATTTGGAAGGAGATATGGTAAGGGATTGCTGAAGTGATTGAAAAGTAAGTGACAGACTCAATATTGTTAGTTTATGACCCAATCTGACATATTCAAACTCAAAAGATGTGGAATTATCTAAGTATCTATTGCCTTCTCCCTCAGCAACTTGTTATAAGTAACATACACATAAAGTAGGGAACAAAAAACAATATAGTGAGAACATCTGATAACTGCTATGAGACATATAATACCCTTTTAGAGTTTAGTAGTGAATAATATTAAAATGAAAGCAATACAGTTCTTGTGTATGAACTTTAGCTAAACATTGTCTTTTGAATATGGTTCTTGAGGGTTCTTTACTGTCAGTGCTAGAGAGGGTGAGTAGAACTGGATCGGTCCTCAAAACATAGATTAACAGACCCATGACAACTCACACCACCCTCACCTAAATTGTACTGTCGCATTAGCACCTTCTACCCCACTTCAGACCTTATGTTTATATGGCGGCCATGGAAACAACTTACTCTACATTTTTGTAGTTGGGCCAGACCAGGAGCAGGATCCATAAAAATCCAAGTGAATTTGAAGAATTTGTTGATTTTAGGTTACAAATAAGAGCTTCAATTAACTCAGCAAGAGATCCTGCGTGTATGTCTAAGGCTTAATTCTTTGGATGCATGAGTTATTCATAGATATCAGAAGGATTGTCTGTAGCATTAGTAGAGCTTCAAGGTTTTACTGCCTGCCATGTTGGATGGTTGGCCATGCCCCCAATTGGTAGTTATTTTAATTTTAGTATAATAGTTATGTTAGGTTAATTGTTAGTTTAAACTTAGGTTTTTTAATTTCACAGGTAAGTTTTTATTTATTTTAAGATAGGGATATTGTACTTTAATTTAAAGTTAGGGGGTTGTTAGGTTTAGGGGTTAAAAGTTTAATTTAGTTTTTTTGCGATGTGGAGGGCTGGCAGTTTAGGGGTTAATAGGTTTATTTAGTGGAGGTGATGTGGGAGGCCAGAGATTTAAGGGTTAAAAACTTTATTTAGTGGCGGAGATGTCGGGGAGCGGCAGAATAGGGGTTAATAGCTTTATTATAGTGTTGGTGATGTTAAGGTGCGGGGGAATAGGGGTTAATAACTTTATTATAGCGGCATCGATGTCGAGAAGTGGCGGAATAGGGTTTAATAACTTTCGGCTAGATTACAAGTTTTGCATTATGAGCGGCTTGGTACTAACTTGCAAGTTATTTCCACCGCTCACCTCCCTTTAGCGCTGCTATTACAGGTTTGCAAAAACCCAGCGTTAGCAGGCAATATGGCAGCGTTGAGCAAAATTGAGCTCCATACCGCACTCAAATACCAGCGCTGCTTTGAGATGGTTTTACGTGCTTGTGCACGATTTCCCCATAGACATTAATGGGGAGAGCCGGCTAAAAAAAAGCCTAACACTTGCAATAAAGTGATGTCATTGACTTCTATGGGGAACGAAAAGTTATCTTTACACTTAACACCCTAACATAAACCCCGAGTCTAAACACCCCTAATCTGCCGCCCCCGACATCGCCGACACCTACATTACACTTATTAACCCCTAATATTCCGCCCCCGACACTGCCGCCACCTACCTACACTTATTAACCCCAATCTGCCACCCCCAATGTCACCGCCACCTACATTACACTTATTAACCCCTAATCTGCCGCCCCCGACAACGCTGCCACCTACCTACACTTATTAACCCCTATTTGCATACAAAGAGAGAAGCGCTCTACCAGGAACGAACAACAGCTCAGTGGCTTGTTCTATGGCGATTTACCACCCGGAAGCAGCCTCTTTTAGACCAGTGTGCTTTTCACAGAAGAAAACTTTCCTGAAGTATATCAGTCTGATCCCGCCAAGTAAGGTCAGTCCAGCCCCGAAATACCCGGCAATTCTCCTCTGAACAAGGAACATGACAACCCCAGACGATCGTTTCAGCCTCCTATGGGGTTTCAGCGTCTGGGGTTGTCATGTTCCTTGTTCAGAGGAGAATTGCCTGGTATTTCGGGGCTGGACTGACCTTACTTGGCAGGATCAGACTGATATACTTCAGGAAAGTTTTCTTCTGTGAAAAGCACACTGGTCTAAAAGAGGCTGCTTCCGGGTGGTAAATCGCCATAGAACAAGCCACTGAGCTGTTGTTCGTTCCTGGTAGAGCGCTTCTCTCTTTGTATGCAACTTATTAACCCCTAATCTGCCGCCCCCAACGTCGCCACCACTATACTAAAGTTATTAACCCCGAATCCTAACCCTAACGTAACCCTAACCCTAACACCCCCTAACTTTAACATAATTAAAATAAATCTAAATAAAAATTACAATTAATACCTAAATAATTTCTATTTAAAACTAAATACTTACCTATAAAATAAACCCTAAGCTAGCTACAATATAACTAATAGTTACATTGTAGCTATCTTAGGTTTTATTTTTATTTCACAGCTAAGTTTGTATTTATTTTAACTAGGTAGACTAGTTAGTAAATAATTATTAACTATTTACTAGCTACCTAGTTAAAATAAATACAAATTTACCTGTAAAATGAAACCTAACCTGCCTCACACTAACACCTAACATTACACTAAAATTAAATACAATTAACTAAATTACAAAAAAACAAACACTAAATTACATAAAATAAAAAAGAAATTATCAAATATTTAAACTAATTACACCTAATCTAATAGCCCTATCAAAGTAAAAAAGCCCCCCCCCCCAAAAAAAGGGCCTTTTGCGGGGCATTGCCCCAAAGAAATCAGCTATTTTACCTGTAAAAAAAATACAAACAACCCCCCAACAGTAAAACCCACCACCCACACAACCAAACCCCCCCAAATAAAATCCTATCTAAAAAAAACTAAGCTCCACATTGCCCTGAAATGGGCATTTGGATGAGCATAGGATTATTTTGGGGGGTTTGGTTGTGTGGGTGGTGGATTTTACTGTTGGGGGGGTTGTTTGTATTTTTTTTACAGGTAAAAGAGCTGATTTCTTTGGGGCAATGCCCCGCAAAAGGCCCTTATAAGGGCTATTGGCAGTTTAGTTTAGGCTAGGGTTTTTTTTATTTTGGGGGGGCTTTTTGATTTTGATAGGGCTATTAGATTAGGTGTAATTAGTTTAAATATTTGATAATTTCTTTTTTATTTTGTGTAATTTAGTGTTTATTTTTTTTTGTAATTTAGTTAATTGTATTTAATTAATGTAATTTATTTAATTTTAGTGTAAGGTTAAGTTTTAGTGTAACTCAGGTTAGGTTTTATCTTACAGGTAACTTTGTATTTATTTTAACTAGGTAGCTAGTAAATAGTTAATAACTATTTACTAACTAGTCTACCTAGTTAAAATAACCATTAGTTATATTGTAGCTAGCTTAGCTTACTTTTACAGGTAAGTATTTAGTTTTAAATAGGAATTATTTAGGCATTAATTGTAATTTTTATTTAGATTTATTTTAATTATGTTAAAGTTAGTGGGTGTTAGGGTTAGGGTTAGACTTAGGGTTAGGTTTAGGGGTTAATAACTTTAGTATAGTGGCGGCGATTTTGGGGGCAGCAGATTAGGGGTTAATAACAGTAATGTAGGTTGCGGCAATGTTAGGGACAGCAGATTAGGGGTTAATAATATCTAACTAGTGTTTGCGATGTGGGAGTGTTGCGGTTTAGGGGTTAATATGTTTATTATAGTGGTGGCGATGTCGGGAGCGGCAGATTAGGGGTCAATAATTTTATTTTAGTGTTTGCGATGCGGGAGGGCCTCGGTTTAGGGGTTAATAGGTAGTTTATGGGTGTTAAAAGAGATGAAAAACAGAGGGGCGCCTCATGTGTAGTATCGTAAATGAACACACAATAAAAACTGATTTAGCCAAATGGGTACTCACACACTCCAGGAGCACACTTATGTGCTAGTAGGGGCCGGCTGCAGATTTATGGGGGTGTGGCAGCTCACCCGTACGATGGTGTTTTCAGTTCTGTGGTGCTGGGAATGTAATAGGACAGGTTGCAAAATAGGTCTGGTGCATTATGGGATCACTTTCACAGTGGAATTGCAGTGAAGGAACTTAGACAAAAATATGTTACAGAAGATACAGGGAAAGGGAGAAAGGTCTTGCAAAAAAGGAATACAGTATTTGCCTCAAGCACCTAACTGGGTGAGCTGCTACACCTGCCTAAATCTGCAGCCTGCTTCCACAAGCACATTGGTGTGCTCTGAGAATATGTGTATGAGAATATGTGTATGAGTACCCACCTACATAACTGAACAAATATTGCTGGTTGTACCCTTAACAGTCTGCACATGTAGTGTTTTTCATATTACATTCCCAGCACCACAGAACTGAAAACACCATCGTACAGGTGAGCTGCCACACCCCCATAAATCTGCAGCCGGCCCCTACTAGCACATAAGTGTGCTCCTGGAGTGTGTGAGTACCCATTTGGCTAAATCAGTTTTTATTGTGTGTTCATTTACGATACTACACATGAGGCGCCCCTCTGTTTTTCATCTCTTTTAGTTTCGCTTGGATCAGCCAGTGAGGAGGAGGCGGCCAATACTGGACAAAAACCTATATCACTTTAAGGACATCTCTTACATCATTTTTCACGGACTCATTGCCATTTTAATTCCTACTAATCTTTTTTACATATTTTTATATATATTTTAGTACTTATTGTATTTTTGTGTATTTTGCTCATTTAGCGCCCCCCTTCTTTTGTGACTAGGTCACATTTGCTATAGTTTATGGGTGCTAGTGTACTTTTTAGCACTTTAGTTATGAGTTTTATGTTACGGTTTTGTAGCGTAAAACCCATAACTACTGACTTTCAGTTTACGGTACGGATCTTGACGGTATAGGCTGAACCGCTCACTTTTTGGCTGGACAGGCAAACTCATAATACCGGCGCTATGGAAATCCCATTGAAAAAGGACTTTTTGAAAGCTGTGGTAGTTACATTGCGTTACGGCCAAAAAAGTGTGCGGTACAGCTATACCTGCAAAACTCGTAATACCAGCTATAGTGAAAAAGCAGCGCAAAACTCGTAATCTAGCCGTTTACAATTTAAAACCTCAATGGAATCTAGGCCTTGTTACATTATTGGATTGGTGAAAAATAATCTATACTTAAAGGGACAGTAACCTCCTTGTAATTATAAGACATTTCTGTGTTGCTATAGAATAACATATCAGCCACGTTTTAACATATTTAAAACAAATTAACATGTTACTGCACTTATTTTTCAGTAGCTAAACTCCATTCACCTTTAGCCTTATTTAGAGGAGCTAATATGGGCTTTAGTCCTCAGACATCAAGTCTAGCCACTGTCATAAAGTAAATCTATAATGCAGTATTTTTCTGTTTTTATATTATAAAGCCACTTACAGGGACAGATATGTAACAGGGTGAGTAATAGAAATTGCTCAATTTGCTCAGAGCTGAATTACATGAATAGGGGGCAAAATAAATAATGAATATATTGCAAAGTTGTTTCATTACGCATACATAAGGTGTTTACTGTCTCTTTAAAATATGCCAGTCCTGTTTTACTGATCAAAATCCCAATTCACTTACTGTATCAAATTCTGCATCTAAAATGAAATACCAGACAAAACTTTTCTACTTATAACTGAGTACCCCTAATAATTTGCAGTTGTAACATTGGTTTAGTGCATGCACCTTCTCCATATTGGAGAACATTAGGAAGCAATGTCACCAAGCTAAAACAAATTCTACCTGCTCTATCAATTCAAGTTAAAACAGGCCTGGGCTTTGGTCAGGGTGGGTGGGGCACTAACGCGAGGCCCTGCACTTTGGTGGGCCCTGTGCAGTCAGACCAGCACCTGCAAATCCGCATTTTGAAGTAGAGCGTGAAATAGCTAGCATCAGACTCCACCAGCCAAGGGGATGCTGAGATAGTAGTGCAACTCCAGCTCAGCACGGAAGAGAAGTTGCAAGAGCTAAATGACTGCTTTGCCATCTTCATAGAAAAAGTGTGGTAACCTGGAGCAGCAGAATGCGGTTCTGGTCAGAGAGATCAACCAGGTCAGATCCAAGGAGCCCACCCGGGTGGCGTACATGTGTCATCAGGAGCTAAGGGAGTTGCTCCGGCAGCTTGAAGTGCTGGGCAAGGAAAGGGATTGCATCCAGTTGGAAAGGGAAAACCTAACCAAAGATCTCAACTTCCTCCAGCAGTAGTTAGTAAAGAGGGCTATGGATATACAAATATAATGAGGTGATGGTCCAATCTCAAACTATTGTGATCAATTTATTGGAAAAATCTTCTGTATTGTCTTTAAAATGAGTTTTCACACTTTATGTCACAGTGTCTGTGTTATTTTTAGTTATTTTTAGGGGACAGCAAATTTACACTGTTATACAGGCTGTTTACTCACTACTTTACATTGTAGCAAAGTGTAATTTCTTCATTGTTGTCATATGAAAATATATAATAAAATATTTACAAAAATGTGAGGGGTGTACTTACTTTTGTGGGATACTGTACTTCCATAAAGTAGACAAATACCATGCCAGTTTAGAGAGCTGGCGGTGGAGTGTCTTGTTTTTGAAGACATCATTTGTGTCATAAAAGCCACTGCTGACTCTCTGAACATGCATGGTATTTGAATACTGGTGTATAGCAATAGAGGGAATCAAGGATGCACTGGTAGCTGATAGATGTTGCAAAAACTTTATTGAAGAAAACAATTAAAAGTTCATCGCTGAACAAATTTCATTCCATAGACATGTGAGAGGTGTATGTTCCACCCCAGGGACTGCTTGTGCACAGGCCATCACAGGATATACAAGCATTTTTTGAAAGATATTGCAAAAATGCTTCTATTTCAAATTGAAATGCATCCATACACATTTATATTTATTTATTTATTTCTATCACTTTAAGGGACTGACAAAAAAAGACATCTTAGATTGTAACTTTATCATTTTGGGGGGTTAGGGGGAAAATGTTTAGGTGGACTAGCCAGTGGCGTAGCGTGGGTTGTCAGTGCCCAGGGCAAGGCAAGTATTGCGCCCCCCCCAACCCCATTTTAGATATGCTGCTTCTTCTTACATTTGGGTCAAACCAAGCAAAGACCCAAGCCTGGTAGATCACATAAAGCAAGGGACACTGTCTCCTCTCCCACAAAATGCCCCCTTAACCATCTTTACTGGATAACTAACAGTTATTGCTGATGATACCCATATCCCCAAAATATGTCCCTTGTCATAAGCAGCTGCTAATCAGTAGCGCCTTACAAACAAAGCCATGAAAATAATATATTGGCAATACAAGAGGCAGTGGGGGAAGCCTGCAAGCATTATGTGCTATCCCCCTGTGATCAAACCCTGTCTGCAGCTCTCCAGAGCTGGGCAAATATATACAATATTAAATTTTAAGATTTATTCTCATTTTACACATGGGGGGAAAGCCCCCCTTAACCCCCATCTGGTGGTGACATGTCCTGATCTGTAAAACTTCATGGTACAAATACTGCAGACCACAGGGTGCACCCACTCCCACATTGCAGCAACCCATATTGTATATGTGGTGCAATAGGTTTTTGGTAAGTCGTTAAAAAGAGGAAAAGGGGACACACAGGTTGGCAGCTGTTACATAAGGTTGTCCCTGCTGGGCAGACTGTCTTTTGGGTGCCAATGACATATAAAAGTGGGGTATATATTCTACCTTAATAAATATAACAATTGTAAGTAATCAATATAAAAGGGGCATGGGACAGACAACCCAGCATTACAAACATATATGGGGGGAGGGTGTATGGTATTTAGGGGGGTGCTGTTAAATTTATTTACTAACACAAATTATAGTTATTTTTTTTTACTTTAAATGCAGTAAGGGTGGGTTTAATGTAAATAAAAAAGGCAATGAGCACCCAAACCCTAAAAATCGGTAAAATTCCACACCTCAGGAGTCCAGCAAGAAATAGATTCAAGATGGTGAATTCATAGGACTTCTTTGATAGGAGACAAACACAGTGAAATGCCTGATGAGCAGCACAATCCTGGTGCCAGACAGCACACAAATCCCTAAATCTACTTCTGCCCTAGGAAGATCATGGAGGGGAAAAATCAAATACAGGAAACAAGGTCTCATTTTGTCAACTGTCACAAATATACTTTTTTTGTGCAAGGACAAGATGGCGTAAGTTGTAATCAGAATCCAGTCAAACATGAAAGTATGGTCTCTGATCACCCCACCATCCCACTAACTAGGTAACTGGGGTTAACAGAAAGGCAGAGCCCTGCCATGCTGCCACCAGTGCCACGGGTTTGAAAGAGATTTATTGCACTTTTTAAGGATTTCTCCCCCCCACCTCTGCTTAGAGATCCTTAAAAAGTGCCCCAGGCAATGCATGGCATTCTGGCTCTGGGTCCTTTGTTGGAAGGGAACTTACTTGTTGGGTAATAATAGAACTGTAATTAAGCTGCATTTTGCGTGTTGCTAGTATCAGGCAAAAACAGGGCTATAAGTAAGTCTGGTCCTGACACCTTACCTTAGTCGCGGCATCACCACATTCCTGACGGGTCGCAAGAACAGAGCTGGGGGCCTGTCAGAATTTTTAGCCTCCCTTCTTCCCTTTGCTAAGTTGAGGCTGGAAGCGCCCCTCAGAATTATGCGCCCGGGGCAACCGCCCCTGTTGCCCCCCCCCCCACACTACGCCACTGGGACTAGCTGATAGGTAGGTACCACTAGGGGAAAATCACATATGAAGGACTTAGACTATATGGATATTTCTAGTAAGTCTAGTAAAGGGTTGTGTAGTTTTGTTTTTGAGGTAGGGTTATAATTAGTGATAGTAGCAATAAGATTTTATTAATGTAGAGGTTAGGTCATGGTTAAAGGTTGTACAGTTCCAGCATACTACTGTAAACCAAAAAAGGCTGCATTAGAGTGTGCTGGTGCGCCTATGTTTGAACAGAGATCAGTGCCACACAGGCTTGGTTTTACAAAAGGCTAAGTCTTTTTTAACACTGCTTTGTAGTAGCTGCTCCACAGATAACTAGTGGAGGGATGCCAAAAGAGAAAAGTAGGCTTTGATTATTATGTGACAGCTAACGGAAGGTAATTTGTTAATCCGGTACTATACCCGTACTTCTCATATGCACTATATTATGTAACAGGATTCGATTTAATATACAAACAACTGCTACACACTTTATATAAATATTTTGTTATAAGCATCTGCAGTCTACATACCCTGTCCCTCCTTTGACTCTCCAACGGGATACTATCCCCCTGGATAAAAGAAGGCTTGTATTACCCCTATAAGCAGATCATTTTAATTGGCTAACTATTCTATCCTGCGTTAACGGGGAAACTAGGCGGACCTTGACAACAGATTTGATAGTATGGTAGCTACTGTTGTTTGGTATGATCCAATGATAACACAACTAACCCCAGGAATTTAGTTACCATTATCTCCTGAATATCTTCCGTACGTATGCACAGTACCAGATATTTTATGTACATGTATCACACTGATCAATCGATCAATAGTAGTGTGTAATACGAATATTCATTACTTCAATATTGTCGCATATCATATCACTGAAAACAGAAGAACGACTCAAGGTAAAAGGTATAATGTCTTTACTTTGAGCATATAATAAGTTGCACTTACAAGAAAGTGTAAATAAAAACGCCTTTAGACAGCACACAATCAGTTGATTCCGGTATCTGGGTAGCTGTTCTCGCTTCCAACACTGTAATCCTTTGTTGCCGTGTGTAAAGTCTGTAAGCGGAAGTATTGAGGTAATTCTCTTTTTCCTGAAGTGGCAGTAATGTCTGTAGACCGTCCTTGTCTACGCGTTTTGTCTGAATTCTGCCGGACTTTGTCAAGACACTGGATGCTGATTTCCTCTACTAGCGGGTTTCCTCTCTTAAGTACAGTTTGGCCCCACCTTTATGCCATGACCTGCACCAATCTACTTCCAGGATCCTCACACCCTCATATCAGCAGTGATCTAATGGTATAATTGTCTGTATCACTTATATGGTTATAAATTGATTATAACAATCAAATCACGATTTTACACTTTAACAGCAAACTAATCAGGCATGTTTATCCATTAGATTCCATATTGGGAATACCCGGCTACTACTACCCAACAGGGAGATATATATGTTAATAAGCAATAAAGCTACCTTAAGCTGGAACCTAGTTATCATACGATTGCAAGTCATCGATTGATTGTTTTCACCAATCACACTGATACATTTACTCCAATTTGTAACTAGCAGCAATACATTTACCTACTTTAATGGTCCACAACTCTGCATTATTATTCAACCCTCTCTAGTCATTTATTTTAACCGCTCATCCCAGTATTTTAAATTCTTTCCAATAAAAGTTTTTCCAATAAAAGTTATATTTTAAACTGAACATTAGCGACTCATCTTCTTGACCCCACTGAATCCATATAAAATCATGATTTGAACATGTGGCTGCAGTGAGTGCTTTATGTGTATTCTCAAATGGTCTCTTACATTTCTATATTCAACTAGTGGAAGGAGTTTGTGTTTAGGTTTTTCAGTTTGAAAGATAATTTACTTTTTATTATTAATACTGTATTTGTGCCAGTGTCTCCTCTAGACACCACATAAAGGGGGGCACATACATATCTCCCAACAGCTCTTGGTGGCCCAATGTTGTATTGTGGGCAGAGCTGCAACAGGAGGGACGGACCGGTGTGTCATAGGTTGAGTCGAGGTGTGCAATGGACAGGAATGGGCGTGCCATGGATGGGTTTGGGGCATGTCGTTGGCAGGCTCAGGTGTAGTATGGGAATGGCCTGACCTTGAGAAAACTGTACTGTGAGGGATAATCACGGTTCGGGGCGCATGGTTGGCCATTATGCTAAAGTGGCTAATGCCTCTTTTAGTGACAGCACTGTTTGGGGCTGCCTATAGGTTGTTGTAAGGAGTTTACCATCACTTCTTTCATTGTTGAAAATTTGCTTGTGCCACATAATTCATCAGATTATGTCCCTAAAGCAGATACCATAGAAGTAATAACTGTTACTAGTACATGGGAGCTGTTGCACCACATTCACCCCCTATTCACTCTATTAGAGGCTTGCTTAATGGCATGCCTGATGCTCATATCAATTTGTGGTCAGGATCCGGACTTATAGTAGTCAAGAGATTTATACCACACTGGACCTTTACTCCAGTATTATACAGCACTTAAGCAGTTCTCTCCTCCATAGAGGCTCCAGTATTTTATTCTGTTACATTCTTTGTAGTTTCCAGAGTCATAGATTAGACACCTAACTTCCTGGGGTCTAGAAGTGTTCAGGATCACAGTTATCTAAACCACTTTCAGTACATTATAATTATCATCTACTTAACTGTCCTGGTTTTAGTAAGACATGCTATGTGTTGATATGGGAAAAAGATTTGACTGCAGTGATTGTCTAACTGGTTTGGCAAAAGACGGTCAAACACAACATTAATTCAATTCTTTCTGTCACATTATATAAACTCTGTTTCAAGTTATTAGGAGGCATATGGTACCACAAAAATTACACAGGATCTTCCCTGATCGTTCAGCCCTGTGTTAGCACCAATATGGACAGCTTGGCACGGCCTTGCACATATGGTGGGAGTGTCCGATAACAATGCAGAAATATATTTTAGTTGTGTGCTTATCTTTGTGGCAAATTAAAAGTGGAATTGATCATTTCATCATCATTTAGGAACCCTAGTTTAGGGTACTATACATTTTGGTGCTGCTGGCAAGTAAACACACAGTTGATAGAAATTGTCTGAGCGCTAAGCCCCCAGGATATTCCCTAATAATAGATATCATCCAAAACATTAAAACAATTAAAGAGATTGCTCCCTTAAAGATCTCCCTTAAAGGACCAGTCAGCACAGTAGATTTGCATAATCAACAAATGCATGATTACAAGACAATGCAATAGCACTTAGTCTGAACCTCAAATGAGTAGTAGTTTTTTTCTGACAATTTTAAAAGTTATGGCTATTTCCACTTCCCCTGTGACAGCCATTAGCCAGTCACCAATGCATACACGTACCATGTGAAAGCCATCAGCCAATCACAAATGCATACACTTTATTCTGTGAATTCTTGCACATGCTCAGTAGGAGCTGGTGACTCAAAAAGTTCAAATATAAAAAGACTGTGCACATTTCGTTAATGGAAGTGAATTGGAAAGTTGTTTAACATTGCATGCTCTATCTAAATAATGAAAGTTTAAGTTTGACTTGAGTGTCCCTTTAATGTAAGATCGATTTCTGCACCTTATTTTGGGTCCCCTGGAATGACTGACCTGGAGAGTTAGAAAGAGACTCATAGTCATCTATCCTACAACTGTTTTGAATTTCCTCCCATACGTTATGGTGGCAGTTTATTAGCACATGCCTTGTCTTCTTTGTTCCGTATAGTAGCAGAATATTGACTTTATTTGCATTCTAATATATGTGTAATATGTTACATTCCCTTGATCAACCTGGGATCTTACTGTATTATTAAATTTTAAGCTGTTATATTTATTTATATTAAATTAAAATTTATTGTTAAAAAAGTGTATGTTGTATCTAAAAGAGACTATTCCAAAATATATTAGACTTGTTTATATTTTTTCTTTGAGAGTTACCCCTCTCAACCATTGAGCAGTAGATTCTCAGGACTTGAACATAATCATGCACTTCCTCTTTGTTTCACTGTAAATTTAAACAGCTTTGACTTTTTGTTCAGGTTTTTTTACACAACATTTTTAACTACTTCTCTTTAATATAAACTTTTTAGGAAAAAAATAGTTATTTGTTCATTTAACAGTTCTAGAGATGTTACTATGCTGCCATTTTGATACTATCAGTACTGGTAAGTATAGGATCTGGCCCCTAGTATGACTAAAAATCAACAGAGTACAGAGCACAAATCAAATGTAGATATAAACAAATCCTAGTAAGAGTCCACATAACATGTAAACAGTAGATTTCCTCCTTGAGTCTGCTAGAGTTACACACCCAAAAGGGGGATCCCTCAGTCTGCCAGTGGAGTAGATTAGCTAATAGCCAACTAATCCTGTTACACTTTGGAACCCATTTACTAAGGAGTGAAGTAGAAGATACGAGTAGTTAAAAGTGGGAAAACAGTTAGCAATTATCTCTGTGTCACACATAAGCACACACACACTCATATATACACACACAGACATATAAATACCCACGCACATAAACACACATACATAGACACAAAGAAGCACACTATACATACACAGTCCCACAGACATACACACCCACACATAAATACACACATACACACACAAGCACACACACATACCAAGTACACACATGCACAGACATATACACACCCACACACATAAATACATATATATATATATATATATACACAAACAAGCACACACACCCACATATAAATACACACATGTACACACATACACACACACACATGTATGTAAACAGACATATATAAGACACATACATACACACATATGTATGCACACAGACATACACACACACACACATATATACACATACAAGAACGCACACACACACACACACACACACAAAATCTCCTTGAGAGTAAGACACATGAGACTCCCTAAACACATTTTTTGCAGTAGATTTTATTGTTCATATTGTAACATCCACAGTTTACAAATCATTTGTCTGAAGGTCACTAACAGAACGTCAAATACAAAAAAAATAAATCTAAACATCAGTATAAAACATTCATAGAGTAGGTTTCAGGAATACAATCTTTTGCCGTTTCAATAAAAGCATTTTCCGTAAAGTCATCATATTCACTTTGTAATTTTAAAGCAGTAATTTTAAATTAATATTTATTTAATAATAAAACTTTAAATATATATATATATATTTATATATATGTCTTTTTACATCTTTATAAATTATAGATTCCTGTAGTACAGACAATTGTTTTTAAATTACTTGCATTACACACACAATATGTGTGCATACATTTTTAATTATTTATTAAAAACACTCACAAAAATCACAACTGTACCTCGCTGCTTAATAAGGATAGATTTAAAATATTACAGGCAGCATTGCTTGTGTCAGGTACAAAACTGTATTCATGCGGAGTTTCTATCTTTCATCACATTTAACTATATCTCTATGGAACAAAGAACTCAACTCTCAATAGACGTACTGAAAGAGATCTACGCCATTGAGTAAAATTTATATGATATATATTTTAATGCCACTGTTAAAAAGGAGCTAAATCCCACTCTAGTTCATTATTACACTTAAAGGGACATGTTTTTCTTCATTATATCAAAAAGAGACCATTTCCAATTAACTTTAAATAATCTTTTTCATCCAAAATCTTTTTTATTTTTAATGATTGTTCTTACATAGTTTTTTTATGCCCCTTTAAGTTTCAAGGAATGAGATTTTAGTAATGAAGTGTATAACTTTTCAACGTGAAAACAAAAACTTTATTTGTAGTGCCACTGAAAAAAATTCAGCATGAGGATGAGTGTTAATGTGTCAGAAATGCATCTTAATAAATTGCATGTTTGCCAGGTTAAAAAAATGCTACAGTAGGCTGTATGGTACTATTGTAAGAGGATAAGACTAATGAAAATGATGTGATTGCTGGGTAACAAGATATAGGAGAATATGAAGTATACTAATTAGAAAATAAAAAAGGCTACAAAGACAAAAACAAAAATGCTCATAAAATTTCTTCAACCATCATTTTAGTGACAAACAAATAAGCTAGAGTTGATATATGCATAACGTTTTTCAACAAGGCAACAAGGTGCACAGAGGAAGCATATTTTATAGAGAAAAAAAGTTCTAGGACAAAAATTGACACCCTGATGAAAAGGTATATTTAATTGGAAAAAAATAGCTTTCTAGAACAAGAAACTATAACAATCAAAACGAACAATACCATATATTAGTAATAGGTTACTATAGTAATTGGTCCCCTCTTTATGTGTCAATAAAGTTTTTTTTAATCATGCCATACACTGGATTGATTCCCTGATAAAAACACGCACTACAGACTCATACTATAGGCACCTTAAAGTCTCACACTAAGCTCAGGGGCTTTGGTAGATTGATTTCACTACATAATTATATTTACTGCATATTATAGAATTTTTCTTTTAATTCATAAAATGTCATAAAAATATATATATATATAATATCTATAGTAGTTATATTAAGCATGAGCTAAATCACATGTTTTCATATATAAAGTTATTTTTATATAGGCTCAATACTCTTTAGAGCTAGACTAACTACTTAGCCCCATAAAACCAGCCATATACTCGTCAAGTTAGAGCACTCATCAGCCTGATCCTACCTCACAAAAATCCCCTCCCTTTTTTTGGTTTTTACAACCTTGATTAACATTTTAACATTTAGATTAAATGCTCCAAAGCAAGTATTGGCTTGATGTTTTCTATTTTGTCTTCATTGTTATGTGTTGTTTGTGCACCTTGTATAGCTATACATACAATTTGGTGCTTCATTAATAATAATACAATGTTATCCCTTACCTTTATACTTATTAAACTGACTTGAGGTATTTTTTGCAAGGTACATTAGTACCACCTCAGCCATGTTTTCCTGGACACTTATGAATTATACATGCTGCAGGGTGTGCAGGTAGGAACATGAATTTCAGCCCTGGAAAACACACAAATAGTGACACTGAACAGCACTATTCATGTTCCACTCTTCACACACTGTAGCATGTTTAATTCATAAGTGTCAAGAAAAAAAATGGCCGAAGTGGCAACCCTACTTAGAGTACTTTACACACGTGAATCTAAATCTCACTGGGTAGCAGGAGTTCCACCCTCATTTCTACAGCACCCTTTCCAAAGTTACACTAACTTCTAACAGATTATGTTGCACCACCAAAAAATGTTATATAATTTTACAGCATACATGAATAATAACAGATACTATATTGCACATTTTTTTATTTTTTTTATTTAGGGTTGGATGGATGGACCCTGTCTCTAATTAGAGCCATTTAGTTACCTAAATAACTCAAGGATTAATGTCAATATGATCCAATGGTTATATTTTATATATTTTTTGTACTGTGATCTATGTTGATTTTATAAAAAATAAAATAAAAAACACTTCTTTGTTCCTTTAAATTAGTTCACCTCTCACTATGGGCTATCAGTGGTGGTGAATCTATGGCACGTGCCTAGGCACTCTGCCTATTGGTTACCAGCATACTGCTTAGTTTAATTTGTACTTAATACATTTTTTAACCCAAGCTATGTATCATAAATTAAGCTTTAATTGTTGATATATTTTGAATTTATAAGAAAATGTAACCTTCAATTTGTAAAAAAGGTACGATGGAAACTTGATCATGTTTGAGAAGATTATACTTAATTCATTTGTAAACTTGTAGTAAAAAAGGCTATCAAGATTGTATTTTTGGAAAACAAAGGGTAAGGAAGAATCTCCACACTGGAGACAGATCTAAGAGTAGACGTTTAAAATATCACAAATGGATTTAATAAAAAATGCATAAAATACACTCACAAAATAAACCTCGCTTAGTGCAGAGGTTCACTGCAGTCGCACATAAATAGTAAATTCTCAATTGCCAGTTGCGCTGGATTCCTTCCAAATAAGTAGTTATTTATCCAAATTGGGATGTCTTGCAATTACCTCCTGAGTCCAGTGAAGTAGAAATGATACCCCTGTGGGTCTGATGTACCGTCCGGTGGGTCTGGAACTATATTTATTGATAACTCCCACTGCCAATGTAAACTCACTGGAAGAAGGAGGGTCTCAAAAGGCAATAAGCTTTTTGAGACCCTCCTTCTTCTGGGACCCAGATGTAAGGAATAGTTAACCGTGGGGACTACAATACCACCAGCACCCATATTTTTACTATAATTTGTTAAAGGTACATTAAACGAAAAATTAAATTCTCCTAAAAAAAATAAAATGAGGCATAGTAAGCATTTTTCAATGATCTTACATTCTTTATTGCCTGAATTTCCTGTAATTTACATCGTAAAATTGTGCAAGTTCTACTGTCCCCAAGAGGCTTGAGTACATAAACTCATTTATGGTGCGGTTTCGCAGACATTGCTACATACTACATAATTAAAGCTGGTGTAAAGACTTTACTAGTGGCTGTAACTGTTCAATTGATAAACAGAAGAAATTAAAAAACTAAATTTACGCTTACCTGATAAATTATTTTCTTTCCTTGGCATGGAGAGTCCATGAATCCATTCTAATTACTAATTCCACTCCTGGCCACCAGGTGGAGGCAAAGAACACCCCAGCAGAGCTTAACGGGGGGAATGAGAGTTAAGAGTCACTCCCATTACCCAGAATCCCCAGTCATTCGACCAAAGGAAAATGGAAAAAGAAGATGACACAAGGGTATAGAGGTGCCTGAGGTTTATACAAAATAAGCCGTCTTAACTCAAATTAAGGGCGGGTCGTGGACTCTCCATGCCAAGGAAAGACAATAATTGATCAGATAAGCATACATTTTGTTTTCTTTCCCATTGGCATGGAGAGTCCACGAATCCATTCTAATTACTAGTGGGAACCAATACCCAAGCTAGAGGACACAAAATGGAAGGGAGGGAGAACAAGACAGGCGGACCTAAACAGAAGGCACCACTGCTTGAAGAACCTTTCTCCCAAAGGAAGCCTTAGCCAAGGCAAAAGTATCAAATTTGTAGAATTTGGAAAAGGTATACAATGAGGACCAAGTGGCCGCCTTGCAAAATTGCTCCACAGAAGCTACCCTTTTGAAAGCCCAGGAAGAAGAGACAGCCCTAGTGGAAAGAGACGGAATTATCTCAGGAGGCTGTTGTCCAGTTGTCTCATAAGCTAACCGGGTAACACCTCTCAACCAGAGAGAAAGATTAGAAGAAGAAGAGGCCTTCTGACCCTTACGCTTACCAGATAAAACAACGAAAAGAGCAGAAGACTGCCAAAAATCCATAGTTGCCTGAAGATAAAACTTCAGAGCACGCACAACATCCATGTTATGCAACAGACATTCTTTCGGAGAAGAAAGACTAGGTTAAAAGAGAAAAAACAATTTCCTGCTTAATGTTGCGAACCGACCCAACCTTAGGAGGAAAACCTAACTTAAAAAGGAGGACTGTCTTATCCACATGAAAATAAGGTAAGGGAAATTACACTGCACAGCCGAAAAGCTTAGAAACTGTGAGCAGAAAAAATTGAGAGTAAAAATACAACTTTCCATGATAACAACTTAATATCAATAGAGTACATAGGTTCACACGGAGCCTGCTGCAGAACTTTAAGAACAAGATTGAGGCTCCATGGAGGAGCAACAGGTTTAAACACAGGCTTGATTCTGACCAAGGCCTGCAATCTCCAAAAAAAGATTAATTATCTAATAATGTTAATGGATTAATGTATCCAATGTATAAAGGTAAACTGAGGTATATAAAATGTATCAATGAATGGTTCCAATATAACAATTTATTTGAAATACTGTATCAAGAATTATAACAAACTAGATGATAACAAATTCTAAAACAATGCAGCGTTAAAATAAAGGGACGTCTCCCTTAAACAGTAGCAGCTTCAAATAAACCCATAAAATAAAAATAAAAACAGTCAGTACTTGCGCTTGTAGAAAATGTTTCAATCCCAAAACAATAAGGAGAGTCTTTTGCTTGCCGATAGCAAGTCAGGAGAAACAAATAAGCTAATTTATTGGGAGGCTGTGATTGCCAAATGTGTATAGCTTGGGGTTACCGACTTGTAGTGAATGCGCCTTTTTGTACGGCTCTTAGGTGACCCCTCTGACGTCACGTTTTGCGGTGACGTGTGATGTTCTCGTAACAACCCCTATTCCTTAGTATGGAAGGAAGTCCTGGGGGATATTGAAAGAATCTTTGCGGTTTCTTTGTTTTGGGATTGAAAGATTTTCTACAAGCGCAAGTACTGACTGTTTTTATTTTTATTTTATGGGTTTATTTGAAGCTGCTACTGTTTAAGGGAGACGTCCCTTTATTTTAACGCTGCATTGTTTTAGAATTTGCTATCATCTAGTTTGTTATAATTCTTGATACAGTATTTTAAATAAATTGTTATATTGGAACCATCCATTGATACATTTTATATACCTCAGTTTACCTTTATACATTGGATACATTAATCCATTAACATTATTAGATAATTAATCTTTTTTTGGAGATTGCATTCACGATATTCACTTTAATAATTTTAGTGTTGGCCACAATACACTATATATCTTTATACACTTATACCCTTGCTTTTAGCGCTTAACGTATTTTCAATATATTGCTGTTGCTATATTTGTTTTCTTGGAGGGGAATTCACTAGTTAAACTGGGTTCACACATCCTCTAGTGCTTATAATTTCCTTTTTTCTGACCAAGACCTGAACAAGGATTGAACATTTGCCAGATCCGCCAGACGCTATGCAAAAGAATTGACAGCGTAGAAATCTGACCTTTCGTGACCAACCCTTCTCCAGAACCTCCTGGAGAAAGACAGAATAAGGGGAACCTTCCTAACACCAAGGAAACCCAGAGAAGTCGCATTAGTAAAAAAAAATGTGCCAAATCCTATGGAATATCATGTGAGGTTAGATCAGGGAGACAATCCCAATCAGAAAGACCTCGTCTTGCTAAAACGAAGCAATCAACCTCCCTGCAGGTGGTATCAGAGAATCTAGATACGAAAAGAGAAAAAGACCCTGAAGTAGAGGGTCTTCCTCAGCAGAACTTCCCCGGAGAAGAAATCAACGTCTCCACCAGGTCCACTAACTAAATTATGCGAGGTCAAGGAGTCTAGGAAGCCTGGAGATTAGACGAGAAGCCATAACGACCAATTCAGAAAGTCTGCCTGCTCAGAAAATCCACTTCCCAGAAGTATACCTTGGGAAGAGAAGGCAGAAAAGAGGCCAAAGGGAGACTTTATTTATCGAAGAATCTGAGACACCCCTGTCATCACCAAGGATCTACCCCAGATGGGAGATATAAACCACTGAAGGAAGAAGACAGATTGAAATCTTATAAATTCACCTAGAAACTACCCAGTAAACTAGGCTCGTCTGGGATTTGAACCTGGGACCTTTCGCACAGTAAGCGAGAATCCTATCCCTGGACTAATGAGCCTTTGAACTCTGATGGAGACAAGCTATCAAAACCATGGAGAGTGCTCACCCCTCCAAGATATATATAAGAAGTGCAGGCTCATAAATCCAGTTACTCTGACCTCTTAAGGAAGGACAACTACTCCCCAGTCAGAAAAGCTGGCGTCTATAGACACAACCCCCCATGATGATCTCACAAAGTATGTGCTTTGGGACTAATGGACCTGAGATAGACCCGAGACAGATGATCTCCGCTCCATTATCTGAGCTTGTATTAGACAACAGATCTCAGAAGAGATCGACTACGACCACACTTTAAAGTATCAGAAGCTGTAGCTGGTTTCAAACTACAAAATTTCCTCTTGCTAGGCAGCTAAGCAAATCATCAATTTACTACCGCAGGCTGACAAGTGCGGTAAAATGAACAAAAAATATCCACCAGGGAGATTTAAATAAATACCCCAGGAAAAAACAAAGATCCCAAGAGGGATAATGAAAAAAAACAGGGCAAAGCAGTAAAGAGATTAATCTACTATATACTTTAGTCTAAAAATTCACCTATATAAAAAGTATTCTCCCAAAGGGAATACATACAGTAATAGATCATAAAAGATAATTCCCTCATAAGGATCAGATTATCGTCTAAACGAATATGCAAGAATAAACATGCATCAAAGAAAAAAATTATTTAAAAAAAAATACAAGCTGTAACAACGCAAAAAATCTCCTTTCCAGAAGAAAAAAATAAATTGCATTGATGCTGGGATTAGTCACAGCTGGTGCTGACCTGGTTATAAGACACAGATTACTGTGTTATATTGAAAATACATGAGAACAACAAAGTAGCTTTGCTGTACTCCTAAATATTCTTTTCCCCTACCAGTATAGGGAAACAAACCAGTAACTCTCAGTTACTAAACTGCTAACGTAACCACTATGCTATTCACGCAGCACTTAAGCATGAAAACAAATAGATGCTAAGAATGGCACCTGCATGAAAAAGTGCTGAAAATTCCTCTCTAAAAGGAAGAATCAGCCATATAGTGTCCCTTTAAGACATAAGGAGAAAAAGAATCATATTAGTGACCAAAGATACGCTAAGATAAAAATGACTATATCATAATACAAAATATGCTGCTTTAGCCAGAGCTGAATATCTACTCACTAAGAGATAGATATAATTTCCTGAATAAAAGGGAAATATTCCTAAATATGTAATTAAACATATTAATGAGCTAAGAAACATTAATAAAAGATACAGTAACAATCAGAGAGTAAACTCCTCACTATACGAAAAAAAAACGGGATAGGATTAATCATATGAAAATCCTAAAGCCCCTCCTAATAAAAAAAATAGATGCAGCAAGCAAAGCTATAAATCTCCATTAAGAGAGAGTATGACCTAAAACATATTAATTGTCATAATTAGAAATATGTGTCTTGCACAAGACATATATAGGCTGAAAAAGACAGAGCCGAAAATCTCACTAAGAGGGCGGTTGAATATCATACCCATAGACATCAAAAATGAGAATTAAATGTTATCATCACTAAGATGATAAATTACTAAAAAAAAAATTTTTTCATGATTCAGATACAGCATGTAATTTTAAACAGCTTTCCAATTTACTTCCATTAAAAAAAAATGTGCAGAGTCTTTTATATTTACAATTTTTGAGTCACCAGATCCTACTGAGCATGTGCAAGACTTCACAGACTATACGTATATGCATTTGTGATTGGCTGATTGCCATCACATGGTACAAGGGGAGTGGAAATATACATAACTTTGAAATTTGTTATAAAAAAATCTACTACTCATTTGAAGTTCAGACTAAGTGCTATTGCATTGTCTTGTTATCTTGCATTTGTTTATTATGCAAATCTAATGTGTTGACTGGTCCTTTAAATATTTGTTGTCAAAATAGGAATATTCCAAAGTGTGATAAAATGAATTGCCACAGGATGGCAGCAAACACCAGGGAATTTCAGAGAGAACTCATCTTTCGATCTGAATACAAAATTAAATAAATTAAAAGTGGCATAAATGTGTAAAAATCTGTAGCTTGAAATACCTAACAAGCACTGAAAACAGCTCTGTCCTCAATGAACATATTAAAGTGATGAGGACAGTACAAAAATAGTCAGCAACGCCCCTCCGGTAAACATATGTACAATACAGTCAAAGGGAGAAGATTACCACAGACTGAGATAAAGTAGATTTACACTCATACTAGGGAGCTCACCATTCTTTTATTCAAGCGCACCCTCAAAGAATGCTAGTCCTTGAGTCGGCAGTGCCCATATATCCTACTGAAAAGATATATCTAATTATCACTGATGCTGTAGCACTACACGGTCCCCATGTATCCGCTCCCCTTCAGTGTCATGGGAGATTTTAATGGTGGATCTCGCGCCAAAAAAAACAAACAGCCTGCGGCGGGAAAATTAACCCCCATTGTACCAGATGAAAAATAATCATAAATAAAAGGAGGAGACAGACTAACGCCGCTGTTCTTTCACACCATTTAAGTTCACTCTCAATAAGTAGAGAGAAGGAGGAGTGCCCTGACCTTGCGGCAATGCTGCGCTTCAATCTCTCAATAGAGAGAAATAAGAAGTCTTACTCCATAATAATGTAGCCAGTAATGCACCCGCCTAATAAATAGGTCATGGAATAATATCCAACTCTTTAAAGCAGAAGAAAAATGCTGGGTTCTCCAAACCAGAGCTGAACCCACGCTAAGGCGCTGCAGCAAACAGACATGATCTGCAAATATCTCTCCATTGAACGGAGGAAAAAAGCTGCATCATAACCTAGTGTAAAAAATCCTGACAGACTGAGGAGGTCCCGGTAGACAAGCCGCCTATATGTTCTGCGGAAAACAAACACGAGGGAATCCCTTATTACTATTCCCCATTAGTTAGTATCTATTGATAAAAAAGAACCGTGCAGGCATAAAAAGCGTGAGGCAGGTAATATCAATCTAAATGTTACACGGTCCCCACACACCTAAAGCCTGGGTCATAACAATAATGGTGGTGAGTCACAGTTGGTGCTATCTTTGAGCCTTAGACCCTTCAGAGGCAGTAAAAGGGGCATAATCCCTGACACTGGCTGAAAAAAACAGTTAACTGCTCAGCAGCAACATCTCTCAACCTGAAGAGACATATTAAATATATTAACCCTTCATGAGGGAAACAGGTCCCACCCGTTCCCTGAAAATTCCAGTCCTCTTTCCATGATATATTCTTTCCTAAGAAAAATACATATTAAAGGATTTACCCTCCAGGGTCTTCTGCTGTGGAACAGTCACAGCAGTTCCAGCTGTGTTAGCCTCTCTGATCGCTGACAGGGACCTGAAGAAACAAGAAAAACAGAGTAACCAACCCTGGTTTTCTATATAGGGGTAGCATAGATGTTGGAAGGTAAGCAAGGACTACCTCACGTCTTCCAACTGATTAAAGCCACCATTACTCTTACTAAAGAGGATTACATGGACACAGCATAGCCCCAATACTTGCTTGCAGGGAAACTACCCATAAAAGGATTAAATATCTTCAGACACCATCTTCGCATATCCACCCGATGTACAAGGCAAAGAATGACTGGGGATTATGGGTAATGGGACACTGGTAGCCAGGAGTTGAAGTCCCACTAGTAATTAGAATGGATTTGTGGACTCTCCATTCCAATGTGAAAGAAAAAGACATTTACTTATAAAATGATAAACAGAAGAAGTGAAAAAGACAATTACATATATATATATATGTATGAATATATATATATATATATATATATATATATATATATATACAGTATATATATATATATATATATATATATATATATATATATATATATATATATATATATATACATAAATATATAGACACACATAGATGAATTTATATGCATGTTAATATTATTGTAATAGTTAAATATAGTTTAAAGTGATTTTTATAATTTTGTATTTACTGATTATTGAGGCCATTACTCATAGATTATTAGAGCTTTTATTTTGCTACAAATCAGCTCTCTCCTCTATCATGTTTTTCACAGCATTTCAATAGGTAATGGCATCTTTTAGTGACTCAATAGGTGTTGTCATGGCAAGACTGCCATCTTTAATGCATAGTAGCGCCACCTAATGGAAACTTCTGTCATTCAGTGTCCTGTTAGTAAACTCTGACTGTTAGTATATGTTGATTAAGAGGGAGTTACATTAAAAAAAATGTGGTGGTGAAGTTTGTTAATGCCAGCTTTTTTGGGTGTGATTGGGTAGTTCAGGATGTACCAATTCCATGGAATATTCATGGAAAAAAGGAGGTATATACTGTAAGAAAATAAATTATTTGCAAAATATCTTACATAATATTGCTACATTATATCTCTATAAATTATGAAAATATGTAATATTCTGTGATATAAATTATTCTTATATATGATGGCATTTATTTCTGGAGTTCTATGGAAAACCAACATCATCAAATGCAACAATATGTTACACTATTTTCTGAACTTAGGGTACAGGAGTCACTGGCAAGCAGTATTCCCAGTATTTTACAAAAATATTTGACTTGATGTAATGATAATTAGTATATTACAGGTAAAGAAATGTGTTTGGGAATTTGTTTCAGGGAATAAAAAATAACTGACACAGTTAAAAGTGCCAGTTAATATTTGCCACTGCAAAATGCCAGTGTGAAATGTAACAGGTAAAGTGCCATAGTGACATTCTATACAGAGAATGACAAAATGAAACATGCCCGGTACTGTATAACTCAGCTGATAAAAGGACATACTAGTCAAAATTAAACTCATGAATAAAATATCCTTATTGATGAGCATACTTAGGAGTGTTTAAAGGTCCATAATAGTCCAAAATTTACATGTTCTAATTCATTAGCGTATGTAATTTTAAAACTAGTGACCCTACACCACTATGTGTTTAACACCCACAAAAGAGTTAAGTGCACAGTTGAAGTACCACTTGGGACCTGCTGAACACTGCTGGTCCCGAGTGGAAACCATCTCTGATCCAACCAGCAGCACTAGTTAGACAGCTGAGTCATGTGACTGACACTGCCGATTGGCTCAGCAACAGTTTCCGCTCAGATCCAGGAGTACTCTGCGGGTTCCGAGTGGTACTACTGTGTGGGGGTTAAACACACAGTAGTGCAGGGTCGCTAGTTTTAAAATGACATACTCTAAAGAATTAGAGCATGTAAGTTTTTACTATTATGGCTATATAAGGTCTATATGTCAGCAGTGTATGTAATACTGTTATGTTACATTGTTACAAACACTGTCTACTGCCAGATAATTCTCAAGATGTGCACACTCCTTATCCTATCTAGGTATTGTTTTCTACAAAGGATATCAAAATAATAAAGTCACTTTGACAATACAATAAATGGCTAGATGTTTTTTAATGTCATGCTCTATCTGAATGATGAAAGTTGATTTCTGCCATTCCTATCCCTTTAAAACTAAAGTGTGTCAAACAAATCAGCAGATTTACCATAAAAGAGGCAACTAAATTCTACCACATAAAACCAAATAAACTCTAATAAAATGAACACAAATGAACTATATGAGAAGGTGGAGAGAGAATTCCCCTTCATTGTGTGTTGTAAAGTAAGAATTATTTATTGCTTTTTTTCTAACATGCACATGTTTAAATCAGTGTGTAAGTACAGTGTACGTGCTCTGTAAATTCTCATTATTCTGTGCGTAACATTTCAAAATATTTGCTGTATCAACAATTGTTTATGGTGAATGTTTAAATAAATCACTGAAAACATATCTATCATCTATCTATCTATCTATCTATCATCTATCTATCTATCTATCTATCTATATATCAAGGTTACTTTTGTAAGCATACAGAAGTTTTTAAATCAATAATGTTGTGGTTGGGGGTTCTTAAATGGACCGTTAAGTAAATAAAAAAAATGTTTTTCTTGTTTCAGATAGAGCATACAATTTTAAACAACTTTCTAATTTACTTCTACTATTTAAATTGCTTCCTCATCTTAGTATCTTTTGTTGAAAAGCATACCTAGGTAGGCTCAGGAGCAGTAGTGCGCTACTGGGAGCACACTGCTGATTGGTGGATTCACATATATGCCCGCTGTCATTGGCTCACCCAATGTGCTCAGCAAGGTTCCAGTTGCTCCTTCAATAAAGGATACCAAGAGATTAAAGCAAATTTGATAATAGAAGTAAATGGAAAGCTGTTTAAGAGTACATGAAAGAAAAATGTTGGGTTTCTTGACCCTTTAAAGGTATATTAAACACAAAATGACTCCCTAAATGTCTGTGTACGCCTAGTAAAATAACTTTGCAATATGTTTTCAGTATTTATTTTGCCTTATTTTCTAGAAATTAAACTATGAAAAAAATATGTTTTCACTTTGCCCCCAGAGCCTTAAGTGGATCCTGCAGGATCCTGACCCTGCAATATGCTTCCCCATGATTGTTTTCCATCTTTTATTTATGTTGTTGTATATTGCAATACTTAGAAGCAGGGTTATCAAAGAACGCTAACAAAAATCCTCACATAAATATATTCCCAAGGGAGAATTAATATAGGTCCATAAACAAGATCATCTAAAAAGCTCACCTACTCTTTAGTTTAGCAGAAAGGGGGTTTCATCTGCATAAAGCTTTAATAAACCCTCAGAGGAATATATGAGTGGTGAGTCTAGATTGTCCTGAAGGAAATATTCCTCAGAGGTACTAAGAAAATAGGCTACACATCTTCATGGGGAATATTGGCCCCAGGGTTTTGGAAGAACAACTACTTGTCACATTACATTTAAAAATACTACCAGCACATCCTATAAAACAAATCAGAAAAGAAAAAACATATATACTGTACATATGTATGTTGAATGCTCACAGTATACTCTCTCAGTGAACTGTGTACTAGGGTATTTACACACACATATAGGGGCCTATTTAACAAATGTCTGTCGCTGAATGCGGAGAGCAATACGCTCTCCGCATTCAGCATTGCACCAGCAGCTTTTGTAAACTGCTGGTGCATCGCCGCCCCCTGCAGATTCGCGGCCAATCAGCCGCCAGTAGGGGGTATCAATCAACCCGATTGTATTCGATCAGGTTGATACCAAGCAATCTCTGTCCGCCTCCTCAGATCAGGCGGACAGGTTATGGAGCAGCGGTCTTTAGACCACTGCTTCATAACTGGTGTTGCTGGCGAGCCAGAAACACGTCCCTTCAAGCTCCATACGGTGCTTGATAAATGGGCCTCATAGAGAGAGAGGACTGTTCTGCAGGGGCAGACGTTTCTGGCTGCTGTTTATTTATTTTCAGGAAGCTACAGTCTAATATGTAGATATTTCAAGGTAATGTTCAGAAGTATTAAAAATAGCATTTAATTGTGCTGATTGAAAGCGTTAATGGACTTTTTATTCAAATACTTTCTATAAAATGTTTAAAGGAGCAGCATTTAAACACTGGAAATGTGTTTGCCTGAAAAACTGTGAGGTAACGGCTGTTTTATTTTAAATTGAAACTAAAACAGTAGTCAGTGGAGTGTTCAGGATTTTTGCTAAAGCACCATCAGTGTCAGGAACTTGCTGGAGGCCCATCAGTGTTTCTGTTGGTAGGGTCATGACAGGGGCAGTGTATGGGAGGGATCAAGTCTAGTGGGCAGAGTCAGGGCGTTCTGTGGGCAGGGTCAGGCTAAGCAGCTGTGGTAACCTGGGCAAAGTGGTGGTGGGAAAATGAGGGCTGATTGCCACTGACAGGAATAGGTGTTGTGTAATTCCTCACCCATGCTCTTATAATGATAGGTTCTGCTCATTGGCTGTTAGTTAATAACCATTAGTAGCAATTGTCAATAAGCATTAGTATCAAGAGATTTTTAGCCAATTAGGATTTATCACAAAGTAAATAACAGAAAGAGAGCTTTGGTAGGAAGTACACAACTGTGCTAGTTTCAGTTTAAATTTAACCAGGTTTTACGTCAGTTTTTGCGTACAGTGTCCCTTTAAGGAAATAAAATTGTTTGGCATAAGAATGATATTACACTGCCTGCTACATGCAGCAAAATGACCCTACTCAGAGTGTTTTTAGTCACACTGTGGGTTGGATTTACTAATGGCCTCACCAGTCGTTGTGATCTAACCATTCATTTGCTCATTTTGTCACTATTTAGTGAATCTAGTATATGCCCTTCATGAAGTAATTTAGGGTCCGAGTCTCTAAAAATTTGCTGGAGTACAATTATCACAACAGACTTCACTCAATTCTTTAAAAAAGGGGATAAACCCGGAAGCTGGCTCCATAGAAAGTAATGAAGTTTACTCATGTGAAGAGCGAAAGTGAGAAGGAGTAACTGGCAACATAAAATTATGTTATTAGTGCACTTTGCCGTGCGTTTGCTTCGTGCTTTACACCATGTCTTTTTCTATCTGTACAATCAGTGCATTTCATTCATTTTTTAACCAAACTCGCAGGCTTACATTCCATGAGAAAAAACAGCAAGGAATTTTGTACTCTATGGAACAATTTTAACTTTGTATTTTGAAAAAACATAGTATATTAAATATGAGTTAATTATACATTGTACACAGAGCCGGCTCAACCATGGAACCAAGTGGGTCCAACGGACCCAGGCAACACTTGACAAGGGGCAGCACTTCGGTGACTAAATCAGTCACTGTCAGACCCAGACCACTCCTGTCCTCTGTCTCCACGGGGGAGGTCACATGCTCCCAGCGGCATAAACGTATCCTGCACAAAGACACAGAACCGGTCAGGGGTGACATTCATGGTGCATCTCTGCCCTAACTTCCATCCAACTTATTGCGTTATTGTGCATAAGCATTGGTTAGAAGCAGGTAGGCAGGCTTAGTAGGGTCAGCGCCAGGCTAGTAGGTTGATATGCTAATCAGTAATGTTACTGCTGGGGGTGGGGGGAGGCGTCATTGCATTTTCTGACCCAGGCAATGCAATATCTTGAAACAGCTGTGAGTGTACATTAAATACAATTTTTATTGTATAATGTAAATTTGCATTTTGCTGCAACATTTTAAGATTAAGTTAAATGTGCATTATTAATATGATTTTAATGCATTTTTAAATACATTTTTACATTGTTCTCAAAATTATTTTAAACTGTTCATGTTATTGATTACTTTACTGTATGTGTTTCTCCTTCGCATACAGAATTGTAAGGTTACACCCTTAAAGGGACACTGAACCCAAATTTTTTCTTTCATGATTCAGATAGAGCATGCAATTTTAAGCAACTTTCTAATTTACTCCTATTATCAATTTTTATTCATTCTCTTGCTAACTTTATTTGAAAAGAAGGCATATAAGCTTCTTTTTTTGGTTCAGACCTCTGGAAAGCACTTTTTTATTGGTGGATTAATTTATCCACCAATCAGCAAGGACAACCCAGGCTGTTCACCAAAAATGGGCCGGCATCTAAACTTACATTCTTGCATTTCAAATAAAGATACCAAGAGAACGAAGACAATTTGATAATAGGAGTAAATTAGAAAGTTGCTTAAAATGTCATGCTCTATCTGAATCATGAAAGAAAAAAATTGGGTTCAGTGTCCCTTTAAGCAAGATCTGCATCTGTCAAGGTAAAAGTTACCTTAATAGAATCCTGTGAAGACCCTGAAATCGATAATATATCTTTTTAGAGAATTTTGCCTGAGCTGATAGCTATAGAGAATAGGGTCCATAGTTATTGGTGAGACTAGAAGGACTGTTAGTGAATCTTGCCCACTAAGGACTTACAGTTAAACACCTAAAGTACAGCACCGTTCTCTTGAGCCGCATTGCAATGGAATCAATAACAAAGCAAATCACATTCAGGTTGCCCTTATTAGTCCAACTGGCCTTAATTCCAGCCATGTAAGGTGAGTAGTAATATTCTAGATCAGGCATATTACACATAACGTTGCCTTTTCAAATGTCAGTTGACCTATTTAGGGCCAGATTACAAGTGACGTGCTAACAGTTATGCAAAAGCAATATCAGGTTTATACATTACAAAGTACACTCACAATAACACTGTCTAATAAAAATTATAAAAAAATTATTGCACAAAAAAAGTTATAAGGGCTCAAAAATATGAGGTCTCAGGTGTTAGAGAAAAAAAGAAAGGCTGCAAAGGGCTTTAACATAGAGATACATACATATACCTGTGTAAATATGTATATGTATGTATAGATATATGTGTGTGTAAAGATGTATTTATATGTGTATATATAGACATTTGTAAAAGTGCATTGGAGCCCTTTGCAGTTAAGTAGATGAAAATATGTAAAAACCTAATTATGTGATACTGTACTTATATTTAATAAAGTTTTATGTTGTGTTTGTACTGTAAATGTTTCACATCTCAGAGTTGTTCACATTTGGGAATATGTTCTATGTATGTTTAAATATTTATTTTTATATATATATATATATATATATATATATATATATATATATATATATAAATATATATATATATATATATATATATATATATCCAAAAAACATAATATATACAGTATATATATATATAAATATATATATATATATATATATATATATATAGATATAGGTATTGATATATATCTTACCAAAAAACATAATATATATACAGTATATATATATATATATATAAAAATAAATATATATATATATAGGTATAGATATATATCTTACCAAAAAAACATTATATATATATATATATATATATATATATATATATATATATATATATATATATATAAATATTATGAATAAATAGAACATATTCTGCTAGGTGAAGAACATTTGAATGTGAAATATTCATATTTTCATGTCGGGTTAGAGCACTTGAGAAAATGCAATCAAACTTGGAGCGAGTAGGGTAAATTTTTCACACTCCATTGTAGCCTTCTAGGGAATATGTTAACACGGTTGCGATATTCGAAGTTCGGCTTTTTGCGAGCATCGGTAAGCACAGGAGCGAAAAACTTTTTACTTTCAACTTGTAATACGAACACTACCTGACACATGCAAAAAGCTTACTTCTAGCTGAGTTAATGCATGAGCGGGAGCGATAAATAGCGCTCTACTCGTAATCTAGCCCTTAATGGGCACACCACCCGGCTGATTTTACTGTCTAAATTTTTTCATTTTTCAATATTTATTGAACAAATTATCATTAAATCAGTTTATGTTGAATTATGCAATTAATTTGTGCATTGGATATTTCAATATCTTAAGTAACAGAAAATTCTATAATATTACAAAATATTACACTGCCCCCACCTGGCTACTTCATAATGCACACCCAGCTGGAAAAAGTTTCTGTGGAGAACACTGTATTTATCCCTTTAAGGACACAGCTTTCAGTTTGCTCAATTGTTTTATGACGGAAAAAATCTGTCATATGTCCTTAAGAGGTTATACATATGCACATAGCACAAAATATTTATATATATATATATACGTATATATATATATATATATATATATATATATGTGTGTGTGTGTGTGTGTGTGTTATGGGTACAGTCAGATATTGTTTAATCCAATGATTACACCGCATCAAACATATATACGATGCACTGTAATCCCCCCATTTTCACTAGCTTTTTTGCTTCCTCCTGGGGGTTCAAGGTTCACTTGGGGTGGATGGCAGAGGATTGGCGGGGTGCCCCCCTTCAACCCCACTCCCAGATGGAGGCAAAAAAATAGTGTAGATGGGGGGATTACAGTACATCAGGCTTTACCCACAGCCGCTTGGGTAATGTCCATTTTACCCGGGTAATCCTAGGATTACCCTGATATCTTACTTTACCCGTGACACACACACACACAGACTTGCACAATTAATGTAATAAAGAGTGGCAGACTTAGGTGCAAACAACATACTCGGGCTGCAAAATGATTAACTTATTTGTGTGTAGAGTTAAAAGGAAAATAGAGAGCACTTAGTTTCCACCCAACAACTTATGCTACTTAAGAATACTCTTAACCTCCATTGTGCCTTGGAGGTGATATAAGGCATTAGTGATGTCATCTTTTTTATGTTCCCTGGTCCCTGAACCTATCCCCTGATGTCCATATAACAGTACATTTGGCACAAGACTCACTGCAGTGCAACAAGATGAAGTTAATACTCAATGCTTTATATTACTGCAGAGTCTTTCTGGTAGAGAAGATGGGGAAACCCTAAAAAAGGAGTGTTTGCTTCATCCACGGACATCCTTAAAATATACTTTGTCTTCTGGTTTTCCCACGTGCTGTGGAAAGATGATAAAAAATAGATTGATTAACAACATTAAAATTATATATATATATATATATATATATATATACACACACACATAATATAGCATTTTATAATTCGGGAAATTAGGCCTCAATATATAATTAACCATGAATGTCCAACATTTTCAGAAGAATAACCACACATTTTTGGAAGGCCAGTGAATACATTTTAAAAATAATATTAATTGAAATAAACAATATAGGTATATATGCAAACTTTAAAAACATAATTTTATGGTGGT
This sequence comes from Bombina bombina, assembly GCF_027579735.1. Lineage (NCBI taxonomy): Eukaryota > Metazoa > Chordata > Amphibia > Anura > Bombinatoridae > Bombina > Bombina bombina. The sequence continues at coordinate 415,075,393 of NC_069501.1, forward strand.
GAGAGCCCATGATCCATTACTCCTGGGAACTAATTTTCCCTACTACTAGGAGGAGGCAAAGATTCCCAAACACCAAGAGCTCTATAAAACCCCATCCCACCTTACAGGTACATTGGTCTAATGAATAGCCAAGCAAAATGAGGTAGAATCATTGTATACAAGGCCAGATTTCCATATTATACCCCATTTTAACACTACTGATAGAGACAATGGGGTCGATTTATCAAGCTGCAGTGGACAGGGGCACACACTGGAATTCAGCATAGCACATTAGCGCTATTTTGTGCTCACGTGCAATCCCACCCACTGCCCGCGCACAGCCAATCACGCGCGGACAGGAGCTGTCAATCTCCCCGGTAGGACTAGACCGGAGAGATTGAAATTCACCATCTAAGAGGTGGCAAAGAGGTTAGGGAAGTAGCGGTCTGATGAGTGCCCTTGTTAAATACGGTATTCAGATTCTCTTGTGAGATCCTGCAGTTGTAGGGGGTCAAAGGGTAGCAAAAGACTTTGATAAATCAACCCCAATATGTCATGATCCAGCCTAGTCTTGAACCTGGGACCTGTTTCTACATCTGCTACAATTGTTTCCCAGGCTGTTGACTTACCTCTTCACCACTTCTGCAACTTTGACTCTCTGGCTCCACCTACCTACCAGCTGAATTCAATCATCTAATCATCAGCCGACTAGTTCTGGGCTTTAACATTGAGTATTGGACTCTGACCGAGCCTCTGTTCCAGATTCCTGTTTGTATGCAGCTTTGTTGGATTTCCTGGTGCCTGACTACTGCTTCGTTTTGAGACTACTTTTCTGGACTTTCCTTGGCACTGTGTTTTGTTTCTGGAAAGATTCCCTGGCATCTAACCTTGGCTGGTTCACTGAAATTTCCTAAGGACTGCTCCAGGTACTTTTGCTTGCTTGTTACCTGTTACTACAGAGTTACCAGTCTACAGCCTATGCACACATCCTGCCTGATGTTACAGAATTACTTGTCTACAGCATATCTGCATTCCCTGCTCGCGACTGCAGACCTTCCTGTGTACAGCATATCTGTGTATTCCTACCTGTTACTATAGTTACCAGTCTACAGCTTATCTACACATCCTGCCTGCTGTTACAGAATTACTTGTTTACAGTATACCTGCATTCCCTGCCTGCAGCTGCAGACTCTTCTGTCTACAGCATATCTGCATATTCCTGACTGTTATTAGAGAGTTACCAGGCTACAGCATATCTACATATTCCTGCCTGTTACTACAGAGTATCCTGTCAACAGCATATCTACGTATCCTGCCTATTATTACAAAGTTACCTGGTATACTTGTTTGCACAGAGACTTGGTCTTTCATCTAGTTTGCATTTATCTGCATTACTAATTAATCTGATCAATAAAATCTTTTACCTTTCTTCCTAAAATTCTTGTAGCAGTTTCATTATGCCAAAAAGGAAAGACTCACGCAGACAAAACACAACTTAACCCCAGAACCTGACACCTCTGCACAGCAGCTCCCATCACCTCAACCTGATACTATGAGGAGTATGACACAATAAAACATCACTTATGCTAAAATGGGAGCAGGAATTAGGAAACACATTGTCAGTAAAAACATGGGTTACAAATTTATTCCAAGGCCTATCTTTCTCACATAATGCTGCACTTAGAGGGACATACTACTCATATGCTAAATCACTTGAAACTGATACAGTATAACTGTAAAAAGCTGACAGGAAAATATCACCTTAGCATCTCTATGTAAAAAGGAAAATATTTTTACCTCACAATTTCCTCAGCTCAGCAGAGTAAGTTCTGTGTAAAAAGTTATACTCAGCTGCTGCTCAGCTGCAGGTAAAATAAATAAATAAATAAATGAAGAAATGAACAGCAGCCAATCAGCATCAACAGTGCTGAGGTCATGAACTCTTTTACTGTGATATCATGAGATTTCGAGATTTCATAGTAAATTTCCTTACACTGAATAGGGAAATAAGATGAGAGTGCATGTAAGCTCGCTCCTTCCGCTGTCCCAGGACAGACATACTGATTTGTTGCTTAGAAGTCCTTTACAATGGGATGTGGCTACTGAGAAACTTTTGAGGTAAAATATCTTTCTTTTTTACATAGAGATGTGCAGGTGATATTTTCTAGTCAGCCTTTTACAGCTATGCTGCAGCACTTTCAAGTGTTTAAACATTTGGGTATTATGGCCCTTTAAGGAACTTTTCTTGGAAGGACCTTTCAAATAGTACTTCTATCCAACAAGCGGCATCTCAGCTACAGAGGATGTTGGGAGAAAGGGACATACTTGCATATGGGGTTGCAGTGTGAAAGGATCAGAGACATATGGGACCAGACATCTAATCTTTTAAAGGGACATTCCAGACAAAATTGCAATCCACATGGACGCATTTCATTTTTGAATAGAAGCTTTTTTGTAATATACATGTATTAGCAAAAATGCTTCTTATAAAAGCTGTAGCTGTATTTAAGTATGCACCGTGGACCAGCAATTTAAACACAGCACTTGTTCAGAGGGCTTAAGGTGCTTTTACCATCTGGTAATGGCTCAATTTGTTAATTGCTGACTTAGTACAAGCCCCGCTAGGCGTTCTGAGCAGCTGCGGTATTTAAAATGTGGGTGCATTGAGAATATCTAGCTAGATATGCTTCACATGCACGTGCAGAGAAAAATGTTAACACTAAAACAATGATAACTATTGTTTTGTTTTTTGTTTATAAATATATTTATTGTTTTATACATTAAACATACAAGGGTCACTGTAATAATTCAACATCAAAGAATACATGTATATTTATGGGTACATGAAAAATATTAATACGCATCGACTAGATAGACCCTGACTAACCAACATAAAGACACGGATCAGAAAAAAGGAAAAAAAGAAAGAAAAGAAAGGAGGGGGGAAGGGAAAAAAAAAAAAGGAGGGAGAGCCCCTGCATATGCCTCCCCAGCCAAGAATTGCGGATATTATACCAATAACTCACTTCTAATTTCTCCCCTTAATACTGCATTTTGAATCCATTCAGAGTTTTTAAAAGGGCCGATAAGTCTTATTTGTAACTCTATGGGATTTGAGAATATATAATCGCTCCATTTTCTAAAAAAGGAGTCTATTTCGCTTTCGGAATTTATTGAGGTTTCATATTGTTCCAGAATTAATTTAGCATCAAGCTTATTAAGAAGAATGGAAAGGGAAGGTTTTTTGTTAGACTTCCATGAGGAAAATATAATGTTTCTTGCACAGAGTATTATGAAATTGATAAAAATACTATTCTCTTCCTATCCTTATGTTTTTTCAAAAAAACAATCTCCACTTTATTCAAGACCACATCATATTTTAAAATTTTGGACAACCAATAGGATACTTTTCCCCAGAATTGATTTACTTTGGGGCAATCCCATATACAATGGATCAGATTGGCATTAGGCCGTCTACAACGTGCACATTCATAAATTTGTGCTCTATTCCATCTTCCTAGATCCTCGGGAGTAATATAAACTCTGTTAATTAACTTAATATGGGATTCACGCCAGGATAGTTGTGGAGTCGCTGCCCATGCCCTAGCAATACTCTTTTCAATTGTCTTAAACTCTGTGGCAGGGATATCCACAGACCATTTTTCTCGCAGACGTTCCATGGCCAGGAGCCCGTCTTTAACCAATAAAAGATTGTACCATTGAGATATAGAAACGTTGCCCTTTTGAAACATATTTAGGCCCATATAGACTCTTGCCCAATTTCTATTGAAGTCTTTCAATTGATGTGTGTTGAGAAAGTGTCTAACTTGAAAATATCCAAATAAGTCGCGATTAGGAAGATTATACTTTTCTTTCAAAACACTAAATGTATATATAACACTTTTATATGATAACTATTGTTAGTAGCATTTTTGCCAAACATGTATATTGCAAATATGTTTCTATTCAAAGATGTAATTCATCTATGTGCATTTAAAGTTTGACTGGAATGTCCCTTTAAGTTCCATATTTAAAAAGAAAATCACACTAACATCAGAGCAAGCACTGCTCCATTTTCCAGTACATAATATACTGAAGAAACATAATAAATTAATGATAACAATCTGTACTGTACTATAAGTACAGTTTAGCTAAATATTGGAAGACAACACCGCCAAGTTTTGGTTATATAAAGGAAAAAAATAGACTATCATTATAACATGTCCACAGTACTGCTGCTAATTTTTGAACACTAAAGAGCTAATAGGAGACTAGAAATAACAAGAGTTGGAAACCATACATAAGGAAAAGGATATTTATTATTTTTTCTTTTTTTTCTCTCATATTCATACCGAAGTACTGGAAACACCCAATAGGCTTGTTTATTTGTAACAGGACACTCTTGTATTGGATACATTCTACATAAAGTTGGAATGAAAAAGAGAAGTTAAAAGAAGACACAGAGACTTTTACGTTAAAGGGAAAGTCTACCATAGAATTGTTATTGTTTTAAAAGATAGATAATCCCTTTATTACCCATTCCCCAGTTTTGCACAAACAACACAGTTATAATAATATACTTTTTACCTCTGTGATTACCTTGTATGTAGGAACCTTCTTCCAGCCCCCTGATCACATGACTGTGACTGTTTATTATCTATTGTCTTAAATTTAGCATTGCTTTGTGCTAGATCTTAAATAACTTTCTGTGCCTGAACACAGTGTTATCTATATGGCCCACGTGTACTTTCTGTCTCTTTGTGTTGAAAAGAGATTTAAAAAGCCTGTGATAAGAGGCAGCCCTCAAAGGCTTAGAAATTAGCATATGAGCCTACCTAGGTTTAGTTTAAACTAAGAATACCAAGAGAAAAAAGCAAATTTGATGATAAAAGTAAATTGGAAAGTTGATTAAAATTAAAAGTCCTATCTGAATAATGAAAGTTTAATTAATACTAGACTGTCCCTTTAATTATACAAGTCAATTATTTTTATTGTATTTGCACTACAATCATTCAAACTTGTGATTGTAATTATGCTAAGATCTCTCTGAAGCATCCTTGGGATTAGGACACCAACAAGGGACAACAATTTCCCGACTGATATTGTCTGAGAACACAACTTTAGGCAAGAAATCAAATTTAGTCCTTAAAGTGAAGGTCAATTTTCATGTGAAAGTGCCCGTTTTTTAAAAAAACTATTAAAAACAGGGGCACTTTCATTCATGAAAATTGACATAGCACGGTATTTTAAAAATACTAACCTTGTTCTTCTGAAACGCCGGATCGCCGTTCTGAAACGATGCCCCACCTGCTTCTTGCTGGTTTACTTACCCAGCAATGATGAAATCGTCTTCCTCCAATCATGGCGTTACCCCAGGGGGGAAGCCGTGATTGGAGGATGCCGGAATCGTCATTGCAGACGTATGAAGAGGCTTGCGACGGGCTGGTGAAGCACTGGAGCGGCTTCAAGAAGAAAAGGTAAGTATATTTTAAAAAATGGCTGAAATGTCAATTTTCATGAATGAAAGTGCCCTTGTTTTTACGTTTTTTTAAAAAACAGGCACTTTCACATGAAAATTGACCTTCACTTTAACACTGCCTTATCCTGATGAAAGATAAGATAGGGAGGATCAATGAGCAGACAATTCAGAGACTCTTCTAGCAGAAGAGGCAGCCAAAAGAAACAAAACCTTCCAAGGCAGAAGCTTAATATCCAATTTATGCATAGCCTCAAAGAGAGGAGCCTGAAAAACCCTTAAAACCAAGTTTTCAGGGAGGAGAAATTGGCTTGATCACAGGCTTAATCTGTGCCAAAGCCTGAACAAAACCATGAATGTCAGGAACATTAGCAATCTTCCTATGAAACAAAACTGGAAGAGCAGAAATTTGCCCTTTTAAAGAACTGGCAGATAGACCCTTATCCAAACAATACTATAAGAACTGCAAAATTCTAGGAATTCTAAAAGAATGCTAGGAAAAGCCATGATATATATACCAAGAAATAAAAGACTTCCAGACCTTATGATAAATCTTCCTTGTTCCAGGTTTACGAGTCTGTATGTAAGTTTCAATCACAGAATCTGAGACACTTCTATGCTTAAGAACTAACCGTTCAATCTCCATGCTATCAAGCTTAGAGATTTGAGATTAGGATGGAAAACAGACCTTGAAATAGAAGAGGCCAAAGAGGGCAACTGGACATCTAAACCAGATCTGCATTCCAAATCCTGCGAGGCCAAGCTGGGGAAATCGGGATTACTTACGGTTTCTCTAGATTTATCTTGGAAATCACACTTGGAAGAAGAACCAGAGGAGGAAACAGATAACCAAGATGAAATGACCAACAAGCTACTTGAGCATCCACAAAATCCGCCTGAGGGTCCCTGGACCTCGCAAAACACCTGGGACGTCTTTTGTTTAAATGAGAAGCCATTAGATCTATTTCTGACCCACAATCTGAGGCAGAGACTGACGAATGAGAAAATCTGCTTCTCAGTTGTTCACTCCTGGAATATGAAATGCAGAAATGAGACCAGAATTGGATTCTGCCCATGAGAGAATTCAAGACACTTCCCTCATGGCTAGGGATCTGCAAATTGCCCTCTGATAATTGATATAGGCCACTGCTGTGACATTGTTTGATTGAAAATGGAGATGAGACTTCCTTTTCAACAGAGGCCAAGTCTGAAGAGCCCTGAAAATAGCACAGAATTCTAGCATATTTATTGGCAACCTTGCTTCTCAACAAGCCCAAACCCCTTATGCTCTCAAAGACCCCAAACAGCTCCTCACCCTAAAAGAATTCTTATCTGTAGTGATAACAGTCCAAGTATGATGAGCAAAAGAAAGGCCCTGAATGAAGATAAACATCCTTTAAACCTATTGTGGACATAAACTGACCTTGCTGAACAAAAGGCAGAATAGTCCGAATAGTTTCCATTTTGAAAGTAGGAATTCTGACAACACTTGTTCAAAGCTTTCAGATCCAGAACTAGTCTGAAAGTTCCTTCCTTCTTTGGAACAATGAAGAGATTTAGAAAAAAATCCCATCCCTTGCTTCTGCAGTGGAACTGGAGCAATCACTCCCATAGTTTCTATATCTGAAACTGACTGAAAAAAGGCTTGGGCCTTTAAGGGATTCCTTGGAACACTGGGCAGAAAAAATCCTCCTCTGCAAGGCCTTGTTACGAAATCTGATAACCCCGATCTGATAACCCTGTGAAACTATATTCAGACCGAGACCAAGCATCCTGAAAAAGGCATAACCTGCCCCCTAGTAGAGCCTCTGGTTTGGAGGCTGCACTTTTATGCAGACTTGGAATAGAGGTAGATTTTTTGGCTTGCTTAGGTCTGTTCCATATAGCACTAGGCATCCAGACTGGGCAAGAGGTGCTTTGCTTCTGAGAAGAGGAATCAACTTTCTGTTCCTTGTTCTGAGGAAAGTAACGCAAACAATTGTAGGCTTTAGATATCCCCTTTGACTTCTTGTTGAGGAAGAAAAACCCCTTTACCTCCAGTAACAGTAGAAATGATAGAATCAAAATCAGAACCAAACAATTTATTTCCTTGAAAGGAAAGAGATAATATTATGAATTTAGACACCATATCATAAGACCAGGACTTATGCCATAAGGTTCTTCTAGAAAGAACTGCCAAGGACATGTTTTTAACATTAATCTTAATAATGTCAAATACAGCATCACAAGTAAAGGAATTAGCTCTTTAGAGTAATACCAGGAGGTTTAAGAAAATCTTCACTTGCAGAATCATTAGAAAACTGCTCTGAAAGACTAGTTATGTAGTAAGAAGAAGCAGCAGCTACATCAGGTACATGATATAACGTCTTAAACCTTGCAGAAGGATTAAAAAAATTACCTGGCTTAGACCAGGGACAGCATCTGGAATAGAAAAAGCCTCAGGGGTTTTAGCAACAGTTTTAAAGACTGAATCTAAACGGCTTATCTTCAGAAGCCTTAGAGTATTTAACCCCTAAAGTAAGCAAAACCTCTTTTAAAACAAATATGTTCAACTTTAACTAAAAAAGAGGATGAATCAGGTTCAACATCAGAAGAAGATTCCTCATCATCAGAGGAAACATCTCCTTCTGAAGACACAAAAGGATTATCAACATGAATCCTAGTCTCAGAAGGCAAGCACTAGTATAAGGTAAATTCTGAACAAACTTTTTATGCTTACTTGAAGACGAGAGAGCTGCCAACATTTAAGAAACAGTAGATTTGATTAAATCTTTCACACCTGGAGCAAAAGCTAAAAACCCTCCTAAGCAGCATTAGGATGGGCTGAATGCATTAACATATTTAAAAATGAGTCACATAAATAAACTGCAGGAGCTTTTTTACAATACACACACATAACATTGGTAGGAAAGTGTTCAGAGGACCCAGCTTGTAAGGTAGATTTAGGGACAGAAGGCTCCATCATAGCATTGAACTACAATAGCATAAAGTATATCCTCTTAAAAAAAGCTCTTGAAAAATGGAAAACTTACCCTCTCCTAAAAAAGCTTAATAAAACTTACAGGTTCAAGGTGCACTAAGCATAAGAAAAAACACAAACGCCCCTGAGCACGTGAAAACCCAGACAAGCACAATTCTGAGGGTTTATGTGCGCAGACCTGAAGGATGGCGCGCAGTAAATAAATATATGGTGCCAAGCCGGATTTCCCGCACGGCAATTGGCTAAGAGGTGGAAACGTCACCTCCCAGCCAAATAGCATTCTGCCGTTGGCTGCCTTAGCAGCTCAGTGCAGCGAAGCTACAAACAAATAAAGGAGCTTTCAGAATGAAGTATTTTAAACTTCATCAAATAAATTCCTCTTTATTTGTTCCAAACGCTAGGATTTACCATCACTTTAAGCTTATACAGTATATAAGAACAGTGTATGTGTATGTGTGTGTGTGTATATGTATGTATATATATATATATATATATATATATAGAGAGAGAGAGAGAGAGAGAGAGAGAGAGAGAGTTTTCCTTCAATAATTGACCTAATGACTAATAATAAAATCAAGAGTGGTCCTTTAGTTGAAAAGGTTGTACACGCCAAATCTATACTGATAATGAGCATGCTGTGTTATACATGGACATACAACAATCAACTGGAATATCAGCTGTTGGTGAACAAGCAGCACTGTATAGTGATCATGAGTTTCTATACAACTTATTATAGTTTAGTGGTATTACCAGTCTGGTGAAAGATGGAGGCACGATGACCAGTGTCCTTTTGAAGTTGTATTTCTTTTACAGTGAAGATTGAAGTATCTATAAAATATGAACAATAGCTGTGTTTAATTAATAAATATGGGTGCAGTGTTACACATAGCTACATGCAGTATCCCACAAAAGTGTGTACACCTCTCACATTTTTGTAAATATTTTATTATATCTTTTCATGTGACAACACTGAAGAAATTACTATTTGCTACAATGCAAAGTAGTGACTGTACAGCCTGTATAACAGTGTAAATTTGCTGTCCCCTCAAAATAACTCAACACACAGCCATTAATGTCTAAACCGTTGTCAACAAAATAGAGTACACCCCTAAGTAGAAATGTCCAAATTGAGCCCAAAGTGTCAATATTTTGTATGGCCATCATTATTTCCCAGCACTGCCTTAACCATCTTGGGCATGGAGTTCACCAGAGCTTCACAGGTTGCCACTGGAGTCCTCTTCTACTCCTCCATGACAACATCACAGAGCTGGTGGATATTAGAGACCTTGCGCTCCCCCACCTTCCATTTGAGGATGCCCCACAGATGCTTAATAGGGTTTAGGTCTGGAGACATGCTTGGTCAGTCCATCACCTTCACCCTTAGCTTCTTTAGCAAGGCAGTGGTCATCTTGGAGGTGTGTTTGGGGTCGTTATCATGTTGGAATATTGCCCTGCGCTCCAGTCTCTGAAGGGAGGGGATCATCCTCTGCTTCAGTATGTCACAGTATATGTTGGCATCCATGGTTCCCTCAAAGAACTGTAGCTCCCCAGTACCGGCAGCACTCATACAGGCCCAGACAATGACACTCCCACCACCATGCTTGACTGTAGGCAAGACACACTTTTCTTTGTACTCCTTACCTGGTTGCCACCACACACGCTTGACACCATCTGAACCAAATAAGTTTATCTTGGTCTCATCAGACCACAGGACATGGTTCCAGTTATCTATGTCCCTAGTCTGCTTGTCTTCATCAAACTGTTTGTGGGCTTTCTTGTGCATTATCTTTAGAAGAGGCTTCCTTCTGGGACGACAGCCATGCAGACCAATTTGATGCAGTGTGTGGCGTATGGTCTGAGCACTGGCAGGCTGACTCCCCACCCCTTCAACCTCTGCAGCAATGCTGGTAGCACTCATACGTCTATTTCCCAAAGACAACCTCTGGATATGACGCAGAGTACGTGCACTCAACTTCTTCGGTTGGCCATGGCGAGGCCTGTTCTGAGTGGAACCTGTCCTGTGAAATCGCTGTACGGTCTTGCCCACCATGCTACAGCTCAGTTTCAGGGTCTTGGCAATCTTCTTATAGCCTAGGCCATCTTTATGTAGAATAACAATTCTTTTTTTCACATCCTCAGAGAGTTCTTTGCCATGAGGTGCCATGTTGAACTTCCAGTGACCAGTATGAAAGAGTGTGAGAGCGATGACACCAAATTCAACACACCTGCTCCCAATTCACACCTGAAACCTTGTAACACTAACGAGTCACATGACACCGGGGAGGAAAATTATGTACTCACTTTTGTTGCCAACGGTTTAGACATTAATGGCTGTGTGTAGAGTTATTTTGAGGGGACAGCAAATTTACACTATTAAACAGGCTGTACACTCACTACTTTACATTGTAGCAAAGTGTAATTTCTTCAGTGTTGTCACATGAAAATATATAATAAAATATTTACAAAAATGTGAGGGGAGTACTCACTTTTGTGGGATACTGTATGTTATATCAAGAGAAAATAGCTGTGTACATTATATAGACTGAGGAACAGTGTGTCAGCTGTGTATATTGTATACGGAAAGTGAGAAGCAGTGTGTCAACTGTGTATGCTGTATATAGAGTGTGAGGAGCAGTGTGTTAACTGTGAATGCAATATTCAGAGAGAGGGGAGCAGTGTCAACTGTTTATGCTGTATACACAGAGAGAGGAACAGTGTGTCAACTGTTTATGCTGTGTACAGAGAGAAGGAGGAGCAATTTGTCAACTGTGTATGCTGTATAAAGATAGTGAGGACCAGTGTGTCAAATGAGTATGCTGTATACAGAGATAAATAAGCAGTGTTCAACTCTGTATGCTATACTGAGAGTGAGGAGTAGTGTGTCAACTGTGTATGTTGTATACAGAGAGAGAGGAGAAGTGTGTCAACTGTTTATGCAGTATATAGAGAGAGGAGCAGTGTGTTAACTAATTATGCAGTATACCAAGAGAGAGGAGCTGTGTGTCAACTGTTAATGCTGTGTACAGAGAGAAGGAGGAGCAGGTTGTCAACTGTATATGCAGTATACAAAAAGAGAGAAGTGTTTCAATTGTTAATGCTTTATACAGAGAGAGAGGAGTAGTGTGTCAGCTGCGTATGCTGTATACAGAGAGAGAGGAGAAGTGTATCAGCTGTATACATAGACAGAGGAGCAGTGATTCAACTGTGACTGTAAATACCTATGTATTTACATTAGGAAATGTATCACTGTCTACATTAACCCTGTAAAGACCAGCGATGTACCCTGTACGTCACTGGTCTTTATATGAGGATTGTGCAATTGATAGCACAGTCTCGCCGCTATTTCCAATGACAAGAAGGGAGGATGGAGGGTGTAATAGCACTATAATAAAAAAGAAAACCCTTAACAACCGGCGATGTACATGGTAAGTAGCGTAGTTAAGCGGTTAAAGGGAATGAGACCCAAAAAAACATTTATTTATTGATTCAGATAGTGTTTGTTAACTTCAGTCTTTAAGCATCCCTAACATGTCAGATATTTTCATGATATCTGAACTAGAGCACAGGTGAAATAATCAGCAGATGGGTGCTAGCAGGTTAGTAACCATGGTTACTGATCAGCTTATTATTTCACCTGTGCTCTAGTTCAGATATCATGAAAATCTGGCCTGTTAGGGTTACATGAGGACTGGAGTTGAGAAACATTGAGATAGAGTATGTAACTTAAAACATCTTGCCAATTCACTAATATTATGACAATTTCTTGGTATTCTTTGTTGAGGAGCAGAAATGCCCAGTAGGAGCTTGCCAATGACAGTATGGAGAGCCAATGAGAACAGGTATATATGTGCAGCCATCCAAACAAAAGAAATTAGATAATAGAAGTAAATTGGAAAGTTGTTTTATAATTGCCAGTTTGGTGGCTTTATTACTGTCCCTTTAAATCAGGTGCAGTTTGACATATAGCTATGTAAACTAAATAAAGATGTATATGTAAGTAATAAATTGAGGTGCAAGGTGAGCAGATGTCTTGAGCCAATAAGAGACTGCCGTGGATTATTAAAATATTAGACTTTTTCTCTTTTTTACATTGAATGGAGTAGTACATGTTTAATCTCTGACCATGGGAATAAGAAGAGAGTGGATCTGTAAATAGATCTGTATGCTGTATATGGAGAAGAAGAAATAATCATGTATATTTATAGGGAGTTGTCAGTTAGCTGTGTATGTTAAACACATAAATGAGCTTTGATGGATTTATCTGAGTATAGCAGGAAGATCTCTGTTAGTTTAGTACCCATCACAGAGAGGCACATATAATAGTAGACACAATGCAGGAAGAACTTACTGTCTGACAAGGTGAGGACTCTCTCACCCAGAGCCTTGAAATAGGGGTGTTGTAGAGCTGTGTCAGATGAGATACGCTTTTTATCTTCATACTGAAACAAAAAGAACAGGATGTATAATAAAACAGACTGTTTGTCCTTTTCATCAAATAGTGATATCTCTCAGAAACTGCAGCAGATCTCAACCTTCAGTAAACATGTCATACCTAGAAACTGAAGATTATCCCTAAGGCATGATGACGTTATATCCCACTTAGCCACTCAAAATACTGAAGAAGAGCAAAGTGTGTACTTTGTTAGGAGACAACAAATGATATTACATGGAGAATATATAAAAAAAGTCTAAAAAGTTAACAGTTACAACTAAAATTATAGGAGCCACAGATCATTGTCACTCAGGATCTGTCAAGCCGATCCTATTTATCTGTGTTGGAAAAATGTTCGGATTGGATCTGAGCAGAGAAAGAGAGGCAAAATCCCCTCTACAATGCATAGACAGCAATGGCTTCACAATCCTCCTGGCCACATGATTTGCACTTTATTTCAACAACAAAATGGACACATTGAATTCAATAAACAAAAAGGTGTTGATAATGCAAAACTGCTCTTTTGTTAACATGTTTGCCACTATTCCAAGGAGATTTGGAATACTTATATTATCTTCCGTATGTGGAATACATTCTGAAATGGCCACAGGTGTCATATCAATATATGGTCTAGATTCATGAAAGCTATATTCAGTGCTATTGTATAGTCCCTTGTTAGTGGGTGGGACATACATTTACATATGTTTTTAATAGACTGTATGTGATATCACGTATAGCTAACAAGATACTGCGCCGAAACTGAAATCATGACTGCAACATCTAGAAATGTTGTTTAGCGATTTTATTCTTAAAATGTTTGTTTATAATCACATTTTATTTTTCGGATTTTAAGTTACAGTAATTTCATCTTCTCAAATGGGATTTCTATCATCAATTACATATTTGTGTTTGCCCTTCCGTCTTGACCAAGACCTTTTGCACAGGTTTTTTATGGAAATTCAGCAAAGGCAAGCCTTGTTCAGTACAGTAAAGTTTTGAACTTTTGCATCTATTTTCAAACTTGTCACTTAGTGGACTCACAATTTACAGTATGAGAACTAGTAAATTCATGTTTTACAAGGTGAGTTAAGGATGGGTGAATGCGTTTATATTCAAATTAGAATGTTAGAACAAATGTTATTGTTGAAATTCGATTTACATAATTGAATGTAGATAGGAACTAATATTCTTAAAAATTCTATAATCGAATGCTATTTACAATTTTCAAATGGCACTTTTGAATTAGAATGTTTATAGATCGAATGTCCACATTCAAAATTTCGAATGTAACATTCGATTTAACAAATACTATTCAGAAGGTCAATAGTTTATGTGGTATGGAATTTAGTAAATTGATTCATAATGGATTCAAATGTCGCGCCGCGCTACTCTAGCCGTTGCTAGGAACGAGGCGCCTGCTGTTATGCTCGTTCCCTAGGGGGGAGTCGGCTCCTCTCTGCGTGCGGCAGTGATGTCATCGCTGCACGCTTTCCCTGTTCTGAAGCCGGTTGGATCTCCTGTGACATGAACCCTGCACCTATGTAAGTAACTCACTTGCTACCTATCACAGCCCAAGTATAGGTGTTACTTACTGTTCTCCTGGGTGTTATTGATTCATATGTTGGATTGTTATTTTGTTGCTGACCCCTGCTTTTCTGACCACTCTGCCTCTTTAACCCTTAACTGCTTGATTGATACTGCTGCTGAACTCTGCTTATCTGACCACTCTGCCTCTTTAACCCTTAAAGGGACAGTAAACACCAGAATTTTTGTTGTTTAAAAATGTAGATAATCCCTTTATTACCCATTCCCCAATTTTGCATCCCATCACAGTTATAATAATATACTTTTTACCTCTGTGATTACCTTGTATCTATGCCTCTGCAAACTGCCCCCTTATTTCAGTTCTTTTGACAGACATGCATGTTTAGCCAATCAGTGCTTGCTCTTAGGAGCTTCACATGCCGGAGCTCAATGTTATCTATATGAAACACATGAACTAACGCCCTCTAGTGGTGAAAAACTGTCAAAATGCTTTCCGATTAGAGGCAGTCTTCAAGGTCTAAGAAATTAGCACATGAACCTCCTAGATTTAGCTTTCAACTAAGAATACCAAGAGAACAAAGCAAAATTGGTAATAAAAGTAAATTGGAAAGTTGTTTAACCCCTTAACGACTGAGGACGTGCAGGGTACGTCCTCAGAAAAAAGGCAGTTAATGCCTGAGAACGTACCCTGCACGTCCTCAGTGTGGAAAGCAGCTGGAAGCGATCCTGCTCGCTTCCAGCTGCTTTCCGGTTATTGCAGTGATGCCTCGATATGGAGGCATCCTGCAATAACCTTTTTAAGTAATCCGGTGCAGAGAGAGCCACTCTGTGGCCCTCTCTGCACCGGAGATCGGTGGCTACCTGCGTTGGTGGGTGGGAGCCGGACCGGGAGGCGGGTGGCGGCCATCGATGGCCCTGTGGAAGTGAAGGGGGGCGGGATCGTGGGCGGGGGTGGCTGGGGGCGTGCACGGGCGCGCGCGCGTGCACGGGAGGGTGGGGGCGGGCGCGTGCACGGGGAGGGAGCGGGTGGGAACCGCTACACTGCAGAAAATGTGCAAATAAAAAAGATTAAAAAATCGAAAAATAAAATAATCAGCAAAGTGGTGGGGGTTTGTCTGTGGGTGGGGGGGGGGGAAGCTACACTACAGAAAAAAAAAAAACAAAGAGAAAAAAAAACACTTTTTATTGTAAACTGGGTACTGGCAGACAGCTGCCAGTACCCAAGATGGCCCCCAATAAGGCAGAGGGGAGGGTTAGAGAGCGGTTTTGGGGGGGATCAGGGAGGTTGGGGGCTAAGGGGGGGATCCTACACAGTAGCATATGTAAATATGCTAAAAAAAAATTTCATTTTTTTTTTTAAAACCCTTTTATTTTAGTACTGGCAGACTTTCTGCCAGTACTTAAGATGGCGGGGACAATTGTGGGGTGGGGGAGGGAAGGGAGCTGTTTGGGAGGGATCAGGGGGTGGGATGTGTCAGATGGGAGGCTGATCTCTACACTAAAGCTAAAATTAACCCTGCAAGCTCACTACAAACTCCCTAATTAACCCTTTCACTGCTAGCCATAATACACGTGTGAGGCGCAACAGGATTTAGTGGCCTTCTAATTACCAGAAAGCAACGCCAAAGTCATATATGTCTGCTATTTCTGAACAAAGGGGATCCCAGACAAGCATTTACAACCATTTGTGCCATAATTGCACAAGCTGTTTGTAAATGATTTCAGTGAGAAACCTAAAATTGTGAAAAATTTTACGTTTTTTTTAATTTGATCGCATTTGGCGGTGAAATGGTGGCATGAAATATACCAAAATGTGCCTAGATCAATACTTGGGGTTGTCTACTACACTACACTAAAGCTAAAATTAACCCTACAAGCTCCCTAAAAGCTCCCTAATTAACCCCTTAACTGCTGGGCATGATACACTTGTGGTGCGCAGTGGCATTTAGCGGCCTTCTAATTACCAAAAAGCAACGCCAAAGCCATATATGTGTGCTATTTCTGAACAAAGGGGATCCCAGAGAAGAATTTACAACCATTTATGCCATAATTGCACAAGTTGTTTGTAAATAATTTCAGTGAGAAACCTAAAGTTTGTGAAAAAATTTGTGAAAAAGTGAACAATTTTTTGTATTTGATCGCATTTGGCGGTGAAATGGTGGCATGAAATATACCAAAATTGGCCTAGATCAATACTTTGGGATGTCTACTAAAAAAAAATATATAAATGTCAAGGGATATTCAGGTATTCCTGAAAGATATCAGTGTTCTAATGTAACTAGCGCTAATTTTGGAAAAAAATGGTTTGGAAATAGCAAAGTGCTACTTGTATTTATGGCCCTATAACTTGCAAAAAAAGCAAAGAACATGTAAACATTGGGTATTTCTAAACTCAGGACAAAATTTAGAAACTATTTAGCATGGGTGTTTTTTGGTGGTTTTAGATATGTAACAGATTTTGGGGGTCAAAGTTAGAAAAAGTGTGTTTTTTTCCATTTTTCCTCATATTTTATCATTTTTTTTATAGTAAATTATAAGATATGATGAAAATAATGGTATCTTTAGAAAGTCCATTTAATGGCGAGAAAAACGGTATATAATATGTGTGGGTACAGTAAATGAGTAAGAAGAAAATTACAGCTAAACACAAACACCGCAAAAATGTAAAAATAGCCTTGGTCCCAAACGGACAGAAAATGGAAAAGTGCTCTGGTCACTAAGGGGTTAAAATTACATGCCCTAATTAAATCATGAAATATTTATTTTGACTTTACTGTCCCTTTAACTGCTGGATTAATACTGCTGCTGAACTCTGCTTGTCTGACCACTCTGCCTCTCTAACCCTTAACTGCTGGATTGATATTGTTGCTGAACTCTGCCTGTCTGAACACTCTACCTGTTAACCCCTATCTGCCCTGGATTGCCTTACTGTTGCCAAACCCTGCCTGCCTGACCATCCTAGTGGTTTACCCCTGGACTGCCTTACTATTGCCAAACCCTGCCTGCCTGACCATCCTAGTGGTTTACCCCTGGACTGCCTTACTGTTGCCAAACCTTGCCTGCCTGCCTGACCACCCTACTGGTTTGTCTCTGGTTTCCTGCCTGTTGCTGCCAAGGACTGTCCTGCCTGTGGTGAGTGCCATTTATCTCATCTTGCAAACCTACTCTGCTCTGGGATATTCCCTATCATTCTGGCTCGACGCCGGGATAACAAGACTACTGGCCGAGTTCTGTCTGATTGTTATATCATCTGTGGGCAGTTGTCTACATCAGAAGAATTATTTTATCAAATTATAAAAATAATTAATTTGATACAGGAAAAATATGGTATTTCATATTACAGGAACAACATATTTAAAATCATCTTGAATCTAGTATTTTAAATTAAACAAACTCAAGTGTTTTAAAAGTAGCATTTGGCTAACATTCACCACACCTCCATGACTCATAAGATAACAATGTAAATTATCTTGGAGCATTTGTCCAAAAGAAGGTAACAAGACTTTTGCCAGGAAGAACCTTTGCTGTTTGTAAACACAAAAGAGAAACACAAGTGGAGTCCCATTGTCTAGGAACTTTGGTGGATGGAATTGCCTGCTGGTCTAAGTGACCAACTCAGACACTCCCTAACATAAACAAAGTACAACAATGTTTGTTAGGAAAATAAATACAATTTTTGAAAAGTAAGAAGTTAAAAGTCTGAATTGTATATAAAAAAAATGTTACATCAAATTGTATTCCAATGCTGCACAAATAATTAACTGATAACCAGTGTGTATGACCACATGTTTGAATGTATAGATAAGTTAAATATGGAATTAAGTATATGCAATAACCAATATGATATGTGTATATATATATATATATATATATATATATATATATATGCCTATATATCAAAGATATACATATAATGAGAAACTATTCTAAAATACTATATAATTCATTATGCCTTATCTGTAACATACACTTATACATGAGGTGCCCACATAGGGAGATCTATATATGTATATGCCTTATGTATAAATAAGTATCTATCTAAATCATGCGGATTTAATTTTAAACTGGTACATTTTCGTTAAACAAAAATATCAAATGAAATATATGGAGATTGATGTATATATAAATTATCTCCCTCCGTTAAAACCCATATGCGCAACTTTAAAGGACAATGCCCAAATGATAAGCCATGAACACATAAATACTTATTTAAATATATTTGGTAAATTTATGAAGTCTAGCTCACAGATTAGATAAATAAATATGTGTATGAATGTATATATATATATATATATATATATATATATATATATTCTAAGAAAGATAAATGTAAGAATTAGTTCACTTTTATAGCACAACTCATCATCGCAATCTTGTGGTGAATTAGTAAAAGTACAACCAGCTATACTTAACATTGGGTGAATTATTCCAAAAAGTTAATTAGTATTCATCCAATCACAGTATTGCAGATCCTCACACATCTGTGAATGGCTGTTAGAAAGTAGGGCGGAGTTATAGTTCAGGATATATTGGGTTACAGGACATACACAAGGGAGGCTGGGTTGCATAAAAGTGAGAGTGAAGCGCTGTCCAATTTTCTCCTGAAATAGAATTTTGAATCCTGGTGGCACCTATTTTATATTTTTTATATCCTTGGGAACTTTTTGCCTGTTTTTCCTGTGGATTAAGAGATTCTGGGAGACCGGATGCAGAGTAAAACACAATTTGACTAGTGATAACCCAGGGCTTGGAGAAGCAACATTTGTGGGGAAGTATAAAAATGATTTAATTATAATTTAGCAGTTATTGTATTTAAAGTCCTTATTAAGATTTGTATTAGATAATAATAGGCCCAATTTTTATATGTACTTACCCCTATATTCTGGTTTATATTGTCTAGGAATCTAATTCACCTAACAATACAAGAAATCTTGTTATAGATAGTGTTCATTTAATTCAGCTTATTGTAAGGAAATCTCTGGGTATTATATTTAAATATATTTAATTTAGCTATATTATATTCATTAAGGCTGAGACCTGTTGAGGCATCAGAAAGGGTTTTAATTGTTTACTGGTTAGACATACCTTCTGATTAATCTGATTAATTGCTATAAATTGCTAAATATCCGGATATAATTTTGATGGTAATATTTGGCTAAGATTGTATTAAATAACTGTTGCTACTAACACATATTTAACACATATTTCATAATTGGTTCATGCTGATTTACTTTAGCTTGTTATAGACTTCACTGTTAGATTTGTACCCATAGGATCAAAACAAAGTGTGGTAGCATATTTTATTTCATAGTGTATCAGAGAGTTTGTTTTGTGTATAATTAAATGGTATATCGCTTGTTAGTATTTTGTTTAATGTTGAATAAATCTATATATATTTTTCCAAACTGAATCCTCTTTACTCCACAAATATAATTCGCCGTGTTTAAAAAGATATAACCTGATTAGAACTACAGAAAAATAATACAAAGATATGGAAGGTTACTGATTATAGTCATAAATTAAATTGTAACTTAGAATATACTAACACGTTGGAGGTTACTGCTGAGACAATAGTAAATCATATCTGTAACCTAGTATATATATATATATATATATATATATATATATATAACATGATAGAGGAGTATCCCACGAGCATTACAACAAATATATCAATTCAAATGTTTCAATTTAGAATATAGCATAATATATAATATATATAATTTTAAATTTGAAGAAAGCATTAGAAATACTATTACAAATATATACATTCTGATTTTTCAAATTCAAATACTGCATAATTTGAATATTACATTTAAAGAAAGCATTAGAAATACTATTACAAATATCCATTAAAAATAAGGATAAAACATGCAAAGAAACAGAAGAAATCATAAAAAATTTTGAGGAACAATATCAAAGATTTATAGCTCTCATAATTTAGATTATGGTAATAAACACAATTTCTGGGCTTTAAACCTGCCCAAAGTTGAGGCTGGTTTAATGGAAGAACTTAAAACACCAATATCAGAGGCTAAAATTAAAAAGGCCATTAAAAAGGTTGATGAACAATAAATCACCAGGCCCAGATTTGATCCCGAATGAATATTATTAATTAATGAGCAAACAGGTTATCTAAAGTTGAAAGTATTTAATTCATATTTTGTAGAGGAGGAAAAATGTCATCCAATTTTACTTCTTCCTGGACAACATTAATACCCAAACCTTATAAGGACCCTGAAAATTTGGATTCTTATCCCCTTAAGGACAAGGCCATTTTTCGATTTCTTTCCCTGAAGGACCAGGGCTATTTTTACATTTCTGCAGTGTTTCTGTTTAGCTGTAATTTTCCTCTTACTCATTTACTGTACCCACACATATTATATACCCTTTTTCTCGCCATTAAATGGACTTTCTAAAGATACCATTATTTTCATCATATCTTATCATTTACTATAAAAGAAAATATAAAATATGAGGAAAAAATGGAAAAAAACACACTTTTTCTAACTTTGACCCCCCAAATCTGTTACATATCTACAATCACCAAAAAACACCCATGCTAAATAGTTTCTAAATTTTGTCCTGAGTTTTGAAATACCCAATGTTTACATGTTCTTTTTTTTCTGCAAGTTATAGGGCAATAAATACAAGTAGCACTTTGCTATTTCCAAACCACTTTTTTTCAAAATTAGCGCTAGTTACATTGGAACACTGATATCTTTCAGGAATCCCTGAATATCCATTGACATGTATATATTTTTTTTTAGAAGACATCCCAAAGTATTGATGTAGGCCCATTTTGGTAAATTTCATGCCACCATTTCACCGCCAAATGCGTTCAAATTGTTCACTTTTTCCCAAATATTTTCACAAACTTTAGGTTTCTCACTGAAATTATTTACAAACAACTGGTGCAATTATGGCATAAATGGTTGTAAATGCTTCTCTGGGATCCCCTTTGTTCAGAAATAGCAGACATATATGACTTTGGCGTTGCTTTTTGGTAATTAGAAGGCCGCTAAATGCCACTGCGCATCACACGTGTATTATGCCCAGCAGTGAAGGGGTTAATTAGGGAGCATGTAGGGAGCGTCTAGGGTTAATTTTAGCTTTAGTGTAGTGTAGTAGACAACCCCAAGTATTGATCTAGGCCCATCTTGGTATATTTCATGCTACCATTTCACCGCTAAATGCGATCAAATAAAAAAAAACGTAACATTTTTCACAATTTTAGGTTTCTCACTGAAATTATTTACAAACAACTTTTGCAAGTATGGCATAAAGGATTGTAAATTCTTCTCTGGGATCCCCTTTGTTCAGAAATAGCAGACATATATGGCTTTGGCGTTGCTTTTTGGTAATAATAACAGACATCCCAACCTGCAAAAGCTCATTTCAGGGAGGTGGCTTCTCCCGCTACTGCGCCGCCATCCCCCCTCCCAGTTATATATTGGACACCTTGAAACCCTAAATAAGAGACTTGTCATTAAAGTAGCTTCCCACTAAAGTCACAATAAAAAAGTAGCTTTATTGCACAACCACATACAACAAACCTATTTTCCAGTGATCGTACGCTTGTTGAATGCTCAAATATTTTAGAATACAAAGTTTATTTACGTGCAGTAAATAAGGTAGTATTTGTGTTTTATTTTATTAAATTCAGGGGGGGGGGGCTTTTTGGTTACTGATGCATGCTTTGAGGGTTCTATAACGTCCCAGCAACTAAAGGCATTACTTAAAGAAACACTTTTCCGGATTTGGGTCTCATTGGATCACGGTACTTGGAGTTTCAGGGAGATTGCATTCCATTTGCTGGCATCAGGGAGCAGCTATTACAATCAGGGAGACTCCCTGAATTTCTGGGAGACTTGGGTTGTCTGTAATAAGGCCGCTAAATGCCGCTGCGCACCACACATGTATTATGCCCAGCAGTGCAGGGGTTAATTAGGTAGCTTGTAGGGAGCTTGCAGGGTTAAGTTTAGCTTTAGCGTAGAGATCAGCCTCCCACCTGACACATCACACCCCAGGATCCCACCCAAACAGCTCTCTTCCCTCCCCCATCCCACAATTGTCCCCGCCATCTTAAGTACTGGCAGAAAGTCTGCCAGTACTAAAATAAAAGGTATATTAAAAAAAAAAAAATTTGCATAGCATATTTACATATGCTGCTTTGTAGGATCCCCCCTTAGCCCCCAACCTCCCTGATCCCCCCCAAACAGCTCTCTAACCCTCCCCCTCTACCTTACTGGGAGCCATCTTGGGAACTGGCAGCTGTCTGCCAGTACCCAGTTTAGAAATAAATGCCTTTTTTTAATTTTTTTAATTTTTTTTCTGTAGTGTAGCTTCCCCCCCCATAGACCAACCACGACCCCCTCCCAGATCTCTTACAATTAACATTTTCTGCTGTTTCCCCCCTGTCTCCCACTTATCAATCCACATTTTTCTGTAGTACAGGTATATCGGTTCCCACCCGCTCCCTCCCCATGCACACGCCCGCCCGCTGCCCCCTGTGCACACGCGCGCGCCCATGCGTGCTCCCGACAACCCCGCCCCCGATCCCGCCCCCCTCTCTCTTCAATCTTCCATCGATGGCCGCCCACCCGCCTCCCACGCTATTCAAAAGAATAAAAGAGGATTTATAAGCTTTAGTAAAATTACCAATTTCAATTTCAGGCAGAATAAACCTCGTAAAGATTATTATCTTACCCACATTAATGTACGTTATGGAGAACATTCCTGTTCCACTTTTAAAAAAGGACATAAACTTTTTGCAATCAGCCTTTTCACGGTTTATTTGGAATAACAAAAAAACAAGAATAGCTATAAGGACATTATGTCTCCCTAGAGAAACAGGCAGACTAGCACTTCCACATATTGAATATTATAATTGGATATGTCTAGGGAAAATAGCTGTAGAATAGCTGCCTGAAGTAGAAAAAAATCTCCTTGGACCATACCTGATTCAGAATATTTTACATATTACATGTAACACGCTCCCGGTTGAAATTAAAACCTTAAGCACCATATGTTACCCCATCTGGGCCTGGCAAAAGCTTTGTACAAAGCAAGGAATTAATTTGGATGGTCAAGATACCTTACATTATTAGGAAATCCGCATTTTTCAGAAGGGAATAACTTGGCCATATTTACAAACTGTTCTAATAAGAGTTCTAAGTACACTTTTCAGATTTTTAGTTTAGAGGAAAAAGCAATTAAAACTTTTAAAACATTAAAACTAGAATATACGCTTTCCAATAAGGACTTTTTTGCATAATTGCAGGCCAGACATGTTGATGAACTTATTGGAAAGAATGGATTTGAATGGGGATGGAAAAAAATAGACTCTTGGATTAAAATGGTCAGTCAGGGTATATATTCCATCTCCCCATGGTATAGGCTTATATTCTTTCCTAAGATATGGAGAGTCCACAACGTCATTCCAATTACTAGTGTAACGTTGCACTAGGACTTGACAGTATGTAGAACTCAACTGCAGATATATATATGTATATATATTAAAGTGGCACAAATGTATCACCCCGCTGTGTGGTATCACTATGGTTTGTAGAGTGATAACAGATACAGGAAGAGGAGAAGTATAATAATATGCAGGACCTAGAAATTGGGATCTCAAGGCTGATGTTAAGAGCACACTAGTAGCAGTAGTATGAAATATATAGAAACCTTTAGTTAAGGTAATATATACAAGGGTGAGCAGAACTTGGTTAGGTATGCTATGAGTGATACTATATACAGTGGTTGGTTTGAAATAGCTGTCTGCCAAGTACTTAATAACTTAGCCAATACAAGTTAAGGACTCCAGAAGTGCAAGTTGCAACAGAATCGTTTATAGTTGCAGCGGCAGATAGCCGGGTTTACTCAGCTCAGTTCAGTCCGTGCCGATTGAAAAGGCAAGAAGGGGGCGGAGTTTTACTCCGAGAGCGTGAGAGTGATAGAATGCTGAATCTTAGAGAGAGCCGGGGTGAAGGTTGGCTGTTAGTTTCCAATGAGAACCGAGAGGTAGAATATGCGGCTTGAAAATCCTCTGTTGGGTTGACAGGAGGTTACTGGCGGATCACCGCTGTGATGCAGAGATGAAATAGGCTGATCCGAAGTGGAACTGTATCTGGGAGTTCAGCGATGTGCAGACTAAACAGCAAGGTAGGTTAAACAAGCTAGCATGTAACCGCACAGTCGAAGTAATCCAAGCGGTAGCAAAACAGACACTGATTCAAGCTGTTCAGAAGTAGTAGAATTCCAGAAGTAAGGCAATATTAAATATATCAGAGATAGGAGCTCAGTAAGAGCAGAAGTTAATCGCAACTAACAACAAATTACTAAGCACCGTTGATTGGGAAACAGGAGCATTTATAGACTCTGTGGGCAGGGCTGAATGAGTCATAGACTTGCAATTAAAGGTGTATTCACATAATGCAGGATCCTGACACTAGTGGGAATATCACTCAGCGGGAGGAGGCAAAGAGCACCACAGCAAAGCTGTTAAGTGTCACTCCCCTACCCATAATCCCCAGTCATTCTCTTTGCCCCTGTCAATGGAGGAGGTGAAGTTTGGTGTCTGAAGTAATGAATTCCTTTTTCGGGTACTTTTCCCTGCAAGCAAGGATTTGGGTTTAGCTGTGTCCATGTCAATCTTTTCAGTAGAGTAGTGGTGGCTTTTAATCAGTTAGGAAGTTGTGAGGTAGTCCTTGCTTTGTTTCCTTACACATTGCTGCCCATGGTACAGAAAGTCAGAGTTGGTTACTCTGTTCTTTCTTTTTCTACAGGTCTCTGTAAGGAGTAGGTGTCCTTTTCACGCCTTGTGAGCTGTTTGCCTGCCGGACAGCTAGACTGCAGGTAAGTGCTTTTGTCTTCTAGGTCTTGAAGACTTGCACTTCAGAAGAATATGTCATATCCAGTAGATGGGGAAATTTTTAAAATCCTTTATACAGGATTTTCTTTGGCAGTGGGCAGGCACATTATGTATGTTAAGACTAGGGGTTAATCTTCCCTTTATTGGGACGTTTTTTCCTCTTTGGCCTAATTTTGTAGAAATACTTTATTAGTATGTGTGTGGCTTATGTTTTATACAGGGATTTATGTATAAACTTAAAATTTGGCAGTTGGTTTTCTTTGCTTGCTTAGCTAGAACAGGCTAACTGAAAGACTGCTTGAGCATTTGTGTAAATAAAGCTCTGGTGTTGTAGACAGAGGGAAGCGCGCGCCTTTTACTTGCTGCGTAGTTTCCTCTCTCTGCCGGTCATGTGACTTCTCTCTGCTGTTGGATATCACGGAGCGGCGTCATTCAATTTCAGTCTCTTCAGTATTGATCTACTATATGATCATTTTAGAGACTTCTGGCAGCCAAACTGTGTATAAGTGTTACGGTAAGGCACCTCAGCCTGTCTGAGGTATAGGGGGCCTGTGGTATTAAACATTCTTAAAGAGACAGTGTATTTAAAAAAATTCTACAATTTGGAGAATTTTTTATTTAGTATTATGGACATGAACCAAGACTCTGTGTTATTTGACAAATGCTTGTTATGCCTTGAGGCACAAATTGTTTTGCCCATGCAATCCTGTGCTGCATGCTTCGCTAGAACACTTCAATTCAAAGATAAATTGTTGCCCTCTGAGCCCAATGTCTCTCAGGATGATGATGTTCAGGCAATGCCACAGCTTTCTCCTCAAATGTCCCAAGCCTCTATGGCATCACATACAGTGTCCCGCAGTTCCTCTCAGCCTCCTGGAGTAGTTTATTTGCCTGCAGATTTTGATGAACAGATATCTTCTGCGGTATCTGTGGTATTATCTGCTTTTCCTATGTTGGGGAAACGCAAGAGGAAACTTTAACATTTTTCAGATAGTAAGGTATCTGTCCCATCTGCTGCTACGCAGGTTGCCCTCCCTCATAAGTCTGATGAGGAGGATACTTGGGTAGCCTCTGAGGGTAAAATCTCAGATTAAGACAGTATATTTCCTTCATCTGATAAACTTCAGATTTAAGCTTCAACACCTTCATGTACTGTTAAAGGAGGTATTGGCTACTTTGGATGACTCCAGTACTTCTGTCGTTGTCAACCCAAAGAAGTCTAGTAAACTTAATAAATACTATGATGTTCCTTCCTCTGTGAAAGTGTTTCCTATTCCAGACCATGTGATGGAGATTATTTGACAGGAATGGGAGAAGCCAGGGATACCTTTCTCCCCGTCTCCGGTCTTTAAAAAGATGTTTCCTGTTGCTGACTCCATTAAAAATTAATGGCGCACGGTGCCTAAAGTAGAAGGGGTTTTTTCTACTTTGGCTAAGAGAACTACGAGCCCTATAGAGGATAGCTGCTCCTTTAAGGATCCTATGGATAAAAAGCTGGGTGTTTATTTGAAAAAGATGTATGTTCATCAAGGTCTTCAATGGCAACCTGCAGTTTGTATTGCCACAGTAGCAAGTGCGGCATCTTATTGGTGCAATGCCTTGTCTGAATCAATTTTAGTAGAGACTCTGTTGGAGGAGATACATGCAAGTTATTAGACTGGGAGCCAAGATGTCTGGTTTCACTGTCTTAGCCCATAGGGCTTTGTGGCTAAAATCTTGGTCAGCTGATGTTACCTCCAAGTCCAAGCTTCTGGCTCTTCCTTACAAGGGTAAGACCTTGTTTGGACCTGCTCTGACAGAAATAATTTCTGATATTACGGGTCAAAAGGGGTATTTCTACCACAAGACAAGAAGAACAGACCTAAAAGACATCAAAGTAATTTTCGTTCCTTTCGTAACTTCAAAGGTCAAAAGTCTTTCTCTCCCTCTTCCAAGCAGGAACAGTCCAAGTCTTCTTGGAGGCCCAATCAGCATGAAGGGTCAGTCCCCGATCCGGGATTGGATCAAGTGGGGGGCAGACTTTCCCTGTTTTGTCAAGCGTGGATACAAGATGTCCCAGATCCTTGGGCTGTGCACATAGTATCTCAGAGTTACAAAATAGAATTCAAAACTTTCCCTCCTAGGGGCAGATTCCACCTCTCAAGATAATCTGCAGACCAGGTAAAAAGAGAGGCATTCTTGAACTGCGTTCACAACCTTTCCTCCCTGGGAGTGATTGTTCCACATACACAACATGAGCGCACACAACACTAGCCAAACCACACTCAAGGTGAAACTTTCAGTGTCCCAATATTTCTAGTGTCCCAATGCAGTGTGAAAAGTCCGTAATATTAAACAAACAGAGCTAAGCAGAGTGTACAGCATGTATTCACTTACATATCTTCTATAAGCGATGTCTTCTTGCTTCAAACGTTCGGTCACAACCTCCGTGAGGACAACACATCACCTGTGTTTTACTCGCTCCTCCGAGCGTCTCAACTGCAGCTCCAGCTGTGGAGTTACCTTAGAGATACTAAGCATGTGGTTTCACTACAGGGAGTGCAGAATTATTAGGCAAATGAGTATTTTGACCACATCATCCTCTTTATGCATGTTGTCTTACTCCAAGCTGTATAGGCTCGAAAGCCTACTACCAATTAAGCATATTAGGTGATGTGCATCTCTGTAATGAGAAGGGGTGTGGTCTAATGACATCAACACCCTATATCAGGTGTGCATAATTATTAGGCAACTTCCTTTCCTTTGGCAAAATGGGTCAAAAGAAGGACTTGACAGGCTCAGAAAAGTCAAAAATAGTGAGATATCTTGCAGAGGGATGCAGCACTTTTAAAATTGCAAAGCTTCTGAAGCGTGATCATCGAACAATCAAGCGTTTCATTCAAAATAGTCAACAGGGTCGCAAGAAGCGTGTGGAAAAACCAAGGCGCAAAATAACTGCCCATGAACTGAGAAAAGTCAAGCGTGCAGCTGCCAAGATGCCACTTGCCACCAGTTTGGCCATATTTCAGAGCTGCAACATCACTGGAGTGCCCAAAAGCACAAGGTGTGCAATACTTAGAGACATGGCCAAGGTAAGAAAGGCTGAAAGACGACCACCACTGAACAAGACACACAAGCTGAAACGTCAAGACTGGGCCAAGAAATATCTCAAGACTGATTTTTCTAAGGTTTTATGGACTGATGAAATGAGAGTGAGTCTTGATGGGCCAGATGGATGGGCCTGTGGCTGGATTGGTAAAGGGCAGAGAGCTCCAGTCCGACTCAGACGTCAGCAAGGTGGAGGTGGAGTACTGGTTTGGGCTGGTATCATCAAAGATGAGCTTGTGGGGCCTTTTCGGGTTGAGGATGGAGTCAAGCTCAACTCCCAGTCCTACTGCCAGTTTCTGGAAGACACCTTCTTCAAGCAGTGGTACAGGAAGAAGTCTGCATCCTTCAAGAAAAACATGATTTTCATGCAGGACAATGCTCCATCACATGCCTCCAAGTACTCCACAGCGTGGCTGGCAAGAAAGGGTATAAAAGAAGAAAATCTAATGACATGGCCTCCTTGTTCACCTGATCTGAACCCCATTGAGAACCTGTGGTCCATCATCAATTGTGAGATTTACAAGGAGGGAAAACAGTACACCTCTCTGAACAGTGTCTGGGAGGCTGTGGTTGCTGCTGCACGCAATGTTGATGGTGAACAGATCAAAACACTGACAGAATCCATGGATGGCAGGCTTTTGAGTGTCCTTGCAAAGAAAGGTGGCTATATTGGTCACTGATTTGTTTTTGTTTTGTTTTTGAATGTCAGAAATGTATATTTGTGAATGTTGAGATGTTATATTGGTTTCACTGGTAAAAATAAATAATTGAAATGGGTATATATTTGTTTTTTGTTAAGTTGCCTAATAATTATGCACAGTAATAGTCACCTGCACACACAGATATCCCCCTAAAATAGCTATAACTAAAAACAAACTAAAAACTACTTCCAAAACTATTCAGCTTTGATATTAATGAGTTTTTTGGGATCATTGAGAACATGGTTGTTGTTCAATAATAAAATTAATCATCAAAAATACAACTTGCCTAATAATTCTGCACTCCCTGTATATTTATCTATTCCTCATGTATGGGGTCTTATGGCCATTGAGTATTTTCTAACTACAGCCACCAACTTTGATCGTCATCAGATTGCTTTCTTTGTTGATTTTGTTGTTATATTCTCGAACATAATTTTTTTGAATTTGAAGGGTCTCACCACTAGGGAGGTGAGGTCTAGAATTCGTGAACATCTAAGCAATATTAATTGTAATAAAGAATGTTTAGCCCTAGCAAATCACTTTATACACCGACATCAACAATCTGTAGAAACTCTAAGATGGCAAGCTATAGAATTAGTAAGATGCCCCAAAAGAGGGGGTGACAGGGAAAAAGAGCTATACCGTAGAGAAACCTTTTGGATTTTTAAGTTGGAGACGAGATATCCTAAAGGCTTCAATTCCACATACAATATCATTAATCACTGGGAACGTTAGATAAAATTTGATGGAGTCTATGTGCACTGATAACCTTGAATGATCTCTACACTTCATTACATACATGGGGATGCTTAGTTCATACTTTCATAGCTCTTGGTGATCCTAATTTGAGTTCATCAGTTACACATATACACTTATGTCAATTGCTTAGTCTCTCCCTAGGGAACTGTTTTTGTTCTATATGACTTTCTGCCTAAAGGGATGATTTTTGAGAGTTTAAGTTGTTCTTCTTTCTTTCTTCTCTTTTGTATACTCCAGTACCATTATTATTATTATTATTTACATGTCATATCTTAATGGGTCTTAATAGAGAATTACTCGAGATCACATTCCTTCTTTTTGCTGCAGTGTACAGCCATTCACGTTTATATTTAAACGATTAAGTTGGGTCCACAGACAAAAAATAATACTAATATTACTTAATATGCAGATATAAGACATTTAGTCCATTGTGATGCACACGTTTATATTTGTTTTTATATATATTTACATTTATACATGCAATTATTGTGTATTGTATTATTGATATTTATAGATTTTCCATCCTAGTTGGCGTGCCCTTTCACACTGAATATTACCTTCTCTTTATTTCTTTATTAGCCTTAGGTTTGCTATATCATTTTTGGCTTCTTGTACAGCAAAGTTACATACTTTTGTGTCCGTGTATCAAAAATTGAAACAAATAGCTTTGCTTAGTTGCATTACCTAATTTACTTGCGCAGGGGCAAACCACCCTAATATAACCCCTGCCATATTGAATGACATTAGGAAGCAACATACAGATACAAATACTAACTACTCAATGAATTAAAGTTAAAAAACAATAATAAGCACTTTCACACTAATAAAATTTAGCCAAATCAAAACCCAACAAACACACAAGCAAACTGTGACAATTATGCCCCTGTTCTAATCACTTAGGGCCCAATGATCAAAAGTTTGCCAGAACAAACATGAAAAAAGTTTAGCCTCACTGGGACAATTATCAAAGAAAATGGGCTGTCCCTGCGAGTGGCAAGATGTCTCCCATAGAAATAATGAGCGTTCTCTGCTATGTAAAGGTTTGCAATGGAGGACAAAGTATGCAGGAGGAATCCAGTGAATTTTTAAACATTAATGTTACACCTGATACAAATCAAATTACGCTGTTTTAAGTACACTGTACCTTAAATTCAATACATTTTTATAAAGCTTCCCAACTTTTAAGTTGTGAGAGAAAACAGTGAGATCTCTAGGTCGGAAATGTTTAGATAATTACACTGCAATTTGGGAGACAATTTCATATACCCCCATGGAACGCCCACGTTCAGGCCATTTTACCATAAAAAAACAATTACGCTTTGTATTTTGTACTTATAAGTGTAAATTTCTATGTGTTTTTTTGCACATACCGTGTACTAAATTATGATTTACACTGTGCGCAATTTAATACAATTTATATTACTGCATAATTTGCATACAAATTTTACATTTTTGATAAAATAAAATTTTTGCTGAACAATTTTGTTACAATTTTTGATTCACCTTAACAATACAATTTTTCCTACGTATTTTTGTGTGAATGGTTCAATTATTCATTTTGTATGATTTTAAAAATTTACACATTTTATTATGCACTTTTGTAATGTATGCATCTCCTTCCCATATGAAAATGCAGTATACGTCCCTTAGTGAGACACCCTGTTTTCAGGGTAAAAAGTGGCTTTAAATAATTCCACCAGGGAAATATAATGTCACCAGCCCAGAGACCTTTAGATCGTCGGGCCCTTAGAGACATACACAAATATCTCTATAGTTTTGGAGCACAACAGGTTAATTGCACATGTAATCAATTAACACCCTACACACTATTAGAATGGATCAATCAACATACATCATCAACAATCTAGAATGTAATTGATAAAAACACAAAGGGCTAGATTACAAGTGGAGAGCTAACTGTAGAGCGCATGCGACATCAGATTTTTCAGCTTTTTGCGCACAACAGAATTAGTGCGCGTTTTACAAGTAGTATTTACATTTATACACATTGTAAACACAGAAATATATAAATGCATATGTATACACACATATATATATATATATATATACACATATATACTGTATACATATATATATATATATATACACAGTATCTATACTATAATCTCGTTTGTAACGCATCCATCGCCGTCAGCATTTGCTGCGGGCTGCATCCAGGTGGATTCCGAAAATGGCAGGTGGATTCTTTTACCACTCTGTTATTTTCGGAATCCATTTGGATGCAGCGTAGGCAAACTAAGCATTAAGAGAAAAAAAAACACGCAACCGCACAAAACATTAACAAAAAAACATGCAACCACCCGCATGAAATAACAAAAAAACCTAACCGCCTGTACAAAATAATAAAAAAACCTATTCACCCGCACAAAATAATAAAAAACCTAACCTCCCGCACAAAGTATAACAAACAAAACCAAACCGCCCGCACGAAGTATAACAAAAAACATAATTTATGCTTACCTGATAAATTTATTTCTCTTGTAGTGTATCCAGTCCACGGATCATCCATTACTTATGGAATATATTCTCCTTCCCAACAGGAAGCTGCAAGAGTCCACCCACAGCAAAGCTGCTATATAGTTCCTCCCCTAACTGCCATATTCAGTCATTCGACCGAAAACATGCAGAGAAAGGAAAAACCATAGGGTGCAGTGGTGACTGTAGTTCAAATGAAAAAATTACCTGCCTTAAAGTGACAGGGCGGGCCGTGGACTGGATACACTACAAGAGAAATAAATTTATCAGGTAAGCATAAATTATGTTTTCTCTTGTTAAGTGTATCCAGTCCACGGATCATCCATTACTTATGGAATACCAATACCAAAGCTAAAGTACACGGATGATGGGAGGGACAAGGCAGGTACTTAAACGGAAGTTACCACTGCCTGTAAAAAACCCTTTCTCCCAAAAATAGCCTCCGAAGAAGCAAGGTATCAAAATTGTTAAATTTGAAAAGTATGAAGCGCAGACCAAGACTCCGTCTTGTAAATCTGTTCAACAGAAGCCACATTTAAAAAAGGCCCAAGTGAAAACCACAGCTCTAGTAGAATGAGCTGTAATCCCTTCAGGAGGCTGCTGTCCAGCAGTCTCATAAGCTAAATGAATTATGCTTTTTAACCAAAAAGACAGAGAGGCTGCTGAAGTCTTTTGACCTCTCCTCTGTCCAGAATAGACAACAAACAAGGTGAACGTTTGATGAAAACTGTAGTAGCTTGTAAGTAAAACTTTAAAGCACAAACCACGTCCAATATTGTGTAATAGACGTTCCTTCTTTGAGGAAGGATTAGGATACAAGCATGGAACAACTATCTCTTGAGTGATGTACTTGTTAGATACCACCTTAGGAAAAAACCCAGGTTGGTACGCAGGACTACCTTATCCGTACGAAGGACCAGATAAGGAGAA
This sequence comes from Bombina bombina, assembly GCF_027579735.1. Taxonomy (NCBI): domain Eukaryota; kingdom Metazoa; phylum Chordata; class Amphibia; order Anura; family Bombinatoridae; genus Bombina; species Bombina bombina. Next base: position 415,108,651 of record NC_069501.1, read on the forward strand.
TCACATTGTAACACAGATAACTTGGAGACTCTACGAGTCGAGGAATTAGCTACCCAAAAGGAACTTTCCAAGATAAAGATTGATATCTATGGAACAAAAAAGGTTCAAACGGAACTTCTTGAAGAACCTTAAGAATCAGGTTTAAGCTCCATGGCGGAGCAACAGTTTTAAACACAGGCTTGGATCTAACCAAAGCCTGACCAAATGCCTGAATGTCTAGAATACCTGCCAGACGCTTGTGCAAAAAAATAGACAGAGTAAAAATCTGTCCCCTTTTAAGGAATTAGCTGACAACCCTTTTCTCAAAAACATCTTGGAGAAAAGATAATATCCTGGGAATCCAGACTTTACTCCATGAGTAACCCTTGGATTCATAACAATCAGATATTTACACCATATCTATGTTCAATTTTCCTAGAGACAGGCTTTCATGTCTGTATTAAGGTATCAATGACTGACTCGGAGAAGCCATGCTTTGATAACATCAAGCGATCAGTCTCCAGGCAGTCCATCTCAGATTGATTCTATTTAGATGGTTGAAAGGACCCTGAGGTAGAGGGACCTGTCTCTGAAGCAGAGACCGTGATGGAAAGGATGACATGTCCACCAGATCTGCATACCAGGTCCTGCGTGGCTACGCAGGCGCTGTCAAAAACACCAAAGCCCTCTCCTGCTTGGTCTTGACCTCCGGAGGAAATCCCACTCCCCCGGAAGAAAAGTCTGACGACTTAGAAAATCCACCTCCCAGTTCTCAACACCTGGGATATGGATAGCTGATAGACAAGAGTGAGTCTCTGTCCAGTGAATTATTGTAAGACTTCTAACATCGCTAGAGAACTTCTGTTCCCCCTTGATGGCTGATGTAAGCCACAGTCGTGTATATTGTCCGACTGAGTGTGATGTACCTCAGAGTTGCTAACTTAGGCCAAGTCTGAAGAGCATGGAATATCACTCCCAGTTCCAGAATATTTATTAGAAGGAGGGTCTCCTCCTAAGTCCACTATCCCTGAGCCTTCAGGGAGTTCCAGACTGCATCCCAACCTAAAAGGCTGGCATCTATTGTAACAATTGTCCCATCTGACCTGCGGAAGGTCATACCCTTGGACAGATGGACCCGACATAGTCACCAGAGAAGAGAATCTCTGGTCTCTTGGTCCAGGTTTAACAGGGGGACAAATCTGTGTAATCCCCGTTCCTCTGACTGAGCATGCATAGTTGCAGCGGTCTGAAATGTAGACGTGCAAACGGTACTATGTCCCTTGCCGCTACCATTAAGCCGATTTCATTCATGTACTGAGCCACCGAAGGGCGCGGATGGGATGAAAAAAACACGGCAGAAATTTAGAAACTTTGACAACCTGGACTCCGTCAGGTAAATTTTCATTTCTACAGAATCTATCAGAGTCCCTAGGAGGGAAACCCTTGAGATTGGGGATAGAGAACTCTTTCCTTGTTCACTTTCCACCCATGTGATCTCAGAAATGCCAGTACTACATCCGTATGAGACTGGGCAATTTGGATGTTTGACGCCTGTATCAGGATGTCGTCTAAATAAGGGGCCACTTCTATGCCCCGCGGTCTAAGGACCGCCAAAGCGACCCCAGAACCTCCATAAAGATTCTTGGGGCTGTAGATATCCCAAAGGAAAGAGCTACAAACTGGTAATGCCTGTCTAGAAAGGCAAACCTGAAAAAACGATGGTGATCTTTATGCATCACAATGTGAGGATAAGCATCCTTCAAATCCATTGTAGTCCTCTATTGACTCTCCTGGATCATAGTTAAGATGGTACGAATAGTTTCCATCTTAAATGACGGAATTCTGAGGAATTTGTTTAAGATCTTTAGATCCAAAATAGGTCTGAAGGTTCCCTCTCCTTGGGAACCACAAACAGATTTGAGTAAAAACTCTGTCCCTGTTCCTCTCTTGGAACTGGATGGATCTCGTACACAATGTAAGAATGCCTCCTTCTTTATCTGGTTTGCAGATAATTGTGAAAGGCGAAATCTCCCCTTTTTTGGGGGGGGAATCTTTGAAATCCAGAAGATATCTCTGGGATATAAATTCCAATGCCTAGGGATCCTGGGCATCTCTTGCCCACGCCTGGGCAAAGAATGAAAGTCTGCCCCCTATAGGATCCGTTACCGGATAGGGGTCCGTTCCTTCATGCTGCCTTAGAGGCAGCAGCAGGCTCCTTGGCCTGCTTATCTTTGTTCCAGGTCCGATTGTCTCCAGACCGCCTTGGACTGAGCAAAAATTCCCTCTTGTTTTGCCTTAGAGGAAGAGGATGCCACACCTGCCCTGAAGTTTTTAAAAGGTACGAAAATTAGACTTTTTTTTTTTTTTTTTTGCCCTTGATTTAGACCTATCCTGAGGAAGGGCATGACCTTTTCCTCCAGTGATATAAGCAATAATCTCCTTCAAACCAGGCCCAAATAGGGTCTGCCCCTTGAAGGGAAGTTAAGTAGCTTATTTATTAAAGTCACGACAGCTGACCATGATATAAGCCATAGCGCTCTGCGCGCCAGTATAGTAAAAAACAGAATTCTTAGCCGTTAGTCTAGTCAAATGAACAAGGCATCAGAAAACAAAGGAATTGGCTAGCATAAGCTTGTCAAATATATTCATCCAATGGAGTCGCTTAACTGTAAAGCCTCATCAAGAGACTCAACCCAGAACGCCGCAGCAGCAGTGACAGAAGCAATGTATGCAAGGGGCTGCAGGATAAAACCCTGTTGAATAAACATTTTTTATCCATTGGATCTAAAAAGCACAACTGTCCTCGTCAGAGGTAGTGGTACGCTTAGCTAGAGTAGAAACTCTTCTCTCCACCTTAGGAACTGTCTGCCAGAAGTCCCGTGTGGTGGTAACTATTAGAAAACATTCTTCTAAAAAATAGGAGGGGAAGAGAACGGCACACCTGGTCTATCCCATTCCTTATTAAAAAAATTTTTAGTAAACCTCTTTAGGTATTGGAAAAACATCAGTACACACCGGCACTGCATATTATTTATCCAGTCTACACAATTTCTCTGGCCCTGCGATTGTACACATTCATTCAGAGCAGCCAAAGCCTCCCTGAGCAACAAGTGGAGGTTCTCAAGCATACATTTTAAATGTAGAAATATCAGAATCAGGTTAAATCATCTTCCCTGAGTAAAAAAAAATAATCACCCACAGACTAAGCATATTGTGAGGTAGTATCATACATGGTTCTTAAAGCGTCTGTATGCTCTGTATCTACCCCCAGAGCTAACTGCTTTCCTTTAATTTCAGGTAGTCTGACTAATACTGCTGCCAGAATATTATTCACCACCTTTGCCATGTCTTGTAAAATAAACGCTATGGGCGCCCTTGATGTACTTGGCGCCATTTGAGCGGGAGTCCCTGAAGCGGGAGTCGAAGGGTCTGACACGTGGGGAGAGTTAGTCGGCATAACTTTCCCCTCGACAGAATCCCCTGGTAAAGAAACGCTATGGGTGCCCTTGATGTACTTGGCGCCATTTGAGCGTGAGTCCCTAAAGCGGGAGTCAAAAGGTCTGACACGTGGGGAGAGTTAGTCGGCATAACTACCCCCACGACAGAATCCTCTGGTGATAATGTTTTTAAAGACAAAAAATGATCTTTATTGTTTAACATGAAATCAGTACATCTGGTACACATTCTAAGATGGGGTTCCACCATGGCTTTAAAACATAATGAACACAGAGCTTCCTCTATGTCAGACATGTTAGAACAGACTAATAATGAGACTAGTAAGCTTGGAAAACACTTTAAATCAAGTTAACAAGCAAATATATAAAACGTTACTGTGCCTTTAAGAGAAACAAATTTTGCCAAAATTTGAAATAACAGTGAAAAAAGGCAGTTAAACTAACAAAATTTTTACAGTGTATGTAACAAGTTAGCAGAGCATTGCACCCACTTGCAAATGGATGATTAACCCCTTAATACAAAAAACAGATTAACAAAACGAAAAATATGTTTTAAACAGTCATAACAGCTCCTACTTTTGAAGCCCTTTTGAGCCCTTCAGAGATGTCCTATAGCATGCAGGGGACTGCTGAGGGAAGCTGAATGTCACTGTTTGTAATTTTAACTGCACCAACTGTAACTTTTATACTATAACAGTGGAAAGCCTCAGGAAACTGTTTCTATGCAAAATTTAAGCCAGCCATGTGGAAAAAACTTAGGCCCCAATAAGTTTTATCACCAAACATATGTTAAAAAACGATTAAACATGCCAGCAAACGTTTTAAAACACATTTTTACAAGAGTATGTATCTCTATTAATAAGCCTGATACCAGTCGCTATCGCTGCATTTAAGGCTTTACTTACATTACTTCGGTATCAGCAGTATTTTCTTAGTCAATTCCATTCCTAGAAAAATATTTTACTGCACATACCTTATCTGCAGGAAAACCTGCACGCCATTCCCCCTCTGAAGTACCTCACTCCTCAGAATGTGTGAGAACAGCAAATGGATCTTAGTTACGTCTGCTAAGATCATAGAAAAACGCAGGCAGATTCTTCTTCCAAATACTGCCTGAGATAAACAGCACACTCCGGTGCCATTTAAAAATAACAAACTTTTGATTGAAGAATAAACTAAGTAGAAAGCACCACAGACTCTCACAACCTCCTATCTATGTTGAGGCTTGCAAGAGAATGACTGAATATGGCAGTTAGGGGAGGAGCTATATAGCAGCTTTGCTGTGGGTGGACTCTTGCAGCTTCCTGTTGGGAAGGAGAATATATTCCATAAGTAATGGATGATCCGTGGACTGGATACACTTAACAAGAGAAAAACACCTAAGCGCCTGCAAGAAATATTAACAAACACCAAAACCGCCAACCCCCACATCGCAAAATAATAAAGTCATTAACTCCTAAACCGACAACCCCCCACATCGCAATAAACCTAATTAACCTAACACCCCCTAAATTAACCCCAATTACATAAAATAAAAAAATACTAAGTTACAATTAAAATAAAAAATCCTAACATTTATTTAAAAATAAAACCTAAGATTAAATTACAGAAAAATAAACAAAATTATCAAAAAAATAAAAAAAATAAACCTAATCTAATACCTCTATGAAAATAAAAAAGCCCCCCACCCCAAATAAAAACACCCCCTAATCTAAACTAAACTACCAATAGCCCTTAAAAGGGACTTTTGTAGGGCATTGCTCTAAGTTAAACAGCTCTTTTACATAAAAATTACTAAGTCCCCCCCTAACAGTAAAACAACCCCACCCACCAAATTAAAAACACCTAACACTAAAAAAACCTAAGCTACCCATTGCCCCTAAATGGGGCATTTGTATGGGTATTGCCCTTAAAAGGCCAATCAGCTCTTTTGCTGCCCATTAAAATAAAAAAGCCCTAATCAAAAAAACAACAACACTAACACTAAACTACCAATAGCCCTTAAAAGGGCCTTTTGTAGGGGCGTGTCCGGGCTATGGCCCAAGATGGAAGCTATTCTGGAAGCTCAGTAATATGGATGTACATTACTCCGTGTATCTTATAGTAGGGAAGCCATCCAGCAAGATATTTTATTGTAGGTCACAGCTGACAGTTTGCTGGAAACGAAAATATAAATATTTACTTGATACTGAACTTCCCGGACCGGACCGTTGCAGGCTTTGGTGGCCCAGCACGGGAAAGCACCCAACACCCCCCCCCCGGGGAACCGGGGTCTGAGTGAATAACAGCAGCTTCACTCTTTTCATTTTATTACTATGGAGGAGCTCCTTATCCAAATACAGGCTTTACTGGAGGATCAAAAAAAGAAGATATGCGAGAGAATTGATCGCATTATAATTCCTCCTACTGCGCAACATGGCGACAACTGGGGGAATACAGATTCTACGTCAGCTGAATGGTGCCCAGGCTTGGAGATATTTGAGATCGAGGAGGAGAGCACGGAGACACACCAAGCCATATTACAAGATGCCCCCCCTAGCCTAGATCTAGAAGAATGCGTGGCAAAATACCCCGTGCCTATTACCATGGATCAATCTCCAACCTTTATGGCCGGGCAACCGGCTCTTGTCTGCCATGTTGAGACGGCTCAGGGGATAGTAGCTGGGTGCAGCGAGGCGGTTTTTGATTTCCGATTCCCCGACCCAGAAGAAGGAGACCAGATCCCATTGGTTACTAATGTTGGTCTAGTACCAGAAGATTCCCTGGGCCCTGAGGCCCCCTATCCACGGGCGGCTGGGAGAACTGGGGTCGGGTAAGAATTCAGCATGAGGACATTATGACTGTGGCCCAGCGGCAGTTACCGGGTTCTCCAGACTTTGTAGAATGTTCATTGGGGATACCTACTATATTTGATATACTTCTGCCTATATGCAAGCCCTGGCAACATTGCAGTAATAGCTGTATGGGACATTTGGGGTACTATACTGTTTTGTCATGCTGGGACTCTTATGTCTCTCTGACAGTTTATGTATGAAACTAATTTTTTTTATTTTCTTGTTATATGGCCTTGCTCAGACATGAATATTTGGTGCAGCACCTATTTACTTAACACCTCCCTAAAATAGCTTATATGGTTCATAAACAAAGTACTCTTTATGCCTAGACACCATCTTTTGTGCATTATACTGCATTATTCATGTATTATATTAATTTTGTTAAATATGTGCACCTTGCTATGCTTTAATTCTTTTTAAGTTTGTCTCTTTAGCTTAGATATAATTCTAGATTACATGTAGCCTCCTATTAATCTTTTAATTTGGTAGAGGAGGCCTCCCTGGGTTTACAGCTGTTAGCTGTTGCTTGCCTAAGCCGAAATTGATCTAGTTGGGCCCTTGTCAGGTCCAGTGTCGAAGGCTCCTAATAAGTTTATTTTTCATTGTACTAAAGCACCACTGGATTTGACTGCATAGTTTTGTTTTGCCGGGTCTCTTTGGCCCATAGTTTTAACAAGCCTTGATGTACTGTCTGCGGCCGGGATAGTACATATGTGGCTTTGGCCTGGTTCAAGTTCTTTAACTCATTCAGCTGCATATAATAGTTAGAGAATATAATTAAACCCGTTAATGGGGAGGCCCATCAGGTATCCAATAGCTATATTGAATCTCCGGGAGCTTTAGCCCTCTGCTTATTAATATTTATCTTATCTATATCTTTTCCTTTGATATAGTTAAAATCATCCTCCCCACCCACCTATACCTTTGTTTGCGCTGTTGAGGCCTTGGAGAGGCTTCTAATTTCAGGGAGGATGAATCATATGCGTTTAATCAACTAATAAAATAAAATTAGGTTCTACCCCTAGATGGGACCCGAGAGTGGTCCCCTATCTAACATTTGCCTTCTAGAGGGTTTAGATTTTGGAGGGGTCCAGCTGTGACTCATTATTAACAGGAAGGCTCTACTATCTTGTACTAATAGATGGGAATATAGAGAATAAGAACTGTAATTTGTGATTAGATGAGGTATTGATCATTTATAATTGTATGTAATGCTAACCTCAGGCTTTTATGTCTTCCCTTATACTTAGTAAGTTATGTACTGTTTAGTGTACTAAAAGATGGGAATATGGACATTAAGAATTGTAGTTGTGGTGAGACGAGGTTTTGATCATCTCTAAATTTATGTAATGTTGACCTCATGCTTCTATGTCTTCCATTGTACCTGGTAAGTTATGTTATGTACTGTTTGGTGAACCTTAATAAAAAATTATTAAAAAAAAAAAAAAAAAAAAAAAGGGCCTTTTGTAGGGCATTGCCCTAAGTTAAACAACTCTTTTACCTAAAAAAAATTTCCAGTTAGCCCTAACAGTAACACCCCTCACCCAACTAACCCCCCAGAATAAAAAAACCTAAGTCTAAAAATCCTAAGCTACCCATTGCCCCTAAAGGGCATTTACAAACAGCTCTTATGCTCCCATAAAAAAATTCCTAATCTAAAAAAAAACACACCCCAAAAAATAAAAAAAAACCTAAGTCTAACTCCCGAAGTAGGTACTCACAGTTCCTGAAGTCCAGCGGCGAAGGTCTTCTTCCAGGAGGCAACATCCTCTATCTTCATCCGGAGCAAAGGCGGCACGGAGCGGGAGTGATAGCGGAGCGGAGATGACCGTCGAGCAGGACTGGCGATCACGGAGCAGGACCAGCCGTCGCGGAGCAGGACCGGCGTGGAGGTTCCTCTTCATGCGGTCGCCGCCACACACTGAAGATTGAATGCAAGGTACCCCATTTATATTGGGATACCTTGCATTCCTATTGGCTGAAATTTTGAACTCAGCCAATAGGTTGAGAGCTACTGAAATCCTATTGGCTGAATAGGAATGCAAGCTACCTTGCATTTAATATCGAGTATGCGGCGGCGACCGCATGAAGAGGATCCTCCACGCCGGTCCAGGATAACCTCCGCTCTGCACTGGTCCTGCTCCACGGTCATCTCCGTTCAGCAATGGCCATCTTCGCTCCGGATGAAGATAGAAGATGTCCCAGCGCTGGATGAAGACCTTCACCGCCTGGAAAAAGACCTTTGCAACTGGACTTCAGGAACTTTGAGTATCTATTTCGGGGTGATACTTAGGTTTTGTTTTTTTTTGGGGGGGGTTTAGATTAGGGATTTTTTTTTTTATGGGTGCAAAAGATCTGTTTATAAAAGAGCTGATTGCCCTTTTAAGGGCAATGCCCATACAAATGCCCCTTTAGGGGCAATGGATAGCTTAGGTTTTTTTAAACTTAGGTTTTTTATTTTGGGGGGTTGGTTGGGTGGGGGGGTTTACTGTTAGGGGGTAATTGGTAATTTTTTAAGGTAAAAGAGCTGTTTAATTTAGGGCAATGCCCTACAAAAGGCCCTTGGTAGTTCAGTTTAGATTAGGGGGTGCTTTTATTTTGGGGGGGTTATTTTAATAGGGGTATTAGATTAGGTTTAATTTTTTTTATTTTTGATAATTTTGTTTATTATTTTCAGTCATTTTCAATAGACTGCCCTCTGGGCATGCTTACCAACGTGTATATAGATGTATAGATAATGTATATATATGTGTATGTGTGCATTGGAGAGCCTTTGCAGTCAAATACCTGAAAACATGAAAAAGCATTTTTATTAAATATTAATATTTAGAAAAGGTTTTAACTATGTATTTAATGTAAATATTCCACATCCCAATGTTTTTTTCACATGGGGAATCTGTCATAAGTATTTTTAAATGGATATTCCTATATACCGTATATCTGTATATATATAAAACCGCTGTCTGTTACACATAATGACTTTGTAATCCTCTCACCCCTTTTTACACATAGCCCTGCTTGTTCTCTTAGCTCACTGCCCCTCACAAGACAGTCCTTGCTCACCCTCTCAGTCCCCCTCTCCCTTGCACACATCCTCTCATCTTCTCTCCCTCACATCAATTTCCTTGCTTTTAAACCTTTGATAGAAAACAAACTTTAGCTTTAACATATTTTTTTTTGTGAATAAATTTCCTTGTTTTTCACTAAGAAATTTATGAAATAAAATATAATCTACATATACTTTTTTGGGAAAAAACCTTACAAAAATATGTTTTTATTTCCTTATAAAATTTAAATAAATAGCAAACACTTTTATTCTGGAAGAAAGTAAATACAGTATATTATTTTATATATATGGATAGAGGTTTGTGGGAGGATTATATATAATACGTCTTCCATTTCAAGAAAAAGTCAGACCTAATCTGATTAACTATTGGGAGGCCTATTTACTAAAGGTCTTGCGGACCTGATCCGACAGTGCTGATCAAGTCCGTAAGACCTCGCTGAATGCGGAGAGATATACGCTCTCCGTATTCAGCATTGCACCAGCAGCTCACAAGAGCTGCTGGTGCAACGCCACCCCCTGCAGACTCGCGGCCAATGAGCCGCCAGCAGGGGGTGTCAATCAACCCGAACCGTACTCAATCTCCGAGCAGGCGGACAGGGTTATGGAGCAGCGGTCTTTGTGACAACTGCTCCATAACTGCTGTTTCTGGCGAGTCTGAAGACTCGCCAGAAACACAGGCCCACAAGCTCCTTACAGAGCTTGATAAATGGGCCCCTGTGTCACAATGAAGTTCCCTGGGTGTGTCTGAAACTCTCTCAAAACTCATTAGATTTTCTAAGCATTTTACATCTGCAGGTCTCACTGATTTAAAGGGACAGTGAACACCTTGTAATTACAAGACATTTCTGTTGAATTGCTATAGAATAACATATAATAATAGCTAATAATAGCTATAAAAGTGCATTTGAAAATTGCATTGCAGAAAGAAAAGAATACATTTTGTTAAGTTTTTAAAATGTCTCTTGAATTAATTTGTTTCCTTTGCTCTTGGTTTAACATCACATAATTTATTAGGTAAAATTTAGTAATGTGCATTGCTCGCAAGAACGCTTTATTTAAGCAATCACGGCTTTGCAGTCTGGGAAAAGCTAGGGGGCGGGGTTAAAAAAAAACTCTGAGAGCCAGTCATCAATCAATGAACTCTTTGCAGCGCTGCTCCCTATTTGACTGTTCTCTTCAAAAGGTGCTCCGCACTAGCTGCACTGTGTTAAGGAAAACTTACATAGTGCAACCACAGCACAGTGCTGTTTGAAGATAAGAGCCTGATGTGGAGCAGTGTTGCAAAGCGAAAGCGCTAACAGCTCCTGCATGTGTCCTCTTCTTTCTAAAGACATGCTGCATTTTCTGTGATGACATCTCTGATCACAGCATGTTCTGACTTGGGGATAATGGGGGCAATGAATCTGTATGTATGCCTCTATTTTTCCCTGATATGCATTTTCTAGTTCTTTCCTAGTTATATCCACAAATGCATGTTGCTCTGGCAAAAACAAATAAAAAATTGTTAATGCAAATATTTGCCCAGTGTACTTATGTTGCTGTTAAAGGGACAGTCTACTCCAATGTTTTATTGTTTAAAAAGATAGATAACACCTTCTCTACCCATTCCCCAGCTTTGCATAACCAACATTGTTATATTAATATACTTTATAACCTTTAACTGTAAGGGGCCGATTTAACAAGCTGTCAATCAGCTGCAATTCAGCTGTTTCCATGCGAGCCTTAACTCGTACGCCTCCTCTGAACTGCTTGTGCAATGTTAAATGCCGACAGCGTATGCTGTCGGCATTCATCAATGTCTGTCGGACATGATCGGCTGAGCGGATCATGTTGGACAGACACTTGATAAATCGGCCCCAATATCTCTTCCTGTTTCTAAGTCCCTGCAGGCCACCTTTATCTAAGTGCATTTTATTAGCTTTTCACAGCAGGACAGTGCTAGTTAATGTGTGTCATATAGATAACACTGTGCTCACTCCCGTGGAGTTATTTATGAGTCAGCATTGACTGCCTAAAATGCAAGTCTGTCAAAAGGGGGCAGTCTGCAGAGGCTTATATTCAAGGTAATCACAGAGGTAAAAAGTTAATTAATATAGGGGGCGGAGTCGACTGCCGCCATGATCAGTCGCATGTAGTTGGAGCTCCGTGCTAAATCTTACTGGGGACAAAGCATTTACATGTGAAAACTACTTAAAACAGCAAAAAACGATCCCCTATCATTAGCACATCTGCTGGAGGCATCACATTGGAAGCGGATCATCTGGAAACACGGAGGACCGCAAGTTAACCTAACCGCTTGCATTCCGGTCTGGGCCTGAGGACTGGGCCTAATCCACAACCAACAGCAGCGTACCGCACTTCGCTATCGGTATTGTGGAAGGCTGACAGCTTATAAGAGGAGATACTAAGGAGATCCAGACCGGCAGGCGAACGACAAACAGGCCTCAGCAGACCAAGGTAAACAGCGCGAATTGCGCACATAATAATAAAAAAGGGGTAGCCATCTACTTACCGCACCTAAAACGAAGACTACCTAGAGATCACTGCATTTGCTATTTACCGAGTAACAACTAGCCACCCAATAAGAAAACTATACCTTGTCCTAAGGAAAACGCCACATATCTTAACGGACATATTTATACCCTGCTGGGAGGTAGCTTATACACGAAGCCTTGACAGACTGTGGTTTTAATCTCAGCACACTAACCTAAGCACACAGGAAGACATCATCTGCATAGCAGAAGGCAGACAATAAATAAGCAATAACACGCAACATAAATTGACACTGGGTGAAAAGGAAAATAAAGAGAACAATCTAAGGTGCATACCATGGCTGCAAGGAAGCAAAACAAAGGTGACAAAATAAGCAAAAACATGTGTGCTACAACAGCCAAAATGAACACATATTTTAAAGCTCTCAGCACCTCACAAGAACAAGAAATAGATTCTGAGCAAGAAGAAAATCCACCCTCCCAAAAACCCACACTCCTTGATACAGAAAGTGAAGCACCGCTCACCAGAGCAGACTTAACCCTACTTGCTTCAAAAGAGGACTTTAATACTTTACTGTTACAAGAAGGAAAAATTTTAAAAGAGGGCTTAGCAGCAGTCAAAAAAGACATTAGTGAAATCAATGAAAGAATTGAATATATGGAGGAGCAAACAAACAACGTGGCTAATATAGTGGATGGGCACTCCAGATGCCTCTCATTGCAGGATACACAGATACAGCAACTCAAGAGCCAACTAGAAGATCTAGATAATAGGGGTAGAAGGCAGAATTTACGAATCCGTGGTGTGCCTGAGACAGTAACAGGAGATGCAATCCAGCCTTATCTACAGAAACTGTTTCAACACCTAACAAACAACCCCTCTGCTACTCCATACCAACTAGACAGAGCACACAGGGCTCTGAGACCCAGACCAAAAGATTCTGAACCACCTAGGGACATAATTCTCAAATTTCATAAGTATCAAGATAAAGAATTGGTTGCCCAAGCAGCCAGGAAAACTACACCCATTCTTTTTGAAGGGAGGACCATTCAAGTATACGCAGATCTAAGCCCAATGACTCTGACCAACCACCGAGAAGCAAGATTTCTAACTGAACACTTGAGAGAACACAATATTCCTTATAGATGGTGCTACCCATTATGCCTGAAAGTTAATAAAGACAATATGATCATAACCTATAAAAACGCCGAAGACCTGGAAGAATTCTGCAGAGCATTGCACATTCCTCTTCCTAAAATGCCGCACATACTAGAGAAAAACAACTCAGCTAAGAAGAATCCAGAGGATGCCCCTCAACCCCAACGCCCACAATGGCAGACAGTAAATCGCAAAAGACTAAGAAATGCTCCAGCTCTTCCTCATCCAGCAGTGGAAGACTGAAGGAGAAGAGATCAATAAACGATCCTGCAAGAACTCTGGTCAAAAAGGACTGGTAAATTGGTAAAAGTAATATGCACTATTATCATTTTAAGTTTCTACCTAAAGGTAATACAAAGCATAACTACCCTAAGGGATAAACCTTGAGAAAGATATGATTATATTATGAACTTGGGTACCTCGATGCCACAACTAATAAATAAGGCCTAGATGTGATGATGGCGAATGTCATTGTTAAAATTGATACTTAAAGATATCACTTTAATAGACAGACCATTATACCTTAGCTGTCTCGCTACAATGAAACCCCCAGTTACCTTAACCAAGTACCCTAGTACTTAACTTTAATTGTACCCCCAACCATTGAGCTAGTCAGGTTGAATTACAGCCTGGCTGGTATCAAGTTTTGTTTTGTTGCTAATGGTTTGCAGTTTTTTGAGTTTTATGAATTGTTTATGTTTATTATTGTTACTATCCAAATTGTTGTCATGTACTTTGTAATTCCAGATGTTATGTCTAGCAGATGCACTAGGACCCATACCAGGTTATTGGGTAAGTGGCCCATTCTCTACATAGGGAGAGATATAAAAACACTAATCAGCACACAAGCTTTGATGGAGGACATATATATTTCCCTTTAGCTAAAGCATTATGGCACTAAATCAAATTAAATGTTTAACTCAAAACTGCAAGGGCCTCAACTCACCTACTAAGAGGTCGGTAGCATTATCAAATTTTCATAGACTGAAGGGAGATATTATTTTTATTCAGGAGTCACATTTTGTTAAGTCAGGTGCCCCTAAATTTACATCCAGAGAATACCCCACTGGCTTTTTTAGTTCACATCCGAGCAGGAAGGTAGCGGGAGTAGGAATTATTTTACATAAGAATGTCCACTTTCACCTCCAAAATAGATACGAAGATAGGGAAGGTAGGATCATTATCTTAACGGGACTATTATTTAATACACTAGTGACTTTAGTCTGTCTATACACACCAAACTCCCAGCAGAGGGGATTTTTAAGAAAAGCTAACGAAAAGATTTTAGAACTAGGGAAAGGGGTAATAGTTATTGGAGGTGATTTTAATATCGCATCTGAACCTCAAATTGATAGTTCCTCCATAATGAAAAGAAAAATACGCCCAAGAGTTAAGGCATCCAGTATAGTGGATTGCTTTGGCAATAACAACATGGTGGATATTTGGAGGCTACAGCATCCTCAAACAAAAGATTACACACATTACTCACACGCGCAAAAATCCTTCTCGAGAATTGATTACTTTCTCCTTGACCATAACCACATACATTTAGCAACACACACAGAGATAAGTCCGGCAGCATGGACAGACCATGCAACGGTTTCGGTGGAACTTGATTGGCACAACAGGCCCTCAAGAGCATCCTCATGGAGGTTGGATGAGTCAATCCTCCATGATCCAGAAATATTGAAAGACATACAGGCAAAAATAGAGGAATACTTCAGAATGAATAATAATACGGTAACTAGGATGGGAACCTTATGGGAGGCACATAAGGCGGTCATTAGGGGGTGTTGTATACAACATAAAGTGAGAAAAAATAGGAATAGAAATGCAGAATACCAAAAACTCACTCAGTTGCTAGTAGAAGCGGAACATGCACATAAACTAAATCCCAGCAGCACAGATACATTAGGGAAGCTCTCCAAAGCCAGGGCTGCTTTAAACACGCATCTTCAAAGAGAAGCACACAAAAAAGCACTATATCTTAAAAAAATATACTTTCACGGAGGGAATAAAGCAGGACCCTTGCTAGCTAAAGCCCTGAAAAAGAAAACAGCTATAAACCATATTTATAATATTAAAGATAGAAATGGAATAATGAAACATGGAAACCCAGAAATAGCAGAGTCGTTTAGGAACTATTACGAACATATATATAACTTGTCAAAAGAGAAGGATCCCCCCCCCTCTAGCGAATATACTCTCGTACTTAGACTCGGTGGATTTACCCACGATCACCTTACAGCAGAGGGAGGCCCTAGACTCACCAATAACGGATTTAGAAATAATGAAGGCTATTAAAGACCTGCCCTCAGGCAAAAGCCCAGGCCCAGACGGGTTAACCAATAAATATTATAAAACTTTTAAAGAAGAATTGATAGCCCCACTATTGTCCTTATATCAAACATTAGATAATGGTAACCAACTTCCAACCCTAATGAAAGAAGCCCACATATCGGTTATTCCTAAACCAGGCAAAACATTAGACACACCCTCGGATTATAGACCCATCTCACTATTAAATACGGATCTAAAAATTCTAGCGAAAATACTAGCAGCCCGACTTAGCCCAATACTTCCCTCCTTAATTCATATGGACCAGACAGGATTCGTAGAGGGATGAGAAGCTAGAGATAACACTATTAGAGCCTTACAGCTGATGGAATATTCTAAATTAAATAAAATAAACACCATCTTTCTATCTACAGATGCCGAAAAGGCTTTTGATAGACTAAATTGGGAATATCTTTTCGCCACGCTTAAAAAATTTGGATTTGGAGACGCCCTTATTAATAGAATACGAGCCCTATACATATCCCCAACAGCAAAAGTTAGAATTAATGGACAGTTGTCAGAAGGGTTTCAAATAGGCAACGGTACAAGACAGGGTTGCCCCCTCTCCCCTTTGTTGTTCGTTCTCAGCATAGAAACGTTAGTGGCCCGTATCAGACAAAACAATGATATCAAAGGTATCTCCCTGGGTGAGAATGAATACAAAGTGTCATTATACGCAGATGACGTCCTTTTGTCCCTAACCACACCAACTACCTCCTTGAGGGCAGTTACAGAAGAGTTTAGGATTTTTGGTGATCTCTCATATTTTTCTATAAATTACTCTAAATCGGAGATACTAAATATAAATCTCTCTCGTACAGAACTAGGGGATTTGATGAATCATAGCCCGTATAAGTTACAGACTACTGCACTAAAATATCTTGGGATACATCTCACTCCAAATGATAGATTACTCTTCAAACTAAATTACTCCAATTTGTTTTGTTCCACCCAGACAGACCTAGATACTTGGAGGGGGGGGGGCCTTTTTCAAGGTTAGGTAGGATTCAGACATTAAGGATGACAACCCTCCCGAGAATACTATATGTAATGCAGGCTATCCCTATTAAGATCCCCACATCTCTCCTTAACAGATGGCAGGGTATGCTAAACAAATACATATGGGGGTCGATAAAACCTAGAATAAATAAAAATACACTATATAGGCCACCGATGGAAGGAGGATTAGGTTTACCATGCCTGGACACATACTATAAAGCTATAGGGCTCCAAAGTATTTTGGATTGGCATAGGAACACACAGATTAAAGCCTGGGTAACAATAGACTCGCATATCCTAAGGACCCCAAACGTGGGAGTCCTGTGCTGGATTCCTAAGATACATAGACCGGACTCTACTAATAGATATCCACTATATGAAAACGTTTTCTCTATTTGGGATAAATTGATCGCACATTCCAGCCATATCTCCACACTACGTTCACCAATGTCTCCAATTTCACCAAACGCAGAGTTTCTGTGGGGACTAGACTACACAAAAGCAGGGCCCACCCGACTTGAAATTGGTCATACAACTCAGATATATAACTTGATAGCAAAATCAAAAGTTAAGCAAAGAGGTGAGTTGGGAGATTATTTGAATGGGGCCTTCACGCATTGGCTCAAATATAAACAACTGGTACACTTGATAGAGAAATCCGAACACAGACAAGCATGGATGAGGCCATTAACACTATTCGAAACACAATGCATGACTAAGGGAACACTTAGGCACACATTATCTATAGCTAAACGCATAGTGACTACTAGTATAGGCTCAGAACTACCATCATATACTCACAACTGGCACAAAGAATTAGAAATCGAACTAGATAGCAATTCTTGGAAACAAATTTTTCAGTCAACCAAAACTTCATCCACGTCAGCTAGAATCATAGAACTAAATTATAAAATAATGTCACAATGGTATCTCACTCCATCACGTCTGCGCAGTATTTATTCCACTGCATCCGATAGATGTTGGAGGGGGTGTGGACTAAAGGGGTCCATGTCACACATATGGTGGAGTTGCCCAAAAATCCGTTCACTATGGGAACAAATTGAATCCCTACTAAAGCACCTGTTTGCCCCCAATTTCATATTGAAACCAACTATGGTCCTACTAAACTTACCAATTCCAAAAATCTGCCGAATTCGTCAGCGCTTATTTCAGTTTATCCTAAACTCAGCCAAAACAGTAATAGCACGAAACTGGAAAAACCCCACAGCCCCCACAATACAAGAATGGCTACATCACTTTGAAGAAACACTTATATTAGAAGAGTATGGATATTTTAGAACCCAAAGATTAGAGATGTTTTTAGATATTAAATTTTATTGGGACACAATAAAACAACAACACTTTAGAAGTTAAGAGGAGATACAAAGGCTCAGAGTTGTTGGGGTGAAGGGGTTTCCCTTCCCTCCCCCCCCTCCCATGTCTTAGCTCCCTTACTCTTAAAACCACAAGAAAGAAAGTATGAAGTAATCCTGGTAATATATATGATAATTGACAAAGGTTTGATGATATAAGACAAATGATAAATGATGTCTGCTGACAGCTGACTTTACAGACAAAAAAATTTATGTACATGACTCTCTTTTATGTTTATGTTTGAGTTTTATGTACTGTTGTATTTGATATAATGTTGGAAAATCAATAAAAATTATTTAAAAAAAAAAAAAAAAGTTAATTAATATAACCGTGTTGGTTATGCAAAAGTAGGGAGTGGGCAATAAAGGGATTATCTATCTATTTAAACAATAACAATTCTGAAATAGACTGTCCCTTTAAGAAACAGTTTGCAAATTGTTTTCTGAGCACAGTGTTTTTTTAGCTGCTTTTCTGTGCAATTTAAAGGGATAGTAAAGTAAAAATTAAATTTTCACAATTTAAATAAATGTACTATTTTATTATCTAATTTGTTTTGTTCTCTTGGTAACCTTTGTTGAAAAACATAACTAGGTAGGCTAAGGAGCAGCAATGCACTACAAATTTGATAATACAAGTAAATTGGAAAGTTGTTTAACCCATTTGAGTTGACACTAAAGTGTTAACATCGGAATTAAGTTCCGATGTCAACACTTGCTGTAAAAATGAAATCATGCGATCATCGATTTGATCATGTGATTTCAAGGCTGGAATTGGATCACGGGGCTGCCTATGTGGCTAGGCACATCCCTCAGTCCGATCTGGATTAGGGGAAAATGACCCCTTATAAGGTAGGATGCTCCATGCCATCCTTTGGCGATAAAGCCCAGCCCTGTTAGGGTGGCATGGAACGTCCTAACGGCATGAAGGGGTTAAAAGCATATTCTGTATCTGAATCATGAAAGAAAACCTGCTATATTTTAGCTTCCAGGAACTGCAAAATGGAATTTGGCTGCATTTGTAATTGTTTCTCAGCATTCTTTGCCTCTGTTACAAGACATCTCGTGTTTGCAGATATTTATTCTTGCGTGGCCCAGCGTCTACTTCAAGTTATCTCTTTTTTCACTCATGTAATAATACTAAAATTGTTTCTTTGTTGAGAGAGAACTATTTGTGTTTTCCGTATCGCATCTGTGATCTCAGTGAAGCTTTGCATAATCAACTTGATGTTTTCCTTAAATTGCTGGCCCTGCCAATATTCCTGGGGTGATACGTGTTTCTGCAGGTATGTTTTTTGGGGGGGATTATACTGAGACTGAATTCATTGTAGAATCAACCTTTCAGAATATACACAATTGTATTAATTAGAATGTTGATAGGTTTCCTAGTTTTATGTCTAGGAGTCCTCAGAGGAAGCAAACGTTTAAATTAATATGTATTACCTTTCCTTGTCATGATATGTTTTTAAGAACATTTATGTTACAGGGACAAAATTTTACAAATGGTTTAGTTATGCGCAATGAAAAAACTTTGCAATATACTTTATTTATTTTGCCCCCTTTCAATAAAATTTTGGTCTTGAGGATTTTCTAATCCTCCGCACTTAAAGTAAACCCTGCTACAGGTTTTTTTTGGTGGTTGCATATATATACCGATTGTCATTGGCTCACCCATGTTTTCAGTTAGAAACCAGTAGTGCATTGCTGCTCCTTCAACAAATGATACCAAGATAATGAAACAAATTTGATAATAGAAGTAAACTGGAAAGTTGTTTAAAATTGTATGTTCTACCTAATCTTTTTGGGTTTCATGTCCCTATAATCTAGTAGGACAGAATTATATCCAAAATGATGTGTTTACACTTTTTTCTTTCAATCTTCTTAAGATTCAATTTCCTACACTTTTCAGTTTTTACTAAGTAAAGTTGACCTATTGTACTGTTACAAAGGGTCTTTTTTTTAGCCCCCCCCCCCCCCCCCGGATCTGCTGTGTAATCCTGAAGATTTATGAAAAAGCCAGTCCTTCAAAAGGTCTTCTCATTTTTTTCTACTTGAGTTGTTTGCAAATTTTTGAGCTTCTTTTCATGAAGCCTCTTAAAGTGTTTGTGCTAGTGTTTGGTAGAAAGGTCTGTGCTTTTGTCTTCCTACTCCTACCTTGAAAATCTCTAGCTTTGGTACTACCCTGCCAGTAGTGATAGAGTTGCAATAATTTAATTTGTGCCTATGCGTCTTGGATTCATATCATGTTCAAGACTTTTGTTTTTCTTTTGTTTGGTTAGGATGGATATATGTACAGGTGCATCTAATTTAGTGTGATTGATCATTGGATGTGCACCAAGGGGCGGGGTTTTGCTTATGTTTAAATTCACAGTCACTTGCTTTAATCTGGTTGTCTGAGAAAGGGGTGTAAACTCCAAAATGACACTGAATAAACCTTTGCTGTGCTTAAATACAGAGAGTGCTATTTTTTTGGGATGAATATATATATATATATATATATATATATATAGATATATATATATTTGTATGTGTATCTGATAAATTAATTCATGTGTATAGAATAGTTAGTATTTATCTTTGTTCGTATCTTCCCTAGCCTTTGTACTTGTATCGTATTCACTATTCCCACCACACTAGGCACTTACCAGTAGTAGGTTGCTTAGAAGATCGATCCCTTCAGAATCCAACCTGAAGAAGACAAGAAGAGGTTGCGTATTAGTCATGAACACAGAGTGAGTCTTAGCTACTGCAATATTATATTACTGTCCCCACTGGCTGTGTTCAATAAAGACTACTGGATGTAAATTACGGGCCAGATTACAAGTGGAGCGCTAATTTTTTTATTGCATATAAGCACTAACTGCGCTCAAGGTAAAAAATTAGCGCTGTCAGGTTAGTGCTGGTATTACAAGTTGAAAGTAAAATGTTAAGTGTGCAAGTGAAAGAATCAGGCACACTAACAACATGACTTCAAATATCCCAACCTCACTACACTTCTAGCTAAACAAATGCTTTTCTATTTATCGCTCACACTTACGCGAAACTGCGCTTGATCAACTGCGCTAGTTCCGAAGGTGCATTAGGGATACTTTAAAATCCTATGTTCTTCACTTAGATGAAAATATTATTTTTATTTTTAAATATAGATTTCAATATATATATATATATATATATATATATATATTAGAAGAAAAATAACGGAGGGGACGCAGCTGCTAAGAGCTAATATAGAGTGACCCTCCAGTTAGTAAATACATACTGGTGTGGCCTTGAATATAACAGTTATGTGGTGCAGACCCTTGAAATAGATTACATGGATTTTAAAAGAAGAGAATCCTGATCAAAGTATATCAGGATAAAAGACAGGGATTTTAGCACTCTTTTTTCCAAAGAAATTTATTTAGCTCATCAAAGTATAATAAAGGGTATCCAAAATAAAGGCTTAAGTGGCAGAAAGAAAGGACAATCTTTAGCACTAAATTTTCAAGACTTTATTGTCTCAGATATATACATACAATAAAGTCAATATACAATAGACCAAAAAGTGTATACAAAGAAAAATAGAACAAAAATAATAATCTACAAACCTGACCGGTCAGGGGTAAATGTGAATGCATGAACCTGATACATTAACTAACCTAAAGTTAGAAAAATATACCAATATACCAGCAGAGAATTAAATCTGCTGTTTAGTGTCATAACAGACATAAATATCTCACTGTATGAACAACAATGTTAATATATTTCTTAGGAAGCCTTTGTCAGACTACTACACCCTGCTGCAGATGGCACCTTCAAGTGTAAGGCTAAATGCCGGGCAGGTATAAGAATGGGATCTAAGTAGATACTGACAATGCACCCCAAAATACAATTCAAATGAGGGCAGTACATTTACGGCATTTTCAATGTGCATACAAATATTAGTAGAGATATATTAATGAGAAACAATTATCAAACTACTACACCCTGCTGCGTACGGCACCTTATCAGATAAGGCCTAATGCCGGGCAGGTATAGTGATGGGATCTAAGTAGTTAGTGATAATGTATCTCAAAATATGTACAGTCGTCTGTAGGTAAGCAAGCAGCAAGTCGCATAAAATAAACAAAGAAGGTAGCTCAGCAGAAGTGAGTGATAAACAGGTAATAGCGTATTATTCTGTTGGTCGCTATAGAAGTCTCTTGCAAGCAGTCTTTAATGCATGAAGATGAGACATTCATGAAAAAGATGACAAACGTACATGCAGAGAAAAGGGTTGCTTGTTAGTTTTGCGTAATGTTAGTATGTCTTTAGCAATAGAGAAAGCAATCTCCTTATCTTTGAGACTGGTAGTATAACCCTTACAGCCGGGTAGCGATGTCCAGATTAGATACAACTGTGCCTATCAGTCAGGCAGTAGATATTGTAGCATACGACCTGTTTCCTGTACCATCCCAGGACTAATGTTTAGTAGGTGGTCCTTGGTAGTTCCCCAGAAACTTCTTTCAGGGGATCCTTCGTGAGCGTTAGCTTGCAATGCATCTGTTCACACAAGCCACATGTTCCGTGTCAGCTTGTCCAATGCCGACGCGCGTTTCACCCGCTGGGTGTGTCGGGCTTCGTCAGGGCGTGATGACGTAGGGAGCATCTCATCTCCCTTTTAAACTATGAAGGATACACGCCCCTGTTGAAATACCTTAAAGCTAAATGGGTAATTAAAAGTAACACGAGTGAACTCGCTATATAAACCTAAATAAAAAAAATGATATATATACAAAGTGAGTCATACTTTGGTCATGTATATTTAAAGGTAAATTAGTGAATATTATCAAGATATGTGTAAGGCATTTGGAGCCCTAAATTTAGAGTAGTCAATTAGAAAAGATATTCTATATTACAAGTATAGAAGACTAATATAGAAAGTTAAGAAAGGATTATAATGATACCCATACCTTATGGAAATACTCAATAGAGTAATTGTAACATTTTAATATGGTAAACACATATCTGATAGCGAGGAATAGGAATAGGGTTATAATGACAACCATGCCTTATAAAAAACAGGCCATATACGCTATTACCTGTTTATCACTCACTTCTGCTGAGCTACCTTCTTTGTTTATTTTATGCGACTTGCTGCTTGCTTACCTACAGACGACTGTACATATTTTGAGATACATTATCACTAACTACTTAGATCCCATCACTATACCTGCCCAGCATTAGGCCTTATCTGATAAGGTGCCGTACGCAGCAGGGTGTAGTAGTTTGATAATTGTTTCTCATAAATATATCTCTACTAATATTTGTATGCACATTGAAAATGCCGTAAATGTACTGCCCTCATTTGAATTGTATTTTGGGGTGCATTGTCAGTATCTACTTAGATCCCATTCTTATACCTGCCCGGCATTTAGCCTTACACTTGAAGGTGCCGTCTGCAGCAGGGTGTAGTAGTCTGACAAAGGCTTCCTAAGAAATATATTAACATTGTTGTTCATACAGTGAGATATTTATGTCTGTTATGACACTAAACAGCAGATTTAATTCTCTGCTGGTATATTGGTATATTTTTCTAACTTTAGGTTAGTTAATGTATCAGGTTCATGCATTCACATTTACCCCTGACCGGTCAGGTTTGTAGATTATTATTTTTGTTCTATTTTTCTTTGTATACACTTTTTGGTCTATTGTATATTGACTTTATTGTATGTATATATCTGAGACAATAAAGTCTTGAAAATTTAGTGCCAAAGATTGTCCTCTCTTTCTGCCACTTAAGCCTTTATTTTGGATACCCTTTATTATACTTTGATGAGCTAAATACATTTCTTTGGAAAAAAGAGTGCTGAAATCCCTGTCTTTTATCCTGATATACTTTGATCAGGATTCTCTTCTTTTAAAATCCATGTAATATATATATATTTTTTTTTTTTGTAAATTATATATCTATACCTATATATCTATATAAATATATACACATTAAAGTTTGTTAGGAGTGTTCCACCTTATGTAATTTAATACAAATAATACCTATATCTAAATATGTGATGTGGTGGAACACTTGCCTGGCCAGACCTGAGAAAGGGGCGTGACTCAGAAACGTGTAGTAGTAACAACAAACAAATACAGGTATGGCCAGGTAAGTGTTCTACAACATTCACTCTCTGAATGTTTTTTACTGTTGGTGTATGTATCAAAAAGACACTGGAAGCTTTTAAAGAAAACTGCATTAGGCTTTACTTGTACAGATGCATCAGCAATATTTGGAACATACCAAAGGACTTGTAAAACTATAGTCAGCACACACAGAGGAGGAAAAACACAATAGAGATTAAAAAAAAACAACTTCCTTCCTGTATAAAAGAATGAACAAGATTACAGATATAAACAATCAGCAATCTAAACTGAACAGCGCCATCTACAGCATCAATGTTGTTCATACATGTGGTATAGTACATGCTGTTGTATTTCCCAACACCCCTTCTCAACGGCATGTACATAATTACACAACATTCAGTTTCTTTTGAAGAAAACAATGCCGTTCCTTTGGCAACGGCTTTGTGAGTGCGTCTGCAGTCATCTCTTCCGATGGGCAGTATTGAATGTCAATAATACCTTGTTCTTTAATCTCAAAGTTCTGGTTTAATATATGAACTATTTGGTCACAGTCCCCTTCTTGTTCAAAACAAGTTATGATGTTATCAACATAAATTAGGATGTATATCCATTTGTTTTCTTGATGCCTTGAATATAGACATGGATCTGCTTTGCTTCTTGAGAATCCTTGTTTCATGAGTACTTCATTCACTTTTTCATTCCACATTCTCGCAGCTTGCTTTAGTCCATAGATGCTCTTTTGAAGTTTGCATACAAGGTTCGGTTCCCTCTCAAATCCAGGTGGCTGTTCCATGTAGAGATCCTCTTTGATGTCTCCATATAGGAAAGCAGTTTTGACGTCCAGGTGCCTCACTTGCATTCCCTTTCCGGCTGCAATGCTAAGGAGCGCTCTGATGGTGGAGTGTTTTACAACTGGAGCAAAAGTTTCATCATAATCTTCTCCAAATTTCTGTGAATATCCCTTTGCAACTAATCTTGCCTTGTATCTGTGGATATTTCCTTCTGCATCGTATTTTACTTTAAAAGTCCATTTGCTTCCTATAGCTTTGCGACCGGGGGGGAGCTCAGTGAGTGTCCAGGTTTTGTTTTCCTGAAGTGATTTTATTTCTTCTTCGGCTGCTTTTCTCCATTGGTTGGCTTCCCTTTTTGGCAATTTTTCAATATCTTCCCAGGATGTTGGTTCGAGTGTTTCATGTGTCTTAGCGATGTATGACAGCTTGCGGGGTGGTATACCTTTCGTCACCCGAGTTGATTTTCTGATTTCTGGTTGTTCAGTGGGTTCTATTGGTTTGTGAGTAGCTGTTTTTTCTATTGTGAGCTCCACTTCTTGCTCTGTCTCCTGTACAGCTTCACTTTGGTCAGCATCTCTTGCTGATTCAGTGGAGAGGTTCTCTTTATGGCTTTCGAGGGACATTTTTTCTGATGTTTGACTTTCATCAAAATAAACACTGCGGCTTATTGTGATCTTGTTGGTCTTTGGATGAAGAATTCTATAGCCTTTACTTTGTTCACTGTAGCCCATAAGAATGCCTTCTATGGCTGTGTTCTCTAATTTGGAGCGTTTCTCACTTGGAACATGGGCATATGCTTTACATCCAAACACTCTAATATGTCCCATACTAGGTTTTGATCCATTCCACATTTCATATGGGGTGCTTTCAATAGTTTTTGATGGTAGCCTGTTCTGTAAGTATGTTGCAGTCATTATTGCTTCACCCCAGTACTGGTTAGGTAAATTGGCGTCTGAAAGCATGCATCTTGCCATTTCTATGAGGGTGCGATTTTTCCTTTCTGCAACACCATTTTGCTCAGGAGTGTATGGTACAGTCGTTTGGTGTATAATGCCTTGTTTCTTCATGTATGACTCCACTTCCTTACTCATATATTCCCCTCCGTTGTCGGTACGTATTGTTCCTGGTTTCCGTTGAAATTTATTGCTGAATGTAGCTATAAATTCTTGAAGTTTCTCTGATGTCTCACTTTTGTGCTTCATCAGATATGTTGTTGTGTACCTGGAATAATCGTCAATGAAAGTCAGTAAATATCTGTTCCCGCCGGGTGTGGGGGTTTTCATTGGTCCACACACATCACTGTGTATGAGTTCCATGGGGTGAGTGGTTTTTCTTTGACTGACTTGTGGAAGTGGGGTACGTGTGGCCTTTGCTTTGATACAACATGTGCACTTCATGAGCATGTCACAAGGCAAAATTATCATGTCTTCTGATAAACCTTCCTTTGCAAGTTCCTTTATGGCCTCTGGGTTTCGATGCCCTAATCGCCTGTGCCACAGGTGGATACATTTGTTGTGTGGATTATGAATGGCTGTTTTGGCTTGCTTCCTTTCAGTGATAAGTTTGTACAGGTGTTCGTTCAATCTTCCTTTTGCTAGGATTTGTTTCCTGTTTCGAATTGTGCATTCATTGCCTTGGAACTGAACTGTGAGTCCATTGTTAGCAAGAGTTTTCACTGATAGGAGGCTTCCTTCTAAACTTGGGACGTACAGAACATTCTTTACTAGAATGCTTTGCTTACCTCCTGATGGTGTGATGCAAGTCAGGAACCCTTGACCATTACCTTCAGCTGTAATACTTTTCCCATTTGCTAGGAAGACTTTATCTTTAGTATTGAAATCAATTTCTGTGAAGAATGTCTCGTCACTTGTCATGTGACTAGTTGCCCCTGAGTCAATGCACCATCCGTGTGGTGTACTATTCTGAGTCACTTTAAAGCTGCCGCTCCATGATGCAGCTGCAGTTTGCTTTGTGGCTGCCTTAGCTCTCTCTCTTGTAGGTGGTTCTAACCTTCGCTGCTCAGCTTTCCAGATTGAGCAGTTCTTTTTCAGGTGACCGACCTTTTTGCAGCGAAAACACACTCTGGTTTCTCTGTTTTGTTTTGTGCCTTCTTGCGCCTTCAGAGCTACCTCTGATCTCTCATTTTCTTCACTATGCATGTTTTCCTTTCTTCTATTATATTCATCAATTAGTTTTCCCTTAGCATATTCTAGTGTTAGTTCTTGTTCAGGTCTGGTTTCTAGAGCATTGATAAGGGCACTATATGACTCTGGAAGGCTGCATAGTAACAATGCTACTATATGATTGTCTTTAATTTCTTCTCCAATTGCACATAGCTGTTCCACAATCTCTAGCATAGCATTCACATGTTCACACATTTCCTGGCCTTTTTCCAGCCTCATCTTATATAGTTTGCGCAGCAAATATAGTTTACTATTTAAGTTTGAACGCTCATGCAGTTTTTGTAGTGCAGTCCACATACCTTTAGCTGTGTTTTCTTTTCTTATGTGAATGAGTTGATCATCCTCCACTAACAGGCTTATAACTGCTTTTGCTTGTCTGTTTTTCTTGTCCCATTCCCCTGGATTATCAGTGGGTCTGTTTGTATCCAGCACCTCCCATAAATCATCTTTGGATAACAGCATTTCAAGCTTAAACTTCCACAGCTGGTAGTTGGTATTATTTAATTTCGCTATTGCATATTTCACATCTGAACCACTTGCCATCTTTCAGTAATTTGGATGCAGCTCTTGTTTCCTCACACAGTATTTGCTTGGATCATAGATGCAACACTTACTGACTTGTAGTTTCTTTTTCTTCAGTGTCTGGGCCCATAACCTGTTGGTGTATGTATCAAAAAGACACTGGAAGCTTTTAAAGAAAACTGCATTAGGCTTTACTTGTACAGATGCATCAGCAATATTTGGAACATACCAAAGGACTTGTAAAACTATAGTCAGCACACACAGAGGAGGAAAAACACAATAGAGATTAAAACAACAACTTCCTTCCTGTATAAAAGAATGAACAAGATTACAGATATAAACAATCAGCAATCTAAACTGAACAGCGCCATCTACAGCATCAATGTTGTTCATACATGTGGTATAGTACATGCTGTTGTATTTCCCAACATTTACAAGTTTTGTTTTATTTGTAAATTTGTTGATTTTATATTTTGCATATATTTTGTTAATCTGTTTAACAGGAATATTATGAAAAAGTGGGGTTGACTGAACAACGACATTCAGTATACACCGTACGCCGTAGCTGACTTATACTAGCATTTTTTTAATGTATATATAGAAACCCTATAATGTGTTTTTAACATTTTTTTATAGTACAATTTGATTTAAAGCCTATATAGATGGTTGCTTGATCATCACAGTGAAGATTATGCACTGCTGCATAGTTTTGTTAACCAAGCGTTCTTTGCACTCAAACATATTATTAGCAGTTATTGTCAGATTTTTTGTAACTTTTGCAAGAACTTTTGATGCACATTGTTTTTCTATTGAGATTTTATGAAAATAAATAATCTTTTTGGGGGCATTTGGGGTATATTTATAAAATTAACCAGAGATCTGATCTTATAAGCGCTAATTACTAATGCAAGGTTGCGGTAACAATAACCAACCACTTGTAATTTGCCCGTTTGCGGGCTCGCAATAAATTAGCGCTCCACTTGTAATCTAGCCCCTAATGTTGCAATTTGGTGCAAGTGTAAACACACTACATAAAAACATAGATGTTCTTCATGAGTTCCTCTGTGACGGATATGTATAAAGTAATGATCTTCTTCAGGCTGCCCATAAGCAGAGTTTCTAACCTTGGAATGTGACTTTTTAATGGCTGAGGTCTGTACTGTGGAAAGCTATATGCTTTGAACTCTTTATTAGAAGATATTCCTGGCCATGTCTCCTCTGTGGCAGTTCCTGAAAAGAGAATGAATAATTGTTATAAACAGTTGTCAATAAAGTTATCAAACAAAAAAACTCACACATTTTTGTTATAAGCATCTCTATCTATCACATTACCAGATACAGCATTGTGCTCAGCTGTACATAATTTTCATGGGTTTTCAAGTAACTTTACTCACCGTTAACACATAGGGGTAGATTAACAAATGGCGGGCGGAAATGATTTGCTGTAGCGAATCATGTCCGCCCGACATCGATAAAATGTATTATTGCACAAGCATTTTTTGTGAAATGCTTGTGCAATGCTGCCCCCTGCACATTCACGGCCAATTGGTCACTAGCAGGGGGTGTCAATCATTCCAATCGGATCGGGATGATTGCAGTCTGCCACCTCAGAGAAAAGGGACGGGTTAAGGAGTAGCAGTTTTACGACCGCTGCTTCTTAACTCCTGATTCTGGTGAGCAGGAAGGCTGCTTAATAAATTGGCCCCTAATACTTTCCTTACCATTTAGATTGTAAACTTGTTTGGACAGTGTCCAATGATCTGTACTAAACTATGTTTACTCTGTAGTGGAAATACCTGGAATATCATCATACGACACTCAGATTTTTATGGAGAATTCTTACAAAGATCATCAGCATGGAAAATAGTGTCTACTACATTTATAATTGCATTAATTATAAGATTATCCCATTATCCCATTATCATATTCTGTGTTTACTGTGTTATATTTCTGTTACTTTCAGTTTTGTTGGATCTTCAGTTACATTGATTATGATTCACCAAAGGTCACTGTAAACATCGAGCTCATGCACCACATCTTACAGTCGTGGTAAATTTATACCAAAATATTGAAACTAATAGATCCATCCCCCATTTAAAATACTTTTATTGGAAGACAAACAATGTAGGCATGAAATCATTAATGCCCTACAAGCTATACAAGTATTAAACAAGCCTTTAAGAAAATAGCAGATATGACAAACATTCAGTCCAAATTTTACCGGTCAACTCTAGCTTTTATAACCCCGGCAGTAGCGGACCTACTGAGGGTCGGCCTTTGGGGTGTGCGACCTGTGCAGTCGCATAGGGCGCAATACCCCAGAGGGTGCTGCCGTGGCGTTCAGGGCTGATCAGGGCCAGCTTAAAGGGACAGTCTAGTATAAATTAAACTTTCATTATTCAGATTGGACTTTTAATTTTTATCAACTTTCCAATTTACTTTTATCATCAAATTTGCTTTTTTCTCTTGGTATTCTTAGTCTAAACATCAACATAGGTAGGCTCATATGCTAATTTCTAAGTCTTTGAGGGCTGCCTCTTATCACAGGCTTTATAAATCTCTTTTCAACACAAAGAGACAGAAAGTACACGTGGGCCATATAGATAACACTGTGTTCAGGCACAGGGGGTTATTTAAGATTTAGCACAACACAATGCTAAATTTAAGACAATAGATAATAAACAGTCACAGTCATGTGATCAGGGGGCTGGAAGAAGGTTCCTAGATACAAGGTAATCACAGAGGTAAAAAGTATATTAATATAACTGTGTTGGTTGTGCAAAACTGGGGAATGGGTAATAAAGGGATTATCTATCTTTTAAAACAATAACAATTCTATGGTAGACTGTCCCTTTAATAATAGAACCAACGGACCCAGGCGGCACTTGACAGGGGGCGGCAGTTCAATCAGTGACTATCAGTATATCACATAGTCAGACTGCTGCTCCTGTGATTGTCTTCTGTCTCCATTAGGGATTGTGATTGACAGTGGGGCAGCAGCATTGAAGTCAGACTGCCGCTCCTAACCACTTGTTTCTGAGACTGTGGGCAGTGGGTGGGATTGACAGCGGGGCAGGAGCGGAATTGGGGGGCCCCACACAGAGATGCTGTAATACGTGTGCACTGTGACTGTCAATTGTATGCACACCCCGAGCACAGTTTCTCTAAAAACGTATTGCTTTAAGCTGACATTGTGCCCCGCCCCCCGATTCTCACAGCACACTTAGCGTGACTTACTATCCTCTCTGCAGTCTGCAGGCTCACAATTCTTCTCTTTACAACTTGGAATGGTCACCATGGTCTGATAGCTCTGTGCTACTAACTGGGGCTGTGTGTGGTCTGGGAAGCACTAGGCAACTTTTCAATCACAGAGCTCAGCTACAGAGAGGGAAAAGCAGTGGTGAGAGAACAGCAGAGATTTAACAGAGGGAAAAAAACGAGTGAAAACTCCTTTCAGTCAGTTTTCTTTTCCTCTGGAATCTCTGCTTTTCCCTCTCTGTAGCTGAGCTCCGTGATTGAAAAACTGCCTAGTGCTTCCCAGACCACACACAGCCAGTAACTAGCACAGAGCAGCAAGCTAAGCTGATGCTTATACTTCAAGACAGTGGCACAAGGATAAAAGACATTCTAATTAACATCTCATATAGCTGGGACATGATAAGAGTACACTTTACACCTTTTCAAGATTGTATGCTCAATTTTTTTATTTTTATATAAAAGAATCATGTTTATTAATTTTCTATTTCCTTAAAGGGACACTGTACCCAATTTTTTTTGTGTGATTCAGATAGAGCATGCAATTTTAAGCAACTTTCTAATGTACTCCTATTATCAAATTTTCTTCATTCTCTTGGTATGTTTATTTGAAAAGCAAGAATTTAAGTTTAGATGCCGGCCCATTTTTGGTGAACAACCTGGGTTGTCCTTGCTGATTGGACAGCACCAATAAACAAATGCTGTCCATGGTTCTGAACCACAAATTTGCTGGCTCCTTAGCTTAGATGCCTTCTGATTTCAACTAAAGATATCAAGAGAACGAAGAAAAATTGATAACAGAAGTAAATTAGAAAGTTGCTTAAAATTGCATGCTCTATCCGAATCATGAAAGAAAAAAAAAATTGGGTTCAGTGTCCCTTTAAGATACAGATAGGGAGCAAAATGTGCAAGCATATAAAAATGTGAACACGAGACACCTTATTTCCAATACTTGATGTTGGGAGTGGGGCTGTTATATGGTATTAGATATTTTAGCATATGGACTGTATAAAACACCAGTAACAGTACACAAGTAAAGCAGCTTCTAAATATAAGTGCTAATGAGCACAACCCTACATATCCTGCTTACACGCCAAATTCAAAATGTCAATAGTTTTTAAAACAGCAATGTAATGTTTTGAGCAGCTTTATTGTAAGGACAAAAATAGGGGGCAGCACAATTGCAAAAAGATGAGCTTCTAAAAATTTTAATTGAACAAATCTCAGTTGCTACCATTTTTTTTTTTCAAAGACTTTTTATTAAGAATCCAAGATACAATAAGATCAACATAGAAAAGTGCAGTAATAACCGTTACAAAATCAATCTTGCATAAAGAGATACATAGTAAAAATCATACATCCTAGATTATTTTTTAACTTTTTTTTTTTTTCATAAAACAATACCAAACTGACAATGACCAAATTAAGGATGCTTATCTTCTTCATTAATAAAAATCTACCTAAAAATGCTATTCATAAACTGCGCTTATGCTTGGATAAAGTCTACCCTCTAACCGGCCCGAAGGCCTCTACACGTCGTCGGGTGGGTTAGGTTGGGGCTCAATAGATTTAGTATAATTTACCCATGTTAGTTGTAATTCTATAAATTGTTCTCTTTTATCATGTAAAAAGGAGCCGTACTCTTCTAGATTGATCAAATCTGTGACCTTGTTGCGCCACATGGCCAGCGAGGGAATCTCTGATGATCTCCAGTTTTGTGCTATCAGGACTTTCAGACTATTCGTCATTATTTTTAGTAGAGGTTTGAGGTGAGGCTGGGGCAGTTTAAATGATTTATTTAACAACCACACGAGGGGGTCTAATGGGATGCTTATTTGAAAGATGTGCTCTATTTCTATAATTACTGTTCGCCACAATGAGTTTATCTGGGAGCACCACCACCACATATGACTCATGCCACTA
Organism: Bombina bombina; assembly: GCF_027579735.1. Classification (NCBI taxonomy): domain Eukaryota; kingdom Metazoa; phylum Chordata; class Amphibia; order Anura; family Bombinatoridae; genus Bombina; species Bombina bombina. The sequence goes on from NC_069501.1 coordinate 415,141,116, forward strand.
CCAACATGTCCACACCTCCAGCAACGATTACTGGTCTGCAGAAATAGCCTATGGAGTCTCCTAGGGGTCAAGTACCACCCATGTAATATTTTATAATCTACCATTTTTTTTTTAACTTAATTTTTGGTGACAGTACACGGATAGAAACAGTTTAAAACAGACTGAACCATATCTTGCTTTAGAAGCTACACTCTTTTCATATGCAGAATAAGGAATTAATCACATTTTGGAATGGTTCTTTTTGTGGTTCATGCACAGGTCCGTTATTTGAGTAATTAGAAATATTAAAAACATTTACACAAAACAGAATTTATCCACACATGTGGTTTGACTAATCCAATCAAAACACCCCAAAATGATGAAACATTTAAAGGAAGATGAAACCCAAACAACAACTTTCTAATTTACTTCTATTATCTAATTTGTTTCATTCTCTTGGTATCATTTGTTGAAGGAGCAGCAATGCCCTACTGGTTTCTAACTGAACACATGGGTGAGACAATGACAATCGGTATATAAAAGCAGCCACCAATCAGCAGCTAGGTTCTTTGCTGCTCCTGAGCTTACCTAAGATAAAGCTTTCAGCAAAGGATAACAAGAGAAGGAAGAAAATTAAATAATAGAAGTAAATTGGAAAGTTGTTAAAAATAGTTTTCTCTATCTGAATCATGAAAGAACATTTTTGGGTTTCATGTCCCTTTAATGGAGGAGATGGACTGAGGGGAAAACAAAGTGGGGGGGGGGGGAATATATATATTTATCACATTAAAAGAATGAAAGTAAAATACAACAAAATGTTTTAATCAGCAAATGTTTTCAAATATGAAACTGCCACAGAAAGAAAGACATTTTACTAAAGTATAACCACCACTGAGATTTCATGGTCCTTTAAAGGGAAAGAAAAGGATTTCCCGGGGTTATTTGTATTGTTGCATAACGGGCCAGGATTAAGTAGAATTAGTTTTTCCTTAAAAAAGGGAGTGAGGTGCCCAAAAGTATTTCCCACTTTTTTAAATGTATAAGCTGTATATTGGGTGCAACTATCTGTTAAAGATCACTATGCAGATTATAGCCTTATATGTGTGGCCCCTATAGTTTACTCATGACAGCCTAATACCCACATTATATTTGATATCAGACAGAGGCATGGTCTTTGCAGCTCCATGTGCTTTCTGTTTACGGTTTTTGTCCTATAATAGACCAATCCCAGACAACATGAGAGCGTCCTTATTAGACATAGGTTAGGCCAAAGCCTCTTCTATATTTCTTGTATATGCTTGTACAATAAAAACACAGCCTTAATGTTTTACACAGTATAGTTTAGGAATGGACTATGTGAATAATATTCTAGGGATAAATTCTCTGCCCATATTTATAATACCACATCCCCTTACTTGCCCTGTTTTCAAGTTATACCCATTAACACCAAAGAACCCAGTGGGAGCGAAAACCTTATAGGAAAAATTTAACCCACCATTCCCTAGGAATAAATGCACATTATACCACACTAACGTCAGCTTTTTTTTAAAAAAAATTAAACTTGGCGAAATAAGCTGACATACAGTTAGAGTTAAATATATATATATATATATATATATATATATATATATATAGACAGAGAGATAACGAGTGGTGCGCTAACTGTTGCGCACGAGCAATAAGTGGTTTATCGCGACTCTTTACACGGATCAGAAGTAGCATGGTATTACAAGTTTAAACTAAATATGTTCCCTTGAGCGCAATTTAATTTAACGCGCGTCTCAGTTACACTCATAATAACAATATGTATGTATGAAAAATGTATAAGGGCTCAAAGATATGAGGTGTTAGAAAAAAAGGGATGTAAAGGGCTTTAGCATAGAGATACATGCATATACATGTGTGTGTATATATATATATGTACATATGTATTTACAGACACATATACACATACAAACACTTAAATATATATGTATACATGCACTTTGCAGTCAAGTAGCTGAAAACATGTAAAATCATATTTTTTATGCAATATTCACATTTAATAAAGTTTTTAACTGTGTAGTTACTGTAAATATTTTACATTCCAATGTTCCAAGTATTTTTAAATATATATTCCTATATATATCTGTATATATCTATATACTGTGTGTATATGTGTGTATATATATATATATATCTGTATTTATGTATATATATATATATATATATATATATATATAAAAATATATATGTGTGTGTATGTACATATGTATTTACAGATACATATACACATATAAACACTTTAATATATATGTATACAAGCCCTTTGCAGTCAAGTAGCTGAAAACATGTAAAATCATATTTATGCAATATACATATTTAATAAAGTGTTTAACTGTATATTTACTGCAAATATTTTACATTCCAATGTTCCAAGTATTTTTAAATATATATTCCTATATTTATATATATATATATATATATATATATATATATATATATATATATATATATATATATATATATATATATATATAGGTATAGATATATATTTGACCAAAAAAAATAATATATCTATAATAAAAATATGTATTTATGAATAAATAGAACCTATTCTGCCATGTGAAGAATATTGGAATGTGAAATATTATATTTCATGTCGGAACTTTTTGGTTGTTAGTTTTTCCAGTTTTCACACTCCATTGAAGTATATGGGAGGAATACATTAACACGGTCACGATATTTGAAGTTCAGCTTTTTGATTGCGCTGGGTTAACGCGGGTGATTTTTTTTTAACTTGTAATACATGTGCAACCCGATGCGTGCAAAAAACTTACTTCAAGTGGAGTTAACGCGCTAGCACAAACTACCACTCATAATATAGCCCTTATTAAGGGAGCTCATTTATGTCTGTCTGTTTATTTTGTATGCCAATTTTTTGCCTACCATTAAAGGGACAGTCAACGCTAATTAATGATTTAGCCCCCCAAAACTTTACTCACCTTCCTTTTTTACAGATAATGATAGGTTAATTTTATATAATTCATAGTGCAGAATTATGTAACATTATTAATAACATTGACTGTCCCTTTAATAAAAATACACAATAGTGTCTTCTTATATTCATCTGTGAATATTTTAAAGAAACTATAAAACCTACAACAATCTCTGGAGTGTAAAATAGCAGTAGCAAGAGATAATCTTCATCATATTTAAGTACATTATGAATATTTCAACAAAACTAAACTATGTTGACTTTTCTGTTATCCTTAAATAATTTATCTGAGACATAATTATACTGAAAGTAAAACAGATCATTGTATCATTGTGATATTTCGATTTGAAACTATTTATTTATAAGGAAAAATACTTTTATTTTTATTTTCAGAAAGAAAAACAAATCCTTTAGGGAAACAGAAATCTGATGTATCCAGAACACATTTGTCAGCTGATCTGAATGTTGGATGTACATGAATAAACTTGCTGGGACTCTCAAGTGTGTTAGTGATCAAACAAAATCTGGGCTATAAAGAATATATCATTAATTTATCACATATAAAGTCCCTTGGCAATGTCCCAGTGTGCTGCTTCTTGCGAAGATGTAGGAACTGTTTGGAAAGCATTTCATATTGTCAAGGCCATATTAGATTTATAACTTGATCAATTAGCTAGCTTACATTCCAGATATTAACTTAAAGGGACGATCTTTCAACCATTTATTTTGTGATGTTGATCTTTTTTCTTTTATTTATTTTCCCTTAAAGGGACAGTCAACACCAGAATTTTTGTTGTTTAAAAAGAAAGATAATCCCTTTATTACCCATTCCCCAGTTTTGCATAACCAACACAGTTATAATAATACACGTTTTACCTCTGTAATTACCTTGTATCTAAGCTTCTGCTGACTGCCCCCTTATTTCAGTTCTTTAGACAGACATGCAGTTTAGCCAATCAGTGCTCACTCCTAGGTCACTTTACGTGCATGAGCTCAATGTTATCTATATGAAACATGTGAACTAATGCCCTCTAGTGGTCAAAGTGTATTCAGATTAGAGGCAGTCTTCAAGATCTAAGAAATTAGCATATGAACCTCCTAGTTTTAGCTTTCAACTAAGAATACCAAGAGAACAAAGCAAAATTTGTGATAAAAGTAAATTGGGAACTTTAACTTAAAGGGACGATCTTTCAACCATTTATTTTGTGATGTTGATCTTTTTTCTTTTATTTATTTTCCCTTAATTGTTTATTGCTGGTTATGTTTGACAAGGTGGCATGTATTTTTCTCAACTGGATGTAAAAAATTTCCACTTTTAAACCAATAAAAATATTGTTGATTAAAAAAAATATTAAAGGGACATGAAACCCAATTTTTATCTTTCATGATTTAGATAGAGTCGATCATTTTAAACAGCTTTACGGTTTACTTTTATTATATAATGTGCTACTTTTTCTTGGTATCCTTTGTTGAAAACATACCTAGGTAGGCTCAGGAGCAGCAACGCACTACTGAGAACAAGCTGCTAATCACATATATTCCTCTGTTCATTGTCTCACCTGATGTGTTCAGTTAGCTCCCAGCAGTGCATTTCTGCCCCTTTAACAAAGGATACCAAGAAAATGAAAAAAATTGATAATAGAAGTAAATGGTAAAATTGATTAAAATTGTGTTTTCTTTCTGAATCATTAAATAAAAAATTGGAGTTTCATGTCCCTTTAAAGAGATATTCTTTTTTTTTTTTTTAATTTTCATCTTTTATTGAGGAAGTTACAAGGTATACAATTCCAAGCATAAAAAAAAAACAATTTTGATTCCAATTAACATTAAACGTTACAACAATGATGCATTTATACAATCAATTTTACTCAAGATTGGCAAGTATTAGTGGTTTAGATCACGGGTACCAGACATATACTAGTGGAAAGAAACAGATTATTAGTGTACCAAACCATAGGTTGTTATCGCTTCACCTTTATTTGTTATCACCTAGTGTGTAATGTACTAAACACAAAGAAGAGGGGAAATAGGAAAATAACACCATAAAAGGTCATGTTGGTCTGCAAAGTGTGAGACTAGGTGTGCTATGATGAACTATTTAAATATTCCTCCCATAGGAAGAGTATATCATGATATTCTTTTATTCGTTTGTTGTGTGAATAGTGATATTTTTCCAGGTGAAGAGAGTGTGTTACCTTGGTTTTCCATACAGTGAGAGAGGGAAGATTGATCTTTTTCCAGTTTAATGGAATACATTTTTTTGCTGAGTCAATCATGATAGTGAGGAGCGTGCGCTTCAATTTGCATGTGATTTTCGGGAATTTATTAAAAAGGAATATCCATGGTGTTATAGTAAGAGTCATGTTTATTACTTTTTCGATCTCAGATTTAAGGGAGAGCCAAAAAGATTGGACTATTGGACAGGTCCACCATATATGTTTGAAGTTTCCAATTTCTAAGCAGCCTCTCCAACACATTACGGTTGTGCTGGGGAACAATTGGTGTAATCTGGCAGGTGTGTAATACCATCTGCTTAGTAATTTGATGTTCATCTCCATCACCGAGATAGATGAGGAGGCCCTAGTCATTTGTTTAAAGATTATCTGCCATTCAGATTTGTCGAGATTGGTATCAAATTCTGATTCCCATTTAGTCACATATGTGGGAAGTGAGGAGTAAGATAAATTTAATAGTAGTTTGTATGTTAGAGATAAGATTCCCTTATGGGGGTGAGGATAGAAACATATCGTTTCGAAACTTGTGAGTGGTCGTCTCAATTGAGGTTTGAACGGGTGTGTTGACAGATAATGAGTGAGTTGTGCATAGATGAACCAGTTTTGAAATTTTGCCCCTAATACATCACAGATAGTGTGCTGAGATTGCATTTCCCTGTCTTTACATAGAAGAAAATGTGGGTTTGAGTTTCGTATGGAGGTGGCAGAGTGAGAGTGGGGAGTGAGGTTTATTAATGTCGAAAACGGGGAATTTTTCCCTATCGGTGTCAGAGGTGAGAAGGTGGTGGAGAGTGGAGGGTATTTTTTAATCAGTTTGTCCCATTGTTTAAAAGTTTCTTTCACTATCCTAGGTGTTGTGTTTAGGAGTTTTCGGTGTGCTGCTGGAATCCAACAATTGCTACCTAGATTATGGGTGTCGGATAAGGATTGCTCCAACAGAACCCATTCTTTATTAGGTGCTTGCTTGCACCAATCCACTACTCTGGTCAAGAGGGCAGCGTGTCTATAGTTTAAGAGATTCGGGACTCCAACTCCGCCAAGTTCTTTAGGACGGTACAGGGTGTTGGTGGCAATGCGAGGTCGTTTATGTGACCATATAAAGCAGTTTATATATTTTTGTAGGGAATATATCAAGTGGTCTGACAAGGGTACTGTGAGAGTTTGTAGAAAGTATAATATTTTAGGGAGAATGATCATTTTGAAGGCATTAATTTTCCCAAGCCATGAGAGGGGTTTTAGGTTCCAGGAGTTACTTTAAAGAGATATTCTATTCCACAAATGACATGTTTTTATTTGTTAGAAGTATCTATCACAATCCTTTAGAAAAATGTATATAATGATTTCCAAATTAAAAATCACCATTAAAGTCTATGGGGATTTTTGTAGAGAAAATATCAGATACGTTTTTCTAAATAATTGTGATTGACCACTATGTGTTTAACCCTGCAAAGGGGTAAAATGCATAGGTAAAGTCATGTTTGGGAGCTGCATATAATTGCTGGTCCCAAGCAGGACACAACTGGTATGCCAATGGGCAGCAGATGTTGATGTGCTCTGCTTGGGAACTGCAAACAGTACCTGTGTGTTTAAAGGGATGTGAAAGTAAAAAAATAAACTTGCATGATTCAGATAGAGCATGTAATTTGAAGATACTTTTAAATTCACTTCTATTTTCAAATGTGCTTTGTTCTCTTGGTATCCCTTGTTGAAAACAAATTTGCACATACCCTACACTAGTGGGAGCTCTCTGCTGATTGCCTGCACACATTTGTCTCTTTTGATTGGCTAACTAGATGTGCTCAGCTAGCTGCAAGTAGTGCAATGTTATTCCATCAGCAAAGGATAACAAGAAAGTGAAGCAAATATTATAATAGAAGTAAATTGGAAAGTTGTTTGAAATTGTTTGTTCTATCCGAATCATGAAAGAAAATTTTAGGGTTTCCTGTCACTTTAACTGCTTTGGAAGTGCTAACTTTGACAGCACAGATACTAAAACTGGAACAATACATGAAGATTATCATAGTCCCTGTGCAAGGATGTACAATTGTACGTGCATTATTTGTTTGTAAAAGGGATGTTTCTGTACTGTAAAAATATTTTTAACTTTATGCTTGTGAGTTGTGTTTATTAGCCAGTCTGCAATTAGTCCTTCGGGACCAGTAGTACATAGACACATATTTCCTGTTAGCATCAATATAAAACTAAGCAGCTTTAATTTAACGTTTTAAATGCAAAAATATGTTTAATATGTTTAAAAATAGTTTAATAAACCTTTAAGTGTTGTTTATCTTATTTCCTTTGCTTTAGCCAATTAGGAACAGATGAGTGCCTGCATATATTAAAGGGACAGTCTAGTCAAAACTAAACTTTCATGATTCAGATAGGGCATGCAATTTTAAACAATTTTCCAATTTACTTTTATCATCAAATTTGCTTTGTTCCCTTGGTGGTATTTTTGAAAAGCTAATCCTAGCTAGGCTCAAACTGAGTTCTAAACAGTTGAAAACCGCCTCTTAGCTCAGAGTATTTTGAAAGTTTTTCAAAGGTAGACAGTGTTAGTTCATGTGTGTCATATAGATAACATTGTGCTCACTCCTGTGAAGTTATTTAGGAGTCTTCACTGATTGACTACACTGCATGTCTGTCAAACGCACATAGATAAGGAGGCAGTCTGCAGAGGCTTAGATACAAGGTAATCACAGAGGTAAAAAGTATATTAATATAACTTAGTTGGTTATGCAAAAACGGGGAATGGGTAATAAAGGGATTATCTATCTTTTTAAATAAGAAACATTTTGGTGTAGACTGTCCCTTTAAGCAATCTCTATGAAATATGTTGAAAGGTCAGCCTTATGATTCATAGTACTGTATGGACTCCCCCCCCCCCCCCCCCCCCCTCTGAGGGTAGTGGACAAATTACACTTTCAGAGTTAAATTTCAGGAAAAGCAGACAAAATAAATAATGAATCTGCTCTACAATGTCTTTTCCTTGGGAATAATTAAACTTTTTATAGGGCATTACATGTTCTGCTTAAAGGGCCATAACACCCAAATGTTTAAACACTTGGGGCGCGATCCGATATAGATCGTAGTTTGCGGCGCAAGCGAGGGAACCCGCGTCGCCCGCAGTTTCAGCTCGCAACTCGAGCTATCCCATATACTGCGCCGTCAGATGCTAAAGTGCCGTAAGTCGGATAAACCAGCGATGTCCAGAAATCTGCGCAAGTACAAATTTCTGGCGTCGCCAGTGACTTACGGCACGTTAGAAACTGCCGGCGCCTACAAAACCTGACTAAAGTCTAAATCACCCGCACTGTCTAACACGCCTCCCTAACATAGCCCGACACGTCTAACACGCCTCCCTAACATAGCCCGACACGTCTAACCCTCTATCCGCTATCCCCCCTCACTAGCCTCACAATAAAATATGTATTAACCCCTAAACCGCCGCTCCCGGAGCCCGCCGCAACCTAATAAAATTATTAACCCCTAAACCGCCGCCAGCTATATTAAATCTATAACCCCCCGAAAGTGAGCCCCTAACACCGCCGCCATCTACCTTACCTACCCCCTAAAGTGAGCCCCTACCCCGCCGCTATCTATTTTAAAATTATTAACCCCTAATCTAATCCCCCTACCCCGCCGCCATCTATATTAAATTATTTAAACCCTAAAATACTAAACTATTCCTACCACTAAACCTAAGTCTAACCCTACAAATAGCCCTGAAAAGGGCTTTTTGCGTGGCATTGCCCCAAAGTAACAGCTCTTTTGCCAGCCCTTAAAAGGGCTTTTTGCGGGGCATGCCCCAAAGAATTCAGCTCTTTTGCCAGCCCTTAAAAGGGCTTTTGGCAGGGCTTTGTCACAAAGTAAACTGCTCTTTTGCCTACAATCTACATCCCCCTACACCGCGGCCACCTATAATAAATGTATTAACCCCAAATCTAATCCCCCTACACCGCCGCCAGCTATATTAACTATATTAACCCTAATTATATTAGGGTTAATATAGTTATTATATTATATATATTAACTATATTAACCCTAATTATATTAGGGTTAATATAGTTAATATCGTTATTATATTATATATATATATATATATATATATATATATATATATATATATATATATATAAAGTATAATAACCCTATCTAACTCTAACATCCCTAACTAAACTCTTATTAAAATAAATCTAATATTAATATTATTAATTAAAATATTCCTATTTAAATCTAAATATTTACCTATAAAATAAACCCTAAGATAGCTACTATATAATTAATAATTACATTATAGCTATGTTAGGGTTTATATTTATTTTACAGGTAAATTGTTAATTATTTTAACTAGGTATAATAGCTATTAAATAGTTATTAACTATTTAATAGCTACCTAGTTAAAATAATTACCCAATTACCTGTAAAATAAATCCTAACCTAAGTTACAAATACACCTACACTATCAATAAATTAAATAAACTACAAATATCTATCTAAAAATACAATTAAATAAACTAAACTAAATTACAAAAAAAAACAAACACTAAATTACAAAAAATAAAAAAAAGATTACAAGATTTTTAAGCTAATTACACCTATTCTAAGCCCCCTAATAAAATAATAAAGCCCCCCAAAATAAAAAAATTCCCTACCCTATTCTAAATTAAAAAAAAGTTCAAAGCTCTTTTACCTTACCAGCCCTTAAAAGGGCCTTTTGTGGGGGCATGCCCCAAAGAAAACTTCTCTTTTGCCTGCAAAAAAATACACAATACCACCCCCCAACATTACAACCCACAACCCACATACCCCTAATCTAACCCAAACCCCCCTTAAATAAACCTAACACTACCCCCCTGAAGATCTCCCTACCTTGTATTCACCCAGCCGGGCTGAACTCCTCATCCGATCTGGGCGATGTGTTCCAGCAAGCGGCAGTGAAGTCTTCTTCCATCCGGGCGATGTGTTCCAGCAAGTGGCAGAGAGTCTTCTTCCATCGGCGATGTCTTCAAGCAAATCGTCATCTTCAATCTTCTTTCTTTGCTCCTCCACCGCGGAGCATCCTTCCGGCACGACGACTTCCCGACGAATGAGGTTCCTTTAAATGACGTCATCCAAGATGGCGTCCGTCGAATTCCGATTGGCTGATAGGATTCTATCAGCCAATCGGAATTAAGGTAGAAAAATCTGATTGGCTGATTGAATCAGCCAATCAGATTCAAGTTCAATCCAATTTAGATTTTCCTCTCAGGTGCCTGTAGGCACAAAAACCTGAAGCGCCCCCCCCCCCACCGGGTCCCCCTCACAAAAATAAAAGTGAAAAAAACTGAGGATTTTTTTTTTATAACAATGCTACAAATAATGTTGCAAAATGCTGCTGCCATACAATACTAAAGACACGTGCCCACTCCTGAGCCTAGTCTACCGAGTTTTACTCTTCAATAAAAGATACCAAGAGAACAAAGCAAATTTGAAAACAGAAGTAAATCATGAAAGTTTAATTTTGACTTCAACTTTCCAATTTACATCTATTATCAATTTTGCTTAATTTTCTTGGTATCCTTTATTGAAGGAGCAGCACTGCATTACTGGGAATTAGCTAAATGCATCAGTAAGCCAGTTACAATAGGCATATATGCGCAGCCACCAATTAGCAGCTAGGTCCCAGCTCATGAGCCTACCTGGGTATTCTTTTCAACAAAGGGTACCAAGCAACAAAGCAAATTAGATAATAGAAGTGACACACAGGGACAGGACAGGTCAGGTGTCTTATTTGTGGGGACTAGCTACATTTTCTCCCCCAGCTTCCCAGGCACTTAGCCAAGTTCTGGTGGATTCTCTGTGTAACTGGTTTGTTAAAGGACCAGTCAACAACACATTAGATTTGCATAATCAACAAATGCAAGATAACAAGACAATGCAATAGCACTTAGTCTGAACTTCAAATAAGTAGTAGATTTTTTTATAACAAATTTCAGTTATGTATATTTCCACTCCCCTTGTACCATGTGATAGCAATCAGCCAATCACAAATGCATATACGTATAGTCTGTGAATTCTTGCACATGCTCAGTAGGATCTGGTGACTCAAAAATTGTAAATATAAAAGACTATGCACATTTTTTTTAATGGAAGTAAATTGGAAAGTTGTTTAAAATTACATGCTGTATCTGAATCATGAAAATTTAATTTAACCTGAGTGTCCCTTTAATGTTTTCCTTTGTTCCTGTGCTCATGTCACACTGGGGAAGAAGTGATCCTGAAAGGAAGCTCAAGCTTTTTGTATTAGGCACGTGACATATATTCTGCAATACTGCAGTTACGATGTTCCCAACTTCCCTATATGATATTTGTACCCAGTATCCACAAGAGGGATAGATCATAATGTAGGAGTTGCTAATTCAAGTTCTTACAGGTGAGCTTGGCTTAGATCATAAAACAGAGCTAATAGCTTATCTCCCAGTCCCCCTAGGTCCCAGGAAGTTCCGGTCCCTCATCTCGGCCCCTCCCCTTCCATGCTATCCGGTCCGGTGCTAGTGATCTGATCTCCTCACACCGCATGCGATGATGCGATCCAAACAGACAGCTCCTGAAAAAAATATTAAAAACGTCAACTAACTGATGACTGCATAAAACACTGCTGATTTCTGGTGATGTGCATATATAAGCCGCTTATATATGCACATCACCAGATATCAGCAGTGTGTTATGCAGTGAGTTGATGTTTTTTAATATAAAGAGCTGTCTGTTAGGATTGCATCATTGCATGGGGTATGGGGAGATCACTAGCACCGGACCGGATAGCATGGAAGGGGAGGGGCCGAGGTGAGGGACCGGAGTAAGTAACTTGCTGGGACCCAAGGGGAGAAACAACCTCCGGACACATTTAATCCTTCCATATACATGCCGATACCTTAAAGTGAAGGTAAACTTTGGTGAATGAAAGTCTATTTTTTTAAAAATACTATTAAAAACAGGAAATCCTCTCTTCACACGTCAGCAATGACTAATCCGGCTTCATCCAATCATGGCTTCCCCCCCAGGGTGGTTATTGCCTGAGGCCATGCTGTGATTGGAGGAAGCCGGATTAGTCATTGCTGACGTGTGAAGAGAGGATTTCAAGGAGGGGAAAGCTGCTGTAGCTGTGAAAAGAAACAAAGGTAAATTTTTAAACAAAACGGCTGATTTGTAAACTTTGATAAATGGAAGTGCCCCTGTTTTTAATAGTATTTTTTAAAAAACGGACTTTCATTCATTAAAGTTTATCTTCACTTTAAAATCCCTGCCTTAAGGTATCAGCATGTATATGGAAGGATTATGTTTTGAAGTCGCCATTGTGCAGAATTAAAAAAAGTTTATGCGATGCCGATGTTGCAGTCTAATACATATCTTGCAGCTGAGCAAAGAACTATCTCACTTCTCTCCAAAAATTTGCAAATGCATGAGTCAGTAACTCAGACTCTCATAATACAGGCAGCCGGCAGGCGCCCCTCACTGCAGTGCGCCATTAGGCACATGCCTACTGTGCCTAATCGGAAATCCGGCCCTGAACGCTGGTGTTACGAGTTCTAAAAAAGCAGGCTTGTGTGGGCGAAATGGTTGCGTTGAGCTCCATACCGCACCGAAAACAAGGGCTGCTTTGACGTGCTTGTACACGATTTCCCCATAGACATCAATGGGGAGAGCAGGCAAAAAAAAAGCCTAACACCTGCGATCGCAGAATGAAAAGCTCCGTAATGCAGCCCCATTGATGTCTATAGAGAAAATAAAACTAATGTTTAAACCTAACACCCTAACATAAACCCCGAGTCTAAACACCCCTAATCTGCTGCCCCCGACATCGCCGCTTCCTATATACAGTTATTAACCCCTAATCTGCCGCCCCCAACATCGCCGCCAAATACATAAAACTATTAACCCTAATCTGCTACTTCCGATGTCGCCGCCACTATACTAAAGTTGTTAACCCCTAAACCTCTGGCCTCCCACATCACTACCACTAAATAAATCCATTAACCCCTAAACCTAACCCTAACGTAACCCTAAGCATAACACCCGCTAACTTTAACATAATTAAAATACAGCTAAACTAAAGTTACAATTATTAACTAAATAATACATATTTAAAACTAAATACATACTTACCTGTGAAATTAATCCTAAACTAGCTACAATATAACTAATAGTATTGTAACTAGCTTAGGTTTTATTTTTATTTCACAGGTAAGTTTGTATTTATTTTAACTAGGTAGACTAGTTAGTAAATATTTATTAACTATTTGCTAACTACATAGTTAAAATAAATACAAACTTACCTGTGTATATAAAACCTAATCTGTCTTACACTAAAACCTAACATTACAAAAAAAAAATAAACACTAAAATTACTAAAAATAAAAATAACTAAATTACTTAAAAAAACAAACACTAAATTACAAAAAATAAGAAACAAATTATCAAAAATAAAAAAGAATTACACCTAATCTAATAGCCCTATCAAAATAAAAAGCCCCCCCCCAAATAAAGAAAATCTAGCCTACAATAAACTACCAATGTCACTTAAAAGGGCCTTTTGTGGGGCATTGCCCCAAAGATAACAGCTCTTTTACCTGCAAAAAAATACAAACACCCCCAACAGTAAAACCCCCCACCCCCACAACCAACCCACCCAAATAAAATAACTATCTAAAAAAACCTAAGCTCTCCATCGCCCTGAAAAAGGGCATTTGTATGGGCATTGCCCTTAAAAGGGCATTTAGCTCTTTTACATGCCTGAAACTAAAAATAAAACCCACCCAAAAAAACCTTTAAAAACACTAGCCCCCTGACGATCCACTTACAGTTCTTGGAGTCCCACTTGAAGGATCCATCCAGCCGGCGAAGTCATCATCCATGCGGCAAGAAGTCTTCATCTAGACGGCCTCTTCTATCTTCATCCAGCCGGCTAAGTCCTCATCCAGGCGGCAAGAAGTCTAATTGAGCTCTCATCCTATTGGCTGTTCCAATCAGCCAATAGAATGAGAGCTCAATCCTATTGGATGATTGAAACAGCTAATAGGATTTTAGCAGCTCTAATCCTATTGGCTGATTGAAATCTTTCAGCCAATAGGAATGCAAGGGACGCCATCTTGGATGACGTCACTTGCATTGAAGTTCCAGAGTATGGTGGAGACCGTATGAAGAGGATGCTCTGTGCCGGATGTCTTCAGGATGGACCCGCTCCTCGCCGGATGGATGAAGATAGAAGATGCCGTCTGGATGAAGACTTCTTGCCGCCTGGATGAGGACTTCACCGGATGGATGAAGATAGGATGAAGATAGAAGAGGCCGCCTGGATGAAGACTTCTTGCCGCATGGATGATGACTTCGCCGGCTGGATGGATCGTTCAAGCGGGACTTCAAGAACTGTAAGTGGATTGTCGGGCGTTATTGTTAGGTTAAGGGTTTTTTGGGTGGGTTTTATTTTTAGTTTAGGGTCTGGGCATGTAAAAGAGCTAAATGCCCTTTTAAGGGCAATGCCCATACAAATGCCCTTTTCAGGGCAATGGGAACTTAGGTTTTTTTAGATAGTAATTTTATTTGGGTGGGCTGGTTGTGGGGGTGGTAGGTTTTACTGTTGGGGGGTGTTTGTATTTTTTTTTTTTACAGGTAAAAGAGCTGTTATCTTTGGGGCAATGCCCCACAAAAGGCCCTTTTAAGGGTCATTGGAAGTTTATTGTAGGCTAGGGTTTTTTTATTTTGGGGGGGCTTTTTTATTTTGATAGTGCTATTAGATTCGGTGTAATTCTTTTATATTTTTGATAATTTGTTTCTTATTTTTGTAATTTAGTGTTTTGTTTTTTTTGTAATTTAGTTACTTTATTTTTTTGGTAATTAGATACTTTTTGTAATTTTTAGAGTAGTGTTAGGATTTTTTTTAATGTGTAGTTTAGTTTAATTTAATTGGTGGTTATTTTAATTGTAGTTTAATAATTATCTTAATTTAATTGTTAGTTTAAAATTAATTTATTTAATTTGACAGGTAAGTTTTAATTTAAGATAGGGAAATTGTAATTTTAATATAAAGTTAGGGGGTCGTTAGGTTTAGGGGTTAATAGTTTATTTTAGTATATTTCGTTGTGGGGGGCTTTCGGTTTAGGGGTTAATAGTTTATTTTAGTATATCTTGTTGTGGGGGCCTTGCGGTTTAGGGATTATTAGGTTTATTATAGCAGCGGTGTGGGCGGACGGCAGATTAGGGGTTAATAATATTTAAATAGTGTTTTGATGCGGGAGGGCAGCGGTTTAGGGGTTAATAACTTTATTATAGACGATGTCTGGGAGCGGCAGAATAGGGGTTAATACATTTTAATAGTGGCGGCGATGTTGGGAGCTGCAGATTAGGGGTTAATAAATTTATTATAGTGTTTGCGATGCGGGAGGGCCTCGGTTTAGGGGTTAATAGGTAGTTTATGGGTGTTAGTGTACTTTGTAACACTTTAGTTATGAGTTTTATGTTACAGCTTTGTAGCGTAAAACTCATAACTACTGACTTTAGATGGCGGTACAGATCTTGTGGGTATAGAGTGTACCGCAAACTTTTTGGCCTCCCAGGCAAACTCATAATACCGGCGCTATGGGAGTCCCATTGAAAAAGGACTTTTTTAAAAGTGCGGTACTGACGTTGCGTAACAGGCTAAAAGGTGTGCGGTACACCTATACCGACAAGACTCGTAATAGCAGCATTAGGGAAAATGAAGCGTTATGGGCCATAACGCTGCTTTTTCACTCATAACTCCAAACCCGTAATCTAGCTGTTAATGTAGAGTATTTAAAGAAATTCCTGCTACATCATTTCCTCTCATTACTATTTGATTGGGTACTTTCACTGTCAAAGTGAAATAATAACATTTTTAAGTGCAAAATAGCTACATTTGTTTTGCCATGTGTTATGCCCACCAGTCATATTGTTCCAATTCTATTGGTCAATTGGTAAAGGGTTAGATTTCAAGTGGAGCGCTAAATTAAACATTTTGCCCATTAGCGGGAGCGTGATAATTAACCAGCCATTATAAGTGGCTGGTTATGGCTACCTTGAGCTCACGGTAGCAATTAGCGCTTCAAAAAGTAACCAGAGGCCAGACCTCTGCTTAATTTTCTAAAAGTGTCACAAATGCCCTCAAAATTATATAATTTTATAAATTATATAAAAAATAACTGCACAAGGCAGTTTTGGGGTTTTAAAGTTGGTGGTAGTGGGGTGTGAAATAAAAGTCACTGAAAAGTGCCTTTACATTGCGCTCTATGGGAACTGTGCGCTCCAATCGACCGCAATATAAATATTTATGCACATAAATATATACATATATATGTATGTGTTTATATGTGTATAAACAATAGCACATCTGACAGATCTGTCAGACGTTTGAGTAAAAGAATAGACAGTACAGAAACCTGACCCTTCAGAATACTGACTGACAAACCTTTCTCCAGATCATCCAGAAGAAAAGCTACAATGCGAAAAACCGCACCCGACACCAAGATAAACCCTTAAATTCGCACCAATAAAGGTAAATTGAACGAGAAATAGAATTAAAAGCCTGAAGTCTCTTATCAATGTCCCATTCAGAAAATCATGCCTAGCCAAAAACTAGGAGTTCAATCTCCAAGCAGTCAGATTCAGAGAGACTAGATTGAGGAAGGGACCCTGAAGAAGGTCCCTCCTCAGAGGAAAACTCCAATGAAAAAGAGAAGACCTCACACCCGATCTGCAAACCAGATCCTGCGATGCCAGGCAGGAGCAAGAATCACGACGCCCTTTCCTGTTTGACACAAGCTATTACTCAAGAAAGGAGGCAAACGGAGGAAACAGGTACTCTAGATCGAAGTCCCAAGGGATTGTGAGAGCGTGTTGAACAGAACTGTTTGAGGACCTCTCGATCTTGACCCGTACCTTGGAAGCTTGATGTTTAGACTAAACGCCATCAGATCCAACTCCAGAACTCCCCACCTGAGGATAATCATAGAGAATACATTTCCGGATGGAGAGCCCACTCCCTGGATAAAAAGTGTGTTCTAGAAAGCAGAATTGAGACAATTGTGAGACTCCGCCCACTGAAGAATATGGGTCACCTCCTTCATGGCTAAGGGACTCCAAAATCCTCCCTGGTGGTTAACATACGCCACTGAGCAGAAGATGTCCGACTAAAAACTGATAAAAGGAACCAAACCCAGTTGAGGCCAAGGAGATAGAACAGAGAAGCTTGCTCTCAAATCTAAAATGGCTATTGGGATGAAGACTCTCTTGAGTCCAAAGAATCTGAGCCCTTAAGTAAACCCAAACTGCTCCCCAGTACGATTGGCTGGCATCTGAGGGCACAAACTGCAGGGGATGGTCTCAGAAAGCATGATCCCTGAAACAGAAGGTTCTGAGAAATCCACCAAGATAGAAAATCTCTCTTAGGGAGACAAGAACTATCCTCTGAGAGAGATCTGAGTGGCCTCCGTTATATTGTCTGCACATTCATAACTATAGAGGTCTCAGATAGAAACGAACAAAATGAATAATTTCCAAAGAAACAACCATTAGACCAATCACTTCCAAACACAGACCCACTGATGGATGATTAAAGAAGGACAGAAGCAAGAAATATGTATTTTCTGAAATCCAACAGGGAAATCTACATGAACAGAGATTACCAAAAGACACACCTCTGTAAAAGATCTTGCTAACTGAAAAGAAGGCGTCTGAACCAAAATGTCATCCAGAAAGGGCACCACTGCTATTCCCTGAGATCTGACCACCGCCTTAAGGGCCTTTAAAACCTTTGTAAAGATTTGAGGAACTGTAGCAAGGCCAAAGGGAAGAGCTACAAACTGGAAGGTTTGACTAGGAAGGCAAACCACAGGAAAAGGAGATGTTCCCTGTAAATGAGAACCTGAAAATACTCATTCTTCAGGTCTAAGGTAGTCATGAACTGACCCTCCTGAACCAAAAAAAGAATGGAATGAATAGTCTCTATTTTGAAGGATGGAACCTAGAGAAATTTGTTGAGACACTTGAGGTCCAATATGGGTCTAAACATTCCCTATTTCTTGAAAACCACAAAAAGTTTTGAATAGAATCCCAGACCCCGGTCCGTCACAGGAACTGGAACAATCACTCCCAAAGAAAATAGGTCCTTTATGCATTTTAAGCAGGACTCTCTCTTCACCTGGTTTACAGATAACCTTAACAGTATAAATATGCCCCTGAGGGGGCAAGACTTGAATCCTATCCTGTATCCCTGGGAAACTACTTCCACAGCCCAATGAACTGGGACATCTGGAATCCAAGCTTGAGGAAAGAAGGAAAACCTGACCCCTAGATCATCTATGATTGGATCGGGGGTGGCCCCTTCATGCTGACTTAAATTCAGAGAATGGATTTTAGGATTACTTCCCTATATTCCAAAGTTGACCATATCTCCATGAAGTCCTGGATTGCTCTGGCTTGGAAAAGTAAAATGAAGACCCTTGTCCCTTGAAGTTACAAAAGGAATGAAAAAAGACTCTGTCGACCCTTAGGTCTACCCTTCCTGTCCTGAAGTCAGTAATTTCTGAAAGATCGTGGCCAGACCAGTTCCAAATAAAGTCTTGCCCTTAAAGGGTAAGGACAGAAGATTGAATTTGGGTGTAACATCTGTGTAACATCTGCTAACCAAGGCCTAGATTTGGAGTTCGGCGGTAGCCGTCAAAACCAGCGTTAGAGGCTCCTAACGCTGGTTTTGGCCGCCCGCTGGTATTTGGAGTCAGTGATTAAAGGGTCTAACGCTCACTTTACAGCCGCGACTTTTCCATACCGCAGATCCCCCTACGCCATTTGCGTAGCCTATCTTTTCAATGGGATCTTCCTAACGCCGGTATTTAGAGTCGTTTCTGCAGTGAGCGTTAGAGCTCTAACGACAAGATTCCAGCCGCCTGAAAATAGCAGGAGTTAAGAGCTTTCTGGCTAACGCCGGTTTATAAAGCTCTTAACTACTGTACCCTAAAGTACACTAACACCCATAAACTACCTATGTACCCCTAAACCGAGGTCCCCCCACATCGCCGCCACTCGATTAAAATTTTTAACCCCTAATCTGCCGACCGCCACCTACGTTATACTTATGTACCCCTAATCTGCTGCCCCTAACACCGCCGACCCCTGTATTATATCTATTAACCCCTAACTTGCCCCCCACAACGTCGCCGCAAGCTACTTAAAATAATTAACCCCTAATCTTCCGACCGCAAATCGCCGCCACCTACGTTATCCCTATGTACCCCTAATCTGCTACCCCTAACATCGCCGACCCCTATGTTATATTTATTAACCCCTAATCTGCCCCCCTCAACGTCGCCGACATCTGCCTACACTTATTAACCCCTAATCTGCCGAGCGGACCTGAGCGCTACTATAATAAAGTTATTAACCCCTAATCCGCCTCACTAACCCTATCATAAATAGTATTAACCCCTAATCTGCCCTCCCTAACATCGCCGACACCTACCTTCAATTATTAACCCCTAATCTGCCGACCGGAGCTCACCGCTATTCTAATAAATGTATTAACCCCTAAAGCTAAGTCTAACCCTAACACTAACACCCCCCTAAGTTAAATATAATTTTTATCTAACGAAATAAATTAACTCTTATTAAATAACTTATTCCTATTTAAAGCTAAATACTTACCTGTAAAATACATCCTAATATAGCTACAATATAAATTATAATTATATTATAGCTATTTTAGGATTAATATTTATTTTACAGGCAACTTTGTAATTATTTTAACCAGGTACAATAGCTATTAAATAGTTAAGAACTATTTAATAGTTACCTAGTTAAAATAATAACAAATTTACCTGTAAAATAAATCCTAACCTAAGATATAATTAAACCTAACACTACCCTATCAATAAAATAATTAAATAAACTACCTACAATTACCTACAATTAACCTAACACTACACTATCAATAAATTAATTAAACACAATTGCTACAAATAAATACAATTAAATAAACTATCTAAAGTACAAAAAATAAAAAAGAACTAAGTTACAGAAAATAATAAAATATTTACAAACATAAGAAAAATATTACAACAATTTTAAACTAATTACACCTACTCTAAGCCCCCTAATAAAATAACAAAGCCCCCCAAAATAAAAAATTCCCTACCCTATTCTAAAATACAAATATTACAAGCTCTTTTACCTTACCAGCCCTGAACAGGGCCCTTTGCGGGGCATGCCCCAAGAATTTCAGCTCTTTTGCCTGTAAAAAAAAACATACAATACCCCCCCCCCAACATTACAACCCACCACCCACATACCCCTAATCTAACCCAAACCCCCCTTAAATAAACCTAACACTACCCCCCTGATGATCTTCCTACCTTGTCTTCACCATGCCAGGTTCACCGATCCGTCCTGGCTCCAAGATCTTCATCCAACCCAAGCGGGGGCTAGACATCCACTGAAGAAGTCCAGAAGAGGGTCCAAAGTCTTCCTCCTATCCGGCAAGAAGAGGACATCCGGACCGGCAAACATCTTCTCCAAGCGGCATCTTCTATCTTCTTCCATCCGATGACGACCGGCTCCATCTTGAAGACCTCCAGCGCGGATCCATCCTCTTCTTCCGACGACTAGACGACGAATGACGGTTCCTTTAAGGGACGTCATCCAAGATGGCGTCCCTCGAATTCCGATTGGCTGATAGGATTCTATCAGCCAATCGGAATTAAGGTAGGAATTTTCTGATTGGCTGATGGAATCAGCCAATCAGAATATAGTTCAATCCGATTGGCTGATCCAATCAGCCAATCAGATTGAGCTCGCATTCTATTGGCTGATCGGAACAGCCAATAGAATGCGAGCTCAATCTGATTGGCTGATTGGATCAGCCAATCGGATTGAACTATATTCTGATTGGCTGATTCCATCAGCCAATCAGAAAATTCCTACCTTAATTCCGATTGGCTGATAGAATCCTATCAGCCAATCGGAATTCGAGGGACGCCATCTTGGATGACGTCCCTTAAAGGAACCGTCATTCGTCGTCTAGTCGTCGGAAGAAGAGGATGGATCCGCGCTGGAGGTCTTCAAGATGGAGCCGGTCGTCATCGGATGGAAGAAGATAGAAGATGCCGCTTGGAGAAGATGTTTGCCGGTCCGGATGTCCTCTTCTTGCCGGATAGGAGGAAGACTTTGGACCCTCTTCTGGACTTCTTCAGTGGATGTCTAGCCCCCGCTTGGGTTGGATGAAGATCTTGGAGCCAGGACGGATCGGTGAACCTGGCATGGTGAAGACAAGGTAGGAAGATCATCAGGGGGGTAGTGTTAGGTTTATTTAAGGGGGGTTTGGGTTAGATTAGGGGTATGTGGGTGGTGGGTTGTAATGTTGGGGGGGGGGGGTATTGTATGTTTTTTTTTACAGGCAAAAGAGCTGAAATTCTTGGGGCATGCCCCGCAAAGGGCCCTGTTCAGGGCTGGTAAGGTAAAAGAGCTTGTAATATTTGTATTTTAGAATAGGGTAGGGAATTTTTTATTTTGGGGGGCTTTGTTATTTTATTAGGGGGCTTAGAGTAGGTGTAATTAGTTTAAAATTGTTGTAATATTTTTCTTATGTTTGTAAATATTTTATTATTTTCTGTAACTTAGTTCTTTTTTATTTTTTGTACTTTAGATAGTTTATTTAATTGTATTTATTTGTAGCAATTGTGTTTAATTAATTTATTGATAGTGTAGTGTTAGGTTAATTGTAGGTAATTGTAGGTAGTTTATTTAATTATTTTATTGATAGGGTAGTGTTAGGTTTAATTATATCTTAGGTTAGGATTTATTTTACAGGTAAATTTGTTATTATTTTAACTAGGTAACTATTAAATAGTTCTTAACTATTTAATAGCTATTGTACCTGGTTAAAATAATTACAAAGTTGCCTGTAAAATAAATATTAATCCTAAAATAGCTATAATATAATTATAATTTATATTGTAGCTATATTAGGATTTATTTTACAGGTAAGTATTTAGCTTTAAATAGGAATAAGTTATTTAATAAGAGTTAATTTATTTCGTTAGATAAAAATTATATTTAACTTAGGGGGGTGTTAGTGTTAGGGTTAGACTTAGCTTTAGGGGTTAATACATTTATTAGAATAGCGGTGAGCTCCGGTCGGCAGATTAGGGGTTAATAATTGAAGGTAGGTGTCGGCGATGTTAGGGAGGGCAGATTAGGGGTTAATACTATTTATGATAGGGTTAGTGAGGCGGATTAGGGGTTAATAACTTTATTATAGTAGCGCTCAGGTCCGCTCGGCAGATTAGGGGTTAATAAGTGTAGGCAGGTGTCGGCGACGTTGTGGGGGGCAGATTAGGGGTTAATAAATATAACATAGGGGTCGGCGATGTTAGGGCAGCAGATTAGGGGTACATAGGGATAACGTAGGTGGCGGCGGTTTACGGAGCGGCAGATTAGGGGTTAAAAGTGTAATGCAGGGGTCAGCGATAGCGGGGGCGGCAGATTAGGGGTTAATAAGTGTAAGGCTAGGGGTGTTTAGACTCGGGGTACATGTTAGAGTGTTAGGTGCAGACGTAGGAAGTGTTTCCCCATAGGAAACAATGGGGCTGCGTTAAGAGCTGAACGCTGCTTTTTTGCAGGTGTTAGGTTTTTTTTCAGCTCAAACTGCCCCATTGTTTCCTATGGGAGAATCGTGCACAAGCACGTTTTTGATGCCGGCCGCGTCCGTAAGCAACTCTGGTATCGAGAGTTGCATTTGCGGTAAATATGCTCTACGCTCCTTTTTTGGAGCCTAACGCAGCATTTGTTTGAACTCTCGATACCAGAGTTAAATTTATGGTGCGGCCAGAAAAAAACCCGCGGAGCGTTAACAGCCCTTTTACCGCCGAACTCCAAATCTAGGCCCAAGACATTGGCCCTAGAGCTCTGAGAGCTAGAACCGCAATGCTCCCAGCCTAACCACTAGCATGCTGGCCTCACAGACAGAAGAAATAGCCAGCCTTAGAGCCTTGATGCTATCTCGGATCTCCTCTAAAGTAGTCTCCTCTGAAATTAGATCAGACAAGGAGATGCACCAGAAAGATGCGCACATGCAAATATTGCAAAAATTGCCACTGGAAGCCATCGGAAAATCTGATGAATGTATGTCTTTCTTTAGGGTATTAGATTTGTAACCATAGGATCCTTCAAGAAGCACTATCCTCAAGCTGAATAGTAGTGCTTCTAGCTAGAGTGGAGATAGAACCCTCTACTTTAGTTACAGAGCTCCACTGGTCACAAACAGAATCAGCAACAGGAAAATCTTCTTGAAAACAGGGGACGGGGAAATAATCCCCGGCTTCTCCCATTCCTGAGCTATAATGACAAACATACAACCTGGAACTGGAAGTATTACTACAGTTGAAGGTTTGATAGTAAACACGCTGTTAAGCTTATTAGACTACTTTGGAGTCTTAGCGACAGTGGAGTCAGAGTCCTCCAAGGAAGCAAGCACCTCCTTTGATAGTAATCGGAAATGTGTTACAGCTTAAATCTAAAAATGAACCTCTTCTAGGTCTGCAGTACTAGCCACTGCAGACTTAGAAACAGAGATCTTGCCCTCAAAAACCACTGAAGACTAATCTTCATAAAAAAAACAAGAGAGACTGACTGACGCAAACTTAGCGGAGTCAGAACCCTTGCAAGAAAAACATTCTTAGAATTCCTCTTTCTATTACCAGCAAAAGGTAAGGCTGATAAGACTGCAAAAAAACACAGATGATAGTTTGTGCAGCAATATCCCCTGGAAAATATACCCCCAGGAACTGGTTGAGAGTAACCACAGGGCACTGCATGTGACTGCTAAAAATTTGGGACGTTGGAGGGGAAGCTAAATCATAGAAAGGACAACATATATCCTTAAAGATAGATGGCTCTGAGAGGGTATACTTATTTGGACAAAAACATATAGTTTTAAAAAGAGAAGCAAAGAGGAAAATGATTAAATCTCTAAGGAAAAAACAAACAAACCATATATCAAAAGACAAGGACAAGAAAAACGTTAGAAATCATAACATAAGAATTGTCCTAACTAAAAGTGCTCTTCTAAATTAAACAGACAAAATTACAATTTTGAAGAAAAATCGCAAATTTATATATAGAATTAATTAATATAACTATTATAATAAAACCTCTACTGGCACCTAAAGACCTCAGAACAGCTGTGGACATACCATCCTGATGACCGTCGAAAAACGGAAGTATCCGACTTTAAATTTATTAACTTTAGTCTCTGACTCCAATAAGAGAAGACCTGAAAACATGCCGTTACACACCGGCACCTAAAGATTATCATGGCCATAAGAAAGCATGTCTGTTTCATTATCACAGCGTCCACTCTGAAATCCGCTCCACTCTCAAATCCGCAGTTAGATATAATGAAGGCCGATACGGGAGAGGGGAGTAGGATCACATGACCGCAACAGAAATCATTTTTAAGATGTGCCACTGGAAGAAAGCCCGCAAAGTACACTGCGCTGTTCTAAACATCAAACACTTCAAGAGCCGAAACTTAATAAGTAAATTGCTCTTTTATCATAAAAAATAAAAGCTGTTTCCTTCACCACTCTCAAGCCTAGGGCAAGTCTGCCCGTTAACTGAAGTAACTGAAGCTGCAGTTACATGAAAATACAGATCTTTAATACCTAAGCAGATGCAGTGCCCCCAAGCTGTCCATTAAATATAAATATCTCACAGAGATAGTAAAGTCCCATTTATATATCCCCCATCGGAGATAATTTTGAGAAAAAAATTCCTTCTAACCTAGAAGGGAAAACCACTTACCTGTGGATTCGGCTGCTGGACAGGAACAGCTTCTTAGGTGCTGTCAGCATTTATCATTGCACAAGCAGTTCACCTGAAGGTTCGCCAGAAACAAGGGGCATCAAGCTCCATTGGGAAGTGTAATGGTGAAGCGGGAGGGCTATTACTGCAGAAGTGGATAGTGAGCCATTACATTTTACATTTTTGAAAGAACTGCTGTACACTGCCTTACAACTCGGAATCCCTAGTGATGTCACAAAGGGGGAATTCCCGTCAGCAGACAGTGTGGTAATACTATTGATCTTCGCCTGGAAGCTAGTTCCATGTCACCTTACTTTTAGTAGCACAGTGGTAAGGAAAATTTCCCTGCGTAAGTAATATCATCCTTCTGCTAGGAATACATACATTGGATTTGCAGGTTAGCATTTGTTAATAAACGGCAAGGTACCTATATTTTTAAGGGAGCTGCCCCATCTATTAGGACTATTTTAATAGTAGTATTTTGTGAGATTGACGGTTATATATTAATCTGTTACACATATATGTGTTTGTTTTTTAATACTTTTGTTTTTACACTTCAGCTGTTAGAGCTTATACCTTATTGCTTTTTTATCTCTGTAAAAAAAAACTTGCCACACCATCACAAGATTTGTACCCTCCCTTTAAGACGCAGATTATGGACCAGAAGAGTGGGTAGAGAGCTCTCCCAAGGGTTGCCAACTGTTATAGATCACCCTTAAAGAACACAATCTACAACAGTTCAATTAATTTCTATTGTTATCTTTTTTACAACAAGGCCCTTTAGCAATATTTGTATCTTTTTTTGCTTCTGTCTGCTTCTTTTTTTTACATGCAATTATGACGTCTTGTTTTTATATATTTTAGAGCATCTGGCACCTATTTATGACATGGATTCACCTATGTGCCTTTCCCGTTTGTTGTTTTCAACTGTACTTTTGGATTCTTGAGTATGAACTTGCCTTTGTTTATTTGATCTTTCTCCTTGAATACTACTCTGCTGAGCTGACCTCTGGCTTACTGACCTTGCTTCTTTTGGATGATTTAGTGCCTCTTGTCTGGCTTACAATTTGGACCATCCCCATTTTGCGTTATCTCCTTATTCTGCTTCTGTCGTCTGGAAGATCCATCCATCTCCTTGTCAGCTACTATTAGTCAAATCCTGAGTTCCATTCAGGGAGTTGGGTTAGTCTTATCTGCTATGGCCACTAGGTCCCTTCCTGGACTGATGTTTACCACTTATCGTGACAGTAATCTCAGAGATTTTTGAGAGATGTATATCCCTTTTGTTGTATGATTTCTGCAATCAAGTACAGATTTCCTATATGATCACTTCAACTATCCTTGAAGAACTTTTTTCCTCATTACCAGTTACTTTCTTTTTCTTGCAATTAAATGCACCAGATATTAAAGTCACCCAAATGAACGTGCAAAGTGTGTTCCAAATTTAATTTGAGTCTCTAGAGCTGCAACAACGAATCAATATAATCGATAATAATCGATTATGAAAATAGTTGTCAACGAATCTCATTATCAATTAGTTGGTCTGCAATTAGTGGTTTGCACACAGCACCAGCTGCTTCACTCCGATGAACTCCTGCCCATGGTATTGTGTTTAATGGTTATGTCTTTAGCCTAAAGGACGTGCGTTTACTTTTCACTTTTTCAGGACTGTATAACTTTATTTTTACTCCTGACTTATGTGCAACCCAGAAATAATAGGAGTCATAATTTGGATTGTTTGTATTAAATCAGGTGATTTAAGACTATGCAGGAATGTAAAGCTTAGGACCCAGACCCTTTTTGGTTCAGAACCTGGGTTATGCTTGCTTATTGGTGGATAAATGTAGCCACCAATAAGCAAGCACTATCCAGGGTGCTTAACCTAAAATGGGCTGGCTCCTAAGCTTTACATTCCTGCTTTTTAAATAAAGATAGCAAGAGAACGAAGAAAAATTGATAATAGGAAAAAAACAGAATTTATGCTTACCTGATAAATTACTTTCTCCAACGGTGTGTCCGGTCCACGGCGTCATCCTTACTTGTGGGATATTCTCTTCCCCAACAGGAAATGGCAAAGAGTCCCAGCAAAGCTGGTCACATGATCCCTCCTAGGCTCCGCCCACCCCAGTCATTCGACCGACGGACAGGAGGAAATATATATAGGAGAAACCATATGATACCGTGGTGACTGTAGTTAGAGAAAATAATTCATCAGACCTGATTAAAAAACCAGGGCGGGCCGTGGGCCGGACACACCGTTGGAGAAAGTAATTTATGAGGTAAGCATAAATTCTGTTTTCTCCAACATTGGTGTGTCCGGTCCACGGCGTCATCCTTACTTGTGGGAACCAATACCAAAGCTTTAGGACACGGATGAAGGGAGGGAGCAAATCAGGTCACCTAAACGGAAGGAACCACAGCTTGCAAAACCTTTCTCCCAAAAATAGCCTCCGAAGAAGCAAAAGTATCAAATTTGTAAAATTTGGCAAAAGTGTGCAGTGAAGACCAAGTCGCTGCCTTACATATCTGGTCAACAGAAGCCTCGTTCTTGAAGGCCCATGTGGAAGCCACAGCCCTAGTGGAGTGAGCTGTGATTCTTTCAGGAGGCTGCCGTCCGGCAGTCTCATAAGCCAATCGGCTGATGCTTTTAAGCCAAAAGGAAAGAGAGGTAGAAGTCGCTCTTTGACCTCTCCTTTTACCAGAATAAACAACAAACAAGGAAGATGTTTGTCTGAAATCTTTAGTAGCCTCTAAATAGAACTTTAGAGCACGGACAACGTCCAAATTGTGTAACAAACGTTCCTTCTTTGAAACTGGATTCGGACACAAAGAAGGTACAACTATCTCCTGGTTAATATTTTTGTTAGAAACAACTTTAGGAAGAAAACCAGGCTTAGTACGCAAAACCACCTTATCTGCATGGAACACCAGATAAGGAGGAGAACACTGCAGAGCAGATAACTCTGAAACTCTTCTAGCAGAAGAAATTGCAACCAAAAACAAAACTTTCCAAGATAGTAACTTAATATCTATGGAATGTAAGGGTTCAAACGGAACCCCTTGAAGAACTGAAAGAACTAGATTTAGACTCCAGGGAGGAGTCAAAGGTCTGTAAACAGGCTTGATCCTAACCAGAGCCTGAACAAATGCTTGAACATCTGGCACAGCTGCCAGTCTTTTGTGAAGTAAAACAGATAAAGCAGAGATCTGTCCCTTTAGGGAACTTGCAGATAATCCTTTCTCCAAACCTTCTTGAAGAAAGGAGAGAATCTTAGGAATTTTTATCTTATTCCATGGGAATCCTTTGGATTCACACCAACAGATATATTTTTTCCATATTTTATGGTAAATTTTTCTGGCCTGAACCAGAGTATCTATCACCGAATCTGAAAACCCACGCTTTGATAGAATCAAGCGTTCAATCTCCAAGCCGTCAGTTGGAGGGAGACCAGATTTGGGTGTTCGAATGGACCTTGAACAAGAAGGTCCTGTCTCAAAGGTAGCTTCCATGGTGGAGCCGATGACATATTCACCAGGTCTGCATACCAAGTCCTGCGTGGCCACGCAGGAGCTATCAAGATCACCGAGGCCCTCTCCTGATTGATCCTGGCTACCAGCCTGGGAATGAGAGGAAACGGTGGGAATACGTAAGCTAGGTTGAAAGTCCAAGGTGCTACTAGTGCATCTACTAGAGTCGCCTTGGGATCCCTGGATCTGGACCCGTAGCAAGGAACCTTGAAGTTCTGACGAGACGCCATCAGATCCATGTCTGGAATGCCCCATAATTGAGTTATTTGGGCAAAGATTTCCGGATGGAGTTCCCACTCCCCCGGATGAAATGTCTGACGACTCAGAAAATCCGCTTCCCAATTTTCCACTCCTGGGATGTGGATCGCAGACAAGTGGCAGGAGTGATCCTCCGCCCATTGAATTATTTTGGTCACTTCTTTCATCGCCAGGGAACTCTTTGTTCCCCCTTGATGATTGATATAAGCAACAGTCGTCATGTTGTCTGATTGGAACCTTATGAATTTGGCCTTTGCTAGTTGAGGCCAAGCTCTGAGAGCATTGAATATCGCTCTCAGTTCCAGAATGTTTATCGGGAGAAGAGACTCTTCCCGAGACCATAGACCCTGAGCTTTCAGGGATTCCCAGACCGCACCCCAGCCCACTAGACTGGCGTCGGTCGTGACAATGACCCACTCTGGCCTGCGGAAGCTCATTCCCTGGGACAGATGGTCCAGGGTCAGCCACCAACGGAGTGAATCTCTGGTCTTTTGATCTACTTGAATCATTGGAGACAAGTCTGTATAATCCCCATTCCACTGTTTGAGCATGCACAGTTGTAATGGTCTTAGATGAATTCGTGCAAAAGGAACTATGTCCATTGTTGCAACCATCAATCCTATTACTTCCATGCACTGCGCTATGGAAGGACGAGGAACAGAATGAAGCACTTGACAAGAGCTTAGAAGTTTTGATTTTCTGACCTCTGTCAGAAAAATCCTCATTTCTAAGGAATCTATTATTGTTCCCAAGAAGGGAACTCTTGTTGACGGGGACAGAGAACTCTTTTCTTTGTTCACCTTCCATCCGTGAGATGTGAGAAAGGCTAGAACGATGTCCGTATGAGCCTTTGCCTTTGACAGGGACGACGCTTGTATTAGAATGTCGTCCAAGTAAGGTACTACTGCAATGCCCCTTGGTCTTAGAACCGCTAGAAGGGACCCTAGCACCTTTGTGAAAATCCTTGGAGCAGTGGCTAATCCGAATGGAAGAGCCACAAACTGGCAATGTTTGTCCAGAAAAGCGAACCTTAGGAACTGATGATGTTCCTTGTGGATAGGGATATGTAGGTACGCATCCTTTAAATCCACGGTAGTCATAAATTGACTTTCCTGGATGGTGGGTAGAATCGTTCGAATAGTTTCCATTTTGAACGATGGTACCCTGAGAAATTTGTTTAGGATCTTCAAATCCAAAATTGGTCTGAACGTTCCCTCTTTTTTGGGAACTACGAACAGATTGGAATAAAAACCCATTCCTTGTTCCTTTATTGGAACTGGGTGTATCACTCCCATCTTTAACAGGTCTTCTACACAATGTAAGAATGCCTGTCTCTTTATTTGGTTTGAGGATAAGTGAGACTTGTGGAACCTTCCCCTTGGGGGTAGTTCCTTGAATTCCAGGAGATAACCTTGAGAAACTATTTCTAGCGCCCAAGGATCCTGAACATCTCTTGCCCAAGCCTGAGCAAAGAGAGAGAGTCTGCCCCCCACCACTCCTTCATGCTGTCTTGTTAGCAGTAGCAGGTTTCTTGGCCTGCTTACCTTTGTTCCAGCCTTGCATTGGTTTCCAGGCTGGTTTGGGTTGTGAGGCATTACCCTCTTGCTTAGAGGATGCAGAATTAGAGGCTGGTCCATTTCTGCGAAAGGGATGAAAATTAGGCTTATTTTTAGCCTTAAAAGACCTATCCTGTGGAAGGGCGTGGCCCTTTCCCCCAGTGATGTCTGAAATAATCTCTTTTAAATCAGGTCCAAATAAAGTTTTACCTTTGAAAGGAATGTTAAGTAATTTTGTCTTGGATGACACATCCGCTGACCAAGACTTTAGCCAAAGCGCTCTGCGCGCCACAATAGCAAACCCTGAATTTTTCGCCGCTAATTGCAAAGCGGCATCTAAAATAAAAGAGTTAGCCAATTTAAGTGCGTGAACTCTGTCCATAACCTCCTCATACGGAGTTTCTCTACTGAGCGACTTTTCTAGTTCCTCGAACCAGAACCACGCTGCCGTAGTGACAGGAACAATGCATGAAATTGGTTGTAGAAGGTAGCCTTGCTGTACAAAAATCTTTTTAAGCAAACCTTCCAATTTTTTATCCATAGGATCTTTGAAAGCACAACTATCTTCGATAGGAATAGTAGTGCGTTTGTTTAGAGTAGAAACTGCCCCCTCGACCTTGGGGACTGTCTGCCATAAGTCCTTTCTGGGGTCGACCATAGGAAATAATTTCTTAAATATAGGGGGAGGAACAAAAGGTATGCCGGGATTTTCCCACTCTTTATTTACTATATCCGCCACCCGCTTGGGTATAGGAAAAGCGTCGGGGGACACCGGAACCTCTAGGAACCTGTCCATCTTGCATAATTTCTCTGGAATGACCAAATTGTCACAATCATCCAGAGTAGATAACACCTCCTTAAGCAGTGCGCGGAAATGTTCTAATTTAAATTTAAATGTCACAACATCAGGTTCAGCTTGATGAGAAATTTTTCCTGAATCTGAAATTTCTCCCTCAGACAAAACCTCCCTCATGGCCCCTTCAGATTGGTGTGAGGGTATGACAGAACAATTATCATCAGCGTCCTCTTGCTCTTCAGTGTTTAAAACAGAGCAATCGCGCTTTCTCTGATAAGTAGGCATTTTGGATAAAAGATTTGCTATGGAGTTATCCATTACAGCCGTTAATTGTTGCATGGTAATAAGTATTGGCGCACTAGATGTACTAGGGGCCTCCTGCATGGGCAAAACTGGTGTAGACACAGTAGGAGATGATGTAGTATCATGTTTACTCCCCTCATTTGAGGAATCATCTTGGGCAATATCATTATTTGTGGCAGTACTGTCCTTAATTTGTTTGGACGCTATGGCACAATTATCACATAAATTTAAATGGGGAGACACATTGGCTTTCATACATATAGAACATAGCTTATCTGAAGGTATAGACATGTTAAACAGGCTTAAACTTGTCAACAATGCACAAAAAACGTTTTAAAATAAAACCGTTACTGTCACTTTAAATTTCAAACAGAAAACACTTTATTACTGAATATGTGAAAAAGTATGAAGGAATTGTTCAAAAATTACCAAATTTTCACCACAGTGTCTTAAAGCCTTAAAAGTATTGCACACCAAATTTCAGAGCTTTAACCCTTAAAATAACGGAACCGGAGCCGTTTTTCAATTTAACCCCTATACAGTCCCAGATACAGTCTTTGCTAAGACCCAACCAAGCCCTGAGGGGAATACGATACCAAATGACGCCTTCTAAAAGCTTTTTCAGAGATTCTTAGATCCACACACATGCATCTGCATGCCCTGTTCTCAAAAAACAACTGCGCATTAATGGCGCGAAAATGAGGCTCAGTCTATGACTAGAAAGGCCCCCTGACTGAAAAAGATGTCCAATACAGTGCCTGCCGTTTTATAAACGTTCCCCAAGATTATAAATGTCAATTGTTAGCCTAAATTTGAATAATATGCACAAATAAAGCAATCGATTTAGCCCATAAAAATGTCTACCAGTTTTTTAGCCCATAATAAGCCCTTTATTCTGTTTGTTTTTGACTAAGAAAATGGCTTACCGGTCCCCATGAGGGGAAATGACAACCTTCCAGCATTACACAGTCTTGTTAGAAATATGGCTAGTCATACCTTAAGCAGAAAAGTCTGCTAACTGTTTCCCCCAACTGAAGTTACTTCATCTCAACTCAACAGTCCTATGTGGAAACAGCAACCGATTTTAGTTACTGTCTGCTAAAATCATCTTCCTCTTACAAACAGAAATCTTCATCCTTTTCTGTTTCAGAGTAAATAGTACATACCAGCACTATTTTAAAATAACAAACACTTGATAGAAGAATAAAAACTACATTTAAACACCAAAAAAACTCTTAACCATCTCCGTGGAGATGTTGCCTGTGCAACGGCAAAGAGAATGACTGGGGTGGGCGGAGCCTAGGAGGGATCATGTGACCAGCTTTGCTGGGACTCTTTGCCATTTCCTGTTGGGGAAGAGAATATCCCACAAGTAAGGATGACGCCGTGGACCGGACACACCAATGTTGGAGAAATAGAAAAATGCTTAAAATTGGCTGCTCTATCTAAATCATGAAAGATAAAATGTGGGTTTAGTATCCCTTTAAGTTAAAATATATAAACTGTTCAAAAGGAACAAGAAACACAGGAAATTTTGGGGAAAATAATAAAATAAATAAAACCTGTAGGAACATTTAAAGAGACAGAAAGGTGCAATAATATATTCTCTAATGCGTTAGAGCATTTTCTTATTGCAGAACTGATTGCACATATATATATATATATATATATATATACACACACTATATATATATATATATATATATATATATATATATATATATATATATATATATACACACACACACACTATATATATATATATATATATATATATATATATATATACACACACTATATATATATATACGTACACACACACACAATATATATATATATATATATATATATATATATATATATTTAAAAATGAATGTGAGTGGATGGAAAAAATTGCAGTTAGCCAAGTGTTGAAGTGATGAGTGTACTCAAACACTTCTCAAAAATAGGAAATATTTTCCTTATTAGTAACAATATTGGTGCAGACCCATTACGTACTATTAACAACAATAATAGAGGAGAAAAAAATGGCATAAAATAATGACATTTGTAAAGACTGGGAATTCAGCACTCTTTTAAAAGACAACAAAACACTTGTAGAATTTTTTCTAATGAAAAAGTGGTTTATTGTGCAGCCAGCAGATCCAGACCAGGCCGGGTCCAACCATACAAAGAGCATAAAGATAAAAAACCAAAGCAAAATATTGTGGCAACTCAAAAAAAAATCAAATCAAAAATAGTAGATATGAAAAAGGGCCGGCCCATGTAAACCCATGCAGTATGGAGCAAAAATTATTATAGCTAAATCAAGTGCTGCAGAAGGGAAGGTTATTCACTAATGTACATCAGACCTGAAAAGGTTTTAGTGAAAACTGACACATTTAAATGGTGAACACCTAACATTCCCAAATGCAATCCTTATCCTGCATAGTACAAACATGTAAGCATCAAACTTTAGACAAGGAAACAGTATGTTGTACAGATTTGGCCATCACATATAATTAGTAGACAAGCACATAGGACAAGAGTACATTCCTTTAAGAGACCTATAGTGTAATTAAGTCCCCAAATTGATGCGAATAGAACTAATACAAAGTCCCAAGGTAGAGAGCAAAATGATTCAAGGTAAGCAGCTGCCTCATGCCCTGAGGAAGCCCCGTTTTCCTAATGACGTGGGGTGAAACACGTGTTGGCGTCTTTGCGTAGCCGACCCACGTAATATCCATGCTGGCTGTTGGAACCGTCGGAGTTTGCTGCTGAACCTTGCAGCGCGACAAAGATTTCAAGTCCTGCTTACCTTTGGCTATCACCTATGTGTTCTGGAGCCTGAAATGGAAGGTAGATGAGCATGCCACAAAGGTAAAACTGATGTTACTTTGAACAAAGCGGATGAATGGTTTTCGCTTCAAGATTGGTGCCTAAAGTGATCGGAAAATTCGAAAAGTTTACAAGTTCTTACGGTGACTTTAGTGGAAGGGTGCAGTCGACAGAGGGGTACTGTTTGATAAGTCTGTATCCTCCTGCATCCCCACTATCTCCTTTTCATCTTGGCTTGCTTGCTTTGTATCATCCGACACCTGTTGCTGCACTAACACGCTTGTCTGCTATATGCACGCTAACATACTGGCTGTGTTAACTCATTCATAACTAATTGCCTTACAACATTATGTGTTTACATCTGCACATCCAAGGCAACTGCTTACCTTGAATCATTTTGCTCTCTACCTTGGGACTTTGTATTAGTTCTATTCGCATCAATTTGGGGACTTAATTACACTATAGGTCTCTTAAAGGAACGTACTCTTGTCCTATGTGCTTGTCTACTAATTATATGTGATGGCCAAATCTGTACAACATACTGTTTCCTTGTCTAAAGTTTGATGCTTACATGTTTGTACTATGCAGGACAAGGATTGCATTTGGGAATGTTAGGTGTTCACCATTTATATGTCTCAGTTTTCACTAAAACCTTTTCAGGTCTGATGTACATTAGTGAATAACCTTCCCTTCTGCAGCACTTGATTTAGCTATAATAATTTTTGCTCCATACTGCATGGGTTTACATGGGCCGGCCCTTTTTCATATCTACTATTTTTTATTTGATTTATTTTTGAGTTGCCACAATATTTTGCTTTGGTTTTTTATCTTTATGCTCTTTGTATGGTTGGACCCGGCCTGGTCTGGATCTGCTGGCTGCACAATAAACCACTTTTTCATTAGAAAAAATTCTACAAGTGTTTTGTTGTCTTTTAAAAGAGTGCTGAATTCCCAGTCTTTACAAATGTCATTATTTTATTCCATTTTTTTCTCCTCTATTATTGTTGTTAATATATATATATATATATATATACATATACACACACTGTGTATATATATATATATATATATATATATATATACACAGTATCTCACAAAAGTGAGTACACCCATCACAAGTTTGTAAATATTTTATTATATCTTTTCACATGACAACACTAAAGAAATGACACTTTGCTACAATGTAATGTAGTAAGTGTACAGCCTGTATAACAGTGTAAATTTGCTGTCCCCTCAAAATAATTCAACCCACAGCCATTAATGTCTAAACCATTGGCAACAAAAGTGAATACACCGCTAAGTGGAAATGTCCAAATTGGGCCCAATTAGCCATTTTCCCTCCCCAGTATCATGTGACTCGTTAGTGCTACAAGGTCTCAGGTGTGAATGGGAAGCAGGTGTGTTAAATTTGGTGTTATCGCTCTAACACTCTCTCATACTGGTCACTGGAAGTTCAGCATGGCACCTCATGGCAAAGAACTCTCTGAGGATCTGAAAAAAAGAATTGTTGCGCTACATAAAGATGGCCTAGGCTATAAGAAAATTGCCAAGACCCTGAAACTGAGCTGCAGCACGGTGGCAAGACCATACAGTGGTTTCACAGGACAGGTTCCACTCAGAACAGGCCTCGCCATGGTCGACCAAAGAAGTTTAGTGCACGTGCTCAGCATCATATCCAGAGGTTGTCTTTGGGAAATAGACGTATGAGTGCTGCCAGCATTTCTGCAGAGGTTGAAGGGGTGGGGGGTCAGCCTGTCAGTGCTCAGACCATACGCCGCACACTGCATTAAATAGGTCTGCATGGCTGTCGTCCCAGAAGGAAGCCTCTTCTAAAGATGATGCACAAGAAAGCCTGCACACAGTTTGCTGAAGACAAGCAGACTAAGGGCATGAATTACTGGAACCATGTCCTGTGGTCCGATGAGACCAAGATAAACTTATTTGGTTCAGATTATTATTATTATCATTTATTTGTATAGCGCCGCCAAATTCCGTAGCGCTGGGTACAGTGATAGGGGTAGACAATGACAAAGATTTGTGATAAAATACAAAACATAACAAAACGAAACAAATCTAGTACAGGAGGAAAAGGGCCCTGCTCCAGAGAGTTCACAGTCTATAGGTTTAGGGTGCAGAGACATAAGGTTGGGGTAGCTTGTTACATCGGTTGAATTTGAAGCAGTGAGTCAGGCAGTTCATGTACATGTATTAGTTTGGTTCGGATGCGGGATGGAGGAAAGATGGTAAGCCTTTCTGAATAGGAGAGTTTTCAAGGATCGTCTGAAGCTATACAAGGTTGGAGACAGTCTAATGGAGCGGGGTAGAGGGTTCCAGAGGACAGGAGCAGCACGTGCAAAGTCTTGGAGGCAGGAGTGGGACGTAGAGATCACAGGAGTGTAGAGACGTAGGTCAGAGGTTGATCGAAGAGGACGGGATGGGGAATATTTCACGATGAGAGAGGAAATATAGTTGGGAGTTAGACTGTTGAGTGCTTTGTAGGTTAGGGCTAATACTTTAAATTGTATTCTGTAGTGTATGGGGAGCAAGTGTAGAGACTGGCAGAGTGGAGCATCTGATGTAGATCGTCGATTTAGGTGGATGAGTCTAGCAGAAGCATTCATAATAGATTGGAGGGAGGAGAGGCGGTGTTTTGGAAGGCCATTTAGGAGTAGATTGCAATAATCAATGCTTGACAAAATGAGGGAATGAATAAGTATTTTTGTAGTTTTTTGAGTAAGGAAGGGACGAATTCTGGAAATGTTGCGTAGGTGTGAACGGCAGGATTTGGTAAGCGCTTGTATGTGTGGGTTGAATGTGAGTTCTGAGTCTAGTGTGACCCCAAGGCAGCGGACCTGGGGTGAGGTGTTGAGAATGGAGTCTCCAACCATCACAAAAATGTCAGGTGTTGGATGTCTCGAAGAGGGGGGATAAGAAGCAGCTCAGTTTTGGACAGATTGAGTTGGAGGTAGTGTGAAGACATCCAAGAGAAAATTGCAGAGAGGCAGTCAAAAATCTGGTTGAGTAAAGAGGGAGAGATATCAGGAGAGGAAAGATAGATTTGGGTATCATCAGCATATAGGTGGTACTGTAATCCAAAGGAGGCTATAAGTTTTCCAAGGCAGGATGTATAAAGAGAGAAAAGCAAGGGGCCAAAGACAGAGCCTTGCGGTACTCCAACTGAGAGAGGCATAGGATCACAAGATATGTTGTTAAAGGAAACTGAAAACGACCGGTTTGAAAGATATGATGCAAACCAGGAGAGGGCTGTGTCTCGGATGCCAAATGAATGTAGTATTTTTAGGAGGAGAGGATGGTCAACTGTGTTAAAAGCTGCGGACGGACAGGTTAAGGAGAATTAGTAAGGAGTAATGGCCTTTTGCTTTAGCTGATAACAGGTCATTTGTTACTTTAGCAAGAGTGGTTACTGTTGAGTGTTTAGGGCGGAAACCAGATTGTAGTGGATCAAGTAAGGAGTTAGTTGTGAGAAACTGAGTTAGCCGATTATAGACTAGTCGTTCCAATAATTTTGAAGCAAAGGGAAGTAAGAAGACCGGTTAATAGATAGAAGGCGTGGAGGGGTCAAGCGAGGGCTTTTTTAGGATTGGTATGATTGATGCATGCTTGAATGTGTCAGGAAATGTGCCAGCAGTGAGAGATTGGTTAAAGAGATTAGTTAGGTTAGGGGTTAGTGTCAAGTGTGTGTGGCGGCAACCAGGTGAGGAGTACAAAGACAAGTGTGTCTTGCCTACAGTCAAGAATGGTGGTGGGGGTGTCATGGTCTGGGCCTGCATGATTGCTGCCGGCACTGGGGAGCTACAGTTCATTGAGGGACCCATGAATGCCAACATGTACTGTGACATACTGAAGCAGAGCATGATCCCCTCCCTTCGGGGACTGGGCCACAGGGCAGTATTCCAACATGATAACGACACCAAACACACCTCCAAGATGACCACTGCCTTGCTAAAGAACCTGACGGTAAAGGTGATGGGCTGGCCAAGCATGTCTCCAGACCTAGACCCTATTGAGCATCTGTGGGGCATCCGAAAAAAGAAGGTGGGGGAGCACAAAGTCTCTAACATCCACCAGCTCCGTAATGTTGTCATTGGGGGAGTGGAAGAGGACTCCAATAGCAACCTTTGAAACTCTGGTAAACTCCATGCCCAAGAGGGTTAAGACAGTGCTGGAAAATAATGCTGGCCACACAAAATATTGACACTTTGGGCCCAATTTGGACATTTTCACTTAGGGGTGTACTCACTTTTGTTGCCAGTGGTTTAGACATTAATGGCTGTGTGTTGAGTTATTTTGAAGGGACAGCAAATTTACACTGTTATACAGGCTGTACACTCATTACTTTACATTGTAGCAAAGTGTAATTTCTTCAGTGTTGTCACATGAAAATATATAATAAAATATTTACAAAAATATAAGGGGTGTACTCACTTTTGTGAGATACCGTATATATATATATATATATATATATATACATATATATATATATATAATATGTATAAACACACACACTATAGTGATATTTATTCAACCAATGTATTTATGTGCAAATTATGCAAATCAAATAACTGTTAATTTACAGCTATTTTAAAACCTAGGTTATTCTTTTTTGGTCTCTCTAGGGAGCGTCTAAACAAATACGGTAAAAGGACCGAACTACTACTGTCAGCGTAAATTAAGCACTCTTTTATGCTGCCAGAATTGTGCATGTTTTGGGAAGTTTAAGATATTTTATATATAAACTCTAATGCATAATATTAAAAAAGAAGTGTCTACAACAGTAGCTGAATCTGTGAATATTTTTATGAATGTTTTAATATGATAATCATGCTAAAATATTATTTCTGTAATATTGTATAGAGCTTATTTTATTATTTTAGAGAACGTATATATTTGAGAAAAAGCGGATTTAAAATGCATTTTATAAATTTGACTTTCCATTTTATATATATATATATATATATATATATATATAGATCTCTAATGAAGAAAATTTGCATAGAGAGCTTGTTTGTGAATACATTTCACCTGTGTAGAATTCACCTTATGGCTAATTCTCTATTTGCAGTGATTGCTAATCGGGAAACTGCTAACAAAAATATCAAGGACCACGATAGACCAGGGGTAAAGCAACTGACAAGATCCTTGTTTAAATCAATTGAAAGCACTTTTTAATTGTTATATATCAGAACTTATACTGAAATGTGCTTAAGTTAACGTTCAAAGACATACATGTCACGTAACATAAGAGAATGCCTGGCTTCTGTTAAATAGGTTACTGGTTCAAATAAAACCAAGCAGCAAGGGGCTGACATACACATTTGAAATCCCCAGATATTCATTTATGTAAGGTTTCTATCCTACATTGTTGCTAGAACAAAACAGGAGTCATATATGCTATCTATGGATTTTTTGACCCAAATGCATGATTTTACATGCATTAACATTAATTTTACTAATAAAGTCAATAGAGTCCACTATATTTTTAGTTTTTGTCTTGTATAATTTTGCATAAAATATTTCACTGCAAGGTTCCTGGAAAAGCTGAATATATTGACCTTTGACCTGAAAATCTGAATGCATTAAAGGGATACTCACCAAGAAAAACTACACTTCTAACTACAATCACTTTTTCGTATTTTTAGGCCACATAATATTGTGCTGTAAATAAACTTAAAGGGACATTGTAACATTGTCTCCTCTTTATTGTGTTCCCAGTTATTCATTTGTGCTGGAGTTTATTAAATTGTTTACAAATAACTAATTTACTTTTATTTTACATTTAAAATAGCTGAGTTTGCCCATTGAAACAGCCACCTTTACTAAGAATTTCTATACTGCAGTATTGGCTTTGTAAACAAAAAAGCTTTGTAAACAAAAGGCAGCAGAAGAAATCAACTTCCCAGTGTGGAAGAAAACCCCAGCCCATTTGGAAGGTTGTTTCTGCAGCTACTTTGAATACTTTTATCAGCTTGCCTAAGAACATTGTCCCTTTAAAGTCAGAATCAAACTGTCATGGTTCAGATAGAACATGCAATTTTAAGATACTTTTCAATTAACTTCTGTTATCAAACTTTATTTGTTCTTTGCTAAAGAAGCATATTTAGGTAGCCTGTGATTGGTGGTTATTATTCTTTATTTATAAAGCGCCAACAGATTCTGCAGCGCTGCCCATGGATAATGGAGAAACAATACGATAAAAGACAACATTTTACAGACAAATACAGGGGGGATTGAGGGCCCTAATCCCGTGGGTACTTACAATCTAGATAATGGTGGTTACACACATATGCCTCTTGACTTGTCATTTGCTGTGTTCGGCTAGGCCCCAATAGTGCAGTGCTGTTCTTGAGCTGATTTTATATAGTTATATTTTGCAACACAATACAGATTTCTTTTTCTACTTTTATGAATTTTAAATATATCTGATTAAAACAGGGGTCCAGACTAACTATTTTTTAATCAAGCTGTTGGTTGTGTTGATAGAAATTATTTTCAAACATTCAATAAAAAATACTGCCATGTCATTTTTATTTTTACAAGTTCAAAGAAAATGTTTTCTCAAAGTGAAGCACACGTCTTTCAGTGACAGCTGTATTCAAATTAGTGATCTAGCGCCACTGTGTGGCAGGAGTGAGAAGTGCATTCTTACCCAGTAATCTGAAGATTAGGTGTAGTTCCTCTTTCACTGTGGAACCTGGAAACATAGGTCGTCCTGTGGCCATTTCATACATGATACAGCCAACTCCCCTGCAAATAAAAATCTAGATATTGTATTTGGTTCCATGTGGT
The DNA here is from genome assembly GCF_027579735.1 of Bombina bombina. Classification (NCBI taxonomy): domain Eukaryota; kingdom Metazoa; phylum Chordata; class Amphibia; order Anura; family Bombinatoridae; genus Bombina; species Bombina bombina. Next base: position 415,182,216 of record NC_069501.1, read on the forward strand.
AGTCTATCTTTACATTTATTAATGCAATTAGTAGATCTAGATCCTTAGAAATGCTGGCTCCATTAACATCACAGTCATGAGTAAACTGTCCTTAAAGTACAAAGATCCTTATGGTTTCCTGTTCTAATCTGAGGTCTATGATTCCTTTTGTTAGCTCTAGTAAACCTAGTCTGTCACTTGGCAAGTCTGTACACATCCACTTTACTCCTAAATTTGTATGTGCACTAATATATATTCACACACAAAATTTGGTGCATATTCATATTTTAACAAACTGACATCACCTCTATAGCCTCTCTCACGCTCACATCCTTATCCTTACATGTTTAATAAAATTGTATCGTTTATAAAAAATAAAAAACTCTACAATGAATTGGAGCATTATGTTTATACACAATATGATCTCTTTAAAACACATAATTGTCATTAAGGGAGCTTGATCCCAGGAGTGAACACTCTTACACACAAAACTGTCATTTGTACATTTTAGACCTTGGAGGGATTTCCCTGCCATTTAGCCAGCGATGGTCTAAGAAAGGATTAAATGGTAATCTCTGTTAAAGTAATTAATGCATTTTGTTAAAGGGACATAATACTCATATGCTAAATCACTTGAAACTGATGCAGTATAACTGTAAAAAGCTGACAGGAAAATATCACCTGAGCATCTTTATGTAAAAAAGGAAGATATTTTACCTCACAATCTCCTCAGCTCAGCAGAGTAAGTTCTGTGTAAAAAGTTATACTCAGCTGTTGCTCAGCTGCAGGTAAAAAAAAATAAAAAATGAAGAAATGAACAGCAGCCAAGCAGCATCAGCAGTGCTGAGGTCATGAACTCTTTTACTGTGATCTCATGAGATTTGACTTAACTAATGAGATTTCATTGTAAACTTCCTTAAACTGAATAGAGAAATAACATGAGAGTGCACGAGGCTCAACCCCTTAGCTGTCCCGGAACAGACATACTGATTTGATGTTTAAAAGTCCTTTACAATGGGATGTGGCTACTGAGGAACTTTTGAGGTAAAATATCTTTCTATTTTACATAAAGATGTTCAGGTGATATTTTCTAGTCAGCTTTTTACAGCTATGCTGCATCACTTTCAAGTGTTTCAACATTTGGGTATCATGGCCCTTTAACTGACACAACTAAATTGTAGTGGCATTCAAGTGTTAAAATGCGGACATCCCAACTCTCCCTGAAGTTCAGGGAGTCTCCCTGATTGTAATAGCGGCTCCCTGATGCCAGCAAATGGAATGCAATCTCCCTGAAACTCCAAGCACCGGATGTGGCCCAAATCCGGAAAAGTGTTCTTTAAGGAATACCTTTAGTTGCTGGGACGTTATAGAACCCTCAAAGCATGCACCAGTAACCAAAAAGCCCCTACTGATTTTAATAAAATAAAACACAAATACTACCTTATTTACTGCACATAATTAAACTTTGCATTCTAAAAAATTTAAGCATTCAACAAGCGTACGATCACTGGAAAATAAGTTTGTTGTATGTGGTTGTGCAATAAAGCTACTTTTTTTTTATTTGTGACTTTAGTGGGAAGTTACTTTAATGATAAGTCCCTATCTTATTTAGGGTTTCAAGGTGTTCAATATATAACTGGGGGGGGGGCGGCACAGTAGCGGGAGAAGCCACCTCCCTGAAATTAGTTTTTGCAGGTTGGGATGTCTGATAAATGACATGCTTAAAATTTGTTAGAGCATGAAGATTTGCACTGTAAAGAGGGTTAAACACATAGGTAAAGTGCCGCTCTGAAGCTGCAAGCATTGCCATTCTCAAGAAGGAAAATCACCTGTGATTGGCAGCTTGATGTGAGTGCTGCTCCTGATTGGCTTGCAGGCTGTGTCCTGCTCAGGAACTGCAATGCTTACAGCTAGCAAGCATAAAACAGTCAAGCAAGACACTGCAAAGCGGGCAGATCCCAAGTTGGACTTCACTTATGTGTTAAACCTATTTGGGGATTAAACACGTTGCAATTTACGGTCAATATTTTATTTTTTGCCTAGTGTGACTGAAACCCCAGCTTCCTAAGCTCTCTCAAACACTTACCACATATCTATAGGTGTGCTGTACTCAGTGGACCCAAGCAGCACATCAGGCGGTCGGTACCACAGCGTTACCACTTCATTGGAGTAGGTTTTGGTGGGAACAGATTTAGCTCTGGCAAGGCCTGTGTGGTAGAGAAAAAGAAAAACATAGAATTTTTATAAATCCTATGCATCAACCATCAGTGTTAATTGGGCTGTCAGCTACAATGCATGTTAATGGTATTGTTACCACCTGAATTACGTGAAGGGACATGAAACATGATTTTTTTTCTTTCATGATTCAGACAGAGCATGCTATTGTAAACAACTATTTTACTTTTATTAATCAATTTTATTAATTTTCTTGGTATCTTTTTTTGAAAAGCAGGGACTTACGCTCAGGAGCATGCATGCATCTGGAGCACTATATGGCAACAGTATTGCAGGAATGTTATCCATTTGCAAGAGCACTAGATGGCAGCACTATTTCCTGGCATGTAGTACTCTAGACACCTACTTAAATATCTCTTTAACAAAGAATACCATGTGACTTTTTTTAAAACTGTATGCTCTGTCTGAATCACAAAAGAAAATTGTTGGGTTTCATATCTTTATGCAAATATATGGCGTTTCTTTATTAAATGAGAAAAAAGAGAACCAGCGAGTCTCCAGGTGTGTAATCAAAAAACAACTTTATTCAAAAATGGAGGTAAAATGATACAATGGTTAAAAGTCCAAGCCTGGAATAGCGTCTTACGCGTTTCGGCAGATATCTGCCTTAATCATAGACATGCTATAGGGATGTCAGAACGAGTCTTATATACACCCTTGCAATTTGCTTAATTAGAACCTGCTGTCCCACTTGATTAGATAATCGGTTGCTATGTAAATCATTAACTGCTACAAATGTCTATGATGTATGTGAAGTCAGACTCAAAGAATGAAAATCTGTCTAAGAGATGTTCATTGGTATATAACCTAACGGTAGCTGGATAATAAGAACTATAGTATAACAATTGTAAGCTATGATCAACAACCCTATTACCAGCTAGCAAAACATATGAATTATGTATTAATAGGCTAGCGTTGGAGTAATAACTCACATAGCTTAGTATTAAGGAAAATACAATACACTAGATATGGCTATAATGGTAAAGGGACAAGAGGGAATGACTATAAAATTCAAAACTAGTATAATACAACATGTGTTTCCTAGGGGGGTCACCTAGATATAACCCCTTTATAGGTGAAGGGGGTTATGCTTTATTCCCCCCCCCATTTATTCCCTATCAATAAAGAGGTATAATATGGCTCCATATGTATGGACATATAGGGGGCTATAGATACTGGACCTCTAAGGTCCAGAAATTGATAATATCACCATCAATGTTAAAGCCTCCTGGTTTTCTAGTTTTCAGATGGAAAATCCAGAAAGCCTCCTGGTAAAGTAACCTCTTTGTTCTATCACCACCCCTAGTAGGCATTTTAACATGTTCAATCACTTGTCATTTAAAGGTAGCATCCCTTTTGTGATGTACATAGATAAAATGCCTAGCCAGATCTGAACATTCAATACCCTTTTCTATATTCCTCAAGAGTTCTTGTATTCTACTACGTGATTCTCTAGAGGTACACCCAATGTACTGTTTCCTACACTCAATGCATTCCACTAGATAGACCACAAATGTGGTACAGCAGTTAGTATAACTATTTACATCATATACTCTCTGAGTGACCCTTGACTGGAAATTTTTCGATATCTCAGTGTGTCCACACGCAATACAATTTGCAAAGTGGCATCTGTAGTGTCCCTTCACATTTAGCCAGCTACCAGTCAAATTCCCTGGGGGTCGTAGTATACTAGGGGACAATATATTGCCAATAGTACAGCCTCTTCTTGAGACAAAGTTACACCAACATGACACGTAGTCATTAAGACTATCCTCAGCAGTGAGTATTGGAAGATGTTTCCTTATGATGTCACATATCTAGGTGAACTGGGCACTGTAAGTAGTAATGAATGTGGGTTTCTGGGCATTAAATTCAGATTTACGCTGCAAGTTATGCTGGTCAGATAGTATCTCACTCCTGTCTATACTGGAAACTTCCAAAAATGCCCTTTTGACCACTTTTTTGAGTATCCCCTTTCTAGTAGTTGGGACATACCACTCTCTCGTTCGCAATCAACCTCATTGGAGCAATTGCTCTTAATGCGTATGAATTGCTCTTTTGCCCCCCCAAATCCAGTATGTCTGGGGTGGTTTCTCCGGGCGTGCAAGACAGCATTAGAGGTAATGGGCTTTATATAGAGAGTAGTTTTTACTGATTGGGAATCCACGTCTCCAATTAGCAGAAGGTCTAAATAGGGCAGAGACAGGTTTTCATGAGGATATGTGAACTGTAAGTTCACATTGTTATTGTTTAGAAACTCCACACATTCTGAACCTCTTTGTTGACCTCCTGTCCAAATGAACAGGAGGTCATCAATATACCTTTTATACATGACAATGTTCTCCTTGTGGGGGTTTCTATCTCCAAAGATGTAGGTTGCCTCCCACCAACCCATAAAAAGGTTGGCGTAGGCTGGGGCGAACTTCACCCCCATAGCTGTGCCTTGTCTCTGGAGATAGAAACCCCCCTCAAATTGAAAGAAATTGTGACTTAACAAAAAGTCAAGTGATTTCATGAGGTAGATTTTTACAGCCTCATCATAGTTACTCAAAGTGTCCAAAGAATATTTAACCGCCTCCAGGCCATAACGGTGGGGAATAGCTGAATATAATCCCACAACGTCTATGGTTAGCCAAGTGCATTTATCATTCCAACTCACCTTCTCAACACAATTCAGAAGGTGTTTGGTATCTTTGAGATAGGACAGGAGATTATATACAAGGGGTTGGAGGAGTGACTCGACCCAACTGGACATATTCTCAAAAAGGGAACCTATGCCCACTACTATGGGTCTCCCCTTCACTTCCACAAAGGATTTATGGACCTTGGGAGGTGATGTGAAATGGGGATAATGGGGTTTGGCACAAATAAAAAATCGACCGTACTCTGGTCAAGTATGCCCTCCTCAAGACCATCATCCAGTAGGGACATTAGTTGCCTCTTGAAGCGTTCAGTGGGGTTGACAGTTAGTTTTAAGTAAACATTTTCATCGGACAGCTGTCTCATAGCCTCCTGGACATACAAGGTCTTATTCTGTACAACAATGCTGCCCCCTTTGTCAGACTGTTTGATCATCAGATTTTTTCTACTCTTAAGGGTATCTAGGGCCTGAGCCTGGGTGACAGATAAATTTGGGTATGGTATTTTACTCTCAGCTGCCAGCAAAACAAGGTCTTCCTCAACCCTATGATGAAAGGCCTCTAAAAAGGGCCCTCTTTCTCTGGTTGGATAGAAAACTGACTTTGGCTTATAGCCCATATGTGAGGATTTCAACAAACTCGGATCGCCAATCTGAATATTGCCCAATTCCTGTAATGTGACATAGTCACATGATTCCTTAAAATCCACAAAATCATAGATCTTTGGTAAAACCATTAAGGGCATAGATTCAGTAGTGGTGTCTGAGGTATCAGAGGGGGAATAGAAATATTTTCTCAAGTGAGGTCACATTTCATTTTGTTAACATCCACTATGGAGTGAAAGAGGGTAAATTTACTGGTTGGAACAAATCCTAGTCCTAAACCTAGAACCTCTTGTTCATCCGTTCTAAGTACTGTAGTGGATAGATTCACTACATTCAAATTATATATTTGTTTCGACCCCCCCTCCCCCTGTATCTGCCTGTCCCTCTGCCTCTGTGGCCTCTTCCTACGTCTGCCCCTCCTCCTTCCTGTGTTAAAATGTCCCTGCGAAAAACCTGTTGGTTAGTATTTTTAATACATGATATAATATTGGGTGTCGTAGTAATTGTGTCATTATCACTAAGAAATTCTAGCCTAAGTAGTTCCGTTTGTGCAGCTAGGGTAGATTGAGGTACTCCTTTCTTTGCATAGTTTCTAGTAATAATAGGATCAACCCTCACACCTGTAGCTACTTTTGGCCTAACAGATTAGTCCCCTGTAGTCATAAATTGTGTAGTATCACCTGTGTGGGGCTGTTCCCCCCTCTCCTCAACTGATTGGTCTGTATCAGAGAATGTAACATGTTTCTCCTATACTTGTGTAGTGTGGGTAGGATATCTTTCCCTAGACCTAGATCTAGATCTTGATTTATTATATTGGGGGTAGTTGCGATTATGCCATGTGTATACTCTATTATGTATATGATCGTCATTATCCCTGTTGAATTTTTAAAGCTTCAAATTATCCAATTCTACCCTAAACTTATCTACAGTGTTTTTCAACATGAGATTCATTTAATCATATTTAGCATGTGTAGTAAATACATTTAATTTGCCCTGTAGGTCTGATAAATCTTCCCTTATTTTGTTAATCTGGGTTCCTTTATATATAATAATCAGTCCCATAAACTTTCTAGAGCACTCTATAAGGATATTAATGCAATCAGGAAAAAAAGATCACTATAAGCATAGTATCTTTAACACATGTAGACCAAATAAAGAAACTTCATAACACTTGATCCCTGTTATGTGAAGAAATAATTTTAATTTAATGATTGTGGGAAGGTCATTTATTTTTGCTGAATCATATTTAAAAATGTACCACAATTTTATTATGCGAAAAACAGTAAATGGTCTGAATTAACGCTGTTTTCTCCCATATTCTTGCAGAAAGATATGTGTTTTAACGTGACACGATGTTGAGATTGTAATTTTTACTTATTTATGGTAAAAATCATTGTAATAAACTTTTTTTATTTTACCTTTTTTTCTCTTGTAAATGACATTTGTGGGTTTTCCATTTCTGGGAACTGGAAGTGCACACTGCAGACTTCCATATCTGTCTCTAACTGTCGTCAGCACAGATGATAATATAATGCAAAACAATGCTAACAAAATGATACTGGCGCACTTCTCCAAATAAGGGAAAGGGGGTAAAATAAAGTATGTATTATATAATAATTCTAATATGAGCATAGCTCTAATTATTAAAGGGGCAGTAAACTTACAAACTAATGTTATATAATTCTGCACATAGTGCAGAATTATATAACATTAGCTTACCGGCACATTTATACTTTAAATGATTGCAGAGAAATTGTAATTAAAATCTCCTTTTACCAGAACGCCGCTCCTTGCTCTACTGAGTGGGTCTGGTTTTTACATAGTGCATCTCGGCGACACTGTGTGCCCGGTTGCGCCATTAAAATGAATGTAGCTCGCTCCCGCTACTAGACCAGAGCAGGAGCGAGCTACATTCATTTTAATGGCACGACCGGGCACACAGTGTTGCCGAGATGTGCTGTGTAAAAATCAGGCCCACTTAGTAGAGCAAGGAGCGGCGTTCTGCTAAAAAGAGGTTTTAGTTACAATTTCTCTGCAATCCTTTAAAGTATAAATGTGCTGGCAAGCTAATGTTATATACTGTAATTCTGCACTATGTGCAGAATTATATAACATTAGTTTGTAAGTTTACTGCCCCTTTAAGAAAAAATAATATCCCAGGTATGTTATTAAACCTAAATCCAAAATAAAGTAGGTACTACCGAGTGACCTTTCCTCCTCCTATTTTTTCATTCCCTGTATTCAAGGTTCCCATAAAAATTATTGTTGCAAAAAAAAACATCAATAAAAGTAATTAAAGATTGTTATCAAGCTAATACACCCACTTCAGTGAGCAAAATTAAAAAGTAAAACAGCCCCTGACGTGGTCACGTTTCACATTACATTTCCTCAAAGGGGTACACAGGGCTACAATTTTCCTGTATTCACTAGGCAAAGAGCTAAACTGTGCATATCATCAAAGAACTGTCTATTAATGCTGATATAACGCTTACATAGGATTTTAGGGATCATATATATGTGCCCATATTTCCTCGTTTAAATTGAGCTACAATTGGGTTTGTGCAAGCTTGCAAAAAGCTGTAGAAAGGCATTACATCTACACACAGTTTCCAAAGGCGCATTTCCACCATTGCAAGCAGTGGGGGTCCGGCTGCCGAATACAATTACAGTTGTATGTAAAAGTTTAGGCACCCCTGACAATTTCCATGATTTTCATTTATAAATAATTGGGTGTTTGGATCAGCAATTTCATTTTCATCAAAAACAGCCCACAGACCACCTCCAAAGACCTACAACATCATCTTGCTGCAGATGGTGTCACTGTGCATCGTTCAACAATTCAGTGTATGGGAGAATGATGCGGAAGAAGCCTTTTCTGCACACATGCCACAAACAGAGTCGCAAGAGGTATGCAAATGCACAAGCCAGCTTCATTTTGGAAGAAGGTGCTGAGGACTGATGAAACAAAGATTGAGTTATTTGGTCGTAACAAGGAGCGTTATGCATGGCAGCAAAAGAACACAGCGTTCCAAGACAAACACTTGCTAGCCACAGTAAAATTTGGTGTTCCATCATGCTGTGGGGCTGTGTGGTCAGTACCGGTACTGGGAATCTTGTTATAGTTTAGGGTCGCATGGATTCCACTCAATATCAGCAGATACTTGAGAATAATGTTGAGGAATCAGTCACAAAGTTGAAGCTACGCTGAAGCTGGATATTTCAACAAGACAACGACTTAAAACACTGCTCAAAATCTACTCTGGCATTTATGCAGAGGAACAAGTACAATGTTCTGGAATGGCCATCCCAGTCCCCAGACCTGAATATCATTGAAAATCTGTGGGGTGATTTGAAGCGGGCTGCCCATGCTCGACAACCATCAAACCTAACTGAACTGGAGATATTTTGCAAGGTGCTGTTGTTAAAGTCTCAAACATTACGGCATGCTCAATTAGGTGTAAAAGAGGAAAAATAAGCTTTTTGAGGTCTATTTTCCATTGAATTATTAAATTTTGCAAACAATTCAAGCTTTTCCCTTTTTATTTTTTTATATGTAATATTTAGTGCTGCCTCAGGCATAGGCCTAACTGGAGTTATGTTCTTAATTATATTTCAATATGTATTTAAATATAAAAATATAATCAAGCACATAACTCCAATTAGGCCTGTGTCTGGGGCAGCACTAAATATTACATATTAAAATACATTTAAAAATAAATGAAAACACAAAACATGGCTGACTTTAATTCAAAATAAATTCTTTAAATCTTTATTTATTAGGTGTCTTTCCCTCTCTTACAAATCACTGGTAAGGAGCGCAGGTTATTATTATTATCAGTTATTTATAGAGCGCCAACTGATTCTGCTGCGCTATAAACATTGGCGGTATATAAGGTAATATTTATAGGGATCAAATGGGTAGAGGATCCTGCTGTGAGTCACACTGTTGTAGTCAGCTCTTATGAAGGTGATCTGTAAACAGCATGGCTCTTAGGCTTACATGCTAAGGGGGTTCATGGCGGATAGTAATGGAGGAGAGGAACTGGTATTAGGAAAGGTTAGTGTAGGTTGTATGCATCCCTGAACAGAAGAGTCTTTAGGGAGCGATTGGCGCTTTCAAAACTAGGGGAAAGTCTTGTGGAGCAAGGCAGAGGGTTCCATAATATGGGAGCCAGTCTGGAGAAGTCCTGTAAACGGGAGTGTGAGGAAATACTGAGAGGAGGAGAGTAGGAGGTCATGAGCAGAACAAAGGGAACGGGAGAGAGAATATCTGGAGACAAGGAGGCCCATTTATCAAGCTCCGCATGGAGCTTGTGGGCCCGTGTTTCTGGCGAGTCCCCAGACTCGCCAGAAACAGCAGTTATGAAGCAGCGGCCTAAAGACTGCTGCTCTATAACCCTATCCGCCTGCTCTGAGCAGGCGGACAGGAATCGCCACAATGCAGCCCGATCGAGTACGATCGGGATGATTGACACCCCATGCTGGCGGCCGATTGGCCGCTAGTCTGCAGGGTGCGGCGTTGCACCAGCAGCTCTTGTGAGCTGCTGGTGCAATGCTGAATACGGAGAGCGCATTGCTCTCCGCATTCAGCTAGGTCTTGGGGACCTGATCCGCACTGTCGGATCAGGTGCGCAAGACCTTTGATACATAGGCCTCAAGGTCTAAGATATAGATGGGAGCAGTGCAGTTGAGGGCTTTGTATGTCAGAGTTAGAATTATTATTATGTTTTAAATTAAACAGTTTTATTGAAAAATTTGCAAATTTTACTTACATTTTATCCAGGTGGTCAGTAAAATCTGCCGTGTGGTCCACACATTAAAAAGGATCTGGGGAGAACACTGAATTATGCAACCCTGCCATTTCATTCTTCCATCTTTGACCACTAAGTAAAGTGCAGCTAACTAGAAACTTAGGCCTAGTTTCCATTGAGATGGTAAAGTGTGGAAAGTGGTGGCAACTTAAAAAATTGCCATAGACTTTAAAGGAGATAAGTGTTTTTTTGTTGTTGTTCTTTTTTTAAAGAATTTTATTGATACAACTTCAAAGGTACAATATAAAATAACATGTAAAACAATGTCACTTCCATACATGCAGATATTGGTACATATATAGTGTCTTGACAGTATCAAAACGAAAATATCATTATTATTATCTGTTTCTGGAGTATCTATATTCCTATCTATATTCCTACCATAGGAACTTAATAGAGAAATAGTCATCCATTTGATGTATCATAAAGTAATGGTGTTTTTCAAGTGTTATAGTTGAGACATGTGAGATCCATTCAATTACTTAGGGGACTGTCCTATTTTTCCACAATCTAGGAATTAACTGCTTGGCACAATTTAGCATTTAATCTAATAATTTAGATTGAAGTCTACATTTCAATTTGGTAGGTTTGTTGAATAGGCAGATTATCGGGTATAATGGGATATCAAATTGAAGTACTTTAGATATTTCTCTAGTTATAAGTGACCAATATCCTACTATCTCCAGACAACTCCACCAGCATAGAGCTGAGGATGTTGGGAATATTTGTGCTAGTCTACGTGGGGTGTAGTACCATCTACTGAGTAACTTCATGTTGGTTTCCCGGGATCTCATTGAGGATGAGGAGGAATTCATATGGCGGAATATTGTGTTGTGAGCCATTCTTTTTCTGTGAGTTTAAAGTGAAGTCCCTCTTCCCATTTCAAGGTATATGTAGTAAGTTTTTGTGAGTGGTGTTGTAAAATAATTATATAAGTGTTAGATAAAATACTTTTGGTTATATTTTGGTAACATAAGTGCTCAAAAGGAGTTACATTTCTGCTTATATTTGTTTCATCTGAGTGGGAAGTGATAGGATGATGTAACTGTTGGTATTTATACCAGTTATCAAAAAAATTGTATGTTGAGGTTTAATAGTTCTAATCTGGAGCGTAATTTACCATTGGATAATACCGTATAAAATGGGATCATAGAGTGTATTGAACTATGTGTAGCTACATTCGCTTCTTGTTTTATGTGGAAAATTGCATTTGTGGTAACAGGGGATAGTGGTGAAGGAATTCTGGAGATAGATTAGTTTTTATTTTTATTAATCAGATGTTCCCATATTCGTAATGTTTCCTTAGTAAGGTGGATAAGTCAGAGTCAGAATTTTGTGTTTAATCCTGGAGGCAAGAGGAAACCAGTGAAAGGATTGGCAGAGAGGTACAGAAGATGAAGAATGACGTGTAAGGAAGATGAGTCTGGCAAAGGCATTCATTATGGATTGTAAAGGAGCTAGGCAGCAGCTAGGGAGACCAGAACGGACGAAGTTGCAGTAGGCGAGGTGGGAAAGAATGAGAGAGTGGATTCAAATCTTTGTTGTGACTAATTTTAGAGATGTTTTTAAGGTGGAAGCGGCAGGTTTTAGCCAAGAACTGAATGTGAGGTGTGAAAGAAAGATCTGAGTCAAATGTGACCCCAAGACATCGGCCATGCGGGGTAGGGGTAATGATGGAGTTGTCGACAATTATAGAGAGATGGGGGTGTAGATTTAAGAAGAAGGAGGGAAAATAAGGAGCTCAATTTTTGAGAGATTTAGCTTAAGGTAGTGCAAGGACATCCAGGAAGAGATGTGAGAAAGACAGTGACACGGGTCAGCAAGGAAGGAGATAGGTCTGGTGCAGATAGGTAGATTTGGGTGTCATCGGCATACAAATAATATTGAAACCCGTGGGACTTTATTAACGAACCTAATGATGATGTGTAGATTGAGAAGAGAAGGGGACAGAGGACAGAGCCTTGTGGTACCCCAAAAGAAAGTGGTGACATGGCAGTGGAAGCCCCAGAGAAGGCTACAATAATATTTTGGTTAGACAAGTAGGAAGAGAACCACAAGAGGGCTGTGTCACAAATGCAGAAGAATTGGAGGGTTCGGAGCAAAAGAGGGTGGTCAACAGTATCAAAGGCTGCAGACAGATCAAAGAGGATAAGCAGAGAGAAGTTGCCTTTGCTGTAAGTAGGTCATTGGTAATCCTAATGATTGCTGTCTCTGTTGAGTGATGGGTGGCTAAATCCAGATTGCAGTAGGTCAAGGAGGGAGTTTAATCTAAGGAACTGGGGTGCAAACATGAATTTTTATAATCTAAGGTTGGGTTACCATAGTAACAATCTAATTAAGGTGCAATTTTCGAGAAATCTAACGTCGGATGGAAGCATTTACACAACGTTGACTTATGCATATACAAAAAGACTGACTGCACACATTGCACAAAATATTTAAAGAGAAACCTGGTACTAAAATAGAGCCGTAAGATACTTTTAGCTGAGGACAACTTTGGTATCTTACAGCTCCATTTTTACCAAATCACTAAGCCCTAAGTTTGTTAAATGGTAATGTAAATAGGTGGATAGAAAAAAGGGGAAGAAGAACATATATATAATAATAGTGAGATGAAGTGATGGGTGGTGAAGTGACTGTCCTATGAACAAAAAGCAAAAGATAATAAGAATGTAATTGGTACTGTTTCATAAATAGACATGATAATTATTGTAATCATTCATACCATTTGGTAAACTACAGAGAAGACTAATCTACCTGCATTCCACGTATAGTAATTGCTTTCTAAATTGCCACCTCATTTCAAGGGTGTTTTGGATGACCGCAAATAATAACAATATATCATTGTTATTGTATATGCTTAGAAAATACTGTGCAACACTAGTAAGAACTTTGCCCTATTCTGCATTGTTAAGGGTATATTGATTTTTCTGCAATGTTCTAATATATGTTTACGGACCTCTCTGGTAGTCATGCACATGTAGAATAGATCACACGGACATCTCAATACATAAGTAAGCCATGACGTTTTACATGAAAAATAAGAATTGATGATATGTGTGTGGTCATATTTATTTTTAATAGCTTTTATTTTCCAGACCTGGGGGCACATCATGCATGTGCTACAGGGGAACATGCCTGGTGCTTAGGTGTCTATACATAGACTAGGGCATTTTCAAGTTTCTAGGTCTTTTGTACCCTATTGATGCTGTCTTACTAATAGAGCTTGCCAGTAAAGTATCATGTAAACGTATATGCCAATATTGATTAATTATCTGAATTATGTTTTTCATTTGAGGATTGTAAGTTGTTATTAACCTGAGCTTGCATTCTTGCACTTTTTATACTATATCATTTTTCGGTTAATATTTTCATTAGAATTTTAGATTTTTTTTCCAGAAATGGAGCAGTATCATAATAATTATTATGTCTTAGCCTCAAGAATTCTCCTTTCGGATGACCTTTAATGTGCACTTGAATGGTGTAGTAGTAAGTAGTGTATTCCTGGCTTTGATTCTAAAGTACATTTTTGTACTTAATAATAACTGAAGAATGAACTGGTTATGAATGTGTTTATTGTATTGATTTGTTTAAAAAAATGTTTAATTACTTTGAGACCAAGATCATGTTGATTTATTATATTTTTTAAAAGGCAGTATTCAGTGGGATTGAAAATTAGATTTTTATAACAGATGTGGTTATTCAATTGTTTAGTGACCTCATCTAAAGTTAGGCCCCGATTTCTGTGCGCAGCTTAGCCAGGCCGGCAGTTTTGGCTGCACTATCTCTTCTGGGTTGTTCTACTGAGAGGATCTATAGTGCTGAAGTTAGTATGATGACTAAGTAAGAGTCTGCTGTGGACAGAGAGGCTGTGGCTCCCTCTGAAGTTGCTATATATGGGTACAGTATGTTGTGATATGTGTAAGGATAACATGGCTGAGGCTGTACTAAAGGAGACACTATATATGACCTTAGCATCTCTTTCCCACCCTTGTCTGAGGGCTTAATGACAGTGTCATATCAAGTCTGTACTTAAAGAAACCCAAAAATTTTCTTTTGTGATTTAGACAGAGCATGCAATTTTAAACAACTTTCCAATTTACTTCTATTATCACATTTATTTTGTTTTCTTGTTATCCTTAGTTGAAAAGCAGGGATGTAAACTCAGGAGTGTGCATGTGTCTGCAACACTATATATCACCTAGGTCAGTGATTTTCAACCAGTGTGCCATGAGAGATCCTCAGGTGTGTTGCGGCAGACTGACAACAGTGTGACATATTTTTTAAACTTTGCTTGTTTTTTACTCCCAGTGCAGGGGTAGTTTGTAGGAGGCATGGCATAACAGCACAATACATACAGTATGTGTGTGTGTATATATATATATATATATATATATATATATATATATATATATATATATATATATTAGGCTACAATGTGTGAATTTTTTTAAAAATTTTGGGATGGTGGTGTGCCACAGGATTTTTTATGTCAAAAAGTGTGCCACGGCAAAAAAAAAGGTTAAAAATCACTGACCTAGGTATCTCTTCAACAATATAATAATAACTAAAGAACCAATCAAATTCAATAATAGAAGTAAATTGGAAACTTTTTTTTTTAAATTGTATTCTCCATCTGAATAAAGAAATATTTTGGGTTTCATGTCCCTTAAAGTGATTGTTTTTCTATGAAATGTAAATTAGAGAGAGTTTCATATTCTGGTAAATTTTGTCAGAGTATTTGATTAAAAAAATGTGTACTTCTGGTGAGGGGTTTATAGGAGGTATGCATTTGGATTTATTGGTTACTAGGCGATAAGCCTGCCCAGAGGGCCGTCTATGTTTAAAAAATACAAACCCTCAAACTAAAGCTACAAAAAAAAAAAAAAAAATACAGAAAAAAAATAAACAAAGCTATTCAAAATAAAAAAATTAAACCTAAACTAATCCCTCCAAAATAAAAACACCCCCTAATCTAATACTAAACTACCAATAGCCCTTAAAAGGGCCTTTTGTAGGGCATTGCCCTAAGTTAAACAGCTATTCTACTTAAAAAAATACCAATTACCCCCTAACAGTAAAACCCCCCACCCAACCAACCCCCTCAAAATATAAGAAGGAGCGGAGGTGCGGAGCGGTCTTCCCCGATACGTGGATCCGAAATGGCGGTCCTCAACTGCAGTTCTCAGCGGCGGTCCTGAGAGGCGTGGAGGCTCCTCTTCATCCGATCTCCGGCGTACACTGAAAATTGAATGCAAGGTACCGCATTCAATTTGGGATAACTTGCATTCCTATTGGCTGAAATTTTGAAATCAGGCAATAGGATTAGAGCTACTGAAATCCTATTGGCTGTTCAAATCAGCCAATAAGATTTTAGTAGCTCTCATCCTATTGTAGCCACCAATCAGCAAGCGCTATCCAGGGTCTGAACCAAAAATGGTCCGGCTCCAATGCTTTTATTCCTGCTTTTTCAAATAAAGATACCAACGGAATGAAGAAAAATTGATAATAGGAGTAAATTAGAAAGTTGCTTAAAATTGTTTGCTCTATCCGAATCATGAAAAAAAAATTGGGTTTAGTATCTCTTTAACTTATGTTGGGTTAAATTAATATTCTTTTACATGCTGTTAGTGGTTCTTTCAGGGTGACGCCCGGTTGCAGCCATTATTGGCTAGTGATTGGACAGTCATCCCTTTAAGTACACTACAGACATATTCAGCATTAGTTCCTATGACTAAGCGCCACAAGGGGGCGCGAAACGCGTCAGGACTGCTACTCCTGCTTACCTGCACTTTGATGCAGCTTTTACTTCTTGTTTAAATAAAGATTTCCGGATTTTACACTGCTCCCGAGTGCTCAGATCTCTGCTTTCTTAAATTAATAGCTGACTTCAATTAACCAAGTAACAGTCTATTTTTGGGACATAAAATAGAGCCATCATTATGATGTAACAGTTAAACTGATTTCCGTGCCACAAGATTGATGAATTATGCATTTGGCAACACATACACATGGCTTTACTTATGCTGTACGGCATGAACAATCTATTGGTCACATAATTCATTAATCATTTCTTTACAAATCAACAAGTCTGTTCACACTTTGGGGTCAATTTATAAAAGCGTCAACTATGTTACGCTTGCGAGATCTGAATACGTTCTCCTTATTTATCAAAAAAGCCGTCAAAAATACGGGCGTCAAGTACGGTGTGAAGAGCATCGGACTGGTGTTAACTAACAGTCATCAATGTCGCAGTTATTCTGGTTTTTCCCAACTTTATTTATATCATTTCATTACTGTCCATGAACAAGCACATTTCTCTAAAGCTAATCTTTTTTTTTCATCTGTTAATGTCCAGGAAATAGCTACATTTAAACCTCAACAAACAATATCTCATAGAAAGTTTTTTTTATATTGATTTGTGTGTGTGTGTGTTATGTCAGAAATATTTTGCAATAAATATAGAAAAGGAGGTGTGCGCTAAGGAATGAGATATCAAACACCTCTCTATTAAACACTATCCCTAAATGTGTCTAAGAAATGTGAAACAATGTATAAGCTTAAAAAACTTAATTCTAGAGAGGGCGCCAAGGGCTAAAGAATATCAGCACAATCAAATAAAATTATAACAAAATATTTATTAAAATGCAACAATAAAATACTATAGAGGGACGTTCTCCCTATAAGCATATAAACTGAATATTCAGTAATCTAAAACAAATTTATACATACACAAAACATGTGATAATGCCTAAATGCAGGGCAAAGAGTCAATCACTTGTCCGATATGTGAAGATTAACCAGACATTGTCCGCATGTGAGAGAATATGATATGATACACCACCTATAAATATGTATGCCACAAATGCCAATATTGGAAGAAATATTGCAAAAAAAGAGAGAGTCATTTTGAGTGAAGTTATTATACAAACATACCCAGTTTTACTTAGGCAAATGATGGCGGATCCAGAAACTTAAAAGCTGTGCCTTAAAATCTAGCCGTAGCTAGCGAAAACTTTAATACTTATTGGCTATAATTGTCTCCCACTGCTGGGCAAGTACTTTACCGTTCTCCGTAGCTTGTATATCAACCGGTCTTAGCGGTGAGTTGTTTGCGGCTCTTACATGGAGTAGATTCTCCGACTCGTGCCACGTGACTGAGAGCGTCTGACGTCACGGCTTGTTCTCCTGCTCTTGCACGTAGTCTGGTAGTGTTTCCTAGATGCGGTCAGCTGATTATCCGTATCCAATGACACATTTCGCCCTTCTCTGGGCTTTATCAAGACCTTGATAAAGCCCAGAGAAGGGCGAAACTCGACGTTGTTTACATGGCATTGTGACACATTATTGTCTATATTGCAATATCTCATCCTGCATTTGAGAACTTTGTATTATAACCCGGGTTATTATTTTCCAATTTCTATTACTATTAAAACTCGTCTTGGAGCTTGGAGGGTAGTATATGCCCAATAACATCATACCCCTGCGTGCAGAAGCACTAAGTGCAGGTTAACATTTGCAGCCTTAACATTTGCTGTCATAACGGATAATCAGCTGACCGCATCTAGGAAACACTACCAGATTACCCCCTAATCTAATACTAAACTACCAAAAGCCCTTAAAAGGGCATTTTGTAGGGTATTGCCCTAAGTTAAACAGCTAGGTGAAGTCATATCCCTTTAATAGATATTCTTTCGTTTAATAATATCCAAAGTTTAGCTCTTCTCCTATCCAATTTCTCAGCAATGGAGGGTTTTGAAAAGCTGTAAACACATAAGCCCTGTGCACCCCTCTGTGGAAACTTAATGTAAAACATGACCGTGTCAGAGGCTATTTTACTTTTTAAATGTTTCTCACTAAAATGGGTGTGTTAACTTACTATCATCATAATCTTAATTTACTTTTATAAATTTTTGTCCTTTTACAACGATAATTTTCCCTGAATACAGGGGATAGAAAAAAGGGAGGGAGGAATGTTCCTCTGTTACTCTTTCATTTACACATACTAAAACAGTGATACTCTACAATAATAAGTAGTTTTCATGAAAAAGTAAATATTTCAAAACTCTAAAATTTAGGCAGATTTAATCAATTCTCTAAGTGCCAGTAAGGAAAAACTAACGTAGATTTACATTTATTAGTGTCTGTAATGACTTCTAAAAAACCGTATATAAGGTATATAAGATATAAAGTTTCAAATTTAATAAAAACAGAATTTATGCTTACCTGATAAATTACTTTCTCCAACGGTGTGTCCGGTCCACGGCGTCATCCTTACTTGTGGGATATTCTCTTCCCCAACAGGAAATGGCAAAGAGTCCCAGCAAAGCTCGTCACATGATCCCTCCCAGGCTCCGCCCACCCCAGTCATTCGACCGACGGACAGGAGGAAATATATATAGGAGAAACCATATGATACCGTGGTGACTGTAGTTAGAGAAAATAATTCATCAGACCTGATTAAAAAAAAACAGGGCGGGCCGTGGACCGGACACACCGTTGGAGAAAGTAATTTATCAGGTAAGCATAAATTCTGTTTTCTCCAACATTGGTGTGTCCGGTCCACGGCGTCATCCTTACTTGTGGGAACCAATACCAAAGCTTTAGGACACGGATGAAGGGAGGGAGCAAATCAGGTCACCTAAACGGAAGGCACCACAGCTTGCAAAACTTTTCTCCCAAAAATAGCCTCCGAAGAAGCAAAAGTATCAAATTTGTAAAATTTGGCAAAAGTGTGCAGTGAAGACCAAGTCGCTGCCTTACATATCTGGTCAACAGAAGCCTCGTTCTTGAAGGCCCATGTGGAAGCCACAGCCCTAGTGGAGTGAGCTGTGATTCTTTCAGGAGGCTGCCGTCCGGCAGTCTCATAAGCCAATCGGATAATGCTTTTAAGCCAAAAGGAAAGAGAGGTAGAAGTCGCTTTTTGACCTCTCCTTTTACCAGAATAAACAACAAACAAGGAAGATGTTTGTCTGAAATCTTTAGTAGCCTCTAAATAGAACTTTAGAGCACGGACAACGTCCAAATTGTGTAACAAACGTTCCTTCTTTGAAACTGGATTCGGACACAAAGAAGGTACAACTATCTCCTGGTTAATATTTTTGTTAGAAACAACTTTAGGAAGAAAACCAGGCTTAGTACGCAAAACCACCTTATCTGCATGGAACACCAGATAAGGAGGAGAACACTGCAGAGCAGATAACTCTGAAACTCTTCTAGCAGAAGAAATTGCAACCAAAAACAAAACTTTCCAAGATAGTAACTTAATATCTATGGAATGTAAGGGTTCAAACGGAACCCCTTGAAGAACTGAAAGAACTAGATTTAGACTCCAGGGAGGAGTCAAAGGTCTGTAAACAGGCTTGATCCTAACCAGAGCCTGAACAAATGCTTGAACATCTGGCACAGCTGCCAGTCTTTTGTGTAGTAAGACAGATAACGCAGAGATCTGTCCCTTTATAGAACTTGCAGATAATCCTTTCTCCAAACCTTCTTGAAGAAAGGAGAGAATCTTAGGAATTTTTATCTTATTCCATGGGAATCCTTTGGATTCACACCAACAGATATATTTTTTCCATATTTTATGGTAAATTTTTCTAGTTACAGGTTTTCTGGCCTGAACCAGAGTATCTATCACCGAATCTGAAAACCCACGCTTTGATAGAATCAAGCGTTCAATCTCCAACCCGTCAGTTGGAGGGAGACCAGATTTGGGTGTTCGAATGGACCTTGAACAAGAAGGTCCTGTCTCAAAGGTAGCTTCCATGGTGGAGCCGATGACATATTCACCAGGTCTGCATACCAAGTCCTGCGTGGCCACGCAGGAGCTATCAAGATCACTGAGGCCCTCTCCTGATTGATCCTGGCTACCAGCCTGGGAATGAGAGGAAAAGGTGGGAATACGTAAGATAGGTTGAAAGTCCAAGGAGCTACTAGTGCATCTACTAGAGTCGCCTTGGGATCCCTGGATCTGGACCCGTAGCAAGGAACCTTGAAGTTCTGACAAGACGCCATCAGATCCATGTCTGGAATGCCCCATAATTGAGTTATTTGGGCAAAGATTTCCGGATGGAGTTCCCACTCCCCCGGATGAAATGTCTGACGACTCAGAAAATCCGCTTCCCAATTTTCCACTCCTGGGATGTGGATCGCAGACAAGTGGCAGGAGTGATCCTCCGCCCATTGAATTATTTTGGTCACTTCTTTCATCGCCAGGGAACTCTTTGTTCCCCCTTGATGATTGATATAAGCAACAGTCGTCATGTTGTCTGATTGGAACCTTATGAATTTGGCCTTTGCTAGTTGAGGCCAAGCTCTGAGAGCATTGAATATCGCTCTTAGTTCCAGAATGTTTATCGGGAGAAGAGACTCTTCCCGAGACCATAGACCCTGAGCTTTCAGGGATTCCCAGACCGCACCCCAGCCCACTAGACTGGCGTCGGTCGTGACAATGACCCACTCTGGCCTGCGGAAGCTCATTCCCTGGGACAGATGGTCCAGGGTCAGCCACCAACGGAGTGAATCTCTGGTCTTTTGATCTACTTGAATCATTGGAGACAAGTCTGTATAATTCCCATTCCACTGTTTGAGCATGCACAGTTGTAATGGTCTTAGATGAATTTGTGCAAAAGGAACTATGTCCATTGTTGCAACCATCAATCCTATTACTTCCATGCACTGCGCTATGGAAGGACGAGGAACAGAATGAAGCACTTGACAAGAGCTTAGAAGTTTTGATTTTCTGACCTCTGTCAGAAAAATCCTCATTTCTAAGGAATCTATTATTGTTCCCAAGAAGGGAACTCTTGTTGACGGGGACAGAGAACTCTTTTCTTTGTTCACCTTCCATCCGTGAGATGTGAGAAAGGCTAGAACGATGTCCGTATGAGCCTTTGCCTTTGACAGGGACGACGCTTGTATTAGAATGTCGTCCAAGTAAGGTACTACTGCAATGCCCCTTGGTCTTAGAACCGCTAGAAGGGACCCTAGCACCTTTGTGAAAATCCTTGGAGCAGTGGCTAATCCGAATGGAAGAGCCACAAACTGGTAATGTTTGTCCAGAAAAGCGAACCTTAGGAACTGATGATGTTCCTTGTGGATAGGGATATGTAGGTACGCATCCTTTAGATCCACGGTAGTCATAAATTGACTTTCCTGGATGGTGGGTAGAATCGTTCGAATAGTTTCCATTTTGAACGATGGTACCCTGAGAAATTTGTTTAGGATCTTCAAATCCAAAATTGGTCTGAACGTTCCCTCTTTTTTGGGAACTACGAACAGATTGGAATAAAATCCCATTCCTTGTTCCTTTATTGGAACTGGGTGTATCACTCCCATCTTTAACAGGTCTTCTACACAATGTAAGAATGCCTGTCTCTTTATTTGGTTTGAGGATAAGTGAGACTTGTGGAACCTTCCCCTTGGGGGTAATTCCTTGAATTCCAGGAGATAACCTTGAGAAACTATTTCTAGCGCCCAAGGATCCTGAACATCTCTTGCCCAAGCCTGAGCAAAGAGAGAGAGTCTGCCCCCCACCAGATCCGGTCCCGGATCGGGGGCTACTCCTTCATGCTGTCTTGTTAGCAGTGGCAGGCTTCTTGGCCTGCTTACCCTTGTTCCAGCCTTGCATTGGTTTCCAGGCTGGTTTGGGTTGTGAGGCATTACCCTCTTGCTTAGAGGATGCAGAATTAGAGGCTGGTCCATTTCTGCGAAAAGGACGAAAATTAGGCTTATTTTTAGCCTTAAAAGACCTATCCTGTGGAAGGGCGTGGCCCTTTCCCCCAGTGATGTCTGAAATAATCTCTTTCAAATCAGGTCCAAATAAAGTTTTACCTTTGAAAGGAATGTTAAGTAATTTTGTCTTGGATGACACATCCGCTGACCAAGACTTTAGCCAAAGCGCTCTGCGCGCCACAATAGCAAACCCTGAATTTTTCGCCGCTAATTTTGCTAATTGCAAAGCGCCATCTAAAATAAAAGAGTTAGCCAATTTAAGTGCGTGAACTCTGTCCATAACCTCCTCATATGGAGTTTCTCTACTGAGCGACTTTTCTAGTTCCTCGAACCAGAACCACGCTGCCGTAGTGACAGGAACAATGCATGAAATTGGTTGTAGAAGGTAGCCTTGCTGTACAAAAATCTTTTTAAGCAAACCTTCCAATTTTTTATCCATAGGATCTTTGAAAGCACAACTATCTTCGATAGGAATAGTAGTGCGTTTGTTTAGAGTAGAAACTGCCCCCTCGACCTTGGGGACTGTCTGCCATAAGTCCTTTCTGGGGTCGACCATAGGAAATAATTTCTTAAATATAGGGGGAGGAACAAAAGGTATGCCGGGCTTTTCCCACTCTTTATTTACTATGTCCGCCACCCGCTTGGGTATAGGAAAAGCGTCGGGGGGCACCGGAACCTCTAGGAACCTGTCCATCTTGCATAATTTCTCTGGAATGACCAAATTGTCACAATCATCCAGAGTAGATAACACCTCCTTAAGCAGTGCGCGGAGATGTTCTAATTTAAATTTAAATGTCACAACATCAGGTTCAGCTTGATGAGAAATTTTTCCTGAATCTGAAATTTCTCCCTCAGACAAAACCTCCCTCATGGCCTCTTCAGATTGGTGTGAGGGTATGACAGAACAATTATCATCAGCGTCCTCTTGCTCTTCAGTGTTTAAAACAGAGCAATCGCGCTTTCTCTGATAAGTAGGCATTTTGGATAAAAGATTTGCTATGGAGTTATCCATTACAGCCGTTAATTGTTGCATGGTAATAAGTATTGGCGCACTAGATGTACTAGGGGCCTCCTGCATGGGCAAAACTGGTGTAGACAAAGTAGGAGATGATGTAGTATCATGTTTACTCCCCTCATTTGAGGAATCATCTTGGGCAATATCATTATTTGTGGCAGTACTGTCCTTACTTTGTTTGGACGCTATGGCACAATTATCACATAAATTTAAATGGGGAGACACATTGGCTTTCATACATATAGAACATAGCTTATCTGAAGGTACAGACATGTTAAACAGGCTTAAACTTGTCAACAATGCACAAAAAACGTTTTAAAATAAAACCGTTACTGTCACTTTAAATTTCAAACAGAAACACTTTATTACTGAATATGTGAAAAAGTATGAAGGAATTGTTCAAAAATTACCAAATTGTCACCACAGTGTCTTAAAGCCTTAAAAGTATTGCACACCAAATTTCAGAGCTTTAACCCTTAAAATAACGGAACCGGAGCCGTTTTTCAATTTAACCCCTATACAGTCCCAGATACAGTCTTTGCTAAGACCCAACCAAGCCCTGAGGGGAATACGATACCAAATGATGCCTTCTAAAAGCTTTTTCAGAGATTCTTAGATCCTCACACATGCATCTGCATGCCCTGCTCTCAAAAAACAACTGCGCATTAGTGGCGCGAAAATGAGGCTCAGTCTATGACTAGAAAGGCCCCCTGACTGAAAAAGGTGTCCAATACAGTGCCTGCCGTTTTATAAACGTTCCCCAAGATTATAAATGTCAATTGTTAGCCTAAATTTGAATAATATGCACAAATAAAGCAATCGATTTTGCCCATAAAAATGTCTACCAGTTTTTTAGCCCATAATAAGCCCTTTATTCTGTTTGTTTTTGACTAAGAAAATGGCTTACCGGTCCCCATGAGGGGAAATGACAGCCTTCCAGCATTACACAGTCTTGTTAGAAATATGGCTAGTCATACCTTAAGCAGAAAAGTCTGCTAACTGTTTCCCCCAACTGAAGTTACTTCATCTCAACAGTCCTATGTGGAAACAGCAATCGATTTTAGTTAATGTCTGCTAAAATCATCTTCCTCTTACAAACAGAAATCTTCATCCTTTTCTGTTTCAGAGTAAATAGTACATACCAGCACTATTTTAAAATAACAAACACTTGATAGAAGAATAAAAACTACATTTAAACACCAAAAAACTCTTAACCATCTCCGTGGAGATGTTGCCTGTGCAACGGCAAAGAGAATGACTGGGGTGGGCGGAGCCTAGGAGGGATCATGCTGGGACTCTTTGCCATTTCCTGTTGGGGAAGAGAATATCCCACAAGTAAGGATGACGCCGTGGACCGGACACACCAATGTTGGAGAAATTACTCTATATTTAAAAAAAAATAAAAAAATTATAATATCTATACTTTAGATCTAAGAAGAATACAGATTCTACCAAATTCTTGAATTATACTGTTTGATATAAATGTATAAATTTTCTTGCGGTAAACAACCTAAATCTATTAGTTAACCTGACTTAAACTGTGCATTGTTTATACCAATTGTTATGTATTTGTAACACAATGTTGCTATAAAGGGTAATTTACCTTTAAGAATTTGCTACAAAGCAGAATGCGATCTAGACTGCGATCTAGACTGCAATTATGCAGTGACCAAGTGCGCATGCGCGCAAAACATGTCTGCATTAGGTCTTGACCGCACAACAAGTGTGTTTGTTTTATAATGTGTGCTACACCAGCTGATATGCTGCTATGCTTTTAACTCTTGATAAATAAATTTGTGTTTTTTACATTTGAGGAGTAGATTTTTTTGCCACAGTGCGCCTAATTTTTTGTTGATATATAAATCAATTTGGCGTGGTTAACAGACCGGGCTTTGGCTGCACTTTCTACATTACCCTTCTGACTACACCCACTCTCCATGGTGCAGTGTTCCTGAGACTTAACAGGTAATCTTGATTATTGTTATTTATAATGGGATCTCTATGTGCGCTATTACATAGTTTTTCCTCTGTATTTATATATATATTATATATATATATATATATATATATATAGATAGATAGATAAATATATATGTATATATTAATATACATATATATTTACAGAGATTTCTATGTTAATTGATGTGTCACATAGGATCCCTATGTAAAAGAACTTTTAGCCCGTTTTTTTTCCAATACCTCACATCTCCTCACTTTGAGCCCTTTTAACTTATCTGTGCGATATTTTTTATAAAAAATGTTTTATGAGACAGCATTTGAGGTGTTTTATGCAACTTTTTTCACTTAAAGTGAATGTAAATTTTAATGAATGTAAATTTTGATGCTAAAGTGCCCGGTTTTTAAAAATTCAATTAAAAACAGGGGCACTTTAATTCATCAAAATTTACATTTCACTCGTATTGTGAAAAAAAAACTTACCTTTTAATCTTGACAGCAGCTCCAGCTTCCTCCGCCCGTCGCAAAGGCTCTTCCTGGGTCTAAAATTAGGAATCCGGCTTCCTCCAATCACGGCGTTGAATCAGACACTGATTCCCCAGGGGGGAAGCCTTGATTAGAGGATGACCCATCCATCATTTCTGAAGTCAGAAATGGCTTGTGACGACCGGTGGAAGCTGGAGTGGCTGTCAAGTTTAAAAGGTAAGTTTTGATGAATTAAAGTGCCCCTGTTTTTAATCGAATTTTTAAAAACTGGGCACTTTTGCATCAAAACTTACATTCACTTTAAGCAGAAGTCTGAGTTTGCAGTGTTTACCAATGCACAAAACACAATCGCGACCTCACAGCAGCATTTACAACCCACCTGTTATATGAGTAGTCTGTACCCGAAAAGGTGCATTTTTGAACCTGCGCGAGCGCATGGGAGGGTTGTGCTCCAACTGTATGTAATCTAGCCCATACTTAGTAACAATTTACCTATTAGAATATTGATGTATAACTTACCTACAGTACCTTTCTGTACTTCGCACTTGATATCTATTCATTTTATAATACTGAATTATTGAGGTACAACAATTGTTACAATTACTTAAAGGGACACTGAACCCAAATTTTTCTTTTCATGATTCAGATAGCGCATGCAATTTTAAGCAACTTTCTAATTTACTCTTAATTTTTTCTTCATTCTCTAGCTATCTTTATTTGAAAAGCAAAAACATTATCACTAACACAGCTATAAGCAATAAAAAAAACAGTAACTCAGTAAGGACTAAGTCAATTAAATACAAATACATTAAACAATCTTATCTAAATCCCTAAACAAAAATGATTCATACTTCAACAATGCCTGGCATTCATACTGGCTATCATGGGCTATATTACGAGTGGAGCGCTATTTATTTCTCCCGCTTGCGCCTTAACTTCTCTACAACTAAGCTTTTTTCAAACAAACTAACTTGACATGCACAGAAAGCCAAACTTCAAATATCGCGACCGCGTTAACGTATTACCCAACAGACCTTAATGGATTACGAAAAGTGGAGGAAAAAACCTAACACCCATACGCACACCAACCTGATCGCGTTTTCTTAAGTTCGCTAACCCGACAAGAAATATTAATATTTCACAATCCAATGTTCTTTACATAGGAGAATATGTTCTATTTATTCTTAAATAAATATATATATATATATATATATATATATATATGATTTTTTTTTGTAAAATATATATCTATACCTATATATATATATATATATATATATATATATATATATATATATTTCTCCTGTTAAGTGTAGTCAGTCCACGGGTCATCCATTACTTATGGGATTATAACTCCTCCCTAACAGGAAGTGCAAGAGGATCACCCAAGCAGAGCTGCTATATAGCTCCTCCCCTCTACGTCATATCCAATCATTCTCTTGCACCTAACTAATCGATAGGATGTGTGAGAGGACAGTGGTTATTAAAACTTAGTTTTTATTTCTTCAATCAAAAGTTTGTTATTTTAAACGGCACCGGAGTGTGTTGTTTTTTCTCAGGCAGCATTAGAAGAAGAATCTACCTGAGTTTGTGTATGATCTTAGCGGACGTAACTAAGATCCATTTGCTGTTCTCGGCCTTCTGAGGAGCGGGGTAACTTCAGAACAGGGGACAGCGGGCAGGGTTCACCTGCAAAGAGGTATGTTGCAGTATATTATTTTCTAAAGGAATGGAATTGACTGAGAAAATACTGCTAATACCGTTAAAATGTAAGTACAGCCTTAAATGCAGTAGTAGCAACTGGTATCAGGCTGTTATGTATGTATGTTGGCACTAAAGTATTTCTGGGGAATGGCACTTCACTAAGAAAATACTGTATACATATAACTTATAGCCTTTCTGCAGTAAAAGCGACTAGCAACAGGCTTTTTTTTTATAACTTTCATGTATTTATATTTAAAACGTTTTACTGGCATGTTAATCGTTTTAGCTCTGAGGTACTTGGTGAAAAATTTTATGGGCATTAATTTCCACTTGGCTGTCGTTTGTTTTAAATAAAATCAGTTTATTGAGCTTCTCCACTGTTGTATATGAGTGGGAGGGACCTATTTTGGCGCTTTTCTACGCAGTAGAAATTCAGTCACAAGTCTTCCTTGTTCTCCCTGCATGATCCAGGACGTCTCTACAGAGCTCAGGGGTCTCCAAAACTAGTTTTGAGGGAGGTAATCACTCACAGCAGACCTGTGAGATTGTGTTTTGACTGTGATAAAAACGTTTATATTTTATTGTTATCCGTTTTTCCGGTATTAAGGGGTTAATCATCCATTTGCTAGTGGGTGCATTCCTTTGCTAAATCAATGCATTTACTGTAAAAAATTGGTTTCTATAACTAATCCGGTTCATTGTTATTTCAACTGTGACAGTTTGTGTGTGCTTCTTAAAGGCACAGTAACGTTTGTTTATATTGCTTGAATATTGTTGAAAAGTATTTTCCAAGCTTGCTAGTCTAATTGCTAGTTTGTTTAAACATGTCTGACACAGAGGAATCTCTTTGTGCAATATGTTCTAAGACCAATGTGGAGCCCAATAGAAATTTGTGTACTAATTGCATTGGTGCTACTTTAAATAAAAGCCAATCTGTACATGTCAAGAAAATTTCACCAGACATCGAGGGGAAAGTTATGTCGACTAACTCTCCTCACGTGTCAGTACCTGCATCTCCCGCTCGGGAGGTGCGTGATATTGTGACGCCAAGTACATCAGGGCGGCCATTACAAATCACTTTACAAGACATGGCTAATGTTATGACTGAAGTTTTATCTAATTTGCCAGAACTTAGAGGTAAACGCGACCACTCTGGGGTGAGAACAGAGTACGCTGATAATGTTAGAGCCATGTCTGATACTGCGTCACAAGTGGCAGAGCATGAAGACGGAGAGCTTCATTCTGTAGGTGACGGATCTGATCCAAATAGACTGGATTCAGACATTTCAAATTTTAAATTTAAGCTTGAGAACCTCCGTGTACTATTAGGGGAGGTATTAGCGGCTCTGAATGATTGTAACACGGTTGCAATCCCAGAGAAATTATGTAGGCTGGATAGATACTATGCAGTACCGGCGTGTACTGACGTCTTTCCTATACCTAAGAGGCTTACAGAGATTATTACCAAGGAGTGGGATAGGCCCAGTGTACCCTTTTCCCCCCCTCCTATATTTAGAAAAATGTTTCCAATAGACGCCACCACACGAGACTTATGGCAGACGGTCCCTAAGGTGGAGGGAGCAGTTTCTACTCTGGCTAAGCGTACCACTATCCCGGTGGAGGATAGCTGTGCCTTTTCAGATCCAATGGATAAAAAGTTAGAGGGTTATCTTAAGAAAATGTTTACTCAACAAGGTTTTATATTACAACCCCTCGCATGCATTGCACCTGTCACGGCTGCGGCGGCATTCTGGTTTGAGTCTCTGGAAGAGACCCTTGAAACAGCTCCATTGGATGAGATTACAAACAAGCTTAAAGCCCTTACGCTAGCTAATTCATTTATTTCGGATGCCGTAGTACATCTAACGAATCTTACGGCCAAGAATTCCGGATTCGCCATTCAGGCGCGCAGAGCGCTGTGGCTAAAGTCCTGGTCAGCCGATGTGACTTCTAAATCTAAATTGCTTAACATACCTTTCAAAGGGCAGACATTATTCGGGCCCGGTTTGAAAGAAATTATCGCTGACATTACTGGAGGTAAGGGCCATGCCCTGCCTCAAGACAGAGCCAAACCAAGGGCTAAACAGTCTAATTTTCGTGCCTTTCGTAACTTCAAGGCAGGAGCAGCACCAACTTCCTCCGCTCCAAAACAGGAAGGATCTGTTGCTTGATTCAGACAGGGCTGGAAACCTAACCAGACCTGGAACAAGGGCAAGCAGGCCAGAAAACCTGCTGCTGCCCCTAAGACAGCATGAAGTGAGGGCCCCCAATCCGGAAACGGATCTAGTAGGGGGCAGACTTTCTCTCTTTGCCCAGGCTTGGGCAAGAGATGTCCAGGATCCCTGGGCGTTAGAGATCATATCTCAGGGATATCTTCTGGACTTCAAAGCTTCTCCTCCAAAAGGGAGATTTCATCTTTCAAGGTTGTCAACAAACCAGATAAAGAAAGAGGCGTTTCTACGCTGTGTACAAGATCTTTTACTAATGGGAGTGATCCGCCCGGTTCCGCGGTCGGAGCACGGACAAGGGTTTTACTCAAATCTGTTTGTGGTTCCCAAGAAGGAAGGAACCTTCAGACCAATCTTGGATTTAAAGATCCTAAACAAATTCCTAAGAGTTCCATCATTCAAAATGGAAACTATTCGGACAATCTTACCCATGATCCAAAAGGGTCAGTACATGACCACAGTGGATTTAAAGGATGCCTACCTGCACATACCGATTCACAAAGATCATTACCGGTACCTAAGATTTGCCTTCCTAGACAGGCATTACCAGTTTGTAGCTCTTCCCTTCGGGTTAGCTACTGCTCCAAGAATCTTTACAAAGGTTCTGGGTTCTCTTCTGGCGGTACTAAGACCGCGAGGAATATCGGTAGCTCCGTACCTAGACGACATTCTGATACAAGCGTCAAGTCTCCAAACTGCTAAGTCTCATACAGAGTTTGTACTGGCATTTCTAAGGTCACATGGGTGGAAAGTGAACAAAGGAAAGAGTTCTCTAGTGCCACTCACAAGAGTTCCCTTCTTGGGGACTCTTATAGATTCTGTAGAAATGAAAATTTACCTGACAGAAGACAGGTTAACAAAACTTCTAAATGCTTGCCGTGTCCTTCATTCCATTCCACACCCGTCAGTGGCTCAATGCATGGAGGTAATAGGCTTAATGGTAGCGGCAATGGACATAGTCCCCTTTGCACGCCTGCATCTCAGACCACTGCAATTGTGCATGCTAAGTCAGTGGAATGGGGATTACTCAGATTTGTCCCCTATGCTGAATCTGGATCAGGAGACCAGAAATTCTCTTCTATGGTGGCTTTCTCGGCCACATCTGTCCAAGGGGATGCCCTCATAAATATTCTGGAATTAAGAGCAGTTTTCAACGCTCTTCTGGCTTGGCCTCAGTTAGCAACTCTGAGGTTCATCAGGTTTCAGTCGGACAACATCACGACTGTGGCTTACATCAACCATCAGGGAGGGACAAGGAGTTCCCTAGCGATGATGGAAGTTTCAAAGATAATTCTCTGGGCAGAGTCTCACTCTTGCCACCTATCAGCGATCCACATCCCAGGTGTGGAGAACTGGGAAGCGGATTTTCTAAGTCGTCAGACTTTTCATCCGGGGGAGTGGGAACTTCATCCGGAGGTTTTTGCCCAAATACTTCGGCGTTGGGGCAAACCAGATCTGGATCTCATGGCCAAACTTCCTTGCTACGGATCCAGGTCCAGAGACCCGGGAGCGGTTCTGATAGATGCTCTGACAGCACCTTGGGCCGTCAACATGGCTTATGTGTTTCCACCCTTCCCGATGCTTCCTCGATTGATTGCCAGGATCAAACAGGAGAGAGCATCGGTGATTCTAATAGCACCTGCGTGGCCACGCAGGACCTGGTATGCAGATCTAGTGGACATGTCATCCTGTCCACCTTGGTCTCTGCCTCTGAGACAGGACCTTCTAATTCAGGGTCCTTTCAAACACCAAAATCTAATTTCTCTGAGGCTGACTGCATGGAGATTGAACGCTTGATTTTATCAAAGCGTGGATTTTCGGAGTCAGTAATTGATACCTTAATACAGGCTAGGAAACCTGTTACCAGGAAAATTTACCATAAAATATGGCGTAAATACTTACATTAGTGCGAATCCAAGAGTTACTCATGGAGTAAGGTTCGGATTCCTAGGATATTGTCCTTTCTACAAGAAGGTCTAGAAAAGGGTTTATCCGCTAGTTCGTTAAAGGGACAGATCTCAGCTTTGTCCATCCTTTTACACAAACGTCTGTCAGAAGTTCCAGACGTTCAGGCTTTTTGTCAGGCTTTGGCCAGGATTAAGCCTGTGTTTAAAACTGTTGCTCCACCATGGAGCTTAAACTTAGTTCTTAACGTTTTACAGGGTGTTCCGTTTGAACCCCTTCATTCCATTGATATCAAGCTGTTATCTTGGAAAGTTCAGTTTTTAATGGCTATTTCCTCGGCTCGAAGAGTCTCTGAGTTATCGGCCTTACATTGTGATTCCCCTTATCTGATTTTCCATTCAGACAAGGTAGTTCTGCGTACTAAACCTGGGTTCTTACCTAAGGTAGTTACCAACAGGAATATCAATCAAGAGATTGTTGTTCCATCATTGTGCCCTAACCCTTCTTCAAAGAAGGAACGACTTCTGCACAATCTGGACATTGTCCGTGCCCTGAAATTTTATTTACAGGCAACTAAAGATTTTCGACAAACTTCTTCCCTGTTTGTCGTGTATTCTGGACAGAGGAGAGGTCAAAAGGCTTCGGCCACCTCTCTCTCTTTTTGGCTTCGTAGCATAATACGTTTAGCCTATGAGACTGCTGGACAGCAGCCTCCTGAAAGAATTACAGCTCATTCTACCAGAGCTGTGGCTTCCACTTGGGCCTTTAAGAATGAGGCCTCTGTTGAACAGATTTGCAAGGCTGCGACTTGGTCTTCACTTCACACTTTTTCCAAATTTTACAAATTTGACACTTTTGCTTCTTCGGAGGCTGTTTTTGGGAGAAAGGTTCTTCAGGCAGTGGTTCCTTCCGTGTAAAGAGCCTGCCTGTCCCTCCCGTCATCCGTGTACTTTTAGCTTTGGTATTGGTATCCCATAAGTAATGGATGACCCGTGGACTGACTACACTTAACAGGAGAAAACATAATTTATGCTTACCTGATAAATTCCTTTCTCCTGTAGTGTAGTCAGTCCACGGCCCGCCCTGTTTTTTATGGCAGGTCTAAATTTTAAATTATACTCCAGTCACCACTGCACCCTATAGTTTCTCCTTTCTCGTTTGGTTTTCGGTCGAATGACTGGATATGACGTAGAGGGGAGGAGCTATATAGCAGCTCTGCTTGGGTGATCCTCTTGCACTTCCTGTTAGGGAGGAGTTATAATCCCATAAGTAATGGATGACCCGTGGACTGACTACACTACAGGAGAAAGGAATTTATCAGGTAAGCATAAATTATGTTTTATAGGTATAAATACTGTATATACAGATATATATATAGAAATATCTATTTAAAAATACTTAGAACATATTCCCCTATTGGGGAATGGGAAGTATTTACAGTAAATACACAAACACTTTATTAAATATGAATATTGTATAAATATGATTTTTCATGATTTCTGCTAATTGTCTGCAAAGAGTTCCAATGCACTTATATATTTATATATATATATATATATATATATATATATATATATATATATATATATATATCCTATAATATAAAAGGCCAAGGGTGTTTGTCCGAAGCTGTCATGCACAGTAGAGACAGCACGAGGACAAACACACCTGGCCTTTGAGTCCCTAGCTGATCTGCGGCAGAAGTGGGCGTGGCCGGGCGTGAGCGGGGGCGTGGCCGGGAGAGAGCGGGACGTGAAGGGGCATGGCCGGGCGTGAATGGTCTGAAGGGGGCGTGGCCGTGGGTGAAGGGGGCGTGGCCGGGTGCGGTCGCACGATAGAGGGGAAAGAGATGAGGGGGGAGAGAGAGAGGGGGGGGGAGAGAGAGAGAGAGAGGGGGATAGAGGAGGGGAGAGAGAGAGAGAGGGGGGGGAGAGAGAGAGAGATGGGGGAGAGAGGGGGAGAGAGAGGGGGGAGAGAGAGGGGGGAGAAAGGGGGGGGGGAAAGGGGGGAGAGAGAGAGAGGGGGAAGAGAGAGAGGGGGGGAGAGAGAGGGGGGAGAGAGAGAGAGGGGGGAGAGAGAGAGAGGGGGGGAGAGAGAGAGAGAGAGAGAGGGGAGAGAGAGATAGAGGGGGGGGAGAGAGATAGAGAGGGGGGGAGAGAGAGAGAGAAGGGAGAGAGAGAGGGGGGAGAGAGAGGGGAGGGAGAGAGAGGGGAGGGAGAGAGAGCAAAAGAGAGGGGAATAGAACGCAAAAGAGATGGGGGAGAGAGAGAGCAAAAGAGAGGGGGAGAGCGCAAAAGAGAGGGGGAGAGAGAGAGCAAAAGAGGAGGGAGAGAGAGCGCGCAAAAGAGAGGGGGGAGAGAGAGAGAGGGGGGAGAGAGAGAGAGGGGGAGAGAAAGAGAGAGAGAGAGGGGGGAGAGAGAGAGAAAGAGAGAGGGGGGAGAGAGAGAGAGGGGGGGAGAGAGAGAGAGAGAGAGGGGGGGAGAGAGAGAGAGGGGGGGGAGAGAGAGCACAAAAGAGAGGGGGGAAGAGAGCGCAAAAGAGAGGGAGAGAGAGAGAGCAAAAGAGGGGGGAGAGAGAGCGCAAAAGAGGGGGAGAGAGAGCGTGCAAAAGAGAGGGGAGAGAGAGGGGGAGAGAGAGCAAAAGAGAGAGAGAGAGAGAGAGAGAGAGAGAGAGAGCAAAAGAGAGGGGGGGAGAGAGCGCAAAAGAGAGGGAGAGAGAGAGCAAAAGAGGGGGGAGAGAGAGTGCAAAAAAGAGGGGGAGAGAGAGCGTGCAAAAGAGAGGGGGGAGAGAGAGAGCAAAAGAGGGGGGAGAGAGAGAGAACAAAAGAGAGGGGGGAGAGAGAGCAAAAGAGAGGGGGAGAGAGCGCAAAAGAGAGGAGGGAGAGAGCGCAAAAGAGAGGAGGGAGAGAGCGCAAAAGAGAGGGGGGAGAGAGCGCAAAAGAGAGGGGGGAGAGAGAGCACAAAAGAGAGGGGGAGAGAGAGAGTGCAAAAGAGAGGGGGGAGAGAGCGCAAAAGAGATGGGGGAGAGAGAGAGTGCAAAAGAGAGGGGGGAGAGAGAGAGGGGGGAGAGAGCGCAAAAGAGATGGGGGAGAGAGAGAGCGCTAAAGAGAGGGGGGAGAGAGAGCGCAAAAGAGAGGGGGGAGAGAGAGGGGGGAGAGAGCGCAAAAGAGATGGGGGAGAGAGCGCAAAAGAGATGGGGGAGAGAGAGAGCGCAAAAGAGAGGGGGAGAGAGAGCGCAAAAGAGATGGGGAGAGAGAGAGCGCAAAAGAGAGGGGGAGAGAGAGCGCAAAAGAGGGGGGAGAGAGCGCAAAAGAGACGGGGAGAGAGCGCAAAAGAGAGGAGGGAGAGAGCGCAAAAGAGAGGAGGGAGAGAGCGCAAAAGAGAGGGGGGAGAGAGCGCAAAAGAGAGGGGGGAGAGAGAGCACAAAAGAGAGGGGGAGAGAGAGAGTGCAAAAGAGAGGGGGGAGAGAGAGAGGGGGGAGAGTGCGCAAAAGAGATGGGGGAGAGAGAGAGCGCTAAAGAGAGGGGGGAGAGAGAGCGCAAAAGAGAGGGGGGAGAGAGAGGGGGGAGAGAGCGCAAAAGAGATGGGGGAGAGAGAGAGCGCAAAAGAGATGGGGGAGAGAGAGAGCACAAAAGAGAGGGGGAGAGAGAGCGCAAAAGAGATGGGGAGAGAGAGAGCGCAAAAGAGAGGGGGAGAGAGCGCAAAAGAGAGGGGGAGAGAGAGAGCAAAAGAGAGGGGGAGAGAGAGAGCGCAAAAGAGAGGGGGAGAGAGAGAGCGCAAAAGAGAGGGGGAGAGAGAGCGCTCAAAAGAGAAGGGGGAGAGAGAGAGCTCAAAAGAGAGGGGGAGAGAGAGAGGAAAAGAGAGGGGGGAGAGAGAGAGCAAAAGAGAGGGGGAGGGAGAGAGCGCAGGGGTTGGGACCGCTGTAATGCAAAAAATGGCCCGTGTGAAGGGCTTTAGGACTAGTATATATATGTGTGTGTGTGTGTATACATATGTATTTATGTGTTGATATGTGTGTATATATATATATATATATATGTCTGTAAATACATATACACATATAAATAAATAAATACACATGTGTAAACGCATATAAATATATATATATATATATATACATACATATACATATTTAGACATGTATATGTATGTATCTGAATGTTAAAGCACTTTGCAGCCATTTTTTCCCTAACACTTGAGACCTCATATCTTTCTCTAGCATCAATGTAGCATTAATAACTCCTTGTAGCATTAAAAACATTTTTCAAATTTTTCTTTGACGTCTTACAAAGTAAAATGGCCCCCTAACTCCTCCCATACATGACCAGTACATTTCTTTGTTCTATTATCAAGGCGATTCAGGCCTGACTCGTAAATAGTGAAGGGGATTCGTTCATAATATTTTTCGCATGCGCAATGCAAGTTTGGCTGTAGAAAGAAGGAACCATGTTTTTCATTTACCACTAGTTCCCCCAGATGATAGAAGGAAGAGGACACATTGCTTGTTGATACAGATTTTAACGTTGCTTATGTCGTTATGAATGCATCATACATCTGTTCAATCAACTTCAACATTGCTTAGCAATTTAACAGGCTCTTTATTTCTGGTGTGTCGGCACTTGCATAAGTAGTGGAATACAACTTGCTAAAATATTGCTAATGTAAAGTTTATTTAAGATACCTGTATTTGCTTTTAAATAAATTAGAATGTGTAAGGTACTGTGATCTGACAGTGTTGCCCACACTAAGAATATAAATGCTGCAGCTTTGCCTCAGCAGGACAAATATTTGATTACTCTGTGTCCATTGCTTCTTGTCTGCACAAAACCTTTCCGTTTCAAAGATAAAATGGGAGAGGATCCGTGTGTGAAAAAAATCCCTTTCTAAGAAGCTACATTCGAAGCAGGAAGTTGCAACCAGCAGATATGGTGCGATAGTTCCCCTGTTCTTCCGGTGCTAAACACTAGAAGGTACATACAATGCGCATGCGTGATATGTCGCTCAACGTTGTGATGTCACTGGCAATTCTGAGAACTAGTATAAGGGGAAAAAATAACAGCTATGAGGACGAAGGAGGAGGAGTTTGGGGGCCTTTGTAAGATACCAAATAAAAAGTAAAAAATTGTTTTAATGCTAAATGGAGTTGTAAATGCAACACAGTGCAGGAGGATTTCTGGGCTAGAAGCAATACAACAAAGCAAGTGTGTCATTGGTGTCCCTTTAAATTGTTTACAAATAGCTTACTTTTATTTTGTCATTTAAAATAGATGATTTGCCCCTTGAAACTATAGCCTATACTTGGTAATTGATGCAGAAAAGATATGTAAACAAGAGCCAGCAGAGGAAAGTAGATGGTGGGAGAGATATGTAATACAATATCAATTTTAAATTTTCTACGTACTGTTTTTATACAGAGATAAGATAAAGAAGCTTTGTGTGTATAGAGACTGATAAGATAAACAGTTCATATAAACCTTAGCAATTTCCTATATATTTTATACTCTGCAGTTGGTATAAGTCATTAAAAACACAAAGGGAAACCAAAGTTACAGTACACTATACCTTTAAAGGGATATAAGACATTTTTTATATACATAGATGGCCAGATTACAAGTGGCGTGATATTTAGCTTTTAGCTCTTTCGCTTGCGAGCAAACCCCCCAGCCAGAAGTAAACTTTTAATGCGCTCGGGCTATTGCGGATATTACAAGTTGAAAGTAAAATGTTTGGGCACGGCACATGCTAACTATTGGATTTCAGATATCAAGACCACGCTAACTTCAAGCTAAATTTAAAAAAAAAAAAAACTGACACCTATTGCTTGCACGCTAACTGGCCACATTTAACCTAGTGCACTATACCCGTCATTAATTGTGAATATTTTACATTCCAATGTTCCTCACATAGAAGAAAATGTTCTATTTATTTTAAATATTTATTTATAAATATATATGATTATTATTTTGTATAATATATATATCTGTGTATATAGATAGGTATGGGTAAATAAAGATATAGATTGGAATATATATTTAAAAATACATAGAACATTTCCCCCTATTTAAAGAACATTGGAATGTAAAATATTTACAGAGAAAACCCAGTAAAACACATTATTAAATATTAATATTGATTAAAAATAATATATATTTTTAAGGTATTTGAGTGGAAAGGGCTCCAGTGTGTGTGTGTATAAGTCTATATACAGTATATATATGTGTGTGTGGAAGAACACTCTCTGGACTTGACAACAGGTGCAACAAGTGCCTTTTATTCAGTGACGTTTTGGGGAGTGCACCCCTTCATCAGACCAGAAACTCCTGAAACATCACTGAATAAAAGGTACTTGTTGCAGCTATTGTCAAGTTCAGAGAGTGCTGTCTTCTATTGACTTTATCTTATCCACTATTCAACACCCTGGCGAGTGAATGAAGTTTGTGAGAGTGCACCTACTCCTACCGTTGTATGTATGTTTATACATGTATACACATATAAATACCTAAATACACATTTATATGTACATATTCTTATAGCCATTTGCAGTCAAACACCTTGTCATATAACATATACCTTGGAACCCTTATAACTTTTTTTTATTACTATTTATTTGTATACTTTTTATTAGATAGTGTATATATGAGAGTACATGTATTTTTTATGTATTTGTGCACTTTGTTTTTCAGTCTCCAATGAGGGACAGATGTAAATGAACTACTACAGTAATTAAGCAGAAAGTATCATAGTTAGGCTTGAAGGCGTGATTTGTCTGGGATATGACTTCAAGAGTTAAAGGGACAGTTTAGTCAAAATTAAACGTTCATCATTCAGAAAAGGCATGCAATTTTAAACAACTTTCCAATTGACTTTTATCATCAAATTTGCTTTGTTCTCTTGTAATTCTTAGTTGAAAGCTAAACCTAGGTAGGCTCATATGCTAATTTCTAAGCACTTGAAGGCCTTATCTGAATCTATTTGACATTTTTTCCCAGCTAGAGGGTGTTAGTTCATGTGTGCCATATATATAACATTGTGCTCACTCCTGTGGAGTTACTTATGAGAGGGCACTGATTGGCTAAAATGCAAGTCTATAAAACAACTGAAATAAGAGGGCAGTCTGCAGAGGCGTAGATACAAGGTAATCACAGAGGTAAAAATAATATTACTATAACCGTGTTGGTTATGCAAAACTGGGGAATGGGCATTAAAGGGATTAATCTTTTTAAACAATACAAATTCTCAAGTAGACTGTCCCTTTAAGTTACAGAAAAAGGGAGCAAAGCTAATAATGAAAGTATATCTCTTTGCTGAAAGAGTAGTTGATAAAACTGTATGGGGATTCCAGTCATAAAAGTTCAATGCATAAATAATCTGTGAAGTGAGACAGAGTTGAAAGCCTAGCATTGTGACAACCTCTGAATATGGTCTTACTGCTTCCCACATACATACCAAAATCTGCCAGCTTCAACTCTCCCTTTTCATTGATCAGCAAGTTTTGTGGTTTGAGGTCTCTGTGCAGAATTTTCATTTGGTGACAGTACGATAGACCACGGAGTAGCTGGAACATGAAAATCTAGGGTACAAAAAAAAGTTATTTTAACAATCAGAGACATTAGAAATGCTAACTCTAAATCCAATCTGAAAAAAATCTTAAAATATCTAAAACTATTATATAAATCCTTAAAGGGGCATGAAACACAAAAAAATTATTTCATGATTTAGGTAGAACATACAATTTTAAACCAGTGTTAATTTCATCGACTAAAACTAGACTAAAATGACTATAAAACTAAAGAAATTCTGATGACTAAAATACGACTAAAACTAAAATGACATTTTAGTCAAAAGACTATGACTAAAACTAAATCAAAATGACATTTTAGTCAAGACTATGACTAAAACTAAATCAAAATTTGCTGACAAAAACATTTTATGCAAGTTGTTATAATCAATCCATATCCAATTACTGCTCTTTTGTAAAATTTACGAAACGTAATTTTATTACATTTTAAGATAAAGACATGTTATCTACCACAACAGCTAAATCTGTTAAATCTGTATTGCATGTTCAAACCTTAATACCATAAATAAAAACAGGTTAATAAACCTTTACTCCAGGAGTATATAATGAGTTTGGAAGTTCTAGAGCAGTGCAAATATCGTTGCCAAAACGTTTTCGAATCTGTGAACAATCAATTGATTCTTCCTATAGAAATAAGCATAACCCACGAGTATAGGTTTAAGTTATGCTGTGCCTGTGCTAGCTGCAGAAACATTTTGTTGTGTTGAGTTACTTTATACTTGTTTTAATTATTAACAGAGAACTGTTAAATTTTTATATTGGGTAATATGTTCAATACAGCCAATACAGTTTTGTTTTATTTATATTTTAAAGTTGCACTTCTGTTTGTTTATGAAACTTGGTTTTATTTAATTTTAAT
The DNA here is from genome assembly GCF_027579735.1 of Bombina bombina. NCBI lineage: Eukaryota > Metazoa > Chordata > Amphibia > Anura > Bombinatoridae > Bombina > Bombina bombina. The sequence continues at coordinate 415,221,949 of NC_069501.1, forward strand.
TGTAATAAAGATGTTACATATCACAACGGCTAAATCTGTGTCTGTATTGCATGTTTAAACCTTAATACCATAAATATTAACAGGTGTTATGTTTACTCCTGGAGTATATAATCAGTTTGCAAATTACAGAGAAATGCTTAAATAATGCAGTACACTTTAACTACACCCCTAAGATTTTAGTTGACTAAAATCTACTGGAGATTCAGTCGACTAAAACTAAAACAATTCAGATGACTAAAATACGACTAAAACTAAAATGGCATTTTAGTCAAAAGACTAAAACTAAGACTAAATTGAAATTTGCTGTCAAAATTAACACTGTTTTAAACAACTTTCCAGTTTACTTCTATTAATAAATGTGCCTAATTCTCTTGGTATCATTTGTTGAAGGAGCAGCAATGCACTAATGGTTTCTAACTGAAGACATGGGTGAGCCAATGATAATCGGTATATATATGCAGCCACCAATCAGCAGCTAGAACCTAGGTTCTTTGCTGCTCCTGAGCATACCTAGATAAACCTTTCAGCAAAGAATACCAAAAGAAGGAAGCTAATTAAATAATAGAAGTAAATTGGAATGTTGTTTACAATTGTATGCTCTGTCTAACTCATGAATGTATAATTATGACTTCACTGTACCTTTAAATATAAAAATATAAAAACCCTTAACTATAAAAATCTGAACAAATATAACATTCGTTCAGCATTAATGTGAATTTAATCCTAAAATATGCAGAACAGTAACAGGTTTCCTTTACCTATAACATCTCCAACCATAGCATCAGTATGAATAAAGAAATGTGTAGCAGTTAAATACATTTTCAAATAATACTAATCACTATGGATTAGAGAGATCATTAACATAAAAATATTTACAGAATGTCAGAAACCCAAATAAGCAACCCAGGAACCCATACAAAACCTCTCATCTGCATCTGAAAATACGCCTTCAAAGTAAACTCTAAAACCACATACCTCAGTCTCCAAAACATTAAACGGACATTAAACAGCAAATACATGTACACTTGTGCTTGTATGTATGTATATATATATATATATATATATATATACATATATATATATAAAAAAAAAATATATATATATATATATTCTTACATACTGTACATATATAATACTGTGCAGAAGTTTTAAACAGCTGTTAAAAAAGAGGGATGTAGGGGCGTGGCTAGGCAACAACCATGGAAGGTCGCAATATCTGGAGCTCCTAAAGCGATATGCTCAATCCGCCGATTTATGCAGTGATTCTGCCATATCGACTGACATCCATCTCATCTTTGATTAGATAGAGAAGAGCAGCATTGAATTAAACTAAAAGTGCAGAACTTATGACCTATGGGACCCAGATTTGGTCCGTCGAAATCTTAGGCAGCAGCCTTTCTACAGGATTCCGACCCCCCCCGTGCATCGGGGTACAACAGTCTTTAATAGACTGCCTATTATAGTAAAAAAAGGAACCATCTTACTGGACACTCCAGCTACTTGTAAGGGTGTTTGAAGGGGAGCTATACAAATATCGTTCCAAAAATGGAGGCCCTAAACACGTGGGAAAACAAGATGGTATAGATTATACAGGACCACTACTGGAGCTTAGAGGTAGAGTTATGTAGGCTCCTCCTAAAACCTGCAAACGCAGCAGTCCCACCAAGTGAAAATAACCGCAAAACTGTGCCTTCTTGGTCAGGCATAGCCAGCGTAAAGACTTCTGACTCCTACAGACAAATAGGCAATGCCTGTTACACACGTCCAGAAGTACTAAATCGTAGACCTGCGCCTATAAAGACAGATGGGCCTGACTTACAGATTCTCCCTTCTTTCCACCAGAAGGGCAATGCGAGCCTAAGTAACAAAAAACTCTGAATCACCCTGGACTCCCAACGGGAGGGCCATGTGGCTGTGGAAGCCTGGTCCCACGTTGTGCAGCCACCTATACCTGAGCTGCTGTTGGGAGCCGAACATAAGAGGCAAGTGTTGGCGCTCTATACTTCAACAGGGGAGATCGCCTATCCAAATGAAACCCGAGTGGCAGTTGAGGCTGAAGCCAAGAACCGTAGACGAACCCGCATTAGACTAACCTCTTCTGAAATACAGTCTGTTCTCTACCACCTATCCACCCCTGCCTGTGACCGGAGCTGAAGGAAAAAATAAGTGGAGGGCTCCAAACCACCCAAGGAAGCTGGGGCCCCACTGTAACAGAACGATCACAAGCAATCAACTCACAGAACGAGTGCTCCTTCTTCTTGGGGCTTCCCTCCCGAGTAAGTACTTGTCAAAATGACTGACATGGAGTGGGCTGAGTGGGATCTGAAGCCCAATATATGACACTTATGGCTGGGACTGACAGGCCTGATAGAAACTGACACCATTGCATGTGGTTGTTAGAACAGGTCCAGTGTAAGTTAAAAAGCGGCTAAACATAAGTTGAATATCCGTTTGAGGTACAGGGGATAGATATGCATCAAACTGTCCCACTTAATTATTTTATTCAAGTATCGATTGGATTTAATGGGTTTTAGTTTTTTATATTACCCATTATTATTATTATTATTATCGGTTATTTGTAGAGCGCCAACAGATTCTGCAGCGCTACCCATATGTTATATCAATGTTATCTTTTCTCTGTCTAGCCTTGACTAGACCAGTTCTGACCTATGGCTACATCATATCATTATGACTCAGTAGAGGTTGTTTCCCCAGTTTTTAATTATACCCCTATGTTTAATCTTCCCCTGTTAGATTAGTTAAGTACACTAACACATATCCATAGTGCTAGATGCTCATTGCACCCATATTATTGGCTGTGTAGATAAGCTGTTCATTTGTCATTTATGATACTTATGTTACCTACTCTCTGTCTGACTTTAACTAAGCCAGTTCTGAACTATGGCTGCAACATCCTATTATGATCCAGCAGAGGAGGTTTCCCCACTTTGTAATTAAACCCCTATGTTTTATTTATCCATGTTAGATAACTTAAGTGCGCTAACGGGTATTCTTATATGAGTAAGACTTGATGGACCTAAATGTTTGCCAATAGTGAGCAGTGTATATACGTAATGCTTAAGCTTGAATCAGTTATGAACCTCTGATGGATTATTACAGTCACTTTTGTAATACGTTTTTATACAATAGTAGATAAAACCCCATCATGTCCACTTATATCCCTTATCTGGGCCCAGTGGTATATAGTGCCTCACAGCATCTCATTTATACCCTGCAATATTATGTGACAGATAGAAAGCTTAAAGCAGCCCAAGCTTAACCCCCAAGCAAGCATATATAGAGTATAATACTCTGCTTAAAGGGACAGTCAAGTCCAAAAAAAACTCTCATGTTTCAAATAGGGCCTGTAATTTTAAACAACTTTCCAATTTACTTTTATCACCAATTTTGCGTTGTTCTCTTGGTATTATTAGTTGAAAGCTAAACCTAGGAAGGCTCATATGATAATTTCTAAGCCCTTGAAGGCCCCCTGTTATCAGTGCTTTTTTATTTGCTTTTCCCAACAGGGTAGAGCTAGTTCATGTAAACCATATGGATAACATTGTGATCACGCCCGTGGATTGTGGCAGACACTGCACTAATTGGCTAAAATGAAAGTCAATAGATAATAAATAAAATGTCATGTGATCAGGGGGCTGCTTAGATACAAGTTAATCACAGAGGTAAAAAGTATATTAATATAACAGTGTTGGTTATGCAAAACTGGGTAATGGGTTATAAAGGGATTATCTCTCTTTTAAAACAACAACAATTCTGGTGTTGACTGTCCCTTTAACATTAGGTTCATGATTCATAAACATTGTGAGTATAGATTTCTTAGGGGTCATTCTAATTTACCTTAGCTCAATGGTGTGCTGTCTGCGGCCGAGAGAGCGCATCAAAATCTATTAGCTTCTTAAGTATGAATACTCTACTCAATCCTTACTCACCCTAATTTCTTATTTTAATAGCCTCTAATACTAATAAAAATAGCAATTAGCCTGTATATAAGTATGTATACTCTACTAAATCCTTACTCTCGCTTATTTCTTATTTTAATAGCCTCTAATAATAATATAAATAGCAATTAGCCATATATAAGTATGTATACTCTACTTAATCCTTACTTTATTATTATTATTATTATTATTATTATACTTTATTTATGAAGCGCTAACATATTCTGCAGCGTTGTCCATGGGTACACTTCATTTAAATAAAACAATGATATAAAACTTGTAAGAGACAGGACAACATTTACAAATACATACAGGAGGAATTGAGGCCCCTATTCCTGTGGGAATTTACAATCTAGAAGGGTAGGAGGTTGAGAAACAGGAGATGAGGACTGCAAGATTGAGAAAGATGTTAATGCAGAGTTAGATGAGGGAAATGTTAGGTAAGTGAAATTAATTCATTATTGAGTTGGGTGGTAGGCTTCCCTGAACAGAAAAGTCTTCAGGGAGCATTTAAAGGAAGAAAGATTAGGGCAAAGTCTGACAGCCCGAGGGAGAGCGTTCCAGAGGGTAGGTGCTGCATGACAGAAGTCCTGCAGTCTAGCATGAGAAGAGGTGATAGTCGCAGATGCAAGGAGCAGGTCAGTGTTGGATCTTAGTGGGCGAGCTGGAGTATACTTGTTTATTAGGGAGAATAGGTAGAGGGGAGTGGCGTTGGTGAGAGCTTTGTATGTAAGGGTGAGAATTTTGAATTTAATTCTGCTGTGAATGTGGAGTCAATGAAGGGACTTACAGAGAGACGCAGCAGATACAGAACGACGGGAAAGGTGGATCAGCCTGGCAGAGGCATTTAGGATGGATTGAAGGGGGGAGAGGCAAGAAAGAGGAAGGCCAGTAAGTAGGTTATTGCAGTAGTCAAGTCGGGAAATAACAAGGGAGTGGATTATTTGCTTTGCGGTGTTAGCGTTAAGAAAAGGGCGAATCTTGGAAATATTGCGTAGATGGTTGCAGCAGAATGTAGAAAGCGATTGGATATGGGGGACGAAGGATAGATTTGAGTCAAGTGTAACTCCGAGGCAGTGGACTTGGGGCGATGGGGAAATGGTGGTGCCCTCAACAGGGCTAGAGAAGTCAGAAGTCGGCGTAGAGCTTGGGGGGGGGGGTTAAGAAGGAGCTCAGTCTTGGACATGTTAATCTTTAGGTGGTGAGAGGCCATCCAGGAAGAAAAACCAGATAAGCAGTCGCTGACATGAGAAAGGACAGAGGTAGAGCAGGGGTGGAGAGGTAGATCTGAGTGTAATCAGCATAAAGGTGATATTTGAAGCCATAACTGTTAAGTTTACTCAGCAAAGAAGTATAAATGGTGGAGAAGAGTAGAAGACCCAGAACAGATCCTTGAGGTACTCCAACAGACAGAGGCATTGGAGAGGAGGAGTTGCCAACAAATGACACAGAAAAAGACCTGTGAGATAGATAGGAGTGAATCCAGGAAAGAGCAGTGTCACAGAGGCCAAAACATCTAAGGGTTTGTAGGAGGAGGGGGTGGTCAACTGTGTCGAAGGCAGCTGAGAGGTCAAGTAAGATGAGTATAGAGTAGTGGCCTCATTTCTTTTCTTTTTTTAAGTTTCAAAAACTTTTATTGAGATAAAAATTGTAATCTGACACAAAAAGTCAAAAGACATAGAAATATAGGGGGCTCGCAGACCCCAAAACTCAAACATATAAGGGGATTACAAGTAGTAAGAAGGCATAAAAGTATATGTCATACATAGAGATAACATCATCTGAAATTTCTGATAATGGGGAAGGATGAATGAGGTAGGAGAGGGAAGTTCATTTCTTATTTTAATAGCCTCTAATACTATTATAAATAGTAATTAGCCCTTATATAAGTAAACACTCCCCAAACTCCTTACTCTGATATATTAGTAATGATGGTTCCCTCATCAAGATAACTGTCAATTTAAAACAACAAACAAAAGCGGGTCCAAAAGAGGCCCTACTATTCTTTTCCCCTCACATTCCCCTCTCTACTTTTTTCCGATAATCAGCAGTCCAAAAGTGTCCAATACAGTTCAATAGGGGAAAACTTCTAATAAGCCTTGATATATAAAGGGAAATATTATCATGTCAAAAAATGAGGTTATTGTAATGTATGTTTAGTTTTACTTATTATATCCATTAATATAGCAATTTTACTTATGCACGATTGTCTTATCATGCTATATCTTGTGGTACCATACAATGTCTGTATCTGTATTGTTTAAACCTTAATTATTATTATCATTTATTTGTATAGCGCCACCAAATTCTGTAACACTGGGTATAAAAACTATTTAAATTAAAAAAAAGGGATGTGCATTTGTTTTCAGAAGAATGAAAGAAAATAATGAAAATGCCAATTTTATTATTTTCTTTGCATATCAAAAATTAACACATTCGAAAACGAAAATGAAACAAAAAAGAAAATAAATGATGCAGGGAGGCTTTAGCCAATAAATAAAACCCAGGAAGAAGCAGTGAATAGATTGACAGGTTCTATCAGACTGCCAGTGGAAGCTTGTGACGTTTTCTGACCATACAGCATTCTCAAGGGGAGGGATTGAAGAGAAAAAGGGAATTTTAAGTTACTGCCTAATGTTTTCAGCCTCAGACAAGAGTGTATCAGTGCCCTAGCAGTACCTGTGTAACTGTGCACCCTGACTAAGAGATATTTGCTATTGCTTGTTGCAAATATTGTTAATATAGGGCTAGATTACAAGTTGAGCGCAAAAACTTAAATTATGCTTACCTAATAATTTTCTTTTCTTCTGTATGGGGAGAGTCCACAGCTGCATTCATTACTTTTGGGAAATACAGAAATTGGCCACCAGGAGGAGGCAAAGACACCCCAGCCAAAGGCTTAAATACTTTCCTCATCCCCCAGTCATTCTGCCAAGGGAACAAGGAACAGTAGGAGAAATATCATGGTGATAAAAGGTGCCAGAAGAATGAATAAAAAATAATTTAAGGCCATGCACAGAAAATACGGGCGGGGAGCTGTGGACTCTCCCCGTACAGAAGAAAAGAAAATTATCAGGTAAGCATAATTTAAGTTTTTCTTCTTAAAACGGGGAGAGTCCACAGCTGCATTCATGACTTTTGGGAAATCAATACCCAAGCTTATAGAGGACACTGAATGCAAACGGGAGGGAACAAAAATGTGGCCCATTCTGATGGCACCACAGCCTGACACAACCCAGATTCTCGATAAAAAACTACTTCAACAGAAGCAGGAAGAACAAAAATATGGAAAGAGGACAAGGCAACTGCCCATCAATTAGAACCATAACGATCCCAGTTAGAGATCAATCTAAATTCTGGACTGCACTGAGCACAAAAGCCTCTGAGGAGACAAAAGTCCCACTCTCTAGAAGCACACAAATTAAAATCTCTCCATGAACAATGGCAAGGGAAACAACAAACAAAACTCCCACACTAGATTCTCCTTAACTGAAAGAGGGGAAGAATCGGATAAGAAGGTCCGAAAGAACCTCCTGAAACATTCAAGGACAAAACAGAGATAGAAGCCCCTAGCATAACTCGAAAAAAAGAGTGGCTACCAGACTGCAAGAGGACAAGGTCCCATAGAAAATACTCTACTGACAGAGGATGGCAAAAAAGAAAAAATTTCAGATCACCTCCTACATGGATCTAAAAGGAACCAATGTAAAACCTTAAACGGAACCGAAGTCCCAGAAGGACAAAAGGACAAAAGGTAGAACAAGACTACCTTACCATAGACAGCTAACTAGAAAAGAGAAACTGAACACCCATAGGTAAGAAAACCCCCCGAGAGCAGAACAGGAACGGAACAGTAACATCCATTTACGGCACAAACGAAAGCCACAGGCTTCCATCGGATAGACAGTCAGACTAAACGTCAAACCATAGTAACTAGCCAACCGAGTAGCTAACAAACTTGCACCAGGACATTCCTGGAAAGGAACAAGAGAAAAAACTCAGAAAGCAGGGCGGATCAACTCCTCTCCTACTAGAAAACGGGGAAGGGGAGGACAACACCCTGACCAATAAGGAAGAACCAACTACCCACTAAGGGAAGGTTCCCAAACCAACTGCAAGGCCTCCCAACCTAAGTAAGGATCCTTCGGGAGACAATATACGTTGTCGATGCCTAAACAGAGAAGTCAGAATTCCTGACCCCTACTCCAATCGAACAGTCCTATCACAGAAGCGACCATCAATGTCCCAAGGACAAGAGAAATTTAAAAATCCCAGCATCGACAAGGCCCAGAGATCAGATAATGAATCTCCAACCACGAGTTCCTAAGGAAAGAAACAGGAAGGAGGCACCGACACCCAGAGAGACTAACTCGGGATCCAGGATACCTATCCACATTACCCCTCAGAAACCCGAAGGGAGGTACACAGCAGACAAGAGAAACCCTCTAACCACTGAATAGGCGCAGTAGACCAGATCCTTCCAAATATAAGAAAATCGAAGAAACCCAGGAATATTCCAGTAAAGAAATTCCCAGGAAAAACTTCCTCTATCTCTCCATAAGAGATAAAAAGAACCACCCCAGTAGGAACAAGGAGATTTCCCCAGGACCGGAAAAACAAGCCTGCTACTGAACGCTGGACAGATCCAAGACTATTAAAATCTTGAAAACAGAGTAATCAAAATGCCAAGTTAAAGACAAGGACTAGGTTAAAAAAACAGACCCCCAAACCCAGGTGCCAGATCAAGACCAAAAACCTTGTGGAACATCCACAAAGTTATCTGGAAATTACATTTGCACCAAAGTTGATGCATGCCATACCCCCATGGGGTCTTGAACGCTGATCTCTCATGTATCCCAGTGACTGTCCACTCAGCCCCAACAGGCCTCTAAGATAACACCCACAAAGTCCAAAGACAAAGGAAGGAACCAAAAGATTTAAAAACTCCATGATTGAGAGAATATGACAGTCTCTAAAGATCTAGTCTGGATCAACCCTCAGAAAACCTACAGCTCAAGGAATTAACGAATGAACAAGCATCCTAAAACTCCTATCAGTTGACGGCAAGAGAGACTGCATAACAATCCCCCAGATCCCCAAGTATATAGGATCAGAAAGGGGATACTGCAAGGACAAAAATGGTCCGTAAGAACCTAGTCTCCACAACCAGATGATCAAAAGTCCTACCCCAAAAAAAGGCAAGGGGAAGCATAGCAATCCTCAAAAAAGAGGAGAGAAGCACTGGTGAAAGAGATCTGAAAATCGGACAATCCAATCCACAAGGAGTACCAATAGGGGGGAATAATTGCCCCCTACAGCAGGTACTGGGATTCTCCATGCAGTCATCTGATCCTCCCCCCTTGGAAGGGAGGACTCTAGCTCCTGTCCAAGGACCTCCGGAATTACAAACATACTGCCATAGCAGAATTCGTAATCCCAGCAAATCACGTAAACTATGCAGGGACAAAACACAATCGCCTAGATTTAGATTTCTGCGTTAGCCTGCAAAACCAGCGCTAAAGGGTCCGAACGCTGGTTTTGGCTGCCCGCTGGTATTTAGGGTCAGTCAGGAAAGGGTCTAACGCTCACTTTCCAGCCGCGACTTTTCCATACCGCAGATCCCCTTAAGTCAATTGCGTATCCTATCTTTTCAATGGGATCTGCCTAACGCTGGTATTTAGAGTCTTGGCTGAAGTGAGCGTTAGAACTCTAACGACAAAACTCCAGCCGCAGAAAAAAGTCAGGAGTTAAGAGCTTTCTGGGCTAATGCCGGTTCATAAAGCTCTTAACTACTGTGCTCTAAAGTACACTAACACCCATAAACTACCTATGTACCCCTAAACCGAGGTCCCCCCACATCGCCGCCACTCTAATAAATTTTTTTAACCCCTAATCTGCCGACTGCACACCGCTGCAACCTACATTATCCCTATGTACCCCTAATCTGCTGACCCTAACATCGCCGACACCTACATAATATTTATTAACCCCTAATCTGCCCCCCCCCCAATGTCGCCGCTACCTACCTACACTTTTTAACCCCTAATCTGCCGACCGGAGCTCGCCGCTACTCTAATAAATGTATTAACCCCTAAACCGCCTCACTCCCGCCTCAAAAACCCTATAATAAATAGTATTAACCCCTAATCTGCCCTCCCTAACATCGCTGCCACCTAACTTCAAGTATTAACCCCTAATCTGCCGACCGGAGCTCGCCGCTACTATAATAAATGTATTAACCCCTAAAGCTAAGTCTAACCCTAACACCCCCCTAAGTTAAATATAATTTAAATCTAACGAAATAAAATAAATCTTATTAAATAAATTAATCCTATTTAAAGCTAAATACTTACCTGTAAAATAAACCCTAATATAGCTACAATATAACAAATAATTATATTGTAGCTATTTTAGGATTTTTTTTTATTTTACAGGCAACTTTGTATTTATTTTAACTCGGTACAATAGCTATTAAATAGTTAATAACTATTTAATAGCTACCTAGTTAAAATAAGAACAAAATTACCTGTAAAATAAATCCTAACCTAAGTTACAATTAAACCTAACACTACACTATCAATAAATTAATTAACTAAACTACCTACAATTATCTACAATTAAATCAACTAAACTAAATTACAAAAAAAACAAACACTAAATTACAAAAAATAAAAAAGATTACAAGAATTTTAAACTAATTACACCTACTCTAAGCCCCCTAAAAAAATAACAAAGCCCCCCCCAAAAAATTGCCCTACACTATTCTAAAATAAAAAGTTAACATCTCTTTTACCTTACCAGCCCTTAAAAGGGCCTTTTGCGGGGCATGCCCCAAAGAAAACAGCTCTTTTGCATTTAAAAAAAACATACAATACCCCCCCCAACATTACAACCCACCACCCACATACCCTAAATCTAACCCACCCAAACCCCCCTTAAAAAACCTAACACTAAGCCCCTGAAGATCTCCCTACCTTATCTTCACCACGCCGGGTATCAACGATCCGTCCAGAAGAGGGTCCGAAGTCTTCATCCTATCCGGCAAGAAGAGGTCCAGAAGAGGGTCCGAAGTCTTCATCCTATCCGGCAAGAAGAGGACATCCGGACCGGTAGACATGTTCATCCAGGCGGCGTCTTCTATCTTCATCCAGACGGCGTCTTCTATCTTCATCAATCCGGCGCGGAGCGGGACCATCTTGAAGCAGCCGACGCGGATCCATCCTCTTCTTCCGGCGACTCCCGACGAATGAAGGTTCCTTTAAGTGACGTCATCCAAGATCAGCCAATCAGATTGAGCTTGCATTCTATTGGTTGATCGGAACAGCCAATAGAATGCTAGCTCAATCTGATTGGCTGATTGGATCAGCCAATCGGATTGAACTTGAATCTGATAGGCTGATTCAATCAGCCAATCAGATTTTTCCTACCTTAAATCCGATTGGCTAATAGAATCCTTTCAGCCAATCGGAATTCGAGGGACGCCATCTTGGATGACGTCACTTAAAGGAACCTTCATTTGTCGGGAGTCGCCAGAAAAAGAGGATGGATCAGCGTCGGCTGCTTCAAGATAATCCCGCTCCGCGCCGGATGGATGAAGATAGAAGACGCCGCCTGGATGAACATGTCTACCGGTCCGGATGTCCTCTTCTTGCCGGATAGGATGAAGACTTCGGACCCTCTTCTGGACCTCTTCTTGCCGGATAGGATGAAGACTTCGGACCCTCTTCTGGACGGATCGGTGATACACGGCGTGGTGAAGATAAGGTAGGGAGATCTTCAGGGGCTTAGTGTTAGGTTTTTAAGGGGGGTTTGGGTTAGATTAGGGGTATGTGGGTGGTGGGTTGTAATGTTGGGGGGGTATTGTATGTTTTTTTTTAAATGCAAAAGAGCTGATTTCTTTGGGGCATGCCCCGCAAAAGGCCCTTTTAAGGGCTGGTAAGGTAAAAGAGCTGTTAACTTTTTATTTTAGAATAGGGTAGGGCATTTTTTTATTTTGGGGGGCTTTGTTATTTTTTTAGGGGGCTTAGAGTAGGTGTAATTAGTTTAAAATTCTTGTAATCTTTTTTTATTTTTTGTAATTTAGTGTTTTTTTTTTTTTGTAATTTAGTTTAGTTGATTTAATTGTAGATAATTGTAGTTAGTTTAGTTAATTAATTTATTGATAGTGTAGTGTTAGGTTTAATTGTAACTTAGGTTAGGATTTATTTTACAGGTAATTTTGTACTTATTTTAACTAGGTAGCTATTAAATAGTTATTAACTATTTAATAGCTATTGTACCTAGTTAAAATAAATACAAAGTTGCCTGTAAAATAAATATAAATCCTAAAATAGCTACAATATAATTATTCGTTATATTGTAGCTATATTATGATTTATTTTACAGGTAAGTATTTAGCTTTAAATAGGATTAATTTATTTAATAAGATTTATTTTATTTCGTTAGATTTAAATAAAATTTAACTTAGGGGGGTGTTAGGGTTAGGGTTAGACTTATCTTTAGGGGTTAATACATTTATTAGAGTAGCGGCGAGGTCCGGTCGGCAGATTAGGGGTTAATACTTGAAGTTAGGTGGCGGCGATGTTAGGGAGGGCAGATTAGGGGTTAATACTATTTATTATAGGGTTTTTGAGTCGGGAGTGAGGCGGTTTAGGGGTTAATACATTTATTATAGTGGCGGCGAGGTCCGGTCGGCAGATTAGGGGTTAATAAGTGTAGTTAGGTAGCGGCGACGTTGGGGGGGGGGCAGATTAGGGGTTAATAAATATAATATAGGGGTCGGTGATGTTAGGTACAGCAGATTAGGGGTACATAGCTATAATGTAGGTTGCGGCGGTGTACGGAGCGGCAGATTAGGGGTTAATAATAATATGCAGGGGTCAGCGATAGCAGGGACAGCAGATTAGGGGTTAATAAGTGTAAGGTTAGGGGTGTTTAGACTCGGGGTTCATGTTAGGGTGTTAGGTGCAGACTTAGGAAGTGTTTCCCCATAGGAAACAATGGGGCTGCGTTAGGAGCTGAACGCTGCTTTTTTGCAGGTGTTAGGGTTTTATTCAGCTCAAACTGCCCCATTGTTTCCTATGGGGATATCGTTTTTGAAGCTGGCCGTGTCCGTAAGCAACGCTGGTATTTAGAGTTGCAGTGGCGGTAAATTATGCTCTACGCTCCCTTTTTGGAGCCTAACGCAGCTCTTCAGAGAACTCTAAATACCAGCGTTGTTTAAAAGGTGCGGGGGGAAAAAAAACACACGTAGCTAACGCACCCCTTCTAACGCAAAACTCTAAATCTAGGTGATAGTATCGAGTACGACCAACATTGGTCGCCCCACCAAGATGAAATAACGTAGGACCAGCCTGATATCTAAGATAGAAATACCTCCTATAACTTGTAGAAACAAGAAAAACAACCTCGTAACAAGAGGTAAGCAAACTTAGTACCCAAACAGGACCAACCTGTTGTCAAGGATACAAAATATCTGATATAACCTCAAAAGAACTGAGTGAGCTAGTACCCAAAAAGGACTAGTCTGCTGACCAGGGTACAACCAAACTGTTCAAGGGCTAACTGAAAGTTCTAAACCCTAGCAGGGCTAGACTAAACAAACAAACGACAGACAAATAAGCTCAGAGGCTTAAACATAGTCTCTTAACATTTTTTTTGTGACTTCCGCTGGAAGCGACAACCATCGCAACCATAAAATCGCTAGTATCAAAATCCCAGAGAAGAAAAAAGTTTCCTGAAAGGAAAAGACTACAACAGTCTCGAGCTCCGGAAATAAAATAATACATCCTACCTGGATCAAAAGAAAATAGGTAGCACCCGCAGGTGAACGCCAAAAAGGAATGGAAACACTAACACAACCAGCCTGTCAGAGACCTGATTCCTCAAGAGCTCAGAACTGTTCGCCATCTGAATTTAGAAGACTAAGGATTCGGTGGCAAATCAAGACTGAAATCCTCCAAAGCCTCCAACACCTGCCTCAGCAGTACACAAAGGCAAAACTATTCTCCGGCGGGGCATTTGAAGGCCCCGACCCTGACGGCTGTACCCCTGAAGCCTCAGAGGGAACCGCTTCCCCTGAGGAAAAAAACATCTCACCTGGCGCCCCCAGGTTAAGGGGACACGGATAAGCTCTTCGCTGGCCCTCAGGAAGATGTAAATGCACCAACGTCAAAAATATGGCCATGCGCAACCAAGCAGCAACCTCTGGTGGAAATAAACCTCCTTCCGGAGAAAGGGTAACGGTATTTAGGACAACTGCCTGTGTAGGAACAGAAGATTCCAGGGAACGCACCTCACGGGACACAGAATCATCAGAGGCGGACGGCTCAGCGGTCTCTAATATCTCCCCGAGGGAGAAGAGAGCACTCTATTACGGCATACGGAACATAATTGATTGGGCTGGATTACCCGGCCTCATACAATTTAAGCAGGTAACATATTCTGAATCAGAGAAATGCTTCTCAGTAAAATCAGAATCCTCCATAACTTGACCGAACAAATTATGGACAAAAATAACTGGCACCTCACACCCCCCTATGACCCAGACAAGTAGAGAACAGGCCCTCTCCACTGACACTCGGTCAAGAATATGGAAATGGAGAATGAAAACGTGACCACGCCCGATCACGAGGTGCAACCCACAGGCCAAGGAAAAGCGCGCCAGTCCCATTAAGAACTGCATAGCTCGAAAAACCTGTACATTCAGTAAAAGCCATGAGCCCCAACATCACTACAAATAAACAGACAGAATCACATAACAAACATGATTAAAGTCCCCCACTGTTCAATAACCCCCCTCATATTAACCCTTGATTCCATAAAGATAAAGAAGTCCCACTGAGACCCTGTGTTCTATCATTACATTATAAAGGAAAATAAAACAATCTTACCGGAATCTAAGCTGTGGAACAGTAACACGGTCCTTCAAGTTTGACAGATAGTAGCGTTGCTTATGACATGGACTTGAGTGAAGAAAGCAGGCAGAAAAACTCGTCAACGCTGATTGCTTATGGAGCTGTTAATATGATTCGGGATGGTTTCACAGAAAAACATAAATTATGCTTACCTGATAATTTCCGTTTCTTCTGATGGAAAGAGTCCACCGCTGCATTCATTACTTTTGGGAAATAAGAACCTGGCCACCAGGAGGAGGCAAAGACACCCCAGTCAAAGGCTTAAATACTCCTCGCAGTCCCCTCATCCCCCAGTCATTCTGCCGAGGAGCAAGGAACAGTAGAAGAAATATCAGGGTAAAAGGTGCCAGAAGAATAATAAGGACGCCCCACATAAAATTACGGGTGGGGAGCTGTGGACTCTTTCCATCAGAAGAAAAGGAAATTATCAGGTAAGCATAATTTATGTTTTTCTTCTTAAATGGAAAAAGTCCACAGCTGCATTCAATACTTTTGGGAAAACAATACCCAAGCTATAGAGGACACTGAATGCCAAGACGGGAGGATACAATAGGTGGTCCATACTGAGGACACCAGAACCTCTACCCAATAAAAAACCCTGCTTCATCCGAACCAATAAATTTTTTAAAGGAAAAGCCCCAAGGACACTGACTCTCAGCTAGTCCAGAAGCGAAACTAGAAACCGCAAAACGGACTTGACTGAGCCAACAGTCCTCCAGGAGACACCGTCGCCCAACAGATGGTCCCCCCCTACTCACCCCCACTAATGAAGGGGACACCAGCCGAAACCCCCTAGGGGACAAGGCAAAGGAGAACCGAGGAAACTGAAAGGTCCTCTAATACAAAAAACAACACCTCCAAGAGTGAGTCCAGCTCACAGAGACCCAAACGAAAGCCGGGATAAGACCGGGCACAGAGATAGAACAAACTTCTCTCCAACATCCTGCAAGAACTGAAAGCAACTGAAGAGGCAAAGTCCTCCCAGCGTCTAAACATAGAATACCAAAGTATTAAACCATGAAAAACATGTAATAGACCCAGGCAAAAAAAACAAGTTTGAGAACACAGAGTCCATATCAACCCCCAGAAAGAAGGCACGCTCCAGGCAACCAAAGCTGCCGGACCTATACAGTTCCCTAAAAAGGGGAACACAAAACCTCAATCAAGGCCCCCCAAGAAGGAGAGTATACCCTCAGAACCCGAAGGAAAAGTAGACCTTCTTCTGAAATCTGGAAAAATATACAGAGGGCGACTCCTAGTGCAAATCAGTTGATACAGTTGTAAGCCCCAAATGATCCCTTTAGAGAGATACTCACATATTATGGAGCACACTATAGTGCTAATGAGGCAAGCTGGGTATATTATGGTGGCCCAGCGCACATAACACCCTGGCAAGCAGTGGATCAATGTAGCAAATAAAAGATAGGAGACTCCAGAAGTATATCAAAAATGAGTTTTATAAATATAAATAAATGAACATAAAAACAATCAGTAAAACACGCTACGCGTTTCTCAGAGCTCACCACTCTGTTTCCTCAGGCAAGTTCTTCTTCTGAAATCAATGGAGCAAGTTGAAAGGAAATCATATATCCTAGCACAGTGATTTTTAACCTTTTTTTTGCCGTGGCACACTTTTTTACATTAAAAAATCCTGTGGCACACCACCATCCCAAAATTTTAAAAAAATCACACATTGTAGCCTAATACAGCATATATATATATATATATATATATATATACACATACACACAAACACACACATACTGTATGTATTGTGCTGTTATGCCATGCCTCCTACAAACTACCCCTGCACTGGGAGTAAAAAACAAGTTTAAAAAAAAATGTCAAACTGTTGTCAGTCTGCTGTGGCACACCTTAGGATCTCTCATGGCACACTGGTTGAAAAACACTGTCCTAGCAGACTGAGCTAACGGATAGACTCAACAAAGCTCACACATCCAGAGGAGACTGCGACCTGAATGCAGCGCCTTAGACCGCTCGGCCATCCTGACCTGTAGACCCACACCCTGGACCAACCCAGCCCCAGGGATCCAAAATAGGGGAACAGAAGAATCCTGAAACTGGTACAGGAACGAGCGCAAGGATAGCACAGCCATCCCCACAAAGTACAAGAACAACCCAACTCTGAAAACAGATGAGAAGGCCATAGACCCAAGGATCTATTAAAATACAGGCCCAACAAGTCTGACTTGGAGCCAGCAAGACCCCAGGGGGAGCCCATCCCCCCTTTATACCACCTACCCTGGAGAAGCCCCAAGAAAGGACTCCATCTCCATAGGGAGGAGAATATCCCCAAAAGAAAAGGGATGAGGCCAGAAGGGCAACAACTGTCCTCAAGGCCCGAAGCCACCGGCTAATGGGAAGATAAATTCCCAACACAAATGTCCTAGAAAAGGACCCCCCTACAAGTAGCTTGTCAAGCAGAGGCACAGCAAACTCATTCGCCTGCAGAGCAGGGAATCCACAGGTACACTGGCAAGCTGACCAGGGGAATGCAACCCTAAGGCACACCAGAAATTAGACATCCAGCGCCCGCAGCTGAGTATGAACCATCAACCCTTGAGACGCAAGCCACACAGCTAATTACTAGATGACATGGGCTACTCTGTTGCAAAGAGTAATAAATACTCCGAAAACCTGGCCAACCATTACCAGGACAGGTAGATAGGCGGCGTCTTCTATCTTCATCCAGACGGCGTCTTCTATCTTCATCAATCCGGCGCGGAGCGGGACCATCTTGAAGCACCCGACGCGGATCCATCCTCTTCTTCCGGCGACTCCCGACGAATGAAGGTTCCTTTAAGTGACGTCATCCAAGATCAGCCAATCAGATTGAGCTTGCATTCTATTGGTTGATCGGAACAGCCAATAGAATGCTAGCTCAATCTGATTGGCTGATTGGATCAGCCAATCGGATTGAACTTGAATCTGATTGGCTGATTCAATCAGCCAATCAGATTTTTCCTACCTTAAATCCGATTGGCTAATAGAATCCTATCAGCCAATCGGAATTCGAGGGACGCCATCTTGGATGACGTCACTTAAAGGAACCTTCATTTGTCGGGAGTAGCCAGAAGAAGAGGATGGATCAGCGTCGGCTGCTTCAAGATAATCCCGCTCCGCGCCGGATGGATGAAGATAGAAGACGCCGCCTGGATGAACATGTCTACCGGTCCGGATGTCCTCTTCTTGCCGGATAGGATGAAGACTTCGGACCCTCTTCTGGACCTCTTCTTGCCGGATAGGATGAAGACTTCGGACCCTCTTCTGGACGGATCGGTGATACACGGCGTGGTGAAGATAAGGTAGGGAGATCTTCAGGGGCTTAGTGTTAGGTTTTTAAGGGGGGTTTGGGTTAGATTAGGGGTATGTGGGTGGTGGGTTGTAATGTTGGGGGGGTATTGTATGTTTTTTTTTAAATGCAAAAGAGCTGATTTCTTTGGGGCATGCCCCGCAAAAGGCCCTTTTAAGGGCTGGTAAGGTAAAAGAGCTGTTAACTTTTTATTTTAGAATAGGGTAGGGCATTTTTTTATTTTGGGGGGCTTTGTTATTTTTTTAGGGGGCTTAGAGTAGGTGTAATTAGTTTAAAATTCTTGTAATCTTTTTTTATATTTTGTAATTTAGTGTTTTTTTTTTTTGTAATTTAGTTTAGTTGATTTAATTGTAGATAATTGTAGTTAGTTTAGTTAATTAATTTATTGATAGTGTAGTGTTAGGTTTAATTGTAACTTAGGTTAGGATTTATTTTACAGGTAATTTTGTACTTATTTTAACTAGGTAGCTATTAAATAGTTATTAACTATTTAATAGCTATTGTACCTAGTTAAAATAAATACAAAGTTGCCTGTAAAATAAATATAAATCCTAAAATAGCTACAATATAATTATTCGTTATATTGTAGCTATATTATGATTTATTTTACAGGTAAGTATTTAGCTTTAAATAGGATTAATTTATTTAATAAGATTTATTTTATTTCGTTAGATTTAAATAAAATTTAACTTGGGGGGTGTTAGGGTTAGGGTTAGACTTATCTTTAGGGGTTAATACATTTATTAGAGTAGCGGCGAGGTCCGGTCGGCAGATTAGGGGTTAATACTTGAAGTTAGGTGGCGGCGATGTTAGGGAGGGCAGATTAGGGGTTAATACTATTTATTATAGGGTTTTTGAGTCGGGAGTGAGGCGGTTTAGGGGTTAATAGAAACATAAACATAGAAACATAGATATTGACGGCAGATAAGAGCCATAGGCCCAGCAAGTCTGCCCGACCTTACCTAACAGTATAAACTTATCTAGTTCGTAGGATAGCCCTATGCTTGTCCCATGCATTTTTAAAGTCCCCCACAGTGTTTGTTGCTACTACCTCTTGAGGAAGTTTATTCCATAAATCAATCACTCTTTCTGTAAAGAAGTGCTTCCTCAAATTACTTCTGAATCTACTACCCTTTAGCTTGAGCTCATGACCCCTTGTTCTTGAATTTTCCATTTTATGTAAAATACCCACAGCCTCAGTTTTACTAAACCCTTTAATGTACTTGAAAGTTGCTATCATATCACCTCTTTCCCTTCTCTCCTCTAAGCTATACATATTTAGGTCATTGAGCCTATCCTGGTAAGTTTTATTTTTTAGACCATGTACCATTTTGGTAGCCCTCCTTTGCACAGATTCAAGTTTGTTAATATCCTTCTGAAGATATGGTCTCCAGAACTGCACACAATACTCAAGATGAGGCCTAACTAATGATCTATAAAGTGGCATAAGAACCTTACTATTTCTGCTGCAAATACCTCTACCAATACATCCAAGCATTCTGCTAGCCTTACTCGCTGCATTACTACATTGTTTACTAAGTTTTAAATCATCTGAAATAATAATTCCCAAGTCCTGTTCCTCGTCTGTAACAGTCAGTAAAGTGTCATTGAGTCTGTAATTAACATTTGGATTTTTCTTCCCTAAATGCATTATTTTACACTTTGCTGTGTTAAACTTTAGACCCCAGTCATTTGTCCAATCCTCCAATTGTTGTATATCACTTCTCATTTTGTCTACCCCCCCTGGAACATCCACTCTGTTGCAAATTTTTGTATCATCTGCAAAGAGACATACTTTCCCCTGTAGCCCTTTGCTGATATCGCAGATAAATATGTTAAACAAAACAGGCCCCAGAACTGACCCCTGAGGAACACCACTAGTAACAGCCCCCTCTGCTGAATGAACTCCATTTACTAAGACACTTTGTTTTCTGTCCTTAAGCCAGCATTCCACCCAGTTCACAATTTTTGAATCTAGACCAAGGAGATATAGTTTGTGAATAAGTTTATTGTGTGGGACGGTGTCAAATGCTTTGCTGAAATCTAGATATGCTACATCAACTGCTCCTCCCTTGTCTAATACTTTTGTTACATAATCAAAGAAGTCAATTAGATTAGTCTGACATGATCTCCCTGAAGTAAAACCATGCTGATTTTGGTCCTCTAAATTGTTTGTCTTTATGTAAGTCATAATTCTTTCTTTTAAGAGGCTTTCCATTAATTTCCCTACTACTGAAGTTAAACTAACTGGCCTGTAGTTGCCAGATTCTTCTCTACTGCCCTTTTTATGAAGGGGTATTACATTTGCTATTCTCCAATCATCTGGGACAGCTCCTGTTAATAGTGACTGATTAAACAGATCAGTTAATGGGACAGTTAGCACTGATCGAAGTTCTTTTAAAACCCTTGGATGAATATTATCAGGACCCACTGCCTTTGTAACATTTATTTATGATAATGCTAACAAAACCTCATCCTCTGTAAAAAGATTACTGTTAAGCTTGTTCAGGGGCGTATTTAGGTTTTGTGCTGCCCTAGGCACTCAAAATTCTGCTGCCCCCCACCCCCCACCCCACCCCAGGTTTAAGGCCTTTTTTAGACGTAATATTTTTGGGGCAGGGTGTAAAAAAATAAAAAAATAATGTCTTTTTAAGTAGATGTTCACCAGGGCTTGCATTCACTCTGGTCACACACACACACACACACACACACACACACACACACACACACACACACACACACACACACACACACACACACACACACACATATATATATTAAGACATTATTTTGCAAGTCAGATGATTAAAGTGTTTATATCAGAAAAAAATATCCTTTACTGTATGTTAGTTTGTCAGTAGGTAGTTGTTTAACCTTAAACATCTTCTTTGGTGATTGACAGTTATTTAAGCAAAATATCTGCTTGGATAAATATGTAATGAATATACAAACTGGCCTTTAAAAGTACTTAAAAATACAACAGTCGTTATGATAGGTTTAGGAATTGTATCCTAGGGGATAAAGTCACATGATACAATCATAATAAAGTATATACTTGTATTGTTTCTGAATGTATTAAATGCATACAACATATTTTCAGTTGTGTTTTAAGTGACATAGTTGTATAGATTCAGCAATAAATACTTATTCTTTGCATGTATGACAGATAGACAAACAGTAAATGTACAAGTATTTAGTGACTAATCCGTTTAAGTATTTTAATGCCTAATGAAGATGTATTGAAGGGAGAAAGGCATTTGCTGTTTCACAGTGGTCACGTTGTAGTGCACACTGCACTGTGTAGTCTGTGTAAGTCTCAATCACACGGTGGAGCCAGGAAGAATACCGCATTCCCTCTCAGTCCAGGCCAGGCTGCGCAAGTGAGCTCCGCCTCCACTGTCACCACGTCATGCGCACCCACATACAATCCCATAGGATAGCTATAGCCAGGCCAGCCATTTAAGTCATTAGTAATTGGTTGATTTAGCCACCCGGCCCTGAGTTCAGTAGAGTGGCCCTAGGGACTCAAAATTCTGCTGCCCCTTAAAAATCTGCTGCCCTAGGCACCGGCCTTGTTGGCCTATGCCTTAATACGCCCCTGAGCTTGTTTCTATTTTGCGTTGCATCCCTTAATGTAGACATTGTATCTTCACAATCTTTAGTGAAAACAGAACAGAAGTAATCATTGAGACAGTCTGCAATCTGCTTATCTCCTTCTATTATTCTACCATCAACTGATTTCAATTTTACTATTCCTACCTTATTTTTTCTTCTTTCACTGATATATCTAAAGAATGTTTTGTCCCCATGTTTTACTGACTGTGCTATCTTCTCTTCTGCATGAGCTTTAACCTTCCTAATTAACTGCTTAGTCTTTTTTTGTTGGAGTCTCCATATTTTCATATCATCATCTGCTTGTGTGTGTCTGTAATTTTTATAAGCTATCTTTTTTGTCTTTACAGCATGTGCTACTTCTTTGGAAAACCAAATTGGTTTCCGCTTTCTTTTTCTTTTACAGACATGTCTAATACAGTGTGCGGTTGCATCTAAAATGGCACCTTTCACAAATTCCCACTGTTCTTGAACCCCTGTAATAAGAGTTTTCCCCTTTAAATAGTTCTTTAGGTATTCTCCCATTAATGAAAAATCTGCCGTCCTAAAGTCTAAAACTTTTGTTTTAGTCTGGGTGGACAGTTCCTGAACATGAATACTAAACCAAACAGATTGATGATCACTGGATCCCAAGTTCTCACCTACAGACACATCTGAAACTGTATCACTGTTTGTAAGTATTAGATCTAATATAGCTTCCTTACGAGTTGGTTCCTTGACTAATTGTTCAAGTGATTCCCCTAGCAGAGATTCAAGAATATACCTGCTTCTAGCCGATCTGGCAGAAGGAATCTTCCAGTCTATATCTGGCAAATTAAAGTCCCCCAGTACTATAACCTTACCCTTCATGGTCATTTTGGTTATTTCATCTAATAACAGATTGTCCAGTTTTTCATCCTGCAATGGAGGCCTATATACAACCCCTATTCTAAAAACATTTTTATCTCCAATTTCCAAAGTCACCCAAATACTTTCCACCTCATCATTTGTTCCTACAATTTCAGTAACCTTTATATTTTCATTTACATACAAAGCAACTCCTCCACCTTTCTTTCCTACTCTGTTCTTTTTAAATAACCTGTATCCAGGTATGACTATGTCCCAGTCATGCAAATCATTGTACCATGTTTCTGTTATAGCTACTAAATCCAAGTTGTCCCTAGTCATTATTGAAATGAGTTCAGGTAATTTATTTCCTAAGCTGCGAGCATTTGTGCTCATGGCACGAAGAATTTTTCTACTAGAATTTCTAGAATTGTTACTTGGACTAACAGTTTTGGCATGCTGTGGGGGGCAGGTGGATATATTAATGCTACCCCCCTTTATTAGTTTAAATGATTTCTAATAAAGTATTTAAAATCCTCTCCCAGATACTCTGTTCCTTTAGCATCCAAATGCAGGCCATCTCTCCTAAATAACCTAGTATCTTTCCAAACAGAGCTATAATGGCCAATAAAACCAAATCCTCGTTCCCTGCACCACTTATCTAACCAAGAATTAAATGTTGTTATCTGCTCCATCTTTCCTGCTTCCTGGCCATACACAGGTAAAATAGCAGAAAATGATAGAGTTGATGCCACAGTCTCTAAATGATTACCTAGGTCACAAAACTCTTTCTGAACAGCAGCAACATGATTACTAGCCAGATCATTTGTTCCTAAATGTACAATCACATCTAACTCACTTCCCTTTTCTGCTGCCTTAACAATTCTCAAAATACGATTCTTATCCCTGTGAGCAGTAGCTCCTGGAAGACATCTAACCTCCCTTGTTTCTCCTTTACTTTCACCTAAATACACATTCCTCAAAATAGAGTCACCCACTAACAGTCTTTTTCTCAAAAACACATCTGCAGTTCTTTCCTGTGTTATGTTACCTGGAGAATCAGGTGCCAATAGATTTAAATTACCTGTTACAGCTTCAGAGGGCTCAGAAACAGCAATCTCCTCATCACAAGTATATTCGGCAAGAGCAGCATAGGAGTTTTGCAATGGCAGAGGTTGTGGGCAATGCTTCTGGTCTACTGTTCTAATTCTTCCAGAGCCTACAGTGATCCATCTGCCTCTCCTTGCTTATCTCTGGGGTAGAGGGGCTTCTTTCTGAGGCAGCTTTATAGAGGTAACAGGTATGTTACTTACCTTAGCTTGAAGTTTAGCTTCATTTATTTTATATAGTGGCGGCGAGGTCCGGTCGGCAGATTAGGGGTTAATAAGTGTAGTTAGGTAGCGGCGATGTTGGGGGGGGCAGATTAGGGGTTAATAAATATAATATAGGGGTCAGTGATGTTAGGTACAGCAGATTAGGGGTACATAGCTATAATGTAGGTTGCGGCGGTGTACGGAGTGGCAGATTAGGGGTTAATAATAATATGCAGGGGTCAGCGATAGCAGGGACAGCAGATTAGGGGTTAATAAGTGTAAGGTTAGGGGTGTTTAGACTCGGGGTTCATGTTAGGGTGTTAGGTGCAGACTTAGGAAGTGTTTCCCCATAGGAAACAATGGGGCTGCGTTAGGAGCTGAACGCTGCTTTTTTGCAGGTGTTAGGGTTTTATTCAGCTCAAACTGCCCCATTGTTTCCTATGGGGATATCGTTTTTGAAGCTGGCCGTGTCCATAAGCAACGCTGGTATTTAGAGTTGCAGTGGCGGTAAATTAAGCTCTACGCTCCCTTTTTGGAGCCTAACGCAGCTCTTCAGAGAACTCTAAATACCAGCGTTGTTTAAAAGGTGCGGGGGGGGAAAAAACACGCGTAGCTAACGCACCCCTTCTAACGCAAAACTCTAAATCTAGGTGATAGTATCGAGTACGACCAACATTGGTCGCCCCACCAAGATGAAATAACGTAGGACCAGCCTGATATCTAAGATAGAAATACCTCCTATAACTTGTAGAAACAAGAAAAACAACCTCGTAACAAGAGGTAAGCAAACTTAGTACCCAAACAGGACCAACCTGTTGTCAAGGATACAAAATGTCTGATATAACCTCAAAAGAACTGAGTGAGCTAGTACCCAAACAGGACTAGTCTGCTGACCAGGGTACAACCAAACTGTTCAAGGGCTAACTGAAAGTTCTAAACCCTAGCAGGGCTAGACTAAACAAACAAACAACAGAGAAATAAGCTCAGAGGCTTAAACATAGTCTCTTAACATTTTTTTTGTGACTTCCGCTGGAAGCGACAACCATCGCAACCATAAAATCGCTAGTATCAAAATCCCAGAGAAGAAAAAAGTTTCCTGAAAGGAAAAGACTACAACAGTCTCGAGCTCCGGAAATAAAATAATACATCCTACCTGGATCAAAAGAAAATAGGTAGCACCCGCAGGTGAATGCCAAAAAGGAATGGAAACACTAACACGACCAGCCTGTCAGAGACCTGATTCCTCAAGAGCTCAGAACTGTTCGCCATCTGAATTTAGAAGACTAAGGATTCAGTGGCAAATCAAGACTGAAATCCTCCAAAGCCTCCAACACCTGCCTCAGCAGTACACAAAGGCAAAACTATTCTCCGGCGGGGCATTTGAAGGCCCCGACCCTGACGGCTGTACCCCTGAAGCCTCAGAGGGAACCGCTTCCCCTGAGGAAAAAAACATCTCACCTGGCACCCCCAGGTTAAGAGGACACGGATAAGCTCTTCGCTGGCCCTCAGGAAGATGTAAATGCACCAACGTCAAAAATATGGCCATGCGCAACCAAGCAGCAACCTCTGGTGGAAATAAACCTTCTTCCGGAGAAAGGGTAACGGTATTTAGGACAACTGCCTGTGTAGGAACAGAAGATTCCAGGGAACGCACCTCACGGGACACAGAATCATCAGAGGCGGACGGCTCAGCGGTCTCTAATATCTCCCCAGAGGGAGAAGAGAGCACTCTATTACGGCATACGGAACATAATTGATTGGGCTGGATTACCCGGTCCTCATACAATTTAAGCAGGTAACAGATTCTGAATCAGAGAAATGCTTCTCAGAAAAATCAGAATCCTCCATAACTTGACCAAACAAATTATGGACAAAAATAACTGGCACCTCACACCCCCCTATGACCCAGACAAGTAGAGAACAGGCCCTCTCCACTGACACTCGGTCAAGAATATGGAAATGGAGAATGAAAACGTGACCACGCCCGATCACGAGGTGCAATCCACAGGCCAAGGAAAAGCGCGCCAGTCCCATTAAGAACTGCATAGCTCGAAAAACCTGTACATTCAGTAAAAGCCATGAGCCCCAACATCACTACAAATAAACAGACAGAATCACATAACAAACATGATTAAAGTCCCCCACTGTTCAATAACCCCCCTCATATTAACCCTTGATTCCATAAAGATAAAGAAGTCCCACTGAGACCCTGTATTCTATCATTACATTATAAAGGAAAATAAAACAATCTTACCGGAATCTAAGCTGTGGAACAGTAACACGGTCCTTCAAGTTTGACAGATAGTAGCGTTGCTTATGACATGGACTTGAGTGAAGAAAGCAGGCAGAAAAACTCGTCAACGCTGATTGCTTATGGAGCTGTTAATATGATTCGGGATGGTTTCACAGAAAAACATAAATTATGCTTACCTGATAATTTCCGTTTCTTCTGATGGAAAGAGTCCACCGCTGCATTCATTACTTTTGGGAAATAAGAACCTGGCCACCAGGAGGAGGCAAAGACACCCCAGTCAAAGGCTTAAATACTCCTCGCAGTCCCCTCATCCCCCAGTCATTCTGCCGAGGAACAAGGAACAGTAGAAGAAATATCAGGGTGAAAGGTGCCAGAAGAATAATAAGGACGCCCCACATAAAATTATGGGTGGGGAGCTGTGGACTCTTTCCATCAGAAGAAAAGGAAATTATCAGGTAAGCATAATTTATGTTTTTCTTCTTAAATGGAAAAAGTCCACAGCTGCATTCAATACTTTTGGGAAAACAATACCCAAGCTATAGAGGACACTGAATGCCAAGACGGGAGGATACAATAGGTGGTCCATACTGAGGACACCAGAACCTCTACCCAATAAAAAACCCTGCTTCATCCGAACCGATAAATTTTTTAAAGGAAAAGCCCCAAGGACACTGACTCTCAGCTAGTCCAGAAGCGAAACTAGAAACCGCAAAACGGACTTGACTGAGCCAACAGTCCTCCAGGAGACACCGTCGCCCAACAGATGGTCCCCCCCTACTCACCCCCACTAATGAAGGGGACACCAGCCGAAACCCCCTAGGGGACAAGGCAAAGGAGAACCGAGGAAACTGAAAGGTCCTCTAATACAAAAAACAACACCTCCAAGAGTGAGTCCAGCTCACAGTGACCCAAACGAAAGCCGGGATAAGACCGGGCACAGAGATAGAACAAACTTCTCTCCAACATCCTGCAAGAACTGAAAGCAACTGAAGAGGCAAAGTCCTCCCAGCGTCTGAACATAGAATACCAAAGTATTAAACCATGAAAAACATGTAATAGACCCAGGCAAAAAAAAACAAGTTTGAGAACACAGAGTCCATATCAGGAGGACACAGAGGGCACTTGCGAGGAAGAAGAAGCAGTCAAGTAAGGAACAGACCGCAAAAGCAACCCCCAGAAAGAAGGCACGCTCCAGGCAACCAAAGCTGCCGGACCTATACAGTTCCCTAAAAAGGGGAACACAAAACCTCAATTAAGGCCCCCCAAGAAGGAGAGTATACCCTCAGAACCCGAAGGAAAAGTAGACCTTCTTCTGAAATCGATGGAGCAAGTTGAAAGGAAATCATATATCCTAGCACAGTGATTTTTAACCTTTTTTTTTGCCGTGGCACACTTTTTTACATTAAAAAATCCTGTGGCACACCACCATCCCAAAATTTTAAAAAAATCACACATTGTAGCCTAATACAGCATATATATATATATATATATATACACATACACACAAACACACACATACTGTATGTATTGTGCTGTTATGCCATGCCTCCTACAAACTACCCCTGCACTGGGAGTAAAAAACAAGCAAAGTTTAAAAAAAATGTCAAACTGTTGTCAGTCTGCCGTGGCACACCTGAGGATCTCTCATGGCACACTGGTTGAAAAACACTGTCCTAGCAGACTGAGCTAACGGATAGACTCAACAAAGCTCACACATCCAGAGGAGACTGCGACCTGAATGCAGCGCCTTAGACCGCTCGGCCATCCTGACCTGTAGACCCACACCCTGGACCAACCCAGCCCCAGGGATCCAAAATAGGGGAACAGAAGAATCCTGAAACTGGTACAGGAACGAGCGCAAGGATAGCACAGCCATCCCCACAAAGTACAAGAACAACCCAACTCTGAAAACAGATGAGAAGGCCATAGATCCAAGGATCTATCAAAATACAGGCCCAACAAGTCTGACTTGGAGCCAGCAAGACCCCAGGGGGAACCCATACCCCTTTATACCACCTACCCTGGAGAAGCCCCAAGAAAGGACTCCATCTCCATAGGGAGGAGAATATCCCCAAAAGAAAAGGGATGAGGCCGGAAGGACAACAACTGTCCTCAAGGCCCGAAGCCACCGGCTAATGGGAAGATAAATTCCCAACACAAATGTCCTAGAAAAGGACCCCCCTACAAGTAGCTTGTCAAGCAGAGGCACAGCAAACTCATTCGCCTGCAGAGCAGGGAATCCACAGGTACCCTGGCAAGCTGACCAGGGGAATGCAACCCTAAGGCACACCAGAAATTAGACATCCAGCGCCCGCAGCTGAGTATGAACCATCAACCCTTGAGACGCAAGCCACACAGCTAATCACTAGATGACATGGGCTACTCTGTTGCAAAGAGTAATAAATACTCTGAAAACCTGGCCAACCATTACCAGGACAGGTAGATGGAGCAAGGGCATAACCCAAGTTCCCACTACTGTGGAACACCCCAACCAGCCCTGAGATCCAAGATTCCAAAACAACCCAAGACTGGGTCAGAAAAAAGGCCAAGCAAAGCCTAAGCAACCGGAAGTGTCAAGAGAAAAACAGGTCCGGGCTCCTAATAGTTCAGGCAACCTTACCCTAGAACTAAACACCCCAACTGGCCAAAAGGCCAGACACAAGGGATATGAATGCATACCCAGAGAATCCGGATAGTGAGAAGAACTCGAAAGCCCCGACCAATGAAGGAACCACCCCTAGCCAAAGTCCAACGCTCCAAGGAGCAAGGCTAGAAGTCTTATGAAGAGACTTCTTAAGGCCTCAGGACAACATAAGGCATACTTCAAGGTAAAAAAAAAACCTCTAGCAGGGCTAATCTCCCCATCACCTCCACACCAGCAGAGGACACAGGGAAGAAAAAAGGCGCTACGCCTTCCCAGCTTCAGGAAACCAAACCCAAGCTAAACAAAGTCCCCACAGGGATCAACCATCACCCGGAATAGAGATCCCTAAAAGGAGATCCAACTCACCCGGGACAATGGAAGGAGACCCAAAGTTCTCCACTCAAAAGACAGTACACGTCAAGAGAAAGAGCAGTACCTAGATACACTATAAAAAGTGTATGCACACACCTGCAAGGTGCCAAGAGCTAACTGGTTTCAAACAGAAAACCCTCCGCATGCTAGACAAGCTGTTGGATCAGGCCCACAAGGGCAATCCAGAGCCCTGAAACCAAAGGCCAAACCGCTCAAACTGCGGCAACGGGGCACCAAGCCCGGACAATCCTCCCCCGCATGGAGGAGGAAAACATAAGGTTCTGATGATATCAGATGTCGGATAGAGTGACGCAGCAGAAAAACTCCCCTGACCCGGTCACCTATGACTGAAGGCTATAAGGACTGAAAGAATCCACCCCGCCTTATGGACCCCTCTCGAATGCTTAGTTGAACATGAAAACCTGAGCACTCAGCGCTTCTACCGTACCAGCTGAGCAGAACAGCGCCACGTGTCTGAACAGCTGCAAGACCGAACAAACCCAACAGGACCAGCCTGCACTTAGGATCCTAACTGGTAAGCCGCCAAATTCTCCCTCATAGGGGAAAAAAAGGAAACAGACATTTTAACATAGGACTAACGTGTCCAAAACAACTTCCAAAGAAGAACAAAGAGTATCGATCCCAGAAGGTTCCCGAAGGAAACAAAACCAAATAAAAGACATCCCATTGGATACAAATAAAATATAAGGCAACCCGGAGGTTAGCGCCCAAAAAGACACAGGCCTACCCGCAGGACCAGCCAAATGGAGCCCTATCTTCAAAAAAACTGGGAAAGATCTCAATCAAATGACAATAAGGAGATTATCTCATCCCCACATGTCTAATGAGGTGCACTATTCGAATTAGTAGACTGAAAATCCCTGTATCTGGTAACGATAGGGTCATTCAATAACTGAAAAACATGTCTGAGCAATACGCCAAGTCGCGCAATCCTGTAACTAAAGGCACAACACTCAGGGACAGTTACACCCGCAGGGCACTGTAGAGGCCCTCCCCAAGGTGGAAGCCCGGGACAATAGGGCATGAGCACATTCTCAAATAAATGTCTGAACTCTGCATACGAACAATCGCCAACATTATGTGGAAGCGAAAACGTGCTGCAACCTCCAGGGGGAACACGCCACCCTGCATGGAGGAATCAGAAACTGGGTTACCCACATGTGTAGAAGTATGAATTGGTAGGGAACTCGCCTCTCTGAGGACAGGACCCCCAGAGGAGGATGGCTCAGCTGCCCCTTGATATCCCGAGCCCGAGGAACAAGGTGCTCTGAAATGGCATATGGAACAAAACTGGTTGACATGTGTCAACGAGGCCAGTCCCGATTCGTCACCGGACACAGAATCTGAATCTGAAATCAAAATAGTCTCAGTATCAGAATCCTCTGTAACTGAATCTGTAATTAGCACAGTCTCAGCATCAGAATCCTCCATAACTGGTAGAGGACATATAAATATGGACTAAAGTAGTAAAACAAAAACGGCACCTGACACCCACAATGGCTGGGACACTCACCAACTCTTATGACCAGACCCCTGCGGACTAGAATATTTCCTTCGCCACACTGTCGGGAATGCGGAAATGGAAAATGGAACGTAATCACGCCCGACACAAGGTGAACCGTACAGTCCAAAAAAGCACGCCCAACCAAAAGGCTGCGTCACTTCCAAAGGCCTCTAATGTTCCAAACCACGAGCCCATAAACATCATACATAAGCAGGTTGAATCACATAACAAACATGATTATAAACCCCCCCTGTTCAATAACCCCCTCAGGAGATATTAACCCTTGATTCCAAGATACTAAAAGAGAGTCCCTGAGACCCTTGTGATAAGATAGACCTGCAAGGTGGTAGCCTCTCGGGAAAACATTCACTTTACAGTACATTGAGAAATAAAGTAAAATGAAACGATATTACCGGAATCTTTCAAGTGTGATGGATAGTAGCATCGCCTCCGCCATGGACTTGAGAGAAGAAAGCAGGCAGCGGAGCGAAGTTCGACAACGCTGATTGCTTGAGGAGCTGTTAACATGAGTCCGGATGGTTTTGCAGAAAGAATCTCCCTGCATCTCCGGACTCTAACTTTCATCCAAGCCCTCACTGAGAGACTGACAGGACTACTTAAAACTCCTGTCCCATGCCGTACTACCGTACTACCCTCCATAAGAGACAAAAAAACAAAAATTCTCTGCCAACCTCCTGGGACGAAAGGCAAAGAATGACTGGGGGATGAGGGGAGTGGGAGGAGTATTTAAGCCTTTGGCTGGGGTGTCTTTGCCTCCTTCTGGTGGCCAAGTTCTTAATTCCCAAAAGTAATGAATGCAGCTGTGGACTCTCCCCGTTTTAAGAAGAAAATATAGTTTACGCTAAAGCGATATTTGCAGTCAACTGAGTGATACCAGGGCTTGCTTATGTGCACTGGTACTACAAGAAGACTCTCCCTGCATCTCCGGACTCTAACTTTTATCCATGCTCTCAATGAGAGGCTGACAGGACTACTTAAAACTCCAGTCCCATCTCGAAGAGTACTACCCTCCATAAGAGACTATTCCGAAATCTTCTCACACTTCTCTGCCAACCTCCTGTGACGAAAGGCAAAGAATGACTGGGGGATGAGGGAAGTGGGGGATGTATTTAAGCCTTTGGCTGGGGTGTCTTTGCCTCCTCCTGGTGGCCAGGATCTGTATTTCCCAAAAGTAATGAATGCAGCTGTGGACTCTCCCCGTTTTAAGAAGAAAATATAGTTTATGTTAAAGCAATATTTGCACTCAACTGAGTGATACCAGGGCGCGCTTATGTGCACAGGTACTACAAGTGAGATGCAATGCGAATGCGATCTCGTATTCGCATTGCACGGAAGCATTGCACTCACGAGAGCACACTTTCATAGGCTCCAATGGGAGCCTAATTCTCATGCCTTTTCTTAAAGGGACATTTTTTGTTTCAATTCAGTAGTACTAAGTCAATAGTTATCAAGTTATCTGTTTTTTACTACTGTAAGTTATATTACTTGTAAGTTGAAAAAGTTATTTTTACCTTTTGTTACATTGCTGCTAGTAGCTGCTAGTGGACTGGTTTAATTTGCACTTAGGGCTAGATTTATCAAAGCTGAGGTGGACAGGGGCGCGTATTTGCGCCCCTGTACGCCTTAGCTCGCCTGTGGCGGTGCGAGATTACCCGCAGGTAATCACCATTGCACATGAGCGCAATTTTGCGCTTGCGTGCAAACCCGCCCGCACACAGCCAATCACGCGTGGGCAGGAGCTGTCAATCTCCTTGTTCGGACTAAGAGATTAGGCAAGCGGCGGTCTGATGACTGCTGCTTGTTAAATTACGGCGAGCAAGTTCTTGTGAGAACTTGCAGCCGTAGGGCTTTGATAAATCGAGCCCTTAGTGTCTCTTAAAGGGACATTTTTGTTTTCCGCACTAATTTAAGTTAATAGTTTATTAAACAAGTTCTCTGTTTTATTGGGTTTTTTTTTTTACTAAGTTTATTACTTACCTTTAAGAATTATTTTTCTTTTTAACAAAAATGTAGCGCACAAACATTAAATGTATAAATAAAATAATTTCTTAAAAATTACATAGAATGACAAAACTAAACCTAATATAGCTGATTACAGCTTCAAAATTTCAAAAATCTGCACCGTAGCTCAAAAAGAAAATTCTAGTTAAAATTAAAATTTCTAACAAAATTTGTTTGAAATGAATGCGACCATGAATGAAAATGAACTAAAACAAAAATTTCATTTTTAACGAAAAAAAGATTTTGGACAAAACAAATTGTTTCCCCTTGCACATCTCTATTAAAAAATTCTGTAAATTTAGAATGCCTTCAACAATTTTAATGTTAATAGTTAATTTTTATCAAAATGTTACGTGAGTGAACAGAATTTTTTTTAAATCAAATCAATATTTGGGGACCGATTTATCAAATGTCTGGCGGACATGATCTGCTGTAGCGATCATGTCCGCCAGACATTTGATTCACAAAAAAAGGGTCTTTATAAAGACCTCTCAATTGAAACGTGTTGGCTATTGGGCTATCTGGTGAGTGTGTTATATCTTAATAATATAAGCACCTTTATCAGATTCTATTGCACTATTTGTGTACTTTATTTTCGTATAGGTATTTTTTGTGGAACCTATCTACAGAGACACTAAGGAAATCATTGAATATAATTGTCTAACTCTTTTTATGTTAAAGTGAATGTAAATTTTGATGCTTAAAGGGACAGTCTAGGCCAAAATAAACTTTCATGATTCAGACAGAGCATGTCATTTTAAACAATTTTGCTTTGTTCTCTTGGTATTCTTAGTTGAAAGCTTAACCTAGGAGGTTCATATGCTAATTTCTTAGACCTTGAAGGCCACCTCTTTTCAAATGCATTTTAACAGTTTTTCACCACTAGAGGGTGTTAGTTCACGTATTTCATATAGATAACACTGTGCTCGTGCACGTGAAGTTATCTGGGAGCAGGCACTGATTGGCTAAATTGCAAGTCTGTCAAAAGAACTGAAATAAAGGGGCAGTTTGCAGAGGCTTAGATACAAGCTAATCACAGAGGTTAAAAGTATATTATTATAACTGTGTTGGTTATGCAAAACTGGGGAATGGGTAATAAAGGGATTATCTATCTTTTAAAACAATACAAATTCTGGTGTAGACTGTCCCTTTAAGTGCCCGGTTTTTAAAAGTTCGATTAAAAACAGGGTCACTTTAATTCACTTTAATTCATCAAAATTTACATTTCACTCCTGTTGTGAAAAAAACTTATGTTTTAATCTTCACAGCAGCTCCAGCTTCCTACGCAAGCCATTTCTGATGTCAGAAATGATGGATACGTCATCCTCCAATCACAGCTTCCCGGGGAATCAGTGTCTGATTCAACGCTGTGATTGGAGGAAGCCGGATTCCTCATTTTAGACCCAGGAAGAGGCTTTGCAACGGGTGGAGGAAGCTGGAGCTGCTGTGAAGATTAAAAGGTAAGTTTTTTTTCACAACAGGAATGAAATATACATTTTGATGAATTAAAGTGCCGCTGTTTTTAATCAATTTTTTTAAAAAACGGGCACTTTAACATCAAAATTTACATTCACTTTAACTTGTTTTTTTTAGCAAACCACAGGATTTGGATTTTTTACTATATAACCTTTAACCTTGGAAACTGTGAATGCTATCGCTATCAGAGAGCGGCACTAACATTTATTGGTACCTAAGTTTCTTTTGGGGACTTTTTGATATTACGAAATTTAATTTTATGTCATCTTTGCATATATTATGATTTTATTTATTATGTTTGATGAAATAAAGTTTATTTAGTATGAACATTACAGTGTTTTAAGCATCTTTGTGCATCTTCCTATGTTCTATTAACTGAACTGTACACTCCTTTTTTAGGGTAAAGGAGTTTTAGGTTTGGTGACATGGTGTATGTGTTTCATATACAGGATACATACCTTTTACAAGGAATCATAGTGCAGAAAATGAAAGACACATCATTCTTATTTCCCTTCACAACCAGAAGATGTCTAACAGTGCCACTAGCTCAAAATTGGCAGAAACTAGTAGGACCCAGGTAAACCCATTTACTGTCGAAGACTGGTAAGAAGTGGTCTTCATGGAAGACTTGTGGTCAAAAACTCATACCTCCGATGTGGAAACTAGGTCAAGCTACTAAACTATGCACAAAAACACAGGAACTAGGTTGCAGAAAAATGGCACCAGGTGCTCTGAACTGATGAGTTGAAATGTGATATTTTGGGCTGTAGCAGCCAAGGGCTGGATAATGGTAGAAGAATGAGTGTCGGCAGGCAACAGTGAAGAATGGATGATGTTCCTTGCAAGTTCGGAGCTGAATTTCTTCAAATGGAGTTGGGGATTTGGTCAGAGTTAATGGTCTCTTTGATACTGACAGTACAGGCAGATTCTTATCCATAATCAGGGATGCATCTGATTGGCCCAAAATGTATTCTGCTGCATGACAACAACTACAAGTATCTAGCCAAAGTCATTAAGAAAATCTTTTGCACAAAGAAGAACAAGGAATCCTGGAAGTGATGGAATGGCCCCCACAGAGCCCTGATCTCAACATCATTGAGTCTGTCTGGGATTGCATGAAGAAAGAGAAGCAAGACTGCTTAAATCCACAGAAGAACTGTGGTTAGTTATCAAAGATGTTTGGAACAACCTACGTGCAGAGCTCCTAAAAGGGATACTGAACCTACATTTTCTCTTTCATGATTCAGATAGAGCATGCAACTTTTTAATTTACTCCTATTATCAATTCCTCTTTGTTAATTTGGTGTCTTTAAAAGGCAGGAATGTAAGCTTTTTAAAATAACAATACCAAGAGTACAAAGAGGAATTGATAACAGGAGTAAATTAGAAAGTTTCTTAAAATTGCATGCTCTATCTGAATCATTAAAGAGAAAATTTGGGTTCAGTATCCCCTTTAAAAAAACTGTGTCCAAGCATACCTAGAAGAATTTATGCTGTTATGACGACAAAGGGTGGTTATACCAAATATCTTTTTAATTTAGATTTTGTTTCTGTTAACTCACTTTGCATTTTATTAATTAATAAAAAAAAACTAGTAATATTTCTGTTTTTACTTTACAGCATTTTTTCACACATGCCTAAAACTTTTTGACAGCAATATATATATATATATATATATATATATATATGACATCCTCTCTGAGGTTAATGACCTGAGACCTGATGATATTCTATCTAGTATGGATGTGACTATCATATCCTATATGATGGGAATTAACATAGTTGTTATGTGTCTGAATATGTTGGACCACCACCAGAGTTTATCCTTGAACTGCTGACTATTAGCCTTAAATACAAGTATTTCAAGATTGCTTTTACTTACAGCTGACAGGAACAGCCATAGGTTTGAACATGGCCCCACATTTGCAAACGTCTTTATAGAATATATAGAAGAGGAGACACTAAGGGTCTATGAACAGGGGCACATTATTCATTACAAGAGGTGTATAGATGATATCCTCCTGATATGGAGAGACTCTATGGATGATTTGAATGAGTGGACGAATAACATCAACACATCCTCATGCCCAGTCAAACTGAAAGTCATAGCAAGCAGACAACAGATTGACTTCCTAGATTCTCAATCTTCAAAGAAGGAACATCTCTGGGAACTACATTATTTAAGAAAGAAACAGATTGTAATTCCATTTTACACACTAAGAGCTGCCACCCACAATCACTCATCAAGGCCATCCCAAAAGCACAAATGCTCAGGGTCGTACGGAACAACGCCTCTGAAGAGAGATGTTTAAAACAATTAGATGAGATGGAATTAGATGAGATGGAACTGAAATTTGCCAAGAGGGGTTACCGTAATGAGATAATTACCAGAGAATCAATGAGTGACAACCTGGAAACTCCAAGGACAGGTGTTGAACTGCATAAAATGCAACAAAGAGTAAACTTTACAACCACATTTTCACCACAGACAAGAACACTGGGATCAACTTTGAAAGAGAATTGGAACATTGTGAAATCTGATGATAATCTCCTCTTTAGGGACTTTGGGACCCCCAAGAGTTAGATACAAATGGGGGAGAAATCTGAAGGACATTCTCATGAAAACTGATCCATTTAACAGCTATAGCGTGGACGTAAGAATCAGACCCTCCAAATTGGGCTCTTTTCGAGTTGTACCACGTGCCACTCTATGATCCAGGGTGGGAGCTTTAGACACCCCCATACTAATCAACGCTTTAAAATCAAACACCACCTTACATGCACTACAAAGTTTGTGATTTATATGCTTAGTTGCATTTGTGGCCTTTTCTATACTGGGAAAACTTCTGACGACATAAAGAAACGCATGGCAAACTATCAAAGTGCAATACGGACTACACTTGATAAGGGCAAGAGTGACCAACCAGTGGCCAGACACTTCTTACAGCCTGAACACACTGTGAAAGCTCTACACTTTATGCTAATAGACCTCATTCCCCCACTCAGAAAAGGAGGTGACAGAGAAAAACTGTTATTCCAAAAAGAAGCAGAATGGATTTACAAATTAGGGACTATTAACCCCAAATGTCTAATTATGGGTGTGGATTGGCATTGTTTCCTCTAAGATGCATAGTTTTGTTATCTGTTACATTATAGTCCAACCTTCAGATATAGTGATGTTGTAAACTTCTTGTATTCAATTAGTATGGGTTCAAACCAAGAAGAAATCGTTATGTAAATTGAAAGTGCTTTGAGGCCCTGATGAGCTATAATACAACTTGTGATAAGAGATATAGTAGGTAATATAAAATATGTAAAATGAGTTGCTGACTTTAGAAATATGCACATCTTAAAACCAGCTTTGAGATAAAAGGCCACTCATGCTTAAAGTCAAGTTGAATTTTGTGGAACTAATAACAGTAACACAATAAATATAATAGGAGGGTATAGATTAAGTCTTATAAGTTGAAAGGAGTTAAGGGAGCAGAGTACTGTCATTTATATAAGATCATGTCCCTGGAACAGGCTGTATGGAGGGGATCAGGGAGCTACTTTTCGAGAGCAGAGTTAAAGGGATTGGAAAGTCAAAATTAAGCTTGCATGATTCAGATAGAGCCGGTGATTTTAAGACACTTTTAAATTCACTTCTATTTTAAAATGTGCTTTGTTCTCTTAGTATCCCTTGTTAAAAAATGAATACGCACATATCATACACTAGTGGGAGCTGCTGCTAATTGGTGCCTGCACACATTTGTCTCTTGTGATTGGCTAAATAGACATTTTCAGCTCCCTGTCAGTAGTGCAATGCTGTCCCTTCAGCAATGGATAACAAGAGAATGAAGAATATTTGATAATAGAATTAAATTGGAAAGTTGTTTAAAATTGTATGTTCTATCTGAATCATAAAAGACAATTTTGGAGTTTACTATCCCTTTAAAAGTAATAAGTATAATTCTGCGCCAATAATTACTTGGCCCTTTGCTAAGATTACTGAGAGAGGTTGTAACCCTTGTATACACCTTAGATAAAATCCAATATAGTATATAAAATCCCAACAGCAGATCTGGTATCCATAACTTGACAGATATTTATCACGCATATAACAAACTGGAGGAAAATTATATTATCAGTGGTATGTTAGCTGAAACATTCACTTTTGTTTGATTGCCCAGTGGATATTGTATGCAAGGCTTATATGGTGGAATCCTGTCTTAAATGTGTTGGAATTCTGAGTACTAAAATTCTAGATTGCGGGTCATACGCCTGTATATATGTTTGTATATGTCGGATCTCTCCTTATGGTCTTAATTTAACAAAATAAAATATGTATAATCTCCTTTAGAATAATGCGAGCGTGCTGCCTCAGCCGCTGGAAGCACGTCGACTTGATTGAATCAACAAGTTAGAGAGGAGAAAGGGTATTAAGCGAGACACAAACAGGCTCTGACCCAATTATGTTAGTTCCAATCTACTTCTTAACGTAACTTATCTGACAAGTCTATTTAAAGAGTGGTTGAATAAGAAGCATAACTACACCATCTGATAATTAACATAAATATATATAGGTAACTCAAACAAAATATATACACTAATAATATCATCTTGCTTCTGTGTTTGGGATTTGGGGAGTATAGTAGAAGGATTTAGTCTTATCTATTATAAATATAAATAACCATATACAAAGAGTGTCCAGGGTAGTTCATAAT
Organism: Bombina bombina; assembly: GCF_027579735.1. Lineage (NCBI taxonomy): Eukaryota > Metazoa > Chordata > Amphibia > Anura > Bombinatoridae > Bombina > Bombina bombina. Next base: position 415,260,907 of record NC_069501.1, read on the forward strand.
AAAGGATATGTTTAGGGGACATTGAAAATTGTCTAATTTTTGGACTTATAAAGGAATCGTTTGGTAGACACTTCAGATCTGTCCTTTTCCCATAATTACCTCACCCTATGCCAGCTCTTTTTTGCAGGATTTTATTTGCAGGGTTTTGAAATGAGCTCACACATCATCTTGGCTGAGAATGATTGCATTGGATAGATGATCTTAATAAGACCCAACTGTGAGTGCGAAGTTTCCCTTAATGTCTGGATCGTGACATCTAGGATGGTACTTTCCTAATCTTGCCTCCTTTAGCAATAGATCGAACCTCCTCTGGTGACGGTATCTCCTTACTTGGCTTGTTGGTGTATTTCCGTTCCTCTGCATTGTTCAGTGGTTGTAAGTGTGCCGCTGCATACAATATATGTGGAGCTAAGGAGCGAAAATGTGGGGTTATCTTTGTGTCGTTCCTTCTCTCACAGGTAGTCAAATGCAACGGGAGTTTTCCAGACCTGATCACCACGTGGGGAGATCTGTTATGTATTTCGCGGAGCTAAGGGAGTTATGCACACTTGCGCTGATGATGTCTCAGAGCTCTGTATTTGCTGGAGATGATAGTTTTCTGATTGCTGATGCTTCGCTAGTGTCAGCACGATTCTTAGGGGTCGAATTATCAAGCTCCGAATGGAGCTTGATGCCCCTGTTTCCGCGTGAGCCTTCAGGTTCGCCGGAAACAGCAGTTATGAAGCCGCGGTCTAAAGACCACTGCTTTATAACATTGTGTGCCTGCTCTGAGGCTGTGGACATCAATCCGCCCGGTCCTATACGATCGGGCTGATTGACACCCCCTGCTAGTGGCCGATTGGATGCAAATCTGCAGTGGGAGGTATTGCACAAGCAGTTCACAAAAACTGCTTGTGCAATGATAAATGCTGACAGCTCATCATGTCCGCTCGCACTTTCATAAATTGGCCCCATAAACTTCTTTGCAGGTCATGAAAGTGCTGGGTTATTAATCACTGAACCCTCTGTTCCCAGATATCTACTGCCTCCATTACAGCTGATCGGCGTTGTTTCATTCAGTTAATTAGTGGTTGTCAGCAATTGAATATAACTGATTTCTCATTTTCCTATGAGAGCATAAAACCTAAACGCAACACATTGTGTAGCCTCTTAACATTTCTTGTTTCTACACTTGTTCTACTTTACAGAGTAGTTTCATTTTTACCCCACCAATCAGGTGCAAATGTATTGAGTGCCTTGTTGCTAATAGTGATAGGAAACAAAGACTGGAGAATACAAACAAAGACATTCCTGTATTGTAGGAAAATATAATAATGAGCTTTTAGACAGATAGTACAACGCAACACAATTATTCAGTTTTTCTAGACCATTGAAAAAAATAATATTTGAATAAGTTCAAAAAAGGTGCAAAATGATTCCGTCCTGCTGCTTACCTTGACATTGTGCATGCACATGAGATTTCCACAGTTATCCAAATACTGTTTTAGGTCACTGTCCTGTGAAGAGAGTAGAAAATAAAGATTTATGGAGATTAGATTATTTCTGAATTTACAGAAACAAATGTAATTATCAACATTAGTATCATAAAAAACATATAAAAGAGGTCTGTTCAATTTAAAGGACCACTAAATGTAGAAGAATTCCATAATTAACAAGTACATAATAAAAAGACAATGATTTAACACCTACTCTGAATTTCAAATAAGCAGTAGATGTTTTTTAAGACAAATTTATTTTTTCTCCCATTTTCCGGCCCCCTGTATCATGTGACAGACATCAGCCAATCACAGACTTGTATATGTATACCCTGTGAGTTTGTGCACACGCTCAGTAGGTGTTTGTTCCCCAGGAAGTGTGCATATAATAAGACTGTGCAAAATTTGATACTGGTTCTTTTTTTCTGGCCTGTAGGAAAATATTAAAAAACAGCTACACTTTACACACAGATTTTGTTTTCTGACAAATTTATTTTTTCTCCCTTTTTCTCCAACATAGGTGTGTCCGGTCCACGGCGTCATCCTTACTTGTGGGATATTCTCTTCCCCAACAGGAAATGGCAAAGAGCCCAGCAAAGCTGGTCACATGATCCCTCCTAGGCTCCGCCTACCCCAGTCATTCTCTTTGCCGTTGTACAGGCAACATCTCCACGGAGATGGCTTAGAGTTTTTTAGTGTTTAACTGTAGTTTTTATTATTCAATCAAGAGTTTGTTATTTTGAAATAGTGCTGGTATGTACTATTTACTCAGAAACAGAAAAGAGATGAAGATTTCTGTTTGTATGAGGAAAATGATTTTAGCAACCGTCACTAAAATCCATGGCTGTTCCACACAGGACTGTTGAGAGCAATTAACTTCAGTTGGGGGAACAGTGAGCAGTCTCTTGCTGCTTGAGGTATGACACATTCTAACAAGACGATGTAATGCTGGAAGCTGTCATTTTCCCTATGGGATCCGGTAAGCCATGTTTATTACGATTGTAAATAAGGGCTTCAAAAAGGGCTTATTAAGACTGTAGACTTTTTTTGGGCTAAATCGATTGATTATTAACACATATTTAGCCTTGAGGAATCATTTTATCTGGGTATTTTGATATAATAATATCGGCAGGCACTGTTTTAGACACCTTATTCTTTAGGGGCTTTCCCAAAGCATAGGCAGAGCCTCATTTTCGCGCCGGTGTTGCGCACTTGTTTTTGAGAGGCATGGCATGCAGTCGCATGTGAGAGGAGCTCGGATACTTAGAAAAGACTTTCTGAAGGCGTCATTTGGTATCGTATTCCCCTTGGGGCTTGGTTGGGTCTCAGCAAAGCAGATACCAGGGACTGTAAAGGGGTTAAAGTTCAAAACGGCTCCGGTTCCGTTATTTTAAGGGTTAAAGCTTCCAAATTTGGTGTGCAATACTTTTAAGGCTTTAAGACACTGTGGTGAAAATTTGGTGAATTTTGAACAATTCCTTCATGTTTTTTCGCATTTGCAGTAAAAAAGTGTGTTCAGTTTAAAATTTAAAGTGACAGTAACGGTTTTATTTTAAAACGTTTTTTGTACTTTGTTATCAAGTTTATGCCTGTTTAACATGTCTGAACTACCAGATAGACTGTGTTCTGAATGTGGGGAAGCCAGAATTCCTATTCATTTAAATAAATGTGATTTATGTGACAATGACAATGATGCCCAAGATGATTCCTCAAGTGAGGGGAGTAAGCATGGTACTGCATCATTCCCTCCTTCGTCTACACGAGTCTTGCCCACTCAGGAGGCCCCTAGTACATCTAGCGCGCCAATACTCCTTACTATGCAACAATTAACGGCTGTAATGGATAATTCTGTCAAAAACATTTTAGCCAAAATGAACACTTATCAGCGTAAGCGCGACTGCTCTGTTTTAGATACTGAAGAGCATGACGACGCTGATATTAATATTTCTGAAGGGCCTCTAACTCAGTCTGATGGGGCCAGGGAGGTTTTGTCTGAGGGAGAAATTACTGATTCAGGGAACATTTCTCAACAAGCTGAACCTGATGTGATTGCTTTTAAATTTAAGTTGGAACATCTCCGCATTCTGCTTAAGGAGGTATTATCCACTCTGGATGATTGTGACAAGTTGGTCATCCCAGAGAAACTATGTAAAATGGACAAGTTCCTAGAGGTGCCGGGGCTCCCAGAAGCTTTTCCTATACCCAAGCGGGTGGCGGACATTGTTAATAAAGAATGGGAAAGGCCCGGTATTCCTTTCGTCCCTCCCCCCATATTTAAAAAATTGTTTCCTATGGTCGACCCCAGAAAGGACTTATGGCAGACAGTCCCCAAGGTCGAGGGAGCGGTTTCCACTTTAAACAAACGCACCACTATACCCATAGAGGATAGTTGTGCTTTCAAAGATCCTATGGATAAAAAATTAGAAGGTTTGCTTAAAAAGATGTTTGTTCAGCAGGGTTACCTTCTACAACCAATTTCATGCATTGTCCCTGTCGCTACAGCCGCATGTTTCTGGTTCGATGAGCTGATAAAGGCGGTCGACAGTGATTCTCCTCCTTATGAGGAGATTATGGACAGAATCAATGCTCTCAAATTGGCTAATTCTTTCACCCTAGACGCCACTTTGCAATTGGCTAGGTTAGCGGCTAAGAATTCTGGGTTTGCTATTGTGGCGCGCAGAGCGCTTTGGTTGAAATCTTGGTCGGCTGATGCGTCTTCCAAGAACAAGCTACTTAACAGCCCTTCCTCAGGATCGGCCTTTCAAGGCAAAAAATAAACCTAATTTTCGTCCCTTTCGTAGAAACGGACCAGCCCAAGGTGCTACGTCCTCTAAGCAAGAGGGTAATACTTCTCAAGCCAAGCCAGCTTGGAGACCAATGCAAGGCTGGAACAAGGGAAAGCAGGCCAAGAAACCTGCCACTGCTACCAAGACAGCATGAAATGTTGGCCCCCGATCCGGGACCGGATCTGGTGGGGGGCAGACTCTCTCTCTTCGCTCAGGCTTGGGCAAGAGATGTTCTGGATCCTTGGGCGCTAGAAATAGTCTCCCAAGGTTATCTTCTGGAATTCAAGGGACTTCCCCCAAGGGGGAGGTTCCACAGGTCTCAGTTGTCTTCAGACCACATAAAAAGACAGGCATTCTTACATTGTGTAGAAGACCTGTTAAAAATGGGAGTGATTCATCCCGTTCCATTAAGAGAACAAGGGATGGGGTTCTACTCCAATCTGTTTATAGTTCCCAAAAAAGAGGGAACGTTCAGACCAATCTTAGATCTCAAGATCTTAAACAAGTTTCTCAAGGTTCCATCGTTCAAGATGGAAACCATTCGAACTATTCTTCCTTCCATCCAGGAAGGTCAATCCTTGACCACGGTGGATTTAAAGGATGCGTATCTACATATTCCTATCCACAAGGAACATCATCGGTTCCTGAGGTTCGCATTCCTGGACAAACATTACCAGTTCGTGGCGCTTCCTTTCGGATTAGCCACTGCTCCAAGGATTTTCACAAAGGTACTAGGGTCCCTTCTAGCTGTGCTAAGACCAAGGGGCATTGCTGTAGTACCTTACTTGGACGACATTCTGATTCAAGCGTCGTCCCTTCCTCAAGCAAAGGCTCACACGGACATTGTCCTGGCCTTTCTCAGATCTCACGGATGGAAAGTGAACGTGGAAAAGAGTTCTCTATCTCCGTCAACAAGGGTTCCCTTCTTGGGAACAATAATAGACTCCTTAGAAATGAGGATTTTTCTGACAGAGGCCAGAAAAACAAAACTTCTAGACTCTTGTCGGATACTTCATTCCGTTCCTCTTCCTTCCATAGCTCAGTGCATGGAAGTGATCGGGTTGATGGTAGCGGCAATGGACATAGTTCCTTTTGCACGCATTCATCTAAGACCATTACAACTGTGCATGCTCAGTCAGTGGAATGGGGACTATACAGACTTGTCTCCGAAGATACAAGTAAATCAGAAGACCAGAGACTCACTCCGTTGGTGGCTGTCCCTGGACAACCTGTCACGAGGGATGACATTCCGCAGACCAGAGTGGGTCATTGTCACGACCGACGCCAGTCTGATGGGCTGGGGCGCGGTCTGGGGATCCCTGAAAGCTCAGGGTCTTTGGTCTCGGGAAGAATCTCTTCTACCGATAAATATTCTGGAACTGAGAGCGATATTCAATGCTCTCAAGGCTTGGCCTCAGCTAGCGAGGGCCAAGTTCATACGGTTTCAATCAGACAACATGACAACTGTTGCGTACATCAACCATCAGGGGGGAACAAGGAGTTCCCTGGCGATGGAAGAAGTGACCAAAATCATTCTATGGGCGGAGTCTCACTCCTGCCACCTGTCTGCTATCCACATCCCAGGAGTGGAAAATTGGGAAGCGGATTTTCTGAGTCGTCAGACATTGCATCCGGGGGAGTGGGAACTCCATCCGGAAATCTTTGCCCAAGTCACTCAGCTGTGGGGCATTCCAGACATGGATCTGATGGCCTCTCGTCAGAACTTCAAAGTTCCTTGCTACGGGTCCAGATCCAGGGATCCCAAGGCGGCTCTAGTGGATGCACTAGTAGCACCTTGGACCTTCAAACTAGCTTATGTGTTCCCGCCGTTTCCTCTCATCCCCAGGCTGGTAGCCAGGATCAATCAGGAGAGGGCGTCGGTGATCTTGATAGCTCCTGCGTGGCCACGCAGGACTTGGTATGCAGATCTGGTGAATATGTCATCGGCTCCTCCTTGGAAGCTACCTTTGAGACGAGACCTTCTTGTTCAGGGTCCGTTCGAACATCCGAATCTGGTTTCACTCCAGCTGACTGCTTGGAGATTGAACGCTTGATCTTATCGAAGCGAGGGTTCTCAGATTCTGTTATCGATACTCTTGTTCAGGCCAGAAAGCCTGTAACTAGAAAGATTTACCACAAAATTTGGAAAAAATATATCTGTTGGTGTGAATCTAAAGGATTCCCTTGGGACAAGGTTAAGATTCCTAGGATTCTATCCTTCCTTCAAGAAGGATTGGAAAAAGGATTATCTGCAAGTTCCCTGAAGGGACAGATTTCTGCCTTGTCTGTGTTACTTCACAAAAAGCTGGCCGCTGTGCCAGATGTTCAAGCCTTTGTTCAGGCTCTGGTTAGAATTAAGCCTGTTTACAAACCTTTGACTCCTCCTTGGAGTCTCAATTTAGTTCTTTCAGTTCTTCAGGGGGTTCCGTTTGAACCCTTGCATTCCGTTGATATTAAGTTATTATCTTGGAAAGTTTTGTTTTTAGTTGCAATTTCTTCTGCTAGAAGAGTTTCAGAATTATCTGCTCTGCAGTGTTCTCCTCCTTATCTGGTGTTCCATGCAGATAAGGTGGTTTTACGTACTAAACCTGGTTTTCTTCCAAAAGTTGTTTCTAACAAAAACATTAACCAGGAGATTATCGTACCTTCTCTATGTCCGAAACCAGTTTCAAAGAAGGAACGTTTGTTGCACAATTTGGATGTTGTTCGCGCTCTAAAATTCTATTTAGATGCTACAAAGGATTTTAGACAAACATCTTCCTTGTTTGTTGTTTATTCCGGTAAACGGAGAGGTCAAAAAGCAACTTCTACCTCTCTCTCTTTTTGGATTAAAAGCATCATCAGATTGGCTTACGAGACTGCCGGACGGCAGCCTCCCGAAAGAATCACAGCTCATTCCACTAGGGCTGTGGCTTCCACATGGGCCTTCAAGAACGAGGCTTCTGTTGATCAGATATGTAGGGCAGCGACTTGGTCTTCACTGCACACTTTTACCAAATTTTACAAGTTTGATACTTTTGCTTCTTCTGAGGCTATTTTTGGGAGAAAGGTTTTGCAAGCTGTGGTGCCTTCCATTTAGGTGACCTGATTTGCTCCCTCCCTTCATCCGTGTCCTAAAGCTTTGGTATTGGTTCCCACAAGTAAGGATGACGCCGTGGACCGGACACACCTATGTTGGAGAAAACAGAATTTATGTTTACCTGATAAATTACTTTCTCCAACGGTGTGTCCGGTCCACGGCCCGCCCTGGTTTTTTTAATCAGGTCTGATAATTTATTTTCTTTAACTACAGTCACCACGGTACCATATGGTTTCTCCTATGCAAATATTCCTCCTTAACGTCGGTCGAATGACTGGGGTAGGCGGAGCCTAGGAGGGATCATGTGACCAGCTTTGCTGGGCTCTTTGCCATTTCCTGTTGGGGAAGAGAATATCCCACAAGTAAGGATGACGCCGTGGACCGGACACACCGTTGGAGAAAGTAATTTATCAGGTAAACATAAATTCTGTTTTCCTGCACCCTGTATCATGTGACAGACATCAGCCAATCACAGACGTATATGTATACCCTGTGAGCTTGTGCACATGCTCAGTAGGATCTTGTTTCCTAGAAAGTGTGAATATAAAAAGACTGTGCAAAATTTGATAATGGAAAGTGTCTTAAAACTGCATGCTCTTTCTCAATCATAATAGTTCATTTTGACTTGAGGGTCCCTTTAATTTACTCATAAACCAAATGTTACAGCTTTGTAGAGTATATTGGTGTTTTAGAAATAAATTCTGATAAAAGTGATGTGAAAGTAAAGAAATAAATACTTATGTTGGAAACTTGTTACAAAAATGATGTCTAAACGTGGGAGAGGTAATACAAATGCATGTGAAGGAGAAATGAAAACAGATGCGCATGTGCACAGTATCCTTATCTTACCAGGTACTCAAAGACAAGGGTGAGCGAGTGTTCTGTGTAGATGATGTCATGCAGTGTTACAATGTTGGCATGCTTCAACTTCTTCAGAAGGGACACTAGAGAAGGAAAGAATCCTGAATTCAGAATAAAATGATGCAGTGATGCTATTACATTTCTTCCAGTAATGAGATCCTGGCTTCTTATATGCGCCTTTCCACCTTATATGTTTCTATATGACTAAATATGCAGCTACCTACTGCTTCATATATTTTATTCTTTTCTATTCCTTCTTTAGCTGTCTTTTGCTAAACCAGCCTTTTAAATACCTTGAATAAAATCCAAACCTCTTCATATTGCCCCTTTGTTAGAGCTGTCCAGGGTTAGGAAAAAAAATTACACAATTACATTGCAGTAATGTGTAGCAGTATCCTTAACCCATTGGTTACCAAGGTGATACAGCCCTCAGTGATGTAAAGTAAACTGAATTAGTGTAAAATAAATGTTTGCTTGCTGTCTATATGCTTATTTTATATTAAAGAAAGCCTGAGTAGTGTAACTACTATGTGAAGAGGAAATAAGCCTGCATCTGTTTTGATGTGTTTAATGCTAGAAGTTAAGGTTGATTACTATTGTCAGCATGACTAATGCTTTTACCTGTAATCAAATTTATATCTGTTAAATATCACGACTCACTGAAACTTCCCACGCATGTGTCCTTAAAAGCCATCTTGTTATCTCTCTCCCTTTGTCCTCCCTACCACTAACACAGTACCTGCCTGGGCCATCTCTCACCCTTTCCCTTTAATCTTCCTTTAGAACAGTACCTGCCTGGGTCATCTCTCACCCTTTCCCTTTAATCTTCCTTTAGAACAGTACCTGCCTGGGCCATCTCTCACCTTTTCCCTTTAATCTTCCTTTAGAACAGTACCTGCCTGGGTCATCTCTCACCCTTTCCCTTTATTCTCCCTCTAACACAGTACCTGCCTAGCTTCCTTTCTTATCCTCTCTCTTTGTCCTCTCTCCATCTAACACAGCACCTATCTGGTTCCTCTGTTACACTCTCTCTTTGTCCTCTCTCCATCTAACACAGCACCTATCTGGCTCCTCTGTTACACCCTCTCTTTGTCCTCTCTCCATCTAACAGAGCACCTATCTGGCTCCTCTGTTACACTCTCTCTTTGTCCTCTCTCCATCTAACACAGCACCTATCTGGCTCCTCTGTTACACTCTCTCTTTGTCCTCTCTCCATCTAACACAGCCCCCACCTGGCTCCTCTGTTACACTCTCTCTTTGTCCTCTCTCCATCTAACACAGCCCCCATCTGGCTCCTCTGTTACACTCTCTTTTTGTCCTCTCTCCATCTAACACAGCACCTATCTGGCTCCTCTGTTACACTCTCTCTTTTTATTCTCTCCATCTAACACAGCCCCCATCTGGTTCCTCTGTTACACTCTCTCTTTGTCCTCTCTCCATCTAACAGAGCGCCTATCTGGCTCCTCTGTTACACTCTCTCTTTGTCCTCTCTCCATCTAACACAGCCCCATCTGGTTCCTCTGTTACACTCTCTCTTTGTCCTCTCTCCATCTAACAGAGCGCCTATCTGGCTCCTCTGTTACGCTCTCTCTTTGTCCTCTCTCCATCTAACACAGCACCTATCTGGCTCCTCTGTTACACTCTCTCTTTGTCCTCTCTCCATCTAACACAGCACCTATCTGGCTCCTCTGTTACACCCTCTCTTTGTCCTCTCTCCATCTAACAGAGCACCTATCTGGCTCCTCTGTTACACTCTCTCTTTGTCCTCTCTCCATCTAATACAGCACCTATCTGGCTCCTCTGTTACACTCTCTCTTTTTCCTCTCTCCATCTAACACAGCCCCCATCTGGCTCCTCTGTTACACTCTCTCTTTGTCCTCTCTCCATCTAACATAACACCTATCTGGCTCTCTTCTTACACCTTCCCTTTGTCCTCTCTAAATCAAACATAGCACCTATCTGGCTCCTCTCTTACACTCTTTCTTTGCCCTCTCTCCATCTAACACAGCCCCCATCTGGCTCCTCTCTTACACTCTCTCTTTGTCCTCTCTCAATCTAACATATAACCTATCTGGCTCCTCTCTTACACTCTCTCTTTGTCCTCTCTCCATCTAACACAGCACCTATCTGGCTCCTCTGTTACACTCTCTCTTTGTCCTCTCTCCATCTAACACAGCCCCCATCTGGCTCCTCTCTTACACTCTCTCTTTGTCCTCTCTCCATCTAACATATAACCTATCTGGCTCCTCTCTTACACTCTCTCTTTGTCCTCTCTCCATCTAACACAGCACCTATCTGGCTCCTCTGTTACACTCTCTCTTTGTCCTCTCTCCATCTAACACAGCCCCCATCTGGCTCCTCTCTTACACTCTCTCTTTGTCCTCTCTCCATCTAACAGACCTATCTGGCTCCTCTCTTACACTCTCTCTTTGTCCTCTCTCCATCTAACACAGCCCCCATCTGGCTCCTCTGTTACACTCTCTCTTTGTCCTCTCTCCATCTAACACAGCACCTATCTGGCTCCTCTGTTACACTCTCTCTTTGTCCTCTCTCCATCTAACACAGCACCTATCTGGCTCCTCTGTTACACTCTCTCTTTGTCCTCTCTCCATCTAACACAGCACCTATCTGGCTCCTCTGTTACACTCTCTCTTTGTCCTCTCTCCATCTAACACAGCACCTATCTGGCTCCTCTGTTACACTCTCTCTTTGTCCTCTCTCCATCTAACACAGCCCCCATCTGGCTCCTCTGTTACACTCTCTCTTTGTCCTCTCTCCATCTAACATAACACCTATCTGGCTCTCTTCTTACACCTTCCCTTTGTCCTCTCTAAATCAAACATAGCACCTATCTGGCTCCTCTCTTACACTCTTTCTTTGCCCTCTCTCCATCTAACACAGCCCCCATCTGGCTCCTCTCTTACACTCTCTCTTTGTCCTCTCTCAATCTAACATATAACCTATCTGGCTCCTCTCTTACACTCTCTCTTTGTCCTCTCTCCATCTAACACAGCACCTATCTGGCTCCTCTGTTACACTCTCTCTTTGTCCTCTCTCCATCTAACACAGCCCCCATCTGGCTCCTCTCTTACACTCTCTCTTTGTCCTCTCTCCATCTAACAGACCTATCTGGCTCCTCTCTTACACTCTCTCTTTGTCCTCTCTCCATCTAACACAGCCCCCATCTGGCTCCTCTGTTACACTCTCTCTTTGTCCTCTCTCCATCTAACACAGCACCTATCTGGCTCCTCTGTTACACTCTCTCTTTGTCCTCTCTCCATCTAACACAGCACCTATCTGGCTCCTCTGTTACACTCTCTCTTTGTCCTCTCTCCATCTAACACAGCACCTATCTGGCTCCTCTGTTACACTCTCTCTTTGTCCTCTCTCCATCTAACACAGCACCTATCTGGCTCCTCTGTTACACTCTCTCTTTGTCCTCTCTCCATCTAACACAGCACCTATCTGGCTCCTCTGTTACACTCTCTCTTTGTCCTCTCTCCATCTAACACAGCACCTATCTGGCTCCTCTGTTACACTCTCTCTTTGTCCTCTCTCCATCTAACACAGCACCTATCTGGCTCCTCTGTTACACTCTCTCTTTTTCCTCTCTCCATCTAACACAGCCCCCATCTGGCTCCTCTGTTACACTCTCTCTTTGTCCTCTCTCCATCTAACACAACACCTATCTGGCTCTCTTCTTACACCTTCCCTTTGTCCTCTCTCAATCTAACATATAACCTATCTGGCTCCTCTCTTACACTCTCTCTTTGTCCTCTCTCCATCTAACACAGCCCCCATCTGGCTCCTCTCTTACACTCTCTCTTTGTCCTCTCTCAATCTAACATATAACCTATCTGGCTCCTCTCTTACACTCTCTCTTTGTCCTCTCTCCATCTAACAGAGCACCTATCTGGCTCCTCTGTTACACTCTCTCTTTGTCCTCTCTCCATCTAACAAAGCCCCCATCTGGCTCCTCTCTTACACTCTCTCTTTGTCCTCTCTCAATCTAACATATAACCTATCTGGCTCCTCTCTTACACTCTCTCTCTTTGTCCTCTCTCCATCTAACACAGCACCTATCTGGCTCCTCTGTTACACTCTCTCTTTGTCCTCTCTCCATCTAACAAAGCCCCCATCTGGCTCCTCTCTTACACTCTCTCTTTGTCCTCTCTCAATCTAACATATAACCTATCTGGCTCCTCTCTTACACTCTCTCTCTTTGTCCTCTCTCCATCTAACACAGCACCTATCTGGCTCCTCTCTTACACTCTCTCTTTGTCCTCTCTCAATCTAACATATAACCTATCTGGCTCCTCTCTTACACTCTCTCTTTGTCCTCTCTCCATCTAACACAGCCCCCATCTGGCTCCTCTCTTACGCTCTCTCTTTGTCCTCTCTAAATCAAACATAGCACCTATCTGGCTCCTCTGTTACACTCTCTCTTTGTCCTCTCTCCATCTAACACAGCCCCCATCTGGCTCCTCTCTTACAGTCTCTCTTTGTCCTCTCTAAATCAAACATAGCACCTATCTGGCTCCTCTCTTACACTCTCTATTTGTCCTCTCTCCCTCCAACACAGCACTGTACCTTCTCGGATGGCTGTGCAGGGGGCTCCTTCTTCATGCTCCAGCCTGATCTCTTTCAGGGCCACTAGGTTCTCTGTTAGTTTGCTGCGTCCTTTGAATACAGTAGCATAAGTCCCCTGCAAGTACAAGGGATATTCAGTGGATACTTTGATAACACTTTCTTCCTCACTATTCCACACCTGGAATTGCAAAACTCTTCTTTACATGACTTGCCTTTTTGTATGTAGAGCAGAAATAACTTCCAATCCCAACCAATGTCCTCTCTAATGTTTCACAAGTTATGTGCAAAAAAACAAAAAAACAACAACAAACCTTTATAAGGTAGGTCCGCATAAAGGGACATGTTACTTATCTATACTATAATTGCGTTTGTAATATTCGTCGCCGTCGGCAGTTGCGCATACATCCTCAATGGAATGTTGCGCATGCAGCCAAAATAATTCACCTGGATGCAGCAAAGCTCCATCCAGGTGGATTCTTTCACCACCCTGCCATTTTCGGAATCCACCGGGATGCAGCGAAGGCAAACTGAGCATTAAAAAAAAAAAAAAAAAAAAAAAGAACCTCCCACACAAAGTATTAACACATACACCGCAAACCCACACATCGCAAAATAATAAAGTAATTAACCCCTTAATCCCTTAACCATCAACCACCCACATCGCAATAAACCTAATTACCCTATTAACCCCTAAACCGCAAAACCCCAACATCGCAATAAACATAATTACCCTATTAACCCCTAAACTGCAAAAAACCCACATCGCAATAAACCTAATTACCCTATTAACCCCTAAACCGCAAAACCCCCTCATCGCAATAAACATAATTAATCTATTAACCCTTAAACCGGAAAAATCACACATCGCAATAAACATATTTACCCTATTAACTCCTAAACCGCAAAAACTCCACAATAAACCTAATGAACCCCTTTTAAAGCGCCAAAAACAACAACGAAAATAACTAATTAAATTACTAAGCCCCATAACCTAACACCCCCAAAATTAACACAAATGAACTAAAATTAAAAAATACTAAAGTTACAAAAAAAGCTAAGATTACAAAAAATAAAAAAAACTAATTACCAAAGTTTACAAAATTAAACCTAATCCCTATGAAAATAAAAAAGCCCCCCCAAAATAAAAACACCCCCTACGCTAAGAATAAACTACCAGTAGCCCTTAAAAGGGCTTTTTGCAGGGCATTGCCCCAAGATAAACAGCTCTTTTACAGAAAAAAAAGTCTAAGTCCCCCTAACAGTAAACTCCCCCACCCACCAAACCCCCAAATAAAAGAACCTAACATTAAAAAACTTAAGCTACGCATTGCCCTGAAAAGGGCATTTGTTTGGCCATAGCCCTTAAAAGGGCATTTAGCTCTTTTACTTCCCATCCCTAATCTAAATAAAACTAACCCCCCAAAAACCCTTGAAAAAAACCTAAGTCTAAACCCCAGGTTGGTACTCACCGTTCCTGAGAAGGTCCTGTTCCAGGCGGTAAAGTCTTCTTCCATGCGGCGACCTCTTCTTTCTTCTTCCAGGAACATCCAGTGCAGAGCGGATCTGAAGACCGATGACCACAGGGCTAAGGACTGGCGACCCTAGAACTGAAGACCGGCGACCCTGGAACTGAAGACCGGCGACCCTGAAACTGAAGACCGGCGACCCTGAAACTGAAGACCGGCGACCCTGAAACTGAAGACCGGTGACCGCGGAGCCATGGAGCATGGAGGATTCTCTTTGTACAATCGCCACCGTACACTGAATAGTGAATTCAAGGTACGCGATTAAAGATGGTGTCCCTTGAATTCCTAATGGCTGATTTGATTCTTCAAATTCAAATCAGCCAATAGGATGAGAGCTACTGAAATCATATTGGCTGATTTAAACAGTCAATAGAATTTCAGTAGCTCTCATCCTATTGGCCGATTTGAATTTGAAGAATCAAATCAGCCAATAGGAATTCAAGGGACGCCATCTTTAATCGCGTAGCTTGAATTAACTATTCAGTGTACGGCGGCGATCGTACGAAGAGGATCCTCCACGCTCCATGGCTCCGCGGTCGCTGGTCTTCAGTTCCAGGATCGCCGGTCTTCAGTTCCAGGGTCGCCGGTTTTCAGTTCCGCGGTCATCAGTCTTCAGCTCCACCCTCTGCTCTGCGCCGGATTGTTCCTGGAAGAAGAATGAAGAGGTCGCCGCTTGGAAGAAGACTTCACCGCCTGGAACAGGACCTTCTCCGTCGGACTTCAGGAACGGTGAGTACCAACCTGGGGGTTAGACTTAGGTTTTTTTAAAGGTTTTTTGGGGGGGGTTGTTTTATTTAGATTAGGAATGGGCAGTAAAAGAGCTAAACGCCCTTTAAGGGCAATGCCCAAACAAATGCCCTTTTAAGGGCAATGGGTAGTTTAGGTTTTTAAGTGTTAGGTCCTTTTGTTTTGGGGCTTTGGTGGGTGGGGGGTTTACTGTTAGGGGGAATTTTTTTCTGTATAAGAGCTGTTTATCTTGGGGCAATGCCCTGCAAAAAAGCCATTTTAAGTGCTACTGGCAGTTTATTCTTAGATTAGGGGGTGTTTTTATTTTGGGGGGGCTTTTTTATTTTCATAGGGATTAGGTTTAATTTTGTAAACTTTGATAATTTGGTTTTTTATTTTCTGTAATATTAGATTTTTTTTATTCTCTGTAAATTTAGTTTTTTTTAAAATATATATATATATTTTTTAGATTAGGGACGGGCAGCAAAAGAGCTGAATGCCCTTTTAATGATAATGCCCATACAAATGCTCTTTTCAGGGCAATTGATAGTTTAGGTTTTTTATTGTTAGGTTTATTTATTTTGGGGGGTTTGGTGGGTGGTGGGTTTTACTGTTAGGGGGGACTTAGAACTTTTGGTAACTGCAAAAGAGCTGTTTAATTTTTCTGTAGTTCAATTTTTTTTAAAATTAACAACACATAGACTGAGAGGGGAGAGAGAGCAAATGAGAGGGGAGAGAGAGCAAATGAGAGGGGAGAGAGAGAAAATGAGAGGGGAGAGAGAGAAAAAATGAGAGGGGAGAGAGAGAGCAAATGAGAGGGGGGAGAGAGAGAAAAAGAGAGGGGGGAGAGAGAGCAAAAGAGAGGGGGAGAGATTAAAAGAGAAGGGGGAGAGAGAGCAAAAGAGAGGGGGAGAGAGAGCAAAAGAGAGGGGGAGAGAGAGCTAAAGAGAGGGTGAGAGATAGCTAAAGAGAGGGTGAGAGATAGCTAAAGAGAGGGGGAGAGAAAGCTAAAGAGAGGAGGAGAGAGAGTGCTAAAGAGAGGGGAGAGAGAGAGCAAAAGAGAGGGGAGAGCAAGAGCAAAAGAGAGGGGAGAGCGAGAGCAAAAGAGAGGGGAGAGAGAGAGCAAAAGAGAGGGGGAGAGCAAAAGAGAGGGGGGAGAGAGAGAGCAAAAGAGACGGGGGAGAGAAAGAGCAAAAGAGAGGGGGGAGAGAAAGAGCAAAAGATAGGGGAGAGAGAGAGCAAAAGAGAGGGGAGAGAGAGAGAGCAAAAGAGAGGGGAGAGAGAGAGAGCAAAAGAGAGGGGGAGAGCAAAAGAGAGTGGGGAGAGAGACAGCAAAAGAGAGGGCGGAGAGAGAGTAAAAGGGGTGGTGAAAGAATACACCTGGATGGATTCTTTCACCATCCTGTTTTTTTTGGAATCTACCTGGATGCAGCATAAGCTGTATCCAGGTGGATTCCAAAAATGGCAGTGTAAGCTGCATCCAGGTGGATTCTTTCTGCATCCAGGTGGATTTCGAAAATGGCAGGGTGGTTCCGTCACCACAATAGACTGCCCTTTCAGAAAATTCCATCACCACAATAGACTGCCCTCTGGGCAGGCTTTCCCAATAGTATGATAAATATATCGAAAGTGACTAGAAAATATGCCCTTTTAATGATAATGCCCATACAAATGCTCTTTTCAGGGCAATTGATAGTTTAGGTTTTTTAGTGTTAGGTTTATTTATTTTGGGGGGTTTGGTGGGTGGTGGGTTTTACTGTTAGGGGGGACTTAGAACTTTTGGTAACTGCAAAAGAGCTGTTTAACTTAGAGCAATGCCCTACAAAAAGCCCTTTTAAGGGCTATTGGCACTTTAGCATTAGATAGGGGGTGTTTTTATTTTGGGGGGCTTTATATTTTCATAGGTTTTTGATTAGGTTTTATTTTTTTATTTTTGATAATTTGTTTATTTTTTCTGTAGTTCAATTTTTTTTTTATTAACAACACATAGACTGAGAGGGGAGAGAGAGCAAATGAGAGGGGAGAGAGAGCAAATGAGAGGGGAGAGAGAGAAAATGAGAGGGGAGAGAGATAGAAAGAAAATGAGAGGGGAGAGAGCAAAAGAGAGGGGGAGAGAGAGCAAAAGAGAGGGGGAGAGAGCAAAAGAGAGGGGGAGAGAGAGCAAAAGAGAGGGGGCGAGAGAGCTAAAGAGAGGGGGAGAGAGAGCTAAAGAGAGGGGGAGAGAGAGCTAAAGAGAGGGGGAGACAGATTGCTAAAGAGAGGGGGGAGAGAGCTAAAGAGAGGGGGGGGAGAGAGCAAAAGAGAGGGGAGAGAGAGAGCAAAAGAGAGGGGAGAGAGAGAGCAAAAGAGAGGGGAGAGAGAGAGCAAAAGAGAGGGGGAGAGCAAAAGAGAGGGCGGAGAGAGATAGCAAAAGAGAGGGCGGAGAGAAAGAGCAAAAGAGAGGGGGGAGAGAAAGAGCAAAAGAGAGGGGGGAGAGAAAGAGCAAAAGAGAGGGGGGAGAGAGAGAGCAAAATACAGGGGAGAGACAGAGCAAAAGAGAGGGGGAGAGAGAGAGCAAAAGAGAGGGGAGAGAGAGAGAGCAAAAGAGAGGGGGAGAGCAAAAGAGAGGGGGGGGGAGAGAGAGAGAGCAAAAGAGAGGGGGGAGAGAGAGTAAAAGAGAGGGGGGAGAGAGAGTAAAAGAGAGGGGGAGAGAGAGTAAAAGAGAGGGGGGAGAGAGAGCAAAAGAGAGGGGGGAGAGAGAGCAAAAGAGAGGGAGTAGAGAGAGCAAAAGAGAGGGAGTAGAGAGAGCAAAAGAGAGGGAGTAGAGAGAGCAAAAGAGAGGGGGGGGAGAGAGCAAAAGGGGTGGTGAAAGAATACACCTTGATGGATTCTTTCACCATCCTGTTTTTTTCAGAATCTACCTGGATGCAGCATAAGCTGCATCCAGGAGGATTCCAAAAATGGCAGGGTAAGCTGCATCCAGGTGGATTCTTTCACCACCCTGCCATTTTCGGAATCCCCCTGGATGCAGTGTAAGCTGCATCCAGGTGGATTCTTTCTGCATCCAGGTGGATTTCGAAAATGGCAGGGTGGTTCCGTCACCACAATAGACTGCCCTTTCCAAAAATTCCATCACCACAATAGACTGCCCTCTGGGCAGGCTTTCCCACTAGTATGCTAAATATATCGAAAGTGACTAGAAAATATGACATGAACATCAACATGTAAAAAGGTAGATATTTTACCTCAAAATTTCCTTAGTAGCCACATCCCAGCATAGAGGGATTTTCAGCTTCTAATTTGAATACTTTTCCTGGGACTGGCAAAGGAGTGTGCATGTGTAGGCACAGTCACTTTATTTTCTTCCTCAGCTCAAGCCCCCTTACTACAAAATCCCACAAGCACATAGTGAAATCCCACAAGCACATAGTGAAATCCCACAAGCACATAGTGAAATCCCACAAGATCACAAAGTAGAAAGAGTAGCTGAATGGTAAACTGCTCACAGAGCACTCACCCTGGTGTGTTGTTCTTAGTTTTAAATAAAGAAAAATCCAGGTAAACATCTTAAAGCATTTTCATTTAGAATTTATGTTGCGTAACATGTCCCTTTAAATGAGGAATTAAAGTGGGCAAATAATATCAGCAGTAGCCTCTTGCAAAATAGGTTTTTGTAAAATGTAATTTTTTTGGTATATTTTTATGAAAATTATATTATACTTGCTTTTAAAATGTGGGTGATATGTGTGCATAGTATTAAATAGAGCACACCTCTCAATACATAATAAAATCCTGCACAGTTATTGTCAGGCCCTTGCAGCTTCTTGATGTATTGGAATAGTGGAATTAAGCTGCTCATTAAATGGAAATAAATATGAAGAGGACACTTTAATGAGTTAATGTATTTTCTTATTGCACTATTGCTTAACTATAACTATGGGGGCGTTTTAAGAACGTGCGAGCGGACATGATCCGATATTGCGGATCATGTCCGCTGCACATCGATAAATGCCGACAGCATACGCTCTTGGCATTTATCATTGCACCAGCAGTTCTGGAGAAGTGCTGGTGCAATACCACCCCATGCAGATTTGCAGCCTCGGGTCTTTAGACCGCTGCTTCATAATTTGTGTTTCTGGCGAGCCTGAATGCTTGCCGGAAACACGGGGCATCAAGCTCCATACGCAGCTTGATAAATAGGCCCCAATATATTTAACCCCAGGTAAAAGGCTTAAATACATTTTTAATGATGCCTCCGGAGCAGCAATGCACTACTTTTCCTGAGCTGAATATGGGCATGTGAGCCAATCCCAAACCGCATACGTGCATAGCCACTGATAACTAACCCGCGTCCAACGCAGGAGCATAAGTCTATCCCGACTCCAGAGCTGCAGTGGTTAAACACATAGGGCCTGATTCTAAAAAAATCACCAGCATGGAGAAAAACAACACAAACTTTTTTTGGACCATTAAAGGGCCATTATACACCAAATTTTTATTTGCGTAAATGTTTTGTAAATTATCCATTTATATAGCCCATCTGGAAGTGTTTTTGTAACAATGTATAGTTTTGCTTATTTTTTTAATAACATTGTACAGATTTTCAGACTCCTAACCAAGCCCCTCTGTGTCAGAAGTAGACGCACTTTTCAAGTCTACTGCTGGCTTCTGTTTGTATAATCTGTCTTTTTATATGCAGGGAAGGGGGTAGGTGGGTTGTCTCCAATTTAGCCAATTTCCTTGGGTGTTCCTGCTAACCTAATCAACAGTGCTAAACTTGGAGCTTCTAAATAAGTTTTTAAAAGGCTTAATACTGTATTTTTAGATCAGTATCTGTGCACATTCTTCTATATAGTAGTGTCAATTACTTGCAGATATATGAAAAGTGGTGTATACTGTCCCTTTAAGTTGTAATGTATTTCTCTCTCCTTTACATCCAATCCTCTGCTTAGTGAGATACACTGGTCTCAAGCTAAAACTTGTATTTTTAAATTCTCACAGTACTGATGAGATATCTAAGATAATCTCACCAAAGTATAGTAACTGTATTTTCTGCTTTGTAAAACCTGGCTGATTTAAGTGATGTTTCAAGGATTTTCCTATAGGGGGGCACTTGCCAGAGACTCACAGGTTCAGGAAGTCTGTGGGTGCGACAAGTGGTCCATGGGCAGGGTTGCGCAGACAATGGGCGGCATCAGGGCATTCCATGGGTAAGGTCTGATGGACCCATGAGGAACCTGGGCAAAGTATCATGTGGACGAGTATCTGGGACTCAGGAGGTTGAGGGAGCCCATTGCCATTTTGTGGGCAGGTCCGTGTGACGTGTCTGGAAAGTTATGTTCAGAGTGGATAATGGGCGGACTTACAGGTATACCCAGGCAGTCAACAGGCATGTCTGGGTGGCTCTTGGGCAGGGCTAAGGGAAATCCTGCAATTCAAGTGATATGGCTGTCTCAGATCAGAATTAGGGACTGTCCCTCTAATATTGGGATAGTAATGTTGTACATAGGTTACTAATACCACAAAGGTATGTATGCATGCATAGTATAACTGATTTTAAATGCATCATACATTTATATGTATTAGAGTAGGCCTCAACTAGGAGAAGTGAGGTGAACTAGAAGAAGTGAGGTGAACTCATATGCTTTGGCCAAAAAAATGATACTAAAAGCCTCCTTTCCATATATGTTTGCCGAATATTTACTTAATATTTTAAGTGCTATTTCTCAATCTGCAGTTTTCATTGAAAATGACATATTAAGACTCTTGATAGTTCTAGATTTTCCCCCAATGAATACAGGATAATTGTATTGGTGACCTCTAATAGCCTGGTCTGACATGCTGGTCCTTCAGGTAATAAATAAGGTAACTGCTATACGTCATGGTATCAAGTCAACAATAAATCTATCACAGCTTACAGCTCTCCAAAAAACATTTATCATTCCCAATATAAACAAATCATTGTGGCTTACTTTCCTTCATCCGTATCTATCTGCTCACCTCTCCCAGCTTGTCTAGTTTGACGTATGTCTCCAATTTCCCGAAACCAATATCCGACTGCAAAAATAAACACACAGGTTATTGTGTTTTCCTACTCCCGGCTGAGACCAGCCTTTTTTTTCTATATTCATCCTTTATAGCATAATTCTCGGTGTCTATTTACATCTCAGTACTTTCCTTAAGAAGACAATTTTACCTCATGATATTTAGAAATGTAATGTGTATTTACAGCACAAAGCCTCTTGATGGTACAGTAAAATGTTTATGAAATAACTAGTAATCATCATATACAAAACACCACAGAGATACTGACACAAATGATATTTTAGACAGTATCTAAATTCTGATTGTCCAGAAATAATGAACAATTATACAATTATAAAACACCTTTACATTTAAAGAATAAAACACAATTATATTTATTATGACTTTTGAGAGCTGGCATGTGCTTTAAAATATAATTGAGCACTTTGTCATAATTATGAATATGAACACTGGAAATTAAGCATTATACAAATATTTTTAGATGACAAATATTAGTTGATATAGTGTTTCCCTAGGGACAGACTGCTTATTGGCTGGTAAAAGCAACTCATAAAACATTACTGATGTACAGGAACATAACAGCATAAAACAAAACAAAAAATATTTTATTCAGGAAAAAACATTGGTTTATTTAAAAAAAAACAAAAAAAAAGTAACATATTAAAATACCCTCTTTAAGATGAAATAAAAATGTATAAGCAACAATTAAAGTGAATGTAAATTTTGATGCTAAAGTGCCCGTTTTTTTTAAAATTCGATTAAAAACAGGGGCACTTTAATTCATCAAAATTTACATTTCACTCGTTGTGAAAAAAAACTTACCTTTAAAACTTGACAGCCGCTCCAGCTCCCTCCACCCGTCGCAAAGCCTCTTCCTGAGTCTAAAATGAGGAATCCGGCTTCTTCCAATCACGGCGTTGAATCAGACACTGATTCCCCAGGGGGGAAGCCGTGATTGGAGGATGACCGATACATCATTTCTCACGTCAGAAATGGCTTTGCGACCACCGAGAGAAGCTGGAGCAGCTGTCAAGTTTAAAAGGTAAGTTTTTTTTCACAACACTCGTGAAATGTAAATTTTATGAATTAAAGTGCCCCTGTTTTTAATTGAATTTTTAAAAACCGGGCACTTTAGCATCAAAATTTACATTCACTTTAAGCAATATATCACAAACGATTTGCATACATAATAAATATCTAAAAACATTTTAAAACTTAATGTTTTGCAGTCTAAGAACACACCCTTTCAAAACACCTCTTGAGTAAGTTTTTCTTATTTGGTTAGTTAAATTACAAGAAAAGTAGGCAAAATAAATAAAGTACAATAAAAAGCAGCTTTCTACACATAATTAAACATTAAATGGACAGTAAACATAGAAATTAAAGGGATACTGAACCAAAATCTCAGATAGAGCTAAATGAAGCCACTAATCAGCAAGTGCTAACCCTGGTGCCAAACCAAAAATGAGCGGGCTCCTAAGCTTACATTCCTGCATTTTCAAATAAAGATGCCAAGAGAACGAAGAAAAATTGATAATAGGAGTAAATTAGAAAGTTGCTTAAAATTGCATGCTCTATCTGAATTGCGAAAGAAAAAAATTGGGTTCAGTATCCCTTTAATGTTACATAATGCTGCAGTAAGTGCAGAATTATGTATTATTAACCTAGAGACATCTGTAAAAATATAATGGATTTTAAAGACAAAACTGTTCTTACCTTACCTTCCTCACCAGTCTTCCCTGCTCCCCTGTTTCTTGTAAAAGCACATCATGGGTGCACTGTCTAATCACAACGCACCCAATCACATCACAGAACTAAATTAGCATGCTCCCACGCTAGGTAAAGCACAGGGGTAACTTCTTTATTTTTTTTTAGGTGTCACTAGATTGATGTTACATAATAGTGAAGAATTATGTAACATTAATTTCTATGTTTACTGTCCCTTTAATCTTATTTAACATAATTTTGGCTCAGATTACAAAATATTAGTGCTATTGTGCGCTCAGATGCTCAAGTTATCTCATAGTGCTATTATTTTTGCGTTTATATTATTATTATTATTATAATTTAGCTCTGAAAATTGAGCACCTGCTGACTTTTCATGGCTAAACCTGCTACACAGCTTTCCCTAATTGGATTTACTAATAACAGCTGCAAAACTATAATTTTATACTTACATTATGACAGTGGCTAACCTTGGTGTCTGCAGACTTAAAGGGACAGTAAAGCCAAAATTATACGTTCATAATTTAGATAGAGCATGCAATTTAAAAAAACTTTCCAATTTACCCCCGTTTTCAAATGTGCTTTGTTCTCTTGGTGTGTTTTAATGAAGAGTTAAACATAAGAGCTCAGGAGTGTGCACATGTCTTTAGTACTCTATGGCAGCAGTGTTTTACAGCATTATTTCTAGCTTTGTTATACAATGTAGCAAAACACTCCTGTCACAGAGTACTAAAGACACAAGCACACTCATAGGGGCCGAATTATCAAACTCCGAATGGAGCTTGATTGCACTGTTTCCGTGCAAGCCTTTAGGCTCTCCGCAAACAGTAGTTATGAAGCAGCATCATGTCCGCTCGCACTTTAGTAAATCTACCCCATAGCCTCTTCTGAGCCTACCTAGTTTTACTCTTCAATAAAAGATACCAAGACAACAAAGCAAATTTGAAAACAGAAATACATTTGAAAGTTGTTTCAAATTGCAAGCTCTATCTGAATCATTTAATTTTGACTTTACAGTCCCTTTAAAGGGACAGTCTACAATAGAATGGTTATTGTTTTAAAAGATAGCTAATCCCTTTATTACCCATTCCTCAGTTTTGCATAAACAACAGTTATATTAATATACTTTTTACCTCTGCTATTACCTCGTATCTAAGCATCTCCTGACAGCCCCCTGATCACATGACTTTGTTTTTATTATCTATTGACTTGCAGTTAGTACTGCTAAATCTTAAATAACTCCTTGGGCGTGAAGTGAACACATAGTTATCTATATGGCTCACATGAACTAGCAGTCTCCTGTTGTAAAAAGCATGTGATAATAGGCAAGCTCAGTATGCAGCTGTTTTTCCTTCAGACTTGCTGGAAACAGGTGTTAAGAAGCAGTGGTCTTAAGACTGCTGCTCCTTAACTTGTCAGCCATCTCTGAGGCGGCGGACAGCAATCCGCCCAATCGCATACAATCGGGTTGATTGACATCCCCTGCTAGCGGCCGATTGGCCGCGAATGTGCAGGGGGCGGCATTGCACAAGCATTTCTAGTGAAATGCTTGTGCAATGATAAATGCGGACAGCAAATTTTGTCTGCATTTATCGATGTGCAGCGGACATGATCGCCCTTTGATAAATCGTCCCCAAGGTGTTTACTGTCTTACTGTCCTTTTAACTCATTATATGGTGAAGGAAAGGAGAGAGAGCATAGATGCTTTTATCACATTTGGGATGTGCACCTGCACTACCCCATAACACTCCTGCTGCCTCAGCAATCAAGAGTTCAATCAAGAGTTAATGTGTTGATTACCAGGTACTCCTATATAAGGAGGTATCAGGTGTATCACCTGCAGTTTATGAGTAAGCACCACTAGGGGGCGTGAAACGCGTCAGAAGTTTTGTCCTTGTTTTTTACTTACTATTTTAATAAGGTTTATATAAACATTTTTGTTTTTAATACACTGCTGTGCTGCTGGAAAACTTTATTTACTATGTTGATTCAGCAGTTGGTTCACTGCTTTGGATCCGACATTGCACCCTGTCTGTGTGCACTTTTTCTTGCTGCCGTATTGCTATTGTGTTGTCTGACGTCATTACTGAGAGCCCAGGATCGCATGCTGCTGGTGAGTTTGGAGGGGCCGTTTGTCACTTTGTCAGCAATCTTCTTCCCTTTCAGGGCTCGATTCACCAAGCCCTTCTCTCCCCTTTGATTGTAGGTTTGCACAAGCGAACCTGCAGTCAGGATTTATCAAGCAGCGGTCATCAGACTTCTGCTTCCCCTGCCCTGTTCTCCACCTCTTAAGGGGAGAATTTCAATCTCCTTGGTCTTTTTCCAACCGGGGAGATTTGACAGCTCCTGTCTGACTGTGATTGGCTGTGCAAGGCATGGCAAGGGGGGTGGGTTTGTTTGCAAACACAGGAGCGCTCATGTGCAATGGTAAAATAAGTCAGGTATGTTCGCTCCTGTCCGCCCGTTGATGATAAATTGAGCTATTAATATCCCTTATGGAGCAGTTACATTTGTGTTCCAGACAATCAAGGAGATAAATCACTGTTATGAGTCTGTTACATAGCAATGACTCAATCTATTTATTGATTGCATACATTCCAAAAAGATCAAGGGGTTATATCACTGATGCAAGTGTGTTACCCTTGGTTTCTTGCATGAGGTCAGAGCAAGCACCGGGTTTGCAAGGCATGTGGCTAAAACACCTGAATTTAATAATTATTAGTAGGAGTGTCCACATACTTTTGGCCATATAGTTTATATACAGGCATACTCACACACACCTACATTTTTCTGTGGGCTCCGAGACCTTAAAAACTTTACAGAGGCTGTAAATTATAGTTATTTTGTTTAACACCAAAAATATATATATACAGTACTAATTCAAAAGGCCTATGACAAGCAATAAAGGCTAAGGGGTAGATTTATCAAGCGGTGGATGCTGCTTTCTACTCCTATCATTTCTGGTCCACGAGAAATGGAAGTTAAGAAGCAGCGGTTGTAAGCGCTGCTCCTTAACTTCTCTGCCACCTTTTAGTTTGGCCGCGAGTGTGCAGGGGATGGCATTGCACAAGCATTTCACAAGAAATGCTTGTGCTATGTTAAATGCCGACAGTATTTAGCGAGGTTGAGCGGACATGATTCACTACAGCCAATCATGTCCGCTCGACCTTTAATAAATCTACCCCTAAAAATGAGAATAGTGTATTTGTCTTTAAAATTTCTGTAAAGAAACTTTTCTGGCAATGTAATTTCTCCAGATGTGTATGAACAAACACTGATCTCTTCCGTATTGTTTGACATTTATTTTCTGATTTGCATAAGTACAATATGTTTCAAGCACTGTATCACCTCAGGGCTGGATTAGACGATGTGTTTAATTGAAAAGCTAATATGTATGGTAAAATGTCATTAAAGGAAGTTTTTTTCCTACAGAGATTATTTCCACCTGAGAAGATTAACAACTAGTTATTGAAAGAATAATACTAATTAAAATGACATCATTTAAATAGTATCTTGGTTCAAACATTCAGGTTCTAAATAGATCCTATTACACAATGTATTTTTTTTAAAAATGCCCCTAATCACTGATGTGCAGTCATAATTAATGTCTTAAAGGAGAATTCTTTACCAACACACACAGGCACTCTTAATAGTGGTTGCCACTCCGTATTGTCCCCCAGCTGGGATCCTCCCTCACACCTGATTATTTAATTTGTAGGTCTTTGCAATTGGCAAATGTTAGTCTTTTCTCTAGTTTTAGCTGTGTGCCCCCCCCCCCCCGTATATGGTTAGGAGATGCCTATGCCCATAAACATATTTGGAAACGTAATTCTTGGAAAATATGCTATGCGTTTCTTTCAATAATAAATACAAACATTTTTGCAATAAATATGTATTAGCAAAAATACTTCTTGCAAAAGTTATGACTGTTTCAGTCACTGCTATTACTGTGCACAGAAAATACGTACATATGTCCTGTGCACCCTCATTCAGAGAGCTGGGGGTTGCATGTCATCGCCAAAGTAACATAGGCACTCTGAGTAGGCATGCTGTTTGAATGTAGGTGCATAAGGCATATGTACATATGCTCATTGCACAGTAAACTCTATAATTGTAGCAGTGATGCTCTTTACTAGAAGCATTTTTACTAATGGGTATTCAAAACTTCTATACAAACTGAAATAAATTCATGTGCATTTCAATTTTGACTTTTACGTCTCTTTAAAGTGCAAAGTGATTTGTTTTTCCCCTTTAAACAAGGGTACCCATTCAAGGATTATCCAAATCTACAAATAAACCTAATTGCTATGATGTGTATGGCAGTGCATTCTGGTATCGCAAAATTTTGAAAATCGTAAGTCCCTAATTTCGTTATTATTGAAAATAAGAGCAAGTAATATTCTGAGACAGCCAATCTGGCTTCGGTAATTTTAGATAGCAGAGATGAATATCTTCAAATATGGGAACCGTGGATTACATATATAGAATTTAAAAAAACACATAATTCTAAGGGGCATATTTATCAATGTGCGAGCAGACATGATACGAAGTAGCGTATCATGTCCACCGCACATCGATAAATGCAGACAGCATACACAGACAGCAGTTCTTGTAACCTGCTGGTGCAATGCCACCCCCCGGCAGATTCACAGCCAATCGTCCGCTAGCAGGGGGTGTCGTATTCGATCGGGTTAATTTCTGTCCGCTGCCTCAGAGCAGGTGGACAAGTTATGAAGCAGCGGTCTTTAGACTGCTGCTTCATAACTTCTGTTTCCGGCGAGCCTGAAGGTTCGCCAGAAACTAGGGGAATCAAGCTCCATACAGAGCTTGATAAATATGCCCCTAAGTGTCAATTGTTTTTTTTGTTTTTTTTATAAGATGAGAGGCCACCTTTTTTTTAAGGGAATTGGCTATTTTTGGGAACCTCCCAACCAGACCTCACACATAAGCAGTTGATATTTTTCTTTCTCCTGCATAGGAATCTGTTTGTTTAAACAGCTGTAAAACTGTTAACTGTACAAATGGATGCCAATTCTCTTTAACATATATAGTTCACATGTACTTTACACTTCTAAAGCTTTACAACTTGATATCTATAAAATAAGCTTGTGTATTGTCTATAAACGTATTGTTTTCTTTATGTCTATGATTGTTAACAAAAAAAGAAAATAAACAATAAAGTCTATTTCAACAAAAAAAAAAATGACAATGTTAAAGGGACAGTATCAATTTTATTGCTAATTTTAATTGGACAGGCAGTACGGCTTTTTATAAATAAACATGGTACCCGGTGTTTTCAAAACTGAAAGACTAATTATGAACAGCAAAGCACACAGTAGGTTTGGTACTTTTCTGTCCCAAGTATTCTCCAGTTCTGAAGATGCTTTTTTCTTTGGGAACATGCTTTGCGTTCATTCCTAAATCATGTGACACCCCAGATATTTATAATATGCCCGTTACATCACAAAGCTTGCAATAACATCATACAAGTGGACAGAAATCAAAGCAGG
Organism: Bombina bombina; assembly: GCF_027579735.1. Lineage (NCBI taxonomy): Eukaryota > Metazoa > Chordata > Amphibia > Anura > Bombinatoridae > Bombina > Bombina bombina. Next base: position 415,289,209 of record NC_069501.1, read on the forward strand.
AACTAAGGAGTAGATTTAATTAGCGCTCAGGGTTCTATTCACAAAGAGAAGAATTGCAGGTGAATAGTAGGTGACTTGAAATCTTTAACTATACATTATCAAGAAGAGCTGAATTAGCCCTGCACAATGCAATAATGCAGCTGCAATTCTCCTATTTTAGGTGAATTGTACACAACATTAACTATGCAATATATAGGGTTTCCTCAGCTCTTCTTGCAGGAAATACTCACTGGGTTTGGCCCTTCATAATGCACAGTTAAAGGGGCATGAAACCCAAAACATTTATTTCATGATTTAGGTAGAACATACAATTTTAAATTTTTTTCCAGTTTACTTCTATTATCGAATTTGCTTAATTCTCTTGGTGTAATGTGTTGAAGGAGTATCAATACACTATTGGTTTCTAACTAAACACATGGGTGAGCCAATGACAATTGATATATATATATATATATATGCAGCCACCAATCAGCAGCTAGAACCTAGGTTCTTTGCTGCTGATCCTGAGCTTACCTAGATAAACCTTTCAGCAAAAGATAACAAGAGAAGGAAGCAAATTAAATAAAATAAGTAAATTGGAAAGTTGTTTAAAATCATGTGCTCTGTCTAAATCATATATGTCTAATTATGACTTTACTGTCCCTTTAATGACGGGAATTGAAATGTTTAATTTCCCCGCCATTCACCTCTTAAGGAATAGACCCCTCAGTATTACTCAAAACCACTAGACTATTTCTTCCTCAAAACAAAGTACCATAAGCAATTTATGATCTAGCCAGCGTGACTGCCACAGCTGCAAGCTCTGTCATCTCATGGTGTCCCGACACCCTGGATGTGAATCATTGCACACAACCATAGGCACTGTTAACAATTTGACAGCAAAATGTATTCTTTTTTTTGCAACTATAGCAAGTTTGTCCATTATAGAGCTGACACCTTTTTTTAGACAGTTTATGATTATGCCTTGCTATATTTATAAATATATGGTGGAACAGAGTACTTAAAGGGCCATAATACCCAAATGTTTAAACACTTGAAAGTGATGCAGCATAGCTGTTAAAAGCTGACTAGAAAATATCTCCTGAACATCTCTATGTAAAAAAGAAAGATGTTTTACCTCAAAAGTACCTCAGTAGCCACCTCCAATTGTAAAGGATTTTTTAAGCAGCATTTTAGTGTGTCCGTCCTGGGACAGCTGAAAGGATGAGCCTCGTGAACTCTCATATTATTTCACCAATCAGGTAAAGGAAGCTTACTATGAAATCTCATGAGAGTTAAGTCGAATCTCATGAGATCACAGTAAGAGTTCATGACCTCAGCACTGCTGATGCTGATTGGCTGCTGTTCATTTCTTCATTTTTTTTTTATTTTTACCTGCAGCTGGGAGCAGCTGAGTATAACTTTTTACACAGAACTTACTCTTCTGAGCTGAGGAGATTATGAGGTAAAATATCTTCCTTTTTTACATAGAGATGCTCAGGTGATATTTTCCTGTCAGCTTTTTACAGTTATACTGCATCAGTTTCAAGTGATTTAGCATATGAGTATTATGTCCCTTTAAATTGAAACGTTCTAGAAAATGTTTGATTTGAAATACTAAGGCTTTAAAATAGTGGTAACCAATTTTTATTTTCTTCAGGATACTAACTGTTTATGCAAATGTGAAAATGACATTACACCCTTTATTTATTTTTGTATGACACAATAAGCACACCTCTCTAATACAATGCAATGGAATACAAATAGAATATAGTTAGAGAAATAGGAACAATCTTTTGTGTGAGAGGTATTGGTAGGCAATATAATCTACTGTGTGTTACTAAAAAGCAGTTGCCACGATGTCCACAGTGATGTAATGTGACCACTGCACTGTCACTCATGCATTAATATTATTGATGCCAGGAAGTCACAATCTGTTTAACCTCCTATTTGACATCAAAGAGTTTAATCGTAGCCCTAAACCTAACCACTACGTGTCACTCACCGCTCTCAAAATGGATGGCCCGCAACATTGTAAATTGACAATACCATGGGCAGGGAGATCTTGTAGGCCTTGACATCAGAGGCATAAAACTGACACAGCTGACTGGATACCATATAGCTGGACTAGACAAATCGCTTGGGACATGCATTTCTGGTACAGCTAAGCACCACTTCTGTATAGCAATATGCAACTTACCTGACCTTGACATTCAAAGGTTGAGGCTCTTATCTATCTAGTCCACTACATACATACGTTCATTCATACACACACGTTACCTATTAATGTATTAATTATTTATTGATAAGATACCCTGTTCGCTTTCTTCATGCTGCATTTTTAGCATACAGTATAGACTTTGATAACATCATTAATGCGTACCACTGTCATCCTTGAAATATTTATCTCCATGGTAAAAAAAAGTTGAGTATTTTGGGATCATTGATAAGCTCTGTTAAAGGGATATTAAACAGATTAACCATGTGATTGGAAGGGTATGCCCTTCATATTGAACTAAACAAAATCTGATTTTAGACTAATAATAATACCTTACTGAGGATGCTATTGCGTACTGCCTTTTTCTATAGTTTGATTGCTTAAAATAGAGTTTTATTTGGACCTTATAGCACACAGCAAATAAGATAAGATTACCATTCTAATAGAGGGGGGCAACAGGAAGTGTTACTGAGGTTGTCAGGAGGAATAAACGTATCTACACATGTGGTGGAGCTCTCCTAAGATTAAAGGGATATGGGACCCTCTGTCAGCATTCTTAAAGGGATACTCAACCCAATTTTTTTATTTCATTATTCAGATAGAGCATGCAATTTTAAGCAACTTTCTAATTTACTTCTATTATCAATTTTCTTCGTTCTCTTGCTATCTTTATTTGAAAAGAAGACATCTAAGCTAAGGAGCCAGCAAATTTTTGGTGCAGACCATGGAAAGCACTTGTTTATTGGTACTGTCCAATCAGCAAGGACAACACAGGTTGTTCACCAAAAATGGGCCGGCATCTAAACTTACCTTCTTGCTTTTCAAATAAACATACCAAGAGAATGAAGAAAATTTAAAAAAAGGAGTAAATTAGAAAGTTGCTTAAAATTGAATGCTCTATCTGAAACACAAAAGAAAAAATTTGGGTTCAGTGTCCCTTTAAGTGAACTTCTAGATAGTGCATTGGCCCTTACGCTTTCATAAGCCCTCCTACATAAATGTATTAAAGAATTTAACTCCCATATCAATACAATCATAAGAATAACTTGTACAACGACAAGAACATGTATAGGAAGATAGGAGAGACCTAATTGGTCTGAAGAACTTGCTAAGATTAAATACTTTGGAAAAAGTAGCTTAGATGTAGGTTACTACTGATTCCTTTCATAAAAAAATAGTTATTAAACAGTAACAACTTATTGGGATGAGAGAGCTACTTATATTATATTACTGTGTCCATAGAATTACATACACGTAACTAGTTTTATTATTCTTTTGTTTGAAAAACTAATAAAAAAATATTTTAAAATGAAAAAGGAGAGCAATTTGTTTGTTATACTGAAGATCTTTTGAAATGCAGTGCTTAACTGATTATATTATATTATGCATAAAAATTACTTTAATGGCTCTATAAGTAAATCAGCAATATGGAGTTTTGCCTTTTTAGTGCAGTGTAAAACTTTTTAAAAAAACTTGTAACAATATCCTCAAAGATCATAAATGTATAATTTTTTTTTTAATTATACTCCAAGAATTTCTTGCAGAAAAGCAAACAGTATTAATTAGAGATCAGACTAATATAATGATTTGTATCGGCTAGATTACGAGTTGTGCGTAAGGGTAAAAAAAGCAGCGTTAAGAGGTCCTAACGCTGCTTTTTTATGCCCGCTGCTATTACGAGTCTTGAAGGTTTAGGGTCACCGCACACTTTTTTGGCCTTACCGCAAAACGACTTACGTAAACTTCGTAAAGTTTATTTTCAATGGGACTTCCATAGCGCCGGTATTACAAAGTGAGGGGTACACTCTACCCCGTCAAGAGTCCTCACGTATTTTTTGGTACAACGCCGTAACATAAAACTCATAACTAAAGTGCTAAAAAGTACACTAACACCCATAAAATACCTATTAACCCCTAAACCGAGGCCCTCCTGCATCGCAAACACTAAAATACATTTTTTAACCCCTAATCTGCCGCTTCGGAAATCGCAGCAACTATAATAAACATATTAACCCCTAAACCGCAGCACTCCCACTTCGCAAACATTAGTTAAATATTATTAACCCCTAATCTGCCGTCCCCAACGTCGCTGCCACTATACTAAATGTATTAATCCCTAAACCTAAGTCTAACCCTAACCCTAACACCCCCTTACTTAAATATAATTTAAATACATCTAAATAAAAATTACTATAATTAACTAAATTATTCCTATTTAAAACTAAATACTTACCTATAAAATAAACCCTAAGATAGCTACAATATAACTAATAGTTACATTGTAGCTACCTTAGGGTTTATTTTTATTTTACAGGCAAGTATTTATTTTAACCAGGTAGAATAGTTATTAAATAGTTATTGACTATTTAATAACTACCTAGCTAAAATAAATACAAAGGTACCTGTAAAATAAAACCTAACCTAAGTTACAATAACACCTAACACTACACTATAATTAAATAAATTAACTAAATTAAAAACAATTACCTAAATTAAATTAAATTAGCTAAAGTACAAAAAAACAAACACTAAATTACAGAAAATAATAAACAAATTACAGATATTTAAACTAATTACACCTAATCTAATAGCCCTATCAAAATAAAAAAAGCCCCCCAAAATAAAAATAAACCCTAGCCTAAACTAAACTATCAATAGCCCTTAAAAGGGCCTTTTGCGGGGCATTGCCCCCCAAAAATCAGCTTTTTTACCTGTAAAAAAAAATACAACCTAACAATAACACAAGGCTAAGCTCCCCATTGCCCTGAAAAGGGCATTTGGATGGGCATTGCCCTTAAAAGGGCAGTTAGCTCTTTTGCGGCCCAAACCCTAATCTAAAAAAAACCCCACCCAATACACCCTTAAGAAAACCTAACACTAACCCCTGAAGATCGACTTACAATTCTGAAGACCCGACATCCATCCTCAAGGAAGCGGCAGAAGTCTTCATCCAACCAGGCCGAAGTCCTCAACGAAGCCGGGAGAAGTCTTCATCCAAGCCGGGCGAAGTGGTCCTCCAGATGGGCAGAAGTCTTCATCCAGACGGCATCTTCTATCTTCATCCATCCGACGCGGAGCGGCTCTATCTTCAAGACATCCAGCACCGAGCATCCTCTTCAAACGACGGCTTCTTACTGAATGACGGTTCCTTTAAGTGACGTCATCCAAGATAGCATCCCTTAGATTCTGATTGGCTGATAGAATTCTATCAGCCAATCGGAATTAAGGTAGAAAAAATCCTATTGGCTGATGCAATCAGCCAATAGGATTGAAGTTCAATCCTATTGGCTAATCCAATTAGTCTATAGGATTGAGCTCGCATTCTATTGGCTGTTCCAATCAGCCAATAGAATGTGAGCTCAATCCTATTGGCTGATTGCATCAGCCAATAGGATATTTTCTACCTTAATTCCGATTAGCTGACAGAATTCTATCAGCCAATCGGAATCTAAGGGACGCCATCTTGGATGATGTCACTTAAAGGGACTGTCATTCAGTAAGAAGCCGTCGTTTGAAGAGGATGCTCCGCGCTGGATGTCTTGAAGATGGAGCTGCTCCGCGTCGGATGGATGAAGATAGAAGATGCCGTTTGGATGAAGACTTCTGCCCGACTGGAGGACCACTTCGCCCGGCTTGGATGAAGACTTCTCCCGGCTTCGTTGAGGACTTCGGCCCGGTTGGATGAAGAGTTGTGCCGTTTCCTTGAGAATGGATGTCGGGTCTTCAGAACTGTAAGTCGATCTTCAGGGGGTTAGTGTTAGGTTTTTTTAAGGGTGTATTGGGTGGGTTTTATTTTTAGATTAGGGTTTGGGCCGTGAAAGAGCTAACTGCCCTTTTAAGGGCAATGCCCATCCAAATGCCCTTTTCAGGGCAATGGGGAGCTTAGGTTTTTTAGATAGTATTTTATTTGGGGGGTTGGTTGTGTGGGTGATGGGTTTTACTGTTGGGGGTGTTTGTATTTTTTTTTTACAGGTAAAAGAGCTGATTTCTTTGGGGCAATGCCCCGCAAAAGGCCCTTTTAAGGGCTATTGATAGTTTAGTTTAGGCTAGGGTTTTTTTTTATTTTGGGGGGGCTTTTTTATTTTGATAGGGCTATTAGATTAGGTGCAATTAGTTTACATATCTGTAATTTGTTTATTATTTTCTGTAATTTAGTGTTTGTTTTTTTGTACTTTAGCTAATTTAATTTAATTTAGGTAATTGTATTTAATTTAGTTAATTTATTTAATTATAGTATAGTGTTAGGTGTTATTGTAACTTAGGTTAGGTTTTATTTAACAAGTACTTTTGTATTTATTTTAGCTAGGTATTTATTAAATAGTTATGCCTGTAAAATAAAAATAAACCCTAAGCTAGATACAATGTAACTATTAGTTATATTGTAGCTCTCTTAGGGTTTATTTTATAGGTAAGTATTTGGTTTTAAATAGGAATAATTTAGTTAATTATAGTAATTTTATTTAGATGTATTTTAATTATATTTAAGTTAGGGGGTGTTAGGGTTAGGGTTAGACTTAAGTTTAGGGGTTAATACATTTAGTATAGTGGCGGCGACGTTGGTTGCGGCAGATTAGGGGTTAATAAGTGTAGGTAGGTTGCTGCGACATTGGGGGCGGCAGATTAGGGGTTAATAAGTATAATGTAGGTGGCGCGATGTTGGGGGACAGCAGATTAGGGGTTCATAACTATAATGTAGGTGGCGGCTGTGTCCGGAGCGGCAGATTAGGGGTTAAAAAATATAATAGGTGTCGGCGATGTCGGGGGCTAGATTAGGGGTTAATAAGTGTAAGATTAGGGGTGTTTAGACTCGGGGTTCATGTTAGGGTGTTAGGTGTAGACATACATTTTCTTTCCCCTTAGGAATAAATGGGGCTGCGTTACTGAATTTTACGCTGCTTTTTTGCAGGTGTGAGACTTTTTTTCAGCCGGCTCTCCCCGTTGATTCCTATGGGGAAATCGTGCACGAGCACGTACGACCAGCTCACCGCTGACTTAAGCAGCGCTGGTATTGGAGTGCGGTAAGGAGCAAAATTTTGCTCAATGCTCACTTCTTGTCTTTTAACGCCGGGTTTGTATAAACCTGTAATACCAGCGCTGTAGGAAAGTGAGCGGTGAGACAAAACTGCTCGTTAGCACCGCACAGCTCAAAATGAAAAACTCGTAATCTGGCCGTAAGTTTCCCTAAATTCCAGTGAACCATACATCAGTCAGTCAGGACAAACAATTTATGTGCAATAGGAATTCATTGTTTTCGGTTACCAGGGACGCCCTCCTAGACAGTCGGCTTGTGGGCTTATGTTCATCCTCTGGACTGCTCATCTGAAGCTTAGTCAGGATTTCAGGACGTGTAGGCAGAGAAAGCTTTTTACTTACACCCTGCAACAATAAATAAATACAAAATTATAGTCGCCTATTACAGTTCAGACTGAAATACCTAAAAGGGATAGTAAAGTACAAATTAAACTTTCATGATTCAGAGAGGACGTCATTTTAACGTCATTTTAAACAACTTTCTAATTTACTTTAATCATCAAATTTGCTTTGTTCTTTTGGTATTCTTTGTTGAATGCTAAACCTAGGTAGGCCCATATGCTAATTTCTAAGCCCTTGAAGGCCGCCTCTTATCTGAATGCATTTAATAGTTTTTCACAGCTAGAGGGCATTAGTTCATGTGTATCATATAAATAACATTGTGCTCATGCACGTGGAGTAAGAGTCAGCACTAATTGCCTGAAATGCATGCTCTTGAACTCACTCTTTAACAAAGCAAAATTGATTATAGAAGTAAATTGGACTGTTGCGTAAAATTGCATGCTCTATCCATTCCAGCTAAGTTTAATTTTGACTTCGTTGCCAGTTAAATTACGGGAAAAAGGAAAAAAAAAAAAATAATGATAATATTTTGCAAAGTTGTATTACTACATACAATTAAAGGGACATTCCGGTCAAAATCTAAATGCACATATATGGATTACATCTTTGAATAGAAACATATTTGCAATATACAGTACGTGTATTGGCAAACATACATCTAGTAAAACTTATCACTGTTTTAGTGTTCACATTTTTCTCTGCATATGCATGTGAAGCACCAGCATTTTAAATACTACAGCTGCTCAGAACATCAGTGGGTCTTGTTTCATGTCACAAATTAACAAATTGAGTCATTTCCAGATGGTACAAGCACCTTAGGCTCTCTGAGCATGTGTTGTGTTTAAAATGCTGGTGCACAGAGCATACTTAAGTACACTTTTGAAACAGCTATAGCTTTCAGTAGAAGCATTTTTGCTCATACGTGTATGTTACAAAAATGCTTATATTGAAAACTGAAATGCACCTGTGTGGATTTCAATCTTGGCTGGAATGTCCCTTTAAATATTTTATATTACAACCTCAAAGTCTCACTCCCTGTTAGCTTAAAAATCAAAATAAACAACTTTAACTATATCAATAATCAATATTTTTAACGTTTATATAGTGCTGTTTTGTATACATGATAGATATGTTAGTGTTTTCTGTCCTTTTAAAGGGATAGAAAGATCAAAATATAAATGTGCACGAGTGCATTTCAATTTTTAATAGAAATATTTTTGCAATATAATTTCATTAGCAAAATGATTCCAGTAAATGTTATTACTGTTTTTCTGTGGCATACGTACATATGCTGTGAGGCTGTGATTTTTTTCTTACAAAATTTCAAAGTTATGTCTTCCACTCCCCCTGTACCATGTGACAGTCATCAGCCAATCACAAATGCATATGCGTATATTCTATGCACATGGTCAGAAGGAGCTGGTGACTCAAAAAGTGTAAATATAAAAATACTGTGCACATTTTGTTAAAGGGAAACTGAACCCAAATTTTTTCTTTCGTGATTCAGATAGAGCATTAAATTTTAAGCAAGTTTCTAATTAATACTATTATCAATTTTTCTTCATTCTCTTGCTATCTTTATTTGAAAAAGAAGGCAGCTAAGCTTTTTTGGGTTCAGAACTATGGACAGCACTTTTTATTGGTGGATGAATTTATCCACCAATCAGAAAGGACAACCCAGGTTGTTCACCAAAAATGGGCCGGCATCTAAACTTACATTCTTGCATTTCAAATGAAGATACCAAGAAAATGAAGAAAATTGGATAATAGGAGTAAATTAGAAAGTTGCTTAAAATTGAATGCTCTATCTGAATCACAAAAGAAAAAATTTGGTTTCAGTGTCCCTTTAATGTAAGTAAATTGGAAAGTTGTTTAAAATTGCATGCTCTATCTGAATCATGAAAATGTAATTTTGACTTGAGTGTCCCTTTAAATCTGGGCCTGTGTCTGTGAAGACTTAATTTGTGTCATACAAGCCATTGCTCTCTGAGAAAGTGTAGTGTTTGAATCCTAGTGCATGGGCCCACACAGCATATGTGCATATGCTGCTGAAAAACACTGATATTGTTTACTATAATAATTTTTACTAAGTGACGTAAATTGCTTATATGCTCATATTTAAAATTAAAAAACCCCCATGCACATTTCAATTTTTACCTTTCTATTCTATTAAGTTAGACCATTTCTTTTCTTGTTGCACTAAAACACACAGTTTACCATTACTGCCGTACAAACATTCTCATTTTATATTTTCTAATAACAAACATTTACATAAACCATTTTAGAATTGTTGAGTTAATGTTTTTCCATGTTGCTGGCAGTTCCCTTTTGAAGTGTGAGATATCATGTATAGATGATAATGGCAGGAACGTTCGCTAACAAAACAGTGGAAAAAATAGGTGATGCTGAATTAATTTCTAACATTATCTCTGGTAACAGAGCCCCTGGGTAACTTCTTGAGCTTGGGAAGGCTGGAGTGGACACAGAGCTAATATACTTCAGTGAGCAATACCAAACTACCAATCTTTGTTCATGAAATTAAATAGGATACCAATATTTTTCAGAACATTCAAAAGGAACATTTTAATGTAAAATTATTTTGTTAGAAAATTTTATTTTTAAAGGGACATAAAACCCAAAATTTTTCTTTCATTATTCAGATAGAGAATATATTTTAAAAAAAAAGTTTCTAATTTACTTATATTTTCATATTTGCTTTGTTTTCGTGTTATTCTTTGTCAAAGAGATACCTAGGTAGTTACCATGCACATGCCTGAAGCACTACATGACTGGAAATAGCACAGACATCTAGTGCTCTTGCTAATGAATAACATTGCTGCAAAACTGCTGCCATTTAAAGGGACAGTCAACACTAAAATTGTTATTGTTTAAAGATAGATAACGCCTTTACTACCCATTCCCCAGCTTTGCGCAACCAACATTGTTATATTAATATACTTAACAACATTTAACCCTCTAAATTACTGCCTGTTTCTAAGCCACTACAGACAGCCTCTTATCACATCCTTTTTTATTTGCTTTTCACAACAGGAGACTGCTAGTTCATGTGAGTCATATAGATAACATTGTGCTCACGCCCGTCAGAACAGCACAGCACTAATTGGCTAAAATGCAAGTCAATAGATAATAAGTCATGTGATCAGGGGGTCATCACAGAAGTAAAAAACAGAATTTATGCTTACCTGATAAATTACTTTCTCCAACAGTGTGTCCGGTCCACGGCGTCATCCTTACTTGTGGGATATTCTCTTCCCCAACAGGAAATGGCAAAGAGTCCCAGCAAAGCTGGTCACATGATCCCTCCTAGGCTCCGCCCACCCCAGTCATTCGACCGACGGACAGGAGGAAATATATATATAGGAGAAACCATATGATACCGTGGTGACTGTAGTTAGAGAAAATAATTCATCAGACCTGATTAAAAAACCAGGGCGGGCCGTGGACCGGACACACCGTTGGAGAAAGTAATTTATCAGGTAAGCATAAATTCTGTTTTCTCCAACATTGGTGTGTCCGGTCCACTGCGTCATCCTTACTTGTGGGAACCAATACCAAAGCTTTAGGACACGGATGAAGGGAGGGAGCAAATCAGGTCACCTAAACGGAAGGAACCACAGCTTGCAAAACCTTTCTCCCAAAAATAGCCTCCGAAGAAGCAAAAGTATCAAATTTGTAAAATTTGGCAAAAGTGTGCAGTGAAGACCAAGTCGCTGCCTTACATATCTGGTCAACAGAAGCCTCGTTCTTGAAGGCCCATGTGGAAGCCACAGCCCTAGTGGAGTGAGCTGTGATTCTTTCGGGAGGCTGCCGTCCGGCAGTCTCATAAGCCAATCGGATAATGCTTTTAAGCCAAAAGGAAAGAGAGGTAGAAGTCGCTTTTTGACCTCTCCTTTTACCAGAATAAACAACAAACAAGGAAGATGTTTGTCTGAAATCTTTAGTAGCCTCTAAATAGAATTTTAGAGCACGGACTACGTCCAAATTGTGTAACAAACGTTCCTTCTTTGAAACTGGATTCGGACACAAAGAAGGTACAACTATCTCCTGGTTAATATTTTTGTTAGAAACAACTTTCGGAAGAAAACCAGGCTTAGTACGCAAAACCACCTTATCTGCATGGAACACCAGATAGGGCGGAGAACACTGCAGAGCAGATAACTCTGAAACTCTTCTAGCAGAAGAAATTGCAACTAAAAACAAAACTTTCCAAGATAGTAACTTAATATCTATGGAATGTAAAGGTTCAAACGGAACCCCTTGAAGAACTGAAAGAACTAGATTTAGACTCCAGGGAGGAGTGAAAGGTCTGTAAACAGGCTTGATCCTAACCAGAGCCTGAACAAATGCTTGAACATCTGGCACGGCTGCCAGTCTTTTGTGAAGTAAAACAGATAAAGCAGAGATCTGTCCCTTTAGAGAACTTGCAGATAATCCTTTCTCCAAACCTTCTTGTAGAAAGGATAGAATCTTAGGAATTTTTATCTTGTTCCATGGGAATCCTTTGGATTCACACCAACAGATATATTTTTTCCATATTTTATGGTAAATTTTTCTAGTTACAGGCTTCCTAGCCTGAATCAGAGTATCTATTACAGAATCTGAAAACCCACGCTTTGATAAAATCAAGCGTTCAATCTCCAAGCCATCAGTTGGAGGGAAACCAGATTTGGATGTTCAAATGGACCCTGAACAAGAAGGTCCTGTCTCAAAGGTAGCTTCCATGGTGGAGCCGATGACATATTCACCAGGTCTGCATACCAAGTCCTGCGTGGCCACGCAGGAGCTATCAAGATCACCGAGGCCCTCTCCTGATTGATCCTGGCTACCAGCCTGGGAATGAGAGGAAACGGTGGGAATACATAAGCTAGGTTGAAGGTCCAAGGTGCTACTAGTGCATCTACTAGAGTCGCCTTGGGATCCCTGGATCTGGACCCGTAGCAAGGAACCTTGAAGTTCTGACGAGACGCCATCAGATCCATGTCTGGAATGCCCCATAAATGAGTTATTTGGGCAAAGATTTCTGGATGGAGTTCCCACTCCCCCGGATGGAATGTCTGACGACTCAGAAAATCCGCTTCCCAATTTTCCACTCCTGGGATGTGGATCGCAGACAAGTGGCAGGAGTGATCCTCCGCCCATTGAATTATCTTGGTCACTTCTTTCATCGCCAGGGAACTCCTTGTTCCCCCCTGATGATTGATATATGCGACGGTCGTCATGTTGTCTGATTGAAACCTTATGAATTTGGCCTTTGCTAGTTGAGGCCAAGCTCTGAGAGCATTGAATATCGCTCTCAGTTCCAGAATGTTTATCGGGAGAAGAGACTCTTCCCGAGACCATAGACCCTGAGCTTTCAGGGATTCCCAGACCGTGCCCCAGCCCACTAGACTGGCGTCGGTCATGACAATGACCCACTCTGGTCTGCGGAAGCTCATTCCCTGTGACAGATTGTCCAGGGTCAGCCACCAACGGAGTTAATCTCTGGTCTTTTGATCTACTTGAATCATCGGAGACAAGTCTGTATAATCCCCATTCCACTGTCTGAGCATGCACAGTTGTAATGGTCTTAGATGAATTCGTGCAAAAGGAACTATGTCCATTGTTGCAACCATCAATCCTATTACTTCCATGCACTGCGCTATGGAAGGACGAGGAACAGAATGAAGTACTTGACAAGAGCTTAGAAGTTTTGATTTTCTGACCTCTGTCAGAAAAATCCTCATTTCTAAGGAATCTATTATTGTTCCCAAGAAGGGAACTCTTGTAGACGGGGACAGAGAACTTTTTTCTTTGTTCACCTTCCATCCGTGAGATCTGAGAAAGGCTAGGACGATGTCCGTATGAGCCTTTGCTTTTGACAGGGACGACGCTTGAATTAGGATGTCGTCCAAGTAAGGTACTACTGCAATGCCCCTTGGTCTTAGAACCGCTAGAAGGGACCCTAGTACCTTTGTGAAAATCCTTGGAGCAGTGGCTAATCCGAATGGAAGTGCCACAAACTGGTAATGCTTGTCCAGAAAAACGAACCTTAGGAACTGATGATGTTCCTTGTGGATAGGAATATGTAGGTACGCATCCTTTAAATCCACGGTAGTCATAAATTGACTTTCCTGGATGGTGGGTAGGATCGTTCGAATAGTTTCCATTTTGAACGATGGTACCCTGAGAAATTTGTTTAGGATCTTCAGATCCAAAATTGGTCTGAATGTTCCCTCTTTTTTGGGAACTATGAACAGATTGGAATAAAATCCCATTCCTTGTTCTCTTATTGGAACTGGATGTATCACTCCCATCTTTAACAGGTCTTCTACACAATGTAAGAATGCCTGTCTCTTTATTTGGTTTGAAGATAAGTGAGACCTGTGGAACCTTCCCCTTGGGGGTAGTTCCTTGAATTCCAGGAGATAACCTTGAGAAACTATTTCTAGCGCCCAAGGATCCTGAACATCTCTTGCCCAAGCCTGAGCAAAGAGAGAGAGTCTGCCCCCCACTAGATCCGGTCCCGGATCGGGGGCTATCCCTTCATGCTGTTTTGGTAGCAGTGGTAGGCTTCTTGGCCTGCTTACCCTTGTTCCAGCCTTGCATTGGTTTCCAGGCTGGTTTGGGTTGTGAAGTATTACCCTCTTGCTTAGAGGATGCAGAATTAGAGGCTGGTCCGTTTCTGCGAAAGGGACAAAAATTAGGCTTATTTTTAGCCTTAAAAGACCTATCCTGTGGGAGGGCGTGGCCCTTTCCCCCAGTGATGTCTGAAATAATCTCTTTCAAATCTGGTCCAAATAATGTTTTACCTTTGAAAGGAATGTTAAGCAATTTTGTCTTGGAAGACACATCCGCTGACCAAGACTTTAGCCAAAGCGCTCTGCGCGCCACGATAGCAAACCCTGAATTTTTCGCCGCTAATCTAGCTAATTGCAAAGCGGCGTCTAAAACAAAAGAGTTAGCCAATTTAAGTGCTTGAACTCTGTCCATAACCTCCTCATACGAAGATTCTTTACTGAGCGACTTTTCTAGTTCCTCGAACCAGAAACACGCTGCCGTAGTGACAGGAACAATGCATGAAATTGGTTGTAGAAGGTAACCTTGCTGTACAAAAATCTTTTTAAGCAAACCCTCTAATTTTTTATCCATAGGATCTTTGAAAGCACAACTATCTTCGATAGGAATAGTAGTGCGTTTGTTTAGAGTAGAAACCGCCCCCTCGACCTTGGGGACTGTCTGCCATAAGTCCTTTCTGGGGTCGACTATAGGAAATAATTTCTTAAATATAGGGGGGGGGAACAAAAGGTATGCCGGGCTTTTCCCACTATTTATTTACTATGTCCGCCACCCGCTTGGGTATAGGAAAAGCATCGGGGGGCACCGGAACCTCTAGGAACTTGTCCATCTTACATAATTTCTCTGGAATGACCAAATTGTCACAATCATCCAGAGTAGATAACACCTCCTTAAGCAGTGCGCGGAGATGTTCTAATTTAAATTTAAATGTCACAACATCAGGTTCAGCTTGATGAGAAATTTTTCCTGAATCTGAGATTTCTCCATCAGACAAAACCTCCCTCATGGCCCCTTGAGATTGGTGTGAGGGTATGTCAGAACAGTTATCATCAGCGCCCTCTTGCTCTTCAGTGTTTAAAACAGAGCAATCGCGCTTTCTCTGATAAGTAGGCATTTTGGATAAAAGATTTGCTATGGAGTTATCCATTACAGCCATTAATTGTTGCATGGTAATAAGTATTGGCGCACTAGATGTACTAGGGGCCTCCTGTGTGGGCAAAACTGGTGTAGACACAGTAGGGGATGATGTAGTATCATGTTTACTCCCCTCATTTGAGGAATCATCTTGGGCAATATCATTATCTGTGGCATTACTGTCCTTACTTTGTTTGGACACTATGGCACAATTATCACATAAATTTAAATGGGGAGACACATTGGCTTTCATACATATAGAACATAGCTTATCTGATGGTACAGACATGTTAAACAGGCTTAAACTTGTCAACAAAGCACAAAAAACGTTTTAAAATAAAACCGTTATTGTCACTTTAAATTTCAAACTGAAAACACTTTATTACTGAATATGTGAAAAAGTATGAAGGAATTGTTCAAAAATTACCAAAATTTCACCACAGTGTCTTAAAGCATTAAAAGTATTGCACACCAAATTTCAGAGCTTTAACCCTTAAAATAACGGAACCGGAGCCGTTTTTAAATTTAACACCTATACAGTCCCAGCTATATGCTTTGCTGAGACCCAACCAAGCCCAGAGGGGAATACGATACCAAAGGACGCCTTCTAGAAGCTTTTTTAGTGATTCTTAGATCCTCACACATGCATCTGCATGCCTTGCTCTCCAAAAACAACTGTGCAGTAATGGCGCGAAAATGAGGCTCAGTCTAAAACTAGAAAGGCCTCCAGACTAAAAAAGGTGTCCAACACAGTGCCTGCCGTTTTTTAAACATTCCCCAAGATTATAATGCCAATTATTAGCTAGAATCTGCATAATATGCCCCAATAAAGCAATCGTTTTAGCCCATAAAAATGTCTACCAGTTTTTAAGCCCTTTTTTAAGCCCTTTATTCTTTTATGTTTGACTAAGAAAATGGCTTACCGGTCCCCATGAGGGGAAATGACAGCCTTCCAGCATTACATGGTCTTGTTAGAAATATGGCTAGTCATACCTTAAGCAGAAAAGTCTGCTAACTGTTTCCCCCAACTGAAGTTACTTCATCTCAACAGTCCTGTGTGGAAACAGCAATCGATTTTAGTTACTGTCTGCTAAAATCATCTTCCTCTTACAAACAGAAATCTTCATCCTTTTCTGTTTCAGAGTAAATAGTACATACCAGCACTATTTTAAAATAACAAACACTTGATAGAAGAATAAAAACTACATTTAAACACCAAAAAACTCTTAACCATCTCCGTGGAGATGTTGCCTGTGCAACGGCAAAGAGAATGACTGGGGTGGGCGGAGCCTAGGAGGGATCATCTGACCAGCTTGCTGGGACTCTTTGCCATTTCCTGTTGGGGAAGAGAATATCCCACAAGTAAGGATGACGCCGTGGACCGGACACACCAATGTTGGAGAAATAATATTAATATAAGTGTTGGTTATGCAAAACTGGGGAATGGGTAATAAAGAGATTATCAATCTTTTAAAACAATAACAATTATATTGTAGACTGTACCTTTAAATTTAGATTCTACCCCTGACCTACCATATCTGACTAAAAGGGAAATAGAATTTTAGACCACATTCAACCCAAAAGAGAAACAACATATGCTCTCAATGACTGCTAAACGTTTCATGTCAGTCTATACCCTAGAAACCAACATCAAATTACTATCAAGATGGTATCTCACACCACAGAGATTACACCAAATAAATCCGAATATCTCTGATAGTTGTTGGAGAGGTTGTGGAGCCAAGAGTACCCTACTACATATATGGTGGGACTGTCGTACCATTAAATCATACTGGGATACCATACACTTGATAATAGAAATACTACTAAACTACGCTATCCCGAAATCACCAGTGATCTTTTTGTTAAATGGCAAAATGAATATGCCATGTCTATTTTGGAACACCCTATTCAGATTATTAATTAGGGATGGGCGAATGTGTTTGTATTCAAATTCGAATGTTAGAACAAATGTTATTGTAGAAATTTGATTTACATAATCGAATGTTGATAAGAACGAATATTCTTAAAAATCCTATTTGAATGTCATATTCGTATTCGAATGCCACTTTCAAATTCGAATGTCACTTTTGAATTTGAATGTCACTTTCGAATTTGAATGTTCATAATAGAACAAATATATACATTTGAATTTGAATATTAGATTTATAAAACATAGTTGTAGACTATAAATACTATTTTGAATTTGAATATTAGATTTATAAAACACAGTTGTACAGGGCCGGACTGGGATAAAAAAAAGGCCCTGGCATTTTAGGGCAAAGAGGCCCACTAACCCCCCCCACACCCCCTCCACCTACCATTTCTTATTTAACCATATACCAAACATGGCAAGTATAGTACTTGTTTATGTGACAAAACATTTAACATTTCCAACACCCTGTATTTTATCAGTTGGTTGGTATGAAAAAATAAAGTAAAATATAAATAAAACACAACAAAACCAAAATAAAGTGCTAGTTTTTAATGAAAAAAATTCATTCTTAAATGATTCAATCTGAATCAGACAAACTTTAATCTAGATTTTGAGTATGAAAGCCAAAAGCCAAAAGTAAACTTTCAGATAGAGCATGTTTCTTCAAGACACTTTTAAAATCACTTCTATTATCAAGTTAACTTTGTGCTTTTGGTATCCTTTGTTAAAAAAAAATATGTACATATCCTCAGCAGCAATGCAGAAGCTAGCTGGTGATTGGTTGGGACACACAAATGTCTTTTGTTCTTGGCTCACCAGATGTGTGCAGCTAGCTTCCATAAGTGCATTGCTGCTCTGGAGTTGACTTTGGCTATGTCTTTATTACATTTTTCAGTTAGTTATATGCAAACAGCAGTGTATATGTTAAATGTGTTACCGTATATAACTAACTGAAAAATGTAATAAACACAAAGCTAAAGTATATAGTATATATATATATATATATATAAATAATCTACCTAAGGTAAGGACACTGGAAGACTGAGCCAGGTGGGACTTATAGCTTTCTATGATGCAGCCTGTAACATGTCATCCTTTATTATACAAGGCTTCACACAAATGAATATTAAGGGCACTGAAATATTCATAAAGAAATAACATCAATAAGGAATATATGAGCTGCAAATACAGCAGTACTCTCACCACTAGGGGCCGCCATCCTGACAATTCCAGAGCTGCTTGTGCTTCACAGAAGAGAAATCCCAGTACTGTACTTGCCGATTCCAGCACCAGCTTCCCTCACTCAGCCACATACCCAGATAGTAGATAGGAGAGTTGGAGGATCTGTTGTAGCTGTGCCCCTGCAGTATGTGGGATGGGGAAGTGATTTTGGGACAGATGAAGGGGCCTGAAATGACGGACCTGCCCTCAGCACACCATGATGCTCCAGTTTTAAATCAGGAGCAAAAGCACTGGCATCCAGCTGTGCAGGGTAGGTGAGTAAGCCTTTTAGAGGGAATAAACCCTCAACCACACCTCTCACCTGGCTGTATAGCATGTTGGGCTATGAAACCAGAAGTATATATACCGGAGGATTTTTCTATTCATCCCAACCCCTGCCTATAGATTAGCTTGTGTTTAATGTTCCTAGTGTCACACATAACACAAGTTAATCTATAGGCAGTGGTTGGGATGAGTAGAAAAAATCCTGGCCCCCTAAAAATGGCCCTGCTCCTGAGCACAGTAAATTTATAGCTCCCATGCAAAATATTTTATTCTTTAATTAAAACAAAAAAGTTATGCTAAAAAAATTAAAAAAATACTTGTGCATTTAACCCCCCCCCCCCCCCCCCCATATATAACAACTGTTGTGTTTATTTGTACGGTGTACTCTTACTTTTAAAGCAGCTGGACAGTCACAGTTCCGAGTCCAGGAAAATTTCTTTCAGCCTGTGCTTCTGCTCCCGCTCATTTAGGCTCTAGATGTAATGCTGGGGGCGGCCCGCACTGAGCCTGCTCACATGAAAGGGGGTGGGTGCAGGAACCCGGGCCAAACAGCATAAAGGGAAAGGCAGGGCAGGACACGATTTTAGAAATTGCAGCCCTCAAGTCCAAATGGTTAACTTTAGGCTTAGTTTAGGGCCCCTGACTCCAGTCACCCTTCCACCCACTAATGGCGGCACTTGCTACTGGCCTTGCGGTAATGGTGGGCGGGGCTAAGGGAACCGGTGGCCCAACAAACGCACTGATCATATCAAAATAAAGAGCCACAGACTAGTAAAGCACTCTGTGTGTGTGATAATGGTGGGCGGGGCTAAGGATACCGGCGAGCCCACCGGGCATATGCCCGGTATGCCCTATGGTCAGTCCGTGCCTGCAGTTGTAGACTAGAAATAATATTTTGAATTTGAATATTACATTTCGAAATTGAATATGAGAAAAAAAATACATTGCTAAACATTCTATTATTCGAACAAATATTTTCGAATGTTGTTGAAAAATTCGAAAAGAAAATTCAAAAATAGAATGCTAGAATGCTTTATAAACATTCTAAATTGGATTCAAACAAACAAATGTATCAAAATTTGTTTAAAATTTAGAATTTTTAGAAACAATCGGCCATCCCTAGTATTAATAAATTCTGCCAAAAGAATTATACCTAGATATTGGGGGAAAAACACAATCTCCAAGGCCCAAAGAATGGATCGGCTTAGTCAGTTACACTTTGAAGCTAGAGCAAATAGTATATATATTTAGAGGCAATAGAGACTTTTTGGCTACCATGGAATCCTTTTGGGATAAAAAGAAAAGGCCCTCTTCTCCCTCTCTCTCTGACCTTGACTTTATGATTTAATGCCAGTGTTACTTGAACAACATGATCTAAAAATATTAGTACTATTTTCTTCAAACTCTGGTGAAGAATAAATTCTACAATTAATAAACATGGGGATCTGTCCATTGATAGCATCATATTCACTCATAACGCATCATACGCTTAGACTTTATAGTGCATTTTCTCTCTTTTCATACTTAGACTTTATAGGAAGCACCTACTTATATTTATTTATGTTATCACATCGACAAAAATTATGTCCATCATTTCATAATGTCCAATATCTTGGTACTATGCTAATCTACCAGCACTATTAATGTATCCAACCATACATTCATGTTGTAACTGTATCAATTTCAATCAGTGTAATAGCCAGAAACAGACAACCTTATGATATTATGGAAATGTTATTATTTTCAATTCTTCTATTTATACAAATGACAAGCTCTAACAAATTATCTCATGTCATTTTCACCTTAGAAAGTCCATTTATGCTTGTAAAGAAGGTTTTTCAAAATTTTAGCCTCTAGGACTAGCGACTTACTGGATTTATAGTATATCTTTCTGTGCGTCAACTAGTGGTTCAGGTGCTTAGATTTTCTCATTTGACATATCCCCAAGAAAAAATGGTTTTCTAGTAACCCTAAAAAAATTACTCAAATGGAGGAGCAGCGTGTAAAAATAAAATTAAAATAATGTCCCCCCCCCCCAAAAAAAAGTATCACCTGATTCATTTAAAGGCATGTGATTCAGATGATTTAGATACATTAATAAAAAAAAATGATTCCAATTAACTTCTGTTATCAAATTTACTTTATTCTTATAGTACACATGATTGAAGAGAATACCTAGGTAGGTTGCATGCACATGTCTGAATAACTATATGGCTGCAGTTTAGCAAGAATGCTTTTGAGCAGTGACGTAACTACAGGGGTCGCTAGTTCGCCACTGCTACTGGGCCCATTCATTTAAGGGGCCTGCAGCCACTGCTCCCTCTTAGATTTGCAGCTTGTGCAGGTCAAGGGTCAGGTCACATTACAGCTCTTACAGCTTTCCTGTGTGCTGTTATCTCTGCAAATGGAGGTAAGGCCAGGTAGGCAATGAATGCAATGCTTTTTGACCCTTTCTTCTCTCTCTCTCTCTCTCTCTCTCTCTCTCTCTCTCTCTCTCTCTCTCTCTCTCTCTCTCTCTCTCTATTCAAGCTGTTATATAGCATTTAGCATCTAATAGCAATTTGCTATCCATGGAAATGCTTCAAATGATCATATATATATATATATATATATATATATATATATATATATATATATTATTAGCTATCCTTTGGAAGAGGTGCTGATCAACACTACATGGCAGCAGTGTTATCACAATGTATGACATTGTTAAAGGGACAGTCAACACCAGAATTTTTGTTGTTTTAAAAGATAGATAATCCCTTTATTACCCATTCCCCAGTTTTGCATAACCAACACTGTTATATTAATATACTTTTTACCTCTGTGATTAACTTGTATCTAAGCATCTTCTGACAGCCCCATGATCACATGACATTTTATTTATTATCTATTGACTTTCATTTTAGCCAATTAGTGCAGTGTCTGCCACAATCCACGGGCGTGCTCACAATGTTATCTATAGCCTGGTTTCTCAACAGCCGGGCCGTGGCCCAGTACCGGGCCGTGATAGCCCTGCTGGTGGGCCCCGACCTGTCATGCACCCACTGCACACTCTTACCCGACTGCACACCAGGGGCAGACTGAGACCAATCAAGGCCCCAGGAACACTGTCTCACACTAACCAAAATGTATTACATTTTATGCAAATGAACATGGTAGCCTCCCTGACCTGCCCCCAACAGGCCCCTCAACCTCCAGAGCCAGGACCCCCAACATTAAGGTCCAGAGAAAGGGCACCCAACCTCCAGGGCCAGACCCCACACTCTATGGCCCTCACAGCGACAGAACCCCGCCAGGGCTCCCACTAAACCCACACTTATTTGCTTAGTTACTGATAGGGCAACTGAAAACTCCAGCTTAAGGAATGCACAAGGATCCGTGGAGATGCCATTTGTGGGCCCCCCTACATGCTGGTAGCTCAGCCCAGGTCCTATTTGCCTGGCAGATCAGCCCGCCCCTGCTGCTCACATATATATATATATAGAGATATATATACCGGGCCTTGGACATGTCTAGCTAAAATTTACCGGGCCTTGAGCTCACTTTGGTTGAGAACCACTGATCTATAGGGTTTACCTGAGCTAGCTCTCCCCTGCTGTGAAAAGCAAATACAAAAGCATGTGATTAGAGGCGGCCTTCAAGGGCTTAGAAATTATCATATGAGCCTTCCTAGGTCTAGCTTTCAACTAAGAATACCAAAAGAACAAAGCAAAATTGGTGATAAAAGTAAATTGGAAAGTTGTTTAAAATTACATGCCCTATTTGAAACATGAAAGTTTTTTTGGACTTGACTGTCCCTTTAATAGCATTCTTGAAAACCTGCTGCCATACAGTGCTCTAGAAATGCACACTCTTGAGCCTACTTACCTGCTTTTAATAAAGGATACCAAGAGAATAAAGTAAATTTATAATAGAAGTAAATTGTAAACTCTATTTTAATCATAAAAAAGAAAACAATTGTGTTTCATGTTCCTTTATATAAAAACACGAACAAATAGCATAATAAATACTGCAGTATTAATTCTATCTAACAAGGGTAACTACCTTTACCTCGACTTCTGCTAGTGAAAAGGGGCATACAAGCGCAATAAGAAAAATGTTTAATTATGACAAGAACATAGATACATAGACAGACAGTCACACGGGCAGATAGATAGATAAATAGATAGAGTTTAAATGCCCTTTCTGACATAACAAAGAAATGAAAAGTGCAATGTCTCTTTAAATATGATATAAATTAAAGGGAGATTAACCCCAAAATGTTTTTTTCATGATTCAGATAGAGCACGCAGTTGTAAACAACTTTCCAATTAACTTCTGTCATCTAATTTGCTTTGTTTTCTTTTGGTATCCTTTGTTTAATAGCATACCAAGGTAGGCTCAGGAGCAGCAGTACACTACTGGATCTAGCTGTTGATTGGTGGCTGCACATATATGCATCGTGTCATTGGTTTACCAGATATGTTCAGCTAGCTTCCTGTAGTGCATTGCTGCTTTTTCAAAAAAGAATAACAAAATAATGAAGCACATTTAACAATAGAAGTAAATTGTAAAATTGTATAAAATTATATGTTGTATCTGAATCATAAAAATATTTTTAGGGGGGATTCATGTGCCTTAAATTTTACACTTTCTGAACTTTTACAAAAATAATGCAGAAATACAGAAAGGATTTAAAATGTTTTCCATCTAAATATAGTCTTCGTATTGGTGACGGTGAGCAAAGATGAGAATACTGACAAGGTTATTGATTGGTAGAAATCTTTCAGCAACATCTTCATTCCTAGAAGCAGATATGTCAGGAGCAGGGATTTTATTTTAGCAGATGAGCTCAGGCAAATCAATAGACCTGCAGTAAGGACAGAAGACCCTGCAGTATATAGTGTGAAAAGTAAAAATGAGATGGTACATGCTTTATATATTTCCAGAAACTTCCTGATATGTGACTTTAGCCACCCACTGCTTTTTGTTTTGAATGTTGCTGAAAATTTTTTTTTTTACTTCTGCTATGCCAGACATTATTTAAAACACTATCTGATGAAAATAGTTTTGGTATCAGTATCAATAAAGAAAAGTTCATGAAACATAGGAAGTGGTGTAAATGGGGTACTAAAACCTTTTATTAAAAGTGAAAAATGTGCCCTAACTGTAAATGAATGATCAATAAAACCAGATTGTAAAGAACAGATTATGGTGGTCTAAGAGCTAACAATATTTTCTTATGATAAATCTTATCTACTGCTCTTAAAGGGACATGAACCCCAAAGGTTTCTTTCATGATTCAACCAGAGCATACATACAACTTGTATTATCAATTATGACAAGAGGCATACATGTACAGCCACCAATCAACAGATAGCTCCTAGCTCTGAACTTACCTAGGTATGTTTTTCAACAACGGATACCAAAAGAACCAAGCAATAGGTAATAGAAGTAAATTGGAAAGTTGTTTAAAATTGTATGTTCTATCTTCTGGGGTTTCCAAACTTGGCTCTCCAGAGGTTTTGGAACGACATTTCCCATGATGCTCAGCTAGATAAAAAGCTGGCTGAGCATCATGGGAAATGTAGTTCCAAAACCTCTGAAGGACCAAGTTTGGAATCTATCTGAAGGAACATTTTTTGGGTTACATGTCCCTTTAAGTAAATGAGGTGCATACTATTTTAACCAGGTTGTACCAGTAAAACAAGTTGTTTGGTAGCGCAGAGCTTAGTCTTTAGGATGGCAATAAAGTTTCTATTTAGAAAAGATGTGCCAATTTACTTAAAGGGGCATGAAACCCAAACGTTTATTTTATGATTCAGAAAGCCCATACAATTTTAAAAAAAACTTTTGAATCTCTTCATTCTCTTGGTATCCTTTGCTGTACAGCATATCTAGGCAGTCTCAAGAACAGAAATGCACAACTGGGAGCTAGCTGCTTATTGGTGGAAGCATATATATGTCAAGTCTTGGGGATTGAAGGCATTTTTTGCAGTGTGGCCTTGGTAAAGAGAAGCATTTTTGCAGGATGATAGCAGCCTTAAAGGGACATTAAACCCAAACATTTTCTTTCATGATTCAGACAGAGAATACAATTTTAAACAGCATTCCAATTTACTTCTATTATCTAATTTGCTTCATTCTTTAGATATCCTTTCTTAAAGAAATAGCAATGCACATTGGTGAGCCAATCACATGAGGAAAATATGTGCAGCCACCAATCAGAAGCTACTGAGCCTATCTAGATATGCTTTTCAGGAAGGAATATCAAGAGAATGAAGCAAATTAGATAACAGAAGTAATTTAGAAAGTTGTTTAAAATGGTATTCTCTATCTGAATCATGAGAGAAAAAAATTAGTTTCATGTCCCTTTAAGTAAATGGCCAATTACATATATTAATGGGACATTATTTACACACCAAATGTCAAAATGTAAATATTTCTGAAACAAGCCAGATTTATCTACAACTTCATGTACAGTTTAACAAGCAGTCAATTCTTCTTCTGTACTTCCCCTTATATTATGACTTTGTCTTAACCAGAAGCAAGGCTGGACTGGGATAAAAAGCAGCCCTGGAATAATTTGAAGACCAGCCCTTATTTCCATGGAATCCGTAAAATGCACCCATACCATTTTTGTCAAGGGGATTACTGGGATATTCCTTCCCCCAATATTTTTTTAAGAATTAAATGATATTAGTTTTTTTTATAAATAAAAATAAATGCCAAATTGCTGTTACATATCCATTCACAACCTAATTTCATCCATGGCTCAGAGAAGAAAACAAGAGAGGAGATACAGCTGCATCGCCTCACCAACAGCACCACCCCCTTAAATTGTAACTGGCCAGCCCCTGCTATTGCAGCCCACCGGGACATCTTCTGGTGTCCTGGTAAGCCAATCCGGCTTTGGCCAGAAGAAACCATGTGACTACACCCTACACTTATAAACACAAGATGTACTTCAAGTGCCTTTAATCACACCCAATCAAACAGCAACCTTCTAGAGCATT
Organism: Bombina bombina; assembly: GCF_027579735.1. Taxonomy (NCBI): domain Eukaryota; kingdom Metazoa; phylum Chordata; class Amphibia; order Anura; family Bombinatoridae; genus Bombina; species Bombina bombina. The sequence continues at coordinate 415,314,929 of NC_069501.1, forward strand.
GGATGTGTGAGAAGTGCCATAGGTCCATCCATAGCCAAGCTGTAACCTGTCTAAAACCACAGGCTTTATGAGAGCATAGCAGATATAACCATTCCTTAAATGGACAACTTGATATTTGTATATAAAATGTTTAGTTATCTGTAATGAAACAACTTTGCTATATATTTTCAATATTTATATTGCCCCATTTTCATGAAATTTAGCTAAGAAAAAATTGAGGAATTTATAATTCTCAGAACTTGAATTTCACCCTGCTGATTTCTCAAGGTTTACTCTGCTACATATCTGTCCCTAATTGGCTTTATGAAAGGACAACTGCAAAACAATGTGCTTTATACTAACTTTATGACTTTTGCTAGCCTTGTTGTCTGCAGACTAAAGCCCTGATTGACTCCTCCAAATAAGGCAAATGGTGGTGGAGTTTGGTTATCAAAAAGTAATGGCTGGTTCTTCTATAGCAAAACAACTTATATGTCTTGTAATAACGAGGTGTTTACTGTCCCTTTAACCATATCAAACTGTATTATTGGCTCACATAACCCTATGCATAAGCCTTGCAGCGAATAGATTATGAAAATACTCTTCTTGTTCTGAGATTGTAAATTCTTTAGGAAGGCCCTAATTATCATTTGTATTTGTTTGCTGTAGTTATATTGATTTACTGTCTTCCTGTTTCTTCTAATTCATTTACAGAGTATTGTGTCAAAGGTTTTTTTGTTTTTCACATTAACAGTATTTCTATATAACGTATGCACTATTACCTTACTATTCTCCGTAATCATTTTGTGTACAGGATTTAGCAGGCTGTTTAATAAAATCACAACATTACTGGACAATTAAAAGTCCCTGAGTGTTAGCTAAATGTAAAATGTTTCCTATATCTAAATGTAAACAAATATAGAGCAGAAAGTAGTGGAGGCAGTCAAGTCATTCACATCCCTACTGTTTGTGTTATATTAGCAACCAAAATGATAAAATTATTGATTTGTATGTTACTGGCAGCCAAGGGGTAAAATGACTGTTTACTTGTAAAAAATATAGACACTAGGATCAAGAGTGGGGGCTAAGCTAGTGCTTTTGGGGGCACATTTTTTTACCCAAATATTGTGCCCTGTCACCTACAGATAGTGTAGTATTTTAGTGGAGGATAGCTAGCAACTCTATAGAGCATGACATTTTAAATCACTTTCTAATTTACTTCTATAAATAATTTTTTTGTTCTCTTGGTATCTTTTGATGAAAAGCAGAGACGTATGCTTAGGAGCCGGCCCATTTCTGGATCACTATATGGCAGCAGTTTTGGAAGAATGTTATCCATTTGCAAGAGTGCTAGATGGAAGCACTATTTCCCGCCATGTAAACTGCTTCTTTTGCCTCTCCACCACCTCAGAAGTGGCAAGATCAATCACCCCAAAACTGGCTTGTTCCGAGTGATTGACACTTCCTGCTCTCACGTTATTGATTGTGCAAGAGCAGACGATGACATTGCACAATGCTAAATTTCCCCACATGATGCAGTATAACAAGTGGAGGTTGCAGGCTGACAGGTTCTCTAGTTGCGAACCGCCTGCAATTATGATAAAGTTTACTCTATGTGAGGGTTAAACACATATTTATTAATTTTGCTTTTAGGCCTCTCAAGCAAGAGCAGTTTAATGCCCCTTTAAATCACACAAAATAGGCCACAATAAAAGTTATTCTAGGAGTGTGGCGATCAATATTTTTTTACCAAATACCTATTCTCAGCTAGCGATATACTAAAATGTCTGCATGTTTAGTTTGGTTAATGTAGAGAGTTGAAAAGCACTGATATAAACTGAAGTTGGATGCCTTAAGAACAGGGTACAATTTTGTGGTGTCCCACTGTCCCTAGGCAAGTGCCCTAAGCTATTTATTACCACGTGTTCCCAGTTATGTTAAGACTAAAATGAATAGTCACTACAGACTCACTGCTCTATAAGTGATCCATATAAACACTGCAGCTATTTCCAGAGCAAATATAAAGTGTTAAGAACATAACTGCTTGCTCACCAATTAAAACAAAATGATTTAAAAAAAAAATATTACATTGCTAAATGCAGATACTGGAACATTTTAAAACTGTTCGCAAGTAATGTCTGCTTCGTAAGTTGTTAAAAAATAAAAAAGTAAAATAAATACAGCCTCTATATATGCAGCATAACAAAACTGATACTGACAATGGCTGATGGCAAAATGCTCACAGAACCTTCATCTTCTAGATCTCAGAAGATTCACATAGGCAGCTCATTATATAATACGAGATGACCGTGAGATGTAAGATATCCACGCTTCGAATACAAGAAATGAAATGCGTTCCCTGCACTTAGCTCTACAAACCACACTATTCCATGATGCATTAAGTATTGCTGAAATCTCAACATGACATAAGACAAGAGGCCTTTATTTAAAAATTGCACTCTGTGTTAAATTTGCATCATTGTATCTTGGTTCTTAATTGGTACATTTAAAGGGAAAGTAAAGTCATAATTAGATATTCATGATTCAGACAGACCATACCATTTTAAATAACTTTCCAATTTACTTGTATTATTTAATTTGATTCCTTCTCTTTTTATCCTTTGCTGAAAGGTTTATCCAGGTAAGCTCAGGACCAGCAAAGAACCTAGGTTCTAGCTGCTGATTGGTGGCTGCATATACATACCGATTGTTAGATTGTCATTGGCTCGCCCATGTGTTCAGTTAAAAAACAGTAGTGCATTGCTCCTCCTTCAACAAATGATACCAAGAGAACAAAGCAAATTTGATTATTGAAATAAATGAGAAAGTTGTTTAAAATTGTATGTTCAACCTAAATCATGAAAGAAAACTTTTGGGTTTCATGTCCCTTTAAGTAAATAGACTAGGGAATTTAGGGAATATGTTTAGTAGACGTGGATTTGGACTATTTGTTAGGAATAAAAATGTGAATTTGACCGCCACCAGTGGCATTCAGCTATTTATGGATTTCATCTTCTGAAAGTGCAAGACACTAAGATCTGGATTTGCCCAGTACTTAGTGTCTTGCACTTTAACAAGAAAAAAATCTGGCTCAGAAAATATGTGGCATTAGTTTCCTAACAAATAGTCCGAATGCACATGCCTAATATTTAGGCACCTCACAATATTTATGAAAAAGAAAACCGTGATTCTGAGTATTATCTCTCTCATCCTTTGTCAATAAAGATTACATAGTAAACGTTAAACTCAAACTGTATTGCTTAAAAATATAAAATTACGTATACAGAAAAATACTCTGCAATACATTTGCTTTATTTATTGTGTCTGCTTTTCCTGTAATTTGAACACTATAGTTATTTTTCATCCCCTAGAGCAGGGTTCTTCAAACCTTTGCAACCCTTTTTTATGCTTGGTCTAGATAGCTGCAATTTTTGGCAAAGTGACTATAATGTGTGAGTACTTTATTCCTGATTGTAATCAAGCTTAAAGGGACATGAAACCCATTTTTTTTCTTTCATGATTCAGACAGCATATAATTTAAAAAAAGTTTCCAATTTATTCATATTATTTTCAAATTTTCTTAGTTCTCATGTTATTCTTTGTTGAAGAGATATCTAGATAGGTAGCGTGCACATTTCTGGAGCACTGCATTACAGGAAATAGTGCTGCCATCTAGTGCTCTTGCTAATAAATAAAATTGTTTCAAAACTGCTGCCATATAGTTCTGCATACAAGTGCACATTCATGAGCTTACCGTCCTGCTTTTCAACAAAGGATAAAAAGAATACAAAGTAAATGTGATAATAGAAGTAATTTGGAAAGTTGTTTAAAATTGTATTTTCTATCTGAATCCCGAAAGAAGAAAAAAATGGTTTATGTCCCTTTAAAAGTGTTGCAAAAGTTAATAACACACACACTCTCATACAACACACACACACACTCATACAACACACACACACTCTCATACAACACACACACACACACACACACTCATACAACACACACACACTCTCATACAACACACACACACACACTCATACAACACACACACACACTCATACAACACACACACACTCTCATACAACACACACACACACACTCATACAACACACACACACACTTATACAACACACACACACACTCATACAACACACACACACTCATACAACACACACACACACACTCATACAACACACACACACTGGGAAAATAAATATCTCTATCTTGCATTATCCCTTTTGATTTTGTAACAGTTAAAGAGAAAAAAATAAGATTTTCACATATGAATATATTATTTTCCAAGAAACCTGCCCTAAATAATGTCTCTATTTTATTTATCTGCATATCTTATTTCTTAATATTCTCATCTTGGCCTAGTGATTTATTATCTATCTATCTTCAGATAGTGAAGAACGAAATCAAATACATTTCTGTAAAACATGCGCATAATTCACATAATGTATTCTTTTGCTAAAGGTTAATTGCCAAACTTTATTGCTTTATTGCCTTCAGTATAAGAAGACACATTTATGTTATGTTATAAATCCATTGTACTGCACCAAAAATGAGGCTAGATTTTTAGGTAAAAAAACTTAATAGCAACATTTCTTCGGTAATTCTTGATTAGAGATTTTGGACAAAGGTTTTCATTTTAAATGAATGCTGAACATTTTCTAAATATTATGGTTTTAACCAATAAGTACTATCTATACACACACACACATACATACACACATATATATATATATATATATATACACACTATATATACACACACACATATATATATATATATATATATATATATATATATACACACACAAACAGTTGTGCTCATAAGTTTACATATCCTGGCAGAATTTATGATTTCTTGGCCATTTTTCAGAGAATATGAATGATAACACAAAAACTTTTCTTTCACTCGTGGTTAGTGTTTGACTGAAGCCATTTATTATCAATCAACTGTGTTTACTCTTTCTAAATCATAATGACAACAGAAACTACCCAAAGGACCCTGATCAAAAGTTTACATACCCTGGTGATTTTGGCCTGATAACATGCACACAAGTTGACACAAAGGGGTTTGAATGGCTATTAAAGGTAACCATTCTCACCTGTGTTCTGTTTTCTTGTAATCAGTGTATGTGTATAAAGGGTCAATGAGTTTCTGGACTCCTGACAGACCCTTGCATTTTTCATCCAGTACTGCACTGACGATTCTTGATTCTGAGTCATAGGGAAAGCAAAAGAATTGTCAAAGGATCTGCGGGAAAAGGTAGTTGAACTCTATAAAACAGGAAAGGGATATAAAAAAGATATATTTTACCACTTTCCTCTTACTACCTCCAGCTATGTTGAGAGCTTGCAAGAGAATGACTGGGTATGGCAGTTAGGGGAGGAGCAATATAGCAGCTCTGCTGTGGGTGATCCTCTTGCAACTTCCTGTTGGGAAGGAGAATATCCCACAAGTAATGGATGATCCGTGGACTGGATAAACCTAACAAGAGAAAGATATCCAAGAAATTGAGAATACAAATCAGCAGTGTTCAAACTCTAATAAAGAAGTGGAAAATGAGAGGTTCTGTTGAAACCAAACCATGGTCAGGTAGACCAACTAAAATTTCAGCCACAACTGGCAGAAAAATTGTTCGGGATGCAAAGACAAACCCACAAATAACTTCAGGTGAAATACAGGACTCTCTGAAAACATGTGGTGTGGCTGTTTCAAGATGCACAATAATGAGGCACTTGAAGAAAGATGGGCTGCATGGTCGAGTCGCCAGAAGAAAGCCATTACTACGCAAATGCCACAAAGTATCCCACTTACAATACGCCAAACAGCACAGAGACAAGCCTCAAACCTTCTGGCACAAAGTCATTTGGAGTGATGAGACCAAAATTGAGCTTTTTGGCCACAACCATAAACGCTACATTTGGAGAGGAGTCAACAAGGCCTATGATGAAAGGTACACCATTCCTACTGTGAAACACAGAGGTGGATCGCTGATGTTTTGGGGATGTGTGAGCTACAAAGGCATAGGAAATTTGGTCAGAATTGATGCCAAGATGAATGCAGTATGTTATCAAACAGAACCCCTCATTTTCCACTTCTTGATTAGAGTTTGAACACTGCTGATTTGCATTCTCAATTCCTTGGATATCTTTTTATATCCCTTTCCTGTTTTATACAGTTCAACTACCTTTTCCCGCAGATCCTTTGACAGTTCGTTTGCTTTCCCCATGACTCAGAATCCAGAAACGTCAGTGCAGCACTGGATGAAAGATGCAAGGGTCTGTCTGGAGTCCAGAAACTCATTGACCTGTTATACACAGACACTAATTACAAGCAAACATATCACAGGTGAGGATGGTTACCTTTAATAGCCATTCAAACCCCTTTATGTCAACTTGTGTGCATGTTATCAGGCAAAAATCACCAGGGTATATAAACTTTTGATCAGGGTAATTTGGGTAGTATCTGTTGTTATTATGATTTAAAAAGAGTAAACACAGTTGATTCTCTGAAAAATGGCCAAGAAATCATAAATTCTGCCAGGGTATGTAAACTTATGAGCACAACTGTATATATACTGTATATAACACGCATATACATACATACACATTATTCACACACACACACATATATATATACACTATATATACACACACACACATATATGTATATATATATATATATATATATATATATACATACTGTATATATTTATATATATATCCTCTCCAAGAACACAGGCACTCACTGGTCTTATAAAAGGTAATCCTTTATTCAATCCATTAAAACGATTATAATACCATGACGTTTCGGCACAACATTGTGCCTTTATCAAATGTGACAAAAATATTAAAAGCTTCATGATTACCTTTTATAAGACTAGTGAGTGCCTGTGTTCTTGGAGAGGATACGAATTGGTTTGCAGTGCACCTTGGCAGTTGAATTGGCGTAAGATTTTGCTGTCCTCTATCTGGACTGTATATATATATATATATATATATATATATACACAATATAGTATACTGTATACTATATATATATATATATATATATATATATACACACATACACACACACATATATATATATATATGCTATATATCATACCTATCATTCAATTTAATTAAAGGGACAGTCTACACCAGAATTTTTATTGTTTTAAAAGATAGATAATCCCCTTATTACCCATTTCCCAGTTTTGCATAACCAACACAGTTATATTAATATACTTTTAAACTCTGTGATTATCTTGTATCTAAGCCTCTGCAAACTGCCCCTTTTTTCAGTTCTTTTGACAGACTTGCAGTCTAGCCAATCAGTGCCTGCTCCCAGATAACTTCTCGTGCACGAGCACAGTGCTACCTATATGAAATACGTGAACTAACACCCTCTAATAGTGAAAAACTGGTAAAATGCAATCTGAAAAAGGTGGGCTTCAAGGTCTAAGAAATTAGCATATGAACCTCCTAGGTTAAGTTTTCAACTAAGAATACCAAGCAAAATTGGTGATAAAAGTAAATTGGAAAATTGTTTAAAATTACATGCTCTATCTGAATCATGAAAGTTTATTTTGGCCTAGACTGTCCCTTTAATATTCAAATGCAAATTTTGATATTTGAAATAATTTTTTTTTAAACCAAATGTGATATCTGGTTTAAAACATTGTGAAATTAAGTTATTAAAAACATTTGAATGAGAAGCCTTTAGGTCAAGGAGTAAAGTTTTCTCTAGGATTCAAATCACAATTTAAGACATTTTGATTATCCCTGACACCTGTTAAAATGGTTTAAATGGACATTAAATGGCTAATAAAGCCAACAACATAATTTATGCTTACCAGATAAATTCATTTCCTTTCTGGCAGGGAGAGTCCACTACTTCATTCCTTACTGTTGGGAAAGACAACACCTAGCCTCCAGGAGGCAATGACACCCCAAAAGGCTTAAATATCCCTCCCACTACCCCTATCCCCCAGTCATTCTGCCGAGGGAAAAAGGAAAAGTAGGAGAAACATCAGGGTATAAAGGTGTCAGAAGAAATAATATAAAAAGGGAGCGGCCCATCAAAAAAAATAATTACGGGCAGGGTCGTAGACTCTCCCTGCCAGAAAGGAAAGGAATTTATCTGGTAAGCATAAATTATGTTTACCTTCCATAAGGCAGGGAGAGTCCATGACTTCATTCCTTACTGTTGGGAAAACTATATCCAAGCTCCAGAGGACACTAAATGAATAACAGGAGGGAACAAAAAAGAGGCGGTCTCTATTCTGAGGGCACCACAGCCTGCAAAACTTTTCTCGCGAAAGCTGCTTCAGCCGATGCAAACACATCAAACGTAAAATTTAGAAAAAGTGTGTAAGGAGGACTAGGTAGCCGCCTTACAAATCTGATCCATAGAAGCTTCGTTCTTAAATGCCCAGGACGAAGCCACTGCTCTAGAGGAATGAGCCGTTATCCTCTCAGGGGGCTGTCACCCCGCTGTCTCATAAGCTAAGAGGATGACATTTCTCAACCACAAAGATAGGGAAGTAGTAGTAGCCTTCTGCCCCTTACGCTTCCCTGTATAGATGACAAAGAGGAAGATTGTCTGAATTCCTTAGTAGCCTGAAGATAGAACTTCAAGGCACGAACCACATCCAGATTGTGAAGCAAGCGTTCCTTTGCTGAAGAAGGATTAAGACAAAAGGAAGGAACAACAATTTCTTGATTAATGTTACAGTCCGACACCACCTTAGGGAGGAACCCTAATTTAGTACGCCTTATCAGCATGGAAAACAAGATAAGGGGAGTCACATTGTAAATCAGAAATCTCAGAAACTCTGCATGCAGAGGCAATAGCCAGCAAAAAAAGAACCTTCAAAGATAACAATTTAATCTCAACAGTATGCAAAGGCTCAAACAGAGCCTGCTGCAAAACACTAAGAACAAGATTTAGGCTCCAAGGTGGAGCCCCAGATCTAAACACAGGTCTGATCCTAGTCAGAGCCTTAACAAAGGACTACACATCTGGAAGCTTAGCCAATCTCTTGTGCAGTAACACAGACAGGGCCGATATCTGTCCCTTCAGGGAACTAGCAGATAGATCCTTCTCCAGTCCATCCTGGAGAAAAGATAAAATTCTGGAAACCTTAACCTTATGCCAGGAAAATCCACGCTCTCCACACCAGTACAAGTAAGTCCTCCACAATTTATGGTAGATACGATGATTAACTGGCTTTCGAGCTTGAATCAGAGTGTCGATAACACTCTCAGAGAACCCTCTCTTGGCTAAGACGCAGTCAGCCTCAGAGAATCTAGGATTTTGATGAATGAAGGGACCCTGTATTAGCAGATCTCTGCGACAAGGTAACCTCCACTGAGGAGATGAGGACATCCCCACCAGATCCGCAAACCATGTCCTTCGCGGCCACAATGGAGCAATCAGAATCACTGATGCTTGCTCCTGCAAAATGTGAGCCACCACACGAGGGAGGATCGGTAATGGAGGAAAAAGATATATGATTCTGAACCTCCATGGTACTGATAGGGCATCTATCAATTCCGCCTGAGGATCCCTCAACCTCGACCCATACCTGGGTAGCTTGGTATTGAGGTGGGATGCCATGAGATCTATCTTAGGCATCCCCCACGAGCTGCATTATCTCTGCAAACATCTCAGGTGGAGAGACCATTCCCCTGGGTGAAAGGATTGCCTGCTGAGGAAGTCATCTTCACAGTTGTCCAGTTGGATCGCTGACAGCGTACATCTGTGAGTCTCCGCCCACTCTAGTATCTGAGATACTTCTCTCATCACCAAGGAACTTCTTGCTCCCCCCTGATGGTTGATGTAGGCAACAGAGGTTATATTGTCTGATTGGAATCTGATAAACTGGGATGAACCCAGAAGGGGCCAAGCCTTCAAGGCATTGAAGTTTGCCCGGAGTTCCTCCTGAGTCCACAGTCCTTGTGCCTTCTTGGCACCCCAAATGGGTCCCCAGCCGGAAAAGCTTGCGTCCATAATCACAATCTTCAAGGACGGTCTCAAGAAGAACGTGCCTTGGAACAGATGATCTGGACAGAGCCACCAAGAGAGCGAGTCTCTCAACAGGCTGTCCAGAACAATCTGTTGAGACAGATCTGAATTGTCAATGTTCCATTGTCTCAGCATGCATAGTTGTAAGGGTCTGAGATGGAATCTGGCAAAAGGAATGATGTCCATACAGGACACCATGTGTCCGATCACCTCGATACACTGAGCCACTGAGGGTCTCAAGGAGGCCTGGAGGGCAAGACATGCAGAAGTTAGCTTGCAACATCTCTGATCTGTGAGAAATATTCTCATGGATATGGAGTCTATTATTGTACCCAGGAAATTCACCCTTGTACTCTTTTCCAAGTTTATCTTCCATCCATGTGATTGAAGAAGATTGAGAAGGGACTCCGAATGTTCTTCCGCTAGATGAAAAGATGCACCAAGATATCATCCAGGTAAGGCGCTACTGTAATACCTTGTGTTCTGGCAACGGCTAGAAGAGCCCCCAGAACCTTCGTACATATCCTTGGAGCAGTAGCTAGGCCAAATGGAAGAGCTATGAACTGGAAGTGCTTGTCCAGAAAGGCAAATATCAGGAACTGAAAATGTTCCCTGTGTATCAGAACGTGAAGGTATGCATCCTTCAGGTCTATGGTGGTCATAAACTGTCTTTCCTGAACCAGAGGAAGGATTGGCCGTATTGTCTCCATCTTGAAAGAAGGAACACTCAGAAATTTGTTTAGGCACTTTAGGTCCAGAATTGGAACAAAAAGTCCCCTCCTTCTTTGGAACCACGAAAAGGTTTGAATAAAACCCCAAACCTCTTTCTTCTGTAGGTACCAGAACAATTACTCCTAGAGAGGAGAGATCCTGTATGCAACCTAAGAATGCAGCCCTCTTTTCTTGTCTTGTAGACTGGAGAGTAGGAATCTGCCCCTGGGCAGATGAGACTTGAATCCTATCCTGTATCCCTGAGATACAAACTCCAGGACCCAAGGATCCTGTACATCCTGGAACCAAGCATCTGAAAAAGAGAGACATTCTGCCCCCTACTCGACTCGATCCCGGATCGGGGGCCGCCCCTTTTTGCTGATTTGTTCTCAGCGGGCTTCTTATTCTGTTTGGACTTCTCCATAACTGAGCCGACTGCCAACTACTCTTGGGCTGCTCGGACTTAGATGAGGATTGCTGTCGTTGTGATTTGTCAGAATGTAAGGAACCTAAATTAGACAATTGCCGTCCCTTAGGCCTATTTTTCTTATCCTGCAGTAGGAAGGCACCTTTCCCTCCGGTAACCGTAGAAAAATGGAGTCCAGCCCTGGACCGAATAAAATCTTCCCCTTGAAAAGAAGAGAAAGGAGTCTGGATTTAGAAGCCATATCCACAGACCAAGACTTCAACCAGAGAGCCCGGCGGTCTAGGACCGCAAAGCCTAAAGCCTTTGCTTTTAGGTGAATAATCTGCATATTCGTGTCACAGATGAAGGAGTTAGAAATTCTCAGAGCCTTAATTCTCTCCTGAACAGTGTTCCCTCTAAGGCCAGTTTTGTGAGTGGCCCAGCAGTGAAACAGTTAATTAGAGCAATTAGCCCACACTATACAATGCAAACTGCAAATGTGTGGCTCCCTTATTAACTGTTTCACTGCTGGGCCGCTCACAAAACTGAATTTAGAGGGAACACTGCTCCTGAATATCCTCGAGGGGAGTCGACACCTCAATGAGCTCCGACAGAGTGTCACACCAGTAGGTAGCTGCTCCAGCAAACGCGACTACAGTTGCCACTGGTTGAAATAAAAACCCTGTATGTTGAAACATCTTCCTCAGAAAGGTTTCTATTTTCTTATCCATAGGCTCTCTAAAAGAAGAACTATCCTGCAAAGGGATAGTAGTACGCTTAGCCAGTGTAGAAATAGCACCATCCACCTTAGGGATGGAGCCCCACAAATCTAATTGAGAGTCAGGGACCGAGAATCATTTCTAAAAGTAGACGAGGGGGAAAAAGAAGTTCCTATTCTTTCCCATTCATTACTAATAATATTCACCATCTTAACTGGCACAGGAAAAGTCAGAGGGACCTTCCTGTCTTCATAAACCGTGTCTAATTTAGGGATCTTAGATTCCTCAGGGAGCGTAGCCTCTGGAACCTCTAGCGTAGACAGAACTTCCTTTAATAAAAAACGCAGATGCTCAAATTTAAATCTAAAGGAGGGTTCCTCCACTGAAGGAGGGCTAGAAACTATAGTCTCCCTCTGAAGCTACAGAGGTTAATTAATCCTCGGATATCTGGGACATAGTAGCTAAATCCGACAAATATTTAGATGACTCTAGGTCAGGAGAACTATGTTTAACCTTTCTCTTACGTTTGCGAGCGAGGTAAGGCACTCAGGGCCGCAGACACCGCTGATTGTAACTGCTGTAAAATTGCCGGAGAATACCCCCCTCCAGATGGAGGATTAGTTGAGCCGCGGGGAACTGCATGTGGAGCAGGTAGTGTAGAAAGGGTATTAATCTCTTGGGACCCAGATTCCTGAGAGGTAAATGGCTCAGAGGGGCTAATAGCGCTATGAGTATTAGCAGGCTTGTCTCCCTTCTTAGACTTTAGAACAGTGCTTAGGCAAATGGAACAAAATTGAGCAGGCGGGCAAACCACGGCCTCCTCACAATAAACCACACTAGGCTGAAAGGTATGTCTGGGGTTTTGCTGTTTCCTTTGTTTAGACAGGGATTGCCTGGTATTTCGGAGCTGGACTGTACTGTTAAGTCAAGATCAGACTGATATGCTACAGGAAGGTTCAAGACAAATGTTGAGCAAAAAGAGGCTGCTTCTTGGGTGGTAACTAGCCATAGAACATGCTAATATAGTATTATTCGTTCCTAGGTTGAGCGCTTCTCTCTTTTAATTTAGACAGTCTCGATGGGTTCACAGAAAAACTTTCCCTGCATCTCTAGACGCTAACTGTCATCAATACTCTCACTGAGAGGTTGGCATGATTACTTAAAAACTCCAGTCCTTTCTTGAAGGGAACATACCCATTACAGGACTATCCAAATCTTCTGACACTTCTCTGCCACCTCCTATAGTGAGGCAAAGAATGACTGGGGGATAGGGGAAGTGGGAGGGATATTTAAGCCTTTGGCTGGAGTGTCTTTGCCTCCTCCTGGTGGCCAGGTGTTGTATTTCCCAACAGTAAGGAATGAAGTTGTGGACTCTCCTTACCTTATGGAAAAAAAATAAACTTTTATGATTCGGATAGAGCAAGTAATGTTAAGCAACTTTTTAATTTACTTATATTATCTAATTTGATATCCTTTGTTGAAAACCATGCCTAGGTAAGCTCAGGAGCAGCAATGCACTACTGAAAGTTTGCTGGTGATTGGTAGCTGCACATATATGCCTCTTGAAATTGGCTCACCAGATGTGTTCAGCTAGCTCACAGTAGTGCATTTTTGCTCCTTCAACAAAAAATACCAAGAGAATGATAAAGTGGAAAGTTTTTTTGTTTTTTTTTTAAATGGTATTCTCTATATAAATCATGAAATAATCAAATTGGTTTTTATGTCCCTTTAAACTCCTTTTACGTTTGTGTACAAATTGTGTGCTGTGTCCCATGCTCCCTAGAGAAGCCAAAAGCAAGTTAAGTAACCTGCAGATGCTAATGCTGCAAATCAAACAGCTGGCTCAGCCAATCTGCAGCATTTTGAAAATCTAGGTTAGGGATTTTGATATTTGACCTCTTTCTGGCACGTAAGTACAAAGCACAATTTTTACACAAGAGCAAGATATGTTTAAAATTCATTTTAGCGCAAAATAAATGCTAGATATAATAATGTATTTAAAGTAAAGATTAGCTCAAAAATAATACGTAGATGTATTTTTCTTTGAATTCTATTAGCTGTTTACATATTGAATATATAAGTGTAAAATTTTAGGGGTAGATTTATCAAATGTCGGGCGGACATCGATAAATGCTGACAGCATACGCTGTCGGCATTTATCAATGCACAAGCATTTCTGGTGAAATGCTTGTGCAATGCCGCCCTCTGCACATTGGCGGCCAATCGGCTGCTAGCAGGGGTTGTCAATCATCCTGATCGGGATGATTGCTGTCCGCCACTTCAGAGGTGGCGGACAAGTTAAGGAGCAGCGGTCTTACAACCTTTCCTTCTTAACTTAAGTTTCAAGCGGACCTGAAACGTTGGGGTAGATTGCAGTATCCGCTGCTTGATAAATCTACCCCTAAGTCTTTATAAAGTAGTAGGTGCTGCTTATAACTTTTAAGTGTCCCTGTGTTTAAACGTGTTCTTCTTATCTAACATATGTGTTTAAAGTCCCTTTTATGTCACAGGGTTTAATGTCCCTTTAAGGGGGACAATCTCCTAAGGTAATAATGTTTCCATTAAAAATAATTAAAACAAAATATCTGTCAAACAGAACACAAGCGCAACCCAGATTCAATGTAGCTAAATGATTTACTTAAGCAATCTTAATGCGCATACATACATATGCACTCACAAGAAAGTGGATAACATAAGCATATCATCAATATTCCCAGCTTAGCTTTTTCTGCAAAGTCGTTTGAGATCCAATCGATCCTTCTGTTAAAAAGACTCCTCCAATTTAAAAGTTGCCAACACAAGGCTAAAAGATTCAAATCCTCCATGTTTTGAAACGCCTCCGAATCAACGCGTCTCCTCTGCCACCTTAGCAGACTTTGTCAAGAGATTTACAGAGTGTATAACATGTTCCATGTCTGAAACAGTTTAAAAACACTGCTTACCAAACACACCCACTCACTGATTGGGTAGCACGTATGACATAATAGCCAATCGGGGACATTCAACTAAAGTTTCGCTGTGTATGAATATGAAAATGTAAAGCTTCGCTACTATAGAATGGATTGCATATCTCCACGGTTATCAGCTGCTAATAGCTAAAGTATATTTAATCTTGCCACATTTGTAAAGGCGATGGCACACTTATTATGTGAAACCTGAGTGGGCGGTCCCGAATAAATCCTCTTACTCCCCCAGATATAATTTATCAGTGTCAATTATATGTGAAAGATCCATTGAATACCGTACTTCCCAATATAATGTGGGTGTGTTTTTACAAATTGATATTCCATATTGGAGTTTAAAAACATATAATGGAAAAATTCATCAAAAAATATAATAAATAATAAATACATTCATCTGAAAGAAAAAACACATAACGTGACTTATTCAACATAAATGTACATATCTATCATCGAGTCATATAGTAGTGAACAGATCACAATCTATGGTATATACATCACCCCCCCCCCCCCACTAAAAGATGGAGAACCCTATATAATATGATACAACCTAGTTTCTTTAAAAAAATATATGATTGCCAAGCATTACCTAATCCATAAAAGCTTGGAGATCTAAATCCACATTAAACCCGTGGGGGCAAAGACTCACTAATTTATGGATCCATTTCGTCTCTCACTCTTGCAGATTTAACAGTCTCTGTGTATTATTCTTCATAAAAGGCATGGTTTCAATAACCATCACTCTCAGTACTGTGAAATCTACGAAAGTGCTTTGATACACTATGTTGATTGAACCCTTTTTCAATGTTTGTAATATGTTCATAGATCTGTTTTTTTATTTATCTTTTGGTCCGACCAATATAAATTTAATTACAGCTACAGCTGGGCATGTATACTGCAAAGGTTGTATTGCATGTAGAACAGATTTTAATCTCAAAATCCTGAGACCCATCCTGGTTATAGAATTTGTCTCCATCTAAGAGAATTGGAAAAGGAATCAGATACCACTTTGGGTCAAGAAATACCTAAGCCAGTAGAAGATCTCCTTGATCTTAATACACACGATGAGGGTCTTAAATTTAGACATAGTAATTTAAAGAGACCATCTTCCTTTTACCCCACACATGCATAAGGGGAGTATCTCCCTGTTTTTAATAAATTGATCACAGCGGAATTTAATAAGTATTTTGATAAAATTGAGAAATCTACCATTAATAACTACAACAACAATCTCACCACCCAGGAAAGAGCAGCCCTTAGAGACCTTCAAAGGGATCCAAATATTGTGATAAGACAGGAAGATAAGGGTGGAGGTATTGTTGTTCAAGATAGGGCAGTTTATGTCCAAGAGGCAAATAGGTTGCTAAATGATGTGAAAACATATGTTAAAGGGCCAGTAAACCTAAAAATAATGTTATATAATTCTTCAAAAAGTTCAAATAGATCCTGATGAAATTTATTAGTTGGATCCTCCCTCAATTTAAAGTGCCAGTAAACCTAAAAAATAATGTTATATAATTCTGCACATAGTGCAGAATTATATAACATTATATGAGTGCTAGCTTTATAAAACCTAATATATCCGGTAAACTTTTCTAAACAAACAGGGTTTTCCAGACCCGCACTCTGTGCTCTACTGAGCGGGTCTGGTTTTCCCTCAGAGCGCATCTGGCCAGCTGTCTAGTAACAGCCCGGCCCGACCGCACCATTACACTCAATGCAGCTCACTCCTGGAGCAGGAGCGAGCTGCATTAAGTGTAATGGCACAGTCGAGCCGGGCTGTTACTAGACAGCTGGCCAGATGCGCTCTGAGGGGAAACCAGACCCGCTCAGTAGAGCACAGAGGGCGGGTCTGGAAAACCCTGTTTGTTTAGAAAAGTTTACTGGTTATATTAGGTTTTATAAAGCTAGCACTCATATAATGTTATATAATTCTGCACTATGTGCAGAATTATATAACATTATTTTTTAGGTTTACTGGCACTTTAAATTGAGGGAGGATCCAACTAATAAATTTCATCAGGATCTATTTGAACTTTTTGAAGTATAGCAAAAGAGGAGAATATCCTGACTCGAGATGAATTTAATTATATTTATACCCCTATCCCAAAAATTCCTATATTTTATCATCTCCTGAAAATACATAAGGATAGTGTTAACCCGCCAGGTAGACCTATAGTTTCTGGGATCAATTCCATCATCAGCAATCTATCGGCTTATATTGATTGGTTTTTACAACCTATTGTAAAAAACATTAAATCTTATTTAAAGGACACCAGGGAAGCCATACAGTTATTTAAAAGGGATGGAATGGAATGAAGAATGTAAGTGGATGACTTGCGATGTGGCGGCACTATACACCAGAATCCCACACAAAGCTGGTGTTAAAGCAATCTAAGAATACAGTGCTAATAGTGATCTTCCCCCATCACAAATGAAATTTATGGTCAATAGTATCTCCTTCATCCTGGACCATAATTATTTTAACTTCAATGATGTATTTTACGAACAAGTGCAGGGCACAGCGATGGGTACCACGATGGCCCCATCCTATGCCAACATTTATATGGCATCCTTTGAAGATAAATATATATGGAACAATAATCCATTTCAGGAGAATATAATGGCTTACCAACGAAATATCGATGAGGTTATTTTAATTGGAGAGGGGATAGTATCTTAGCAGAACAGTTTTTTATTCACAACAATGAGAACACATATAATTTGTCATTCACACATAGGGTAGAGAGAGACCAAATAGATTTCTTGGACCTTACTCTCTTCTGCAATCCTGAAACCAATACAGTGGCAGTAAATAACTACAGGAAGCCTACTGATAGTAACGGCTTCCTTAATGCAAATAGCAGCCAGTTACCTAGTTGGAAGTCCTATATTCCCTATGGGCAGTTCCAGCGGATTCGCAGGAACTGCACTATGGATGGAGACTTTTTTTAGGGAGGCAGACATTCTTGAGAAGAAATTCAAAATCAGAATTTGGTTGTGACTGTTAGGGAAAAAACAGCTAGCATCTCCAGAGATGTTCTGTTACATACACATATAAAAACTAAAAAACATGATGAAATTAAATTTATTACCACTTATAGTGTAGGAGCATAAAAAATAAAATCGGCTTTAAATAAACATTGGAATGTCCTTAAATTAGATCCTATTTTAGGTAAGGAAATAGCAGAAGGGCCCAGTGTTGTTTATAAAAGAAATTATAACTAAAAAAACATATTAGCACCCTTGAAACTAAATTCAAGGGATATACAAGATAAACCTGAGATTAAACAGGATGGTACATAGTCTGGATGGTTGAATTAAAAGTAATGGTCTATATAAATGTAGAAGATTAAACTGTTGTTTGTGCCCATTAATAAAACCAGGAGACAAATTCCATAACTGGGATGGTATCAGGATTTTAAGATTAAAATCCGTTCTCCATGCAATACCACTTTTGCAGTATACATGCTCATCTGTAGCTGTAATTTAATTTATATTGGTAGGACCAAAAGAAAAAAAAAACGGATCTATGAACATATTACAAACATTGAGAAAGGGTTCAAACAACATACTGTATTAGAGCACTTTGGTAGATTTCACAGTATGAGACCTGACTCACTGAGAGTGATGGTTATTGAAACCATACCTTTTATGAAGAATAATACACAGAGACTGTTAAATCTGCAAAACTGTAAGATGAAATGGATCCATAAATTAGGAAGTCTTTCCCCCATAGGCTCAATGTGGATTTAGATCTCCAAGCTTTTATGGATTAGGTACTGCTTAGCAATCATATATTTTGTTTTTATGTTATATATATGATATGTTGTATCATATTATATAGGGTTCTCCATCTTTTGGGGGGGGAGGTGATGTGTATAGCATATATTTTGATATGTTCATTACTATATAACTCGATAAAAGATATGTATATTTATGTTGAATAAGTCACGATATGTGTTTTTTCTTTCAGATGAATGTATTTATTATTTATTATATTTTTTGATGAATTTTTCCATTATATGTTTTTAAACTCCAATATGGAATATCAATTTGTAAAAACACACCCACATTATATTGGGAAGTACGATATTTAATGGATCTTTCACATATAATTGACACTGATACATTATATCGGGGGGGTAAAAGGATTTATTTGGGACCGCCCCCTCAGGTTTCACATAATAAGTGTGCCATCGCCTTTACAAATGTGGCAAGATGAAATATACTTTAGCTATTAGCAGCTGATAACCGTAGAGATAGGCAATCCATTCTATAGTAGCGAAGGTTAACATTTTCATATTCATACACGGCGGAACTTTAGTTGAATGTCCCCGATTGGCTATTACGTCATACGTGCTACCCAATCATAGAGTGGGTGTGTTTGGTAAGCCTTGTGTTGGCAACTTTTAAATTGGAGGAGTCTTTTTAACAGAGGGATCGATTGGATCTCAAACGAATTTGCAGACAAAGCTAAGCTGGGAATATTGATGATATGCTTATGTTATCCACTTTTTTATGAGTGCATATGTATGTATGCGCATTAAGATTGCTTAGGTAAATCATTTAGCTACTTTGAATCTGGGTTGCGCTTGTGTTCTGTTTTATAGATATTCACCTTCCAGGAGAAGCGCCAATGGCATGTTTTCAATTCAAGCAACACCAGTGGATTGTCTATTTTGGCCACCATCAGGAGGAGACTGTGTGGGACAATTTTCTGGGATTCCACCCCTATAAAAATAACACACAGAAATTCCAAATTGGTGACTATCTATTCTACATTAGTGGTCTATTAAGGCTGCCAGTTCGTTTTAATTTTTCAGTACCTCTCTCTTTTTTAATTACATTGTGTCTGTGTATTTTACGCTACAAGCGTTTGCCTTGCTATATTAGTGTATTATTTACCAGGGGTCCTGATAACCTCCCCCATAGGGTATAAGGTAGAACCATTATAGTTTAAATTTTTGGTTCCACTCTCCATTTCAGTGCTGATAATTTTCTGTGTGTGATTTTAAAACAAAATATACACCAACATTTTGTAATATACCAAAAATACAACTGCTATATGTCGGTTCATTTTAAACCTTAAAATGAAGGAATTTGCCTTCAGGTTGCAATTTTCCTTAAAAAGGAAATGCAGGATTTACCCACCTCAATGGAGAGACGCCGAGGACCAGGGTTCCTGCAATTTATCATGAAACCTTCTCCATCTGATGGGGACAGAGCCGTTGTGCCTGGGCTAAGTTGAGAAAGCTGTAGATGAGAATGACCAAGACCTGAAGGGAAGGGCACACATAATAAATTACTCAAATATGGTAAAAATGTTTTAAATAACTTGCAAAATTTATATTTCACAGAGGAACATAGGAATCTAGGCCTAAGAAAGTCAATAGGAAAGAAACAGATTAAAGAAAAAGATTTTGACAATTCAGAACCATAGGCACAACATATCTGTGCAAATATTCTATACAGTGTAAGTTTAAAGGGACATTAAACTCTAAATACATGTCATGCACTTCCCTCTAGTCATGTGTGCTGTCATTATGGTACCTAGGTAACACTTCAGGTATCTGATGTGCAAACACATCAGCACTGTTATGCAGTGAAAGCTAGATTTCAACATGGCAGCACTAACGACTAGTTGGAGGCGGAGAATAACCTTAATACTTTGCTTATAAAATGCACTTAGTGCTTAAAGTGCCTTTAATTAGTTTGAAGGATAGCCTTATGCTTATCCTGGGCATTCCTGGAGCCCCCAAAGTGTTTGTCTTTACCACCTCTAAATAAAGTTTATTCTATTAATCAACCACCATTTCTGTGAAGAAGTTCTCTTGCAAATT
This sequence comes from Bombina bombina, assembly GCF_027579735.1. Lineage (NCBI taxonomy): Eukaryota > Metazoa > Chordata > Amphibia > Anura > Bombinatoridae > Bombina > Bombina bombina. The sequence continues at coordinate 415,335,571 of NC_069501.1, forward strand.
ACTCATAAACCAAATACTCTTCAGCTTGAGATCATGACATCCTTATAGGGATGGGCAAATACATTCTAACATTTGTTTAATGTAATATTATTTCTAATGCTTTCTTTAAAAGTAATATTCTATTAATTTTTTTTAATAATTTGATTAGAACTCTGCAATATTTGAATTTAAAAAAAAAAAAATTCATATATTTGTAATAGTATTTCTAATGCTCTCTTTAAATGTAATATTCAAATTATGCAATATTCGATATAGAAACATTTGAATTGATATATTTGTATCTATTATGTATCAATTTATTATATTCCCTACCCCATGAACTATTGAACTTATGAATAGTATTTGTTAATTTGAATGTTGCATTCAAAATTTCGAATGTGGATATTCTATTTAATTATAAACATTAGAAAACAAAAGTAACATTTGAAACCCGGAAATAACATTTGATTACCGAATTCTAATGTATTTTCATTCTTATCAACATTTAGTTGTCCAAAACGAATGTCCACATGACTATTCGTTCTACCAAACAAATTACACTTTCCGCACAGTCGCCCATCCCTAGTGGTGAACCAACTTATACAACTCCAGCTTTTTCCTTGCCTTAAAGGAGGGTGAAGAAAATTGACTGCCCTGTCTTGAGGTTTTATTTAGTAGGTAGATATCTGTAGTCGTATAAGCCTGTTTGCAACATATAACAGTATTTTATCAATATAATTAATGTCTTATGGCATTAATATTATTTGATAGTCAGACAGATTTATGCTTACACCCTCCAATATCTCAGCTGTCTGTACGTATCATGACAACCACATACTTTACATTGCCCATAACCAACATCTTATCTATTAGTGACAGACAATAAACACAGCAGGCAACAGATGACAGCAATCTCACTCTAAAGTTTATTATAAAAAAAAAATATTAAGACTTATGAAGAGGGGTCTCCTAAATACCTTTATAGCACTGGTTTTCAAACCTGTTCTCAGGCATCCCTAACAGGTCAGATTTTGAGGATAGTTGAACTAGAGCACTGGTGAAATAATCAGTTGATTAGTAAACATATACGGCTAGATTACGAGTTTTGTGTTAGAGGCTGTGCGGTGCTAACAAGCAGTTTTCCCTCACAGCTCACTTACAGACAGCGCTGGTATTACGGGTTTTTACAAAACCGCAAAAAAGTGAGCGTAGAGCAAAATTTTGCTCCACATCTCACCTCTCTTAGAAAAAACATAATTTATGCTTACCTGATAAATTTATTTCTCTTGTAGTGTATCCAGTCCACGGATCATCCATTACTTATGGGATATTAACTCCTCCCCAACAGGAAGTGCAAGAGGATTCACCCAGCAGAGCTGCTATATAGCTCCTCCCCTAACTGCCATTACCAGTCATTCGACCGAAAACATGCAGAGAAAGGAAAACCATAGGGTACAGTGGTGACTGTAGTTTAATGGAAAAATTACCTGCCTTAAAGTGACAGGGCGGGCCGTGGACTGGATACACTACAAGAGAAATAAATTTATCAGGTAAGCATAAATTATGTTTTCTCTTGTTAAGTGTATCCAGTCCACGGATCATCCATTACTTATGGGATACCAATACCAAAGCTAAAGTACACGGATGACGGGAGGGACAGGCAGGCTCTTTATACGGAAGGAACCACTGCCTGAAGAACCTTTCTCCCAAAAACAGCCTCCGAAGAAGCAAAAGTGTCAAATTTGTAAAATTTGGAAAAAGTATGAAGAGAAGACCAAGTTGCAGCCTTGCAAATCTGTTCAACAGAAGCCTCATTCTTAAAGGCCCAAGTGGAAGCCACAGCTCTAGTAGAATGTGCTGTAATTCTTTCAGGAGGCTGCTGTCCAGCAGTCTCATAGGCTAACCGTATTATGCTACGAAGCCAAAAGGAGAGAGAGGTAGCCGAAGCTTTTTGACCTCTCCTCTGACCAGAATAAACGACAAACAGGGAAGACGTTTGTCGAAAATCCTTAGTTGCCTGTAGATAAAATTTCAGGGCACGGACTACATCTAGATTGTGTAGCAGACGTTCCTTTTTCGAAGAAGGATTAGGACACAAAGATGGAACCACAATCTCTTGATTGATATTCCTGTTAGTGACCACCTTAGGTAGGAACCCAGGTTTAGTACGCAGAACTACCTTGTCTGAATGAAAAATCAGATAAGGAGAATCACAATGTAAGGCAGATAACTCAGAGACTCTTCGAGCCGAGGAAATCGCCATTAAAAACAGAACTTTCCAAGATAACAACTTGATATCAATGGAATGAAGGGGTTCAAACGGAACCCCCTGTAAAACATTAAGAACTAAGTTCAAACTCCATGGTGGAGCAACAGTTTTAAACACAGGCTTGATCCTAGCTAAAGCCTGACAAAAAGCTTGAACGTCCGGAACTTCTGACAGACGTTTGTGTAAAAGAATGGACAGAGCTGAAATCTGTCCCTTTAAGGAACTAGTGGATAAACCCTTTTCTAAACCTTCTTGTAGAAAAGACAATATCCTCGGAATCCTAACCTTACTCCATGAGTAACTCTTGGATTCGCACCAATATAAGTATTTGCGCCATATCTTATGGTAAATCTTTCTGGTAACAGGCTTCCTAGCCTGTATTAAGGTATCAATAACTGACTCAGAAAAACCACGTTTTGATAAAATCAAGCGTTCAATTTCCAAGCAGTCAGCTTCAGAGAAATTAGATTTTGATGTTTGAAGGGACCCTGGATCAGAAGGTCCTGTTTCAGAGGTAGCGACCAAGGTGGACAGGATGACATGTCCACTAGATCTGCATACCAAGTCCTGCGTGGCCATGCAGGCGCTATTAGAATCACTGATGCTCTCTCCTGTTTGATTCTGGCAATCAATCGAGGAAGCATCGGGAAGGGTGGAAACACATAAGCCATCCCGAAGGTCCAAGGTGCTGTCAAAGCATCTATCAGAACCGCTCCCGGATCCCTGGATCTGGACCCGTAACGAGGAAGCTTGGCGTTCTGTCGAGACGCCATGAGATCTATCTCTGGTTTGCCCCAACGTCGAAGTATTTGGGCAAAGACCTCCGGATGAAGTTCCCACTCCCCCGGATGAAAAGTCTGACGACTTAAGAAATCCGCCTCCCAGTTCTCCACTCCCGGGATGTGGATTGCTGACAGGTGGCAAGAGTGAGACTCTGCCCAGCGAATTATCTTTGATACTTCCATCATTGCTAGGGAGCTTCTTGTCCCTCCCTGATGGTTGATGTAAGCTACAGTCGTGATGTTGTCCGACTGAAACCTGATGAACCCCTGAGTTGTTAACTGGGGCCAAGCCAGAAGGGCATTGAGAACTGCTCTCAATTCCAGAATGTTTATTGGTAGGAGACTCTCCTCCTGATTCCATTGTCCCTGAGCCTTCAGAGAATTCCAGACAGTGCCCCAACCTAGTAGGCTGGCGTCTGTTGTTACAATTGTCCAGTCCGGCCTGCTGAATGGCATCCCCCTGGACAGATGTGGCCGAGAAAGCCACCATAGAAGAGAATTTCTGGTCTCTTGATCCAGATTCAGAGTAGGGGACAAGTCTGAGTAATCCCCATTCCACTGACTTAGCATGCACAATTGCAGCGGATGTAGACGTGCAAAGGGTACTATGTCCATTGCTGCTACCATTAAGCCGATCACCTCCATGCATTGAGATACTGACGGGTGTTGAATGGAATGAAGGACACGGCATGCATTTTGAAGTTTTGTTAACCTGTCTTCTGTCAGGTAAATCTTCATTTCTACAGAATCTATAAGAGTCCCCAAGAAGGGAACTCTTGTGAGTGGAAAGAGAGAACTCTTCTTTTCGTTCACCTTCCATCCATGCGACCTTAGAAATGCCAGTACTAACTCTGTATGAGATTTGGCAGTTTGAAAGCTTGAAGCTTGTATCAGAATGTCGTCTAGGTACGGAGCTACCGCAATTCCTCGCGGTCTTAGTACCGCCAGAAGAGCACCCAGAACCTTTGTGAAGATTCTCGGAGCCGTAGCCAATCCGAATGGAAGAGCTACAAACTGGTAATGCCTGTCTAGAAAGGCAAACCTTAGATACCGGTAATGATCTTTGTGAATCGGTATGTGAAGGTAAGCATCCTTTAAATCCACTGTGGTCATGTACTGACCCTTTTGGATCATGGGTAAAATTGTCCGAATAGTTTCCATTTTGAACGATGGAACTCTTAGGAATTTGTTTAGGATCTTTAAATCCAAGATTGGCCTGAAAGTTCCCTCTTTTTTGGGAACCACAAACAGATTTGAGTAAAACCCTTGTCCTTGTTCCGACCGCGGAACCGGATGGATCACTCCCATTAATAAAAGATCTTGTACGCAGCGTAGAAACGCCTCTTTCTTTATTTGGTTTGTTGACAACCTTGACAGATGAAATCTCCCTCTTGGGGGAGAGAATTTGAAGTCTAGAAGGTATCCCTGAGATATGATCTCTAACGCCCAGGGATCCTGGACATCTCTTGCCCAAGCCTGGGCGAAGAGAGAAAGTCTGCCCCCCACTAGATCCGTTCCCGGATCGGGGGCCCTCGATTCATGCTGTCTTAGGGGCAGCAGCAGGTTTCCTGGCCTGCTTGCCCTTGTTCCAGGACTGGTTAGGTCTCCAGCCTTGTCTGTAGCGAGCAACAGCTCCTTCCTGTTTTGGTGCAGAGGAAGTTGATGCTGCTCCTGCTTTGAAATTACGAAAGGAACGAAAATTAGACTGTCTAGCCTTAGGTTTGGCTCTGTCTTGAGGCAGGGCATGGCCTTTACCTCCTGTAATGTCAGCGATAATTTCTTTCAACCCGGGCCCGAATAAGGTCTGCCCTTTGAAAGGTATATTAAGCAATTTAGAGCCGCTAACACCTCCCCTAGTAATACACGGAGGTTTTCCAGCTTAAATTTAAAATTTGAAATATCTGAATCCAGTTTGTTTGGATCAGAACCGTCACCCGCAGAATGAAGCTCTCCGTCCTCATGTTCTGCAAATTGTGACGCAGTGTCTGACATGGCCCTAATATTATCAGCGCACTCTGTTCTCACCCCAGAGTGATCACGCTTACCTCTTAGTTCTGGTAATTTAGCCAAAACTTCAGTCATAACAGTAGCCATATCCTGTAATGTGATTTGTAATGGCCGCCCAGATGTACTCGGCGCTACAATATCACGCACCTCCCGAGCGGGAGATGCAGGTACTGACACGTGAGGCGAGTTAGTCGGCATAACTCTCCCCTCGTTGTTTGGTGAAATATGTTCAATTTGTACAGATTGACTTTTATTTAAAGTAGCATCAATACAGTTAGTACATAAATTTCTATTGGGCTCCACTTTGGCTTTAGCACATATAGCACAGATATCTTCCTCTGAATCAGACATGTTTAACACACTAGCAAATAAACTAGCAACTTGGAAATACTTTTCAAGTAATTTACTATAATATGAAAACGTACTGTGCCTATAAGAAGCACAGAAAAAGTTATGATAGTTGAAAATTAATAAACTGAAAAGTTATAGCATCAAATCTTTGTAAAAAACACAATTTTAGCAAAGGATTGCTCCCATTAGCAAAGGATAACTAACCCTGATAGCAGAAAAAAAAAAAAAAAAAATACAGAAATAAACGTTTTTTTATCACAGTCAACTACAATCTCACAGCTCTGCTGTGAGTGATTACCTCCCTCAAAACAAGTTTTGAAGACCCCTGAGTTCTGTAGAGATGAACCGGATCATGCAGGGAAGACAATAAACTTCTGACTGAATTTTTTGATGCGTAGCAAAAGCGCCAAAAAAGGCCCCTCCCCCTCACACATAACAGTGAGAGAGATCAGTAAACTGTCATAAATTAAATAAAACGACTGCCAAGTGGAAAAAAATAGTGCCCAAAACATTTTTTCACCCAGTACCTCAGAAAATTAAACGATTTTACATGCCAGCAAAAAACGTTTAACATTAATAAATTGAGTGTTATTAAAAAGCCTGTTGCTAGTCCCTGCAAATTAGGCTAAAGTTTTATGCATACAGTATAATTCCAGTGAAGTGCCATTCCCCAGAATACTGAAGTGTAAAATATACATACATGACAGCCTGATACCAGTTGCTGCTACTGCATTTAAGGCTGAGTTTACATTATATCGGTATGGCAGAATTTTCTCATCAATTCCATTGTCAGAAAATAATAAGCTGCTACATACCTCTTTGCAGATTAATCTGCCCGCTGTCCCCTGATCTGAAGTTTACCTCTCCTCAGATGGCCGAGAAACAGCAATATGATCTTAACTACTCCGGCTAAAATCATAGAAAAACTCAGGTAGATTCTTCTTCAAATTCTACCAGAGAAGGAATAACACACTCCGGTGCTATTATAAAATAACAAACTTTTGATTGAAGGTATGAAACTAAGTATAATCACCACAGTCCTCTAACACATCCTATCTATTCGTTGGGTGCAAGAGAATGACTGGTAATGGCAGTTAGGGGAGGAGCTATATAGCATCTCTGCTGGGTGAATCCTCTTGCACTTCCTGTTGGGGAGGAGTTAATATCCCATAAGTAATGGATGATCCGTGGACTGGATACACTTAACAAGAGAAAAGGATCACTTCGCCCGGCTTGGATGAAGACTTCTCCCAGCTTCGTTGAGGACTTCGGCCCGGTTGGGTGAAGACGTCTTCCGGTAAGGTGATCTTCAGGGGGTTAGTGTTAGGTTTTTTTAAGGGGGTATTGGGTGGGTTTTAGAGTAGGGTTGGTTGTGTGGGTGGTGGGTTTTAATGTTGGGGGGGGAATTGTAATTTTTTTTCAGGTAAAAGAGCTGATTACTTTGGGGCAATGTTTGTAATTTAGTGTAGGATAGGGCTTTTTTTTATTTGGGGGGATTTTTTATTTTTTTAGGGGGATTAAATTAGGTGTAATTAGTTTAATTTATGGAATTAATTTAATTATAGTGTAGTGTTAGGTGTAATTTTAACTTAGGTTAGGTTTTATTTTACAGGTATTTATTTTAGCTAGGTAGCTATTAAATAGTTAATAACTATTTAATAACTATTCTACCTAGTTAAAATAAATACAAACTTGCCTGTAAAATAAAAATAAACCCTAAGCTAGCTACAATGTAATTATTATTAGGTAAGTATTTAGTTTTAAATAGGAATAATGTAGTTAATGATAGTTATTTTATTTAGATTTATTTAAATTATATTTAAGTTAGGGGGGTGTTAGGATTAGTGTTAGACTTAGATTTAGGGGTTAATAACATTAATATAGTGGCGGCGACGTTGGGGGCGGAAGATTAGGGGTTAATAAATGTAGGTAGGTGTCGGCGATGTTAGGGATGGCAGATTAGGGGTTAATAATATTTAACTAGTGTTTGCGAGGCGGGAGTGCAGCGGTTTAGGGGTTAATATAATTATTATAGTGGCGGCGATGTCCGGTTTGGCAGATTAGGTGTTAATAATATTTAACTAGTGTTTGCGAGGCGGGAGTGCGGCAGTTTAGGGGTTAATATATTTATTATAGTGGCGGCGATGTCCGGTTCAGCAGATTAGGGGTTGAAATTTTTATTTTAGTGTTTGCGATGTGGGGGGGGGGGGGTCTCGGTTTAGGGGTTAATAGGTAGTTTATGGGTGTTAGTGTACTTTTTAGCACTTTAGTTAAGAGTTTTATGCTACAGCGTTGTAGTGTAAAACTCTTAACTACTGACTTTTAAATGCAGTACCAGTCTTGACAGGAGAGGGTCTACCGCTCACTTTTGGTCAGACTCGTAATACCGGTGATATGCAAGTCCCATTGAAAGTATAGGATATGCAATTGACGTAAGTGGATTTGCGGTATTTCCGAGTCTGCCCAAAAAAGTGAGTGGTACACCTGTATCTGCAAGACTGCTGGTGGCCGATTGGCCGCGAGTCAGCAGGGGGCGGCGTTACACCAGCAGCTCTTGTGAGCTGCTGGTGCAATGCTGAATACGGAAAGTGTATTGCTCTCCGCATTCAGCGAGGTCTTGCGGACCTGATCCGCACTGTCGGATCAAGTCCGCAAGACCTTTAATAAATAGGCCCAAGAGCATACAATTTTAAAAAGTTTCCAATTTATTTCTGCCATCTCTCTTGCAAATGAATAACATTCTTGCAAAACTGCTGCAATATAGTGCTCCAGACAAGTGCACTGTACTGAGCTTACGTCTCTGCTTTTCAACAAAAGATTTGTAGATAGGTGCTCAGCATCAAAACTTTCCTTACAGAGTGCAGTCTGCAGGGCTCTGCATATGCCCCGTATCTTCAATAAATCAAAAGTAGCAGCAGCACTTTGTCCATTCAATCTTTTCTTTATTAAAATGGCATAAAAACAGCAACAACAAAAAACAACCTGATTAAGGTCGCATAGACCAAAATGTCGTTGTTTATGCCATTTGAATAAAGAAGTGCTGCTGCTACTTTTGATTTATTTCAACTAAAGATACCAAGAGAACGAAGAAAAATTGATAATAGAAGTAAATTAGAAAGTTGTTGTGTTTAACAAAAGCTATGATTTACCATCACTAAAAATAAACTCTAGTTTCTATCATCAATTAGTAAAAAGCAGGTGCTAAACTCGCCCTTTTTGTGTTGAAGTATATCACTAAAATCAGCACCTCAGGCTGCCCACGGCACAGCGCTCCTTTTGCAATGAGGTGACGTTTCCACCTCTAGCCGTGCTAGGATGTTAGTTGACACACACAGCTATTGGTTCAGGGGTGGAAATATCACCTAAGTGAAGAAGAGCGCTATGCCGTGGGTGGGCGGCCGGAGGCGCTGATTTTAGCGATATACTTCAGCACAGAACGGTTAGCACCTGTTTTTTTTACTAATTCATGACAGAAACTAGAGTTTATTTTTAGCAATGGTAAATCCTAGCATTTGTTTAATGCTTGGATTTACCATCACTTTAACTTAATGTAGGCTGTCAAAACAGTAAGAAACCAGTAAATACAGTATTATTGCATAATCAACACATGCATGATAAAAAGACAATGCACTAGCACTTAGTCTGAACTTCAAATGAATAGTAGATTTTTTTCTGACAAATTTCAGTTATTTCTATTTCCACTCCTCTTGTATCACGTGACAGCCATCAGCCAATCACAATTGCATATACGTATATTCTGTGAAATTTTGTTTGCACATGCACAGTAGGAACTAGTTTCATATACTAGATAGACATGTATATTTATTTACAAATACAGGCTACATGTACAGGTCATAGACTTTGCCCCTAGTTTAAATTGTTTGTCTAGGCTTATAACACTGTAATATAAAACAATTTGTATTCTTCTGTTATGAAGTAATAACATTTACAGCTATATAAATGAATATTAATTTTTCAATTCTTATATAAATATAATTTATTTACATAAAACATAATATGTGCTACTGTGTCATGTAGACGTAATTATTTCTATATAATTGATCCAACTCAAATATTTATATGGTTTGAATATTAACTGTATATAGTTGTACAGGTTACATATAATACTGCTGTGCACTTTATATTGACCTAGTAGATTTTTGTATCTTATAATATGTTTAATATACTAAGGATACATTTTGTCAAATATATTTAAAGGTAACGTAAAAGGAGTAGCTTTGTAGACGTTTATATTGTTTAAATAGAATGCATGTAATTTAACGTTTTTACAGATTCCTCATTTTGCCTCAGAATGGATAGATGGCGATAGAGTAAAGAATAAATGCTACTTGTTATATTACTGAATATGCCTAAAATCAGATAATATATTCAACAGTTCGAAATGTCAGTGAAATAGTGAGACAGTATATGTGGAAAAGCCTAAGTGATATTTCTCACATTTCAGTAGAATATATGTAACTTTAATTTTTACATAGCCTTCCCCTATTCTGCCATAATATGCACAGACTTTGAAAGGGTTAATTATGTATGCTGCAGGTGACGTCAGGTCCAATTAACATGATTTAAGAGGACTGTATAGCCATGAATAGCACGGTCTATGAGTAAGCCAGTAGCTGAAACGCGTTAGACCGCTGCTGCTCTGGCTTTCAATGTTTTTATGGATGCATTACGGATGTACACCTATCTTATTGCACTGACAATAAACGCTAAGTTTTAAGTTTTAGCCTGTTGCCCCGACTCGCTATTTTCTTTTTTGTTGGATTGGATGAACTTTAACAGACCTACGGAGGGTCTGTAAGTGGTTTGCGAGGCCACGTTAATTACGGCTGCTAGTCTGAAGAGGAGAAGACTGTTTCCATTGTCGGAGCTGATGTAAAGCAAAGAGGAATCGAGCAACTGAATGGCTGTAATTTGGCTACAGGTGAGCACGCTGGGGTTGGAAATACTGGACCTGGAACGATAGAAGTCAAAGGTACTGTTTGTAACGTTAGTTATATTCTGACTGTTAAACCACCCTGACAACGGTAACCTGTTTAGCGTAACAAACTCTCTATGTCTACTTCTAGAGCGCTTTAAATGGGTTTTTCTTCACTGTGAAGCTTTATAAATACTTGTATACTTATATGGGGAGGGGGGCCGTCTGGCAAGTTAACACAATAAAAATATTTAGATAGAACTCCTTGGTAAAATGAAAACTGCTCATTACAATTCAAATATAGAAAGAGAACTATCAGATAATGAATAAATTGGTCTTGTATAGGCGTGGAGCTATAAGGAATATAAGAGAACCCATGAATGCAGACTATTAAATATATATATATAAAGTATATGATCAGTGAGGCTGCGGTTAGCAACAACCAAACACAGAGAGGAGTAATCGTTTGGGAGATTTTATAAGGTCTCTTATAAAGCTATATTAGTAACAGGGAGTAAATTGCTTAAAGGACTTATGTGACTCTAAAGGTGCATGTCACGATATACCAGTTCCGTGGGCTTAGTAATTACTTTTGGACCAGCTAATACTAGTGTTGTATAGAAGGGGTCTCTTCAGGGTCCAAGATTAGCTAGAACAATAGGGTCAAGGTGATACAATTTTTTTTTATATAAAATCTTTTTATTGAGGTTATTCCAAAGAAAATAAAAATCAACATTAAACAATTTGTCAATATTATATACATTGAGTACATCCATAGTTTTGTTGGTACAAGCTTATATAGTATAATAAAGGAAAACATGCAAAACTGTAAAGCATCTGACAATCAGAGCAGTACTTCACCACAAATGTACAATATGAATGGAACCTCCTTTTTTATTATTTTTAGGGATATACAGTATGTGCTTCCATAGCTTAAAAGGCCCACTCATGGACCAATAAAGACTTAACTGACTCATAGGAGGGATTATAATATTGGGGATCTTCAAGGGTGCTCAGGGGACCACTTTAGGGCCTCAAACTAGACAAACCTACATTTTATACTTAATCAATAGGAATGCAACCAAGGATCCCCCATTAAATATACATCAAGAGCAGCACTGGAGATGCTTCCAACAGGGAGGCACAGTCTCTTCAAAGGGGCTAAATTGGTATAGAGAGACTACATGGGGGGGACTTAGTGGGTTACAACCGAATACCTATGATATTAAGTAATCCTTTAGAGTTACAAAAATACAGTATGGCACCAATGCACGTTAGGTAAAAACTAAATGAATAGTAATGGTGTATTTACTTACATTGTTATGGTATGGAGCTAGAGTCAACCATATAATTATCAGAATGAGAGAGGGCAGCCCCAGTGTGGAAAGACAATATTGAAAACACCAGTGGTAGGAAGGTGACTTATTACGTTACAGTTGGCACAATAATGAACCTCACATATTAATATATACAGGCAGTAATATGTAAACATATGGATGAAATCCTCTAATACTTACATACTAACAGAGGGTGAGCTCAAGACTAAATTAACCGAGTTATCTCCATGGTCCACAACACTGACTAAGGCTAGCAGTTGCCTAATAAATAAAACTTTCTTATTCAGAGTCACTGTCCATATTGTAAATTCTAATATTGGGCAAACATCTCAGTGGGGGACATGTTTGTTCAGGCAGTAAAAGCCTTCATAGGAAGTCCTCATAGAGAAGGTTGACAGTATAGTTATGGCAGGTATGAATGTTGGGGGCCACTGAGAAACTTGAAAACAGCTCATAGACCAGTTAATGAAAAACTGCTGGTTCAGATTGCAAGGCACTTAGTGGTTGGGCTACACCACCTGCCTTGAAGTGAATTTTCCCACAGGTCCCCTTGTATCTACAGAGGTAATCATTCCTGAGGAGTTCTTTGTTCCTAAAGAGGAAATCATAGCTGGCCCAGCACAACCACTGTATGTTCCAACTGCACACCTTCAAAGTCGGCGGGTTAGCCGGATCACCGGCAAGAAGTCAAGTTATGAATAGCTGGTGACCCCTCGTGGCTTGATGGGGCCGTATGTACGCAGCAGGATCACTTCTTTTAGACTCAGCTGCAGCGATCTGACCTTACAGCAACAGACCCGGCTCCATCATGGCAAAACTCCAGAGCAGGGCAAGGCAATCCTGGATTGCCACACCATCGTGGGACGGCACAGAGGCTGCTGAATATCCGCTCAAGTGCTCGGCATCATCGGTATAGCAGGAGGTAAGCACTGCATGGGGTCCTTTGTTTTCTGCAGCTCCATCCAATTTTCCTTCTGTAACTGGCAAAGTTGTGGGTCTCCCGTGTGTGGTCGCCTGGAAGGGTGCTAGATGGCCATCCGGCTCTCTAACTCCATCGCTCTCACAAGGTCTACCGGCAAAAGAGGTTGGTGATATACTCGTAGTAAAAGTTTCAGGAGGAGACCGGAGTGTATTTCTAAGAGCATTTGAGAAGACCTCTTGATAGTAGGAGAGCAAGTTGCTGAACTCTTCAAACTCTCTGAACTCTCTGAGCAGCCTCCATGTTAGATACATCCATGTTAGGGGACAAGCAGTTGCAATCAGCTTGCAGGTTTATAATGGAATCGATGTTGTTGATAGTTATGAATAGTTAGTGAGATAAAGTTCTTGAAGATCTCTATGTTAAAGGGACATAATACTCATATGCTAAATCACTTGAAACTGATGCAGTATAACTGTAAAAAGCTGACAGGAAAATATCACCTGAGCATCTCTATGTAAAAAAGGAAGATATTTTACCTCACAATTTCCTCAGCTCAGCAGAGTAAGTTCTGTGTAAAAAGTTATACTCAGCTGCTCCCAGCTGCAGGTAAAAAAATTAAAAAAAATGAAGAAATGAACAGCAGCCAATCAGCATCAGCAGTGCTGAGGTCATGAACTCTTACTGTGATCTCATGAGATTTGACTTAACTCTCATGAGATTTCATAGTAAGCTTCCTTTACCTGATTGGTGAAATAATATGAGAGTGCACGATGCTAGTCCCTTCAGATGTCCCAGGACAAACACACTAAAATGCTGCTTAGAAATCCTTTACAATGGGAGGTGGCTACTGAGGAACTTTTGAGGTAAAATATCTTTCTTTTTTACATAGAGATGTTCAGGTGATATTTTCTAATCAGCTTTTTACAGCTATGCTGCATCACTTTCAAGTGTTTAAACATTTGGGTATTATGGCCCTTTAAGTTTTTGCAACGCAACCACTGCGTTGTGCGACGGCAGAGCCCTAAGGAATCTCTACCGGGGGGTTTAGTTGGAGGCCGCAACCTCAGTGTAAGCTCCAGTGCTCTGGTGCTGACAGCAATTGCAACAAGTTTAGGATCGTCAGGTAGATGATGATTAGCTTGACTGTAACAAGTATACGCCTAGATTTAGAGTTTGGCGTTAGCCGTCAAAAGCAGCGTTAAGGGGTCCTAACAATGCTTTTTACCGCCCGCTGGTATTTAGAGTCAGACAGGAAAGGGTCTACCACTCACTTTCTTTCCGCGACTCGAGGCTACCGCAGATCCCCTTACGTCAATTGCGTATCCTAGCTTTTCAATGGGATTTGCCTAACGCTGGTGTTACGAGTCTTGGAAGAAGTGAGCGGTAGAGCCTCTACCGACAAGACTCCTACCGTCAAAAAAGTCAGTAGTTAAGAGTTTTATGGGCTAACGCGGGAACATAAAGCTCCTAACTACTGTGATATAAAGTACACTAACACCCATAAACTACCTATGAACCCCTAAACTGAGGCCCCCCCACATCGCAAACCCTATAATAAATTTTTTTAACCCCTAATCTGCCGCTCTGGATACTGCCGCAACCTACATTATCCCTATGAACCCCTAATCTGCTGCCCCTAACATTGCCGACACCTATATTATATTTATTACCCCCTAATCTGCCCCCCCCACGTCGCCGTCACCTACCTACACTTATCAACCCCTAATCTACTGACCGGACTTTGCCGCCACTATAATAAATGTATTAACCCCTAAACCGCCATACTCCCGCCTCGCAAACACTATAATAAATTTTATTAACCTCTAATCTGCCCTCGCTAACATCGCCGCAACCTACCTACAATTATTAACCCCTAATCTCCCGCAACGTCGCTGCTACTATAAAGTTATTAAATCCTAAACCTAAGTCTAACCCTAACACCCCCCTAACTTAAATATAATTTAAATTAATCTAAATAAATTTACTATAATTAAATAAATTAATCCTATTTAAAACTAAATACTTACCTATAAAATGAACCCTAATATAGCTACAATATAACTAATAGTTACATTGTAGCTATTTTAGGATTTATATTTATTTTACAGGCAACTATGTATTTATTTTAACTAGGTACAATAGCTATTAAATAGTTAATAACTATTTAATAGCTACCTAGTTAAAATAATTACAAAATTACCTGTAAAATAAATCCTAATCTAAGTTACAAATACACCTAACACTACACTATCAATAAATGAATTAAATAAATTACCTACAATTAGCTAAACTAAAATACAATTAAACTAATCTATAATACAAAAAAAACCAAAACAATAAATTACAGAAAATAAAAAAAAATTACAAGAAGTTTAAACTAATTACACCTAATCTAAGCCCCCTAATAAAATAAACCCCCCCCCCCCAAATAATAAAATGCCCTACCCTATTCTAAATTACAAAGTAATCAGCTCTTTTACCAGCCCTTAAAAGGGCCTTTTGCGGGGCATTGCCCCAAAGTAATCAGCTCTTTTACCTGAAAAAAAAATACAACCCCCCCAACATTAAAACCCACCACCCACATACCCCTACACTAACCCACCCAAACCCCCCCTTAAATAAGCCTAACACTAACCCCCTGAAGATCTCCCTACCTTGAGTCGTCTTTACCCAGCCGAGCCAAATTCTTGATCCAAGCGGAGCAAC
Organism: Bombina bombina; assembly: GCF_027579735.1. Taxonomy (NCBI): domain Eukaryota; kingdom Metazoa; phylum Chordata; class Amphibia; order Anura; family Bombinatoridae; genus Bombina; species Bombina bombina. The sequence goes on from NC_069501.1 coordinate 415,350,860, forward strand.
AAGAGGTCCTCCATCCAGTAGAAGACTTCATCCAAGCGGGGCAAGAAGAGGTCCTCCATCTGCGTCAGATTAGCGTTTAATAATTGTAGGTAGGTTGCTGCGATGTTAGGGAGGGAAGATTAGGGGTTAATAAAATTTATTATAGTGTTTGCAAGGCGGGAGTGCGGCGGGTTAAGGGGTTAATACATTTATTATAGTTGCGGCGAGGTCCAGTCGGCAGATTAGGGGTTAATAAGTGTAGGTAGGTGGCGGCGATGTTGTGGGGGGCAGATTAGGGGGTAATAAATATAATGTAGGTGTCAGTGATTTTGGGGGCAGCAGATTAGGGGTTCATAGCTATAATGTAGGTTGCGGCGGTGTCCGGAGCAGCAGATTAGGGGTTAATAATATAATGCAGGTGGCGAGGATGTCGGGTGCGGCAGATTAGGGGTTAATAAGTGTAAGGTTAGGGGTGTTAGGTGTAGACTTAGAGAGTGTTTCCCCATAGGAAACACTGGGGCTGCGTTAGGAGCTGAACGCTGCTTTTTTGCAGGTGTTAGGGTTTTTTTCAGCCAGCTCAGCCCCATTGTATCCTATGGGGATATCGTGCACGAGCACGTTTTTCCAGCTTACCGCTACCGTAGGCAACGCTGGTATTGAGGGTTGAAGTGGAGCTAAATTATGCTCAACGCTCCCTTTTCTGAGGCTAACGCAGCCATTCAGACAACTCTAAATACCAACGTTGTCTTAAGGGTGCGCTGGAAAAAAAAGCAGCGTTAGCACCGCGGGTCTTTACCGACAAAACTCTAAATCTAGGCGATAGTTTCTTGCGAAATGGCGGATTATTCCAGTGTTTTATCAAGCCAATTCTATTTAGGTTGGAGCAGCACACAAAACTGCGACCGCCCGCCGCCGGGAAGTTCCCCCGATACAACATATTTTAAATAGCTGAACCTTGTAGTGGATAGCATAACTTTGTCAGAGCCTGGTATTCTTGCATATGGAAACAAAATAGAAAATGCTCTGGAGTAAACTTTACACAATTTATTAAATATATGTGAAATTAGTGGATATTGCGTATACCATTAAAGAGTAACCTTAACTTGGTGATAAGCTGTTTCTCCTAAAATACAAAAGGTCCTCCTACAGTACTTCAATGTAACCCTATCGAGTTTGTTGTTTCTAGTAATTTAACTAGACGGCTAAGCAGGCTATAATTTTAATTTTAATTTTATAGAGGGTGGGAAGGATATATGTCTGAATACTAGGATCTGAAGTAATGTTCCCGACACTTGCTATGGGGTAATATAGTATCGATATGTTTTACATAAAGAGGTAGATAAAAACAGAGTATGGGAGACAAATAAAGGTCTAGGGTGAGACTTTGTTATATAAGCGACTATGTAAAGTGAGTTCCCAACGTAATCATTACCTATCCCCGCTGTCCTGGCCGCCGACAGCAGGGCAGGCACTAGTCAACTATAGGTGTAAAAGTGGATGTAAGATATATATATATATATATATAAATAAATATATATATATATATATATATATATATATATATATATATATATATATATATATATATACAAAAAACGGAAGGGGACTGCACTCTCAGACTGGACCGGGTATACATCCCATGACCCTGCAACATGCTCAGGCCTGGTTGCTCACTGGCACTCACAGGAAGCTGTGCTGTCCCCAGAGTCACCGGCAGTTAACCCAAGACAGGCCTGGGTGCAAGGCCCATAGGGAAAATTACAAAACAAATTAATAGAACACACAGAGAAAGTCCAGCACTCACAAGCTCTCAGTTAAGATTAAAAGCAAAAATGGAAGGTTTAGTTACTGCCTTTGGCCAAATGGGACAAGCCCAGGTACCTTGTTAAGGTCCCTTCCAAAACCTAAAAGTCCCGAAAACAGCCACACAATGCAAGCTCTCAATCCAACTGGGAGTTTATCTAATAATTAATCAGAAAATATAAACATTATAGTCTAATATTACACAAAGAATATATTGAACTTATAAAATATAGAAAAAATATAAGAATAAAACTCTGCAAAATTAACTATGATGTTTCACTTGGTCATTATTTGTACTAGATATAAGGCAGAGATCATATAGTTCCATTTCTTCAGGGAGAGTATATAATGAAACTGTTTAACCAACTCCTGTCACAGGGTCTGCGCTGAAGAGCCCTTGCTTGACAAGCGCTATAACAGAAGTGCCTGGCTGACACTCGTGATAAGTAACGGCAAGAGACCCTGCCTCACGGTCGTTTCCAATGGAGGAGTATGAAGAGGTAAGTATCTGGTGAGACAGAAATGGACTATCGCATTGCAGACTTTCCTCTGACTCGTGCCTTCCATAGCGCTCTCGACCACTTACCTGCTGGGTCTGTAGCTCCTGTGGTTGCATCTTCTTAGCTATGAGACTTTTAACAACGAGTCTAATGTTCTCTGTCATCGGCAGACACAAGCTCATCTCGTGGGTATACATCCACTTTTCCAAATCTCTCCTCTGCGTTGAGTATGAGATCATTATCGGGTTTAGCCGAGTTATCAAAAGTCCCGTACACTGAGACCAAATTGCGCAGTCATCTACATCATGTGGAGCCGGTTGTAAGGTAGGCAGAGAGGGAAATGTCGAGACTGTAGGCCACTGCACTAGAGTTGCAGGAGTAGGTAAAGCCACTTCCTCTAGAGATCTGAGTCCCGTGTGCTTAGCTAAGTCTTGATCTGGAAATTGAGGTGAGTGTCCCTGCATCCCCAGGCGATTGGCTCCCGCCCTTGCTATTAATATGCTCTCTTCCATTTTAGAGAAATGCGTGCATATTAGGGATTCCAGTGTCTCCAAAAAAACTGATTGTAAATGCTCCATTATATAGCTTTGATAGATTGTTTTCTTAAGCATATAAAGTTGATAAACCTGGTCTATCAGGAGAGTGAGGAAGGGTAGATGAATGTTCAAGCTGTTACTAGGCCTTTATTGCGCACCTTCACCGTTTAGGCCAGTCTGACCAAATTTTCATTTAAAAGTATTACCATGTTGTTCCCCATGCATTAGTTGTCACATAGTTCTTATATAAAACATAAAGAGTTGAGCTTATGATAGGTAAATTGTAGTTTTATCTGCTAAATTTTTTAGCCATAGGTGGTCACTGGTCAGACACGCCCCCCAAAACAATTTTAAACTACATTCCAATTTACTTATATTATCTTATTTGCTTCATTCTTTAGAAATCCTTTGTTGAAGAAATAGCAATGCGCACAGGTGAGCCAATCACATGAGGCTTCTATGTGTAGCCACCAATCAGCCGCTACTGAGCCTATCGCGATATGCTTTTCATCAAGGGATATCAAGAGAATGAAGCAAATTAGATGATAGAAGTAAATTAGATAGAAGTAAATTAGAAAGTTGTTTAAAAGTGTGTGTCATGGGTTTCATTACCCTTTAAGTGCCCCTTAAACACAAGTGGGGAATTCTGCTTCTTTTGGGCTATACAAATCATTTTTTTATATAATAGAAACCAGTATAAAATTCCTGAAATAAACTATTCTGCAATAAGTTGCTGGCATTGAGGAAGTTTAATATATCTTTCTGCTCTTCCTCCTCCAAGCAATATACCCTATATATAAAAGGTAGTTTTTTTGAAAGACAGGTAAACAAAAACATAACAACAAAATGTCATTGTCAAACATGAAGAGAAAAAACTACAAAACAAAGGCAAAAACATACAAGTTAATGCAAAATAAAGAAAGAGAAACTGCATTTAAAAAAGAAAAAGAATCTAGTTCCTATGTCAGCAAACTTGTGAAACTGATGGTAGTTTGAGTCTAATTAAAGCAATAAGGTTTTGGGGTCCTTAGAACTAAAAGGTACAGCAGATAATGAGCATTGTGGAAAGGTTTCCAGCTCCCTCGCATTTGTTTGATGCTCTGTCTAGTTATGTTAGCACCCACGCACACAGCTCTGCCCCTGTGAAATCCCTCTCTAATTAAAGATCTGTCTCTCAATCCTCTCCCCCGCTGAAAATACTGAGAGCCAATTTATTTGGAGCGGGCATTGCCGGCTTCTGCCATTCTGACCCCCTATATCGTGTTAGAAGAAAGAAAAATGAAAGGAAAAAAAAAAAAAGATCTCTGGAGATTGGGGAAGGAGGAAGAAGATGTGATTTAAAGCAACCACCATGGAATTACCTAATAATTGTGACAGGTTTGTTAGGTTTAAAGGTCAGTCTCACATAGGAGCAAAATGAGATAATAATGATGAAGTGTTTACTGGGTTCAAGGGTCAGTCCCAGATAGTCATATTATACACATAAAGATGCAAGACAATCCCAAATATTTATATCATGCATTTAAAAGAGTGTGTTTGAAAACAATAAAAAATATGTTAGCTAAGTACCAAAACAAAGAAAGTCAAATAATATAAGTCATATCATACTATTAAAGGGACATTAACTTCACAGGGCACAACTTCAGCAGAATAGTTTTTTTTATCCTGTAGTTGCAGATCTTTTCAGATACATTCTCTAATTTTAATTCAATACAGATGCTGGTTGGTGAAGGTTCACATTTTCATTCTGGGCATCACGATCTTGAAGCTTACATTTTCTTTTAACAGTCAGAAGGGGTGAACATTCACTGATCACATACAATACAGGGCAGTTAGTTTACATTTTTTCAGTGTTTGCACATTTTAATAGGTAAATCACATATATAAAAAAGGCCACATGAACACTATAGAGCAGTGGTTTTTAAAATATGAGGTGGGCGTCCCCGGAGTGGGGGGGAGTAGCGCTAGAGGATATAAGGGGAGGTGCAAGAGCATATAAAGGGTGGAGCTAGAGCATATAAGGGGAGGTGCTGGAGCATATAAGGGGTGGAACTAGAGCATATAAGGGGAGGTGCTAGAGCATATGAGGGGGTAATACTAGAGCATATAAGGGAAGGCGCTAGAGCATATAAGGGAAGGTGCTAGAACATATAAGGGGTGGCCCTAGAGCATATAAGGGGAGGTGCTAGAGCATATAAGGGGTGGCACTAGAGTATATAAGGGGAGGTACTATAGCATATAAGGGGGTGGTGCTAGAGCATATAGGGGAAGGCGCTAAAGCATATAAGGGGAGGTGCTAGACCATATAAGGGGTGGTGCTACAGCATATAAGGGGAGGTGCTAGAGCATATAAGGGAAGGCGCTAGAGCATATAAGGGGAGGTGCTAGACCATATAAGGGGTAGCGCTAGAGCATATAAGGGGAGGTGCTAGAGCATATAAGGGGTGGCACTAGAGCATATAAGGGGAGGTGCTAGAGCATATAAGGGGAGGTGCTAGAGCATATAAGGGGGTGGTGCTAAAGCATATAAGGGAAGGCGCTAGAGCATATAAGGGGAGGTGCTAGACTATATAAGGGGTGGTGCTAGAGCATATAAGGGGAAGCGCTGGAGCATATAGGGGAAGGTGCTAGACCATATAAGGGAAGGAGCTGGAGCAGTGACACTTCACACTATCCTATGAAATCACAAGCAGCAGCTGATTTGGCAAAACATAGAATGTTTTTTAAGAGCCAACAATGACACTTGCCATGTCATGGCGGAATAAGGCAAAGGGCAGGATGTAGGTGGAAGAAAGGTACTGAGGTTGAAATCGCTCAGACACTGCATTGTTTTTGTTGTTTTGCTCAGTAACTTGCGTTTAACACAGGAGTAACAAAGTGCAAACTGAAATGTGAGTGGAGCACTCATTTGGTTGAGCAGCTGTGTGTGAACCCTGGATCAAATGTAAATTCCCCAAATTAAAACTAATAATAAACACTACAATTTTCTTTAAAGAGAAAAAATCCAGGTGTGTGTGTGTGTGTGTGTGGGGGGGGGTTGTCTTGTAAATTGTGTCATGGAGAGTCACAACATCTAAAACTTTGAAAACATTTGCCATAGAGCACTGTAGCCTATATAAAAATGTAAAGCTCCATAATATGCACACTAACATGAAATGCACAGTACAGTTATTGAAAAGCCAGCAACATCACTGGCCTGTCAATGCGCACTGCTTCTCTCACACAGTACAAGCTTCAATATTGGTACCCTTTATGTAGATGTAGAGCTTGATACCCTGGTACCAGTCATGGACGTAACTCCTAACATTTTCTAGAGACTTTCTGGGAACGGGAGGTTAGGGAACGTGGGGGCAGTGGATCACCAGTGTTTTGTAGATAGGGCTATGACTGGAAGGGTGGGGTTAGGAGAGTCAGAGGACTAGGCGTTGTGGATGGGCAGATATGTCTTGAGCAGAGATACAGGAAGCAGTGAAGACCTCCCAACCAATCCTTCAGCAGCTGAGAAGGTTGGGTGGTCTAAAGGGATAAAATAACGGCTTTGAAGAATACGGCTAGCACAGGAAGTAAAACAATAGCATTGTGAGTAGAATCCTACTGTTGTAGAGGTGCTTAGAAGCTTGATGTCCTATTTATAATATATCATTTTATTTCATATGAATATGTTTCCAGCAGGTGATTGGTTTTGCAAAGGTTATCATCAGATAGACGTCATGTTCCTTTCTGATAGTATTATCTTCTTTATTAAGGGTTGCTTGCCCCATTTTGATGCTTATGTGAAGTGAGGGAGTCTCATTTAGTGCCCAGAACAACGTAAATATTACCAAATGAAAAGGTTAATTTCTATTTCAATAGTAGAAAAATATGAAGAAAAAAAGGTATGACAGTAAATGAGCACTCACAAAAAAAAATATATCTAAAAAAGGAATGACAGTTGAGGCTGTCCGAAACAAGTATAATATAAAACTTAACGTTTAAGAGGATAAAGTAAAAATGGTGTACAAAACCTACTAGTGTAGGTATATATAAAACTTAGATTAAGAATAAACAGAAAGCTAGCATCCACTAAAACCCCTAAGCGTTACCAAAAAATGCTGCTAAGCAAATAATCTATCAATGTAGTAATGCTGAACGTGGTAAAGGCAGGTAAATACCCAAAAAGGCTCACGGATTGCACAAGCAGACTGACTAAAAAAAGAGGATTGACCTCCACACATATATTCTAAGTGCAATACTGGAACAGTATGAACCTGCCAAAGCAACACTCATAATAATTAGTACATATTATACCAATAATAAAGGACCCTATATGGAAGGTAACAAGGAGAATTACAAAGGGATAGCTAGACTATTAACAAGCGCTTGATGCGCATTTCGCCAGTCATGGCTTTCTCAAAGGCTAACCCGACTTGCGGGAGCCCCACTGTCTATAAAGCGATTATCAACCAATCAGGGGGTAAGGATTTGCTCACACCCCTGTGGAAACCAATCCTAAACGTACTCCTATCATTGGATAGGTGTTTGTCACAAGGTCATTGCGTGATATGACGCGAGAGGGAGGGGGGGTGGTCATATATGGAAACACGGGCCCGTGTTCATAAGTTGAAATAAACGTGATCACAGATCACTACATATAATGCAATAGATATTTTTTGATAACATTATGTATGCCTGGTAGAGACAATGAATGACTGAATGTTTATTCACACCACAAGGGTTTCTGTCTCTGAAAGGGTACGATCATAATAGTTACCCGTATGTCACATCAGATTTTCACAATACCACACATATAAAGCAGATGTATTGATACCGTAAAACGGACAGAAACCCTTGTGGTGTGAATAAACATTCAGTTATTCATTGTCTCTACCAGGCATACATAATGTTATCCAAAAATATCTATTGCATTATATGTAGTGATCCGTGATCATGTTTATTTCAGCGTGTATATATTTTCTGACAGGTTAACTTATGAACACGGGCTCGTGTTTCCATATATGACCACACCCCCCTCCCTCTCGCGTCATATCACGCAATGACCTTGTGACAAACACCTATCCAATGATAGGAGTATGTTTAGGATTGGTTCCCACAGGGGTGTGAGCAAATCCTTACCCCCTGATTGGTTGATAATCGTTTTATAGACAGTGGGGCTCCCGCAAGTTGGGTTAGCCTTTGAGAAAGCCATGACTGGCGAAATGAACATCAGGCACTTGTTAATAGTCTAGCTATCCCTTTGTAATTCCCCTTGTTACCTTCCATATAGGGTCCTTTATTATTGATATAATATGTACTAATTATTAGGAGTGTTGCTTTGGCAGGTTCATACTGTTCCAGTATTGCACTTAGATAGAATATATGTGTGGAGGTCAATCCTCTTTTTTAGTCAGTCTGCTTGTGCAAACCGTGAGCCTTTTTGGGTATTTACCTGCCTAAGTATACTTGTCCCCACCACGTTCAGCATTACTACATTGATAGAGATTATTTGCTTAGCAGCATTTATTGGTAACGCTTAGGGGTTTTAGTGGATACTAGCTTTCTGTTTATTCTTAATCTAAGTTTTATATATACCTACACTAGTAGGTTTTGTACACCATTTTTACTTTATCCTCTTAAACGTTAAGTTTTATATTATACTTGCTTCGGACAGCCTCAACTGTCATTCCTTATTTAGATAAAAAAAAAATTGTGAGCGCTCATTTACTGTCATACCTTTTTTTCTTTATATTTTTTCTGTTATTTATGAGACAGTGAGCACCCCCCCCCCCCCCCATTATTAATTGCAGTTGAGTCTCCTATACCTATTATAAATACTATCAGCATGAGCTGACACTTTTGTGTATTTGTATAAATTATTTTTATGGGGCTTTATTAAACATTACTACCTTTCCCATATTACACTTTATCATTACTATTTCAATAGTACCAGTCATCTGTTAGAAGAGCACAAGAAACCTCTTTGGATGATGGGAATTCTCTCTTTCTACAGTATATGAGTATTGGCTGTATGATATATTTAGGGAATATGCCCCCCCGGGTACAGTAAATATATGAAGTATAGTAAATATATCAGGTAAGTAATTACCATTTCATGGCAATCCCATGCAAATGATACAGGCATGAGACCCCTCAATGAAAATGAGGCCTGGTGGTGCAGGGGCCACAGTATGATCCTTTTAAAGGCTCATATCACAAGCTGCTGCCTGTGGGCTCTTCCTTACTGTGTAATGATGTCACACATATCACCAAATATTGACAACCTAATTTATTAAACAATATAGTCCTAAATAAAAAGTTAATAAAATTATTGTAATTTTTTTCTTTAATTTAAAAAACACCCAATAAACTGCTAGTTTTCATGACATTTAAAATCAATGCTGAAAATGTATCCTATAATCACTTCACCACACAGTTTCACAGAAGTAAAATAATGTAACAGAAGATACTCTGCAGTATACTCCTATCTGTCAATCATTGCCCTTCTACTTCAGCTAGGTAAACACCCAGTAATTTTACAACCACACCCAATATTGGAAAGCAGATACCCAATATTGGAAAACTGATACATTGAACTCAGAAGCAAAAGCATTGGAAACAATCTCTCTAGACATAATCTATACTTTATAATATTGATAGTATTTCCACAAATACACTATATTACTGCTGAGAAAACACCCTCCCTGTTGAATGATGAATTGTAAGTTCTATAAACTGTCGTGAAATTACTTTATATTTAGAACATAATATATGAATAGATTTCACCTTGAATTCCTCCATAACAAAAAAAGTTTATTAGTTAATCCTACTCATAAATCACCAGAAGAAGCAAAGTTACTATAAAAAGTGATATCATATATACATCCGCATAATATATATAATACTATATATATTATTTATCTGGTTAATGCCTGACACAGACTATACTTTCCTATGAGATAATAGTTCTGTTCTAGGTGGTTATATAAATAATCTGTACTTTTAAAGGAACAGGCATCAGACTAACCAGAATAGCTTTGAGCTTTACAATTAGAAGAATTAAAGGGACATTAAGCACTAAATACATTTTATAAGAATAGTATTGAGGTTATTCCCTGCCTTCCTCTAGTCAAGGGTGCAGCTATGTTGTAATCTTACTTTCACTACATTCCAATGCTGATGTCTTTGCACATGTGCAGCAACTCGCCTTCATATACCTGCATTATAACCTAGGTACCAAAAAGGCAGCACTCATAATTAGAGAGAGGTGCAAAAAATGTAATTAGTGTTTAATGTCCCTTTAATTTATAAGCATTACGTTTCTCAACATCATAGAGCAAAGAAAGCTCTTGCTAGGGTCTGTTCATGTATAAATGTTCTGTCAGAAATTATCAAATGGTGGGCGGACATGATTCGCTGTAGCAAATCATGTCCGCCCATCATCGCTAAATGCCGACAGCATAGGCTGATCTTTTTCTAATTCAAAGAAATCAATGTCTTTTAATGGCAAAATGAAAGTCCTTTCTCCAACACCTCGTACTCACTTGCGTCCAAGGGCCTGTTCGAAATATTGATTACGCTAACAGTCCCCAGTTTTTTCCACGTGCACCTGAAATTCTACCTGGGTGCTCTACACTTCTAGACAACCAGGGATTACTAATTTGAAATAAAATTAATAAAACATTTGGGGAGCACAGGAATATAAAACTGCCCTTCAAAGGGTTAGATTACAAGTGGTGTCCTATTTAGTACTTACGCTCGAGCGTAACATTTGCTAGAAGTAAGTTTTTTGCGCACTTTGGGTAGTGTGCATATTACAAGTTGAAAATAAAAGGTTTGCACGTGAGCGAAACTCGACACACGCTACCTTGAGGACTTTGGATATTGCAACCGATCTAACCTATTCGCCCCCTAGACTTCAATGAAGCATGTAGAAGAAACATAACCTAAATCGCTCGACCTAAATCGCTTGTGCGCTATCCCGATAGGAATTATGAAAATTTCACATTCCAATGTTCTTCCTGTACAGGAATATGTTATTTTTATTGTAAATACATATTTCTATATATATCTATGTATACCTATACCTGTATATCTATTCCTACTGCTATATAGGTATAAATACATATTTTACATTAACGTTATCAGATACATATAGAAATAGTTATTTAAAAATAAAAAAGGACATTGTTTTCTATGTGAAGAACATAGGAATGTAAAGTATGCGTAATGCCCTTGTTTTCTACTTTAGGTCATGTCGTGTTATTGAAATATTAAAAAGATAATTAGTTTATTACCCATTCCTCAGTTTTGCATAACCAACACAGTTATATTAATACGCGTTTTACCTCTGTGATTACCTTGTATCTATGCCTCTGCCCCCTTATTTCAGTTCTTTTGACAGACTTGCATTTTAGCCAATCAGTGCTGACTCCTAGGTAACTCCACCTGCATGAGCTCAATGTTATCCATATGACACATATGATCTAAAGCCCTCTAGGGGTGAAAAACTGTCAAAATTCATTCAGATTAGAGCCTTCAAGGTCTAAGAAATTAGCATATGAACCTCCTAAGTTTAGCTTTCAACTAAGAATACCAAGAGAACAAAGCAAAATTGGTGATAAAAGTAAATTGGAAAGTTGTTTAAAATGACATGCCCTATCTGAATCATGAAAGTTTATTTTGGACTTGCAAACTTCAAAAAATTCCGGCTAACCAAAGAAAGCACTCCAACACCGTCAGTAGATAAAATATATCCGAACCAGTTTATTAAAAAAACCCACAATGCACTAAAAACATTAAGTGGACAAAAGTATATGACCATTCAAAAATACAGACAAATGGTCATAGTAACGGCAGCAACGAGCAGACGCGTTTCATGCGGGACCTCCGCACTTAATCACTGCTTCAATTATTTAGGACGTGACTGTCCCTTTAAAATAACTACGTTTTCAGTAACTGTTTTTAGGTTCATACTGCTTGAACCATATTTGGCATTTGACAAAGGTGCTGGAAGAGCACTGAAACGTTATGCTTCTTAAAACTATAAAACGTTAAGTTTTATTTATACAAGACCAGTAAGTGCCTTTTTTTTGGACTGGATTTTCTATGATATTTTTTAGTGCACTCTGGTATTTGTTACAATTGTGGGACTGTGCTTATCCCCTCTAGGATTTAACTGAACATTTTCAGACTTATTTAGCTTAGCAATCATGTGTCATTTGTTTCAGTAACAACACAAATGTGTACAAAATAGATGTGTCAATATTGAGTTATTAAAATCAGCATGAAATCTATGTTTGGTAGGTTTGAGGTACACCTGTAGGCACTGATGCTCACACGTGGCTGAAAAAATGCCAGCGGTACAGTCTATGGTTCTTTATTTCAGTAAGCAGCTAGGCACATGAACCAGGGATGATTATGCTGCGGTACTAAGAAAATAAACTGTATTTTACTAACAATCTATATTCAAGTACACAGATGGTACAAAACATGATTGAATATAGCAAGAAATAGGTTTTATGCTATCATTTTGTCTAAATCTTTTTTTATATAGCAGATCTACAATTATTTTGCATCAACTGTGCATGCTGGAAATATATACAGCACATATAATAGATGCCATAAATCTGCAGATAAAAAAGTAAAGGTATTGCTTTGTCTCTCCTACAATCTAGTACACTGAGCTAAAGCATTGCTTTCTGACACATTCCTGAAAGGATCATAATAACATTTATTTATGGATAAAATCAGCAACAGTATCTGTGAGAGAAAGGTGATCTCCAAAGAAAATGATAAGCTTGATTAATTATTGATCATGAAAAGAACGGTGACAGTTTGTATTTAATACCTGTAAAATAACGACCAAAGCTATGTGCCTAATACTGACCGAGATTACAAGTTGTCCGCTAAACCCAGTGCATAAAAAACGCTAAGAATTTTAAGCTCCATACCGCACAAAAGCCAAGTCTAGAATGGAGAAAAAGTGTTAGAAAAAACACTAACATCTGCGATTGCGGAATGGCGATCGCTATAACGCATTCCACATTGATGTCTATGGAGACAAGAAGGTTATGTATAAATCTAACACCCTAACATAAACCCCTAGTCTAAATACCCTAATCCGCCTCCCCCTGACATCGCCAACACTAAATAAAGATATTAACCCCTAAACCGCCATACCCCGACATCGCCAAAACACTAAATAAACCTATTAACCCCTAATCCGTCTCCCACCCGCATCGCCACAACTACAATAAACATATTAACCCCCAATCCGCCAAGTACCCGCATCGCCAAAACTGCAATAAACATATTAACCCTTAATCCGCTGCCCACCCGGATTGCCAACACCTGAATAAAACTATTAAACCCTAATCCGCCGCAATGACCTACAAAAGGCCCTTTTAAGGGCTATTGGTAGTTTATTGTTAGATTAGGGTGTGTTTTTATTTTGGGGTGGCTTTTTTGTTTTTATAGGGGTATTAGATTAGGTTTAATGTTTTTTTGCGTGGATAATTTGGTTTTTATTTTCTGTAAACTTTTTTTTGTTATTTTTTGTAATGTTAGGTTTTTGGGGGTTTTCGTAGTGTTTTTTTCATAGGATTTTTTAATTTTGTAATATTTTATTTTTGTTATCTTTATTTTTATATATATATATATATATTTATAGTTTAAGCTTAGTTTTTTTTATTTCACAGGAATGTTTTTATTTATTTGAAGGTAGTTATATTGTAACTTTAATTTAAAGTTATCAGGGTGTTAGGTTTAGGGGTTAATAGTTTAATTTAGTTTGTTGCGATGTGGGGGGTCGGCGGTTTAGGGTTTAATAGGTTTATTTTAGTAATAGCGATGTGGGGAGCCGGCAGTTTAGGGATTAATAGGTTTATTATAGTATTTGCAATGCAAGGGTGGCGGTTTAGGAGTTAAAAGGTAGTTTATGGGTGTTAGTGTACTTTGTAACATTTTTGTTATGAGTTTCTTTTTTTAAACAGTGTTTCGCAAAATCCAAAACTGTTTTTTTATAGCGGAATGGATCGTTGCGGTATAAGCTATAAAGCTAGTGGAATAGCCTGACCGCACAACTTGTAATACAGGTTAGCTGAATATTCCACATTCAAAAGCTATTTTATAAGTGCGGTATGGATCGTTGCGGTATAGGCTAAAACGCTAGCGGTATAGCCGTACCACCGCGACTTGTAATACGGGTGAGCTGACTATTCCGCGCGCAAAGGCCAATTTTTCAGCGGTTTAGCCGTACCGCACAACTTGTAATCTAGGTAATTGATTTTTATGGAACGCTTAAAATGTTACCATCAGAATTGCTATAGGTTTAGCCCATGATTTCATATGATTTTTATTCATATGTGTTTGTTGTAGTTCTGCCATTTCAGGAAGTGTATTAGCAGCACCTATGAGGCACATACAGTGCCATAACTGCCTTATTATAATAAAGATGGTCAGGGGTCAGCAGCCTAGGGTCTGTCACTCTTGACTGATTTTTAATGGCACTTGTTGTGAGGCACTGAGGACTGGCATGGCCTTTGGTTCCAGCCTTGTCATATGTCTGCCATGTAGGGGGACAGACAGGCTTAGTGTTACCCTCCTCACCACCTCCCCCACACAGGCACCATGCACAGTACTTGAGAAACAACACAGTACATGCTAGAGAACCCAAAGCAAAAGAGTTTAACTGGGGGCTTAGGTGAAAAAAGAGGCTGACAGAGAAACTTTATGGTCAGATGACTAAGACACGAGTCTTGTCATCGATATGTGGCTAACACAATGCCTGCAGAGCCAGGAATCCAATCTGATGTTCTGTCTTTATTATTATTATGATGACTATAATATTATTATTATTATTATCAGTTATTTTTTGAGCACCAACAGATTTTGTAGCACTAATATATATGATCTATGATTATAACACATGTAATTGTTCTATATTTTTAAACTTTATACAAAAGAAAAAGTTGGATCACATGGTCACATTACAGTATTACTTTAACACAGCGCTAATAAAAGGCTGACAGCCCCTGGTCTAGGTTAAATGACCTGAACTATATCACAGCCAGAAGGAACTAAATGTTCTCTATGAAAATTTCACAGGCTGTGTTTTGTGGTTCCAGAGAAGAACATTATGAGCTAGATTACGAATGGAGAGCAAAATGTGCACTCCACTCGTAATACCAGCGTACACAATTGTGCTCTGGTATTTTAAGTCCAGCACAATGCAAACGTGTTCTCGAGTCCCCATTGCATGGAAGCTTTGCGCACAACAGAGCGCGCTTCCATAGGCTCCAACGGGAGCCTCATTCTCAAGCAGTGAGATACGGCATGAAAACCTAGCGCAGCTAAGGGGGTAAGTCGCTTGATACAATTGTAAAAAATAAATAGAAAAAAGTACGAATACTTATACTAAAATATGATACTTGCACTGATGTTATAAGCCTCCTGAGGAAGAAGAGGTTCTCTTTGAAACGCGTAGTAGATGATACAGGATTTTCCATCCAGTTATCCAACTTGCTTGGTTGCAATGTGTATGCTATGGAATGTCGATTGTGACTCTCCAATACGAACACAATATAATCAGTGCAAGTATCATATAAAAAAAACCAGAATTTATGTTTACCTGATAAATTACTTTCTCCAACGGTGTGTCCGGTACACGGCGTCATCCTTACTTGTGGGATATTCTCTTCCCCAACAGGAAATGGCAAAGAGCCCAGCAAAGCTGGTCACATGATCCCTCCTAGGCTCCGCCTTCCCCAGTCATTCGACCGACGTAAAGGAGGAATATTTGCATAGGAGAAATCATATGATACCGTGGTGACTGTAGTTAAAGAAAATAAATTATCAGACCTGATTAAAAAACCAGGGCGGGCCGTGGACCGGACACACCGTTGGAGAAAGTAATTTATCAGGTAAACATAAATTCTGTTTTCTCCAACATAGGTGTGTCCGGTCCACGGCGTCATCCTTACTTGTGGGAACCAATACCAAAGCTTTAGGACACGGATGAAGGGAGGGAGCAAATCAGGTCACCTAGATGGAAGGCACCACGGCTTGCAAAACCTTTCTCCCAAAAATAGCCTCAGAAGAAGCAAAAGTATCAAATTTGTAAAATTTAGTAAAAGTGTGCAGTGAAGACCAAGTCGCTGCCTTACATATCTGATCAACAGAAGCCTCGTTCTTGAAGGCCCATGTGGAAGCCACAGCCCTAGTGGAATGAGCTGTGATTCTTTCAGGAGGCTGCCGTCCGGCAGTCTCGTAAGCCAATCTGATGATGCTTTTAAGCCAAAAGGAGAGAGAGGTAGAAGTTGCTTTTTGACCTCTCCTTTTACCAGAATAAACAACAAACAAGGAAGATGTTTGTCTAAAATCCTTTGTAGCATCTAAATAGAATTTTAAAGCACGAACTACATCCAAATTGTGCAACAAACGTTCCTTCTTTGAAACTGGATTCGGACACAAAGAAGGCACGACTATCTCCTGGTTAATGTTTTTGTTAGAAACAACTTTCGGAAGAAAACCAGGTTTAGTACGCAAAACCACCTTATCTGCATGGAACACCAGATAAGGAGGAGAACACTGCAGAGCAGATAATTCTGAAACTCTTCTAGCAGAAGAAATTGCAACCAAAAACAAAACTTTCCAAGATAATAACTTAATATCAACGGAATGTAAGGGTTCAAACGGAACCCCCTGAAGAACTGAAAGAACTAAATTGAGACTCCAAGGAGGAGTCAAAGGTTTGTAAACAGGCTTGATTCTAACCAGAGCCTGAACAAAGGCTTGAACATCTGGCACAGCTGCCAGCTTTTTGTGAAGTAACACAGATAAGGCAGAAATCTGTCCCTTCAAAGAACTTGCAGATAATCCTTTCTCCAAACCTTCTTGAAGAAAGGATAGAATCTTAGGAATTTTTATCTTGTCCCAAGGGAATCCTTTAGATTCACACCAACAGATATATTTTTTCCATATTTTGTGGTAGATTTTTCTAGTTACAGGCTTTCTGGCCTGAACAAGAGTATCAATGACAGAATCTGAGAACCCTCGCTTTGATAAGATCAAGCGTTCAATCTCCAGGCAGTCAGTTGGAGTGAGACCAGATTCGGATGTTCGAACGGACCTTGAACAAGAAGGTCCCGTCTCAAAGGTAGCTTCCATGGTGGAGCCGATGACATATTCACCAGGTCTGCATACCAAGTCCTGCGTGGCCACGCAGGAGCTATCAAGATCACCGATGCCCTCTCCTGATTGATCCTGGCTACCAGCCTGGGGATGAGAGGAAACGGCGGGAATACATAAGCTAGTTTGAAGGTCCAAGGTGCTACTAGTGCATCTACTAGAGTCGCCTTGGGATCCCTGGATCTGGACCCGTAGCAAGGAACCTTGAAGTTCTGACGAGAGGCCATCAGATCCATGTCTGGAATGCCCCACAACTGAGTAATTTGGGCAAAGATTTCCGGATGGAGTTCCCACTCCCCCGGATGAAATGTCTGACGACTCAGAAAATCCGCTTCCCAATTTTCCACTCCTGGGATGTGGATTGCAGACAAGTGGCAGGAGTGAGTCTCCGCCCATTGAATGATTTTGGTCACTTCTTCCATCGCCAGGGAACTCCTTGTTCCCCCCTGATGGTTGATGTACGCAACAGTCGTCATGTTGTCTGATTGAAACCGTATGAATTTGGCCTTTGCTAGCTGAGGCCAAGCCTTGAGAGCATTGAATATCGCTCTCAGTTCCAGAATATTTATCGGGAGAAGAGATTCTTCCCGAGACCAAAGACCCTGAGCTTTCAGGGGTCCCCAGACCGCGCCCCAGCCCACCAGACTGGCGTCGGTCGTGACAATGACCCACTCTGGTCTGCGGAAGCTCATCCCCTGTGACAGGTTGTCCAGGGACAGCCACCAACGGAGTGAATCTCTGGTCCTCTGATCTACTTGTATCGTCGGAGACAAGTCTGTATAATCCCCATTCCACTGACTGAGCATGCACAGTTGTAATGGTCTTAGATGAATTCGCGCAAAAGGAACTATGTCCATTGCCGCTACCATCAAACCTATTACTTCCATGCACTGCGCTATGGAAGGAAGAGGAACAGAATGAAGTACTTGACAAGAGTTTAGAAGTTTTGATTTTCTGGCCTCTGTCAGAAAAATCCCCATTTCTAAGGAGTCTATTATTGTTCCCAAGAAGGGAACCCTTGTTGACGGAGATAGAGAACTTTTTTCTACGTTCACTTTCCACCCGTGAGATCTGAGAAAGGCCAGGACAATGTCCGTGTGAGCCTTTGCTTGTGGAAGGGATGACGCTTGAATCAGAATGTCGTCCAAGTAAGGTACTACTGCAATGCCCCTTGGTCTTAGCACCGCTAGAAGGGACCCTAGTACCTTTGTGAAAATTCTTGGAGCAGTGGCTAATCCGAACGGAAGTGCCACAAACTGGTAATGCTTGTCCAGGAATGCGAACCTTAGGAACCGATGATGTTCCTTGTGGATAGGAATATGTAGATACGCATCCTTTAAATCCACCGTGGTCATGAATTGACCTTCCTGGATGGAAGGAAGAATTGTTCGAATGGTTTCCATTTTGAACGATGGAACCTTGAGAAACTTGTTTAGGATCTTGAGATCTAAGATTGGTCTGAATGTTCCCTCTTTTTTGGGAACTACGAACAGATTGGAGTAGAACCCCATCCCTTGTTCTCCTAATGGAACAGGATGAATCACTCCCATTTTTAACAGGTTTTCTACACAATGTAAGAATGCCTGTTTTTTTATGTGGTCTGAAGACAATTGAGACCTGTGGAACCTCCCCCTTGGGGGAAGCCCCTTGAATTCCAGAAGATAACCTTGGGAGACTATTTCTAGCGCCCAAGGATCCAGAACATCTCTTGCCCAAGCCTGAGCGAAGAGAGAGAGTCTGCCCCCCACCAGATCCGGTCCCGGATCGGGGGCCAACATCTCATGCTGTCTTGGTAGCAGTGGCAGGTTTCTTGGCCTGCTTTCCTTTGTTCCAGTTGAGAAGTATTACCCTCTTGCTTAGAGGACGTAGCACTTGGGGCTGGTCCGTTTCTGCGAAAGGGACGAAAATTAGGTTTATTTTTGGCCTTGAAAGACCTATCCTGAGGAAGGGCGTGGCCCTTGCCCCCAGTGATATCAGAAATAATCTCTTTCAAGTCAGGGCCAAACAGCGTTTTCCCCTTGAAAGGAATGTTAAGCAATTTGTTCTTGGAAGACGCATCCGCTGACCAAGATTTTAGCCAAAGCGCTCTGCGCGCCACAATAGCAAACCCAGAATTTTTCGCCGCTAATCTAGCCAATTGCAAAGTGGCGTCTAGGGTGAAAGAGTTAGCCAATTTGAGAGCATGAATTCTGTCCAAAATCTCCTCATAAGAAGAATCTTTATTGAGCGCCTTTTCTAGTTCATCGAACCAGAAACACGCTGCTGTAGTGACAGGAACAATGCATGAAATTGGTTGTAGAAGGTAACCTTGCTGAACAAACATCTTTTTAAGCAAACCCTCTAATTTTTTATCCTTAGGATCTTTGAAAGCACAACTATCTTCTATGGGTATAGTGGTGCGTTTGTTTAGAGTAGAAACCGCCCCCTCGACCTTGGGGACTGTCTGCCATAAGTCCTTTCTGGGGTCGACCATAGGAAACAATTTCTTAAATATAGGGGGAGGGACGAAAGGTATGCCGGGCCTTTCCCATTCTTTATTTACAATGTCCGCCACCCGCTTGGGTATAGGAAAAGCTTCGGGGGGCCCCGGGACCTCTAGGAACTTGTCCATTTTACATAATTTCTCTGGAATGACCAAATTCTCACAATCATCCAGAGTAGATAACACCTCCTTAAGCAGGGCGCGGAGATGTTCCAATTTAAATTTAAATGTAATCACATCAGGTTCAGCTTGTTGAGAAATTTTCCCTGAATCTGAAATTTCTCCCTCAGACAAAACCTCCCTGGCCCCCTCAGACTGGTGTAGGGGCACTTCAGAACCAATATCATCAGCGTCCTCATGCTCTTCAGTATTTTCTAAAACAGAGCAGTCGCGCTTTCGCTGATAAGTGGGCATTTTGGCTAAAATGTTTTTGATAGAATTATCCATTACAGCCGTTAATTGTTGCATAGTAAGGAGTATTGGCGCACTAGATGTACTAGGGGCCTCCTGTGTGGGCAAGACTGGTGTAGACGAAGGAGGGGATGATGCAGTACCATGCTTACTCCCCTCACTTGAGGAATCATCTTGGGCATCATTTTCTCTAAATTTTGTGTCACATAAATCACATCTATTTAAATGAGAAGGAACCTTGGCTTCCCCACATACAGAACACAGTCTATCTGGTAGTTCAGACATGTTAAACAGGCATAAACTTGATAACAAAGTACAAAAAACGTTTTAAAATAAAACCGTTACTGTCACTTTAAATTTTAAACTGAACACACTTTATTACTGCAAATGTGAAAAAGTATGAAGGAATTGTTCAAAATTCACCAAAATTTCACCACAGTGTCTTAAAGCCTTAAAAGTATTGCACACCAAATTTGAAAGCTTTAACTCTTAAAATAACGGAACCGGAGCCGTTTTTATATTTAACCCCTTTACAGTCCCTGGTATCTGCTTTGCTGAGACCCAACCAAGCCCAAAGGGGAATACGATACCAAATGACGCCTTCAGAAAGTCTTTTCTGTGTATCAGAGCTCCTCACACATGCATCTGCATGTCATGCTTCCTAAAAACAAGTGCGCAATAGAGGCGCGAAAATGAGGCTCTGCCTATGATTAGGGAAAGCCCCTAGAGGATAAGGTGTCCAATACAGTGCCTGCCGGTTATTTTACATAATTCCCAAGAATAAAATAATTCCTCAAAGCTATGAAGTATAAAATATGTTTATATATCAATCGTTTTAGTCCAGAAAATGTCTACAGTCTTAAAAGCCCTTGTGAAGCCCTTTTTTTCTTATGTAATAAAAATGGCTTACCGGATCCCATAGGGAAAATGACAGCTTCCAGCATTACATCGTCTTGTTAGAAATGTGTCATACCTCAAGCAGCAAAAGTCTGCTCACTGTTTCCCCCAACTGAAGTTAATTCCTCTCAACAGTCCTGTGTGGAAACAGCCATCGATTTTAGTAACGGTTGCTAAAATCATTTTCCTCTTACAAACAGAAATCTTCATCACCTTTCTGTTTCAGAGTAAATAGTACATACCAGCACTATTTTAAAATAACAAACTCTTGATTGAATAATAAAAACTACAGTTAAACACCAAAAAACTCTAAGCCATCTCCGTGGAGATGTTGCCTGTACAACGGCAAAGAGAATGACTGGGGAAGGCGGAGCCTAGGAGGGATCATGTGACCAGCTTTGCTGGGCTCTTTGCCATTTCCTGTTGGGGAAGAGAATATCCCACAAGTAAGGATGACGCCGTGGACCGGACACACCTATGTTGGAGAAAATCATTTTATAAGCGCTGTTTTTTATCCCTCATTTTTTTGGAGGGAGATCATTTTCTTTGTTGTATTTTTTATTATTAAATAGTTGTTTCAAAAATATATGTTTTGGTAGCCATTAAATTTATATTTTTCTTTTGGCACAGTATACATATTTTTCTATTTTTTTATTTATTTTATTTTTTTATAAAAATCAATAGATTATGGGGGGGGGGGGGGAGTAAGTCGTGCGTGACATGACATGACATCAGCACGCTGTATGTGGCACCTCGAGGCAGTGGCAGACGACAGGCAAGAAGCAGCGCAGACACAGCTGCGATGACTAAGGAAGCCTTACCTGACGCTGGTACGGATTGTGCCAGGAAAGCCACTACGAACGGCTGCCAGACTGCGAGGCAGCAAAAAGAGGCGGATGGCAGTGTGTGTGGACAAGTTGACGCAGTCTCCACACCACATACAAGCACCCTAGGCTCCGTGGAACACAGAGCCGGAAGTGACTCCCTGCGAAGGGAGTAAGCTCAACCCAATCAGGAGCTTCGACCAGGACCCCCAGAAAGGCTACCAGGACGACACAAGTAAGCTGGTATTTCCCCTGAAATAAGTAATAAATCTTCAGGCAAATAAAGAGGGAGACAGATGGAGTAAAAGGAGAACTTATCATAACTACAACATAAAAAGTGGTAAGCCCCTTGCTATTTCTCTTTCCTTTTACTAAACCACCTGAAGATTCAGGTAAAAGAAAATAAAAGAAAAGGGAAAGAAAAAGAAAGGAAAAACGTATGTATTAAAAGGTTTCACTTAGAACACAGTTGCTGTTTGCCCACGGAAGCCAAATCAGCTAAGTTATTGGGCAGAAGAGGTATATTGGCTCTGTAGAACTGTTCATACCTAGGATTATTAAGATAGCAACGGCCTATCCAGTACTCAGCCAGGTGGCTAAAATTAAGTTAAATACACACTAAACTTACTCTCTCTCTCCTGTCTACATTACCAAGCACTCTGAGAACTTTACTGAATAGTAAACACACAAAAGATTTATCTAAGAGTATATCTAACTATATACAGTACCTAACTTGCAAAATTGCAAAAGATATACGCAAGCAGATGTTTAGGTAATGATGGGTTATTAATAAGCAGCAGAGTGGACAATCTAATTAAATTAAAGGAGTATATCTGTTAAAGCTGAGCAATCAATGGGACTTTTTTTCCTCGGCTCACTCACTTAGCAGTTTGAGGGACCTGAAAGGCTGTTTTCAATACCAACAAAGGGTCAAAAACTTAATGGATAAGTACTTAAAGCCTCATAAAATGTCCCCCAAAACTAAACCCAGTGAAAAGAAAAATATTTAAACCACTAGCCTAATTGGCAATCCAGCTGAAGAAGGAGCAGCAGGAGAAAAGCTGGAGAACAGAAGTAAAGATAAACTTATCGCCTCCCAAGTCTCTGCTCTAATCCTTCCTAAAACTGAGGAGATCAATTTAAGATTGACGACTGTAATTGAGGAGCTTAAGACCCAGAGTACCAGGTTAACAGCTCTGGAGCAAAGACTTTCAGACTGTGAACATACCCAGCCAGTATGGGAGCCCAAGCTAGAGGCCCTAACAAAGTTGATTCGGTCTCTAACCAACAGAATGGAGGAGATAGAGAATAGGAGTAGGCGCAACAATTTAAGGATAATTGGCCTGCCGGAAAAGATAAAATCTGACGATCTATTACACTTTGCTGAAAAAACTCTGCCACAACTATTAAGTATGGAAGGGAAGAGAGAGCTGTTTACAGTAGAAAGAGCCCATGGGTTGGAAAGAGAGAAAGAACTATCGGCACAAAAGGATAACAAACCACGCCCAGTGATTATTAAGTATGTGAACTATCAAGCCAAAATGGAACTGTTAAGAGCATACAGGAAAAAACAACAGCTATATTGTAATGAAACTAAAATCCTTCTCTTCCAGGACTTTTAATACGAAACTTCCTCTAAAAGGAGACTTTTTCTGGAATCTGTACGGAGTTAGTGAGAGAGGGCAGATTTTTTCTTTACTATACCCTGTCAAGCTGAAAATTAAATCAGGCAATGACTTTTTTGTTTTTGAGACACCTGAACAGGCCCGCAGCTTTTTAGAAAAAGAAAAAGAAATTTAATCAAAATTGTCAAGCTGCTCTCCATTTTTCCCCCTTTATTTTTTTTTATTTTTTTCCTCTCAGTGTATTTTTTACTGTATCACTGTTATTTTTGTCGATATTATATCACTGTACAATTTAACTCACAAGGCCAAAAAATGTATATATTATACTTGTTTAGGGTCAACGCAGTATTTTTTTGTTTTTGTTTGTTTGTTGACATTATATCACTGCATAACATAATGCAAATGTTGTTTAGGGTCAAGACGGCAGTATTATTCTATTTAATTTTTTATTTTTTTTCTCGCCCGAATAATTTATAATTTAATTAATATCACTGTATTTTAGAGGTATTATTACTGTACACCACACTGTACACCACAATATATAAGATTAAAAAGGCACAATACACATTTTAGCTATCACTGTATTTTAAGGTTAATATTAATGTATATCCTATTTACGCACTGAGATTTAAAAATGTATTAGAGTTGGGGGTTTTTTCTCTCTTTTCTCAGCCACTGTATAACTTGGTTGATACCACTGTGTTTTAAAGATCACATTACTGAAAAACATAAGCTGTTTAAGGTTAATGTGGTAAATACATACATATATATATATATATCTATATATCTATATATATATATATATATATATATATATATATAATTTCTCTTGTTAAGTGTATCCAGTCCACGGATCATCCATTACTTATGGGATATTAACTCCTCCCCAACAGGAAGTGCAAGAGGATTCACCCAGCAGAGCTGCTATATAGCTCCTCCCCTAACTGCCATTACCAGTCATTCTCTTGCACCCAACGAATAGATAGGATGTGTGAGAGGACTGTGGTGATTATACTTAGTTTCATACCTTCAATCAAAAGTTTGTTATTTTATAATAGCACCGGAGTGTGTTATTCCTTCTCTGGTAGAATTTGAAGAAGAATCTACCTGAGTTTTTCTATGATTTTAGCCGGAGTAGTTAAGATCATATTGCTGTTTCTCGGCCATCTGAGGAGAGGTAAACTTCAGATCAGGGGACAGCGGGCAGATTAATCTGCAAAGAGGTATGTAGCAGCTTATTATTTTCTGACAATGGAATTGATGAGAAAATTCTGCCATACCGATATAATGTAAACTCAGCCTTAAATGCAGTAGCAGCAACTGGTATCAGGCTGTCATGTATGTATATTTTACACTTCAGTATTCTGGGGAATGGCACTTCACTGGAATTATACTGTATGCATAAAACTTTAGCCTAATTTGCAGGGACTAGCAACAGGCTTTTTTTTTTTTTTTTTTTAAATAATTTTTTTATTGAAGTTAAAGCATATATCATTGCAACAACAAGGACTCGCCCTAAGGCCAAAGTTACAACAGAGAAAGTATTACATTGTCTATAGGAAAGCATTATTGAGAAAGCAATATGTGCATAAAGCAATAGTAAATACATTTCAAATCTGATTATGAAGATAGATAGTATCTTAGGCGAGATGACACATAACTTCATTTTATATTGTAATGTCAGCGTATGAACTCCACATTCTAAAAATATTTAATCTAAGACCAAAATAGCAGCCTGTGGAGGGTTTGCATGGAAATCAGCCACTCTTGGGCCGAGATATATAGGGGGGAGGGGGATATTCAGCGGGTAAGCACCGCTATACGCATAGGGAAAGGAGGTGGGGGGGACGGAGCCATATATAAATGTAAATAGTATATGGTACGTGGTGTGGACTCATAAGTGTCCATTAATCAACTTAGGAGTAAATAGTGGAGTAAAGTAACATTTCAACACAAAATGGAGTAGCTAGGTAGGGGCTATAGGCCACTCTGTTGATTCATTCAGGGAGACCCAAACATCACAAATATAAACTACAAGGGAATGTATACTTGTCACGATATTATTAATTTACTTAGGTGCTCAGGCCTTGTCTAGAGAGTAATGAAACAGGCAAAATGGGAGCTCATCTAAACATTGCGTAGCAAACTTGCCTACTAATTAAAGTGGAGCGTGATAGAAAATATACATTTCCATATAACATTTGAGAAGATAGTAAACTGTTTAGGAATGATGAGATACATTTGATCGTATAATAAACACATTACATTAATAGTACACATCATAACCTGCAAGGAGGTAAGGAACTTTATAAAATCCCTTTAGCATCAATATATAATAGAACTACATAGGTTATCTTCTGGGTCTATATTATAAGAGTGTGACACAAAGGTATCTGAGCATTTATAAGCACTAGCGAGTGTGTGAAAGACATATTAACAAACATTGCAATAAACATGTTGTAGTTTCAGAAAAAACCTGGGGAGAAATATATTATTTCTGCTGTAGGAGTGTATAGTAAACAAAATGTACTATTGGAGTGAAGAAACCAAGCTAAATTCTATACCCGTTTAAACACAGGAACATGGAGCAGCCATGGAGTAACATATCATGTGCCATACGGATCTTAGCCTCGTGTGGTACTAAGATTAAGAAACAATTGTTCCCTACCCTTATATTGAAGCCAAGAGAGTTTTAGGTCAGACTAGGTAAATTAAAGGGAGACT
The DNA here is from genome assembly GCF_027579735.1 of Bombina bombina. Classification (NCBI taxonomy): domain Eukaryota; kingdom Metazoa; phylum Chordata; class Amphibia; order Anura; family Bombinatoridae; genus Bombina; species Bombina bombina. The sequence continues at coordinate 415,376,804 of NC_069501.1, forward strand.
TGGGTTATATATACTCTGACAGTGTAAGTATTAGGCCTAACTGCACTATAGCTATACATTTTAGTAACATGTGCCTTGTACACTGAAGTTGTCTGTAAGTAACAAAATAAATGAGCTACTGAGACCTGCTTAGCAGGCTGAATAAGTAACGGTTACTCTTTTGTGTAAGTTTAAATTATGAAGATTTAGTGTGAAGAAAGCTGTATATATCATCTCAGGCATAGTTTATGTACTGTCTCAATGCTAGCTCAGGTGTAAGGTATGTCTAAAAATATTAGTGAACACTCTGCTTGTCCTTAACTGGTAGACAGGCTGTATGATTAACAGTGCAAGTATAATGGCAATATCAGTTGAATGGCACTAATCTTAGACCATGTCCATAGGTCATAAAAATTTATACAAGAAAAGTTTGGTTCAGGATATCTCTATTTAAATTATGTTCTAAATGTGAGGCTAGGCAGAGAGAGATGCACAATATAAGCACGGGGGGTAGCAGTTGCTGCAGCTCACGCTATAAGTGGAGTATAAGCACAAATAGAGGCTGAAAATACAGTCCGGTAGCGTCAATTGAGATACTTTCTATTTGTACACTAACTATGTTAAATAAAAAACATTACAGGTAATAGGGCTCCTGATTTCTAGCCATATGTTAAAACTTCTATATAGTAAACACACATATTGGTATGCAAATGTCCCAACTAAACCAGCAACAAAAGGGTGCAACTATACTAATAAGAACTATGGAGGAAAAAAAAATAGTCTTTACAAGCTGAAAAAAGTCTCAGTTCAACAAAAACAATCCAAACTGCAGGATGCTATAGGTCGGCAATATTCTGGAGACAACAGTCCTGAAATGGATTAAGTTATCCTCCGCTATGTAGCAAGGGCAATTTCTACTAACCCACACCGCATTTGTCCAGCTTGCTCCGCTGCGTGTGCACTAGCTTCCTGCCAACAACAAAAACTGTGTCCCATACGGATCCGATAAAATCCATATGTGAGGTGGGGTCTGATCCCCAGATGCACCGTACCTGTTGGTCACTCAGATCACCCAAAAGCAAAGGCCTCTTTCTAACAGATGGAGTAAAGCTTCTCTGTGACCACAGCACTACAATGAAGCATTGCGAGCTGTCAGCGTTGTATAGCGGAGCGCCGCCGCCCTCCCCGACATCTGCAGCACTAATCTCCATCTCTCTGCTCATTTCTGCCGAATGTGGTGCAATAAGTGACCCATAGCTATCATGCGGTAGCGTGGATCTCTCCACGATGTAGGTTGTTCTAGCAAGAAGTTCTCCCGCCATATCACTTAACGGTTGTTCTTGTGGAAGGTGTTGCTCTTTGCCAGTCAGGCGGCTTGTACTATCTCTTCCGACTTGCAACGGAATCTCTTGCTGTCCCATACTGAACCTTAGACAGGCTGATAGGTCTTCATAGCCAGCATCAAGTTGTAAATTAAGCTGCCATAGTGCCTCATAAACAGCTGCAGAGCCCATCTCTTTATCTGTCGCCATAGTTTTAGTAGGCCACAAAGGCCCAGGGATTTCCTCTCATAAATAGGATGAATAACTGGTTTGAGACAAAAGTAAAACGTTATACTAACAGTGCAAGAACAGTCCTGCTTGTTCACTATTAGGATTGAGGCAAATTACAGAGGATAGATTGCAATTTGCCTGTATTTTAAATTAAATCTTTGCAGGAGCTCTCTGAAGCACGTCTTCCCTGCTCGGCTGTTGGCTCCGCCCCCCCGCAACAGGCTTTTTAATAACACTCAATTTATTAATGTTAAACGTTTTTTGCTGGCATGTAAAATCGTTTAATTTTCTGAGGTACTGGGTGAAAAAATGTTTTGGGCACTATTTTTTTCCACTTGGCAGTCGTTTTATTTAATTTATGACAGTTTACTGATCTCTCTCACTGTTATGTGTGAGGGGGAGAGGTGCTTTTGCTACGCATCAAAAAATTCAGTCAGAAGTTTATTGTCTTCCCTGCATGATCCGGTTCAGAACTCAGGGGTCTTCAAAACTTGTTTTGAGTGAGGTAATCACTCACAGCAGAGCTGTGAGATTGTAGTTGACTGTGATAAAAAAAACGTTTATTTCTGTATTTTTTTTCTGCTATCAGGGTTAGTTATCCTTTGCTAATGGGAGCAATCCTTTGCTAAAATTGTGTTTTTTACAAAGATTTGATGCTATAACTTTTCAGTTTATTAATTTTCAACTGTCATAACTTTTTCTGTGCTTCTTATAGGCACAGTACGTTTTCATATTATAGTAAATTACTTGAAAAGTATTTCCAAGTTAAACAGGAAGGAGCTGTTGCTCGCTACAGACAAGGCTGGAGACCTAACCAGTCCTGGAACAAGGGCAAGCAGGCCAGGAAACCTGCTGCTGCCCCTAAGACAGCATGAATCGAGGGCCCCCGATCCGGGAACGGATCTAGTGGGGGGCAGACTTTCTCTCTTCGCCCAGGCTTGGGCAAGAGATGTCCAGGATCCCTGGGCGTTAGAGATCATATCTCAGGGATACCTTCTAGACTTCAAATTCTCTCCCCCAAGAGGGAGATTTCATCTGTCAAGGTTGTCAACAAACCAAATAAAGAAAGAGGCGTTTCTACGCTGCGTACAAGATCTTTTATTAATGGGAGTGATCCATCCGGTTCCGCGGTCGGAACAAGGACAAGGGTTTTACTCAAATCTGTTTGTGGTTCCCAAAAAAGAGGGAACTTTCAGGCCTATCTTGGATTTAAAGATCCTAAACAAATTCCTAAGAGTTCCATCGTTCAAAATGGAAACTATTCGGACAATTTTACCCATGATCCAAAAGGGTCAGTACATGACCACAGTGGATTTAAAGGATGCTTACCTTCACATACCGATTCACAAAGATCATTACCGGTATCTAAGGTTTGCCTTTCTAGACAGGCATTACCAGTTTGTAGCTCTTCCATTCGGATTGGCTACGGCTCCGAGAATCTTCACAAAGGTTCTGGGTGCTCTTCTGGCGGTACTAAGACCGCGAGGAATTGCGGTAGCTCCGTACCTAGACGACATTCTGATACAAGCTTCAAGCTTTCAAACTGCCAAGTCTCATACAGAGTTAGTACTGGCATTTCTAAGGTCGCATGGATGGAAGGTGAACGAAAAGAAGAGTTCTCTCTTTCCACTCACAAGAGTTCCCTTCTTGGGGACTCTTATAGATTCTGTAGAAATGAAGATTTACCTGACAGAAGACAGGTTAACAAAGCTTCAAAATGCATGCCGTGTCCTTCATTCCATTCAACACCCGTCAGTAGCTCAATGCATGGAGGTGATCGGCTTAATGGTAGCAGCAATGGACATAGTACCCTTTGCACGCCTACATCTCAGACCGCTGCAATTGTGCATGCTAAGTCAGTGGAATGGGGATTACTCAGACTTGTCCCCTACTCTGAATCTGGATCAAGAGACCAGAAATTCTCTTCTATGGTGGCTTTCTCGGCCACATCTGTCCAGGGGGATGCCATTCAGCAGGCCGGACTGGACAATTGTAACAACAGACGCCAGCCTACTAGGTTGGGGCGCTGTCTGGAATTCTCTGAAGGCTCAGGGACAATGGAATCAGGAGGAGAGTCTCCTACCAATAAACATTCTGGAATTGAGAGCAGTTCTCAATGCCCTTCTGGCTTGGCCCCAGTTAACAACTCGGGGGTTCATCAGGTTTCAGTCGGACAACATCACGACTGTAGCTTACATCAACCATCAGGGAGGGACAAGAAGCTCCCTAGCAATGATGGAAGTATCAAAGATAATTCGCTGGGCAGAGTCTCACTCTTGCCACCTGTCAGCAATCCACATCCCGGGAGTGGAGAACTGGGAGGCGGATTTCTTAAGTCGTCAGACTTTTCATCCGGGGGAGTGGGAACTTCATCCGGAGGTCTTTGCCCAAATACTTCGACGTTGGGGCAAACCAGAGATAGATCTCATGGCGTCTCGACAGAACGCCAAGCTTCCTCGTTACGGGTCCAGATCCAGGGATCCGGGAGCGGTTCTGATAGATGCTTTGACAGCACCTTGGACCTTCGGGATGGCTTATGTGTTTCCACCCTTCCCGATGCTTCCTCGATTGATTGCCAGAATCAAACAGGAGAGAGCATCATTGATTCTAATAGCACCTGCATGGCCGCGCAGGACTTGGTATGCAGATCTAGTGGACATGTCATCCTGTCCACCTTGGTCGCTACCTCTGAAACAGGACCTTCTGATCCAGGGTCCCTTCAAACATCAAAATCTAATTTCTCTGAAGCTGACTGCTTGGAAATTGAACGCTTGATTTTATCAAAACGTGTTTTTTCCGAGTCAGTTATTGATACCTTAATACAGGCTAGGAAGCCTGTTACCAGAAAGATTTACCATAAGATATGGCGCAAATACTTATATTGGTGCGAATCCAAGAGTTACTCATGGAGTAAGGTTAGGATTCCGAGGATATTGTCTTTTCTACAAGAAGGTTTAGAAAAGGGTTTATCCACTAGTTCCTTAAAGGGACAGGTTTCAGCTCTGTCCATTCTTTTACACAAACGTCTGTCAGAAGTTCCGGACGTTCAAGCTTTTTGTCAGGCTTTAGCTAGGATCAAGCCTGTGTTTAAAACTGTTGCTCCACCATGGAGTTTGAACTTAGTTCTTAATGTTTTACAGGGGGTTCCGTTTGAACCCCTTCATTCCATTTATATCAAGTTGTTATCTTGGAAAGTTCTGTTTTTAATGGCGATTTTCTCGGCTCGAAGAGTCTCTGAGTTATCTGCCTTACATTGTGATTCTCCTTATCTGATTTTTCATTCAGACAAGGTAGTTCTGCGTACTAAACCTGGGTTCCTACCTAAGGTGGTCACTAACAGGAATATCAATCAAGAGATTGTGGTTCCATCTTTGTGTCCTAATCCTTCTTCGAAAAAGGAACGTCTGCTACACAATCTAGATGTAGTCCGTGCCCTGAAATTTTATCTACAGGCAACTAAGGATTTTCGACAAACGTCTTCCCTGTTTGTCGTTTATTCTGGTCAGAGGAGAGGTCAAAAAGCTTCGGCTACCTCTCTCTCCTTTTGGCTTCGTAGCATAATACGGTTAGCCTATGAGACTGCTGGACAGCAGCCTCCTGAAAGAATTACAGCACATTCTACTAGAGCTGTGGCTTCCACTTGGGCCTTTAAGAATGAGGCTTCTGTTGAACAGATTTGCAAGGCTGCAACTTGGTCTTCTCTTCATACTTTTTCCAAATTTTACAAATTTGACACTTTTGCTTCTTCGGAGGCTGTTTTTGGGAGAAAGGTTCTTCAGGCAGTGGTTCCTTCCGTATAAAGAGCCTGCCTGTCCCTCCCGTCATCCGTGTACTTTAGCTTTGGTATTGGTATCCCATAAGTAATGGATGATCCGTGGACTGGATACACTTAACAAGAGAAAACATAATTTATGCTTACCTGATAAATTTATTTCTCTTGTAGTGTATCCAGTCCACGGCCCGCCCTGTCACTTTAAGGCAGGTAATTTTTCCATTAAACTACAGTCACCACTGCACCCTATGGTTTTCCTTTCTCTACATGTTTTCGGTCGAATGACTGGTAATGGCAGTTAGGGGAGGAGCTATATAGCAGCTCTGCTGGGTGAATCCTCTTGCACTTCCTGTTGGGGAGGAGTTAATATCCCATAAGTAATGGATGATCCGTGGACTGGATACACTACAAGAGAAATAAATTTATCAGGTAAGCATAAATTATGTTTTTTTCCTTTGGAAGATGGATTTATATATTGTTAACAATTTAGGGAGTAGCTTGAATTTATGATTGACTCTAAGGGTTTTCTAAGTAAAGGTACCCATTGAAGTATATGTATGATATTTGATTGTAATTATTTGGATAATATTCTTAAGGCTAGTTCTAAATGCACGTTTGGTGTGTTATATGTGGGTTTTTTTTTCTTTTTCTCTCTTTTTTTTCTCGCGGCCCCCTCCCCTCCCCCAGTTTGTTTTTTATGGACTGGAATTACTGTAAAAACTGTTCTTGTCCTTGGGGTTTATAGGTTGGGATTACTTCCTTAGAATGGAATACAGATATTGCCCTCGACTGAGTAATGGTTATAATCATTTCCTGGAATGTAGGGGGTATACATTCCCCAATTAAATGGAAAGCTATTATAAACTATCTAAGTAAGAAAAATGCAGATATCGTAAGTGTGCAGGCGACACATCTCTCAGAAATTGAACACTTAAAGATAAAATTAAAGTGGGTTGGAGAGATTATCGCAGCATCTTATACAAGAGCCACTAGAGGCGTAGCAATTTTAATCAGTAAAAACCTAGAATATTCAATAAAACAATTAGTAAAGGATAAAAAAGGTAGATTTCAATTTATACTGCTATTGATAGATGGAAGGGATTTCTTGATAGGAATTATTTATGGTCCTAATAACTCGGACTGGAAATTCTGGAGGAAAATTAACAATATACTAATTAAGTTACTAGAAACTAACGTCATATTAGCTGGAGACTTTAATGCCACACCTAACTGTCATTTAGACAGGAAAAAAAAATAGTTTCCGGTAAGAAACCCAGTAAGATAAGACAGACACAAATAAAATATGAAACAAAGAATCTTCTTAACCCTCCAGTCTCAATTTAATTTGGTGGATATTTGGAGATTGCTCAATCCAAATTGTTTAGAATACACATGTATTTCTAAAACCCATAATACTCTATCTAGGTTAGATATGTTTTTATTGTCAGACCAATTGGTCCATAGAGTTAAGGAATCCAAGATATTGGATTTTTCACCTTTTATCATGCTCCGATTCTCTTAACATTAAATGAATGTAATAAGTCTAACTATAACACCTTTTTCTTTCTTAAATATCTTCAGAATTCAGTTAAGTTTAAATCTTTTTTGGAAAACAGCTGGAAGGAATACTGTAATAACAATGAGGAATACAAAAATAAAGCTATAGTATTTGAGGAGGCAGCTAAAGACACCCTAAAAGCAGAGATCACTATGTAAGAACTCTAAAAAGGCTCAACAGTAAGGAGATAAGAAATTATCACTTAATTTAACATTAGCCTATTCTGCTTTTAAGAACGTTCCTAATAGAAGCAATAGAGATAGATATTTTGCATGTAAAAAAGAGAGAGAGAAATATTTTTATTGAGTACAGCACAAGAAAATATTAATAGGAATGTGGTCCAATTCAGTAGATTCGGAAATAAGGTAGGTAAATACCTTTCAGGTCTGTTTAAAAACAACAACAAGAGGAAACCAATAAAGATCCTAAAGGATGGAGATAGAATTACTAATAAAAGTTGAATATATTATAGATCTATTTAAAAAATACTACAGGGAATTGTATTCCTCTCAGGAACCTTTAAAAACAAATATAACAAACTTTTTCAAGGACCTTAACTTGTTAAATATTGTAAAAGATGATCTAGAGCTTTTAAATGAACTAATTTCAACTCAAGAGATCAATAATGTTATCAAATCAATGAGTAAAGGGAAAGCTCCGGGCCCGGACAGCCTACCAATGGAATTTTCTGACATGATGAGAGAGAATATTACGCCATTTTTGAAAATTTTATATGATCAATATTATTGCCACAGTACTAAAATTACAGAACATTTTAAAAGTGGAAATATAATATTAATCCCTAGGAGGGGAAAGATCCAGAGGAAGTCACATCCTATAGACCAATCTCACTATTAAACTTGGATTATAAAATCCTTATGAAAATATTGGCAGACAGATTAAAAGTAACTGTTCCTAAATTAATACACCTCAATCAGGTGGGTTTTGTGAAAGGAAGAACCTCTGAAAAAAATATTAGGAAAATTCAACATGTTATCTGTCACTATAGAGACGAGCTAAGGAAAGGGGACTCCCTTGATCTGCTGGAGGCCTTTCTCCTGTCATTGGATTACATGTTTTCGGTCGAATGACTGGTAATGGCAGTTAGGGGAGGAGCTATATAGCAGCTCTGCTGGGTGAATCCTCTTGCACTTCCTGTTGGGGAGGAGTTAATATCCCATAAGTAATGGATGATCCGTGGACTGGATACACTACAAGAGAAATAAATTTATCAGGTAAGCATAAATTATGTTTTTTTCCTTTGGAAGATGGATTTATATATTGTTAACAATTTAGGGAGTAGCTTGAATTTATGATTGACTCTAAGGGTTTTCTAAGTAAAGGTACCCATTGAAGTATATGTATGATATTTGATTGTAATTATTTGGATAATATTCTTAAGGCTAGTTCTAAATGCACGTTTGGTGTGTTATATGTGGGTTTTTTTTTCTTTTTCTCTCTTTTTTTTCTCGCGGCCCCCTCCCCTCCCCCAGTTTGTTTTTTATGGACTGGAATTACTGTAAAAACTGTTCTTGTCCTTGGGGTTTATAGGTTGGGATTACTTCCTTAGAATGGAATACAGATATTGCCCTCGACTGAGTAATGGTTATAATCATTTCCTGGAATGTAGGGGGTATACATTCCCCAATTAAATGGAAAGCTATTATAAACTATCTAAGTAAGAAAAATGCAGATATCGTAAGTGTGCAGGCGACACATCTCTCAGAAATTGAACACTTAAAGATAAAATTAAAGTGGGTTGGAGAGATTATCGCAGCATCTTATACAAGAGCCACTAGAGGCGTAGCAATTTTAATCAGTAAAAACCTAGAATATTCAATAAAACAATTAGTAAAGGATAAAAAAGGTAGATTTCAATTTATACTGCTATTGATAGATGGAAGGGATTTCTTGATAGGAATTATTTATGGTCCTAATAACTCGGACTGGAAATTCTGGAGGAAAATTAACAATATACTAATTAAGTTACTAGAAACTAACGTCATATTAGCTGGAGACTTTAATGCCACACCTAACTGTCATTTAGACAGGAAAAAAAAATAGTTTCCGGTAAGAAACCCAGTAAGATAAGACAGACACAAATAAAATATGAAACAAAGAATCTTCTTAACCCTCCAGTCTCAATTTAATTTGGTGGATATTTGGAGATTGCTCAATCCAAATTGTTTAGAATACACATGTATTTCTAAAACCCATAATACTCTATCTAGGTTAGATATGTTTTTATTGTCAGACCAATTGGTCCATAGAGTTAAGGAATCCAAGATATTGGATTTTTCACCTTTTATCATGCTCCGATTCTCTTAACATTAAATGAATGTAATAAGTCTAACTATAACACCTTTTTCTTTCTTAAATATCTTCAGAATTCAGTTAAGTTTAAATCTTTTTTGGAAAACAGCTGGAAGGAATACTGTAATAACAATGAGGAATACAAAAATAAAGCTATAGTATTTGAGGAGGCAGCTAAAGACACCCTAAAAGCAGAGATCACTATGTAAGAACTCTAAAAAGGCTCAACAGTAAGGAGATAAGAAATTATCACTTAATTTAACATTAGCCTATTCTGCTTTTAAGAACGTTCCTAATAGAAGCAATAGAGATAGATATTTTGCATGTAAAAAAGAGAGAGAGAAATATTTTTATTGAGTACAGCACAAGAAAATATTAATAGGAATGTGGTCCAATTCAGTAGATTCGGAAATAAGGTAGGTAAATACCTTTCAGGTCTGTTTAAAAACAACAACAAGAGGAAACCAATAAAGATCCTAAAGGATGGAGATAGAATTACTAATAAAAGTTGAATATATTATAGATCTATTTAAAAAATACTACAGGGAATTGTATTCCTCTCAGGAACCTTTAAAAACAAATATAACAAACTTTTTCAAGGACCTTAACTTGTTAAATATTGTAAAAGATGATCTAGAGCTTTTAAATGAACTAATTTCAACTCAAGAGATCAATAATGTTATCAAATCAATGAGTAAAGGGAAAGCTCCGGGCCCGGACAGCCTACCAATGGAATTTTCTGACATGATGAGAGAGAATATTACGCCATTTTTGAAAATTTTATATGATCAATATTATTGCCACAGTACTAAAATTACAGAACATTTTAAAAGTGGAAATATAATATTAATCCCTAGGAGGGGAAAGATCCAGAGGAAGTCACATCCTATAGACCAATCTCACTATTAAACTTGGATTATAAAATCCTTATGAAAATATTGGCAGACAGATTAAAAGTAACTGTTCCTAAATTAATACACCTCAATCAGGTGGGTTTTGTGAAAGGAAGAACCTCTGAAAAAAATATTAGGAAAATTCAACATGTTATCTGTCACTATAGAGACGAGCTAAGGAAAGGGGACTCCCTTGATCTGCTGGAGGCCTTTCTCCTGTCATTGGATGCGGAGAAGGCCTATGACAGAGTGGAATGGGGTTTTTTGCACCAAACTTTGGTAGAATTATTTGGGTTTTCTGGCAATTTCTTAGACTTAATTTCAAATGTATACTCTGATGCTAATGCCACTCTTCTGATAAATAGTAACATATCAGCACCTTTTCCATTATATAGAGGGACTAGGCAAGGTTGTCCGATGTCACCACTTCTCTTTGATCTAGTTTTGGAACCACTTGCATCAAAGTTGAAGAATATTTTGTTGGGTTGCTAACTGGAAAAGGAGATTTTCCAGATGTCTCTGTTTGCGGATGATCTCCTGCTATGTGTAACTACACCTGATAAACAAATCAAGGAGATCATCACTCATTTAGAGACCTATGGAAAAGTTTCAGGGTACAAAATTAACTTTTCTAAATCAAGTGTACTATGGCTAAAGAAGTCTAAATCTAATATTGATCATCCATTTTTAGAAACACACCTTCTAAAATATTTAGGGATTCCTTTGTCTTCCTCACCAGAGGATAGGTATAAAGACAATATATCAAAGATTCTAGATAATAGCATTAACAAACTAAAAAGTTGGTCCAACCTTCCTCTCTCACTTTCTGGTAGGGTAGCAGCTTACAAAATGTTTATTCTTCCAACGATTCTGTATACTTTACAAATGTTCCCATTATTAATTAAACATCAGGATTTTAGAAACTTTACTAAAGCATTACGATATTTTTTATCTCCCTTTTTTATCTCCCTTATACTAGTGGGGGTTTAGCATTACCTAATCTACTGCTCTATAACTATGCTACTCTATTAAGATTTACACTAGATTGGTTATTTCAAACTACTAAATTCAGAAATTTAAATTTAGCTCTCTATGCCTCCAATAAAGAATTAGGGAAGAAAATGTATCAACATCTTCTGTTAAAAGATATTCTTAAGGCATAGAGATACTCTCTGAAATGGTTGCGAATAAAAGCTAAACATTCTAAATGGTTACCCCTTTTAGGAAATACCCAATTCCCACCAGGTTTAAAATACACAGTTTTCCAAAGGTGGAAGGAACTCAACTTAACTAATATTAGACACTTGTGCAATTTGAAGTCTAAACAGATATATACTTTTATAGAATTTCAAGAGCAATATAGAGTTCCATCTAAAAACAGCTTTCATTTTATGCAAGAAAAACATTACTTAAACTCGGTTATCAAAGCTGCCCCAGATTCATTTTTTCAAAAACATCTGCTTTTTGACCATCCCAAAGCAGCGATGGGCTCATTATCAGTTATCTATAAAATACTTCTATCTTCATTTGAACAACAGCAGATAGATGAACTATATACTGAATGGGATAACATTCTTCCTGTTTGTGGAGATGATAAAATTATACAAAAAAGCTTGGGAAGCATATATCAATTAGATAGACCTATGTCTATCAGAGAATCACATTTAAGACTAATGCATCAGGATTATCTGACCACTAAGAGGGTACAGAAGTGGAATAAATAAATAAATAAATAAATAAATAAATAAATAGAGAATAAATGCATTAAATGTTCCAAACCTAACCCAGATTTAATACACCTAATATACGCCTGTCCTAGACAGTTAAAACTATGGGCGAAGGTGGAATTTCTGATAACTCGTATTCTTAAAATAAAGAGCTTACTATCTGGAGCAAATGTAATATTCCTTACTAAACACCCACAATGGGGTCAAAATACTAAATGTATTCAGTTAACTATTTTGAAAATGAGAACATTGATCTTTAAAAAACACAATTTATGCTTACCTGATAAATTTATTTCTCATGTGGTGTATCCAGTCCACGGATCATCCATTACTTGTGGGATATTCTCATTCCCAACAGGAAGTTGCAAGAGGACACCCACAGCAGAGCTGTAATATAGCTCCTTCCCTAACTGTCATAGCCAGTCATTCGACTGAAAACAAGCCGAGAAAGGAGGAACCATAGGGTGTAGTGGTTACTGTAGTTTAAATTTAAAAATTACCTGCCTTAAAATGACAGGGCGGGCCGTGGACTGGATACACCACAATAGAAATAAATTTATCAGGTAAGCATAAATTGTGTTTTCTCTTGTAAGGTGTATCCAGTCCACGGATCATCCATTACTTGTGGGATACCAATACCAAAGCTAAAGTACACGGATGAAGGGAGGGACAAGGCAGGAACTTAAATGGAAGGAACCACTGCCTGTAAAACCTTTCTCCCAAATATAGCCTCCGAAGAAGCAAAAGTATCAAATTTGTAAAATTTTGAAAAAGTATGAAGCGAAGACCAAGTCGCCGCCTTGCAAATCTGTTCAACAGAAGCCTCATTTTTAAAGGCCCAAGTGGAAGCCACAGCTCTAGTGGAATGAGCTGTAATCCTTTCAGGAGGCTGCTGTCCAGCAGTCTCATAGGCTAAGCAGATTAAGCTTCTTAGCCAAAAAGAAAAAGAGGTTGCCAAAGCCTTTTGACCTCTCCTCTGTCCAGAGTAGACAACAAACAAAGCAGATGTTTGACGAAAATCTTTAGTAGCTTGTAAGTAAAACTTTAAAGCACAGACCACGTCCAGATTGTGTAACACAAGGATGGAACCACAATCTCTTGATTGATATTCTTGTTAGATACCACCTTAGGTAAGAACCCAGGTTTGGTACGCAGGACTACCTTATCCGTATGAAAAATCAGATAAGGAGAATCACATTGTAAGGCAGATAGCTCAGAGACTCTACGAGCTGAGGAAATAGCTACCAAAAAAAAAAAAAAACTTTAACCACTCTCTCCTACAACATCCTAGCTTGTTGAGAGTTGCAAGAGAATGACTGGGTATGACAGTTAGGGGAGGAGCTATATTACAGCTCTGCTGTGGGTGTCCTCTTGCAACTTCCTGTTGGGAATGAGAATATCCCACAAGTAATGGATGATCCGTGGACTGGATACACCTTACAAGAGAAACTGGATTAACAGTAGACTCCCCACTATTAACCAGCTTAAAAATGTGCTGATGAGATATGCGGTTTTGGAAGCATATGATTATAAAATGTACAACCTAGATAAATTTGACAAATATGTTAAGCTCCGGGGGAAGTTTGTTAATTTTATGGATATAGAAAATAAATATCAAATAAAATCGGATAATACAGATTAAACCAGTTAATTGGAACTAAGTTTTTGAGGCAGGGGATGGGGGAGGTCTGGGAGGGGGAGGTAGAATTAGAGATAGAGACAGAGTTCTTTTCGTTTTTTGTATGTTTCATAAAATAACACTCATTATGATTGGATTAGTATTGTTTTATGTTCAAAAAGTTTTTATAATCACTCTACTGATGATTGGATAAATACTTACTTGTTGCTGTTCGCACAGTCAATTTGTATAGTCTACATTTGAAGACTTGGATGATCTGTATTTTTTTTCTTTTCTCTGTCTATGTAATTTGAAATTGGATTTGTAATAAAAATTTTAAATAAAAAAAAATCAATAGATTATAGGCGCTCTCCTAGAATGTGTATTTTTAGTTAATATATTATTATTTGTACATTTAATAGCCATACATTTAATATGCACCCCTTAAGGCTTCTAAAAAAATTATCTGCAGGCCCTGTGTATTAGGACGTTGGTTGTTAATGATTTAGAACATCACAATTTTGCATTAGAATTTCCCTTTAAATGCATATTAATCAAATGTGCTGGTTGAAACTGGGTTAAAGGACCATAAAATACAATAATACAGTTGCATTATCAACAAATGCATAATAAACAGACAATGCAAAAGCACTTAGTCAGAATGTTGGCATTTTCGACTTTCCTTTTCCATTAATCATATAACAGCCATCAGCCAATCACAAAATGCATATACATATATACTGTAAATTCTTGTAGGTGCTTTAGAAAGTGTGCATATAAAAAGATTGTGCATATTTAGATAATGGATGTGAGATAGAAAGTTGTTTAAAATTCTGTGCTTTATCTGAATAATTCAAGTTTAATTTTGACTAGTATTACTAATGTTATGTTAGAGTTTGTTGCTACTAAGGAACATAACTAGTTGTGACTTCACGACTTAACCATGTATTCAATGTTCTTTGCAGAACAAACTTTAAAAATTGCCAATTCAAGAGTAAATAAATTGAGACAGAAAAACCATTTGTGATGATGTCATACCCTAAATACCCTCTGGGAACGGTACAGTAAAGGAGAACCAAGTTGTTGTACTGGCAATAGTTGAAGTTCTGCCAGACCTCAGAAGAACAAATACTGCCAAAACATGTCTACTAACAATAAAATTAAAGTCATTGAAATAAAAAGTATTAATTACATAGTACTGTATGAACATATTACACATTAGGAGCAATATGCAATACACAATATAAATACAATTAAAGGGACACAAAACCCAATTTTTTTATTTCATGATTCCGATAGAGCATGCAATTTTAAAGGAACACTAAACCCAAAAGTTTTCTTTCAGGATTTAGATAGAGAATACAATCTTACACAACATTCCAATTCACTTCTATCATCTAATTTGCTTCCTTCTTTAGATATCTTTGTTGGAAATATAGCAATGCATATGGGTGAGCCAATCACACAAGGCATCTATGTGCAGTCACTAATCAGCAGCTACTGAGCCTATCTAGATATGCTTTTCAGCAAAGGATATAAAGCGAATGAAGCAAATTAGATAATAGAAGTAAATTAGAAAGGTGTTTAAAATTGCATGTTCTTTCTAATTCATGAAAGAAAAAAATTGGGTTTCATGTCCCTTTAAGCAACTTTCTAATTTACTCCTATTATACATTTGTCTTCGTTCTCTTGGTATCTTTATTTGATACATTACATTTAGCCACCAATCAGCAGGCACTACCCAGGTGCTGAACCAAAAATGGGCTGGCTCCTATGTTTACATTCCTGCTTTTTGAAATAAAGTTAGCAAGAGACGAAAAATGTATAATAAGAGTAAATTAAAAAGTTGCTTAAAGGGACATTCAACACTTAGTGTAACAGGTTTTTATATTGTAAATTAAGAAACGGAGGTCCGCCTACACTATACCCCTCCTCCCTTGCCGCCTTGCTTCTGTCCTAATCAGCGGCGCTAACTACTCTAATACCCGGTCAATATGGACAGAAGCAAGGCGGCAAGGGAGGAGGGGTATAGTGTAGGCGGACCTCCGTTTCTTAATTTACAATATAAAAACCTGTTACACTAAGTGTTGAATGTCCCTTTAATATTGCATGCTCTATCTGAATCAAGAAAGGGTTTTGTGTCCCTTTAACTTCATTATTAAAAAAGTAGTTTGGTGATCCGCTGAGGCGGAATCACTGCAGTTGGAGCCGGAAACGCTGCGGTTTGAGAGATCGTGCCGGATAACGCTATTATGTGAGTATGGATTACACTTTATATTGTGTGGTTTACATACACACCTAAGAAATACCTGTTGTCTGTGCAGTTCCATAGAGGATACGTTACACAAAGGATCCTCCTCTGATGATCCTTTCTTGACGGCTAATTTTGGGCTTTTGAAAACCACTGGGATCCTGCAAACATATTGCTACATATTGCTTCACATGAAATTGCAGTAGCAAGTATACTACCTCTAACAGTATCAACTTTAATTATTAATTGACTTTTGTATCATTATTTCTAGGAATTGTATATTCACTGTTTAAACCGTATATTTTGTGGGGTATTTTTTCTTTTGATGTGTATTTTTATGATATATGATATTTTTATTTATATATTTATGAACTAAAGCAATTGCAGTTTTACGTTTTTTACACTCCCCCTTCATTCACATTTAAGCACAACTATTTGTGCGCATACAAGAATATTTTTTCACAGTCACTTCTTGACGTTTCTTTAGGAAGGTGTAGGAGACCTCCTTTTTCTTGTTTGTGGGTTTGTGCATTTTGCGCTGGTCTTAGTTTTACCTTATTTTGTGAGTTAAATGATCCCTTTAGACGGTGTGGAATGACAATACAATTTACGGTGGGAACTGAAACTCTTTTGTTACACTACCGTAGTTAAACTTGTACATGAATAATAAACCTATGTGAGCTGCAGCATTGTGGATATTATACAAAAGTCAAACAGAGAGAATGTAATCACAACATATAATGCTGTTGTGAAGAAAGCAAGGGATAAAACAAGGCACACAGAATTTGGTAAATAATCAAATTTATTAATTCCTATTTAAATCCCAAACCACATGTATGTGGATCACAAAAGTGACAAGGTCAATCACAATCTAAAAGTGAGCATTCTTAACTAAATAAAAGCAAATTTCAAAGACTAAATGCTACTTGAAAGGCCAGGAACCTCTAAGCATACATATGCTAATTGACTAGGGGTTAGGCCTAACCTACTATCTATTACATAGACAGGTAACATATAGTGAGCAAAAATCGTAAGCAAAATCAAGCATAAACATAAACATAAACATAATGGTAACAAGTTGACTCATAGAAAAGGCATTTTCAACAAACAGATCAGAGGAAATGAACGGCAAATGTCTTATATAGCGTCTGAAAAGCAGACGTAGATAACTGCTGCTGGAGGTACAAGTTCACTTATTTTACTTAGCTGCTGTATTTGGATCCGTTATTCCGATTCAAAGTAGATGCAGCATTCAGCGCGTGTGACGTCACTTGCAGCCTGAGGTGTGGTCGTCAGCCTGCTGGCAATAGGTTCGATTGCAAGAGGTGTGTCCCAAACTCCGAGAATCCGTCCACTGGATTGGCCAGTTGCACAAGGTGAAAGAAACCAGGCTTCCACCGATGTTATGTAGCTAAGCACATACCAGGATGCACCGTATACTCAGAAAAGTATATTGAAACAGCCACACACAAAACCAAGCGATTTCTCAGCAAAAGAGTCTCTTATCCTTAAACACCTTCAGATAGATGTTACACGCTCAGTCCAGCGCAAGAAAGGAATCCACATTCTCCAGTAGCTAGCCGCTTTAACAAACACGCTCTTTCTCAGCATGCAGCATCAACATTGGGTCAGTTCCAAGGTAGAAATAAACTTGTACCAAAATGTCTATACTTTGCTTTCTTTGAAAAATGCACACAAGAAAGACAGGAGTTGGTCGACCTCACTCCTGACTAGTACAGCACATAGGTGCTAAGGTTACACAAAGTGCCAACGCACGTTTCACCCCTGCAGCAAGATTTGTGTCTAAGGGGTTCATCAGGGCATACTATTCCATACCGGATATCCTCTTTATATAGACCCACCTGTGGCTCCACAGGTGATCTACTTGCTAATACACCTGCGAATCTCTTAAAGCTGTATATAGCAGGATGCCCTGTTCAATAATACATGTATTAATAGTTAAAAAGACCAAAATATGAAAGCTTTGTTATTTCACAAATTTTTAAATGAAAAAGCTAAATTCCTAAGCCTTTCAAAGCAAAGCTAACAACAGCCTTTTGAAATGATCACCTCCAGATAACGGCGCACACTCTATCAGAGAAACATTTATAGAAAACTGGCAAACTCCAGCTTTTCGTTTAAACCTGTTGGGTATCTCGTTCCTAGTTTATAAATCCATTTTGCTTCTTTCTGCAAAAGGATTTTTTCATTATTGCCACCTCTACCATTAGTGATTCCTTTATCAATAATGATAAACTTTAAAGATTCCACGCTTCCTTTATGAAACATTTCAAAATGTCTCGCCACACTGGTGTCATTGCAATGAGCAATATCATCACGATGTTCTTGTACCCGGTCCTTTACAAGCCTCTTCGTTTTTCCTACGTAAAAGACCGGGCACGAGCATCTAAGAAGATATATTGCTCCCTCAGACTTGCAATTAAAGAAAAACTTTATATTGTAAGTCTTACCATCCTGTACAGAAAATTGTTTGCGCTGTCCATGTGGACACAGTATACACAGTGTCCACATGGATAGCTGCCTTTTATCCCCCTGTCCTTTCTAAGCCAGTCTGCATCAGATGGACCCCTGGAAAATTGGCTTTTTACCAGGATGTCCCTCAGACTTTTTGATTTCCTGGCTGTCATTAGAGGTTTTTCTCCAATTACATTTTTGACCTTGTCATCCAAAGTCAAAATATTCCAATTTTTGTTCATGACTGATCTAATATTATTCCATTGATTGTTAAATCTAGAAATGAATCTAATGTTACCCCCATCTGATTTAGAATTGCCTTTATACAAAAGGTTGTCTCTCTGAGTCTTTCTGGCCTTCCAAAGTGCCTTCTTAAGGGACTTATTGGAGTACCCTCTTAGTAAAAATCTATCCTTCATCATCTTAGCATGTGTGTCAAATTTCGAAAGAGATGAACAGTTCCTCCTTAGACGAAGGAATTGTCCATAAGGAATGTCTTTCTTTAAATGTGAGGGATGACTACTCTGAGTATGAAGAATGTTATTTGTAGCATTTTTCTTTCTGAAATTCTCAGTGACTATTCTATTACCCTCTTTCTTGATGGTAATATCAAGGAAATTAAGTTCCTTGGGGTTGGTCTCAGAAGTGAGGATGATGTTCCTGTCATTGTGGTTTAATTGGTCAACAAATAAGTTGAACTCTTCTTCCACACCATCCCACAAGACAAGAACATCATCCACATATCTGACCCACATTAAGACCTTTTCATTGAAAATGTCACCGAAAACCTCAAAAATATCAGACTCCCATGCCCCCAAATGCAGGCAGGCATATGTGGGGGCACAGACTGCCCCCATAGCCGTGCCCCGCAGTTGACGATAAACTTGTCCATCAAATGAGAATACATTATTCTGCAGGACAAATTCCAGCAATGAAATGACGAAGTCTGAATGTTCAGAAAAAGATGGACCCCTTGTTTCAAGGAATTTCCTAATAGCCTGTAGACCTATTTTATGAGGAATTGAGGAGTAAAGTCCTTCCACATCCAGGGATGCCAAAATGTTTTTTTCATTGACCATTACTCCATCCAATTTTCTCAAAAGGTCCGCCGTGTCTTTTACATACGATGGTAAAGTCAAAAGGAAAGGGCGTAGATATTTATCTACGTATTCTCCAATGTTTTCCGTAAGGCTACCTATTCCGGAGACAATGGGTCTCCCCGGAGGGCACTTCATATTTTTGTGCAGCTTAGGCAAGATATAAAACACCGGCATAACCGGATGTTCAGGAAATAGAAATTTAAATTCTTTTTGGTCAATAGTACCTCTACTTCTAGCCTCATTCAGCAATTTAAAAAGAGAATTCTGGGTATGTTCCAAAGGGCTACCTCCAAGTCTCATGTACTGATTTTTATCATTAAGCTGACGTTTCACTTCGTTGATATAAAGATGTTCATCTAACAGTACTAGATTACCGCCCTTATCGGCAGGCTTTATCACCACACCCCTAGCCATACTCAGTTCTTTTAAAGCTTTTCTCTCTCTTGGCTTCAGATTGTCATCTAACTGTTGTGGTAACAAACTATCTATGTCTTTTTCCATTTGTTTCACAAATAGATTGACCGCTGGAACCAAAGAGAGAGAAGGCATATAGGTAGACTTAGGTTTAAAACACGGTTTCTCGCAAGCTATTGCTTGTGAGGTATCTGTGTTTTCTTCCAGAACATTGTCTGCTAACAAAGATTCTAAATCTGCCAAAGCTGACTGATCGTCCATATCCAAATTATGAGCTTCTTTTTTTTATTTCATAATAATGGATAGGACAATTTTCCTGGCAAATAGGTGTAAGTCCTTAAGTAACTCAAATTTATCAACCATTGCAGTAGGGCAGAAAGATAACCCCTTTTTCAGGAGTTCCACATGAGCCAGATTTAGGGGAAAAGAGGAAAGGTTCACAATCTGTAATTCATCATCATTATGGCTATTCAATAGCCCCTGCGTGTTCCCCTTCTTCTGAATCTCCCCCTGCTCTGAACATATTGGTCTCCTCTCCCCCTGTTCTGTCTGGTTTGGTATCTCTTTTCCTTTACTGGAGTCCCAAAGGGATCTTTTCCTTCTTCCCCTTCTGTTCTTTCTCCTCCTTCTTTTTGGCTGATACCAAAGGAGTTTTTTGAATTACTTACTTCTGAATCTGACACATCTGTACCTGAGTCGTATGTACCTTTCTGAGATTTGTAACTATAAACCCTTCCATTTTTGTAGTCATCCTGATCTCTCCTATATT
This sequence comes from Bombina bombina, assembly GCF_027579735.1. Classification (NCBI taxonomy): domain Eukaryota; kingdom Metazoa; phylum Chordata; class Amphibia; order Anura; family Bombinatoridae; genus Bombina; species Bombina bombina. The sequence continues at coordinate 415,397,226 of NC_069501.1, forward strand.
TCCTACATTTCCTTGCCTTACTGTCAGTTTTTAATTTAGACACATTCAGACTTGTCTCACCATTCAATTTTTCAAAATTGGGATCATTCTCAAAGGAGTTTACTTTAAGTAAAGCTTTCTCAGCTTCCCCTTTAACTTTTTCCAATCTTTTATTATTTCTTTTCATCATCATATCCATCAGGTCAAGAGAGGTTGTGGAGAGTTTCTCATTCCACTCCTCCACAAAGGAGTCACCCTCCTCATCCTCTCTTGTGTTTGCTCCTGGATCTAATGAAAGTCTTAAACCTCTAGGGATAATTTTTTTGTCAACATAATTAGCTAAGCTTGCATTTTCTGCCTTGATTTTTAGTTGCCGACCTAGGAGATAGCGATATCTCCTAAAAACACTAAAAATTGTAACATTTTCTTCATCCTGATCGTCTCCTACTGCATTATCATTAGCCAATGAATCTTTTAACTCAGCTTCCCATAAGTCATCCGATAGAGTGTACGCCATATTACTGATTAACCAAGTCAGAAGTGTGAAAGGATGGGATAAATTCAGGGGCTAACTAACCACCCCTGCAGCAATCTACTTCAATCTCAAAGAAGATAGGATAAAAGAATCCTCAATTTAGAATCCTCAAAAATAGATATAAATAGAAAAGAGTATGAGAGAGTAGGTAATATTGCTGAACCAAAAATAAGTAAATATTCGCTGGTGCCACCCTTGATAATGAATTATACAAAAGTCAAACAGAGAGAATGTAATCACAACATATAATGCTGTTGTGAAGAAAGCAAGGGATAAAACAAGGCACGCAGAATTTGGTAAATAATCAAATTTATTAATTCCTATTTAAATCCCAAACCACATGTATGTGGATCACAAAAGTGACAAGGTCAATCACAATCTAAAAGTGAGCATTCTTAACTAAATAAAAGCAAATTTCAAAGACTAAATGCTACTTGAAAGGCCAGGAACCTCTAAGCATACGTATGCTAATTGACTAGGGGTTAGGCCTAACCTACTATCTATTACATAGACAGGTAACATATAGTGAGCAAAAATCGTAAGCAAAATCAAGCATAAACATAAACATAATGGTAACAAGTTGACTCATAGAAAAGGCATTTTCAACAAACAGATCAGAGGAAATTAACGGCAAATGTCTTATATAGCGTCTGAAAAGCAGACGTAGATAACTGCTGCTGGAGGTACAAGTTCACTTATTTTACTTAGCTGCTGTATTTGGATCCGTTATTCCGATTCAAAGTAGATGCAGCATTCAGCGCGTGTGACGTCACTTGCAGCCTGAGGTGTGGTTGTCAGCCTGCTGGCAATAGGTTCGATTGCAAGAGGTGTGTCCCAAACTCTGAGAATCCGTCCACTGGATTGGCCCGTTGCACAAGGTGAAAGAAACCAGGCTTCCACCGATGTTATGTAGCTAAGCACATACCAGGATGCACCGTATACTCAGAAAAGTATATTGAAACAGCCACACACAAAACCAAACGATTTCTCAGCAAAAGGGTCTCTTATCCTTAAACACCTTCAGATAGATGTTACACGCTCAGTCCAGCGCAAGAAAGGAATCCACATTCTCCAGTAGCTAGCCGCTTTAACAAACACGCTCTTTCTCAGCATGCAGCATCAACATTGGGTCAGTTCCAAGGTAGAAATAAACTTGTACCAAAATGTCTATACTTTGCTTTCTTTGAAAAATGCACACAAGAAAGACAGGAGTTGGTCGACCTCACTCCTGACTAGTACAGTACATAGGTGCTAAGGTTACACAAAGTGCCAACGCACGTTTCACCCCTGCAGCAAGATTTGTGTCTAAGGGGTTCATCAGGGCATACTATTCCATACCGGATATCCTCTTTATATAGACCCACCTGTGGCTCCACAGGTGATCTACTTGCTAATACACCTGCTAATCTCTTAAAGCTGTATATAGCAGGATGCCCTGTTCAATAATACATGTATTAATAGTTAAAAAGACCAAAAGATGAAAGCTTTGTTATTTCACAAATTTTTAAATGAAAAAGCTAAATTCCTAAGCCTTTCAAAGCAAAGCTAACAACAGCCTTTTGAAATGATCACCTCCAGATAACGGCGCACACTCTATCAGAGAAACATTTATAGAAAACTGGCAAACTCCAGCTTTTCGTTTAAACCTGTTGGGTATCTCGTTCCTAGTTTATAAATCCATTTTGCTTCTTTCTGCAAAAGGATTTTTTCATTATTGCCACCTCTACCATTAGTGATTCCTTTATCAATAATGATAAACTTTAAAGATTCCACGCTTCCTTTATGAAACATTTCAAAATGTCTCGCCACACTGGTGTCATTGCAATGAGCAATATCATCACGATGTTCTTGTACCCGGTCCTTTACAAGCCTCTTCGTTTTTCCTACGTAAAAGACCGGGCAAGAGCATCTAAGAAGATATATTGCTCCCTCAGACTTGCAATTAAAGAAAAACTTTATATTGTAAGTCTTACCATCCTGTACAGAAAATTGTTTCGCGCTGTCCATGTGGACACAGTATACACAGTGTCCACATGGATAGCTGCCTTTTATCCCCCTGTCCTTTCTAAGCCAGTCTGCATCAGATGGACCCCTGGAAAATTGGCTTTTTACCAGGATGTCCCTCAGACTTTTTGATTTCCTGGCTGTCATTAGAGGTTTTTCTCCAATTACATTTTTGACCTTGTCATCCAAAGTCAAAATATTCCAATTTTTGTTCATGACTGATCTAATATTATTCCATTGATTGTTAAATCTAGAAATGAATCTAATGTTACCCCCATCTGATTTAGAATTGCCTTTATACAAAAGGTTGTCTCTCTGAGTCTTTCTGGCCTTCCAAAGTGCCTTCTTAAGAGACTTATTGGAGTACCCTCTTAGTAAAAATCTATCCTTCATCATCTTAGCATGTGTGTCAAATTTCGAAAGAGATGAACAGTTCCTCCTTAGACGAAGGGATTGTCCATAAGGAATGCCTTTCTTTAAATGTGAGGGATGACTACTCTGAGCATGAAGAATGTTATTTGTAGCATTTTTCTTTCTGAAATTCTCAGTGACTATTCTATTACCCTCTTTCTTGATGGTAATATCAAGGAAATTAAGTTCCTTGGGGTTGGTCTCAGAAGTGAGGATGATGTTCCTGTCATTGTGGTTTAATTGGTCAACAAATAAGTTGAACTCTTCTTCCACACCATCCCACAAGACAAGAACATCATCCACATATCTGACCCACATTAAGTGGGTATATTAATATATTGTGCATTTTGTGTATAATGTATATAAATACTGTAAAATAGTATATTGTGTATTGTAATTCAGTTTATTATTTTAATAAACGTGTTTTTAATTTTTGTCTTTTTTATTTTTACAAACAAGATTTTGTGTACAAGATTTGGTTTCCTACAGTGAGGTTTTTTTTTTTTGTTTTTTTTAAAACACTGCAGATTGCATTTTTAAAAGAAGACAGCTTTTTAATGTTGTATTTATGCAGTTGCTATAATCACGCAAATTATATGTAAACAAACACTACTGAATGGTTTTACTTCTATTTTTTTGTTCTTTATTAGAGTTAAACTTTCATGATTCAGATAGGGCATGCAGTATTAAGAGATTTTCCAATTTACTTACATTGTTAAATTGTGCCCAGTTTTATAGGCACACTTTCTGAGGCCTATGGCTGTCAAATGACACAGGGGCCAGCAAATTTTGAAACTTGTCAGAAAAAAACAACAACTGCTCATTCTCTCATTGTCTAGACAAATAGCCCATATTTTAGCATTTCTTCGGATTCTGGAATAAAAACATCCAGTTTTCATGAATCATATTTGTCAATGGGATTTGAGTTTGATTCTGTAATTACTGCAACACTATAATTTCGAACCAATCCTGATTTCATGGACATTTTGGTTTTGGTTTTGTCTGTAGCTTGAAATATGTTAGAATACCTCAGTGCTAAAAAATCCATTTTTTTCATCATGATAATGCAGTTCATAAGATTTTTAAACAAACTAAATTGCATTAAATACAGTGGGAACTGTTCTTTTATGTTTATTCTTGCAATTGAAATAAATGTTTTTGCTAACTGAAACCACCACCCAAAATTAAAATGTCATCACTGAAGTATTGGCCTTCACATATAGAGAGATAGGGTAAGCAGGTGTGCTGTTCCTGCAATTACTAGGTTTATGAAACTGTAGACTACTGTACTTTTGGATTACATAAAACAAGAAAATACAGTGTATTGAATTGCATTCTCTACACCTGTGACTGGGATCCTACACAGAGTAAACTGGCCATTCCCTCTGTCCTCCAGCTACATCAGCTCCTGTTTATGGAGCCAAGTCATTGCTTTTAAATACATAGAACATCTGCTGAATTATCATATCGTTATCATATCATATAATGTGTTTGTATATATAATATATATATATATATATATATATATATATATATATATTGTACTAGAAAATGTATATTTTGTGTACGTTTTGTGTACGTTCTTGGGGTATGTCACTGTCAAAAAACAGAGCTGTTTTATCAGCCCATAAGCCCATTAGTTGCCTAATAAAACCTCTATTTTTTATCATGCTTAAACAATGCTTTATTATATGCATAATAGAAATCTCCTGAGTTTAATGTCCTTTAAAGATTCCTTATTCTAGTCTGATATTTGTGATATTTTTAGCTCATTGAAACCTAGTTTTCAACTTCCACAAGTCCTCTGTGGGCATCAGAATAACTCTCAAAGTTGTACACACACACAGTTGTATAAATTCACACGTAAACATTTCACTTGTATTCATTTGCTCATATTTTAAAGGAACATTAAACTCACAAATTGAAGCATTATTTCCAAAACACATATATTACTGAAATGTTCGTAGTAGAAGTTATGACTGTTTTTAGTAACAGCTTTTACCAGGCACAGAGCATATGTGCATATGCCCCAAGAAATGTCATTGAAATACTGTGGCTGCTGAGAGGACTGCTGGTGACACATATTCCTGTGAGCAGGTGTGGTTTTTTAATATATATTTATATATATACATACATATATATATATATATATATATATATATATATATATATATATATATATATATATATATACACACAGTAAAACATATATATGTTCCAAGCACAGTGAAAACATTTACTAGAAGCATGTTTGATATAACATGTGCACTGCAAACTGCTTATATTCAGAACTGAATTCTTCAAATTTTCAGTTTTATGTCTTTTTAACAATCTGACCTAACCTATATCAGTACTCTCATGCTCACAGATGACTCCTTCTTTTAGTAATGTTACTGAATTATTAAAGCTGTTGTTACAGCATTCCCTCTGGCATATTCTATATATATATATCACATGCTGTCTCTCCTCTTATGCCTTTTACTCCTCCCCCACTTTGCTCCGCTTCTATCTTTAAAAATATTGCTTATACCATACTATAAATTCTTGTCAAATCGCTGCTCTCTCTTTTTTTTGCCAGTCTTGTCAGGTTGTTCCATGTTTTTGTTATAGTTCCCAAACTGTTTATCTTCTCCCTAAGATCTCTTGCCTCTCTTTAGATAATTCATCTGCTTAGAAATTTGTTTACCCCATCTCACTGAGTTTTTTACGAACACTCCCTATGTCCCCTTTACTCTTTCACTCCCTGTTATGACTGGTCACCTGATTACTTTGTGTTTTACTCTTGTTCCTTTTACTGTTTAATTTACCTATGGCAACCTGATTCCCTTTTACCCATACTCCTCTGTTACATTTACCTATGGTCAGTGTCACCTGACTCTTTTACCCATGTTTCTCTGTTTCATTTACTTATGGTCAACTGATTTCCTTTTACCCATGCTGCTCTGTTACATTTACCTATGGTCACCTGACTACATTTTACACATGTTCCTGTTACATTTACCTATGGTCACCTGACTACATTTTACGCATGTTCCTCTGTTTCATTTACCTATGGTCACCTGACTACATTTTACGCATGTTCCTCTGTTTCATTTACCTATGGTCACCTGACTACATTTTACACATGTTCCACTGTTACATTTACCTATGGTCACCTGACTACATTTTACACATGTTCCTCTGTTACATTTACCTATGGTCACCTGACTACATTTTACACATGTTCCTCTGTTACATTTACCTATGGTCACCTGACTACATTTTACACATGTTCCTCTGTTACATTTACCTATGGTCACCTGACTACATTTTACACATGTTCCTCTGTTACATTTACCTATGGTCACCTGACTACATTTTACACATGTTCCTCTGTTACATTTACCTATGGTCACCTGACTACATTTTACACATGTTCCTCTGTTACATTTACCTATGGTCACCTGACTACATTTTACCCATGCTGCTCTGTTACATTTACCTATGGTCACCTGCCTACATTTTACCCATGCTGCTCTGTTACATTTACCTATGGTCACCTGACTACATTTTACACATGCTCCTCTGTTACATTTACCTATGGTCACCTGACTACATTTTACACATGTTCCTCTGTTACATTTACCTATGGTCACCTGACTACATTTTACACATGTTCCTCTGTTACATTTACCTATGGTCACCTGACTACATTTTACACATGTTCCTCTGTTATATTTACCTATGGTCACCTGACTACATTTTACACATGTTCCTCTGTTACATTTACCTATGGTCACCTGACTACATTTTACTCATGTTCCTCTGTTACATTTACCTATGGTCACCTGACTACATTTTACACATGTTCCTCTGTTACATTTACCTATGGTCACCTGACTACATTTTACACATGTTCCTCTGTTACATTTACCTATGGTCACCTGACTACATTTTACACATGTTCCTCTGTTTCATTTACCTATGGTCACCTGACTACATTTTACACATGTTCCTCTGTTACATTTACCTATGGTCACCTGACTACATTTTACACATGTTCCTCTGTTTCATTTACCTATGGTCACCTGACTACATTTTACACATGTTCCTCTGTTACATTTACCTATGGTCACCTGACTACATTTTACCCATGCTGCTCTGTTACATTTACCTATGGTCACCTGACTACATTTTACACATGCTCCTCTGTTACATTTACCTATGGTCACCTGACTACATTTTACACATGTTCCTCTGTTACATTTACCTATGGTCACCTGACTACATTTTACTCATGTTCCTCTGTTATATTTACCTATGGTCACCTGACTACATTTTACACATGTTCCTCTGTTACATTTACCTATGGTCACCTGACTACATTTTACACATGTTCCTGTTACATTTACCTATGGTCACCTGACTACATTTTACCCATGCTCCTCTGTTACATTTACCTATGGTCACCTGACTACATTTTACACATGTTCCTCTGTTACATTTACCTATGGTCACCTGACTACATTTTACACATGTTCCTCTGTTTCATTTACCTATGGTCACCTGACTACATTTTACCCATGCTCCTCTGTTACATTTACCTAGGGTCAGCTGACTACATTTTACACATGTTCCTCTGTTTCATTTACCTATGGCCACGTGACTACCTGTTACCCATGTTTCTCTGTTTCATTTACTTATGGTCACCTGATTCTCTTTTTACGCATGTTCCTCTGTTTCATTTACCTATGGTCACCTGACTACATTTTACCCATGCTCCTCTGTTACATTTACCTATGGTCACCTGACTACATTTTACACATTTTCCTCTGTTTCATTTACCTATGGCCACGTGACTACCTTTTACCCATGTTCCTCTGCTTCATTTACCTATGTTCACCTGATTCTCATTTTACCCATGTCCCTCTGTATTGTTTAGCTATGGTCAACTGACTCCCTTTTAACGATGCTGCTGTTTCGCCTTCTTGCAGTGACCTGACTCTCTTCTACCCATGCTGCTCTGTTTTCTTCTAGCTATGATCACCTGACTACGTTTTACTCATGTTCCTCTGTTTCATTTACCTATGGCCACATGACTACCTTTTACTGATTTTGCTGTTTCATCTACTTGCAGTGACCTTACTCTCTTTTACCCATGATTCTCTGTTTTCTTCAAGCTATAGTCACTCGACTACTCATGTTCCTCTGTCAATTTTCTTTATGTAACCAGACACTCTCTTCTGCTATTTTCCTCAGACTCTGGCCTTGTTGTAATATAATCAGTTTGGTCTAAGAATTAGTAGTTCACAAATGTTGCATAGGCAGTCAACATGGAATACAATAAGAAAAGTGAACTGACCTGGGCTCCTTTCAAACTGCTTTCCATAGAAAGAAATACGGTTCTGGGAATGCAGCCTTTCAAAAACAAATGGCATAGTCTAATAACTATCTTTTGGCCATTTTATAATATTTTCTCTATTAAGATCTAGGGCAACATTGGATGAAACATAGTTGGAGAACTGATTTTCTTACTAGGACAGTTCATAGACACAAAAAAGTATTAAAAATACATTCTAGTGCAAAGATTGCATAAGCTGATTCATTAGAGCATTTCATTTCTGTACTCAACACTGCAACTAAAAGGGTTTACAAACATAGTTAAGTCCCGCTCGGGAGCCACAAAGAATTACTGGTCCTGAACAAGAAACGACCATTGAGCCAATAGGCAGCTGCGGTTGCACGACCTTGCCAATCACCAGCTGGGTTCAGCTCATCAGCTGCACTGCTTGTGGTACGAGCAGGACTTAGTTTTACAGCAATGATAGTGCAAGCATCGCATGTTCTAACAAACAAGAGCATGCAATATCTGTAGTTTAATGTCCATTTAAATCTAAAGATCATGCAGCAATCATAAAACAGAAAAAAGTGTCTGAGCAGAGACAGAAGAAACAGAGAAAATACTAAACGTGGAGGTGGAAGTGTCTTTCCAAAACTCTTTGTAAGTTCACTTGTCTACTTAAAACATAATTTATGCTTACCTGATAAATTTATTTCTCTTGTAGTGTATCCAGTCCACGGATCATCCATTACTTATGGGATATTAACTCCTCCCCAACAGGAAGTGCAAGAGGATTCACCCAGCAGAGCTGCTATATAGCTCCTCCCCTAACTGCCATTACCAGTCATTCGACCGAAAACATGCAGAGAAAGGAAAACCATAGGGTGCAGTGGTGACTGTAGTTTAATGGAAAAATTACCTGCCTTAAAGTGACAGGGCGGGCCGTGGACTGGATACACTACAAGAGAAATAAATTTATCAGGTAAGCATAAATTATGTTTTCTCTTGTTAAGTGTATCCAGTCCACGGATCATCCATTACTTATGGGATACCAATACCAAAGCTAAAGTACACGGATGACGGGAGGGACAGGCAGGCTCTTTATACGGAAGGAACCACTGCCTGAAGAACCTTTCTCCCAAAAAAACAGCCTCCGAAGAAGCAAAAGTGTCAAATTTGGAAAATTTGGAAAAAGTATGAAGAGAAGACCAAGTTGCAGCCTTGCAAATCTGTTCAACAGAAGCCTCATTCTTAAAGGCCCAAGTGGAAGCCACAGCTCTAGTAGAATGTGCTGTAATTCTTTCAGGAGGCTGCTGTCCAGCAGTCTCATAGGCTAACCGTATTTTGCTACGAAGCCAAAAGGAGAGAGAGGTAGCCGAAGCTTTTTGTCCTCTCCTCTGACCAGAATAAACGACAAACAGGGAAGACGTTTGTCGAAAATCCTTAGTTGCCTGTAGATAAAATTTCAGGGCACGGACTACATCTAGATTGTGTAGCAGACGTTCCTTTTTCGAAGAAGGATTAGGACACAAAGATGGAACCACAATCTCTTGATTAATATTCCTGTTAGTGACCACCTTAGGTAGGAACCCAGGTTTAGTACGCAGAACTACCTTGTCTGAATGAAAAATCAGATAAGGAGAATCACAATGTAAGGCAGATAACTCAGAGACTCTTCGAGCCGAGGAAATCGCCATTAAAAACAGAACTTTCCAAGATAACAACTTGATATCAATGGAATGAAGGGGTTCAAACGGAACCCCCTGTAAAACATTAAGAACTAAGTTCAAACTCCATGGTGGAGCAACAGTTTTAAACACAGGCTTGATCCTAGCTAAAGCCTGACAAAAAGCTTGAACGTCCGGAACTTCTGACAGACGTTTGTGTAAAAGAATGGACAGAGCTGAAATCTGTCCCTTTAAGGAACTAGCGGATAAACCCTTTTCTAAACCTTCTTGTAGAAAAGACAATATCCTCGGAATCCTAACCTTACTCCATGAGTAACTCTTGGATTCGCACCAATATAAGTATTTGCGCCATATCTTATGGTAAATCTTTCTGGTAACAGGCTTCCTAGCCTGTATTAAGGTATCAATAACTGACTCAGAAAAACCACGTTTTGATAAAATCAAGGTGCTGTCAAAGCATCTATCAGAACCGCTCCCGGATCCCTGGATCTGGACCCGTAACGAGGAAGCTTGGCGTTCTGTCGAGACGCCATGAGATCTATCTCTGGTTTGCCCCAACGTCGAAGTATTTGGGCAAAGACCTCCGGATGAAGTTCCCACTCCCCCGGATGAAAAGTCTGACGACTTAAGAAATCCGCCTCCCAGTTCTCCACTCCCGGGATGTGGATTGCTGACAGGTGGCAAGAGTGAGACTCTGCCCAGCGAATTATCTTTGATACTTCCATCATTGCTAGGGAGCTTCTTGTCCCTCCCTGATGGTTGATGTAAGCTACAGTCGTGATGTTGTCCGACTGAAACCTGATGAACCCCCGAGTTGTTAACTGGGGCCAAGCCAGAAGGGCATTGAGAACTGCTCTCAATTCCAGAATGTTTATTGGTAGGAGACTCTCCTCCTGATTCCATTGTCCCTGAGCCTTCAGAGAATTCCAGACAGCGCCCCAACCTAGTAGGCTGGCGTCTGTTGTTACAATTGTCCAGTCCGGCCTGCTGAATGGCACCCCCCTGGACAGATGTGGCCGAGAAAGCCACCATAGAAGAGAATTTCTGGTCTCTTGATCCAGATTCAGAGTAGGGGACAAGTCTGAGTAATCCCCATTCCACTGACTTAGCATGCACAATTGCAGCGGTCTGAGATGTAGGCGTGCAAAGGGTACTATGTCCATTGCTGCTACCATTAAGCCGATCACCTCCATGCATTGAGCTACTGACGGGTGTTGAATGGAATGAAGGACACGGCATGCATTTTGAAGCTTTGTTAACCTGTCTTCTGTCAGGTAAATCTTCATTTCTACAGAATCTATAAGAGTCCCCAAGAAGGGAACTCTTGTGAGTGGAAAGAGAGAACTCTTCTTTTCGTTCACCTTCCATCCATGCGACCTTAGAAATGCCAGTACTAACTCTGTATGAGACTTGGCAGTTTGAAAGCTTGAAGCTTGTATCAGAATGTCGTCTAGGTACGGAGCTACCGCAATTCCTCGCGGTCTTAGTACCGCCAGAAGAGCACACAGAACCTTTGTGAAGATTCTCGGAGCCGTAGCCAATCCGAATGGAAGAGCTACAAACTGGTAATGCCTGTCTAGAAAGGCAAACCTTAGATACGGGTAATGATCTTTGTGAATCGGTATGTGAAGGTAAGCATCCTTTAAATCCACTGTGGTCATGTACTGACCCTTTTGGATCATGGGTAAAATTGTCCGAATAGTTTCCATTTTGAACGATGGAACTCTTAGGAATTTGTTTAGGATCTTTAAATCCAAGATTGGCCTGAAAGTTCCCTCTTTTTTGGGAACCACAAACAGATTTGAGTAAAACCCTTGTCCTTGTTCCGACCGCGGAACCGGATGGATCACTCCCATTAATAAAAGATCTTGTACGCAGCGTAGAAACGCCTCTTTCTTTATTTGGTTTGTTGACAACCTTGACAGATGAAATCTCCCTCTTGGGGGAGAGAATTTGAAGTCTAGAAGGTATCCCTGAGATATGATCTCTAACGCCCAGGGATCCTGGACATCTCTTGCCCAAGCCTGGGCGAAGAGAGAAAGTCTGCCCCCCACTAGATCCGTTCCCGGATCGGGGGCCCTCGATTCATGCTGTCTTAGGGGCAGCAGCAGGTTTCCTGGCCTGCTTGCCCTTGTTCCAGGACTGGTTAGGTCTCCAGCCTTGTCTGTAGCGAGCAACAGCTCCTTCCTGTTTTGGTGCAGAGGAAGTTGATGCTGCTCCTGCTTTGAAATTACGAAAGGAACGAAAATTAGACTGTCTAGCCTTAGGTTTGGCTCTGTCTTGAGGCAGGGCATGGCCTTTACCTCCTGTAATGTCAGCGATAATTTCTTTCAACCCGGGCCCGAATAAGGTCTGCCCTTTGAAAGGTATATTAAGCAATTTAGATTTAGAAGTAACGTCAGCTGACCAGGATTTTAGCCACAGTGCTCTGCGTGCCTGAATGGCGAATCCGGAATTCTTAGCCGTAAGTTTAGTTAAATGTACTACGGCATCTGAAATAAATGAGTTAGCTAACTTAAGGGCTTTAAGCTTGTGTGTAATCTCATCTAATGGAGCTGATTCAAGTGTCTCTTCCAGAGACTCAAACCAAAATGCTGCTGCAGCCGTGACAGGTGCAATGCATGCAAGAGGTTGCAATATAAAACCTTGTTGAACAAACATTTTCTTAAGGTAACCCTCTAACTTTTTATCCATTGGATCTGAAAAGGCACAGCTATCCTCCACCGGGATAGTGCTACGCTTAGCTAAAGTAGAAACTGCTCCCTCCACCTTAGGGACCGTTTGCCATAAGTCCCGTGTGGTGGCGTCTATTGGAAACATCTTTCTAAATATCGGAGGGGGTGAGAACGGCACACCGGGTCTATCCCACTCCTTAGTAACAATTTCAGTAAGTCTCTTAGGTATAGGAAAAACGTCAGTACTCGCCGGTACCGCAAAATATTTATCCAACCTACACATTTTCTCTGGTATTGCAACTGTGTTACAATCATTCAGAGCCGCTAACACCTCCCCTAGTAATACACAGAGGTTTTCCAGCTTAAATTTAAAATTTGAAATATCTGAATCCAGTTTGTTTGGATCAGAACCGTCACCCGCAGAATGAAGCTCTCCGTCCTCATGTTCTGCAAATTGTGACGCAGTGACTGACATGGCCCTAATATTATCAGATGTACTCGGCGCTACAATATCACGCACCTCCCGAGCGGGAGATGCAGGTACTGACACGTGAGGCGAGTTAGTCGGCATAACTCTCCCCTCGTTGTTTGGTGAAATATGTTCAATTTGTACAGATTGACTTTTATTTAAAGTAGCATCAATACAGTTAGTACATAAATTTCTATTGGGCTCCACTTTGGCTTTAGCACATATAGCACAGATATCTTCCTCTGAATCAGACATGTTTAACACACTAGCAAATAAACTAGCAACTTGGAAATACTTTTCAAGTAATTTACTATAATATGAAAACGTACTGTGCCTATAAGAAGCACAGAAAAAGTTATGACAGTTGAAAATTAATAAACTGAAAAGTTATAGCATCAAATCTTTGTAAAAAAAACACAATTTTAGCAAAGGATTGCTCCCATTAGCAAAGGATAACTAACCCTGATAGCAAAAAATAAATACAGAAATAAACGTTTTTTTTATCACAGTCAACTACAATCTCACAGCTCTGCTGTGAGTGATTACCTCCCTCAAAACAAGTTTTGAAGACCCTGAGTTCTGTAGAGATGAACCGGATCATGCAGGGAAGACAATAAACTTCTGACTGAATCTCCCCCTCACACATAACAGTGAGAGAGATCAGTAAACTGTCATAAATTAAATAAAACGACTGCCAAGTGGAAAAAAATAGTGCCCAAAACATTTTTTCACCCAGTACCTCAGAAAATTAAACGATTTTACATGCCAGCAAAAAACGTTTAACATTAATAAATTGAGTGTTATTAAAAAGCCTGTTGCTAGTCCCTGCAAATTAGGCTAAAGTTTTATGCATACAGTATAATTCCAGTGAAGTGCCATTCCCCAGAATACTGAAGTGTAAAATATACATACATGACAGCCTGATACCAGTTGCTGCTACTGCATTTAAGGCTGAGTTTACATTATATCGGTATGGCAGAATTTTCTCATCAATTCCATTGTCAGAAAATAATAAGCTGCTACATACCTCTTTGCAGATTAATCTGCCCGCTGTCCCCTGATCTGAAGTTTACCTCTCCTCAGATGGCCGAGAAACAGCAATATGATCTTAACTACTCCGGCTAAAATCATAGAAAAACTCAGGTAGATTCTTCTTCAAATTCTACCAGAGAAGGAATAACACACTCCGGTGCTATTATAAAATAACAAACTTTTGATTGAAGGTATGAAACTAAGTATAATCACCACAGTCCTCTCACACATCCTATCTATTCGTTGGGTGCAAGAGAATGACTGGTAATGGCAGTTAGGGGAGGAGCTATATAGCAGCTCTGCTGGGTGAATCCTCTTGCACTTCCTGTTGGGGAGGAGTTAATATCCCATAAGTAATGGATGATCCGTGGACTGGATACACTTAACAAGAGAAAATGTGTTTAAGGGGCCGATTTATTAAAGTGCGAGCGGACATGATCCGATGTAGAGAATCATGTCCGCCGCACATTGATAAATGCCGACAGCATACTGCTTGTGCAATGCCACCCCCTGCAGATTCGTGGCCAATCGGCGGCTAGCAGGGGGTGTCAATCAGCCCGATCGTATAGGATCAAGCAGATTGATGTCTGCAGCCTCAGAACAGGCAGACAAGTTATGGAGCAGCGATCTTTAGACCGCTGCTTCATAACTGCTGTTTCCGCCGAAACAGGGGTATCAAGATCCATTCGGAGCTTGATAATTCAGCCCCTAAGTATTTACCTGTGATATTTATAATGTCAGATATACTAAACTGCAGCAGTTATGTCTTGTTTTATGGCAAGAACGCTGCATGTTTTTCTGGAGTTACATCTCAAGCAACAATTCATAAGGACTTTATATGTACAAATGCGTAGATTTTTTTTATCTGTTAACATTAAATATTCTATGTACTTTATAATATTTATAACAGTTAATATATATCAAATATCACGTAGACAGCAACTATTAATGCACAATTATTCAACACTACAGTTGCTGTAGCCAAAATACTCTGCGTCTCAGACTTTCCTCTTACTTTCAATAGGAAAAAGAAAAATCAATCTTTCGGCTGCATTTGATTTACATGTACTGAGGTAATTGATCATGATCCTATTTAAGAACACAATATTTCAGATGTATCCACCTAGGCACTTTATATATTTGACATGGGTAATAAGGCAAAATACTAAAGTAAATCAATAGAAACATAGATTTTAATGGCAGATAAGGCCCATCAGCAATGCCCCTATTTCATGTAAGCTTAATAAGCTTAAAGGGCCAGTCAAGTTACACTTAAATGGATTGTACAAATCATGACATTTTAAACATCTTTCTAATTTACTTCTATTATCTATTTTGCTTAGTTTTCTTGTGTCTGTTGTTAAAATGTGATCTTAGGTGAGCTCAGGAGCGTTCTCATGTCTTTAGCTATCAGGCAGCAGTGTTTGCAATAATATTTATACTAATGTTATACATAGTTACATACACTGCTGCCATAGAATGCTAAAGATACTCTATGGCAGCAGAGTTTGCAACTATGTATAACATTGCTATAAACATTGTTGCAAACACTGCTGCGGGATAGTTAAAGACACGTGTAAGCTCCTTAGCTCACCTAGGATTACTCTTTAACAAAGGATACCAAAGGAAAAAAAAGCCGAATTGATAATAAGAGTAAATTGGAAAGTTGTTTAAAATTGCATTCTCTTTCTGAATCATAAACATTTCATTTTGACTTTACTGTCCCTTTAATAAGTTCGGAGCATAGCCTTATGCTTATCTCAGTCCCTCACAGTGTTAGTGTTTACCACGTCTAATGGAAGTTTATTCCATGAATCAACCACCCCTTCTGTGAAGAAGAGCTTCTGCAAATTACTCATGAGCCTACTACCCTTCATCTTCAGATCATGACCTCTTGTTCTGCACTGTTTGTGAAAAATACTTTCAGCTCCAGCAAATTAATTTTAAAAAGTCATGATATTTGTTTCTAATACTATAGTTCTGCTTCTGCTCATGTCTAAAACTCCACAACAATCCCTTTAATTTTCATACATATGTACACATATATACACACACATATATATGGATATGCACACACATACAGTTACAAATATATTATATAGTGTCTGTTTATCATATACTGACCTTCATTGTGCTGGCTGTTTCGCTGATTATATTGCTCTGTAAATTCTGCCAGAGACTCCGTAATGGTCTCTGTTCGAGGTACCGAAAGAGAGAATCGACGCTTGAAATTCTTCACCTTGTTCATGATGATGGGGTAAGCTTGAGGGTGTGAGAGAGAAGAAGAAAAGTGTGAAAAGAATGTTAGATAGATAGTAAGGAAAAACAGAGACGGGTGTTATAGAGAGTGTGGGAGAACAGCAACAAAACTAACTGCATACATGCGAGAGAAGAGAGAGTGAGTCTCTGAAATACAAGGTTACAGTATGAAGACAGACAGGCTTAAGTATAAAAAGCAGAAGACATACAAGCTGCTGATGTGGTTGCGCATCAAATAGAATAAAGTCAGGTGAGACGGAGGGATCTTCTTGTGAAAGTGGGAGATTGCAATGCACACAGGCACACAGTCTGGCTTACTGAGAAGCAAAGAGAGAGAGACTGAGTGTGGGAGGGCGGCATCTGCTAAATCTCTTATCTAAATCTTAGAGATGCAATGTGAGGGCTGTGATGTCCCCTTGTGAAGGCAACAGATTAGATGTTAGCTCTACAATTGCAAGCTCTGCGGCACTGAAAACTCCCCACTCTGTCTGTATATAGCTACATTTTCCTATTCATAACTACACCATATTTATTCATTTAACTCTCAGCTGTGCAGCATTCCATTACAGCTGGATTAATCGTGTTTCTTTTCATTGGTTTTGCATTTCTGATTATGTTGTGATAACCTCTGTCAACTGTATTAGATATGACAAAGCTTATTTAAGCACATTTTTCATTAGAGTTCTGTAGACATGGTTAGATAAAAAATAGAAAATCCATTAAAATTTGCTTTTCCTGTTTGAATTGAGACATTTGGGAAACTGACTTACTAGACTAGATATGTAAGTATTATGTACAGTAAATCAACTGATTTATTTTTTAACATATAACTTTTGCTAAATTCAATTTATATAACTTCTATCACACTCAGTTCAGAAACCTTAATTTTATAAACAACTCTTTGCTGTCTTATTAAAGAGATATAATGCAATACGAAAAGTGCAAGAAATATAAGAGACAGTCTGCCCAGGCATAAGGACGGATATGGAGAGAGAATCAATAGAAGTAGTCTAGGGGGAAAGGAAACTCATAGAGATGGCAATGTGAGAGGGACACTTTTTAGAATCTACATCTTTAAAGTCCCAAAACCTTTGCATTGCCAGATTCCGCTGTTAAAGGGATATGAATCCCAAACATTTTCTTTTGTGATTCAGACAGACAGAGCATAACATTTTAAAAACAGTTTCAAATTTACTTCTATGATCAAATTTGCTTCATTCCCATGAAATTCTGCGCTGAAGAGATACCTAGGTAGGCATCTGGAGCACTACAAGGCAGGAAATAGTGCTGCCATCGTGTGCTCTTGCAAATGGATAACTTTCTGGCAAAACTGCTGCCATATAGTGCTTCATACATCCCTGCTTTTCAACAAAAGATACAAAGAGGACGAAAATGTTGCTTTCCAACAAAAGATACCAAGAGAACGAAGAAAAAATAATAATAGAAGTAAATTAGAAAGTTGTTTAAAATTGCATGCTCCATCTGAATCATGAAATGTTGGGTTTCATATGCCTTTAATGCACCATATATATATATAGCCTCTCCAAAAAGAGATGTCACAGTTATCCAGAAGAATACAAAAAACAAATACTGCCCACCTGTAGCTCACTGATCTTCAACATCATTTGGAAAATAAAATTCACTATCTGGATCATTCTTACACACCCCCACCTGTCCCCAGAACCCACACATCATTTACCTGCCAACTATTTAACCACTTGACTGCCAAAGAGGACTACGGGTTTAAACCTTCTCACCACTTTGTATGCAGAGGAACCTCACTTATCAAATATCAACAAGATGACCAGATGTCAAAGAACATTCACAGACCCACTTCAGCTGACACAGCCCTCTGCTACAGCTGAATTTTAAAGTATATTTGCAACAGTCTTTAAAGAACATTCACAGACCCACTTCAGCTGACACAGCCCTTTGCTACAGGTAGCCTTTGGAAGATAGTTATCTCATTATATTTCTTCCCTGTTATTACTAATGTGTGTGTTGTAATATGTTTTGGCTATTCTTTTTATTCTTTATTTTAAATGCATATTGGAGCACATTGATGGACCATATATCTTGCTTGTTTAATGGTTTTATTTTCCTCAATGGATACCTCTCTTATCTCTGTAATTTATGAAGTTTCACTGTGTTTTTTGCCTGTATGACCCCTAGCTTAAATGTCCATAGATACCCCCTCCCTTAACTTTTTTTGCAGGCCAATCTAACACTAATATATCTCTCTCCCTCAGCTGAATTTTAAAGTATATTTGCAACAGTCTTTAAAGAACATTCACAGACCCACTTCAGCTGACACAGCCCTCTGCTACAGGTAGCCTTTGGAAGATAGTTACCCTCCCACCCTAGGTTCATTCCCCCATTTATAGCTAGTCTCCCACACAACTTTCATTCTCCTAAACTGACAGCTCTAAACACTGATCAGCACATCCTTCCATTCACTGAACCCTTTAGAATGCATACCCTCTCTCCCTACAAATAGCTATATATCCCACATCGATAGTGTGTATATATATATATATATATATATATATATATATTTCTTTTTTATATTGTACTATTTTTGTTTTATTTTCATCTACACGCCTCATAGCACTAACATGTATCAAAATATGACCATACTGATATTCGTGACAACCCTTTTCTCACTCCAATTTTGTTCACTTCATTACCGCCATAAGCACCCACCTCAAACTGGAAAACAAATTATCATACACCATGGCCTGCTCTGTTGCTGTAACTTATCTGCTGAGTGCTGGTGGAGAGTTATAAAAAATAACCCTCCTACCCCCACCTCACAAAATTATAAAGTATGCCATTCACTATATAGCCAAACAAAAACTATGTCAAAATTCCTATTCCTTATGTTACTTGCCCTTGCAAATGATGTAGAGTCTAACCCTGGTCCCCCAGCAAATTCCATTCCTAGCCTTCCAGCTAAAAAAGGCCTCTCCTTTGTGCACTGTAATATCCGCAGCTTACTACCAAAAATCGATGCACTGCAAGCTTGGTGTTTACAATACAAGCCAAAAATCATTGTGATCTCTGAATCATGGCTAACTGCAAAAATACCTGACTCTGCCATTGCAATACATGGGTATTCATGCCATAGAATTGACAGAGCAAAGAGAGGAGGCGGCATTGTAATTTATGTTGACAATTCCACAAAGTTCACCCCCATACAAAAATCTAGCTCTCCTGCCACCTTTGATTTCCTTTCTGGCAAAATTGAGATCCCGTGCAATAAATCAATCATTGTTGCAGGAATCTACCGCCCACCTAGCTCCATTTCGGACATAGCACAGCTCCTTAGTGAATCCATAAATCAAAACCCAAAAAGTGAAATTTTGTTTTTTGGAGATTTTAACATTGATTGGATGAATCCAAAAAATAACAGTTGTCGCTCGCTGTTTAAATCTTTGCAGCTAACACAATTAATCTCCTCCCCAACTCGCATAAACATCAAAAGCCATAATCATACCCTGCTTGACTGGATTCTCTCCACTTCTCCCGACCGAATCCAGGAGGCAGGTGTTCTCCCTAACAATTTCAGTGACCACTGCTTAGTGTACTGCGTGCGCAAAATAAAGGCTACTAAATCCTCTCCCAAGGTTAAAATCACCAGGTCCTTCAAAAAATGTAATATTCAATCATTGCTAAATGACATCAAGAACCTCCCCTGGCACAGATTAAACCTAATCCCAGATCTAGACTCTGCAGTTGAATTCTTTCAGTCTGAACTCATACAAGTTTGGAATTTACATGCCCCGCTGCGTAAGGTGAGAGTAAAAGGAGCACACTTGAATTGGATCACAGTTGACCTCATTCAAATGTACCAGTTTCGGGATTCATTGTGGTCAAAGTTCAAGCATACTGGTTCTATGAATGATCAGTGTGTATATAGACAATGGCGAAATATATGCACTAAACAAACAAAATTGGCTAAGGCCCAATATTTCTGTGAAAATCTGAACAATAACATATCTAACCCTAGAAAGTTTTGGAAACTCGTAAATAACTTACAAAATTCACCAATCCATTCCCAACCCTCCACTGTCAATGTGGATAACCAAAAACGGCAACTCCCTTTAGAAGTAGCAAATGCCTTTAACAATTATTTTGTCGGATGCTCCACCACCCTGATTGACAAACTAATAAATGGCACGCATCCTGAAGCTACAAATGTAGATCAGGCCCCACTAAAACAGCAAAGACCCAATATAGAGAAGTTCAATTTTAGACCTGTACCCATCAATGTCATTAAAAAACACCTTAATAATCTAAAAATGAAAAACCAGTTTGGACCTGATCAATGCTGTTGAAGCTCAGTGCGCTGGCAATTGCTAAGCCTGTCACAACCCTAATTAACAAATCCTTGGTGTCTGGATACATACCCAAACTCTGGAAAACTGCAAGAGTAGTGCCTATTCATAAAAGTGGGGAGTTAACCTTGGTTTCTAACTATCGCCCTATATCATTGCTCCCAGTATTGTCAAAAATCTTAGAAAAATGCGTCCATACGCAATTATGCGAGTGTTACCAACTTTCTAACTATCTGACCCCTGATCAATCAGGTTTTCGACCAAATCACTCCACTACAACTGCCCTCCTAAAAGTTTGCAACGACATCCAAACTGGCATGGAACAAGGAGATCTAACTGGAGCTATTTTCCTTGATTTGGCTAAGGCTTTTGACACAGTGGACCACTACATACTACTGCTCAAACTAAAAAACTCTGGTATTGCTGATCGTCCGTTAACCTAGTTTAGATCAT
This sequence comes from Bombina bombina, assembly GCF_027579735.1. Lineage (NCBI taxonomy): Eukaryota > Metazoa > Chordata > Amphibia > Anura > Bombinatoridae > Bombina > Bombina bombina. The sequence continues at coordinate 415,418,388 of NC_069501.1, forward strand.
ATGTATCGGATCGATCACAATATGTCTCTGTTTCTTACAGTGACTCCCTCCCTCTCCCAGTCACGTGTGGTGTTCCCCAAGGTTCCATTCTCGGCCCCCTACTATTCACATTATTTATAAATGATTTGCCTAATGTCTGCAAATCCTCAACTGTACACATGTACGCAGACGACACGGTAATCTATGCAAACAAATCTGATCTGCCGCAGCTTGAAGCAGTGCTCCAAGACCAGTTCACAGAGGTAGAAAAGTGGATCTCAAAAAACAAACTCTTCCTAAACACTGACAAAACTGTCACAATGATCTTTAGAACTGGGCCTAAATTACACAAATTACAAAATTCCCATCTACGCATCAAAACAAAATCCAATTGCATGCTTACCGCAGTCCACTCTTTCAAATACTTGGGTATGTTCTTAGACCCTAATCTATCTTTTGGCCTCCACATAGAAAAACTTGCATCTAAACTTTATCCAAAATTAGGTACCCTGTACAGAAACAAATCTTGCCTCAGCCCTACAGTAAAGGAAAAGATTGTACAGCAAATGCAGATGCCTATCATGGATTATGGGGACGTAGTATACGCACCTGCACCGTAAACTCACCTTAATAAACTTAATACATTGTATAACTCGTTCTGCCGCTTTGTGCTACAATGTAACTACAAGACCCACAATTGTGATATTCTAAAAGAACTAAACTGGCTGACGCTGGAATCCAGACGCACCCTCCATCTTTCCTGCCTTGTGTTTAAGTGCCTTTCTGGGAAGCTCCCACCCTACCTGAGCAGAATGCTCTCCCCGGCTATTCCCACCTCCTATAACCTCCGATCCAGTACCAGCACATTATTTAGCTTGCCTCAATACAAAAAGAAAGCAGCTCGATCCTCCTTTTCCTACAGAGTGCCACAGTTATAGAATGACCTCCCGCACACTTTCAAACCTTCCCCAAGCCTAATATCCTTTAAAGGGACACTCAGGTTAAATTACATTTTCATGATTCAGATACAGTATGTAATTTTAAACAACTTTACAATTTACTTCCATTAAAAAAAAATGTGCACAGTCTTTTATGTTTACAATTTTTGATCACCAGATCCTACTGAGCATGTGCAAGAATTCACAGACTATACGTATATGCATTTATGATTGGCTGATTGCTATCACATGGTACAAGGGGAGTGGAAACATACATAACTTTGAAATTTGTTATTAAAAAATCTACTACTCATTTGAAGTTCAAACTAAGTGCTTTTGCATTGTCTTGATATCTTGCATTTGTTGATTATGCAAATCTAATTTGTTGACTGGTCCTTTAAGAGATCCCTCTCTATATATTTCTTACCTGTTCTATGTAACATTTTTGCATCTATTGTGTATTATTATTGTTTTTAATTTTATTGTACCCTATTGTATCAATGCAATGTTTTGTGGACCCAGGACATACTTGAAAACGAGAGAAATCTCAATGTATCCTTCCTGGTAAAAATATTTTATAAATAAATAAATAAATGTCACAGATTTTCAGGAACATTCTATTTTACTTCAGTCCTTGAGGAAAATGAGTGCCCTGGTATGTCCTTGGCGCTCTCAATTCACATTCAGCTCCACTTTATTATTAAAAAGTTACTTTCACATTTAGCATTTCTAAGGTTTTCAGGAATCTTCTCTCATCACTAGAATTCTCAAAAACATATTTAATGTTTATTCTCTGTATGATTTTATTAAAGTTTATTAAAGATGTGCTTTCAAAACATAAACTTTAATCAGCTTGTTTATCTCCAAGTTATTATGGCACAATCATATTGCAGATTTGACAATCAGCAGGATATATGATATGTGTTATATTAGTTCTTATCATAATTATATAACTGGTAACATCACCTAAAATAACAAGTGGACATAATTAAGCTTATTTTATGGCTTTTCTACTCTCTAAATAACTTTATTTTTAGCTGAGGGACAGGCAATACATAAGGCCAACTAGCACTCAAAAATAAGCAATTCTGATTCATTTAAAGGATTCCAAAACTTTTGTTTTTTGTTTATACCTGGACCACAAATTTCATAATAAAACATTTATATATTATAAATTACCTACTTTTA